>NC_136414.1:105097000-106532500 GCF_051521515.1 Lactuca serriola
GGGATATTGGTAAAACAAATAAACTTAAAACCCTCAAGTTTGCATGCAACCTAAATATGATCTATGTTTTCACTATTAAACCTATAACTATAAACATCAAAAAGAAGCCTAGAAACCCTAGGTTATTTTTGAAAATCATATAGGGTTTTGGATTACACACCTTAATTGTATTAGAGTAAATAATAATGATTCATCAAAAGTAGATCTCTTGGAAGAAAGCACCACAAGTGTTATGCCTCTAATGGAATCACACCCAAACTAGCAAGAGAATGACTTAGGAGAGAGGAGAGGGGAGGCTTGGAATTTTGTCTATCTCTCTAGGAATAGGAGTGGACGAAATTTGGAGGCCTTAGGGTCCTTTATATAGTTGTACAAGGAAACTATAGATAACCCTAATTGGAATATAATAATAATATTTCAAACAAGTAATTATCCAACTCCTTATTTATCCACATGGGATATTCTAGAAACCCTATAATATCCCCTCCAAAACGTCCACCCTATTCCATGGAAGGTTTTGGAGCCTTTTGTTCAACTATTGAAGAATTACACTTTTGACCCTGCACTTTTAATTAATTCTTTTAATCCCAAAATTAATTTTGATTAATTTTTAATTATATATAAATGTTTCTAATTAATATATTATTTTCATAATACATTAATAAACTTTTTATATTAATTTATTAATCACATAATAAATTAATCTCTTTCTATAAAAGTCATCATGTCTAATTGCTAGCTTTGAAGGCAACCCAAAAGGACTATGCTATTATCAATTCAAGTATATACCAATTATAGTTATAGGATTAGACATCTAATCCAAAAACATCCCACTTGGATAAGTCTGTAACTATAACTGCCAGTATATCTTTTGAATCGATCAACAAATTGTAGCTTGCAAAAGCTGTTGCCAAACTATGAACTCGTCAGTTATGCGTCCTAAGATAAGTGATCATATAACCCTCCATTCTACAAGATATCATTCAAATACGAGACATGGAGCATAATCAATCTCATTGTCCAAGTATTTGTTTCCTGGTTTCTGATTTGTGATGACAGAGGACTTCCAATTGAACACATCAATTTAGTCCTGGCTGGGCCCAACACTATAAATCAAAACCAAATCATCGAGGGGCCCAAATATATTGCTTTTCTAGTTAGAGAAAATGGAATGGATAAACTTTGACTCATATGCTTGTATCCTTTACTCATAATATCATGCATGGAAATATGTTTTATCACATCAAGTTACTGATGTGTTTACGTGTTACCTATGTACAACTGACTTCTAAAATACAACTCATATTTCTCTGTTTCAATATCATAAGATATTATCGTCTCAAAATTACTCGTGATAGATTCCATGAAGTAATTATCTGAGCGTGGGTTTATCCAATAAAAAAATCTCCATTTCCAAGTACTCATGAACATTGCAGCAACACCATTGTTATGTCTAACACCTTTAGACAAGCTACAATCCAGTTCATGACAGTATTAATTCATTATTTACTTCCAAAATTATGACTGAATGTGGAATTTGAATAATCACATTATTCGGGAAGTAAAACATGCAAAATGAAATACAAGAATAAACAATTCACAAAGTGTAGTAACCAAACTCAAAAATAATTCTCTATTATTTAATCACCAAAATTCAATTACATTTACTTTGTTACAAGTTTCGAACTAACTATCTAACTACTAAAACTAATATCATCTCTCAAACCAATACTCCTAGCATGTTGACTGTGCTTGACCCTACTTAGAGCCTTCGACAAAAGGATCTACATGATGCTCTTCTAATGATACCCTCTTCACAAGGAGGTGACCTTCTTCTACCCTATGTCTGATGTAATGGTACTTTCTTTCGATATGTCTAGTCTTTCCATGATCTCTAGGTTCCTTAATCAAGGTAATCATTGCTTTATTATCGCAAAAAATTTCCATTGGCTTCTGAATGGTCAGGACAACTCCAAGGTCACCGATAAAGCTCCTCAACCAAGCCGTTTCCTATGATGATTCACTTGCAGCTATGTACTTTTATTCACAGGTTGTCTCAGCCACCATGTCCTACTTGGAACTCTTCCAAGTTACTGCTCCACCGTTCAGAGTGAACACCCAGCCTATTGAGAATGGCAGTTGTCTCTATCTGTCTGAAAATTAGCACACTCACTCTCAATGTATCACTGCCACCAAGGACTAGAAGCACGTCCTTTATCCTCTGCAGATACTTCAGAATGTTTTTAACCGCTGTCCAATGAGCTTTACCTGGATTTCCTTGATAACGACTAACCATGTTGAAGGAAAAAAACACATCATGGTGAGTACATGTCATAGCATACATGATCGACCCTACAACCGAAGCATAAGGTACCCGAGTCATATCAACTATCTCCTCATTTGTACTAGGGCTTTGACTCTTACTCAATTTGGTATTGCTCTGGATAGGTATTTCTCCTTTCTTGGAATTTTCCATACTAAACCTCTTTAGTACTTTATCCAAGTATGTACTTTGAGTAAGTCCAATTAGTCTCCTCTTTCTATCTCTCAAGATTCTTATCCCAAGAATATGCGCAACCTCTCCAAGGTCTTTCATGGAAAAACACTTTCCATGCCAAGACTTAACTTCTTGAAAAGTTGGAATGTCATTTCCCATGAGTAGTATGTCATCGACATACAAAACCAAAAAAGTCACCATACTCCCACTAGCCTTGATATATACACATGACTCATCTTCACTCCTAGAGAAACCAAACATTTTGACTTTCTCATGGAAGCAAAGATTCCAGCTGGGAGATGCTTGTTTCAATCCATAGATGGATTTATCAATATTGCACATTCTATTTGGATACTTTGTAATTAAAAAACCTCTGGCTGACTCATGTAAACATCCTCATCTAGCTTCCCGTTAAGGAAGATGGTTTTGATATCTATCTGCCAAATTTCATAGTTATAAAATGCAGCTATGGCAAGCATTATCCGAATAGATTTTATCTTGGCTACTAGTGAGAAGGTCTCATCATAGTCAACCCCTGGGATTTGAATGATCCATTCGCAACCAGTCGAGCCTTGAAGGTATGTACCTTTCCATCCATGTCAGTCTTCTTCTTGAAGATCCATTTGCACCCAACTACCTTTCAACCTACCATTGCTTCCTTGTAGCTAGAAGTTGAGGTCTGGCATTGCTTCCTCTTAGCTAGCTGGCTTATCCAAACTTATTAGTGTCCTATCACTGACGAACGTGTCACCATCTGTAGCAATATGGAAGCCATAGAACTCAGGTGGCATGCTAACTCTACCAGAACACCTAAGAGGGAATGACTTGTCTATCGATTCCAGAGGAACTTCTTCCTCTGGTTCAGTGCTAGTATCATCTAAGGTTCCTTCACCGGTCGACTCTTGAATTTCTTCAAGGTTAATTGTACTTATGCTTTCCTCTTTAAATATGATCTCTCTCTCTCTCTCTCTTGAAAGACTCCCCTTTGTGCTACAAATACCATGTTCTCACTAGGTCTGTAGAACAAATATCCAAAAGACTGCTTTGAGTAACGAATGAGAATACACTTCTCATTTCTAGATGCTAGCTTGACATGAGTCTCCCGTCTTATGAAAGTTTTAAAACCCTATACTTTGATATGTGCTAACGAGGGAACTTTCCTTGTCTACATCTCGTGAGGAGTTTTGGAAACCTTCTTTGTAGGAATAAGATTGATGATGTGAGCGGTTGTCTCTAAGGCATACCCCTATAAGTGAATAGGAAGAGAAGCATGGCACATCATGGAATGAACCATGTCTAAAAAGGTCCGATTACGCCTCTCAACTACACCATTTAATTGTGTTGTCCTAGGAGGAATCAATTGTGAAAGTATTGCACATTCCTTAAGATAGTCATTGAACTCAATACTAAGATACTCTTCACCTCTATCAGATCTAAGCATCTTTATCTTCCTGCCTAATTGATTTTCAACTTCTTGTTTAAACTCTTTGAACTTTTCAAAGGTTTCTTACTGATGTTTGATTAAGTAGATATAACCATATCTGCTATAATCATCAATGACAGTCACATAGAACCGAGTTGCATCCCTTGTGGATGATCTGAAGGGTCTACACACATTTGTGTGTATGAGATCCAACAAGCTTTCACCTCTTTCCCAAAAGACAAGATTCACATGTATCATCTAACCTTAGGTCAAATGATTCCAACACTTCATCCTTTTGGAATTGGCCGATGCGCTTCTTGTTGATGTGTCCATCACAACAATGCCATACACACGCTTTGTCTACACCATTAGACGAATCAATAGTAAACACATTATTAACTAAATTATCAATACACGTCATAGTTTCATACTTACCATCACAAGGTAAAGCTTCAAAATAAAAACATCATTTTTATAAGCAGAAATAGAACCATTCAAATCATTAAATGAATATCTAAACCTTTTTCTAAATAATGCATGAAAAAAGATAATGTTTCTTTTCATTTCTGACGAGTAGCAATAATCTATTAAATCTAAACTAACACCATTACTAACCACTAGACTATAAACTAAAATCTTGGTAACAGGAGAAGATCGCATATTCCCCATGATTAAGTTCATTCTACTATGCTCCACCTCCTCACTTCTTCTTAGCCCCTGCAAATCAAAACAGATAAGAAATCCACATCCTGTATCAAGGACCCAAGAATAACAATATGATAATTTATTAGAAGAAATAATGTATATACCTGTAGAAGTTGGCTTCACTTTTCCATTTTTGATATCTTGTAGATACTTCGGGCAGCTTCTTTTCTAATGCCACTTGACGTTGCAATAAAAGCAAATAACCACTTTGGGATCAGAAGAGGGTGGATGATCAAAACTGGACTTTCCTTTAAGGCCAATACTAGACGACCCTACATGAGACTTTTCCTTCTAGTTTTGCTTGGAATGACCTTTCCTATTTTTACCCTTTCCTTGTCCAATGGCTAGGACGAGAGCACTAGAAGGAATAGATGTTGTGTTTTGAGCATTCTAACACTCCTATGGTGTACATGCAACCCTATAAACCTTGGATCTATGTTTTCTCTATCATACATGCAAATAAGAACTTTCCAAGGATTTAATCCTAACTAGCATATTATGAAGCTCTTATACTACAAGGTACTAGTTTGATGACATAACTTTTTATTGTGGTTGTTTACTTAGTGATTTAAGAGCTTAGCCCCAATAGTGTGGAAGCCTCAAGTGCAATCACAAATCACCACAAACCTTGGAAACTTGAGAGAATAGTAACACATATGTAGAAATCGGCCACACCTTGTATTACACATACACTAGTGCCATTTTAGGTTCCAAGTACTCCTTTATATAGTGTGGTGGATTAGGGTTACATCCATGTAAACCGTAATACCCATGTCTTTTCATTTCCATGAGATCCATGCAAGCCTAGCCCATTCCAATAAGCATTAGCCCACACTATATAAATACTTGAGCCCATATGTAATAATTAGTCATACTTATGATCACTAAATTAATTCCAAATTAATTTAAGATCAATACTAATAATATGATTTCATATTAATATATTAGAACTAATAATATATTAATAAATCATAACTTATACTATTCTTACAAGATTATCCATATAAATTGTTCGGGTGAAGTGCAACCCAAATGGACCATGCCAGGTTGGGTCAAGTACATACTAATTATATTTATGGACTTAGACATTAATCCAACAGTCTCCCACTTGGATAAGTCTAAAACTATTATTGAGTATGACTTCAAAACCTAACTGGCAATCGTAGCTCTTAAAGCCGCTGTCGAACTCTGACCTTGTCAACGAACTCTGACCTTTGTCAATGACTTGTCCATTAGATAATGGATCATATATTACTCCATTCTAGATATCATATGGACTGAGACATGGATTATCAATCATTCTCTCTGTCCATTTGTTGTTTCCCGATTTCCGATTTATGACGACTGACTGATTAAACAAATCAAATCAGTCCTGGCTTGGCCAAGCACTCATATGTGTCATCACTAAATCATCGAGGGGCCCACATATATTGCTTTTATCACGAAGGTAAAAGGAATGGATAAACTTCGACTCATATGGCTTGTTCTATTACTTGTTGAATTATACACAAAGGCATGTTTTATAACATCGTGTTACCGAATGCCTTTTCGTGCAATCAATGTACAACCAACTTATAGTAACAACTCATATCTCTAGGTTTGAAGAATATAAGATATTATCGTCTCATGATCACTCATGATAAAATCCATGAAGTGATTCAAATGAGCGCTGGTTGAATCCAATACATAGAACTTATGAGTACTCATGAGTGTTGTAGCAATACTTTGCTATGTCCAAGAACTTGGACATCTACAATCCAACTCATGATAGTCTTGATTCATATCTACTTCCAACATATGACCGACTGTGGATGGTTTGAATAACTTAGTCATTCGAGAAGATGGACCTAGTTTATTCTGGAAGTCAAAACATGCAAAATGAAACACTAGAATAATTGAGTCCAATATGGTATCAAAACCTATGAACATAAATAAAAAACTTTTTATTTATCACCATACTGATACTTGAATTAAAAAACACTAGTTGTCCCATGCTCCAAGCATGTACACTATGTTTTTCTAAACAATAGCTTTGCCATACACCAAGTATGCATTCTATGTTTGTCTATTTGCATTCTATGTTTGCCATACACCAATATTTGCATGTTTTGCCATGTTTCCAAAATTTGACTATGAACAGGGATGCCGTAATCATAATCGAATTTTGAGAACACAATATATAAAGTTTTTCCTTATGTTGAACCAATCCAACATGAAATTCATATATATATATATATATATATATATATATATATATATTATTGACTAAAGATGATTAAAATCTCAATGTAAGCTAAAAATCTCACTCTGAGCCTTTTAGAATTGACATGAAGTATAATTTCCTCTCCCTTAATTATAGCAAAACAACTTTTTCAACCCTTGCAACCTCACGAATTGAAACTTTTGTTTTCTATAATTAACATTGCTAATATGTAATACTTATCATAATTATCATGCTCCCACTAACATGATGATTATTAGCATAACACTTATGCTCCCACTAGATTTGACATGTATCTAGAAATTACTGGACTTCTAGAAATCAATACTTTATTGACTTTTTTACCTACCAAAGTTCAGATTTCTGATACTAGATTGATTTGATAAGGCTTTATCAAAATTATACACCTTATCTTAGATAGCTCACAAGCGTGTCTAAACAATTTCAGAACTATGAAAAGGGATGCCGTAATCATAGTCTCAATTGTTTAGACCTTTGTCATTTCTCATAAGTCCATGTTAGTGTGCCGGTTAACCATGCACGCTCCACTAAAGACTTTGAGAACTGCAAATATCATAATTTTTATCTACATAAAATCTACTTAGTGAAAGAATTTCCTTACCATCATTTTCATGAATCGGAGAGAAACCTTATGACACTTAGATTTTATGGTGTATGTGTTCTTATCCATGTGAATTTGTCAAAACCATAATCACAAGACTAGGTTAGTGAATTTGTGCAATCTTAACCTCTTGCCACCTGGCAGCACAAGGGCCTGCCATTGCTTCCAAGTAGCTATGCAGAAAATTGAGAACATGTAGAACTCAAATGTTATAGCCACTAGAATGGGGACAAGAATGTCAATACGATAGGTTATAAACCCCTAGTTGTGTGCTAGTGATGAAATACAAGTTTTATTCTTGATTAGTTCTTAAAACCATTTCAGGATCTTTTAGACTCCCATTGTCTTCTTGACCAATAACACTTTCTTGCCAAATATTCAAGAAGTAGTGTGGATTCTTAATCAAGACAAACACTTCACACAATTGGCCTTAGTTGGTCTTTGTTTTATCCAAATCATCACAACTTAACAATTTCAAATGTACAAGAGTAAAAAACTTTTACTCTTACATTTGACAAGGGTTTTAAACCTTCTTTAAGACGTGTCACTCAAGTTACAATCTTGGAGTATGACTCTAAGACTTATTTTTGGAATGAAGTATGACTCATCTTCTGGATTTAACCACTTCAAAAATTCATAACTCCTCTTCTTAGCTATCAGAATGCAATTAGAGGATGAATTGTAATAAGGTCTCTTAATCATTAAGATAATCATATATACATGATAATAAAGTACTCTCCCATCTTTTCAGATTTGAGAAACTTTTATCCTTCTGCCTAATTTGATTCTTCTCATTCGTTCTGCCATGCATTGGAATTTTTCCAATGTCTCAAAATTATCCTTAAGCTTGTAAGTATAACCATATTTACTAAACTTTAGAATATCATGACGTATAGTCTTCTTAATCTTTTTGTGGTGGCCTTTGACTAGTGCACAAGAATCTTTAATTGATCTCTTGGTCCTTCACTTGACTCACATATACATGTGAACAAGGAACTAATCTTAATTTTCCAAAAATGAAACTTCTCATTCATTATACTATACACCTTGTATGATTCCAAGTTTTGGTCCAAATGAAACTTGGGTGATGAGAATCTTTCCTTATTTGGTAAATTTAGACACTACCACAAATGAAAGAATCAAATTCATATTTCCAATATTGCTAGAAACATACAAACATCAAGTTTTCATAAATTCCATTGCAAGGAGATATAAAATAAAGTAAAACTTTTATTATAAAAATGCGGAAAAACTTTTCCTTACAATGCAACTTGAAATGAAAACTATGCTATTACATGTTTCTTAGAAATCTATCATAACTCCTAAGACGTAGCTCCAGAGTCCGATCTTTAACCAAGCGATGGAAATCCATCTTCACGATCAGATTCAACATATTCTTTCTTCAAGTTTCCTTCCCTTTGCTTGATCCTGCTCAATATCAAAATGCAACCGAGTCACATTTTGTATTAAGAATCATCAACTGGGAACTTAATGGAGTTAAATAGTGGACTTACCTGAAGCAGAGTCAAACTTTTTGATTCTTTTTTCTTTCAAGAAGCTTGGGCAGCTTCGCTTCCAATGAAAACATATTGACTCTTTGGGAATGGTACAAAAGGTTATTCCAGAATTAAACATTCTCTTTACCTTCCCGTCAACTGGGTTAACCAAGGCCAATCCCTTTCCATTGGGAAGAGAAAGTTTTTCTGGACTTCGAATGTTACCATTGTCCATGTCCATGGAAGTTTGAGAAATAGACCTTCCATCCATATTTGCTTGACTATTGCACCAAATCATTTCTGATTCAACAACAATAAGCAAATAAGAAAGATCCATTAGGGTCATGTCGTGATCTGTCATATAATAGTCTTTCTATATGACTCAGGAAGTGACTGAAAGACCCAATCAATGGCCAACTTCCTTGGGACAACTACACCCAACATTCTAAACCTGTCACTGTGTGACTTCAGTCCTATGACATGAGTGGACACAGGACTTCCAATTTTATGTTTTATTGTGAGTAGGGATTGAGTGATCTTGAACTTTTCAAGTCTTCAAACTTGTGGGCCAGGGAGAATAATTGGAGGAGGTGGAGGAAGAGAAGTATGACTTCCATGAGCCAAACTCGGGAAGTCATATTCATTAGGAAAGCTTGATTCGGGAAGATCATTGTTGTCTAAACCAGACATCAACAATGGGAGAAATTCAAGTAAAGTTGATTTAAGTCCTTAATATAACACCCAATATGAAATATTAAGGCTAGGACCCAACAAACTATTTTATAACTTGGAAGAGGGATGCCGTAATCCAAGCTATAAAATATTTGAAGGTAGGTGAATGACGATTCACCAATTTCCACAAAGATAATGGAAATGTATTATTAGGTTTTAATTGGTTTCGAAACTCCTAGATTCTTTTGAGATTCATTGAACTTTTCAATGGCATGTTTCAATTTCAAGTGTGCCCTTCAGTTTTTGTGACTGGGATGCCAAGGATCACAAAACAAGGTGTGAAGTAACCATGCAAATATACTTGGTATCCTTAATATTTACCCCTCAATCGATGTGCCGGTTAACCACACATGCTTAACCGATACTATGATAAATATTAAGTTACCCTTTTCCTACTTTGTTAAATCCATGTTAGTGTGACGGTTAACCACACATGTTCCACTAACGACTTAAACAAAGTGCAAAGTGTAGTTTCATGGATTAGCACCTTATTCACATTTTCCTAAGTAACTAATATTGAGAATTTATAAGTGTTTAGTTACTTAGTATTTATCATTAATACTTTTAATGAAGGGGGAATTATATTCCTTGTCCTACCCATTCGGCTAACGACCCTCCAATAGTCAAGGAAGCGGTGGGTGAGAGTGGACACCCATTAAACTGCCATTTTATAGGCAATAACCTTATACCCCCTTATAGACTGACTTCATGAATGAGGCCTACTAATGGTAAGATGACTTGCTCTTATACATATAATATATTAAACTATAATATTATAATAGTATAAGGGTGTATTTTAGACATTTAAAATACTTGGTGGTTTAATCTATTAATTAAACTATACTCTTAATTTAGTTAAACTTAAACCATGTCATTATGGCATTATTAATTCTCTTTTAATTAAACACTTTGATTATCTATTAATAAAGTCCATAAGAGTTAATTGAATCATTCAATAAAAACATCATAATTCCAATTATTAAATTCAAAATTAAAACCATTTAATTAATTGTTTAAGTTATGAACCCAAGAGTTTTAGAATTCAATTCTTTTTTTTTTTTCATAAAAACCTTTTTCCAAATTCCAAAACTTGAGCGCAAGTTTTGTAACTCTTGAAAACTTTTGGATTCCATAACTTATGAAGTTAAGTACTTGTTTTATGATGAAACTTTTCATGTTCCATAACTTAAGAAAAAGTTATGAAATTCTTTAAAACAATAATACCAAATTTTGTAACTCCATAAAAACTTTGAATCAATTTTTTTTTAAAAAAAAACTTTCATATCCATAACTTACGGAAGTTTCAAAACTCTTAAGATCACAACTTAAAAAAAACCTTTTGAGCTCCAAAATTTTATAAAAAAATTTGTAACTCCTTAGAACATTTAGATAAACTTTTAAAACTAATAAAATAATCATATCATTTTATCTCTTACTAAATTTGACCTAATTCAACTCATATAGCAAATGATTCAAATTTTACAAATAATTAGTTTTTCACAAAACAAGTAATTATCTTAAAATTTGACAAACTTCATGTTTTTTTTCTTTTCTTTTTTCAACTTTGAAAATCAAACATTTGCATGAATATAACAGAAAACAACCCATGGCTCTGATACCACTATTGTGTTTTGAGCATTCTAACACTCCTATGGTGTACATGCAACCCTATAAACATTGGATCTATGTTTTCTCTATCATACATGCAAATAAGAACTTTCCAAGGCTTTAATCCTAACTAGCATATTATGAAGCTCTTATACTACAAAATACTAGTTAGATGACATACCTTTTTATAATGGTTGTTTCCTTAGTGGTTCAAGAGCTTAGCCCCAATAGTATGGAAGCCTCAATTGCAATCACAAATCACCACAAACCTTGGAAACTTGAGATAATAGTAACGCATAAGTAGAAATCGGTCACACCTTGTATTACACATACACTAGTGCCATTTTAGGTGCCGTGTAATCCTTTATATAGTGTGGTGGATTAGGGTTACATCCATGTAAACCCTAATACCCATGTCTTTTCATTTCCATGAGATCCATGGGTTAAGCTCCATGGACTATCCATGTACTTACCATGCAAGCCTAGCCCATTCCAAATAAGCATTAGCCCACACTATATAAATACTTGAGCCCATATTTAATTAGTCATACTTATGATCACTAAATTAATTCCAAATTAATTTAAGATCAATACTAATTAAATAATATGATTTCATATCAATATATTAGAACTTATAATAGATTAATAAATCATAACTTATACTATTCTTACAAGATTATCCATATCAATTGTTCAGGTGAAGTGCAACCCAAATGGACCATGCCGGGTCGGGTCAAGTACATACCAATTATAGTTACGGACTTAGACATTAATCCAACAATAAAGGCTAAACCTTTTCCCTTCATTCCTGCCTCAGCTGTCTGCAGAAGGTTGTGCAATTGAGCCAAGTTGGTCTCAGTGTTGTTTATATGATAGGTCAGGTTGAATTGATCATAACAACTTGGAAAGAAGTTTAGGACTATGTCAATAGCCAGCTCATCACAATGCATATTTATCCTAACAAGGCACTCCACGTATCGTTGCATCCTTTGCACTTAGGCACATACAAAGTCTCCCTCCTTGAGCTTGAAAACCACGAGGGCTTTGACCACCTCGTATTTTTCTTGACGAGCATGTTTGTGGAACTTTTCCACAAGGCCATTGTTCATCTCATACGGCTAATAGTCTTCATAAAATATTTGCAACTCAAGGGTCATGGTAGCTTCCATGATGTAATCAACTTTTGTTGCATCATCATAGTACTTCTTGTAGGAGGATAATTCTTCAGGAGTGGCATTCTCTTCATCGATCTCATTGAGTTCCTTTTCTAGAACATACTCTTTGTTCTCAAATCGAAGGGCCATCTTTATATTTCGTATCCAATCATTATAATTGGAACCATCCAATATGTAACTTCCCGAAAATATGATCCAAAAATTTCATTTTTAATTTAATAATTCAGTATTCCAAAACATTATCCATACAAACCAAATGAAAATAAGTGTATCAAACATCATATCAACCAGAGTAATATCTCTAAAGCGGAAAACATGTGGTGTGTGCGATGCAGTCATCCTGAGCTCTTCCCCTTGGAACCGGAAGTAACTCAAACATAAAATAAAATTGGTAAGCACAAAGCTTAGTGAGTTACCCAAGATACCGCATATCAAACATAAAATACATAATGGACCCCGTCCGAAGAGTATAACGGCCCTGCCCTAACTCGCATAACGAGCCTTGCTCACATACAATTCATATCTAATAACATATAATAGTATACAGGATAATCATCGGGCCCCGCCCCGTAACACACAAGCACATACATATACTAGTGTCACACAGAAAACGAGTAATCTAACATAACAGATCATGGATTGGCATTGGTGCCTTCGACCCGCTAAACACGGTGAGAAAACTCACCTCGCACTGCTGATTCACACTAAAATCCATGGCTGCTAGTTCGATAAATCCCCGAGCTATCAATAACCAAAAGCACCCAATTAACCATTGGAGTCAAAACTATATCCCTCAGTCCACACTTAGAGTAAAAATACCATTTTACCCTATCTATTTTTAACCCAACACTTAAGCCCAAACTTTCAATCTAACGGCCTAAAGATCAAATATCCATACAAGGCCCACATATGACCCAATTTTCCAAATTATCCTTCCATGGACCTTACCCAAAGGCCCACTATTTTTTTTTCTAATCCAAGCTTTTTCATTCAGGTGGCCCAACAGGACCCCAAGCCATTAAGTCTAAAGAAAGCCCAAATCCGAAGCCTAGTTATGCGAAGCCCACCTGACTAAGTATGCGAGGATGATATCTAGGCGGAATTTAGTGAGGTGTTTAAAGTGGTACTTCAAAAAATATATTTTGTATACCAAAAGGACATTACCTTCTATATGATCCTACCTGATTGTTCCTTACTTGATAGATCTTGATGTAGATGTTGGGATTATCGAGGAATCTAGACTATTAATTAGTCATAAGAGATAATAAACTAAGACTTAGTGATAGTTAAACCTAGGTCATATCAAAGGAAAAGACGAGTGCTGAAGCAAAGCACTATCCAACTTTCCATTCATCCACTTTAACATGTGAGTGCATAGTTACTTTCAGCTTACAAATAGATATTAAGTATCTAGATGATTAAATGCTATGTGTTCCTATTATCTTAATTACTTGATATTCGTGTTAGATAAATTATATGAGTTTTACTTAATTTAATCATATATGTATTTTCTTGTGTATTTATATAAAATATATTGAGTAGTGATGGTGATGAAAATGATGAGATGATGATGAGAGGGCTTGACTATTGACAAACCAGTCATCTAACATAGTATAGATGACGACCGTAGACTATTCTAGATAGTCCATTGGAATGCTAGCAGGTTCGCAACCTATAGGTGTTAGTGAACGATAAGTTCATTGATCTAGTCTATACCCCATCGTTGCCTTATTGACACATATTGCTATAGGATTTCCCAAAGCTGTATTGTTTACTCATTGATGATAATGATCCTTAGGATAGGTCCCTTGAGATCAATATTTTTGGATCAAAATCTAGGAATAATGGGAATGGATAATTGAGTAAAATATTTGATGCGAAATGTGTAATTCAAGAACTTATTTAGTGTGGGTTAAAACCCCTATGTGCTCACCAGGCCCGCAACCCTAACCCACTCAGTTTCTTTGTATCATAGGTAGCGGTATGAAGGCTAGTGATGCCGAGTGATTTAAGGGGTTTGTAGGCCATATTATAATAATATGTATAAGGCCTATAATATATTCGTTATGCTTATGTTTATGTATTGACGATGACATCCCAAAGTTATTAATGAAACACATTTCTTCGGAAATGCTTGGTAGTAATATAATCACATTATTGGGAACAAATTCCGCATTTATAATTCTTCAAAAAAGATACTCTTAAATGAAATAAGTATAATTAAATTGGTCTGTTTTGGCCGTGAAATTTGAAATGTCACACATCAACCCTGTATTTTGAATGTGGCTCCAACCAAGAAAGTAGACAAAACACCTTATGAGATTACAGATGGAAAGGTTCCATCCTTATCTCAGTTAAAGGTGTGGAGATATGAAGCTTATGTAAGACAAGAAGTTTCTAACAAATGACAAACAAACTCAAGGTGTTGATTACGATTCTCACCCATGGTTATGAGCAAGTCTATAAGGATACTATTTTCCATAGCCACAGATTATGACTATCAGATATGGCAAATAGATGTCAAAACGATCTTTCTATATGACTCAGCCTAAGAGTTTTATTCACCAATGTATCCTAACCAAAAGCGTAATCTTAAAAGATCCATTTATAGATTAAAACAAGCATCTCGATGCTGGAACATTCGTTTTATTGAGAAAATAAAAAACTATGGTTGCATCATAAATGAAGATGAATAGTGTGTTTTCAAGAAAACTAGTAGGTGCACTATCACATTCCTCATTTTATATGTAGATGACATATTGTTCATTGGAAATGACATTCCTTTTTTGAAAGGAGTTAACTCATAGCTTAAGAAATGTTTCTCAATGAAATATTTAGGCAAAGCAACTTATATTCTTGGTACAAAGAGCTATAGAGATAAATCAAGACGACTTAGAAGTTTAAGTCAAAGTGCATACACTGATAAAATCTTGAAAAAATTCAAGATAGAGAATTCTAAGAGACGATTCTCGCTAATACCACATGGAACTAAAATAAGCCTGTATTAATGCAGAAAAGTGGAGTTAGAGAGAATAAATGGAATCCCATATGCTTCTACAATGGGATCCATCTTGTATGCCATGTTATGTAAAAGAACGGATATATTGTACTCTTTGAGCATGATGAGTAGATACCAACAAAATTTGGAAGAAGGTCATTGGATTGTTGTTAATAACATTTTAAAGTACTTATGAAGAACTTGATAAATGTTCCTTATCTATGGAGCTTTGCAAGAAGATCTTAGTGTAAAGTGTTTTATGAATGCTAGTTTCCAAACATATGTAGATGATTCTAAATCGTAATGTGGTTTTATCTTTATTACGAATGAACGACAAGTTTCTCGGAAGAGCTATAAAAACAGTGTCATTCCACAATCTAAAATAGAGTCAGAATACATTGCCGCTTTGGACGCCGCATAAGAAGCATCCTGGATGAAGAAATTCATTGAAGATCTAGGGGATGTCCCTTCAATTCAGGATCCGCTAGATATACTTTGTGAAAATGAAGGTGCCATTGCGTTGGATAAGGAACCCAAATTGCATAAAATAACTAGGCACATCGAACGAAAGTTCAACTACATTCAGAATATAGTTGAAGTATTCATAAAGTTCATATAGATCAAAGCATGGTAGACCCATTCACGAAGCCACTACCACCAGTTAAGCATGGGCATCACACTAGAGCTATGGGGCTTTGTTATTGTTGGGAATGGATTCGATTTAGATTTAATATTTCAGTGTTGGAACTTTATAAGAAACAATATTTTTATCCTTAAATAATACTAGTTATTTTGATTTAATATGTATAGCATGTTTAAACCTTAAATAAAACTATTTATTCTAAAAGGTCCTTAGTCTATCATATTTGTGGGAACAAATATGAACAAAGAATAATATGAATTGGAGTGGTTGAATTTCACAAGATGAAATTTGAAAAATAGGTTGCTACCAAGTTCATAGGTACTTGCTAAGGAAGAAGTATTGGACATGACCTGCTTTAAGAGCACTTCATAGATATTCTTCATGAGGGACTCTTGAACAAGGTAGTATATTTGTATCCTTAGACCTGAGGTACATATTAGGGACTCAAGTGTAAGAAGTATTGTGCTTTAATATGCTTCTTCTGTGCTCTTTAACTAGACAACCATAATGCCATCATTAGGTACAATACGATATTTATAAGAGGCATTTGTATTGAAAGTGGGTTTTGTTGATCTTATGTGTTGAGGGCGAGCCAACTAAGTCGCCAGACAAATGTTGAACACCAAATTAGAATGATTTTGATCCATGAATCATGTTTAACATGATGTCTGAAACAAAAGGATGATTAATACATCACCAACGTACTTCGATTAAATCTATGAGCTCATGGGAAATGAAAGTTGCTGAATCGCACTTCGTTATGTCTTTTTTTTGGAGGGGGATGGGGGGGGGAGTGAAATATTTCTAAATATTCACCACTGTCTATATCATTTTTTAAATCAATTTTACGCAAGTGGGAAATTGTTGGTGCTATATGCTCAACAAAGATCATAAAAAGATATTTTTAATAATATATGATCCTATAGTGTCACACCAAAAACAAGTAGACACTTGAATTAATATTTTAGTATATGAGTTTGGTTCATATTATAATATTATTACTCTTGAATTTTTTATTACATGATGATGATGATGATGATAATAATAATAATAATAATAATAATAATAATAATAATAATAATCATACATACTTATAAAGCTAGCATTTTTTCTTAAATCTCATGCATTTGAAACCCCCTTTTTTAACTTCCTTTCACCACATTCATTTGAAACTCCCATGACTTTTCAATTTCATTACAATAATATTATAAATAAGTTAAATAATGTTCTATAAACAAGAAATAGTGTTTTATTACAATGTCTTCATCCCACATCGATGATGAGAGTAAACAAGAGAATGTTTCCTCTTCTATAAATAGGAAAGGTTGTGAAATGTTTCAAAGGGACCAAACCATGAGAACTTCCTCATGCCTACCTTTGTAGGATTTTGAAGGTATTATTTGGTGAGATTGTCTATATTGGCAAGTGTCCAGTTAAGTTTTAGAATTCCAAAAATGGTTTTGAATCGAATTTTTTCAGGTTTAAATCGTGTTTCAGTTAGAAAAAAATTATGTAGTTGGGTATATTGAGTTGAACCGGAGCTGGATCAATTTGGACCGATAAACGAATCATTTTCCTTTTGACAACAAACATTAACGAATCATTTTCCTTTCACAACAAACATTTGAAACTCCCATGATTTTTCAAATTATTTCTAAAAATATTATAAATAAGTTACATAATTTTATATACATATAAAAAAGCATCTACCTAAACCTAGAATTATAACTGTTTGAAAAATCACTTTGATTCAAAAGCACGAAATATATACAAACCGGGTATCACTAGAAAAAAAATATGTAGTTTGGTATATTTAGTTGAATCGGTCCGAGTTTGATCTATTTGGACCATAAAAGAAACATTTTCCTTTCACTACATACATTTGAAACTCCCATGATTTTCAAATTGTTTCCAATGATATTTTAAAAAAGTTACATAATGTTATATAAATATAAAAAAACATCTACCTAAAAATAAAATTATAATTGTTTGAAAATTCTATTTGATCAAAAGCACGAAATGTATACGCATATTATATTTTATAAATGAATTCTTTCTATAATGAACTTTTGAATATTGAAAATACATATATACAAACTTTCTATATTAAGTACCTAACTGAATTTATGATTTTAGAATTGAACAAAAAGTTATTCAATAAGAACTTACTTTTTTGGATAGCAACTTACGAGATAATAGAAAAATGGAACTATTGAACAATAAAGAAAGGGTAAACAAGAGAAAGAGTGTTTCACTAAATAAGTTGAAACATGTTTTATTAACAAGAAAGTGTGTTTTATTACAATGTCTTCATCCCACATCGATGGTGAGAGTAAACAAGAGAACGTTTCCTCTTCTATAAATAGGAAAGGTTGTGAAATGTTTCAAAGGGACCAAACCATGAGAACTTCCTTATGCCTACCTTTTTATGATGTTGAGGGTATTCTTTGGTGAGATTGTCTTTATTGGCAACTGTCCATTTAAGTTTTAGAATCCCGAAAATGGTTTTGAACAAGTTTTTTTTAGGTTCAAACAGAGTTTCACTTGAAAAACCGTTATGTAGTTTGGTATATTGAGTTGAATCAATCTGAGTTTGACCAATTTGGACCGATAAATGAATCATTTTCCTTTCAGCACATACATTTGAAACTCCCATGATTTTTCAAATTGTTTCTAATAATATTATAAATAAGTTACCTAAACATAAAGTTATAATTATTTGAAAAATAAATTTGATTAAAAAACACAAAATATATACAAACTGGGTTTCAATAGGAAAAACATTATGTAGTCTGGTATATTAAGCTGAATCGGTCCGAGTTTGATCAATTTGGACCGATAAATGAAACATTTTCCTTTCACCACATATATTTGAAACTCACATGATTATTCAAATTGTTTATAATAATATTATAAGTTACATAATGTTATATAAATATAAAAAAATCTACCTAAACATAAAATTATAATTGTTTGAAAAATCACTTTGATTCAAAAGCACGAAATATATACTCGATTATATTTTATAAATGAATTCATTTTATAATGACATTTTGAATCATGAAAATACATATATACAAACTTTCTATATTAAGTACATAACTGAATTTATGACTTTAGGATTTAACAAAAAGTTATTAAATAAAAACTTGATTTTTTATAGCAACTTACGATATTACAGAAAAATGGAACTATTGAACAATAAATTTTCCGGATAACGTTTTATTTTTATTATTTAATATTTTATTTAACAAAATGAAATTATTGGCAAATAAAGAAATGAGTTTAATTAAAATGTCTTCATCCCACATTGATCGTGAGAGTAAACAAGAGAATGTATTCTCCTATATAAATAGGAAAGATTGTGAAATATTTTAAAGGGACTAAGCGATGAGATCTTCCTTGCATCTAACTTTGTAGGACGTTGAGTGTATTTTTTTGGTGAGATTGTCTTTGTCAACAAGTGACCAATTAAATTTCAGAATTTCAAAAATGATTTTAGACCGTATCTTTTAGATTTGGATCGAGTTTAATAAGGATCCGAGTGTCTTCTGGCTGAGTTAGGAAAACTCGCTTCAATTGGAGGCCGAGTTTAAGTAACATGCCGAGTATTTGGTTGTGTTAGCCAAGTTTTACAACCCTGTATGTAATAGAATGTAAAGTTTTAACCTTATAAAAGACGTCACTATTATCATATGTTCTACATAATTAAGGTAATATTTATGATACAAAACATTTTTTTTTTACTTTTTAAGATAAAAAGTTGTCTCTATTATCATATGTTGTACATAATGATAAAATTTAAGATAGATAAAAAGATGTCTCTATTATCGTATTTTCTACATAATTATAATATTTAATATAAATGTTTTACTTTAATATGAAATTATTATTTAATAGATAACAATAATGATTTATTTATTTTTACAAATTAATTTTTTTCTATTTTAATCATATAACTTTGTATATGGAAAACAACTTCAAGTTCCAACCTTATCTCTTATAATATAGTTCAACACAATAACAATCCTAAAAATCATTTTTTATATTTTTTATGAAATTATTATTTAATTGTTAATAACAATGATTTAGTTATTTTTAATATAAAATATTTTTTTATATCCCACACAATGCGCGGGCATTCGCCTAGTAATAATAATAAACATGATTCATAAGTGTATGAATTATTATAACTTTTGTATTTATATCGTTTAGTTATTAAATGATTTAGTTTGTGAAAAAATTATTTATTTAATTTAAATAATTGAATTAAATAAATAAAACTAACAAGTATATGTAAATATATTTAAAGTATATGTAAATATATTTAGGAATCTTTGTGAAATAGGGTGATGTTATTTATAATTCTAACCATTTAATAATTTTTTTTGGGTGATCCATTCATTCCTTGACAACTTTTAGTTTTTTCAACCAATGTATGTACATAAAATTTTATGTTCTTAATATGAGTGTTTGACTTTTAAGATTTAAGGTTTTTCAGTAAAATCAAAGTATTGGAATATGCATCTCTGTTGATCCAAGAACAATCACTTTACAAACCACCAACTAACCACCAACTATTAACATTAATACAACAATAAACCTATTATAATTACATCTTATATAAACTAATAAGTGAAAATAAAGTGATTATCATTAATAAAAAATAACCAATTTCTTATGTCCACCAACCACCACCTTCACAACGGCCAATATATCACCACCACCGCTAATAACCATCGGAAATAACAACCACCGGAAATCGCCCGAAACATCAGTTGGCCACCACTAACCACCATCAGATTCAAAATAGTAAGATATAGAGAGAAAATTTAAAGGGAAAAAAGAGGAGCAAGTCATCAGAAATAGTACCAGAGAAGGAGAACGAGCATTGAACATGAGGCGTGAACCTCGTCGGAAACGTGAAACCTAGCCTGAAAAGTCGTCTGAAGCGTGGAACCTTGCCGGGATCACTTGAACCACTGGTATCACCATAGGATTAAGAACGAGAGAAAGAGAAGTTTAAAAAAAACTCGCCGACAATCTCTTGAAGACGACGGGAACCTGCTCTCTCTTGTTGGGCGGCTACATTTTTGCTAGGGCTAAATAAAGAGAAAGTAAGGTCGTGTTTGATATTGTTTAACTGGGTTTGAGTCAGACATATGGGCTGACTCGGTCAGACATTGTCTGTTTGAGGATACGCTTTCTCGGTCAGCCATTTGGCCCAAATGTCTTTCCCGTTCAGCTTTGTAACATATGCTGACTGGGAACAAGGACGCTCCCACCCGTCTCTTTCTTTCTTCCCTAGTTACCCTCTTCAATCGTAACCTAAAAAAAACGCAGCGCACAAAAATCGCCGCCTCCTCCATCTACAGGTCACCGTTCATCTCGCCGGTCGCCGCCATCTAGCTGCCGTCTCGCCACCATCTTGCCGGCTAAAGAGAAGTCTCCATCTCCGATCAATTTCTCTCGCTTTCCCTGTCATTCACTATTCATCAAAAACTGGTAATTCTTCTCCTTTTATGCTAATAATGTTTGAAATCAGAATCAATTATCTTTGATGTTATGCAATCTGATGTATAATCCATAAAATAAGAATCTGTTAAATATAAAAAATAAAATAAGAGTTTGTTCTTGTTTAATACTCAAATTCGATGACAGGAAGAAGAAGAAAAGAAACTTTCTGATCACATGAATTGAATATTCATTATACTGAAAGTAAGGGAAAAGAAAACTGCTACGTTATTCATTATCACTAAAGCCTATATATAGGCATCAAAATATCCATGTGAATCATGAATTGAAGCCATGCTACATACTCCTCCTCAAGAAGGAATGAATCCAAATATCAATTCTAGATAATGACCAAGCTAATGATCAAGTACACCTCCATAAAATCCGCTCAACCCAAATATCAATTCTAGATAATCACCTATTAACTAAAACAAAAATAAAAAACATAAAACTTATTAAATTCAAAGTTTCAGCAGCTATCTCAAACCAATTAACCTAACTCTAATAAATCTGAAATTGGAATTAAAAATTAATTACATGTATCTTTAGAAAATCTAGATAAGGAAGGAATGAACAAGAACAATAATTCCAACCATTCAAAGGGATCATTCTAGGGGCAGTTTAAGAATAAAAACCATGGTATAGAAACGACAGCAACACTGTTCACGTTTTCAGCCTCCTGCTGTCATATTCCCAGTCACCTTGAACAATAATTTGATGTTGAAACGACTGTGAGTAAAAAATGAAGTTTGAAATACGTAACTCTATCGTAGTAGATTGCTATTATTGTTTTGGGTTGTTTCCCTTTTTGTGAAATCAGAAATTAAAAATTGGTTTTGTAATAAAAAATTGTTCTTGGTCTAATGTTATGACAATATGTACGTTTTTATAATTATTCAGCAACTTAATCCATCACTGTATTAACAGCAGGATAAAATGGTCATTTTTCATAACTTAGCACATTTAGTCTGATGTACTATCAAATGGTGCCTAAGTGTTTTTATACTCTAGAATTTTACATTTAAAGCCCATTATTTTGAAGATATTTTAGATTATACCCTTTAACTCTATAAAAATATTAAAAAATGTATAGGACAAATAGTTAACAAATACATATATCTTTTAATTAGTAGTAAAACAACATTTATTAGGTTATTGTATATGTTATTTGATTTTAGAGTTAAGATAATAAATAAAAGGAATTTGTTTTTTATTTATATTTAATTTATTTAATAAAATCAAAGAAAGATGAATAGTTAACAAATAAATGTAACAATCAATTTATGTATTTATTTACTTATAAGGATTTTATTTAGATATATTTATAAGAATTAGCTTTATTTTTTCATAGCTTGTGAAGGGCTTAGAATAATGGTTAGGTCTAGGTGTTGCAGTTAGTGATAGGGGTACGTTTGTAATTAGCTTTTTGTTAGTTTACGGTTGTAACTGCGTTTACGGCCGTAAACACCTTACGGCCGTAAACTCCTCACGGTCACGGGGGTCTATATATATAGGGATGTGTCACACGTATTGGTCGTTGATGCCTTTAGTATTTTGCGGTTCCAACAAGTTGTATCAGACGTTTACGGTTATAAAACGTATGCAAGCTTGGTGTGACAACCCAAAATTTTCATTCGGTCAAACCCTAAAAGTCAATCACATCATATTATAAGTCAATTTCACTTTTACTTGTTTTAAGGAAAAATAAAGTTCGTTTGATTATTTTAATATTATTTTTAAACGAACGGGTGAAAGAAAGTGTCGTCTCGGGTTTTGAATTTTAAAAACCGCAAACACCTCGCGTCTTAGAAGTTCCCGGCCAAACTATTTTGTTTGGGTCGAAAAATCATCCCAAAAATCCGTAAACTCATGCTTATCCATGAGTTTACTCCCTAAGTCTAGTTATAATTTGTTTACTTCCCAAAAGAGTAAACTCATAATATCCTTTCAAGTATCATCCTAGAAACAGTTCAAGATCTTCAAACTTGTAAGTGTTCTAGGCATTCCGAGTTGATACAACACTTAATCTAGTGTTTGTGCATCTATTCATCCATTCATTTTTGTGTTTTGATTAGATTTCCAAAAACACCAAGAACACCAAGAACACATACTAAGTGTTCTTGGACTTTTAGCTAAATCCAAGCTTCCTTATAGTAAGTACTTCCATCCTTGAGTCTTATTAATCTTTTATTTCATATTAACATCAAAGAAAAGTCCCAAGAACACCAAGATAAAGGTGTTCACGGTTTTGGGAGGCTCCCAAAACCGTAAACACCATTTATGGTGCAAAGTGGTGTGTTAAGGTGCCTAGATGCTTCACCATTTTTATGTGTTTACGGTTTGGGGATCTCCCAAAACCGTAAACACCCCAAAAAGTGCATAAAAGTCCCATAAATGTCTCATAGTTGTTCCTTATGTCTAAATCCAACCTAGACTAGTGCCATGATTGAGCTAAGGACTTGAAAACCCCAAAATACCAAACTTATGAGTTTAAGGTAGTAAACTCATGAGTTTAAGGTAGTAAACTCATGGAGAAATGGTCCTTAGACCGTAAAATCCATTTAGGAGTGTTTTAATGCCACACAACACTTCTTAAGGCTTAATCATGAAGTAGGAACGCTTGGAATAGCTTAGTAGTCTTCAAAACAACAAATGGTCATAAAGTGTAGAGTTTAAGACCATAAACCCTTGAGTTTACTGTCGTAAACTCCTTGGGTAATGATCATGAAAACCGTAAAATCCAAGGGAGTTTACCCTTGAACCCCAAACACACTAGCATTTCCCTACAACACTTAGATGCAACCCTTGAGAGATATAACACTTGTATAAGGTGTTTAGCATGTCCTAGAGTGTCTTAAATTTGTTTATTAGTTGTTTAAAGACTAATTGTTTATATACATATGCCCTCATATGTAATTAGGATCTTTGTGCGTGTCTAACTCTTCACTTGACACCAAGCACTTATCCGACACTTCCTTCCGATCCACTCACAACATGTGAGTTCATACCCCTTAATCAATGTTTTAAATGATTTTAAATGCTTTAATGGGGGGGGGGGATACAAGTAGAAAACAATATGTTATTAAATCACTCATATGTATTTTATAACTGTGTTTTCATCATGCAGATTTCACATACTTCAAAATGTGATGCATGAAATGGTTTTCTATCTTAAAATACCTTGGTAACAAAAGTATTAGTTTTGAAATGTTTATTTAAAATGACATCAAGTCATTGTTAATTATTGTTCAAAACTCCTAGATGTCTTACAAAACCATTTTTACCTTCTTGAACGAAACTACACTTGTACACATATGTTCTTATATATGTATTGATGTTATAGTTTTCATCCTTCATTTAGTTTCCTACACTCTTGTGTAACAAGGGTGTATAAACCTACTTGAACAACCAATTACCTTCCAGTTAACGAGTATACAGATAGTTAGAAGATACACAACATTATTCCTATTACAAGGAATTACATCAGAGTCAGTTCATTCGTGAGTCTATACTATACATTACATGTTACATGAATACACTTACATGAGTACGCTTACATGGATACACTTACATGAATAGCTTACATGAATACATTACATGAGTAGCTTTACGTAGATACATTTACCTGTATACACTTACATGAATACTTGTATCTCGATTCACGATGATGATTTATTAGTACCTTCTGTGTAAGTTGTCCTGCCTATCCCAATTCAACGAGATATCTAGACGGGACTAACCATTCCGAATCCCAGCTGATTAGCACCAGTGGTTGATGAACATCTACGGGTGCCTATGGTTATTACTTATATTAGAATACAGTTACGGGACTAACCATTCCTCGAGCCTACTGTTCGCTACAGAGGTTGATGAATATCTTCGCATGCCTACGGTTAATACTTATATGAGGGAATCGATTACGGGACTAACCCTTCCTCCGCCCTGCTGCTGCTACAGAGGACAATTGAACTATCTTCGGATGTTCATTAGGTTATACATTTCGCTAACCGCGATGTCGTGTTAGTCCTAGTACCAGAGGATAACACTTACATTAGTATAGTTTCCTATTTACTTTATTTTGTGATACATTCACATAAACGATGATTTAGACTAAGTACTCTTAGTAATAGTCAAAAAGGAAGGAAACACTATCATTTTTATAACAGAACATTCAGGTCTTGGTAGAAGACTAGCATATTCTTTTCCTATTTACTTTATTTTGTGATACATTCACATAAACGATGAGTTAGACTAAGTACTGTTTGTAATAGTAAAAAAGAAGGAAAAAGCATCATTATCATAGCAAAACATTCGGGTCTTGGTAGAAGAATACATTGCATACTAGTAGGAAATAAGGGATTTTCTAGGGTTTTCATACTTATATCAATTGTTTCATTTAAAGATTTACCAGGCATTCATAACAGCTTTCCAAAACAAGACAATGACACTTAAATACTTATGAATTCACCAGCTTTAGGCTGATACTCGCTTTCAAAATAACTTGTATTCTCAGGTTACCTGTTAGACAGGTACGATGGCCAGGCTTTGAGAAGACGGAGTACTGACAAGATTCGTCTTATTTTGATTATTCATTTTATTGTTGTACATTATGAAAGAACACCCATGTATTCAAACTTTACTTTTAATGCAATAGATGATGTTGTTGCTTGTTTACTACTTTACATTGTTATGATACTTTGCATGACGTCCTCCACCCCGGAACGTTTCCGCCGTTCTTGGTTTTGGGGTGTGACAGGTTGGTATCAGAGCATTGTTTATAGTGAATATAGTATATCAACCCATAAAAGATATACTAACTATAAATACATTTGGATTAAAACACTCTGTCTAAGAGTTATACTTCTAAATAATAAAATATTTAAGTAAGTATACGTGTCTACATTCATACTAAAATCAGTGTCACAATGACAAGAACAAAAGTATTATGATTGTTGAATATCACAAGTAAGCATGGGGATGTATGTCCAGTCTTGGGAGTGGCATAGCCTGATCAACTATGTTGTTCCGAGGAGTGATTAGCACATGCCCAAGAATGGTTATGATATGGCAACAAGTCTAAAAACTTACCAACATTACCATAATGAGAACATTATAACTGAACCTAAGTCTAAAATACCATAAGGGTGTTTGTGTTACTATAAGTACTTTATACTTGAGAACTAAAACGGGATCTTCATTACTAAGTTGATAGTTGCTAAATGGATACACTAAAGTTATATGTAACTAGGATGTTATAGACTTAGAATCGGTGAAATTTTTGCTTTACCCCTATTCCTTGTGAATTTGGAGTTGAGGTCACTTATTCGAAGGCCTATCCTGTGTTAATTACATATAACTAGTATGCTCTTTACAATTAGCGATATAACTAATGAAGGTTTTCTAATAACTATCTAGACAGTTCGTCTAATAATTATTTACTTACCTAAATTCTCGCGTAGATAACATGGATGGACTCCATCCTCACGGCAACCCGTACCTTCCGAACGAGGTCATTGCTAGATGGTTTGAAGAAGAGCTAGAGAATGCTCTGTTGGAATAGTGTCTAAGGCTGCAACTATATTTGACAAGTATTTGACCCGGTTGTGCATGGTCCTTTTGGGTTGCCTTCACCATAGCAACTTGACAGGATGATTTATAATGTGAGAAGAAATATTATTAATATATTATGAGTATAATATAAATATTGTTATTTGATTAATATAAGTCATAAATTAATTAGGAGTTAATTTGGTGACTTAAAGAGATTAATTGAATAAAGGGGCTTAAACTGTCAATTGTATGATAGTTGTACTGTGGGCTATAATCCCTTATGGATAAGGGGTGGACGGTTTTAGGGTTTAGAAGGACCTAGAAATCGTCCAAGGATTATCATAAGGAGATTGGATTGCTTAGGGCCTAAGTTATCCAATTAGGGTTTAAGGGTGAAACCCTAGAAGACTCACTAGTATAAATAGACCCTTAAGGCTAAGAAAATCGGCACTCTTGTGATTGAAAAAACCCTGACCCTAAGCAATCCAATCTAATGATTCATCTCATGCTATTTCTTAGGTTCTTGATATCGGGTGTGGTTACCACATTTGTTTCGAATTGCAGGGACTAAGAAGAAATAGGGATGTGGAGCGTGGGAGAATAAATCTAATCATGGGGAACAAAAGATCGTCGTCTGTGACCAAGATTGGAGTGTATTCTCTAGTACTTAGTAATGGATTATGTTTGGATTTGAATAATTTTTGCTACTCGCCAGAAATGGCAAGAAACATCATTTCGTTTCATGGTTTGTTTAGAACAGGATTTAGATTTTCTTTTAATAATGAGAATGGTTCAATTTATGCTTATCTAAATGGTGTCTTATATTTTGAAGCAATGCCATGTAATGGAATTTATGAAACCGTTATGATTGTAGATAACCTAGGAAATGATGTTTTATGCATGGATTCTTCCAATAGTATGGATATAGCATCCTTGTGACATTGTCGTCTTGGACATGTCAATAAGAAGCGCATAGCCCAACTCCAAAAGGATGGAGTGTTGGAGTCATTCGACCTTAGGGAAGATGACACATGCAAATCTTGTTTACTTGGAAAGATGACCAAGTCACCCTTCACTAGCACATGTGAAAGGGGTGAGGGTTTATTGGACCTCATACATACCGATGTATGTGGACCCTTTAGATCAACCACAAAGGATGGGAACCTCTTTGATGTGACTTTTATCGATGATTATAGTAGATATGGGTATATTTACTTAATCAAGCACAAGTTAGAAATGTTTGAAAAGTTCAAAGAATTCAAAAATGAAGTGGAGAATCAATTGGGCAGGAAAATCAAGATACTTCGATCCGATCGAGGATGAGAGTACCTAAGTCTTGAATTCCACGACTATCTCAAGGAATGTGGAATAGTTTTGCAATTGACGCCACCTAGGACACCGCAGTTGAATGGTGTGGTAGAAAGGCATAATCGAACCTTGTTAGACATGGTTCGTTCTATGATGAGTCGTGCTTCACTACCTATCTCATTCTGGGGGTATGCCTTAGAGATTGCCGCCCATATCCTTAACCGATTCCCTACTAAAAAGGTTGCCAAAACACCTCACGAGATGTGGACAGGGAAAGTTCCCTCATTGGCACATATCAAGGTTTGGGGTTGCGAGGCTTTTGTAAGACGAGATACTTACGACAAGCTCGAACCTCGTAGTGAGCGATGTATTTTCATCGGCTACCCGCATAAATCCTTTGGATATCTCTTCTGTAGACCGAGTGACAATGTTGTCTTCGTTGCGAGGAGAGGGGTTTTCCGAGAGCGAGAAATCATAAGTCAAGGAGACAGTGGGAGGCAGATCAAGGTTGAAGAAATTCAAGAGTCGATTGATGAAGGAACCTCTACCGCTGGCGCTCAACCCGAGGAGGAAACTCCGGTTGAACCGATTGACGAGTCCTTACCTCTTAGACGTTCCGAAAGAGTTAGAGTTCAACCCCAGTTTTATGGTTTTCATATTACTACCGAAGGGGACACGTATATTAGTGATGGTACACTAATAAATCTAGATGAACCTAATAGCTATAAGGAAGCCATGGCAGGCCCGGAGTCTGCAAAATGGTAAGAGGCGATGGACAGTGAGATCCAATCCATGTATGACAACCAAGTTTGGAATTTGGTTGATAATATGCCTGGACGTAAGACCGTTGGGTGCAAATGGATCTTCAAGAAGAAGACCGACGTGGATGGAAAGGTACACACATATAAGGCACGATTGGTTGCGAAGGGCTTTACTCAAACTCCCGGAGTTGACTATGATGAGACCTTCTCACCAGTTGTGAAAATAAAGTCTATTAGGGTGATGCTGGCCATGGCTGCATCTCATGATTATGAGATATGGCAGATAGATGTCAAGACCGCTTTCCTTAATGGAAAGTTGGCTGAGGATGTTTACATGGCTCAGCTAGAGGGGTTTATTGATACGAAGCATCCGAATAGAGTGTGTAAGATTGAGAAGTCCATTTATGGACATAAGCAAGCGTCTCGCAGATGGAATCTTTGCTTCAATGAGAAAGTAGAAGAGTTTGGATTTGTACAAAGCGAGGATGAATCATGTGTATATGTCAAAGCCAGTGGGAGTATAGTTAGATTCCTCGTTTTGTATGTCGATGACATACTACTCATAGGAAACGACGTCCCGACACTACAGGAGGTTAATTACTGGCTCTGGAAGTGCTTCGCTATGAAGGATCTCGGAGAGGCTTCCTATATTTTGGGAATAAGGATAGTGAGAGAACGAAGTAAGAGACTAATAGGACTTAGTCAGAACACTTACTTGGAAAAGGTACTAAAACGTTTTAGTATGGAAAATTCGAAGAAGGGAGAATTACCGATACAAAGTAATGCCAAGTTGAGTAAGACTCAAAGTCCGAGTACCGAAGCCGAGATAGTAGAAATGAGCCGAGTACCATACGCTTCCGCAGTTGGCTCAATCATGTATGCTATGACTTGAACTCGCCCTGATGTAGCCTTTGCTTTGAGCATGGTCAGTAGATATCAAGGGAACCCTGGTAGAGCCCATTGGATTGCGGTCAAGAATATACTTAAGTACATTCGGAGGACGAAGGAATGGTTTTTAGTCCTCGGGGGGAGTGATGACTTAATGGTGCGAGGGTATAGTGACGCCAGCTTTCAGACCGATAGGGACACCTACCGTTCGCAGTCGAGCTGGGTCTTTACCCTTAATGGAGGAGCAGTAACTTGGAAAAGTTCCAAGCAGGAAATCGTAGCTGATTCAACGTGTGAATCAGAGTACATTGCAGCGAGCGAAGCATCAAAGGAGGCAATATCATTGAAGAACTTCATTGGTGATCTTGGAGTTGTGCCTGCCATAAAGGAGCCTATGGAAATTTTCTGTGATAATGAAGGAGGGGTTGCCTTAACCAAGGAACCGAGAGATCATGGTAGATCTCGTCATATCGACAAAAAATATCACTTTATTTGACATCGAGTAGAAGAAGGACACCTCGTGGTTAGGAGGATATCATCAGAAGATAACCCAACAGATCCGCTTACGAAGGGACTGAGTAGGGTTAAGCATTTACAGCATGCTATGAGTATTGGACTGAGAGATGATATTAGATTAGATTAAATAGTTTTTGAAACATGTAATCGATAAATGTAATTGACATTTGATGATTAAATAAAGCAGTATTATTTATGAGTAAAGTTATTGTCTTATGTTATTTGTTTAACTATTGTTTCACTTTGTATGTTTTGACTTCCAGAATAATTGAGTTTATTAAGAATAATCGAATTATTCAAACAATCCACAATCGTTCATATGTTGGAAGTAGGTATGAATGAAGATTGTCATGAATTGGTGTGTAGATTGTCTAAATGGTTTTAGACATAGCAAAAGGTTGCTACAACGTTCATGAGTGCTTATGAACTAGTTTTGAGCATTGGAACAAACCCGCGCTTGCTGGAATCACCTTATGGAATATGATAAAAAGGGGTGATCGCAAGACGATAATATCATATGGTCTTAAAACCTAGATGTATGGTTTGTTATTTGTTAATTGGTTGTACATTGATAATGCGAAACCGCATCAGTAAATTGATGTTATAAAACACATTATTGTGTATAGTTGATTAATAAATAAGTAAATGCATATAAGTCGAAGTTTATCTGTTACTTTTATCCTAAGAGGGTAAAAGCGATATCTCTGCCGCTCGATGATTTGATTTGACTTATGTGTCGGGCCCGGTCAGAACTAAATTGATGTGTTCGATTAAGTTCTATGTCGAATAAATCTGAGATCGAGAAACCAAATGCTGGACAAATGATTCCATAGGATTGTCCACATGATATTTAAACAGAGGGCTGTACGATCCCTTATCTAAAGGACATGACTGATAAGATCAGAGTTTGACAGCGTCTTTGAGAGCTACGATTGCTAACCGGATTATGCTTATATAGTTACTAGACTTATCCAAGTGGGAGACTGTTGGAATAGTGTCTAAGGCTGTAACTACATTTGGCAAGTATTTGACTCGGTTGTGCATGGTCCTTTTGGGTTGCCTTCACCATAGCAACTTGACAGGATGATTTATAACGAGAGAAGAAATATTATTAATATATTATGAGTATAATATAAATATTGTTATTTGATTAATAAAAGTCATAAATTAATTAGGAATTAATTTGGTGACTTAAAGAGATTAATTGAATAAAGGGGCTTAAACTGTCAATTGTATGATAGTTGTACTGTGGGCTATAATCCCTTATGGATAAGGGGTGGACAGATTTAGGATTTAGAAGGACCTAGAAATCGTCCAAGGCTTATCATAAGGAGATTGGATTGCTTAGGGCCTAAGTTATCCAATTAGGGTTTAAGGGTGAAACCCTAGAAGGCTCACTAGTATAAATAAACCCTTAAGGCTAAGAAAATCGGCACTCTTGTGATTGAAGAAACCCTGGCCGACTTTCTTACCTTCCTCTCTCTCTCTCTCTCTCGCTAATCATCCTCTTGCTAGTTGGTGTTTGTAAGCCATTAGAGGAGTGACAATTGTGACTCTAAGCTCTAAGGACAAGAAGATTCAAGCAAGCAACTCAAGGTAATCTTCTAGATCTGTTTTTCATATATGATTTGAATGTTCTTCATTAGATCTATCAATGAAAGTCTTGGATATATTGCATGTTTAATTAGAGAAACCTAGATCCAAGCATTAGGGTTTGCATGTGCACATAGGAATATTCTTATGGCTCAAACCCATCATGATCGTCCTATCCCTGTGAATTATCACCATGATGAAGTCCTCTCGGACGATGATAACTCCGAACCTGAGGTTGAGAATCTACCCCATGCAGCTCCCTTTCCAATTCCTAACCCCCGTCCGGCTTTTCATGGCCCGACGCCTGAGTGGGTGGAATGCTTGGAAACATGGAGCCAAGGACAAGATCAACCCATGCCATTTAATGGTGACCGAAGCTTCTATGACCCGAGCAATGGGGGCTCAACAGACAGAATCCTACCAATCTTGGTCCGCAGAGTGGCCCGAAATGAGATTCAAGGCAGGATAGCCCTACATCAGATCACTAAAGTTGTCGCCGATGCGAGAATGCATACCCTCTGCACCATTCGTCTAGAAGATGCTCGTGAGAGATCTGAGAGAAACCATGAAGCCCTGCTTCAAACCCTAGCTGAATCTCGAGCCGAAGTCATAGAACTTTGAGTACACCAGAGGGTGTACGAAAGACACCTACTTGATGTGGAATGCCAATTGGCTGAACTGAGAGTTCACCAGAGGGATGACCGTCGCTAGTAGTAGATACTTTACATTATATTCCTTGTAAGGAATCGTGTTTCTGTCTATGCCCGATGTGGCATTTTCTATGAAACTATCTTGTACTGTAAGTACTTTTGGTTAGGTCTTTATGATGTCAAGAACTATCTTCTCTGGATATGATGTAAGACCTTTTTACAAGGTCATTTTCCCGAACTTGTACGTCATGAATATCAAAGATATTGACAGTCGGCTAACTTCTGTGTTATTCTTTATTCAAATACTCTTATCCTACTTTCATTAGAGTCTAGAAACATGCTCTAGTCAAGTCACTGAACTATAGCAGTTTAAACTCCGGAGACATCTCCAAGTCTCTTTTAATGGTTGGATCATGTTAATTCACCAACCAACGATACCTCGGCTAGAACGACAAACATCTTGAGACCATTGTACGAACTTACTTCCGATCTTTGCTAGGACTGCATCATAGGGATGTAGGTCAAACCTTCGTGAAAATGCTTCCATTCAGTACTAGGACTGCATCAAAGGGATGTAGGTCGAACCTTAGAGAACATACTTTTATTCTTTACATGAGCGATTGAACTCCGTCGAGGTTCAACCATTCTCGCTCACAAATTCATTTTTCTTTCCGTGTAACAGAATCATGTCGCCAAAGAAAAACGATCAACCCCTCAACCGAACACCAACTCTTCAGATTGATGCAGCTACCTTTCAAGCTGCAGTCTCAGTTGCCGTGTCAGCTATTCTGACCCACCTGAACGCTAACAACGCAAGTGTTAGCGGGATTGTTAACAACAATTCCAATCCGAGTAACAATCAAGCACCGCAATGAGCAACAAACTACCACGATACCCCGAGTCCCAAGACCAAGAGTAACAAACGGAAGACTTGGGCTAAATCTAAGTACAAATCGCCTCGAAGGGCGAACATGAAACAACCACCAGTAACAACCTTCACAGCCACGACATCGGTACCTCCTACTACCATCCCTTCGGTCATCCCATTTGTCCCAAACCCAGCCAAGCAAATGCTGGAAATCTCCCAAAATGCGTACAATGCAGTTTTCACCACCATGGACCTTGTGGGGAGATGCTGTGCTCAAAATGCAACAGAAAGGGGCACACCAGGCGTTACTACAAGAGCCTAACATGGCCGATCAACCAAGTGCCCAACACCGTTGTGAACCCAGCTTGCTACGGTTGTGGCAAGATGGGTCAGTACAAAAGGAACTGCCCAGAGGCAGCAAATGCTGGCATAGACGGAAGTATGCTACCGACCACCGCCGCAGGAGAGCCTACTCCGGACTCACGTTAATATAATTAAGGTGTTTCGTTGTAACAGACTTATAAACTATCCAAAACTAGTGCAACCAGAGTCTTATCTTTTGCGAGATCCCGTCTGTTTAGGGATGCTCGTGCTGCGTATACTTGTCTTTCTTAGTATACCTTGTTCGCAGCAATAGTCTTGTAATAAATCTAAAGTACTGTAACTCTGTTAGAGATTGCACTGTTGTGTTTTGTCTGTAACGCCTTATATTCAAATCTAAAGTCTTTAGTTCCCATATGATTCCAACTTTATCATACGACTCGAGTAAATTCAATCCTTGCAATACTAGCTTGATACGTACATCTGTTTCTCAGTAATCGTCTTTTAGCGAAGCCGTCATATCAGAACACCGAAGTACTCATGCAGGGAATACCTTATAGTTCTTTTCCTTTCCAAAGGAATCCCCATAGTATCACTCGTACAGTACGTCAAGTTCAATCCAAAGATTCATACGGTTGAGCTATCACTGAAGTATGTATACATGAGAGTATTATATAATCAAGGTTCTACATGTTTAGAATTGATGATTCCACTTTAACTTCTTTTCCCTCGATGGGATGTGAGCTTAAAGAAGAATGAGTTATTCGACTACCTTTTCAATCTTAATTATATACTACTCGTATACACGAGATTGTGATCGTTGAACCATGTATGAATTCTAATATGAACTTCAGGACGGGTACTGCCCAAGACCTACGAGTAATTGCATTTGGCATGTGAACAAACTTAGAACCCCGTGTGAATCTTATAACCAGATCGCCTTACAGTCTAAACACCTACGGAGATACAAGAAACAGCTCGGAAAACTCAGCGAACTACTCAGCAATAGAATTGGAAGACTAGGCTTCTCACCCTTGAGATCTCTGGTCTTATTCTTACCAGAAGTCGACAGAGTGCATCATATGTACCTCGACGATCGGGGACTTCGTTAAGATTTCCTTTAGAAATCGTTGTCTCCACCTCGCATAGATGAGTTGATTGAGCAAACGCAGGGAAAGAATTACTTTCAGAAATGGACCTGAGATCCGAATATCACCAGTTCGAGTGATAGGGAAGGATGTCCTGAAGACTACCCTACGAACTTGATGCGGACATTTCGAGTCCGTAGTGATACCCCTCAGATAGGACCAATATGCCCATAGTTTCATGAGCTAAATGAGTAGGGTACGTCCTTCCTACTGGGATCAGTTCGTCATTTCTCCATGAAATGACTTATTTATCTACCCTCGTAGTAAGAAAGAACCCATGGAAACATTACCCTCGGAGATACTTTTCGCAAAGTTCTCTGATCTCGAGTTTTGGATTTAAAGGGTCAAATTTCCTGAGACACACTATTAGTGATGTGGAAATCCTTGAGTACTCTGGCAAATTATCCAAAACCGTTGGGAATTTGTCGGCACCTTAGTCACCGACGAAAAATTCGCCAAATTCTAGGTCTTACAGACCTACTATCATAGTCCATTCAGAACTCCTCGCAAATCACATAAACCCATTCGACTTTGACCCAACAAGGGGTGTCCGTTGACTGGGAAGTTAAGCAAGAGAAAGAACCATTGGAATTCCAAGTGAGAGACCAAATTCTTTAGGAAATCTCACTCCGGGAATGGCTTGATATGCTTCGTAAAGCGTGGAAAGCTAAATCCAATATAGTTAGGACCTCCGAGATTCTTACCAGAATCGGTCCTGTATCTCACAAACTAGACCTACTCCGTTAACTCAGTAACGTACATTTTTACTCTTCGCGTCTCGATCTTGAAAACGTACCTTTCCGTTAGGACTCTCGTAGGCCACTCGACGAGATCGAGATTAACGAGATCCTCCCTTCGTATTTAAAACCGTAGTGACCCTCGACCGAGAGGTCAAGCGGACGAAGCCACGCCGTTGCCCGTTAGTGAAGGTTCGTTCGAATACCAACCAAGGACCCGGTTTCACTTAGGAGCACGAGAACCAATCGATTAGGAAGTTCACTCCCCATGACTCGATCATTCATGCCTACTTCCTTACCTAAATTCTAATTTCGGGACGAAATTCCCTTTAACAGGGGGATGATGTGACAACCTAGAATTTTCATTCGGTCAAACCCTAAAAGTCAATAACATCATATTATAAGTCAAGTTCACTTTTACTTGTTTTTGGAAAAAATAAAGTTCGTTTGATTATTTTAATATTATTTTTAAACGAACGGGTGAAAGAAAGTGTCGTCTCGGGTTTTGAATTTTAAAAACCGCAAACACCTCGCGTCTTAGAAGTTCCCAGCCAAACTATTTTGTTTGGGTCGAAAAATCATCCCAAAAATCCGTAAAATCATGCTTATCCATGAGCTTACTCCCTAAGTCTAGTTATAATATGTTTACTCCCCAAAAGAGTAAACTCCAAAAGAGTAAACTCATAATATCCTTTCAAGTATCATCTTAGAAACAATTCAAGATCTTCAAACTTGTAAGTGTTCTAGCCATTCCGTGTTGATACAACACTTAATCTAGTGTTTGTGCATCTATTCATCCATTCATTTTTGTGTTTTGATTAGATTTCCAAAAACACCAAGAACACCAAGAACACACACTAAGTGTTCTTGGACTTTTAGCTAAATCCAAGCTTCCTTATAGTAAGTACTTCCATCCTTGAGTCTTATTAAGCTTGTATTTCATATTAACATCAAAGAAAAGTCCCAAGAACACCAAGATAAAGGTGTTCACGGTTTTGGGAGACTCCTAAAACCGTAAACACCATTTATGGTGCAAAGTGGTGTGTTAGGGTGCCTAGATGCTTCACCATGCCTTAGGGACTTGTCTAGCTTCATCCTTGATGAGTTTATCACACAAAAGGCACCAAATACTTCCATTTTTATGTGTTTACGGTTTGGGGATATCCCAAAACCGTAAACACCCCAAAAAGTGCATAAAAGTCCCATAAATATCCCATAGTTGTTCCTTATGTCTAAATCCAACCTAGACTAGTGCCATGATTGAGCTAAGGACTTGAAACCCCCAAAATACCAAAGTTATGAGTTTAAGGTAGTAAACTCATGAGTTTAAGGTAGTAAACTCATGGATAAATGGTCCTTAGACCGTAAACTCCATTTAGGAGTGTTTTGATGCCACACAACACTTCCTAAGGCTTAATCATGAAGTAGGAATGCTTGGAATAGCTTAGTAGTCTTCAAAACAACAAATGGTCATAAAGTGTAGAGTTTAAGACCATAAACCCTTGAGTTTACTGTCGTAAACTCCTTGGGTAATGATCATGAAAACCGTAAAATCCAAGGGAGTTTACCCTTGAACCCCAAACACACTAGCATTTCCCTACAACACTTAGATGCAACCCTTGAGACATATAACACTTGTATAAGGTCTTTAGCATGTCCTAGAGTGTCTTAACTTTGTTTATTAGTTTTTTAAAGACTAATTGTTTATATACATATGCCCTCATATGTAATTAGGATCTTTGTGCGTGTCTAAGTCTTCACTTGACACCAAGCACTTATCCGACACTTCCTTCCGATCCACTCGCAACAGGTGAGTTCATACCCCTTAATCAATGTTTTAAATGATTTTAAATGCTTTAATGGGGTGGGGGGAATACAAGTAGAAAATAGTATGTTATTAAATCACTCATATGTATTTTTTAACTGTGATTTCATCCAGCAGATTTCACATACTTCAAAATGTGATGCATGAAATGGTTTTCTATCTTAAAATACCTTGGTAACAAAAGTATTAGTTTTGAAATGTTTATTTAAAATGAAATCAAGTCATTGTTAATTATTGTTCAAAACTCCTAGATGTCTTACAAAACCATTTTTACCTTCTTCAACAAAACTACACTTGTACACATATGTTCTTATATATGTATTGATGTTATAGTTTTCATCCTTCATTCAGTTTCCCACACTCTTGTGTAACAAGGGTGTATAAACCTACTTGAACAACCAATTACCTTCCAGTTAACTAGTATACGGATAGTTAGAAGATACACAACATTATTCCTATTACAAGGAATTACATCAGATTCAGTTCATTCATGAGTCTATACTATACATTACACGTTACATGAATACACTTACATGAGTACGCTTACATGGATACACTTACATGAATACCTTACATGAATACATTTCATGAGTAACTTTACGTATATACATTTACCTGTATACACTTACATGAATATTTGTATCTCGATTCACGAGGATGATTTATTAGTACCTTCTGTGTAAATTGTCCTGCCTATCCCAGTTCAACGGGATATCTAGACGGGACTAACCATTCCGAATCCCAGCTGATTAGCACCAGTGGTTGATGAACATCTACGGCTGCCTACGGTTATTACTTATATTAGAATACAGTTATGGGACTAACCATTCCTTGAGCCTACTGTTCGCTACAGAGGTTGATGAACATCTTCGGATGCCTATGGTTAATACTTATATTAGGGAATCGATTACGGGACTAACCCTTCCTCCGCCCTGCTGCTGCTACAGAGGATAATTGAGCAATCTTCGGATGTTCATTAGGTTATACATTCGCTAACCACGATGTCGTGTTAGTCCTAGCACCAAAGGATAACAGTTACATTAGTACAGTTTCCTATTTACTTTATTTTGTGATACATTCACATAAACGATGATCTAGACTAAGTACTGTTAGTAATAGTCAAAAAGGAAGGAAACACTATAATTTTTATAATAGAACATTCAGGTCTTGGTAGAAGACTATCATATTCTTTTCCTATTTACTTTATTTTGTGATACATTCACATAAACGATGAGTTAGACTAAGTACTGTTTGTAGTAGTCAAAAAGAAGGAAAAACCATCATTATCATAGCAAAACATTCGGGTCTTGGTAGAAGACTACATTGCATACTAGTAGGAAATAAGGGATTTTCTAGGGTTTTCATACTTATATCAATTGTTTCATTTAAAGATTTACCAGGTATTCATAACAGCTTTCCAAAACAATACAATGACACTTAAATACTTATGAATTCACCAGCTTTAGGCTGATACTCGCTTTCAAAATAACTTGTATTCTCAGGTTACCAGTTAGACAGGTACGATGGTCAGGCTTTGAGAATACGGAGCACATACAAGACTCATCTTATTTTGATTATTCATTTTATTGTTATACATTATGAAAGAACACACATGTATTAAAACTTTACTTTTAATGCAATGGATGATGTTGTTGCTTGTTTACTACTTTACACTGTTATGATACTTCACATGACGTCCTCCACCCCGGAACGTTTCCGCCGTTCTTGGTTGTGGTGTGTGACACTTGGTTTGTTACTTCTTAACTTATTATTTCATTTTGTGTGATTGTTGTGTGCTTTTCATCACTGGAAAGATCCGATTTTGTACCTTACAATTGGTATCAGAGCAAGACCGGCGTCAAAGGCATTCTACAGTCGTTATTTGGTGCTAGTTCGTGTGTTTCAGAAAAGGGGATTTATTGTTTCATTCAAAAATCGAAAACTCTGTGTTCTCAGTCCGAGCTTACGGCCGTAAACACTGAGTTCACGGCCGCAAACCAGTCAAATTCATCAACCGTGAAGTCTAGATTCTTGGGCCGTAAACCTTATTTTCGTGCAAGTCGGTTAATCTTGAAGACCGTATTTTAACCACATTGAATTATTGAAAGTAAAATAAACTAATTGAAAGTAAAATACATTGATTTCTTGAATTACTGTTAAAGTTTTTTTTAAACGAAAAAATCATCAAGCTTACGGCTGTAAACACTGAGTTCACGGCCGCAAACGATTTCCGGCAATAAAATATTTTTCAGCAGTAAATTATTTTCTTGAATTACTGTTAAAGTTTAAGAAACGAAAAAAATCATCAAGCTTACGGCCGTAAACACTGAGTTCACGGCCGCAAACGATTTCCGACAGTAAAATATTTTTCAACAGTTAATTTTAATTTACCTTTAAATCTTAATTAATTTTAACTTAAATAAAAAAAATGGAATCACAAAATCAAAACCACTTTCAAGAGCTCGATGCTGTCATGGGCACTACCACGCGAATTCCAAGGCTTATGTCTGATGATGGGTTCCCTGAGTGGAAATATAGAATTGAAAAATACATAAAGATGAAGGACTTCAAGATTTGGAAATGTGTCATAAAGGATCCAGTCAGAATCACTACTACAGTTAGAGGACAGGTGGTTGACAAGAAAATTGAAAACTACATTGATGAGGATTTTGAGAGTGTAGAAGAACAAGAAAAGGCATTGGCCATTTTGACTATGGCCCTATCACCAGACATTGCTCAAGGGTTCAGAGAGTATACTTCTGCTAAAGCACTGTGGGAAGCCCTTATTGAGGTATATGAGGGAAATGAAGACATGCGAGAGAGTCGCCAAGATACGCTGAGGCAACGATTCAACATGTTTAACTATGTGCCTGGAGAGACTCTTGAGGCTCAACTGCAGCGGTTCACAACTCTTAATATGGAAATGAGTGTGGCAGGGATCTTCTATACAAAGTCGGAAATAAATAAGAAGATGCTAAATGCCCTCCCAAATCTTGGGACATGTAGCAGTCATTAAGAAGACTAAGCATCTCAATCGCCTTTCTCTAGCTGAAGTGATGGCTGTCATCGAAGCATGTGATATTGATGACAAGCAGCGAGAGATCAATCATGTGAACTCCTACTCAGCTGCCAATGTTGGCATTTCAACTAACAATGCTCTTTCTTCCTTCTCTAATTCTTCTGCAGGTTTATCTCTAAATGCTTCTCCTCAAGCTCAGACACTCTCCCATCCATCGGCTTCCTCTGCATCAGTCATGCCCTACCCACAAAATCAATCATTCGTGTCTACTCAAACTGCATCATCTTCAAATGTGGCTTCTTCTTCAAAAGGAAAAGATGGTGATGAAAACCTTGTTTTTACAGCAGGGCTAGTTAATTGCTACAATGCACTTGTAGCCGGGGAGCTTCCACCTCAATTGTCATTTGCAGATCTTGATCAAATTCATCCTGAGGACGTTGAGGAGATGGATATCACGTGGCAAATTGCCATGGCAGTCTTTAGGGAAAAACAAGTAGCCAAAAAGACAGGGAAGAACAACTGGGGAATGAGTGCTGATAAGAAAGTTGGATTTAACAAAGGAAAGCTTCGATGCTTCAATTGCCACGAGCCAAGGCATTTTGCTCGTGATTTCCCACATCCTGATAGGAAAGTTAATAATGACAGAACAATGGTTGTAGTTGGGAACAACCGAAGCAGTGGTCAAGCAAACAATGAGAAGGCTATGGTTGCACAATCTTTCGATTGGGATGATCAGATACAAGCTCTCAACTTATCTGGACCAGAAAATGCTCATCTGGCACAGGTAAGGGATGATGCTCCAGCAGGGATTGTAGCAGCCGAAGACAGTGTGATGGAGCTACAGTTTGCTTTGATGGTATCTTCTTCTCATGAACCTAATTCATCCAAGGTAAGTCTCCCATCATGCTCTCAGGCTTGTATTTATTATGTAAAAACTTTACATGACAAAATTGAGACATTAGGCAATGAAGTAGAAAATCTTAGGATTCTTCGTGAACTTAATGAAAAATTAATAAGAGACGTAGAAGACCTTAGATATGAAGGGTACCAACTTCAAAAAGGACAAAATCCACTAAAAGATCAATTGGAATCGAAAATTAAGGACTTTAGGAGACTCCAGGAAGACTATAGTAACAAATGTGAAAACTATGATTATATAGTCAAACAAAATGCTGAGCTAGTGGCTGAAGTTGAATCTTTGAAAGGAAAGTTTGAAACCGCCAAACTTGATGTTAGAAAATATGACTTCTCTAGAGAGGTGATTGCAAATATGATAGATCAAAGCATGCAGTTTAAAAGGAATCAATCAAAAGGTCTAGGGTATAATCATTTAGCCCCCTCCCTTCAATCATTCATATGGGCCCAAGCCTTTGTCCAAAGAAGAGATTGCCAATGAATCATTTACAGTTTATGGCAAGCCCTCCGGTTTTATTTCGGGAGGATTTATTAATGTTGAAAGTACTAACATTTCTACTTCTCCTGCAGATTAATCCTTGAATCAGTCAAAGCACGAAGTTGAAGGATGTGTTTCTGAAAATAAAATCGAGTCTAAACCTGAAGCTTTAGTTTTTAATAAAGACAATACGTTTTCTGATATTTCTAAAGACAATGTTTTTTGTGATGGTGTTTTTATGACTTCTGATACTAGTTTGAATGTTTTGAAAAAGTCTGGTTTGAACATTGTGGTTGACAATTTTAATGTTTGTGATAAAGATGTTGAAACACCACTAGTCTCACAACCCTCCCCATCCAACGCACCCTCACTTTCCTCACAACCTAATAATGTTGCTTGTTCTTGTGAGAAATGCAAGGGTGCAGGTAGGGAAAACAAATCTGATCAATGTAGTACAAGCTATAACAATAATAAGCAGATTTGTTTTAATTGCGGTACTAGTGGTCATATTGCTAGAAATTGTCAAAATCGTATGTTTGTGAGTTATAATCTTCCAAGAGGAGAGAACGAGTTTAGAGGAAGGTCTTTAAATAGAAACTCCTCTAGAATTCGTTATCGAAATGATGATTGGGCAGATAAATGGAATAGAAAACGGGTTTTTTTTCAAAGACATAAAAGGTTTTTTAATCACCATGTCCCAGACAGTCTGCCAAAAACGAGCACAACCAAGCCAATGTCAAGCTCCTCACAAAGCCACAGTGGGTCTTCAACCAACTCTGGTAGAAGTCACACAGGCATTAAGCAGACTGATAAACACTCCATAACTAAATCAACTGGGACATTTAGAAAACCTAATTATAAATGGCTGCCCAAACCTGCTCTCAATACATCATTTGTGTCCTCAGAAAAATCTAAGTATGACAAATCTGAAAAGGCATCGGGATCACCCAGGAAAGTCATGACCTGGGTGCCCAAATCTAATTAAACCCGCACATTTTGCAGGGACAGTTGCGGGGAAATGTCGTCAGACCCTGTTTCGTCGACATCGGCTGTTCCCGGTATATGACGGGAGATATCGCCCAACTGCACAACATTCAATCATTTAATGGGGGATATATCTCTTTTGCGGGTGGATATGGCGGTAAGATCACTCAAAGAGGAACCGTCTCAAATGGAGTTTTAAGTTTTGAAAATGTGAATTTTGCTCCCGAGTTGAAACATAGTCTGTTAAGCGTTTCTCAGATCTGTGACAAGGGCTATTCTACACATTTCACTGACAAGGAATGCATGATTCTAAAGCTAGGCTTTGTCATCCCAGAAGAATGGATTCTCATAAAATCAAAAAGGGATGGGAACGACTATATCATTGATATGAATAGCAATCGTCCAGAACAATTTACGTGTCTTTTCTCCAAGATCTCCGAGCAAACTGCCATGCTGTGGCACCGAAGATTAGGTCATGCTAACACCAAGAATCTAAATCGTCTTGCGAAGAATGAGATGGTCCGTGGGCTGCCCGTCAAGGACTTCATTACGTTTGACAAATGTGTGTCGTGTGCTCAAGGAAAGCATCATAGAAAGCCGCACTTGCCAAAATAGGTCAATTCAATTAGCCAGGTTCTTCAATTACTTCATATGGATTTGTTTGGTCCAGTAAATGTTCTCAGCATAAACAGAAGCTCTTATTGTCTGGTTGTGATTGATGATTTCTCTCGATTTACGTGGGTCTTCTTTCTATCCAACAAAGTTGGCGTTTCTGAATTGATCAAGAAGTTCATAGTATTAGTTGAGAACCAGACCAACAATCGCGTGAAGGCGCTTCGTCCCGATAACGGAACAGAGTTTAAGAATTCTGTTCTCGATCATTTCTTTGCGGAAAAGGGTATTTTGCGTCAATTTAGTTCGGCTCATACACCTCAACAAAATGATGTTGCTGAAAGATGGAACAGAACGCTAAAAGATGCTGCAAGAACAATGCTGTGTGATTCAAAGTTGCCAGTTTTCTTCTGGGCTGAGGCGATAAACACTGTCTGTTATGTTCAGAATCGAGTACTTATCAACAAAGCTCAGATGAAAACTCCTTATGAAATCTACTATGGACACAAGCCATCAGCTAGTCATTTCCGTGTATTTGGCTGTCCTTGCACCCTCCTTCACTTAGATGCCAACCTGAAGTTTAATGCCAAGGCCGATGACTGCTATTTTGTAGGGTATGCTGCTCGCACTGCCTATAGAGTCTACAATAAGAAAACCAAACAGATTGTGGAATCCTATGACGTGCGTTGGTTGGAAGAAAATGAGACAGACGCTAGAGTGGGTCCGGATTGGTTGTTTGATTACACGTCGCTTTTCAAATCCTTAAATGTGTCTACAAGTGACTAGATCTAGACCTGATTCGTATTGGAAGAGTATTTCTGAAGAGGAAGACGAAGAAGTTGTGTACAAGCCTCTATCCACATCCTCTACTTCATCGAAGGGGAAGTCTAAAATTTCACTTGAGGGGGAGTCCTCTGGCTCACAGAAGGGAGGATCCCAAGCTATGTCTGAGGGGGAGTCCTCCGCTGTATCAGAGGGAGAGTCTTCTGCAACATCTTCGGGAGAGTCCTCTGCCACACCTCAAAGGGAGTCGACTTTACTTTAGGATAGTCCTCAATCTTCAGTCCAATCTGATTCTCCTGATGTTGATACTACACCACATATGTCAATGGAGAAAGAGTTCATTCCTAATGATGCTTCCGCTGTCTCTACAACTTTTATGGAATTATTCTTTCCTGATCTAATTGCAGATGAGTTTGTTGCAGAACCATCTGGCACTGCTCAACCATCAAATGAAGGAGGTATCAATATCCACACTCTTCCTGTCTCTCTAAATGACATTAGCCAAGAAATACCTTCAAGGGTTCAACGCAATCATCCGATCGAAAATGTCATTGGTCGGCTAGGTGATGGTGTTAAAACCAGAAGTCAGAGTGGAGACGTGAATACATGTGTGTACTCTTGCTTTATTTCTCAAATCGAGCCCAAGAATGTAGAAATGGCTCTAAATGAACCTAGCTGGGTGGATGCAATGCATGAGGAATTGCACGAATTTGAAAAACTCGGTGTTTGGAAGCTAGTTGAATTACCGAAGGGCAAGAAGTCTCTTGACACCCAATGGGTTTATCGCAACAAGCAGGATGATTCAGGGGTCATTGTGCGAAACAAAGCTCGATTGGTAGTTTGTGGGTTTCGACAAGTCGAGGGTCTTGATTACACTGAGGTTTATGCTCCAGTAGCTCGCCTGGAGGCTCTCCGTATCTTCCTAGCGTATGCCTCTTACATGAACTTTACCGTTTATCAAATGGACATCAAGACCGCCTTTTTGTATGGCAAGGTGAAGGAAGAAATCTACGTTGATCAACCCCCTAGGTTTGTTGACTTGAAGTATCCTAATCATGTATACAAATTGGACAAGGCATTGTATGGGTTACATCAAGCTCCTAGAGCATGGTATGCGACACTAACAAAGCACTTGCTCGAACATGGTTATTCTCGTGGCACTATCGATCAAACCTTGTTCATAAAGCACGTCGACAAGGACCAGATACTCGTAAAAATATATGTCGATGATATTATCTTTGGATCAACCAGTCAACAACTTTGCAAGGAGTTTGAGGGTGTAATGAAGAAACGATTCGAAATGAGTTCGTTAGGAGAAATGACCATGTTTTTGGGGCTTCAGGTTAAACATAATTCAACCGGAATCCTGCTACATCAAGCCAAATATGTGGAAGATATTCTTGAGAAGTTCGAGTTTCACGATGCTAAACCTGTGTCAACACTGATGGCTGAACGACCTCTTTTGACTCCAGATCCTGAAGGAGAATCCGTAGATCAAACTCATAATCGATCAATGATCGTATCGCTAATGTATCTTACTACAAGTCGACCTGACATAATGTTTGTGGTTTGTCAATGCGCACGCTATCAGGCTAACCCTAAACTCTCTCATCTTATTGCTGTCAAAAGAATTTTTCGGTATATCAAAGGAAGCCCTAAATTGGGTCTTTGGTATCCGAAATATTCTGAATTTGATCTTTATGCTTTTACTGACAGTAATTATGGAGGCTATGAGCTTGACAGGAAATCAACCTCAGGAGGATGTCAGTACCTAGGTAACCGGCTAGTTTCGTGGCAATGCAAGAAGCAACACACTCTCTTGACTTCCACAACAGAGGCGGAATACGTTGCTGCCTCAACTTGCTGCTCTCAAGTTATCTGGATGCAACATCAGCTGTTGGACTACGGTTTGAATTAGTTTGAAACCCCCATCTATTGTGATAATGAAGCAGTAATTTAAATTGCTAAAAACCCAGTCCAACACTCTAAAACCAAGCACATCGAAATTAAAATTCACTTTATCAGAGACTGTTTTGAATGATCATTAATCCGGCTAGAACAGGTCCACACTGACAATAATGTCACGGACTTGTTCACAAAGCCATTTAACAAAGCTCGCTTCGATGTGCTTGTCGGCTTTCTAAAAATGATACGTTTTGAGGATTAAGTATTTTAATTACTATTTATTTATTTTATTTTTTTTCTTTTCTCAAATTTGTTTTCAATTTTTTATTTTGTTAAAAAAGTTTTCTTTTGGTTTCATGTTTCTAGGACTAAATAAATATTTTGTTTTTTTAGGATAGATTAAATTTGCGCATCGTTTTTCATTTTACTTTTATTCTCATCCATGCACAAATTTAGGGGGAGAAATATAAAAATCCAAAAACAATAAAAATCAAAAATCCAAAAACAACAAAAATCAGCAAATCCAAAAACAATTTCGCTTGTGGGTATTATGATGGGAAATGAAATTAACAAGTGATAACGGGCAATCTGAATCGGCGTAACATACCTAAGTTGAATCGTCTACGCTCTGTGCTTGATGTGTTGGTAGGCACGAAAGATTTTAAATGGACTTGACTAGGAAAAGTTGAACCTAATGAATTCTAAGGACTTGACAAACCTTGACCTAGTTAGATCTGTTTAACCTGATGTCACGACACTCGGATAGGTTGAGAAAGGAGATATACATGGGAATCTACCTGTCACATTAATTGAACCCGTACTTGGAACCGCGGCTTAACTTTTCCTCGATGTGTGGATTCTGTCCTTAATTCCGATTGGATGGGGCGACCGGTAAATTCCGATAAATTAGGTCTGTAGAATATCATTTTCTTTCTTTCCGTCTGTTAGTCATATGTTGTCTCCTTTGCGTGACTTCCAATCCAACCTGGTACACAACATATGCAACTCGATTTCTCTGTAGGCTATGTATGTGAAATACTTCTTATCTGTTAGCCATATGTTGTCTCCTTTGCGTGACTTTTAATCCGACCTGGTACACAGCATATGCAACCTTCTTCTTCTCAACCCCTCAGAAGTAGTAAGTAATAGAATTATGAATCTATCCTCTCTCTGAATGGTTGTCTGCACACCCGGTGTAAGGAGTATTCTGGAAGTTCTTGATGGCCGGGGCATATCAGGAAGTAGGAAACACGTTCCAGTACACTTAAAATTGAACTCATACAGATTGTCTGTAGATCTCGCTACTCGATTTAGGTGGACAACAATATCCCTGGTTGTAGTCAGTTAAATGGTCATACGGTGAATTTATTTAAGATTTAGGAGTTATCATAATAACAGTAATTTACAATTAGATATATGCCTGAATCATGTCATTGGTAAAATGTCCAAAACTGTCACAAATCTTTCGTGTTTAAGTGGACCACAATACTGGCAATCGGTCAGACGAAAATGTGAAGATAAGGGTACCGACAAGTGGAATAAGGTTGTCCAACAACTTTGATCCCAACATCACAAAAGGAGTTATAATGGTTAAAGTTTTGTTTTGTCAAATTATTTTAGTTTGAATTTTATTTTTTCTTTTAAAATTTTAATTTTATTTTTAATTTTATTTTTTACTTTCATAGTTTTTACTAGATTTTAATTTTTCAGCAATTAAACCTTTAGTTTTTTATTAGTTTTATTTTTATATTTATTGTTATTGTTATTTTTATCTTTTTCGAAATTATTTATAAATAATCCTCAAAGTTTTTATTTTTTATTGTGTTGGAAGTTGAAAAATACTGGGTAGTTATCAGGTAAGAGGGTAATTGGTGGTAAAAAGGTAAATAAGGAGTTCACTGCCGGAATCTCCTCATTCACGAGATTCCGGCCGCAAACCCAATCCAAATCCTCTCAAACCTTCAAAAAAATTTTGTGTTATTTTTGGAAAACTGCTTCAACCATCACGTAGGTAATAATTTCTAGATCACAGATATGTATTTTATTACAATTTTCACCATGTAATTTGACCGGAAATTGCAAAAACGACTCCGACGGAGCTTACGGCCGTAAGCTTGGGCCGTAAACTCTGTTTTGGCTTTCAATCGTTGTTATTTTATTGCGATTAGTCCATTCCTTTGCATCTGTTGGGGTGTTATTTGTCAATTCGATGTAATGGTGTGTCTTTTGTGATTTTTTCAAAGAAATTGTTCATAGGCCGTAAACTCCTCTTAGGCCGTGAACTGGGAGTTTACGGCCCGAGAACTAGGAGTTTACTGCCTTCGAAAAATTGTTTTTTAAATACATGTGTTATTTCGTGAAACGTGTTTGTCGTGATTCTTAGGCCGTAAACTTCGAGTTTACGGCCCAAGAACAAAAGCTGTCAATTTTTTTAATTAATTTGGTACCTATTTTTTTGGCATTAAACTCATTATTTAAATGTTTTTTTTGGGAGATTTTGTTTTGATCATATTTTTTAAGTAAAGTTTTTTGGTCAAAATAAAATTTTATTTTTTAAAAATTATTTCTCTCACAGTTTGTGGTTAATTGCAGACAATGACAACTTTGAAGTTTGCAGACATGCACAATCTCGCCATCATACTTGCAGATCCTCCGGCGATTCACTCAGACATGCGCTCAATGATTCATCGATTGCGGGAATGCTGTTTAGCGACTGCTATCACTGTCAACCCGATTGTGTATTAGAACCTGATAAGAGAATTTTGGGCGACCGCCAAAACAAACATGGATGACGATGGAAACTTCACGGTGAAAGCTAGGGTTGAGGGGCGTGAGATCGTGATCAATGAAGGTTTTATTCGAGAGGCTCTGCTTATTGATGATCAACCAAATTTCCCGACCGAAATTGGAATTGAAGATGCTCAACAAATTCTTCGAAGAATGAGCTATTAAGGAACATCTCCACCAACACTGAAAAAGTTATTGCATCTATATTGGAGGTTCCTGGCACACGTGTTTGTTAGTTGTGTCTCGGGTAGAAGGTCGGGAGCAGATGACATTTCTCAACGCATAACTGGTGCTCTCGTCTCTCTCGCTGCTGGAGTGAGGTTCAATTTTTCCATGTTCATCTTGGATGAGTTCGTCATTAACATTAGAGCCTCCACCTGAGACACCTTCCTCTTATATCCTCGTTTTATTCAGATGTTCATCAACATTCAGCTTCCAGATGTGAGAAAGGAAGCAGACACTCTCGATATGAAGTCTTTGGGGAAGACAGAAATGACTCTTTCGATGATCTTGATCTCACAGGGTTCGATCATGATGATATTGCTGCTTCCTTAGCTAGCAGTGCAAATGTGGCGTCACATGAGAACCTTGATGCCATTTTCAACAATGTCGATGACGTTGTTCCCCCAACAACTGAGACAAGGAAGTCAAGTGAGACTATTGAAACTGAAACTCCAACATCCGGGCAAATGTTGTCTGCTTCAATTCCAATGGAGACAGTTAGAGGATGTTCCCCTTCTATATATCTGCTTCTCCTACTACTGAACCGTTTGCAAGTGTTTTAACTTCACAGTCTGACCAGCCCCCGTCGAAAAGGCAAAGAAGCGATTTGAGGCAGGGCAAAGTAATTGCAAGACTTGTCAGCAGCCTCCCAGTACCACTAGTTATTACTGCTACCACCAGACTCACAACAACAAAGATGTTTCTAACAGGTCCAAGCTCGGTGTTTAATGTCCGTGATTCCTATGCACCACCTGGTTTCTCAATTCCAAGATATACTCGTGATGATGCATCTGAAAGGTTGGCTTTGCACATGGCTGAAGAACAACTTCTAACGCCAGATCCTCGAGGAAAGGGTGTTTCTATTGAAGAAGGTGGTTCTAGGGGTGACAATCTAACCCTTTCTGGTTTGCAAAAGGAAATTTTGGTTCTAAGCCAAAAGAATATCGAGCTAGATATTCAAGTGACGGAACTTCGCGCTGAGAATGCTAAGCTTAGTATACAAGTGGCTGAGCTTAAAAAGGATAAGAAGTTGAAGACTAAGCAGATCTCTGACTTACAAGATCACTTAAATCTGCTAACTTCAAGTTATTTTGAACTGAAAAGGAAACTCGAGGAAGACTTTGGAGACAAGTATCAAACATCTGTTGAGGAACAAAGGATCAATCTTCATGTATAAGCTTTCCCAGTTGATTTGCATGTCGGTCAATCGTCTGGTACTGCTAGTCGTGGTGAGGATGCACCTCCTCTGGCTCCACACATAGTAGAAACCATTCGTCCTGATCAAGATGAAGAAGCAAAGAAAAGGAAATTGCTGTTCAAGAGGAACCCTAACCTAAATTCTTCTTGGGACAAACCATTAATTACAATGACCGATCTTGAAGTGGTTCGGTTTCGAGATACTTTTGGAGATCGATCGGGAGTTGCTTCGTGGGGGTTCCATGATCCCCTTAAGATGTGGATTGTGATACGAAAAAGTGGTAACTCTGAGTTGTACAAGAATATCCATGATTTTAGCTCATTCACAAGGATTGATTTGACAGAGCTGTCTCGAGCTCCCTTCATCAATCTAATCAACAATCCACAAGTCACTTAATTCAAGCATTTCCTTGATGATCAAGTCAAAAAGGGGTTTCCTTCCATGCTGACTGTAGAATCTGTGGTTTTTTAACATCCAGATGTTATTGATCACTCTACCAACGAACCCTTGCAAGTGGTAATGTGGCCCGCGACGAAACAGGTTAAATAGTTTCCGGTGCTTCAAGTTTATTAGGATGGGTCTCTTGGTTCGTTGGAGTGCTGGGTCTTTGATGAAATCACCTTTGGTGCAGTCCTCAAGCTAAAAAATGGGTGCATCAGACTTTATGATCGAAGAGACTTGTTGCAGTTCCGGAAGTGGGATATTCATTATCTCAGCAACTTTCAAATCAAGGTTGTTGAAGATATCTATGAAGACCGTGTGAAAGTGTATACGACAATGGTTGCAGAAATTTTGAGCAAACGCATGTGGAACGGAGCTATGGGGCAAATGGATGTTATGATCGTCAACAAAGGATGACCTTGGGCTAGTCCAAACCAAGGGGGAGATTGAAGGGCTTAGAATAATGGTTTGGTCTAGGTGTTGCAGTTAGTGATAGGGGTATGTTTGTAATTAGCTTTTTGTCAGTTTACGGTTGTAACTGAGTTTACGGCCGTAAACACCTTACGGCCGTAAAATCCTCATGGTCATGGGTGTCTATATATATAGGGTTATGTCAGACGTATTGGTTGTTGATGCCTTTAGTATTTTGTGGTTCCACCAAGTTGTATCAGACGTTTACGGTTATAAAACATATGCAAGCTTGGTTTGTTACTTCTTAGCTTATTATTTCGTTTTGTGTGATTGTTGTGTGCTTTTGATCACTGGATAGATCCGATTTTGGACCTTATAGCTTGAAAATTAAAAAACTTATGAAACCCAGAAAGCGTCACTCTATATTTTTTTTAATGTAACGGGTGGAATAAGGCATCATATTTATTTTTTGATAGATTACATAAATTTTAAAAAGTGAACATATTTAATTTTTGTTAATATAGTTTTTTTATTTTAATAATAATAAATTATTTGGTGTTTTTTTGTATACAAAGATGTTTATGTTATTTGGAATCAACGTATTTGCTCGAGATGAAGATACTTCTATAAAAAATTCTCCATTTTCCACCAAACATGTTATACACTTCTACTACATTATGAAGTTTTATATTTTTCATATAAACTAAAACACTTTAAATTAAATTTCAGATGTTCAATTCTCGTGAGGAATTGTTCGAGTGGACACAAAACAAAGCACGCTCACTAGGATATGTCATTATCAACAGAAGATCAAAGGCATATGCCAACAACTTCGTGTATAAAGTCGTACTTATGTGTGATCGTACGAGTGAATTTAAAGCTACTAACATGATTAGAGCATTTGGAACCAGAAAGACTAATTGTAAATTTGAACTGGAAGGAAAGTATTCAAAAGAACATAATAAATGGACATCGAGGGTAATATGTGATGATCATAATCATCCACCTACACAACATATGGAGGGTCATCCATATGTAAGACATTTATCTGTTGACGAGACTCGTTTGGTGGAAGATCTAACAATAAAGAACTTGGCGCCACGTGATATTTTGTCAACCTTGAAGGCAAAAAAAGAAAATAATGTGTCGGTAGCTCAAACAATATATGACACGCAACAAAAGATTCGCAGACGCGAGCAAGCAGGAAAGACTCCAATGCAGGTTCTTATGTCCATTTTGCACGTCAATATTTATTTGTATGAGCTTACTACAGGCGATTCAAATGAGTTTGAGAATCTTTTTTTCGTCCATCCAACATCTTGGAAGATATGGCGTGCATTTCCACATGTGTTGATGATAGGTGTCACTTACAAAACGAACAAATATATAAGCCGCTTGTAGAAATTGTTGGTATGACCTCAACTCGAAAGACATTCTTTGTAGCTTTTGCCTTTATACATAGAGAAAAGGAGGCCAACTATACTTGGGTGTTAAACTGTGTAAAGTCAATACTCGATAAGTGTATGCACCCACGTGTAATAATCACAGACCGAGAGTTGGCACTCATTAATGCATGTGAAACCGTGTTTCCGGATGCGGAACCGTTACTTTGTAGATGGCATATTGAGCAAAACATTTTAAAAATTTCTAGCAAGATTATCACATTGGATGAAGACCGTAAATCTTTTAGAATACTATGGAGATTACTAGTTGAGTCTTCAACATTGATGGCATACATGGAAAACTACAAACGACTACAATCAATGTTGATAAATTATCCACGTAAGCTTGTTTATTAACTATATTTCTAAATCATAACCTTCATATTACTGTTTATGTACTTATTTGTTAATTTATTTTACTTCCCAAGTGTTATGAGATACATAAATGATACCTGGTTAAACAAGTACAAGGAAATGTTTTTGTCTGTTTAGGTTGATCAACATCTCAATTTTGGAAACAACACGACCAATAGAGCCGAAAGTCAACGATCCAAGTTAAAGAAAAATTTAAACTCTTCAAATTCTAATCTTGATAAATTAGTTCAATGGATTAGTCAAGTCGTGCGATCACAACTTACTTCGATCAACGAAAGCTTTGAAAATAGCTTGACTGTTCGCTACAATCACCACAACTTGTCGTGTTTCCAATTGATGCGGGGCCATGTTTCAAACCAAGCTTTAGATATAATATTAGGAGAAATCCAAAGTTTAGGTGATTTAATGTTAGACACCTCAAACCGTGGTTGAAAAATTCGTAACAGTTGTAGGTTACCATGTGCTTGCATGCTTTCATTCTACTCGATTTCATGTTAGTTTGTTCAACTACAACATACAAATAGATTTTTAAATATTAGATAAATAATTATTTTATATTTCAATGGAGGTGAAGATATACCATTAGATTCTATACATATCTTTTGGAGGAAACTTGATATTTCAGACACGACGTCTGCAGTAGACGACGATATTAATTGCGATGATGTAGTGGATAAATTTAAAGAAAACTTCAACTAACCATCAAAAGCCGGGAAATTTTTTTATAGGAGAAAGCTAGAAGAGATATATGACCCGCATAAAACTGATGTTAGAGAACCTACGGTTCAAAAAAACACGCATGGACGACCAAGTGCGAAGAAACAACAAAAAAAGAAAGCCAATCCTCCAAATCATGCTCCTCGTAGATGCAACTTCTCAACCATATCAGAGTTTAATGGGGTGGATTTAAATAAAGAACCTAAAAGACATAGCTTTTCGTGTGAGATTGACTTAAATGATGAACCCCAAAGGCATAGCTTTTCGTGTGGGATTGACTTAAATGATGAACCCCAAAGGCATTATCCATTCCAAATGAATGGTATTCCAGATATATTTCATGATTACATCGACTATATACATGATCTAAAAGGTGATGGAAATTGTGGGTTTCGAGCGGTAGCTGTTTGTTTGGGGAATAATGAAGACCAGTGGCTTTATATTCGAAAACAATTTCTTGAAGAATTAGAGAGTCAATATTATGCATACCATAGAGTTTTTTTACTGATGGGTTCAATGAGGTATACAAGTCATTGCGTTGGTTTGAGTCACCTGCACCTTTCCGACGACATTGGTTGCATATGCCTTTGACTGGTTACCTGATTGCCAACAAGTTTGGCGTGATCGTTCATATTTTAAGCCACGAACAATCTACGACATGCTTCCCTCTTTGGAGAGGTCCCGAAGGGTTCCAACCCCATCGAGCCATTACGTTGGCATTTGTAAACAATATTCATTATATGTCAGTGTTTTTGAAAGGAAATTACCCAATGCCTCCTACCACAACATATTAGAATGCTCATAAAAGTATGTCTTCATCTACATGACAAACTATGTATTTTCTGTGTTTTGATTTATACAATCAACTTAGGCCTCGTACTTCCGAAACACCTTGGATACATATTAAAGACGAAGTGCGAATGTATTTGAACTTTTTTATTATTTTTTGCATCAAAATATTATTTTATATTTGAACTTCTTTTTATTATTTGTTGCGTTAAAATATTATTATATTATTGTTGTGTCGTGTTTGAATTTTTTTTTTTTTTTTAAATTGAATAAAAATATTTACACATCTTTTATAAAAATAGTATTATAAATTATCTATTTAATAAATGAAATAAATAATATTTTGGTAAATATAATTTATAAATAATTATATATATATATATATATATATATATATATATATATATATATATATATATATATATATAAGTTCTCCTATCTTAGCTACAGTACCTAACTCGGGTACTATAGCTAAGGTTTGTTTAACTCAGGTTAGTTTAAGGCTTCTATTACTCCCATTGCCTCCATCCTTCCAGACATCTCTCTATTCCTTGGTATACTCTACTAGCCACAGAAACCCACCGCCTCATACCACCTCCTTCTTCTGCTCAAGAAATCTCCATTAACGGCCGTCTCTTCTTCTTCTGACCTCCACCAACTCCTACCCTAGAAAGCGGGTTTTAGAATCGTCGGCCCCCACAAGCCCTAAAAGCACCCCACTGATCGTCGCCACCACCACCATCTCTAGATCCGCTTCGACCACCGCCACCGTGTCCAGCGTCTCAGACTTACCCACACCAGGTCCACCACATCCTCATCAAATAATCTACGATTGCATTGTGGAAGAAATCAAATGGAAGCTCAAGCGACCCAAAAATCAAACATCTGTCCTTACCTACCCCGAGACTCGCTTCACCACACTTCCTAATGGTGTTTGTGTCACTATGGAGTCTAATCTACCCTCCCAGACGGCTACCGTTAGGGTGTGGATCGATGCACAGTCACGGTTTGAGACGGCAAAGAATAACCGCAGCTACTCCACCATGATCCATCAATGGCGACATCGCCGTCTACTCGACCATTATCAATCATTGACATAGTCTGACCTGTTTCTATGAAGGTACTTCGATCCTGGTGGTGTTAGTCCGCCATATGCCTCTTTTTACAACTTCTATTTGTTGGTAATTGTATTTGTAAACATCCATCTGACATTTAGTTATATTTGTGTTATATACGGCTAATCAACAGTTGGACATATGGATTCTGCAGATACAGAGCTTTTTCCAGCTATTCAGGTTTTGTGAAAGAAGATTCTATATTTCTTCAATTTCTAACCAGAGATCAGGGTTCTTAAATACCACTTTTAGCAAGAAGATATGTTAACTTCTGAGGTTGTTTATCAAAACGTGAACCAAATAATTTAGTCTTCACTCTTCAGTTGATTTTCATGTGATTTAGAATGTTGATTAGTTTTTCTGGAGTTTCGTACTAGTATGTGTCACACCCCGAAACCGATGCCGGAAACGCTCCGGGGCGGAGGACGTCATGAAGTATCGCAACCAATGTACATAGTAAGTGTAGTAAACACAACCATTACATTACATAAAAATATTTACATTGTCTGAAAACAAAGAGTTACATGTGTTATACTTATATATCATATGAACAAAAGCTAAGACGAGTCTTATATACGCTCCGTCTTCTCTAAAAGATCGTGGTGTACCTGTCTAATGTGGACCTGAGAATACAAGCAGTTTGAAAATCAGCATAAAGCTGGTGAGTTCATAAGCGGTTTACTTTCGTAAAAGCATAAGTTTCCTTTGGTTTTCTGAAAAAGTCGTTAACCAAGAAAATCCCATATTTTCTTATAAAAAGAGTTTAGTTATCCATTCGTTACACAGTTTAGTCAAGAGCAGTTATGTTATCCCAGGAAAAACCCTTATTTTCCTAATAGTCATGATTAGTTCTTGATTCGGAAAGCAATGTACTCGTATCTACCATACTTGTAGTATTAGTTAGGTATTCTGATATCGTAGTTATCCTACACACGAAAGTCGAATATCTACTGTACTTAGCTGTATTTTCGAATATTTGGATACACTCAGAAACGTACACTAACTTTATATTCGATGTTCTGGTGACTTCCAAAGGCGTACTTTAGACGTATTTCCGAACCTCTGTCGACATCCAAAGGCGTATGTTTTCGAAACTATGTCGATATCCAAAGGCGTACTTTCGAGTTATTTCCGAAACTCTGGTGGCACTCAAAGCGTACTCTAGCTGTATTTTCAAAGTTCTGTGCCATCCAAAGGCGTGTACTATCTGTACTTTCGTCGTTCTGTTCCTAGCTGTACTTTCGTCGTTTTGTTACTATCCGAGGGCGTATCTTATTAGTATTAATCCTAATTTATGATTAGCATGAATCCTTCATAAATTATAATATGTAACATAGATTATAACATTTTATAATGAAATCTACAATTCGTCTGAAAACTAACTCTGCAAGTCAAACTTTTAGTTAATACAGTTTTCGATATTAAAAGCATACATAATTTGAGACATTTGAATTGAAATCATAAGTTTGAGTAAAAGATTTCCTTGTACTTTTGCTTGTATTCCCCCTGAAAACATTTGAAAGACATGGACAAAGAGTAGGGGTATGAACTCACCGTTCGAGAAGCGTGTCGGTTTGGATGCTAAACGTCAGTTCGGGACTCTAAAACGTGCGAGGTTCCTATGTAATATGAAGAGATACACATTTGTATCTAATTAGACCCTGAACCACTAATCAAATATGAATAAACACTTCGAGACGCGAAAACACTTCATTACAATTGTTTGGAGTGACCCGGGTGGCATCTAAAGGTGTGAGTGGCTCGAATATGGAGTTTGCTCTTCAAGAGTAAACTCCTAATGGATTTTTTGGCCCAATGACCAACTCTCCATGAGCTTACGGCCGTAAACTCATGGTGGGGGGTGTTCTTGGGTGCTAAATGGCCTTATAACACTTGGGGAAATTATCTTGGATCAAATCTAGGGTATAGGAAAGGATTAGACCACCAAAGGAACCATTTAATGGAGTTTACAGCCGTGAACTAGGAGTTTACGGCCATAAGCTCCTAAGTACTCTTTCCATTCATGGTTTGGTGGCCCTAGATTAATCACATGTGATTCTAAGCCATTTTACAAGCCTTGGGATGAATTTAGGGCATCATTTGACTACGATATAGGAGTTTACGGCCCAGGAACCTATCCTTGGGGGGGGGGGGGTTTACGGCCGTAAGGTCCTATGGGGGTGGTTTTAATCAAGTTTAAGGTCCCTAACTCGTTTATGGTTGCTTCTAGACATTAGTTCAAGGCTTAGGAGGTTTTTAAGGGGCATCTTAACACCTTAAAAGGAGTTTACTGCCCATGAAAGGGTGTTTACAGTCCAAGCATGTTCTTGGGCCGTAAACTCATACTTACCCCCTAAATGTTGAGTTTAAGGTGTTCCTAGTGCGTTCAAATAAGTCCTTAGGCCATTTCCAAGCTCCAATAGTGATTTGGGAGGGTTTTTGGGCTCCAAAACCCATTTTATGTGAGTTCACGGCCTAGGACTGTTCTAGGGCCGTAAACTCATATTAATGGTCCTATTTCATAGATTAAACATGAATTTGAAGGCTAAAGATGTTATACTATGAGCTAGGATTGTTACCTTGATGATTTGGAGCTTTAATTTGATGATTTTGGACCTAGAGCTTGGATTGGAAGAGAGAGAGTGGAAAAGGATTCAAATTAGGCTTACTCAGCTTTATATATGGTTCGGGTTTGGGACACGGTAGAATTCTACTCGATACTGACGCTAACCGAGGCTTTTGGTCGCACCCGATTAAGTTGTCGTAACCCGACGTGGTCGAAACTGTATATTTTCTAAGTAATAATTTAGGATGTTTTCTTGGGTTTCTAACGGGTTTGGACACTTACTAGATCATAATAATAAAATCAATTTAGATAAATTAACCCAAAAATGAAATCGGAACAATTCGCTAAAGACGAGTCTTATGGACGGAACGGGTTACGGCGATGGAACAAACTTCGGGTTGTCACATTATCCCCCCGTTAGAGGGAATTTCATCGCGAAATTCAGAATTAAGAATACAATTCATGAATTTGAAAGGAGATGTGGATAATTCTGCTGCATCGGGTCTTCGCGCTCCCAAGTGAATTCGGGTCCTCGCATGACATTCCAGGGGACCTTCACTTATCGGGATACAACTTTGTTTCGTACGTTTAATCTCTCGATCTATGATTTCGATTGGTTCTTCCATGGGGTTCAAACTTTCATTGATTTCTGTCTCATCAACGGGATTACTAGGGTTTCGTCGGATAGGCACTTCTTAAGAACAGAGATGTGGAATACCGGATGGATGCTGCTAAGTTCTGAGGGTAGTCGGAGTTTGTAGGCTACGAGATTGATCCTAATGAGGATTTCGAATAGTCCTATGTATCTTAGGTTAAGTTTTACGTGTTTCAAAATGTATCATGCCTTCTTCGCTCACTATGTAACCAAAGAAAATGGTCAGACCGAAGGGCATCACTACATCTTTGTAGTAACCATATCGAGCCCTGAATGTTGTTTTGGAAACATCATTCTTATGAACTCGTAGCTGATGGTCCCCTGATCTAAGGTCTATCTTTGCGGAGTAACTGGCTCTCTGAAGTTGGTCAAAGAGGTCGTCTATTCGAGGGAGAGGATATCGGTTCTTGATGGTCAATTTTTTCAACTCGCGGTAGTCTATACACATTTGAAAGGAATAGCAATACCGGGGTTCCTCATGGTGAGGAACTTGGTCTGATGAACCCTTTGTTGAGTAGCTCATTAAGCTGACTGGAACGCTCTTGTATTTCTGTTGGCGCTAATCGATACTGAGACTTAGTTACTGGGTTAGCTCTAGGAATTTGATCGATACGAAAATTGGAATTTAGTTTGTCACTGTAGATCATGAGAGTCGGGTCAGAGGGGAGATTGAGACAGATGGCCTTTTCGAAACCAAGAATATCAGTATGATTGGACTCAGTCATTCCATGCCAATGAGAGCATTAAAGCTCTTCATGAAAAATTGGCATTAGGTCGAATGGAAAGGAATACTCGTCCGAGGTAAGGATAAAACCTACAGATATGTCGTTAACGTTCTCTTTGTCACTGTTAGCCATTTCGACGGTAAACGTTTCGGTTACTAACGAAGAACTAAGTTTAGGAAGGTGTTTGAATGAATAACTAACAAATTTTCTTTCAGCACTAGAATCGAAAAGGATTACAAGCATACGATTTATCGAGGAGGAATATACCTGTGGCAACGGTGGGGTCGGCGACTGCCTCATCTTGTCCAATAGCTAGGACTCTCCCGGTGTTGCCAGTTGTTGCTGCCTTGGGGCAGTTTTGCTTGTAATGCCCAACTTCACCGCAACCGTAGCAAGCCTGATTGATACCCGCTCCGGAAGCTTGACTGGTTGGTGTTCTGTAGCTTCGCGCAAGGTGACCCTCTTGGCCACAGTTTTTGCAAAACTTCTCACGACATGGACCAGGGATACGATGGTGGTAACTGCACCTGTTGCACCACGGAAGAATACCAGCATATCCAATGATAGGTGCTTGGGCTGAGGAACCGACGACAGAAACAACAACAGGGGTAGTGGCAGCGTGGACTACCACTATCTGTTGTTTCTTTGAGGACTCCTGAGAAGGCTAACTCTTCTTCTTTTTCTTCCAAAACTTTCTTTTCTCACCACTTCTCTCTGTTGGCTCAGGAGTGGTGGTTGCTTCCTCTAGATCATCACTATGGTCGATCAGGGTTTGCGCTAGGCATTTGGCGCTGTCATAGGTATCCGGCTTCGCAGCTAAAACGTTCCCTTTGGTTGGCTAGGTCAACCCCCAGATGAACCTCTCAATCTTCTTACTCTCCGGGGTAACCATTCCCGGACAAAGTAATGCCAAGTCATCGAATCTGGAAGTGTAAGCGGCGATATCGGAACCCTTCATCTTCAGGTTCCAAAGTTCATGCTCCAGCTTCTGCATTTCGCCCCAAGGGCAGTACTCCACAAGCAGAAGCTCCTTCATGACTTCCCAACCCATAACATTTTCTACAGGTAGGATTAAAGATTTGACTCGGTCGTTCCACCAAGTCAGAGCTTTATTGGTGAACGTGCTGGCGGCGAATTTCACCTTATCGGATTCTGAACAGGCACAGATCTCGAAGATAGATTCGATTTTCTCTAACCACCGAGTTAGGGAAATGACACCTCATGTGCCATCGAAAGACGTGGGTTTCGCGTTCATAAAGTCTTTATAGGAACACTCCTTTCTGTGTCCTTGGCTACCTTCCTGGTTTTGGGGCTGGGGACCACCTCCTTGCCCACCTAAACCACTGAGGTTCATTTTTGATATGGTAGCAGCCACATCAACATTAACAGCTGCTTGAAACATGACGGGATCAAATTGAGGAGGAAGTGGTGGCGGAGGAGGATTGTTATTCTTTGAGCTGGGTCTTTTCCTCGGAGGCATCTTTATCTAAAATAGCTAGGAAAGAGAGGATCATAAGTCCTTTGAACTGAATCAAGAGATATGGAACAGGGGATATCTCATTAAGAACGATATAGAATTCTATTAAGCGATAAAGCAGGAAAGAGTTATCAAAGCAGATAAACTATCGCTAAAGGAATCATTGAGGAGCAACGTTGGAATGAGGATTTCTATAACGAAGCTGGTTCTAGAAATACTCACATAGTATTTCATGATTCGCTGTAACGACGGCCCGTTGTTTGGGTATAGGGTAAGTTTTAGGCATGTTGAACACCACAGTCACTCCCAAGCACATGATGGTCGTGTCTCGAATGAATATAGTTGATCAGGCTATATTGACCCTAGACACGACTACATAACTGCCCAAGTTTAACCGCAACGTACAACACTCATTTACTTATGTTTTGTTCTACTCGTAGTTACGGATTTCGACGGTTAGGTATACTTGTATACTTTTGAAAATACTTATATTTTAAAGTATACTTTTAGTTCAGAGCACTTAGGCCCCTTAGTGTTTATAGTCTTGAACCATGTAAGGTTTGGTATACTAGTTCACTATAAACAAGGGCTCTGATACCAATCGGTCACACCCCAAAACCGATGGCGGAAACGTTCCGGGGCGGAGGACGTCATGAAGTATCGCAACCAATGTACATAGTAAGCGTAGTAAACACAACCATTACATTACATAAAAATATTTACATTGTCTGAAAACAAAGAGTTACATGTGTTATACTTATATATCATATGAACAAAAGCTAAGACGAGTCTTATATACGCTCCGTCTTCTCCAAAAGATCGCGGTGTACCTGTCTAATGTGGACCTGAGAATACAAGCAGTTTGAAAATTAGCATAAAGCTGGTGAGTTCATAATCGGTTTATTTTCGTAAAAGCATAAGTTTCCTTTGGTTTTCTGAAAAAGTCGTTAACCAAGAAAATCCCATATTTTCTTATAAAAAGAGTTTAGTTATCCATTCGTTACACAGTTTAGTCAAGAGCAGTTATGTTATCCCAGGAAAAACCCTTATTTAGTCTTCACTCTTCAGTTGATTTTCATGTGATTTAGAATGTTGATTAGTTTTTCTGGAGTTTCGTACTAGTATGTGTCACACCCCGAAACCGATGCCGGAAACGCTCCGGGGCGGAGGACGTCATGAAGTATCGCAACCAATGTACATAGTAAGTGTAGTAAACACAACCATTACATTACATAAAAATATTTACATTGTCTGAAAACAAAGAGTTACATGTGTTATACTTATATATCATATGAACAAAAGCTAAGACGAGTCTTATATACGCTCCGTCTTCTCTAAAAGATCGTGGTGTACCTGTCTAATGTGGACCTGAGAATACAAGCAGTTTGAAAATCAGCATAAAGCTGGTGAGTTCATAAGCGGTTTATTTTCGTAAAAGCATAAGTTTCCTTTGGTTTTCTGAAAAAGTCGTTAACCAAGAAAATCCCATATTTTCTTATAAAAAGAGTTTAGTTATCCATTCGTTACACAGTTTAGTCAAGAGCAGTTATGTTATCCCAGGAAAAACCCTTATTTTCCTAATAGTCATGATTAGTTCTTGATTCGGAAAGCAATGTACTCGTATCTACCATACTTGTAGTATTAGTTAGGTATTCTGATATCGTAGTTATCCTACACACGAAAGTCGAATATCTACTTTACTTAGCTGTATTTTCGAATATTTGGATACACTCAGAAACGTACACTAACTGTATATTCGATGTTCTGGTGACTTCCAAAGGCGTACTTTAGACGTATTTCCGAAGATCTGTCGACATCCAAAGGCGTATGTTGTCGAAACTCTGTCGATATCCAAAGGCGTACTTTCGAGTTATTTCCGAAACTCTGGTGGCACTCAAAGCGTACTCTAGCTGTATTTTCAAAGTTCTGTGCCATCCAAAGGCGTGTACTATCTGTACTTTCGTCGTTCTGTTCCTAGCTGTACTTTCGTCGTTTTGTTACTATCCGAGGGCGTATCTTATTAGTATTAATCCTAATTTATGATTAGCATGAATCCTTCATAAATTATAATATGTAACATAGATTATAACATTTTATAATGAAATCTACAATTCGTCTGAAAACTAACTCTGCAAGTCAAACTTTTAGTTAATACGGTTTTCGATATTAAAAGCATACATAATTTGAGACATTTGAATTGAAATAATAAGTTTGAGTACAAGATTTCCTTGTACTTGTGCTTGTATTCCCCCTGAAAACATTTGAAAAACATGGAAAAAGAGTAGGGGTATGAACTCACCGGTCGAGAAGCGTGTCGGTTTGGATGCTAAACGTCAGTTCGGGACTATAAAACGCACGAGGTTCCTATGTAATATGAAGAGATACACATTTTTATCTAATTAGACCCTGAACCACTAATCAAATACGAATAAACACTTCGAGACGTGAAAACACTTCATTACAATTGTTTGGAGTGACCCGGGTGGCATCTAAAGGTGTGAATGGCTCGAATATGGAGTTTGCTCTTCAAGAGTAAACTCTTAATGGAGTTTTCGGCCCAATGACCAACTCTCCATGATGGTGGTGTTATTGGGTGCTAAATGGCCTTATAACACTTGGGGAAATTAGCTAGGATCAAATCTAGGGTATAGGAAAGATTTAAACCACTAAAGGAACCATTTAATGGAGTTTACAGCCGTGAACTAGGATTTTATGGCCGTATGCTCCTAATTACTCTTTCCTTTCATGTTTTGGTGGCCCTAGATTAATCACATGTGATTCTAAGCCATTATACGAGCCTTGGGATGAATTTAGTGCATCATTTGACTAAGATATAGGAGTTTACGGCCCAGGAACCTATCCTTGGGGGGGTTTACGGCCGTAAGGTCGTATGGGGGGTGGTTTTTATCAAGTTTAAGGTCCCTAACTCGTTTGTGGATGCTTCTAGACATTAGTTCAAGTCTTAGGAGGTGTTTAAGGGGCATCTTAACACCTTAAAAGGAGTTTACTGCCCATGAAAGGGTGTTTACGGTCCAAGCATGTTATTCGGCTGTAAACTCATACTTACTCCCTAAATGTTGAGTTTAAAGTTTTCCTAGTCCATTCAAATAAGTCCTTAGGCCATTTCCAAGCTCCAAAAGTGATTTGGGAGGGTTTTTGGGCTCCAAAACCCATTTTATGTGAGTTCACGGCCTAGGACTGTTCTAGGGCCGTAAACTCATTTTAATGGTCCTATTTCATAGCTTAAACACGAATTTGAAGGCTAAAGATGTTATACTATGAGCTAGGATTGTTACCTTGATGATTTGGAGCTTTAATTTGATGATTTTGGACCTAGAGCTTGGATTGGAAGAGAAAGAGTAGAGAGAGAGAGTGTGGAAAAGGCTTCAAATGAGGCTTACTCAGCTTTATATATGGTTCGGGTTTGGGACACGGTGGAATTGTACCCGATACTGACGCTAACCGAGGCTTTTGGTCGCACCCGATTAAGTTGTCGTAACCCGACATGGTCGAAACTGTAAATTTTCTAAGTAATAATTTGGGATGTTTTCATGGGTTTCTAATGGGTTTGGACACTTACTAGATGATAATAATAATATCAATTTAGATAACAAACTTCGGGTTGTCACAGTATGACTCAAATACAATCTTTATGTATATTGAACTTATTTAGGGTTAAATACAAGAAATAGCACTTTATTTTTATTCTCTTTGATTATTACAACATCTTGCATTCGTTGCTCTCTATTAAAACATCATACATCAAAGAATCTACTCAACTATATCATTGTATTTCCAAAGTTTTCCTTCTTAAGACATTCTTCTTTGAAAAAAACAGTCCATTAGTAGCAGTGAAAGTTACTTTATTTGGATGAGGATGACATCGGTATAATTGGGTGGATTTTTCCAAATCCAATGTTATTATAGGAAAAGAAACGAAAGGTGGAGTCAGGAGTGTTATATAATTAATTAAAAAAATGGAAGTACATTACTATTTATTACATTTCTCCCTTTATTCTGTCCATTGGCTATTGCATACTTCTTATTTGAATTTCTGTCTTTGTACAGGGAGAAGAAGGATTAGTTCATATTTAGTGGCTTTATCGGACAAATAACACCATTGAAGATGTATCCTGATTTGCATTATTTATATATCATTATATTGTACACACATTTTGGTAGAACAACGCTTAAATTGGCTTGACTGTCAAACAAAAAAAAAACTGAAACCATTTCTAAAAGCCAGATGGTTTGTTTTTCGTAATTTAAAACCTCTTTCTTCGTATCTTTTTAGTATGTTATTTGTTTTTGCGACTTTTATTAGCTTTGTTAATGTAAACATACAGATACAAAAAAAACCTAAAAATCAACGAAACCAAACTACAAGTTTCTTTTTTCTTTCTATTTGCACTTTATCCTAAGCTTATATCCCAACATGGTTGTTTATAAAAGTTCTATTTGCTGAAAGTTTCACAATTTTGCTAAGATTCTACAAGATTCCAATTTTCTTTAACACAAATTAACATAGGATCAAATTGTTTTTCCTGAAGAGGCAGTTTTTTAGAAGATTGGCGAAGGTTCCAGAAGGGTTTACATTTTAAAGTTTCAGACAGATGATCACAAGTGTTTCTACCGGATGCAGGTTAGCAAATAATGATGTTATATGAAAAAATTAAACAATTATTTATATTACATATGCTGAAAATGATTATTTCATTTTGAAATATGTTACGCGATTATATATTGATGTTTTTGATTTTAATCCAGAAACAAAGACCATTACTAACTGTTGCTGAAGATGTGGAGACTGAAGCATTGGCTACCTTCATTCTCAACAAGCTTTGTGTTGGCATTAAGGTTTTTATTGTTTATAAAACAGATTTTCTTCTTTGGTTATGAACTAACTGTTTTTTTATTTTTTTTAAATACGTTTGTGCCATTAAACCTCCTGGATTTGGTGAGAACATAAATGCAAACCTGCAAGATCTAGCCACTCTCATCGGAGGACAGGTGTGTTCTTCATATTATTAAAATAAATAAATAAATAACTATAAATCAGTTCAACGGAATTCCAAAGTAATATGATATGTGAAACAGCCTGTATAGAAAAAATTTGAATATAAAATGTTATTAATTGACAAAAAATTAAGAAAACGGTAATAGTAATGTTCTTTCATGTTCTCATATGTTTTACTATTCTACTTTCAGTTTTATAGCAATGTTATCCACAAAAAACCAACTTTCATTGCTATAAATGGATACACTTTTAGAAGGATATTCCATTTATTTTAGAAAATGACCATTCTACCCCTACAGGAAAAAAGTATGTTACATAAATGGTTACTGCATATAAAATTGCAGGAATGGTTGCAAGTTATACAACTTTAAAAGTAGAATGGTTTTATAACAACAATGTACTTTCATTTATCCATGTTAAATTAATTAATCAAAAAAAAAAAACAGAAACAATGTAAATAACTGTAGATATAGATTACAGTACTAATGGTAGATAAAAGCTATAATTAGCATATCACGGTTTGATTTGTGCAACATATTGATAATATTTTGTAATAGTTACACCAGGAAGTAAGTATGATCATTGATCTCCGATTATTTCTGCAAAAATATGGAATTATAATTCTTTTTGGACATGAAAATATATAAAATATTAATTAAAAATGCTTGGGGACCCGAAGGTTTTATTTTTAGAGTAAGCTTTACTACTCTTAATAGACATCATCCATAAACCTTCAATATAGGCTATATACTTCACTAGCTTTTTTCCATGATAACAATATACTTCAACTTTTTCTTCTGAAATTAGTTGCTTCTATCACGGTTATTTGCACATATGATTATGATATTATGTTAATTCAACCATTATTTTCATACATTGTGTGTCACGGCAGATATGACAAATGAAGGAGTTTCATGTAACACACAAAGGTCACTATGACAAAATGAAAATTTCTTTTTTCTTAATCTTGTATAATGATTAACCTATTTTACTCATATTGGTAATTTTGAGTTAAGAGCTGGAAACAGTGGAACAAATTCACAACACAACATATCCACTCAGCTCCATGGATGCAGTACACTACATCCAACGAACTAAAGAAAAGTAGGTATTTTATCTTTTTTTTTTAAAAAAAAAAAAATTAACAGTCGGTGGCATCTTAATTGCGTTATTTTATATAAATCAACAAACAAAAAGTAATTATTTTATCTTTTTGATATACTTAAACACTTTTATCAACTTATCAAGTTGTTTTTAATTGATAGTTGGGTTGCTATTCTATGCAGGTAGACAGATGGAAGGAGTAAAGAGACAGTGACACCTTAAGCAATGTAATTTCAATTGTTTCATTTGCTATAACAATAACGTCCTACTTTATTTCCTACATTATGGAATTACAATATAACAACTTTCATTAGTTATCTTCTTTATCCTTTTAAACTTAGTTTACACTTAAATTTTGGATTATGATCTTTTCATCATCTGTGTAGGATGCCAATAGAAGCATTAGTATCAGATGAGACATTCCAGCCTCAAGTTGTTTGGAAATTTGGAGAGGTTCTGGTATGAATCCAACCGGACCCAATCAGATGTGCATCCGGTCATATAGTTATGTTATCCATTTATTCCTCATTTGGTAACCTACTTTCTGATCTTCATTTTTTTTTGTTATATTTAATGACCATTTTACGCTTACGTTTAAAAAAACCACAAGCTTATTCAATTTTAATACATTAAGCTACAATTTTTAGCTCAGCCTATTAAGTCCGTTAACTAAAAAAATAGGCAGTTACAGTTATGACTATTATATTAAGGTTAACGACCAGGGAATAAGGTTTTAAGTTTGTCCACATTAGGTCCATAAGGTAAGGTCTTTTTTGTACATATTACATCAACATCAAGCACTTGAGTCAAGTATGGAGGGTTATGTTGTCCCTGCTTTTGAGATGTCTTCCATGTGCACAATTTGGATTTGTGTTGCTTGAAGTGGGGAACCCTAAATCACCTACCTCCAGTCTCACCACTTCAAATCCATAATATGATAACAAACATTACCATATTAATCCACGAAAATGTGTTTTTTTTTCCTTTAATGTATTTTTTATTATATATAATTTTATGTGCATATTTTTTTTTCCAGGAAACAGCTACAGCTTACCCTTTTGATAGTTAAACAGCTACAACCTACCCTTTTGATAGTTACAGCCAGAGGCACAGACAACATCTTAATAGGATTGTTGAATTCAAATTCATTCGAATTGTAGGAACTTCCTTTTACTTCTTCATCATTTGTATTAGATAGGTTTGGGTGTTGTTTATTCAAGTACAAGTAATCTGTTATTTATGCATTTAATTTTTATTTAAATACAAGAAATATCAACCTACTTTCATAACTATGTCTATTTTCATCCTCCTGTTATAATACTATACTTCAACATTGATTCCAATCCAGATGCACCATTCCGACCCGCACAACACCATTTCCGATCAGCGTAACGCGCTGGAATGCATCTAGTTATAAATATGTTTGTAGAAATATATCATCATAACCTAATTATTAAGATTAAAATGATATATATTGTAAGCTTAATAAAAACGGGAGGGCTAGAATTAAAATAAAAATAATATCTTAATAAAAAATACTAGTAATAATATTATGTATATATTTTCTTTATTCCCCTTCACGTTTTTTATTAACTAATTATATATTAAAAAAACTACTAATCTTTTTAAAACTATTTTTACAAACTTTCGTACAAATTATTTCACAACTTTTTAAAAGAAAATTACAATCTCTTATTACTTTTTGCAAAACTTTGTCTAAATATTTTTAAACTTAATTTACATCATTTTTAAACGTATTTACAAAGTTTTTTTTTTTTATATTTATTTTTATTTATTTTTATTTTTTTTTAATTTTTTACTAACCTTTTAAAACTAACTTGCATCATTTTTTTAAACCTTTTTACAAACAACAAAAGTATATTGTAAAATAAAGTAAAAAGTTTAAATGGTTTGGAACTTCATTAAAACCGTTAAAAGCTAGGTTGCAGAAATCGCTCGACGGTAGCTCGGCGGTGGACTGTGGTCAAGGGATTAATCGGCTAGGCGGAGATTAATCAGAGACCATTAATTATTAAAAAAATTAATAAATAAAACATTAATCCTAAGAATATAACATTATATCTATTAAAAAGTTACTAAAAATTAATAAATATACCATTATAACATGATACTATGATTACAAAAACCCTTTTGATCCCTAATACATCAGATCTAAATAACCAACAATTGCATTTGGATCCAAGTCTGCATAAAATGGGGAGAAAAAAGTGTTATGAACAATGGGTTCCAATAGTATCGGGAAAAGATGTGGACCTGCAACCTGTTGTCTATTGCATTTGGAACTTTGTGAATGTTAAGGGAATTCAATAGCAAGAGGCTGTGGATATGTGGGAATTCCATGATCGATAATTCGATCCTGATTATTGCTATATAACACAAAAGAGGCAATAACTGTTGTTGAAGCTTCAGAAGGCGAAGACTAGTTTAGCTTCGAGGATGACGACTGACGGACTGCGATGACGTGAATAGAAGAAAAAGACAGTGTCGAAGGAGGGAAAGATGGTATCGAAGAAGAATATGACATCGTTTTAGAAACCTCAGTTCATGCTTTCTTTCGTTCCTTCAGACTACAGAGAGAATTTCAAAAAAAGAAAAGAAATGAATGCAATGGAGTGAGAACCCTAATAGCAAATCTAACAATTTGAAACTTTTTCCCTTAGAGTTTTTTTTTACCGATTAGGGCGCCTAGGTCGGCCTAGACCCGATAATCTCCGTCTTTTTTACAGTGGAGGACCGCCAAGCGCCTAGGCGCCGATTAATCGGCCGCCTAGGCCGATATTTGCAACACTGGTTAAAAGGAAGCATATTGTAAAAAGAGTTTAAGAAGACTTGTAAAAAAGTTTAAATGTTGGAAAAAAGATTGCTAAAAAATTTAAAAAATTGTGATTTAAAACGTTATTAAAAAGTTTAAAAGATTGTAAATTAAATAATGTCTTCAAACAAAATGTCAAAAAAAATATTTTTAAATCATAAAAACAAAGGTAAATAAATAAATTAAATAAAAAAACAAGATTAATAAAAAAATAATAAACCAGTATAAGAAAATAAAAAAAAACATAATAATTAAGTAATCATTAGTAAAAAAAAGTAAAATGCAATTATTAGGAGGTAAGATTTAGTGGAAATAGGGTAGGGGTAATTGATGCATTGAAATATAAAAACTATTTTTAAAAAAATACTTGGATTATTAAATAGGAGAGAGATAGTGTTTTTGACTAACTCTTCATTCTCTCTCTCTCTCTCTCTCATAATTTCGTGTATAATCACCCACAACCACCTTTATGTGTGCTCCAATGCATGTAAAGGCTTTTGTGTAAATCATGATTGAATTTTACATGTGTGTGATGATTAAAAAGAGTGAAATACTTTCATTTCTTCTAATGCTCTTGCATAAGGAGAGAATGGATACTCTCTTAAACACCAAAAAAAATTGTTCTTGGTTGTTTAAGTTTAAGAGGTTGTGTTATCAAGAGTTGAAGTGTTAGAGATTGTCAGTGGATAATCTCTAAAGGAACTCTACTTTGAGTTCTTGCCGACTTCATCATCATAAACCTCCCGTGAAGACTAAAGGACAACAAAGGTTGTTTATTGTATTCCTTTATATGGTTTATTAAATATTGCATTTTCATATAGTGTAATCCTTTGTTAGGTTTTATGATGTTCAAGTTTTATTTTCCTTTGCAAACTCAAACGTTTTATGTTTTGAAACTTGATCTTGAATACCATATATTCCATCAAAACATTGATGGGTTTCTTTTTGTAACAAAATCCATATATATATATATATATATATATATATATATATATATATATATATATATATATATATATATATGTGTATGTATGTATGTATGTATGTATGTATGTATGTATGTGTGTGTGCACAAACTAGCCATAGACATCTTGTGATGTGTTTTGGTTCATTTGTAAAAATGGTTGTAATATTTATTTATTTATATGATATATTATTATTAAATATATAGTTTTATTTTGTTTATTTTTTTAGTAATAGATTAATTTTAGAAATAGTTTATTTTTATAAAAATATAACAAGAATGAAGATGGTCTTCATTTTTTTTATTAAATTTACAAACTTAATAAAATGATTTTTATAAACTTTCTACAAGGTGTTGAAGCGAGTGAGAGCATGAAGACATTACAATATTTTTGGTCCCTTTATGTCCTGCAGGAATAAACTTGAATTTTTTGTGATGAATCACAAAATGTGAGAAGTTTAAGGTTGGTTGATGCAAATATTTTTTGCATGCTTGTGTTGTTTATATTTATGTTTATAATTGTTAAACTAGATTCCACGTGTAAAATAATATTTTGAATATAAGTAACGTCACATAGAGTTTGGTTTTAATGAATTTAACATTTAACATAATATGGTAAAATAGTTTTAAAAATAATATGAGTTTTATCATATAAAAGCTAGCTAAACTTAAATTTCAAGATTAAAATTATAGAAGTTTAAAATTGAGATTTTAGAATGTTCTTTAGTGCTCAAACGTCAAAACTTAATACTAGATATTAAATTTAAATTTTGATGTAAATTATATAAATTTTGGATTTTATAAAAGAACATTATTCAAATGTGATTTTAAGTAATAGTAGATCATCACTTATTAGATGCCTGTAACATATGTTTATTAAACTAGAATTATAAAAAAATCAAAGACCCCTTATTTAAACTCAAATCTATGCCATCCTATTTGAATAGCATTTGCTTATCACTTGTATGCACTAGTGGAATTAAGGATATTTAATTGCTAGGTGTACTTGCAATCTCTATAACCTAACTATAGGCCAATTACATAAGTTCTTCAAAGTGGATGATTTGATTGTAAATCTCTTGTGATAAACGTCACCTAAGCAATAAAGATCTAAGATATAAATGAGATTAAACATGTCTATTAAACTTTGTTATTAGTGATCCCATAACCCTAGGACTTATATAATAGAAATAAAATTGATACTCGATATCTACTTAGTTGGATTCAATGAATGTGATAAAGGGTATCTAACAATTTATTTCTTTTGCAACTTGGATAGAGAATTTGATAATGAATGTTTTTAGAAACTTAAGGGTATTAATTATTAAATATTTAAATATTTAAAATACTAAATGAATTTTGTTAAAATTTTATAGATTAGAACAAAATCAATCTTGTTACCCTGTATCACCTTTCTATTGCTTAACTACAAGAGTCTATAAGATTTATAAAAGGCCTTATTCCTAAACGACCTGCATTGAGCAAAAGACCTAAACTTCATATATGGTAGATGAATCACTATGATGATGTAGATGTTTCTAACATTATATTAGGAATACTTATTTCTAACTTCCGGGAAGTCTTGGATAACATACATGTATATATGATGTTCCGATAGGTTAAGCTGGTATTCCAACACTACAATGCTATTTGGTTTCAGCCAGTTCAAACCGTGGAAGAATACAAGGCTGAAAAGAGTCACCATATGTGATCTAAAAGGTAGGTCCAAGAAATACAATAAGATCCACATATATGGATAATGATTCTTCTATATAAAAACATGACATAGGGAAAGACAAATTGTTCCTCTTACCTGAGAAGAAAATCTATCGAATCTAGTACCTTAGGTATCTACTTTATAGAACTTATAATTTTCACATAACATTCAAGTACTTGGTACTTAATGCTAATCTAATATTTGTAAATCTCTTGCACATATTTCAAAAAAGAGTAAGCAGTTGAGCACAAGCAAGATGAAACTTCACTGTCATAGTTTAGTTTATTATCTATGCTTTGAACATAAAGTACTTGTATTATAAAATATATTTGTTTTGGATCAGTGTATGTTTTGATTTAGTCTATCTAAATAAATATATGTTTATATTAATTTATTAAATGATTGATTATTTACTTAAATTGTTTTTTTGTAATGACCACCTTCATTATCTGTATGCTTAAAAATTTTGTTTTGAGAACCTGGTCTCTTGATAGAATTGTAAATTAAATATCAATGTTTTCTAAATAACAAGTTCTATATGCAAACACCTTTTTACTCAAACATGTTTTGAATCAAACTTTTCTAAGACATTGTATAAATAAAATACACATATTCCAACTTTAAGAAATGGAGTTTTGAATGCAAATAATGTAGTTTATTTGACATATGTAAATCTAATTTATATATAAAAAGATTCCTAATGATATGTTCACTAAACTGTAAAGAAAATTGATTATTAAGGAATTATATACTTTGATGCATGAATTCCTTTATAATGAATGTCTAGATTTAGTAGGAGATACCAAATCAACTTTATTAATAACTATAGCCGTTGTACTTATATTTTACATTTTAAACATAATTTTGAAATCTTTGTTGAAGTTTTTATATATAAAGTTGAGACACAATTCAAAGAGTACTTAAGAAAGTTCTTGGGTACTTAAGAAAGTTCTAAGAGTACTTAAGAAGAACTAAGACAATGTTTATGAGATAATCAATTTAGAAGAAGAACTTTATGTAAAGATCTACAGAAGATGCTAACTTCATAATAAGTATATATAATTATGAATTATAATTGGATTATGATTTTATTATGAAATAAAGAGTAAGTTTTGTTGAAATGAGGTCCAAGTAAAACATAATAGCATAGTCTACTACAAAATCAGAATACACTAGTGCTTAAGAAGCTGAAATCAAATATGATTGGATGGATGAGTTCATTGATAAACTAAGTTGATTCATTACATTTAACGATCACATAGAAATCTTTTGTGAGTTCAAGTGTATATGTAATCAATATAAGAGACTCTAAAGCACCTTAGAACACCAATCATATTATCCAAGATATTCAAATAAACTTAAAATAAATTAAGGAAAAATGACAACTACGCCCTATGAAGTTTCTAGGGTTTACTCTTTTGGTCATTTAACTTTTCAAGTGGCTTTCTAAGGGAACAAATTTAGTTTTGTCGGTTCCAATTGGTCCTTTTTGAGAAAACGAAGGGGTAATCCGGTTACCCCCTTATGCCACTTCATTTATTTTTATATTTTAATAAATTAAAAAAACTAAAAGGTCCCACGACATCTCTCTCTCTCTCTCTCTCTCTCTCCACCATTGCCATCACATTCTTCCTCACTAGAAACCACCGTCGTCCGCCATAGAACCACTGCAGTCCCACTCCAAACAACCCTGATATGTGCACCTTCTTTCCTATTAGATCAAAGTTGGATTGGGAAGGCGGAAGCAACAGAGCTATTGTGCTACCACCACTCGTCGCCGCTGTTGTGGTGGGAGGTACCCATCATCACCGGTGATATTCAACACTCATCACTTCTGCTGTTCTTGGCTCTAACAGGTGACGACCAGAAGAGAGTACTGCTAATGAGGAACTACATATCTTTTTAGGACCGAACCGCATCACCGGGACTATACGGTCAGAACTGTTCATGTCACCGGCCACCATGGTAGGTGCTGACTGTTCTTGGAGATTTTTGAATGAGTTCTGAACAAAAAAGAAAAGGGGTTACCTAAGATTGATGGAGGAGTAAGGAAAAATGATTGGAAGCTGCTTGAAGGTCGAAAAGAGACGAAGACAGGAGGGAAAATGGTGATTCTTGCCGATATTTCTTCTCCGCTGAATAGTGCCGATGGTCCTGTTTGCGGTCGAAGGCTTGCTTCAACTGGTCATGCCGGTGGTTTGGTGGTGATTGGATTAGTCTGCCATTAAAATAGAAGGAAGACGAGAGGATGGGTTGAAGAAGGCAACAAATTTTGTTGTTGCCGGGTTTTTTTTGGTGTGTGTGTGTGAGAGAGAGGTGGGCCCCAAGTATTGTCTAGGTATCCTCTAAACCGGCTAAAACAAGTAAAAGGGACTAAAAGAACAGGTTGCCCACAAGCTGGTTCCCTCATAAAACCACAAAAAAACTTAAGTGACTAAAAGGGTCAACCCTAGAAACTTCATAGGGCGTATGTGTCATTTTCCAATAAATTAAATAAGGAGATAGTCATATTCGCAAAATTCAGACAAATTAAATTTAGTCAGACCATTTAATAAAGTTTTTCCTTCAAGCTAAGCATGAATGGTCACGCATACATTATAATACTTTATTATTCTATAAATGAGTTTTGATTTAGATTTAGTATTTGGACATTAGAACATGAAAACAACTTATATTGTTTTGAATATTGGGATATGACCTTCACATTAATACTATTTTTGTTCTATATTATGATGTTTAATCTATGAATAATTTAATTATTCTTAAATTTCATAGTCAGTCATGATTGTGAGAGCAATAATGAAGTAAGAATAATATGAATTAGATTTGTTGACTCTCAATAGGTGAAACTAGGGAATGAATTGTAACTAAGATTCATAGATACTTATAAGAGAACTAGTATTGGACGAACCCGTATCAATATCATCTCATGGATCGCTATCATAAGTAATACTTGATAAAAATTACTATCTTTGTATCCTTAATACCTAAGATACATAATGGGACTTAAGTGTAGGGAGTTTTATGCTTTGATGTGGTTAAACGTTGATCCTTATGTAAGGTCCTGAGAATGGATCTTACCAGTGATCAATAGCAAACACAATCACAGAAATAAGAATAATAGTAGAAAAGAAAAGGAATCAAGCTTGCATACGTTCTATTGCTGAAAACGTCTGGTACAACTCGATATACGGCCGTGAACAATTAGGCATCAACAACAAAACACGACTGGCTAACCCTCTATATATAGGGAACTACGACCGAAAAGAGTTTATGGCCGTAAACTCATTACAGACTCGTAAACCAACCACTAAGCCTACTAAAATACTCTATCTATACAAAACGGCTATTACAATGCAAAGCCTAGACCAAACCATTAATTGAGCCTTTCAATCTCCCTCTTGGTTTGGTGCTAGCTTGAAGTTAACCCTTGTTGACTACCATAACGTCCGCTTGTCCCATCGCCCCATTCCACATACGCTTATTAAGATTCTCAGCAACCATGGTCGTATATACCTTCGCATCATCCTCAAAAACATCCTCCACTACCAATATCTGAAAGTTGCTTAGGTGATGAATGTCCCACTTTCGGAATTGTAACAAATCTCTTCGGTCGTAGAGTCGAATGCATCCATTCTTGAGTTTGATTACTGTAGCTGAAGTAATCTCATCGAAAACCCAACACTCCATTGAGCTTAGAGATCCATCTTGATAATTCTGAAGCACAGGGAACTGTTTAACCTGTTTAGTTGCAGGCCACATCACAACTTGTAGAGGTTTGTCGGTTTTTGGATCAATAATATTGGGATGCTCCAACATAACGGAGTCAACAGTTTTCATGGCAGGAAACCCCTTTTTAACATGATCTTCAAGAAAGTTCTTGAACTGGGTCGCCTGTGGATTGTGAGATTTGAAAAAGGAGCTCGTGACAATTCTGTCAAATCTACCCTAGTCCAGGAGTTGAAATCATGACTATCTCTATAAAGCTCAGAGTTGCCACTCTTTCTTAACACAATCCACATCTTGAGAGGATCATGAAATCCCCAAGAAATAATTCCCGATCTATCGCCGAATGTATCTCTAAATCGAACAACCTCAAGATCAGTCACAATAATTTCAGGTTCATCCCAAGAAGCATTCTGGTTAGGGTTCCTTTTAAACAACAATTGTCCCTTCTTATCTGCTTCTTCCTGAGCATCACGTATTATTGCTGAGACATGGAGGGCTTGGGGAGGCTCATTCTCAACGCGATCAACATCCCCTGATGTCTGACCAGTTGGCATGGTAACAGGAAAGGCTTGAACATGAAGATTGATTTTGTATTCATCAGCAGAAGTTTGATATTTATCACCGAGGTCTACCTCAAGCTTCTTCTTTAGCTCAAAATAGCTTGAAGTCAAAAGATTGAAATGATCTTGAAGATCAGAAATCTGCTTTGAATTTAATGCTTTATCCTTAATAAGATCAGCTACTTGCACACCAATCTTTGAATTGTTAGATTGAAGTTCAGATACTTGAACATTAAGCTTTGTATTTTCAACTTGAAGATCCGAAACACGGATGTCAAGCTCAACGTTCTTCTGACTAAGCACTGATATCTCCTTCTGTAGCCCAGGGATAATGAGATTGTTTCCTCCAGAACTGTCGTCCCCAATAGAAATACCTTTACCGTGAGGGGCAGGCATCAAAAATTGCTCCTCAGCCAAGAGCCTGGCTAATCTCACATAAGCATCATCATCATTAGATCGAGGAGGAGAAAAACCTGGTGGAAAAGAAGATCCACCAACTTCAAAAGTGGTGTCTGGTCCTACAGTAAAAAGCTTGGTTGTAGTAAGACTAGGAGTAGTGGTAGGTGGTACTGGAAGGCCACTAACAAAATCTGCAATTAGATCGCTTTGCCTTAGATCCCTTCTTCTTTTCTTTAATGGGGGTTGACCGGTCTGTGTTGATGTAAGATCACTCATGAATGGCTCTATAGTAGGAGAAGCAGAAACAGGAGGAGGAAATCCTATAACCGTCTCCATAGGAGTGGAAGTATTCGCCATTTGGTTTGTGGTAGGAAGTGTAGTTTCAAGAACTTCATCAGGCTCCCTTGTCTCTGTCGTTGGAGGAACGACGTCATTGACATTGCTGAAAATCGTGTCAAGGTTCTCGTTCGTAACAAAATTAGCACTACTTGCAAGAGATGAAACAATATCATCATGGTCAAATCCGGTAAGATCAAGATCATCAAAAGAATCATGTTTATCTCCCTCAACCTCTGTCTCAGTTGCTATAGTCCTTTCAACATAGTCACTTTGAACATTAGCAGGGATCAAATCATGTTCTTCCGCCACATTAGCTTTAGGAGTCGGAGTCTCTTCTTCTTCTCTATTCTCATCGTCAGATACGGTAATAACATTGTCGTTTGCAGATGATTTCTTAGAAGATGCAGGCTCATAAGACGCCTTGTCAGAGGATCCATAAGATTCTGAGGACTCACTCAGTTCGGCGAACTTTCCAAGCTTCTCTAGAGGATACTTTCCTTGTAAAATAACTTTTCCTCTCCGGTTTTGCTTGATGAGCCCAACGGTGTGAGGATCAAGTGAATTCATATCAAGAGTATCGCTTTCCTTCACCATATCTAGAAACTGAGTATTGATAAAAAATTGAATGAACCTAGGATACAATAAGAAAGTATCCCGGGTTGAAGCCCTGATGTTTACCGTAAACTCATCCAAGATAAATCTAGAAAAGTTGAAATTTACTCCGGTAACAAGAGAAACGATCGCTCCAGTATTCCTCATTGAAATTTCATCAGCTCCAAATCTTCTTCCTAAAATGCAGCTAACGAACACATGCACCAAAAATCTCCAATACGGAGGTAAGAGCTTCTTTAAAGTTGGAGGTGAAGTGCCATCATATCCCATCCTCCTTAGAATTCTCTGAGCATCCTAAATCCCAATCTTCGTGGGAAAATTAGGTTGATCGTCATTTAGCAACGTATCTCTAATAAAGCCCTCAGTGATCACTATCTTGCGTCCTTTTACAGTAGCTTTAATAACAACAACTCCAACATCATCCATTTCCATTTTAGCAGTCGCCCAGAACTCTTTGATCAAATTCTGGTAGACAACTGGATTCACAGTGATATCTGATGACAGACAACATTCCCTGAGTCTGTGGATCATCGACTTGAGGTCCAAGTGAACAGCTGGAGGATCCGCCAAAAAAATAGCCAGATTATGCATGTCCGCAAATTTGAGGTTCGCCATTGACCTGCACTAACCATACCAAGTAAGACAGAAAGAACCAAAGAAACAACAAAAATTTTAGACAATTTAATTTTGATCCCAACAATAACATAACAATTTTAAAATTAGGTCAAAATCAATTTTTTTTAGTCAAGATTGGAGTTTGCGGTCAACAGGAGTTTACGTCCGTAAACCCCTTGCCAGTAAATTATCGACCATCTGCGGAGTTTATGGTCGCAAGCAGTTTACGGCCGTAAGTTAGGGCCGCAAACTCCGACGACTCTTCTTTCTCGATTTCTGCCTCAAAAACGCAGTGAATCATGCAATAAGATACATATTCCTGGTCTAAAACTCATTACCTTCGAGACTATCGGATTAGATTTGCAAGATTTGATGAAAAAAATTTCAAAGAGAGAGGGAGTGGAGAGATGTTTGCGGTCGGAATCAGAAAACTGATGGAGATTTCGGCGGTAAACTCCTATTTATACCCATTTCAGATTTACCTGATAGCCACACAGTGGAAGGCAGTTTCCAACACAGTCAAATATTTTTCAAAAATTTAAAAATCTTTTGAGGATTAATATTAAAACTAAAATTAAAATTAAAATTAAATTGACTCCAATTAAAATATACAACTTAAAATTTAATTATTGAGAAAGAATTTGTGATGCTGAGATCAAAGTTGTTGGACAACCTTATTCCACTTGTCGGTACCCTTATTTTCATGTCCTTTTCTGATCGATCGCCAGTATTGTGGTCCACTTAAACACGAAAAATTTGTGACAATTTTAGGACAATTTACCAATGACATGATACATACATAAAAATTTGTGACAATTTGTGACAATTTTAGGACAATGTCATCGTCTGATAGAGTTGCATATGTTACAGTCCAGGTCGGATCTCTCGATCACGTAGAGGATGCAACATATGACTAACAGACAGAAAGAAAGAAAATAACCTTCTACAGACCTAGTTTATCAGAATTCCCCAGTCACCCCATCCAACCGGAATTAAGGACAGAATCCGCACATCGAGGAAAAGTGAATCCGCAGTTCTAGATACGGGTTATTTAGTGTGACCGATAGATTCCCATGTATATCTCCCTGCTCAACCTATCCGAGCGTCGTGATGTCAGGCTAAATGGATCTAACTAGGTCAAAGTTTGTCAAGTCCTTAAATTCATTAGATTCAACTCTCCCTAGTCAAGTCCATTTAAAATCTTTCGTGCCTACCAACGTATCGAGCACATAGTGTAGACAATTCAATTTAGGTACGTTACGCAAATTCAGATTGCCTTTTATCACTTGCTAATTTCATTTCCCAGTACAACACCTGCAAACAAGACTAACAACAACATTTTTAATTTTCGGATTTTTTTAAATGTTTTTGGATTATTATTATTATTTTTTATTGTTTTTGGATTTTTGTTTTTTATTTATCCCCCTAAATTTGTGCATGGGTGAGAATAAAATAAAATAAAATAAAATAAAAAATAACATGCACAAATTTAATCTATCATAAAAAAATAAAAAATAAAAATAAAAATAAAAATTGAAGAATTAAGAAAAAGAAAAATAAAAAGAAACTTAATCCTCAAAACGAATCATTTTCAGAAAACCCACAAGCACATCGAAGCGAGCTTTGTTAAATGGCTTTGTAAACAGATCTGCCACATTATTAGCAGTAGGGACCTGTTCCAGTCGGATTAGTGAACGCTCGTAACAGTATCTGATAAAGTGAATTTTAATGTCGATGTGCTTGGTTTTAGAGTGTTGGACTGGATTTTTGGCAATTTGAATAGTGGCCTCATTACAATAAATAGGGGTTTCTAAGTAATTCAAACCGTAATCCAACAACTGATGTTGGATCCAGATGAATTGAGAATAGCAGGCCAATGCAGCAACGTATTCCGCCTCCGCTGTGGAAGTTGAGACAGTATGTTGCTTCTTGCATTGCCACAAAACTAGTCTGTCACCTAGGTGTTGACATCCTCCTGAGGTTGATTTCCTGTCAAGCTCACAGCCTCCATAATTACTGTCAGCAAAAGCATAAAGATCAAATTTAGAATTCTTCGGATACCAAAGACCCAATTTTGGGCACCCTTTGATATACCAAAAAATTATTTTGACAACAATAAGATGTGAAAGTTTAGGATTAGGATTAGCCTGATAACGTGCGCATTGACAAACTGCAAACATGAAGTCAGGTTGGCTTGCAGTAAGATACATCAGCGATCCGATCATTGATCGATAGTGGGTCTGATCTACGGATTCGCCGTCAGGACCTGGAGTCAGAAGAGGTCGTTTAGCCATTGGTGTTGAAGCAGATTTAGCGTCTTGAAACCCGAACTTCTCAAGAATATCCTCCACATACTTGGCTTGATGTAGCAGGATTCCGGTTGAATTTTGTTTAACCTGAAGCCCCAAAAACATGGTCATTTCTCCTAACGAACTCATTTCGAACCGCTTCTTCATTACACCTTCGAATTCTTTGCAGAGCTGCAGACTAGTCGACCCAAAGATAATGTCGTCAACATAGATTTGCACAAGAATTTGATCATTTCCGACATGCTTGATAAACAAAGTCTGATCGATAGTGCCACGAGAGTAACCATGCTCAAGAAAATGGTTTGTTAGAGTTGCATACCACGCTCGAGGAGCTTGATGTAACCCATACAATTCCTTGTCCAACTTGTAGACATGATTATGAAATTTTGAGTCAACGAACCCAGGAGGTTGATCAACGTAGATTTCTTCCTTCACCTTGCCATACAAGAAGTCAATCTTGACGTCCATTTGATACACGGTAAAGTTCATATAAGAAGCATATGCTAGGAAGATACGAATAGCCTCCAGGCGAGCTACTGGAGCATAAACTTCAGTGTAATCAAGACCCTCGACTTGTCGAAACCCACGAACCACCAATCGAGCTTTATTTTGCACTATAACCCCTGAATCGTGCTGCTTATTATGATAAACCCATCTTGTGTCAAGAGACTTCTTGCCCTTTGGTAACTCAACTAACTTCCAAACACCAATTTTTTCAAATTGATGCAGTTCCTCATGCATTGCATCTACCTACCTGGGCTCATTCAGAGCCATTTCAACATTCTTGGGCTCTATTTGAGATATAAAGCAAGAGTAGAGACAAGTATTAACATCTCCACTCTGACTTCTTGTTTTAACACCGTCGCCCAACTGACCAATGATGTTATCGATCGAATGATCGCGTTGAATTCCTGAAGGTATCTCTTGGATGATGTCATTGAGAGAGATAAGAAGAGTGTGAATGTTGATACCTCCTTCATTTGATGATTGAGCCGCTCCAGAAGGCTCTGCTACAAACTAATTTGAGATAAGTTCAGGAAAGAGTAGTTCCATAAAGGTTGAAGAAGTTGCGGAAGCGTCATTAGACATGAATTCTCTTTCCTTAGGAGCAGATGGCGTAGCTTCAGGATCAGAAGTATCATTTTGACTATCATGTTGTACAAATGACTCCCCCTATGGTATAGCAGAGGACTCCCCCTCAGGTATAGCAGAGGACTCCCCCTCAGACGAAACGAGGACTTCCCCTTAGATGAAGAAGAGGATGCAGATGGAGATCTGTAGACAACTTCTTTGTCTTCATCTTCATAAATCTTCTTCGAACCAGAAACAGATCCAGACGAGCCACTCAACGACACATTTATTGATTTGAATAGCGACGTGTAATCAAACAGCCAATCCAGACCCATTCTAGCGTCCGTCTCATTTTCTTCCAGCCAACGCACGTCAAAAGATTCCACAATTTCTTTTGTCTTCTTATTGTAGACTCTACAAGTAGTGCGAGCAGCATACCCTACGAAGTAACAGTCACCGGCCTTGGCATTAAACTTCAGATCGGTATCTAAGTGAAGAAGGGTGCAAGGACAGCCAAATACACGAAAATAACTGACTGATGGCTTGTGATTATATAAAATTTCATACGGGGTCTTCATCTGAGCTTTGTTGGTCAACACGCGATTTTGAACATAACAGACAGTGTTTATCGCCTCGACCCAAAAGAAGACTGGTAGCTTTGAATCACACAGCATCGTCCTTGCAGCGTCTTTCAACGTTCTGTTTCTCCTTTCAGCAACACCATTTTGTTGGGGTGTGTGAGCAGAGTTGTATTGACGCATGATACCCTTTTCTGCGCAAAAGTGATCGAGTACAGAATTCTTGAACTCTGTTCCGTTGTCGGTACGAAGCGCCTTCACTCGATTGTTAGATTGGTTCTCAGTTAATACAATGAATTTCTTAATCAAATCAACAACTCCAGCTTTGTTGGATAGAAAGAAGACCCACGTAAACCGAGAGAAATCATCAATCACAACCAGGCAGTAAGAATTTATGTTGATGCTGAGAACATTTACTGGTCCAAACAAATCCATATGTAGCAATTGAAGCACCTGGCTAATTGAGTTGACCTGTTTTGGTAGGTGTGGTTTTCTATGATGCTTTCCTTGTGCACATGACACACACTTTTCGAACGTAATGAAGTCTTTGACAGGCAATCCACGGACCATCTCATTTTTCGCGAGACAATTCAAGTTCTTGGCATTTGCATGACCTAGTCTTTTGTGCCACAGCATTGCAGTTTGTTCGGAGATCTTGGAGAGAAGGCACGTAACTTGTTCTGAAAGATTGCTATTCATATCAATGATATAGGAATTCCCATGCCTTTTAGATTTTATGAGAATCCACTCTTCTGGGATGACGAAGCCTGGCTTGAGAATCATGCATTCCTTATCAGTGAAATGCATAGAATAGCCCTTGTCACAGATTTGAGATACACTTAACAGACTATGCTTCAGTTCGGGAGCAAAATTAACATTCTCGGAACTTAAAACCCCGTCTGTGACAATTCCTCTTTGAGTGATCTTGCCACCTTCTCCACCCGCAAATGAGATGTATCCCCCATTAAATGATTGAATGTTGTGCAGTTGGGTGATATTCCCCCGCAACTGTCCCTGCAAAATGTGCAGGTTTAATTAGATTTGGGAACCCAGGTCATTAATTTCCTGGGTGGTCTCGATGCCTTTTCAAATTGATAATTTTCGGATTTTTCAGAGGACACGGAAGATGAATTGGAAGCTAGTTTGGGCAGCCATTGATAATTTGGTTTTCTAATAGTCCTGGGTGATTTTGAATGTTTATCAATTTGTTTGAAGCATGTGAGTTTTCTACCAGAGTTGGTTGAAGACTCACTGCTGCTTGTTGAAGAAACCGACCTTGGCTTAACCATGCTCGGTTTTGGCAAACTGCCTGGGACTTTGTAATGAAAAACCTTTTTATGTTTTTGAAAAACGGCCCTTTTTCTACTCCGATCATCTTTCCAATCATCATTCCTGGAATGATTTCTAGAGGACTTTCTAGTTAAAGACCTTCCCCCGAATTCATTTTCTCCTCTTGGAAATTCGAAGTGTATAAACATACGATTTTGACAATTTCTAGCTATATGGCCACAACTCCACAATTAAAACAAATCTGTTTGTTATTGTTATAGATTGTACTACATTGATCAAATTTGTTTTTCATCTCAACACGCTTGCTTCTCTCACAAGAACATGAATGAGAATTAGGTTGTGAGGCAAGTGAGGGTGCATTAGATGGGGAAAGTTGTGAAACTGGTGGTTCTTCAAAATTATTATCACACACATCAGAATTGTCAACTAAATTGTTCAAAGCAGATACTTTCAAACCATTCAAAACAGTATCAGAAACAATACAAACACCACCACAAAAAAACATTGTCATTTGAAACATCAAAAAAAATATTGTCTTTATTCAAAACTAAAACTTCAGGTTTAGACTCGATTTTATTTTCAGAAACAGATCCTTTAGCTTCGTGCTTTGACTGATTCAAGGATTGATCTGCAGGAGAAGTAGAAATGTTAGTACTTTCAACATTAATAAATCTTCCCGAAACAAAACCCGATGGCTTGCCATAAACCATAAATGGTTCATTGGCAATCTCTTCTTTGGACAAGGGCTTGTGCTGATATGAATGATTGAAGGGAGGGGGAACTTGATTATAACCTAGACCCTTTGATTGATTTCTCTTAAATTGCATGCAGTGATCTATCATATTTGCAACTACCTCACTCGAGACATCATATTTTCTAAAATCAAAATCAGCGGTTTCAAGTTTGCCCTTTAAAGATTCAATTTGAGCCACTAGTTCAACGTTCTGTTTCACTACATAATCATAATTTTCACATTTATTACTGTATTCTTCCTGAAGTATCCTAAGGTCCTTTATTTTGGATTCCAATTGGGATTTAAGTGGTTTTTGACCTTTTCTGAGTTGGTAACCTTCATATCTAAGGTCTTCTACTTCCCTTTTTAGTGAGTCATTAAGTTCATGGAGAATCTTAAGGCTTTCTACTTCACTACCTAATGTCTTAATTTTCTCATGCAAAATTTTAACATAATCAATACAAGCTTGAGAGCATGATGGTAGACTTACCTCGGTTGTATTCGGTTCATGAGAAGAAGATACCATCAACGCAAACTGCAGCTCCATCATTTTGTCTTCGGCTGCCACAGTCTCTGTCGGAGCATCATCACAGACCTGCGCCAGGTGGGCATTTTCAGGTACAGACAAGTTCAGGGCCTGCATCTGATCCTCCCAGTCGAATGACTGTGTAATCATAGCCTTCTCGTTGTTTATCTGAGCACCACTTCGATTGTTTCCAACTGCAAATATTGTCCTATCATTATTTAATCTTTTGTCTGGCTATGGACAATCATGAGAAAAATGCCCTGGCTCGTGGCAGATGAAACATCGCAACTTTCCCTTGCTGAACCCAACTTTCTTGTCAGCACTCATCCCCCAGTTGTTCTTTCCAGTCTTTTTGGCAAACTGTTTCGCCCTAAAGACTGCCATGGCAATTTGCCATGTAATATCCATTTCTTCAACGTATTCAGGGTGAATTTGATCGAGATTGGCAAATGATAGTTGGGGTGGAAGATCTCCGGCTACGAGTGCATTGTAGCAATTGACAAGCCCTGAAGCAAATGCAAGATTTTCATCACCCTCCTTTCCCCTTGAAGAAGAAGCCCCAGTTGAGGATGAAGTAGCTTGAGAAGCCACGAACGATTGATTATGTGAGAAAGACATGGCTGATGCAGAGGAAGCTGATGGAGTGGCAAAAGTCTGAATCTGAGCTTGCGGAGTAGTAAATGATTGACCTGCACAAGGAAGAGAAAGAGAAAAAGATGAAAGAGAATTGTTAGTAGAGATGCCAAGGTTCGCAGCTGAGTATGAGTTCACATGGTTGATCTCTCGCTGCTTGTCATCGATATCACAAGCCTTGATGACAACCATCACTTTAGCAAGAGTGAGACGGCTAAGGTCCTTAGTCTTCTTGATGACAGCTACATTCATGTCCCAAGATTTTGGGAGAGCATTCAGTAGCTTCTTGTTTATCTCTGACTTTGTATAGAAAATCCCAACTACAGTCATTTCCGTATTGAGAGATGTGAACCGCTGCAGCTGTGCTTCAAGAGTCTCTCCAGGAACATAGTTGAACATATTGAATCGTTGTCGCAGCAGATCTTGGCGACTCTCCCGCATGTCTTCGTTCCCCTCATAGACCTCAATTAGGGTTTCCCACAAAGCCTTAGCAGAGGTATACTCCCGGAAACCTTGAGCAATATCTGGAGACAGGGCCATGGTCAAAGTGGCCAAAGCCTTCTCCTGCTCTTCAACTTTCTCAAAGTCTTCATCAGTGTAGTTTTCTATCTTCTTGTCAACCAGTTGCCCTACAACTATAGTGGTTATTCTGACTGGATCCTTGATTATGCATTTCCAAATTTTGAAGTCTTTCATTTTTATGTATTTCTCAATTCTGTACTTCCATTCTGGGAAGCCTTCAGCAGATAAAAGTCTAGGAATCCAGGTGGCCGTGCTCATTACTGAATCCAACATGTGATGATTTGTTTGACTTTGAGAATCCATTAAAAAAGTTTATTTAATTAATATGAGACAGAAATTTAAGTTATTTGTGATTAATTAAGCTTCTGGTCAAGGACAGTTTACTGCCATAAACGATGTTTACGGTCAAGCTGTAGATTACGGCCATAAACTCTAAGTTTACAGTCGAAAGAGGTTCACGGTCTGAAGCTTACGGTCCAAGAGTAAACAGTTTTCGGTTGATGAATATTCCTTATTCACGGCTCAAGAATTCGATTTTACGGTTCAAGAATTTTCAAGAGTTTGCGGCCGTAAATAGTGATTACAGCCGTAAGCTCAGGCCGAAAACTTGAATATTGCAGCTTTTCGACAAGACTAAAAACACTTTTTGCAGCAGTTACAAACTTTAGTCTCAAATCAATGAAAACTCGCTCCAAGATCGATTTTAGAGTGCCTTTGACGCTGGTTTTGCTCTGATACCAATTGTAAGGTCCTGAGAATGGATCTTACCAGTGATCAATAGCAAACACAATCACATAAACAAGAATAATAGTAGAAAAGAAAAGGAATCAAGCTTGCACACATTCTATTGCTGAAAACGTCTGGTACAACTCGATATACGACCATGAACAATAGGCATCAACAACAAAACACGACTAGCTAACCCTCTATATTTAGGGAACTACGACCGAAAAGAGTTTACGGCCGTAAACTCATTACAGACTCGTAAACCAACCACCAAGCCTACTAAAATACTCTATCTATACAAAAACGACTATTACAGTGCAAAGCCTAGACCAAAAAACTAATTGAGCCTTTCAGATTATTTGAGAAGTTATAAAAACCATTATAAGGTGTGGTGTGAGCTATGCAAGAGGCTTATGTAGTTAGGATATAATTTGTTCCTCTAATGTGTTAAGAGCAAGACATCTAACGTATGTAACCCAAAGTTGAACACCAAATGAGATTCCTTGTGATCCTAGTCTCATGTTCAACATGATGTCTACGACAAAGGGACAACTGATAAACTTACCTTCTGCATCAATTACAACTTTAAGCTTCTGGGAATTGGAGCTCTCTCTCCATCTCTTCTTTCTTGTAACTTGGTGCTAGATTTAAAGGTTGATATGTTACTTCTCTTTTAGGTTTATTTGGTATGAACTCTTAAGGATTAAGAACAACATGTATACAAGTGAAGACTAGCATCTATGGTGGTTGACTCTTGCTTGGTGTACACTTCTAGAGAAACTCTCTTTTGAGTCTTTTGTCACCTTCATCAACTTCCAACCTCCTGAGAGGAATCAAATTCTTCAAAGCTTGTAACATTTTTTCCTTCTATTTTTTTAATCTTTTCATGCTTTCCAAAATGATCATTGGTGGATTAAAAGAATTTTATGTTTATTCTATTTTTTAAGTTTTCTTTGCTGTTATTAGCGTTTTTGGGAAAACGATTTTAAATAATACCCACATAATGTTCCTATAAATAGGTAGGAGGGCTCTGCCAAAAGTTTCCTTGTATACTTGAAGAGTTATATAGCAAAACATACTTGTTTCCCTTGTTAAAGTTGTTAGCCTTAGTTTCTTGCCTGCTAGTTCGTTAATACATCATAAGGAATGAAGTTACCATGAGTTAGCCAGAAGTACGCTAAGTGGCACACATTGTTGACTAGTCGAAAGAGTCATCTCGTGACATGGGTTTCAAATAAATCTTCTCAAAAGTTATATTTATGGATTAGGTGTTTCATTTTTTGATGTAGATAAGATGGAAGATTTGATCAATTGCAAGGTTGTGAAATTACTATGTATCTACCATGGAATTCTTATTAGAGAGAGAGAGAGTATGTAAAGGAGTCTTGGATGCAAATCAACTTATTACAAATTTAAGAAGTAATTGTCAACTTTAAAGGTGACAGCTTGAGCTTTTGGAGGTAGATTTACACTTCCTTGGTAATTTGAGCATTTATTATTTTCCATGTTCAAGGCACCTATGATTTTGTTAATAGAACGCGACCAAATTAGAAGAAACTTCTTAAAGGGAAGGGAGTTGTTAATTGTAAAATAGCACGCCCTAATTGAGAAACGATAATGGTTCATAAGAAAATTGGCAGATTGGGTATCGATAGTCTTTTCCTATAAATCATACTCTTTTAGAGAAATAGAGACGACGACTTTGAACCAACCAAGGTTCTTTGGGTTAAGGTTATTCAAGCTATTTATCTTTGGTCATTTTAAAAATTCTAATCAAAATAACCCTTCGAGTAAGTCCTCGGGTGAATTTTGTTAAAGCAGTAAAAAATTGCCTGAGTACAAATTTAACATGAATGAGATCATGGTGAAATAAATTTGGTATATTTTGTGGATCAAACAGAATTTTGGAATGATGCATGGATGGATTGGTTCGACTTCTTTATGTTGAAGATTTCCATGGTTGTTTGCTTTGGAAATTATAAAATTGGGATATTGATTAAATTATATCAGGAGGAGATTTGCATTGGCCATGGCGTAATGGTATAAGGCTGGGTCAGGCAGAGGAAGAGTTTATCTATTTACTAGTGACATTGGATGTGATTGTTCTTGCTGATGTGGAAGATAAATGGCATTGTTAACTTTCCATACAGGTATTTTTCATATCTCTTCAGTTCGAAATATTCTTGAAGTACAATTTCATTAGTGTAGACTAAATGGAGATCTTATGCCCCTATTAAAGTTAATATTCTTTGTTGACATGGCAATTCTCAACACTATATGGACTTTGAGGATGTATGGAACAAGATTATTTTTAGGTGACTCGGATGAGTACTGACTCGATCTTTTATTCGATTTATGTTATTACTCTTTTGTTATTGGCGAGTAGGTGTGTAGAAAGTTTAAAGTTTCTTTCTTGGACCCGATGAAAATTCCGCATTTACTTTGATGCCTTTTTTTGCATGCTAGCTCTTGATTAAGAAATGTGGATTGGTTTGTTGTTAAAAGACCTTCTTGAAATACTCAAAAGAAAAACGGTGGTCAAATTTACTTCTTAGACTAAAGGGAGTGGGAGGCGCCAAGCCTTGCCACTTCCCTCGCTTCCAATTCGCTACACCACCCCCTTAATTATGCTAAATGGATCGCTAAGAAGAACTCGCTAGAGAGAGAGAGAGAGAGAGAGAGAGAGAGAGAGAGAGAGAGAGAGAGAGAGAGAGAGAGAGAGAGAGAGAGAGGGAGAGGGAGAGGGAGAGGGAGAGGGAGAGGGAGAGGGAGAGGGAGAGGGAGAGAGAGAGAGAGAGAGAGAGAGAGAAGAGCTGATTGGCTTTTTTTTTTTTTTTCTTTTCTTGGAGCATTGCTATCGTCGTTAGGGTTTTATCTCCCATTTAAACTGAGATCATACCAAAGCCCACGAAAAAGGCCATCTGAACGGACAATCTTTTCTCTTTGCATATATTTCAAATTATGAAGAAATTATAAGAAGATTTGACAAAGAGAAAACGAATGTATTTGTTTGACGAATAGGTGATACAAAAGAACTAAAATGAAAGCGATGCGTCTAAGTTCTAACACAATGATCAAAAGCCATTTTTGACTTATTTTTTTTTTCTAAACATACATCTTAAGTCCCTAAAGTATAGTTAGTTGATCACATTTAATCTTAAACATAGTTTTAAAAAATATGATTTATTTAAGTTTGAAAAAAAAAAAGTCAAGGAGAACTAACGGTGTTACCACTCCTTACGAAATGCTAAGAAAAAGGTGCTAGCAAGGTGGCATACAAAAAAATGACATGACAATAAAAAAAATGATGTGGCGAGATGTTAGGAGTGCTATCACTCCTTTCACCCTTAATGATTTTGTAATCCAATTGCTTTGTGGCCTAATGTAAAATCTTTGAATTCTCAGATTAAAAAAGTTATAGATTCAAAAATTTATATGGTATCAGATTTTTACATGTTAGTTTTGTTATCATGTAAATTATATTATTTCCATCGATCTTTAATTCGAAAGAGAAAGGTAAATAGGCTTTTAAGGAAATACGGATTCGATCTTATAAATTGAATGCTGCTAATCATCTTAATCGGTATTTATAAGTTTATTTCAGTTAATTATAAGGTTTTTTTGTGGTTTTTGGGAAGGGACGGAAGTGTAAAAGGTAATCGTGATTGGTGGAATGAAAGTGAAAAGGGGTATTTGAATTGCGAGTAACAATGACATTGCACCCAATACCAAATATGTATTGATTGGCCTTCAAGGGAAATGCTTACATGAGTAAAAATGCATAACCCTTGTCTAAGCAACCCAACACCCCACCCCATTCCATTCCCTTCTTAGCCACCTCTCTTGATTTCACCAACCATCACCATTTCGTTTCTTTCCCTTTTTCCAATGGGGTGGTTTCAATCCCTCTTCTCTCCACTCAAGAAGCTATGGGTTAAACTCCACTCAGCTCATCATAAGAGTATGTTCTCATTCTTTCTTCTTTTTCTTTTCCCAATCTTATGCCATCTGTACATTAACGTATGATTTAGTATTAAAAGAAAATACCCAAATGTGGTATCCGGTCAAACTATAATATCGGTTTTTATTTTGATCATTACCAGCATTAGTATTTTCTTACAGAAGACTCGTGAATTTAGTGAAGGTTTTGACCCATGTCCATTGTCGTATCAGTCGTAATACATTGAACATGTTGGTAAAAGGTTTAAAATTTTAAACTTCAAATACTTTCAGGTAGAGGGATCTACATATTGTACGAGGATGTGAAGTCATGTCCCTATGAAGATGTGCACGTACTTTGGTCTATATTGGTGGAATCGACACATGGTCCTTCTCACGCTTTAGCATTACCTCCATTAAACTGATACATTCTTCCTACAGATGATCCCCGAGCTTCTTGTCTTTGTACATAATCCCCCTCTTTTTTTGATCAAATCTTGTACCTGTTTCTGAGGTTTTTCAGGAATTGTACTTTGCAACTTTAAGTTATTATGCCGACATAACTTTTTTCATACAGAATGTTGCATTTTACTTGGTGTAGATATATATATGGAGGCCCTTTGCTACATTTAATTAGGAACTGGCAAAATATGATTCACATAACGTCCCATGAAGCGTTTGGCTCCATAATCCATCATTGTGACATGGGTGGTTTTTTTGGAAGTTTGTTGTTGGTTTGTCCATTTTGAATCAGTTTTTATTTCATTTTCACTGGTGCAGCAGGTGACTTTGCTAAAGTGTTTTTGCACAATTCTCATTGATATTATATATATATATATATATATATATATATATATATATATATATATATATATATATATATATATATATATCATTGTTGGACAAATTAGCCTTGGTGACCGATTAATCGTTTGACAGAGTTGAACCGATTACGTTTGGGTGTTTGACGGAAATTGGTCAAACTCGGGTTTGACGGTCATAGGCGCAAAATATTTAAGAAATTTAAATTTTTGTAATTTTCAAATAATACTCCAAAATTTTTATGCTTTCAAAATGTAAGATATTATACTAAAATTTTAAAATTTTAAAATTTTAAAATATTTAAAATTTTAATTACTTATTTTTTTAGGATATATATTAATTTTTTAAATAATTTTATTAAAATTTAGGGTCCCCAATTAATATTCATTGAGTCCGATTAATCATTTAACGTCAGTCGACCGCCGAGATACCGTCAAACGATTTTCACAATAAGACCATATATCATAAGGGACCATCATATTATGTGACACATATGGGACGTAATCCTAAGCATTCGATTTGAAGATAAAAAAATAATTTTTAAATGCAAAATAAATGAAAATTTTTGATTGTTTTATAAAAATATTATTTTTGTCATTTATTTTATCCAGAAAATAAAATAAAAAATTACTGTTTTTTTCAAAATATACGTGAAATATTCTAATACAATATTGTAATGTAAATATTCAAATTGAATTTTTAGAATGCTAGAATATCTTAGTATAATATTAAACTATAAATATTCAAAACATTCTTAATAGAATATTAGAATATCGTAACAAATCTAACAACAGTAGAATATTAAAATATTTTAATAAATCTATCAAGTTTAATGCAATATTAAAATATTCTAAATTTCTAAAAGTTCAATTTGATTATCTACAATGCAATAATATATTAGAATATTTTACTTATATTTTGAAAAAAATGGTAATTATTTTTATTTTATTTTATTTATTTATTTATTATTTTTTTGATAAATTAAATAACGTAAATAATATTTAGCAAAACAATTTTCCGATTTTTCCTTTTAGTTTGCATTTTACAATTTTTATTTTATTTATTTTCTTTTAGTTCTAACATTCTAAAAGTTCGAGTTTATTTATTTTTTTATTTTCTTTTAGTCGATGTTAATGTTTATTAATAGAGCACAAAAAAATGAGATTTTTTTTGTATAATTAGTTCTTTTTGTATAAAAATAAACTTAAACATTGATAAAAAAAAACAACAAAACGAAGTGAGTTTTTTTGAGAACCAAAAGATTTTTGAGAACTTGCAAACTCATAATCTGCTCAACACTTCCCACCACCAAAAACATCAATCTTCTCTAAATGATGCATATAAGGCAAATCTAGGCTCAATTTTTTTAATGAATGTGTTTTTTTTGGTTTTTTTGTATGATTACTGATGAGCACAATCAACAATTGTACGGACTACCGATGAGCACAATCAACAGTCATATGGATTGTTGATGAGTACAATCAACAATCATATTGAAGAATGATTGAGAAAAAGGAAAGCCTTAAAATTTTCGGTTGGTGCTTCAAAAGAAGAGATGGCCGAAATTCATAGGGTATATCCCTATTTATAGTGCAGTCAGAAAACCCTATATAAGCCCAAATCCAAGATAATCTTAAACCTCGTAATTATCCACTTTCGTGTTTATCCTCCAAGGATAATTCTAAAATTCATTAGGCATGAAGAAATCATCCAATCCTTTAGGAAGAACCGTCCATAGCCTATTGAGGGTTCTATATTGCCTTTTGCTTAACTATTAAATAATTACAATTCAGTCCCAACACTTTTAATTAATTATTTTAATTCTGAAATTAGTTTTAATTAATTTCTAATTAAATATTAATTAAATAATACTATTTCAAATTAATATATTATTCTTATAATATATTAACTAATTATTTAATTTATTAATAAAATAATAAATTCAACCTCTTTGTCCAAAATCATCCTTCCCAGTTGTTATTCTTGAGGGCAACCCAAAAGGACTGTGCTACTGTGAATTTAAGTATATATCAATTATAGTTATGGACTTAGACACCTAATCCAACAATATCCCAATTGGATAAGTCTAATAACTATAGTTGCCAGTATATTCTTTCAAATAGATCAGCAAATTGTAGCTCTTGAAGCTGCTGTCGAACTCTGACCTAGTCAGTTACGTGTCCTTAGATAAGTGATCAAATATTCCTTCATTCTACAAGATATCGCACAGACATAAGACATGGATTATAATCAATCTCATTGTCCAAGTTTTGTTTCCCGATTTCTGATTTATGACGAATGAGATCAGACTACTAATTGAGCACATAAAAAGTCCAAGAAGAATGGAAATCGCTGTTCTTCGGCGGTTTCATCTTGGAAACGGTTCGATGCCCCTTTGGTGGTATTTAAACCCCAGTTCCTTCTTGTGTTTCCTCCTTACCTTCTACTTTTCTCACTTTGACTTCTTGTCCCAAAGAAACTTTTTCGACCTTTTCTTCATATTCTTCCATGGCTTCCACTCGTTCTTTGGGAAGAGATCTTACCACTGAAGAATGGGAATCTTTTAAGTTTTGATTCGGGTTTTTCCCTCAACACAGAGTGCAAATCCCCCTTGATGCATCACTTTATAGTCCTCCCGAGGGCAAAGTCGGCATTCCCATCGCCTTGTTCGAAGTGGGCCTGCGTCTGCCTACTACCGACTTCTTCAACCTGATTATCCGGGAATATGGGTTTTCGTGAGAGAGCTGACCCCTATTGCTATAAAAAAGATAGTGGGTTTCAAACTCCTCTGTCGTGCCCTAGGCCACATGCCAACTGTTTCAACATTCAAATACTTCTTCAACGCATCCACTCAGTCGGGGACTCGGACCCTTTCTCGTCGGCGAGGAGTCCCTATTCTTATCCAGGATAAAAAGTCCAAGAAGAAATGGCGGGAGAAGTTCTTGTGGGTGAGCAGCGAACTCGTGGTGCTCAGCTACCCACAAACTAAGGTGTATGCCGATCGCACTCCAACACTTTTTGGTGCTGACAAGGAACTGGCTGATATCCTAGAGAAGATCAACAATGGTGAGGATTGGCTTGACTCCTTCTTGGCCGCTGGCAGAATGAGCGCCGCTTGGAGGGCTTGCGGGAAGATGCTCGATTTTTTTGTCGAGAAAGAGGGTATTGTGCTTCTCAGACTATTTTATCTTGCCCCTTCCCCCTTTTTTTTAAAAAATAAATCGACATGTTGGTTAACCATCATTTGTTTTTATTTTGTTGCCAGGTTTGGAGGAGGTTGTTTCTTAGAGAAATCTCTTCAAGATCTATTCGACGGTGAACTTCAGTGTCGCGACGTCGATCTTGTGGAGGCTCTTCCAGCCCCCGTTTCTAGTCGAGGAATCGAGGCTACCGTCGGTTCTGACAATGCTACTGGAACTGGAGAGGATCTAGAGCTTCAGGATGTTGTTGTCACTAGCGTTTCTCAAAAGGATCCTACGCCTTCCGGATCGCCGAGGAGTCTTCACCGTGTCAAGAGGCGTTTTGCTCTCTTGGAAGCCTCTTCCGGTGGTCGAACTGAGACGGCTAGCACCGAGCCCCCCTCATAAGAATCGTAATATGAGTTTCTTACTACGGGGAACGAAGAGTTCCCGCTGTTGGAGGAGCCAACGCGAAGACTGCTGGGGGGGGGGGGAACAAACCAGGGCGATTGAACCGCATAGTCATTCAAAAGAAGAAAGCACCGAGAAGACAACCCTATTCCCCCTACTGGAGGAGCCAAGGCGAAGACTGGGTCTTTGCCTTCCCAGGGTCTTGCATCAACTTCTACCGGTAAAGCCGCTACCGTCCCCTTTTTAGTAGATTCTCATCCAGATGCCTACAGGCCAGCTTGGAGGCTAACTTCCCAAGACCTTGTCTCTGATCACAACATTGCTCTTGAGTGGTGTCGGAACGCTTTTCCTCCAACTACAACTGAGGCCTTAACTGTACTAGCGGATGAGCATGTGGCCGACGACTTACACTATGTTGCCGCCCAAGTGTCATCTTACTTGGTTGCGGCTGCTAAACGCATCTCCGATATGGAGACCCTCCAATCTGACTCTGACCGGAAGAGCATCAAATGCGAAGAGCTGAAAGCCCAGGCGGCGAAGATAGAAGCTAACAAGTGCAGCTAGGAGGCCAAGCAGGAGGTAACGCTGCTTGAGAAGGCAAGCTTGGCAGATCAGGTGGCAAAGTTAGAGGAAGAGGTGAGGCGCCTGAATAGTTGTGTGGGGGCGTTGAGTCTGGAGAACGCCGGTGTGAGCAAGCGGATGGCAGAACTGGAGGTCGACCTGGTTGTTGAGAAAGCTGCGAAAGGGGTGCTAGAGAAGGATGTTTTGTGGAACCTTAGCGATGGGTTTAGCCGGGTGGTTGATAGGGTGATTGAGAGCCCTCAATTTCTTCATGGCTTGGTTCAGGTGCGGGCGACTTGTGTGGTGGCAGGGGTGGATCGGGGAAAGAGAGCTGCGAAATAGCTGGTGACTGCCAGGGAGTTTAATCCGGAGGTTAAGGTGGATGTGGCCAATAAGACTCAAGAGATGGAAGATACCATGGAGACTTTTACTGAAATTGATTCGTTGGCTATCTCCACCTGGGCAGTCTGGACATGGCCAGGCTCCACGATCTTTGTGAAGATGCTCAGAGCGATAGATCTGGCCCTGGCTTAAGTTCTTCAACCGCTGATGGTAACACCCCTGCCCACAAGCAGCGATGTTATGTATCTTGGAAGCTTTCTTGAAAACACAACATAGAAGAACTGTTAGAGGAAGACCGCGTGCTCTCCCGGGACGTAACTCCGACAATGAAGTTAGTTTTCTGAGAGAGGGAATTCAGTGTAAATTCAGTGAGGGAGAAAATGGATCCCTTCCTTGAGGCGGAAGAGATCCTTTTGTACCTATTACTAATGGATCGTGGGGACCTCGTCCAATGAGTGTCATATGTGGCCTCCTCTAACTGGGAGAATGATGCCCACGTTATGTAACTGCCTGGTGCCATCAGTTATGGGTGTCACCTAAGCTTCTTGTCACGCCCTGATTGGTTGTGAGTGAATGAGAAGATCACGGGGATATTCGTCCCCCGTGGAGGGAACCGAATTGCTACCCCAGTGCTGGATTACTTGGGCCAAAGTTCTAACGAGATAACGTCTCATTTATACTTCCGTTACATTTAACATGGCTGTTCATGGTAACGTTAACACTTGGCCAAGAACTTTCGATGCCATCATCAAATCATCTAGGGGCCAACAGATATCGCTTTTCCCGTCATGGCAAAAGGAACAGATAAACTTCAACTTATATGCTTGTACTATAAGTTGGGTATTATACTATAAATCCAAAAAAAATTGTTTAATGTGATTTCTTGTTGATTTATCAAGGCTAATTACAACATGGTTCCTCAACATTTATATATACTTATTTATATATATGATAGCTTACAAAATCAATGACCATATGGTTTTCAAATGTTTTTTTGCAATAAGGTTACATTTTACATTGTGGATACACTTGTAAACATGACCCCTTTGACTTGGTTTGACCCTAATTTTTTTCTAGTTGTGACATCATCCACCCGTTAGAGGCAATTTCGTCCCGAAATTAGTTCTAGTGTGGGCCCTCATGAACTAGGAAAAATATGTGGATACTTCTGCATCATCCGGTCTTCCCGTTCCCATTGAATTCAGCTCCTCGCTTGGCACTCCATCGGACCTATCCATTATTTCTACAGGTTCCTTGACGAAATGAAGTTTTTCATTTACCTCAATCTAATCAAGCGATCTAACGAGTGTTTCGTCAGATAGGCATTTCCTCAGGTTTGACACATGAAAGACAGGGTGTACATTGTTGAGCTCTGGTGGTAACTGTAGCTTGTAAGCCACCGGACCGATACTGGCAAGGATCTTGAATGGTCTTATGTATCTTGGATTTAATTTCCATGTTTTTCAAAGCGTATCATTCCTTTCCAAGGAGATACCTTTAGCAGTACGTGATCACCAACTTGAAATTCCAAGGGCTTTCGTCGTTTATCCGCATAGCTCTTTTGTCGCTCTCTGGATGCCTTTAGTCATTCTCTGATCTGAACGATCTTCTCGGTTGTCTCCCTGATAATCTCGGGCCTGGTGAGAGTGATGCTTGGTACTTGTCCCTTTTCCAGCTGTGTGTCTCCCACCTCAGCCCAACAGAGGGGTGATCTGCATTTACGTTCATATAGGGCCTCAAAGGGAGTGACCTGGATTCTTGTATGATAGCTGTTGTTGTATGAGAACTCGATCAGTGGCAAATGGGCATCCCACTCCTTACCGAAGTCTATCACACAGGCTCTTAGCATATTTTCCAATGTTTGGATGGTCCTCTCACTCTGGCCATCTATTTGGGGATGGTAAGATGTGCTCATATCGACTTGTTTCCTAAGGAGTTCTAGAGTGACTGCCAAAACCGTGAGGTAAATCTACTATCTCTGTCGGAGATAATAGATATTGGCACTCCATGTAACCTTAAGATTTTTTTATGTAGGTCTTGGTCAGCTTTACCATCTTGTACGTCTCCTTTATTGGCAGGAAATGAGCAGACTTAGTCAAACTGTCGACAATTACCCAAATAGAGCCCATCGACCGTCTTGGGTAACTTGGTTATGAAATCCGTTGTTAGCCATTCCCATTTCCAGTCAGGTATCTCTAGTTGTTGTAGTAGACCCAAGGGCTTCTGGTATTCTACCTTAACTTTGGCGCAAGTCAGGCACTTACCTACGTAGGTAGTGATTTCAGCTTTCCAATTCGGCCACAAATAATGTTGCATGAGATCCATGTACATTTTGTCCGAACCTGGATGGATAGTACTTTTTTTGTGGGCTTCATTCATGACCACATCTCTGAATCCACCAAAATTCGGTGTTCAGATCCGGTCCATGGGGTAGTAGGCTCTGCCATCCTTGATTGTAAGGTTCTTGTCCATCCCACACAAAGCTTTGTTTGTGATGTTTTCTGGTTTCAAGGCTTCCAGTCGAGCCTCCTTGATTTTTGAAGACATGTGGGAATGGGTGGTCATTGTTAGTGACTTGACGCGACGACGCGTGTATTCTTTTCTACTTAGAGTATCGACCACCACATTGGCTTTGCCCGAGTGCTACCAGATCTCGCACTCATAATCGTTCAACAACTCAACCCACTGCTGCTGCCTCATATTTAGTTCCTTCTGATCCAGGATGTACTGGACGCTCTTGTGATCCGTGAAAATGGTGCACTTTGTACCGTATAGGTAGTGCCTCCAAATTTTTAAGGTGTACACGACTGCTCCCAGCTTAAGATCGTGCGTGGTATATTTCACCTCGTGGGTCTTTAGTTGTCTTGAAGCATAGGCTATGACCTTTCTCTATGCATAAGCACACAGCCTAACCCTTGGTTGGAAGCCTCAAAATGAACCCCAAAGTCTTCTGTTCCTTCTGGGAGAGACAAGACGGGGGCGCTGCATAGGGCATGTTTCAAGGATTGGAAGGCGACCTCTTGTTTCCTCTTCCAGGTGAAGGTTACACCTTTTTGTATTAGGGCGGTGACTGGCTTAGAGATTTTAGAGAAATTCTGTATGAACCTCCTGTAGTTACCGGCGAGGCCTAAGAATTTCCTGATCTCCGTTGGGGTTCTGGGGTTGCCCAGCCTTTGATTGCTTTGGTTTTGGAAGGTTCACATGTATCCCTTCTTCACAGACTACATGGCCTAAGAATTCCACCCTTCAGATCTAGAACTCGCATTTTGAGAATTTCGCATACAATTTCCCCGCCCCCCCTTAATGTTTCAAGAATCAACGCCGATGTTGATTGTGTTCTTCTTTACTTCCTGAATAGATGAGTATATCATTAATAAAAACAATCAGTAAGTTATAGAGGTAGGGTTGGCAGACTCAGTTCATCAGGTCCATAAATGTCGCAGGCGCATTTGCTAGACCGAAGGGCATCATTACAAATTCATAGTGACCATAGTGGGTTTGGAATGCAGTCTTGGGGATGTCTTCTTCTCGGACCCGTATTTGGTGGTACCCAGACCTTAAATATATCTTTGAGAAGTAACTAGCTCCTTGTAGTTGGTCAAATAGATCATCGATCCGGGGAAGAGGATATCAATTTTTGACGGTGAGCTTGTTGAGTTTATGGTAATCGATGCACATACAAAATGACCCATCCATCTTCTTCACAAATAAGACCGGAGCTCCCCAGGGTGAGAAGCTTGGCCTTATAAACCCCTTCTCCAGTAATTCACTTAATTGACTGGAAAGCTCTTGCATCCCTGCAGGAGCTAATCTATATGGCGACTTGGCGATTGGTGTGGCTTTGGGTATCAAGTCGATCCAAAATTCGACTTGTCGTTCGGGAGGTATTCCCGGAAGGTCTTCGGGAAACACATCGGGAAAATCACACACCTCCAGAATGTCTTTGATGTTCTTTTTCTTTTTTCTTTTTATCAACTACATGAGCTAAAAAGGCGTAGTTCATCTTGTGTAAACACTTCTGTGCCTTGATACATGAGATGAGACGAAGGTTCGTACAGGGTTGTTTTTGCCAAATATAACTAGGGTTTCATTGCCGAGTAGATGGAGGCGAATGACCTTCTTGTAGCACATAATATCGGCACGGTGTGGGCTTAACCAGTCCATGTTGATGATCACATCAAAAGTCCTAATCGTAATCGACATTAAGTCAATTCGAAAGGAGTGGTTATTTAAATTTAGTGTGCACACTATGAATACGTCGTTTGTTGTTTATGTTTTTCTGTTAGCCATTTCAACGGTAAATGTTTCGTTTAATGCCTGAGGATTTTGGTTGAGTAGGTGCTTAAACCTATGACTCACAAAGTTTCTTTCTGCCCCACAATCAAATAAAATGCATGCATAAATGCTGTTGAGGAGGAACATACCAGTGACCTCTGTGGGATCCTTTACTGCCTCTCATCCCTTATTTATGGGACTCTTCCCATTCCCCTGGTGTTCTTGTTGTTGGCATGTGAACAATTTCTTCTTTAGTGAACCGTTTCTCCACACCCATAACACGCTTGGGTCACCCCAAGTGTTTATGGTTTGGGTGTCCTGTTGTGCCAGTGTCTTGCAGTATCAGGCAGTGTGCCCTTTCTTGTTGTAGGTTGTGCATTGCATCTCCCCGCAGGCTCCATGTCGGTGGAAGGGGAATTTGTCGCACTTTGGCAGATTACCATTATATTGCTTTGTAGGGGCTGATGTGATAGGAGTAGTAGCAACGTGAACCACCACTATCTGTTGCTTTTTGGAGGATTCCTGAGTTTGTCGCCCTGTCCTCTTGTTTCCCATGTTTTTCTTGTTATCATTCCCCTTCTTCGGTTTAGTGTCGGAAGTCATCATGCCCTTTTGTACCCCATGATCATATAGCTTTTGCACAAAATGCTTGGCGTTGTCGAATGTTGTTGGGTTTGTAGCAATCATATTCCCTTGAATCGGGGGACTTAGTCCCCAAATGAATCATTCGACCTTCTTACTTTCAGAGGTAATCATTCCTGGACAAAGGATCGCCAGATCGCTGAATCTGGCAGTGTTGTTGGGTTTTGAGCATTCTAACACTCCTATGGTGTACATGCAACCCTATAAACCTTGGATCTATGTTTTCTCTATAATACATGCAAATAAGAACTTTCCAAGGCTTTAATCCTAACTAGCATATTATGAAGTTCTTATACTACAAAGTACTAGTTAGATGACATACCTTTAGATGTTGCTTGATGTCTTCAAGCTTTAAGAGCTTAGCCCCAATACTGTGGAAGCCTCAAATGGAATCACAAATCACCAAAACACCTTAGAAGACTTTAGAGAATATGGATACTTGGTTCTCTCTAGTGAAATTGGCTAGCCCTTCTTAGTGTACCACACTAGTGCCAATTTCACCAACCAAGGACATATTTATATAGTGTGGAGGATTAGGGTTAAACCCTAATACCCATGACCTTTCATTTCCTAGGATCCATGGGTTAAACACTCCATGGACTATCCATGAAAGCCTAGCCCAACCTAAATGAACTTGGCCCATTCCATATATATAAGAGTCCATATTTAATTAGTTCCTTTTGATCACTTAATTAATTATAAATTAATTCTTGATCAATACTAATTAAATAATATGATTCCATATTAATATATTAGAACTTATAATATATTAATATTAATCATAAACATACTATTCTCAAAAGATTATCCATATAAATTGTGTCGGTGAAGTGCAACCCAAATGGACCATGCCGGGTCGGGTCAAGTACATACCAAATATAGTTATGGACTTAGACATTAATCCAACAGTCTCCCACTTGGATAAGTCTAAAACTATTATTGCGTATGACTTCAAACCTAACTGGCAATTGTAGCTCTTAAAGCCGCTGTCGAACTCTGATCTTGTCAATGAACTTGTCCATTAGATAAGGGATCATATATTCCTCCATTCTAGATATCATATGGACTGAGACATGGATTATAATCATTCCCTCTGTCCATTTGTTGTTTCCTGATTTCCGATTTATGATGACTAACTAATTGAACAAATCAAATTAGTCTGGCCCGGCCGAGCACTTCCATTTGTCATCATCAAATCATCGTGGGGCCCACAAATATCGCTTTTATCCCGAAGGTAAAAGGAATGGATAAACTTCGACTCATATGGCTTGTTCTACTAGTTGTTGAAACATACACAAAGGCACGTTTTATAGCACCGAGTTACCAAATGCGTTTTCGTGCAATCAATGTACAACCAACTCATAGCAACAACTCATATCTCTAGGTTTGAAGAATATAAGATATTATCGTCTCATGATCACTCGTGATAAAATCCATGAAGTGATTCCAATGAGCGCGGGTTGAATCCAATACTCAGAACTTATGAGCACTCATGAGTGTTCTAGCACTTTGTCCAACACCTTAGACCTCTACAAGCCAACCCATGACAGTCTTAATTCATATCTACTTCCAACATATGACCGACTGTGGATGGTTTGAACAACTTAGTCATTCCGGAAGAATAACCTAGTTTATTCGGGAAGTCAAAACATGCAAAGTGAAACACAATAATAATTGAATCCAATATGGTATCAAAACGTACGAACATAAATAAAACACCTTTTATTTATCACCATATGATTACACATTATTCATTTTATACTGTTTCAGCTATCAACTTTATTCTTGAATTTAAAACAATAGTTGTCCCATGCTCCAAGCATGTACACTATGTTTTCTAAACACTAGTCATGCCACACACCAAGTATGCATACAATGTTTTTCTATGATCTTTACTTTGTGAACTAGATCAATTGAACAGAACTTCAATGATTCTCTTTTCACACTCCCAAATCCTTACTGCAAATGCAAGAATTCCAAATTCATGCCATTTACTGAAATCTGTCAGATTCTAAACTTATATGCATTAAACCTCTTGTTATGATTATGCACAAAGTCAGAAGGACTTGACAACAACCATTACAGACCATTCCAAAGGAGATCAGCTCCTTGGGAACATCCTTCTTCATTAAGTTTCCTAATCTTAAACAGATTGAAAATTCTAACTTTGAAACATTTCCAGAATTATCACTATACTTCCAACTGTCCTTGAGCAACCAATCTTTGGTAAACCTTAGATTGTCCTCGTCAATTGTTTAATCCTTTTAGTCATATCCAGTTCTAAATCTTTTCCCTTCTTAATGCCTTAGGCATTTGGAAAATTTTAGAAAGGATGAATATAGCACATGTAATCGATCCTATATCCAAAGCATATGGGACACGATTCATGATGTCTCACATAAAGGCTAAACCTGTCTTTTGCTATAATATTTCCATTTCAATTTGCCAAGTTTTCATAATTCAAATTATGAAAAGGGATGTCGTAATCATAATCGAATTTTAGAACGCAAACAATGGACCCATATATAGAATTCCCTTATGTTGAGCCATTCCAACATGAAATTCATATATATATATCCTTGACTAAATGATTAAAACCTCACGATCTAAGCTTATAGATTTGAGATGAAGTATAATTTCCTCTCCCTTAATTATAGCAAAACAACTTTTCCCAATTGAAACCTTTTGTTTTCTATAATTAACATTGCTAGCTTGCAATACTTATCATAATTATCACGCTCCCACTAACATGATGATTATTAGCATAACACTTATGCTCCCACTAGCTTTGACATGTACTCAGAAATCAGCTGACTTTCTTACCAAAGTTCAGATTTCTGATACTAGATTGTTTTGATAAGACTTTATCAAAATCATACACCTTCCCTTAGATAACACACTTGTGTGTCTAAACAATTATGAAGAGGGATGCCGTAATCATAATGGTTAGACCTTTTTGCCACTTCTCACAAGTCCAGGTTAGTGTGCCGGTAAACCACACACGCTCCACTAACGACTTTGAGAATGCAAATATCACAATTGCTATCTAGCTAAAATCTACTTAGTGAAAGTGTTTCCTCACCACCATTTTCATGAATCAGAGAAAAACCTTATGACACTTAGATTTTTATGGTGTATGTGTTCTTATCCATGTGAATTGTCAAACCCATAGTCACAAGACAAGGATAATGACAAATCCAAACTCATATGAATTGAACTCAATCTTAACTTCTTGCCACCTGGCAGCTCAAGGGCCTGCCATTGCTTCCAAGTTGTTGTGCAACACATTGAGAACTCTAAGAACTCATATGCAAAGCCAACTTTAACTGGAATGGGCATAGACTATGTCAACACGATAGGTTATAAAACTCAAGTCGTGTGCTAGTGAAGAACTTCAGGTTTTATTCTTGATTAGTTCTTGAGACTTTCAAGACCTTTAAGACTCCCACTGTTCTCTTGACAGATAAGACTCCCTTGTCAAACATCCAAGAGATAGTGCAGATTCTAATCAAGAAAAACACTTCACACAATTGGCCTAAGTTGGTCTTTGTTTTATCCAAAACATCACAACTTACCAATTTCAAATGTACAAGAGTAGAAAACTTTTACTATTACATTTGACAAGTGTTTTAAACCTTCTTTAAGACATGTCACTCAAGTTACAATCTTGGAGTATGACTCTAACACTTGTATTGGAACGAAGTATGACTCATCTTCTTGATTTAACCATTTCAACAATTCAAGTTCCTCTTCTTAGTCATAAGAATACACTAAGATTTCCTTAGAGAACTAACTTTGATATGGTTTCTTAATCATTAAGATGATTACAAAAAATTGATACTAAAGTACTCTCCCATCTTTTCAGATTTGAGAAACTTTTATCCTTCTGCCTAAGTTGATTCTTCTTATTCGCTCTGCCATACATTGGAACCTTTCCAATGTCTCAGAATTATACTTTAGCCTGTAAGTATAACCATATTTACTAAGCTTTAGTAAATTATGACGAAAAATCTTATCGATCTTTTGTGGTGGACTTAATCAGTGCACAAGCATGTGTACTCGATCCCTTAGTCCGTTACTTGACTCACACATCCATGTGAACAAGTAGTTAGTCTTAATTTTCCAGTACTTGAAAGTTCACATTCATCATGCTATACAACTTGCATGATTCCAAGTTCCGGTCCAATTGAAACTTGGATGATAAGAATCTTTCCTTATTTGGTAAATTTAGATATTACCACAACTGAAAGAATCAATTTCATACTTCCACTCTTGCTATTAATGGAATCTTATAAGCAACAAAAATTTTCACAGGTGCCATTGTAAGGATATTTTAAAATAAATAAAATCAAAAATTTTCCTTTTATTTTAAAAACATTGCGGAAAAACTATCCTTACAATCCATATGAAAACTTGTTGATATCTATTCCTAAGCAATATCTCATAACTCCTAAGAAGTAGCTCAAGAATCCGATCTTCAAACTATGCGATAGAGATCCATACGCGATCAGATTCAACATATTCTTTCTTTAAGTTTCTTTACTTTTCTTTGATTCTTAGAACATCACCATGTGACCCAGTCACATCATGTATCAAGAATCTCAGAATAGAAACTTAGCAGAGTTAGATAGTGGACTTTACCTGAAGTAGAGTCAAACTTATTGACTTTAACATCCTTAGTTAAATTTGGCAGCTTCGCAACCAATGCCCGTTTCTTTGGCAATATAAACATATGGACCCTTCAATCCATGTGCCGGTTAACCACACACGCTCCATCAATACTATGATAAACATTAAATTACCCCTTGCCTACCTTGTTAAATACGAGTAAGTGTGCCAGTTAACCACACACGCTCCACTAACCGACTTTAACAAAGTGCAAAGTGTAATTTCATGGATTAGCACCTTATTCACATTTTCCTAAGTAACTAGGATTGGGTATTATTAAGAGTTTAGTTACTTAGTATTTATCATTAATACTTTTAATGAAGAGAGAATTCTAGTCCTGTCAAACCCGTTCGGCTAACGACCCTCCACCAGTCAAGCAAGCGGTGGGTGAGAGTGGACACCCATTAAGTTGCCATTTTATAGGCAACAACCTTATACCCACCTTATAGACCGGCTTCGTGAATGAGGCGTACTAGCGGTAAGACTGACTTTACTCTTATACATATATATATATATATATATATATATATATATATATATATATATATATTATTAACTTATAATATTATAAAGTATAAGGGTTGAATTTTAACTTTTAAAATTCTATGAGCTAACTTGTAATTAAAGTATTCATAAGAGAAAACTTTACAAATTCCAAAACTTGAGGGCAAGTTTTGAAACTATTCAAAACTAATTAATTCCATGATTTATGTGTTTAAAGTAGTTTTTAATCCAAAAACTCTTCAAGTTCCATAACTTGAGGACAAGTTATGGAAGACTTTAAACTAATAAAAGAATTACTTTTCTTTATTTTATAACTTATGGAATTAATTAAGGTTACACTTTATTTTATTTATTATTTAATGAAGAGACTCTTGGTCCTCCATAACTTGAGGACAAGTTATGAAGTCATAAACCCATTTAATTAGAACTAGACTCTTCATTTTTGTAACCTTTGCCAACTATTCTGAGTTTTATGAAACTTAAATGTGACTTTTCATATAACTTGAGGACAAGTTACAAAAACACATTTTAGAATCAACTCTTAGATTAATTTGGATTGAAAACAACTATTTCACTCAACTTTCTATTAATCTAAGCAACTCATAAGAACAAGATAATTCAAATCAAACTTTTTCATGTAATTAGTCTAAACCTTAAACTAATACAAAACATGAATCTATTGACAATTATCTTTGAAATTGGATTAGCATGAACATTACCACATTAAAAACAAGTTTATAAGTTCAAAAACATCTTAGGGTAATGTTCCTAGTCCAATTCCAGCCAAAAAAAGTTGAATTTATGCTGTCTGGGGGTCCAACTCGTCGAGTGCATGAACCAACTCGGCGAGTTGGATCGATTTGATCAATTTTAAGGCATGGACTCGCCGAGACTCCTGATGAACTCGCCGAGTTTGATGATCAGACAGCAACAATTTCGTTTTTTTAAAGCAGTTTTGCAAGTATAACAAGAAAACACGCCTAGGGTCTGATACCACTGTTGGGTTTTGAGCATTCTAACACTCCTATGGTGTACATGCAACCCTAGAAACCTTGGATCTATGTTTTCTCTATAATACATGCAAGTAAGAACTTTCCAAGGCTTTAATCCTAACTAGCATATTATGAAGTTCTTATACTACAAAGTACTAGTTAGATGACATACCTTTTGATGTAGCTTGATGTCTTCAAGCTTTAAGAGCTTAGCCACAATAGTGTGGAAGCCTCAAATGGAATCACAAATCACCAAAACACCTTGGAAGACTTTAGAGAATATGGATACTTGTTTCTCTCTAGTGAAATTGGCTTGCCCTTCTTAGTGTACCACACTAGTGCCAATTTCACCAACCAAGGACATCTTTATATAGTGTGGAGGATTAGGGTTAAACCCTAATACCCATGACCTTTCATTTCCTAGGATCCATGGGTTAAACACTCCATGGACTATCCATGAAAGCTTAGCCCAACCTAAATGAACTTGGCCCATTCCATATATATAAGAGTCCATATTTAATTAGTTCCTTTTGATCACTTAATTAATTATAAATTAATTCTTGATCAATACTAATTAAATAATATGATTCCATATTAATATATTAGAACTTATAATATATTAATATTAATCATAAACATACTATTCTCAAAAGATTATCCATATAAATTGTGTCGGTGAAGTGCAACCCAAATGGACCATGCCGGGTCGGGTCAAGTACATACCAAATATAGTTATGGACTTATACATTAATCCAACAGTCTCCCACTTGGATAAGTCTAAAACTATTATTGCGTATGACTTCAAACCTAACTGGAAATTGTAGCTCTTAAAGCAGCTGTCGAACTCTGATCTTGTCAACGAACCTGTCCATTAGATAAAGGATCATATATTCCTCCATTCTAGATATCATATGGACTGAGACATGGATTATAATCATTCTCTCCGTCCATTTGATGTTTCCTGATTTCCGATTTATGATGACTGACTAATTGAACAAACCAAATTAGTCCTGGCCCGCCCGACCACTTGCATTTGTCATCATCAAATCATCGAGGGTCCCACAGATATCGCTTTTATCCCGAAGGTAAAAGGAATGGATAAACTTCGACTCATATGGCTTGTTCTACTAGTTTTTGAATCATACACAAAGGCACGTTTTATAGCACCGAGTTACCAAATGCGTTTTCGTGCAATCAATGTACAACCAACTCATAGCAACAACTCATATCTCTAGGTTTGAAGAATATAAGATATTATCGTCTCATGATCACTCATGATAAAATCCATGAAGTGATTCCAATGAGCGCGGGTTGAATCCAATACTCATAACTTATGAGCACTCATGAGTGTTGTAGCCCTTTGTCCAACACCTTAGACCTCTACAAGCCAACCCATGACAGTCTTAATTCATATCTACTTCCAACATATGACCGACTGTGGATGGTTTGAACAACTTAGTCATTCCGGAAGAATAACCTAGTTTATTCGGGAAGTCAAAACATGCAAAGTGAAACACAATAATAATTGAATCCAATATGGTATCAAAACGTAAGAACATAAATAAAACACCTTTTATTTATCACCATATGATTACACATTATTCATTTTATACTGTTTCAGCTATCAACTTTATTCTTGAATTTAAAACAATAGTTGTCCCATGCTCCAAGCATGTACACTATGTTTTCTAAACACTAGTCATGCCACACACCAAGTATGCATACAATGTTTGTCTATGATCTTTACTTTGTGAACTAGATCAATTGAACATAACTTCAATGATTCTCTTTTCACACTCCCAAATCCTTACCGCAAATGCAAGAATTCCAAATTCATGCCATTTACTGAAATCTGTCAGATTCTAAACTTATATGCATTAAACCTCTTATAATGATTATGCACAAAGTCAGAAGGACTTGACAACAACCATTAAAGACCATTCCAAAGGAGATAAGCTCCTTGGGAACATCCTTCTTGCATTAAGTTTCCTAATCTTAAACAGATTGAAAATTCTAACTTTGAAACAATTCCAGATTCCATTTTGACTATCACTTATGAACAAGAGTTGCCTCCTTACAGATTATGTCAATATGGTCCTTCCAGAATTATCACTATACTTCCAACTGTCCTTGAGCAACCAATCTTTGGTAAACCTTAGATTGTCCTCGACAATTGTTTAATCCTTTTAGTCATATCCAGTTCTAAATCTTTTCCCTTCTTAATGCCTCCGGCATTTTGAAAATTTTATAAAGGATGAATATAGCACATGTAATCGATCCTATATCCAAAGCATATGGGACACGATTCATGATGTCTCACATAAAGACTAAACCAGTCTTTTGCTATAATATTTCCATTTCAATTTGCCAAGTTCTCATAATTCAGATTATGAAAAGGGATGCCGTAATCATAATCGAATTTTAGAACGCAAACAATGGACCCATATATAGAATTCCCTTATGTTGAGCCATTCCAACATGAAATTCATATATATATATCCTTGACTAAATGATTAAAACCTCACGATCTAAGCTTATAGATTTGAAATGAAGTATAATTTCCTCTCCCTTAATTATAGCAAAACAACTTTTCCCAATTGAAACCTTTTGTTTTCTATAATTAACATTGCTAGCTTGCAATACTTATCATAATTATCACGCTCCCACTAACATGATGATTATTAGCATAACACTTATGCTCCCACTAGCTTTGACATGTACTCAGAAATCAGCTGACTTTCTTACCAAAGTTCAGATTTCTGATACTAGATTGTTTTGATAAGACTTTATCAAAATCATACACCTTCCCTTAGATAACACACTTGTGTGTCTAAACAATTATGAAGAGGGATGCCGTAATCATAATGGTTAGACCTTTTTGCCACTTCTCACAAGTCCAGGTTAGTGTGCCGGTAAACCACACACGCTCCACTAACGACTTTGAGAATGCAAATATCACAATTGCTATCTAGCTAAAATCTACTTAGTGAAAGTGTTTCCTCACCACCATTTTCATGAATCAGAGAAAAACCTTATGACACTTAGATTTTTATGGTGTATGTGTTCTTATCCATGTGAATTGTCAAAGCCATAGTCACAAGACAAGGATAATGACAAATCCAAACTCATATGAAGTGAACTCAATCTTAACTTCTTGCCACCTGGCAGCTTAAGGGCCTGCCATTGCTTCCAAGTTGTTGTGCAACACATTGAGAACTCTAAGAACTCATATGCAAAGCCAACTTTAACAGGAATGGGCATAGACTATGTCAACACGATAGGTTATAAAACTCAAGTCGTGTGCTAGTGAAGAACTTCAGGTTTTATTCTTGATTAGCTCTTGAGACTTTCAAGACCTTTAAGACTCCCACTGTTCTCTTGACAGATAAGACTCCCTTGTCAAACATCCAAGAGATAGTGCAGATTCTAATCAAGAAAAACACTTCACACAATTGGCCTAAGTTGGTCTTTGTTTTATCCAAAACATCACAACTTACCAATTTCAAATGTACAAGAGTAGAAAACTTTTACTATTACATTTGACAAGTGTTTTAAACCTTCTTTAAGACATGTCACTCAAGTTACAATCTTGGAGTATGACTCTAACACTTGTATTGGAACGAAGTATGACTCATCTTCTTGATTTAACCATTTCAACAATTCAAGTTCCTCTTCTTAGTCATAAGAATACACTAAGATTTCCTTATAGAACTAACTTTGATATGGTTTCTTAATCATTAAGATGATTACAAAAAATTGATACTAAAGTACTCTCCCATCTTTTCAGATTTGAGAAACTTTTATCCTTCTGCCTAAGTTGATTCTTCTTATTCGCTCTGCCATACATTGGAACCTTTCCAATGTCTCAGAATTATACTTTAGCCTGTAAGTATAACCATATTTACTAAGCTTTAGTAAATTATGACGAAAAATCTTATCGATCTTTTGTGGTGGACTTAATCAGTGCACAAGCATGTGTACTCGATCCCTTAGTCCGTTACTTGACTCACACATCCATGTGAACAAGTAGTTAGTCTTAATTTTCCAGTACTTGAAAGTTCACATTCATCATGCTATACAACTTGCATGATTCCAAGTTCCGGTCCAATTGAAACTTGGATGATAAGAATCTTTCCTTATTTGGTAAATTTAGATATTACCACAACTGAAAGAATCAATTTCATACTTCCACTCTTGCTATTAATGGAATCTTATAAGCAACAAAAATTTTCACAGGTGCCATTGTAAGGATATTTTAAAATAAATAAAATCAGAAATTTTCCTTTTATTTTAAAAACATTGTGGAAAAACTATCCGTACAATCCATATGAAAACTTGTTGATATCTATTCCTAAGCAATATCTCATAACTCCTAAGAAGTAGTTCAAGAATCCGATCTTCAAACTATGCGATAGAGATCCATCTACGCGATCAGATTCAACATATTCTTTATTTAAGTTTCTTTACTTTTCTTTCATTCTTAAAACATCACCATGTGACCCAGTCACATCATGTATCAAGAATCTCAGAATAGAAACTTAGCAGAGTTAGATAGTGGACTTTACCTGAAGTAGAGTCAAACTTATTGACTTTAACATCCTTAGGTAAATTTGGCAGCTTTGCAACCAAAGCCCCTTTCTTTGGCAATATAAACATATGGACCCTTTGATAATGGTACACGGGACTATCACAAACTTTGATTTTCTCTTTACCATTTGGTTAACCGAGTTGACTATGGCCGATCCCTTTCCATTGGGAAGAGAATGCTTTCCTGGATTTCCTGTGTCACTATTGTCAATGTCCATCAAGTTTTATGGAAGTTGATCTTAACAAGTAGATAAGATCATTAAGGGTCTTGTCATAGTCTGTTTCATAGGTGTCCCAAAGGAACTCACTATGTGACTTAGAAAGTGATTGAACCACCAACTTTCTCAAGACTTTGACACCCAACTCTCCCGGCTTGTCAATATGTGACTACATCTCCAAGACGTGACCACACCTAGACCTTGCCTTGCCAATTGGGCTTGAGTGACCTTAAACTTTTTCAAGAACTTGTGGGTTGGGGAGAATAATTGGAGGAGGTGAATGAAGTATGATTTCCATGGGACATCATCTTCATTTAGGAAAGCTTGTTTCACGAGATTTGGGAAGATCATAGATGTCTAAACCAGACATCTTTTGGGAGATATTCAAGATAGTTGATCTTAAGTCCTTAATATGACACCCAATATGAAATATTAAGGCTAGGACCCAACAAACTATTTTATAACTTAGAAGAGGGATGCCGTAATCCAAGCTATAAAATATTTGAAGGTAGGTGAATGACAATTCACCAATTTCCACCAAGATAAACGAAATGTATTATTAGGTTTTAATTGGTTTTGAAACTCCTAGATCTTTTGAGATTCATTGAACTGTTCAATGGCATGTTTCAATCTCGAGTGTGCCCTTCAGGTTTTGTGACTGGGATGCCGAGGATCACAAAACAAGGTGTGAAGTAACCATGCAAATTACTTGGTACCCTTAAGTGTTTACCCCGCAATCGATGTGCCGGTTAACCATACACGCTCCATCGATACTATGATAAACATTAAATTACCCTTTGCCTACCTTGTTAAATACGAGTTAGTGTGCCGGTTAACCACACACGCTCCACTAACCGACTTAAACAAAGTGCAAAGTGTAATTTCATGGATTAGCACCTTATTCACATTTTCCTAAGTAACTAGGATTGGGTATTATTAAGAGTTTAGTTACTTAGTATTTATCATTAACACTTTTAATGAAGGTAGAATTCTAGTCCTGTCAAACCCGTTCGGCTAACGACTCTCCACCAGTCAAGCAAGCGGTGGGTGAAAGTGGACACCCTTTAAGTTGCCATTTTTTAGGCAACAACCTTATACCCACCTTATAGACCGACTTCGTGAATGAGGCGTACTAGCGGTAAGACTGGCTTTACTCTTATACATATATATTATTAACTTATAATATTATAAAGTATAAGGGTTGAATTTTAACTTTTAAAATTCTATGGGCTAACTTGGAATTAAATTATTCATAAGAGAAAACTTTACAAATTCCAAAACTTGAGGGAAAGTTTTGAAACTATTCAAAACTAATTAATTCCATGATTTATGTGTTTAAAGTAGTTTTTAATCCAAAAACTCTTCAAGTTCCATAACTTGAGGACAAGTTATGGAAGACTTTAAACTAATAAAATAATTACTTTTCTTTATTTTATAACTTATGGAATTAATTAAGGTTACACTTTATTTTATTTATTATTTAATGAAGAGACTCTTGGTCCTCCATAACTTGAGGACAAGTTATGAAGTCATAAACCCATTTAATTAGAACTAGACTCTTCATTTTTGTAACCTTTGCCAACTATTATGAGTTTTATGAAACTTAAATGTGACTTTTCATATAACTTGAGGACAAGTTACAAAATATACATTTTAGAATCAACTCTTAGATTAATTTGGATTGAAAACAACTATTTCACTCAACTTTCTATTAATCTAAGCAACTCATAAGAACAAGATAATTCAAATCAAACTTTTTCATGTAATTAGTCTAAACCTTAAACTAATACAAAACATGAATCTATTGACAATTATCTTTGAAATTGGATTAGCATGAACATTACCACATCAAAAACAAGTTTATAAGTTCAAAAACATCTTAGGGTAATGTTCCTAGTCCAATTCCAGGCAAAAAAGTCGAATTTATGCTGTCTGGGGGTCCAACTCGTCGAGTGCATGAACCAACTCGGCGAGTTGGATCGATTTGATCAATTTTTAGGCATGGACTCGCCGAGTCTCCTGATGGACTCGCCGAGTCTGATGATCAGACAACAACAATTTCGTTTTTTTAAGCAGTTTTGCAAGTATAACAAGAAAACAAGCCTAGGGTCTGATACCACTGTTGGGTTTTGAGCATTCTATCACTCCTATGGTGTACATGCAACCCTATAAACTTTGGATCTATGTTTTCTCTATAATACATGCAAATAAGAAGTTTTCAAGGCTTTAATCCTAACTAGCATATTATGAAGTTCTTATATTACAAAGTACTAGTTAGATGACATACCTTTTGATGTAGCTTGATGTCTTCAAGCTTTAAGAGATTAGCCCCAATAGTGTGGAAGCCTCAAATGGAATCACAAATCACCAAAACACCTCGGAAGACTTTAGAGAATATGGATACTTGGTTCTCTCTAGTGAAATTGGCTAGCCCTTCTTAGTGTATCACACTTGTGCCAATTTCACCAACCAAGGACATCTTTATATAGTGTGGAGGATTAGGGTTAAACCCTAATACCCATGACCTTTCATTTCCTGGGATCCATGGGTTAAACACTCCATGGACTATCCATGAAAGCTTAGCCCAACCTAAATGAATTTGGCCCATTCCATATATATAAGAGTCCATATTTAATTAGTTCCTTTTGATCACTTAATTAATTATAAATTAATTCTTGATCAATAATAATTAAATAATATGATTCCATATTAATATATTAGAACTAATAATATATTAATATTAATCATAAACATACTATTCTCAAAAGATTATCCATATAAATTGTGTCGGTGAAGTGCAACCCAAATGGACCATGCCGGGTTGGGTCAAGTACATACCAAATATAGTTATGGACTTAGACATTAATCCAACAAGTGTAAGCTTCAATGTTGGAGTCCTTCACAGTGAGATTCCATAATTTATGTTCGAGTTTCTGTACTTCACCTCTATGGCAGTATTCTTTAAGGATCATGGTTTTGAGGTCTTCCCAAGCCATTGAGTTTGCCACTAGGAGTGTTAGATCCTTAACGAGGCCTTCATAGTGAGATTCCATAAAAATGTTTTGTATGATCCTAGGAAGCCCTATGTTTCCTACTAATCGTATCCTTCTACCAAGGCATCTAGTGTCTGCATGTATTGCTCACGTAAGAGGGTGTATTTTCCCAAATCTGACTATCATTAATTAAAATATAGTTTCTACATTATCGTGCGTCGTGTGAAAATTCATGAAGTGAATGTAATGGGAAAAGAAATAGTACTAGGGTGTAGTGTCGAACTACAACCATACCTATTACCTTAAATCTAGGGTAGTACTTCCAAGTACTGTAGTATTTGATATAAATAACTACATCAGTACTCAACTGCATTATTTGAGGGATAAGGTATAATGTGATGTCTACATCACAGACTATACACTCCCCTATCAAAGGGATTTTGGGACCTACCCACGACCACTACATGTATGCAAGCCGTGAGCATCCACATTACTATGATCATGTATACTCGATATAACTATCACAATCGCGTTGTGATTCATCAGTATAGTTAGATCCTGAACTCGTTCCGTGCTATAGCGCCTAGTGATGTATGTCCTATGTATATGTAAGTGTGATCATGTAAGTGATCATGTAGTTGTTCTCATGTAAGTGTGATCATGTAAACATATCTATGTAATAGTATAGTAATGTACTCTATTGTTCCATGTGTGCTAGTTGTAATGTGTGTTCTCTCTCTATCTAGCATGTATAGTAATGTACTGTAATGTTCTAGCTGTAATGTATGATCTCTCTATCTAGCAACTATAGTAATGTACTGTAATGTTATAGCTGTAATGTACGTGCTCTCTACCTAGCAAGTATAGTAATGTACAATATTGATCTAGAAAATGTTGACTCGTTAATGAACTGACTCATTGTATGATGTTACGTTCTAGTAATAGTTCTAGTATCTTCCTAAACTACCCATATGGTAGTTTACTAGTAATCTAACTTGTACGTATGGACATGGATGTATACCTTTGCTACCCAAGGGCATGGGATGAACTGGAAGGGCCTTTATGACTATATATGTACATATGTTATATAACTAATATTTAAACGGCCTTCGGACGAGTACCCGATATCCCACCAGACCACATCTCAAGCGCGAAAAGGAAATAGGGTGGATAGCCTTCCTAAGTCTTTTAAACATTTCTTATATAACTATACATATAGAGGCATGAAATTTATAAATTTAAAAGCATAAAATAAGATTTGTAAAACCTTTGAACATAAATATTTTCTAAGAAAATAATGACTTGATGTCGATCTATAAAATGGTTTTGAAGGCATGGGTTTGATAAAACAGTTTAGTATAAAGAACATTTGTTTGAAACAAAATTGTAAATAAGTTTGAAATGTAATATACAGAGTAAAATGTACAGTGTAATAAGGAGTTTTTAAACACATAAAGTGTTTATGAAAAACATTTGAAGGAAACTGTTTGGTAAAACGGCTAACGAGTAGCCAATCATTTGAATGCTGCTTATTAATCACATGTGATTATTATAATAATTAGCATAATTCTACTTGTATCCCCCTATAAAACATTTATAAACAGTTTAAAACATTGATTAAGGGGTATGAACTCACCTGCAGTAAGTGACTGGAATTGAACGGACTGTTATCGTAAGGAAGGATCGGACAAGTGCTTGGTGTCAAGTGAACACTTTAGACACACACAATGATCCTAATTACATATGAAGACATATGTATATAAATAATTAGTGATTAAAACACTAATTATACAAGTATAAGCATTTTAATGCGAGGAAATCACTTTTGGTCAAGTGTTAGGAGGCAATTGGGTTGCAACAAAGGAGTGCAATGCCCCTAATGGGAGTTTATGGTCAAATGACCATATGTTTTGGAGTTTACGGCCCAGGGGAGTAAACTCCTGGCCGTAAACTCTCCACAAAGTCCCTAAATGAAGTCTACCAATTATACAACTCATGTGGTGAATTGCTTCAAGGCTTAAACAAGTGTTGGGGCTTCCTATTAACTCCTTTGGGGAGTTCACGGCCCTGGGACCATATTCCCTTGGAGTTTACGGCCGAAAACTCCCTTGGGAGGGTGTTTATGGTGTTTTCAAGTCTCTAAATTAACTAGGAACTAAACTAGGCTTTAGAAGAGTTTATGGAACCATTTGGCACCATTTGGCACCATTTATGGAGTTCACGACCCTAGAACCTTTTGGGCCGTGAACACCTTACTCTTGGTGTTCTAAGTGTGTTAGCTACTCCAAAACACATTAGGGTACTTGTCTAAATTACCCTCTTGGCTTCAAGAAGGTTTTCAAGGCATTTTGGCAACCAAAAATGGAGTTCTCGGCCCAAGAACTTCCTTGGTCGTGAACTCACTTTCACCATTGATTCCTAATTGTTTTAGGTCCTAAACATTCAATGGTGGGTTCTAGTTCGAGTTCTAAAGCTTTGAGGGTCATTGGGACACTTTTAGCCCTTAAAATGGAGTTTACTCCCCAAGTGTTCTTGGGTGGTAAACTCCTAAATCTTGGTGTCTTGTTCCGATTTTGATGTTTTCTAGTCATATACACACTAGCATACAAGTCTAAGGTAGTTACAATTCACGGGGAAAGGACTAGGTAGCATTTAAGCCACATATTTGAGTTTACTCTCCCAGAACGTTGTTGGGCGGTAAACTCCCGAATCTAGTTGTTTTGTTATGAAATTGATGTTTCTAAACACAATCTAAGCTATATAACATAACTAGATCGAAGTACTCACAATTTGGGATAAAAAACCCGAAGATCCGTGAGAGGGAATTTTGGCTTTTCTCAAATTGGAAATGAAACAAATGAATTATTTGGTTCAGTTTTCTATTTATAGTCCTGGGATATTTTTGGCAGAAAATATTTTTATTCCCGAAATGAACTCTACTATCCTAGAGTTTTGGAATAACAGTGTTGCACAAAACCCTAGTGCATCCACTCTCCTGATATCTCCTTAAGTGTAAATCCTGAAAAACTGCCAAACTTATACTCGAAGTCTGCAATTTTACTGTAACTGTTCTAACTTCTATTGGATTGATATGGTTTGTTCAGAATGGAAATTTTGGGTTGTCACAGAAGTCTCCATTGGTTATCATGCCATATCCCTTGATTGTTCCATAGGAATTGTTTCCATACTTTACACACCCACCATCTTTCAGGGACCGAAACTCCCTAAGCTCTTCCTTCCTTCTTGTCATGTGACGTGAGCAGCCACTATCTATGTACCATTCATCATCGAACTGCTTGTCACTGATTACCTGCAAATTTAAGCAGATTTAGGAACCCAAAGTTTCTTGGGTCCTGGTGAGTCTTTCACAGAAAAAAGAATTACAGTAGAAATATCAACCAAATAAGTTCATTTAATTGTATTTAGAAAATTGGGCCATAGATAGGCCATAATTAGGCCTTTATGATTTTGTGATATTGGGCCATGGGAATACCAAGTGTTTGGACTAGATTAATTGAATGGGACTTAAGGAAATACCATGTAAAGGTTTGGGCCCAATTTGGAAAATTGGGCCATATGTTGGGCTTTGACTCATAGTTGACAGTTGGGCCTTTGGATTGGACCTTGGGCTTGGATCAAGCTAAGATTGGGGTAAATAAGTCTTTTACCCCAAGAATGGACTTATGGCTACGTATTGGAATCTAATTATTAATTGGGTATTGTTTGATGTTGACAGTTCGAGAATCTGTCAACCTGCAACTAGAGTTTTATCTGCATGACTTCAGCAGTGCCAGTTGAGTTATCCTCACTATACTCAAGGGTCTAAGGCACCAAGGCCGGCACTTTGGATTGTTATCTAGATATGTTATGCTAGTATGATCTGTTAGATCGGTATCCTAGTAGGAAGAATAGTATTATGTGGTATGTTGTATGATATGTTAGATCGTTTTCCTCGTCGATAGGATGGTATTATGAGCTATGTGGTATGATCTGTTAGATCAATTTTTGTGTATAGACTGCTTTGTGATTATCTATTATATGTGCACATGTTGTTTGGTGGTTGAGGCTTATCTGCTTTGTGCGGAGGCCAATAGACCTGAGCATTCCAACCTGTTGGTTGTGGGCCATGAGTATTCCATCCTGAGGATGATTGGACTCATAGTATGTGGGCATTCTAACCTATTGGTTTTGGGCCTGGGGTATTCCATCCCGAGGATGATTGGACCTATAATATCTTGGCATTCCAACCTGTTGGTTGTGGGCCTGGGGTATTCCAACCCGGTGGTTGATTGCACCCATAGTATTCTGTTTATGATTATATATGTATTGTTGTGGGTATGGGTATTTTGGGGAACTCACTAAGCCTTCGGGCTTACAGTTTCAGTTTATTATTTCATGTATATCAGGGGATCGTGGCAAGACAAAGGCGTGACCGTACACATCGTCATGTTTTTGACTTATGGTTTCTGGGAGACTCTGATATAGACTATTTTGAAAACAAATTTGTAATAACTATGGTTTTTTAAATGTTTTAAAAAGTTCAAAATTGGCTTGATTTTTATGGGTGTTACAAAACTCATGTCATAAATTTTTCAAATAGTGCAAGTACTTTATTACACAAGAAAAAGGGAGTCGTAGTTCGCGTAAATTTTCTAATGCTCTAGTTAGACGTACTCTTCACCATACCTACCTAGCGTACACATTAAGTCTTGCATTATAACCAGAGTCTCCTGGAGGCAAAACGAGATAGTTGTGTATAGATCTATACGGGTTGACAACCCCACACCTTAGTTGTTCGCTACAGCTAGACGAGCAAGTCTTGGGTGAAAAATATCTACCAATTCCGATGCCTGAAGAATGTTGTACAGGCATAACAGTCACATCAAGTATGGTTTTAATAACTCACATAGCGATGAACAAAACTATCTTGGTTTACGGGAAGCATACACTTCACCAGTTTTATTAAAATATAAAACTACATATCATTTTTTAGTACACAATCGCTTACACTTCTTATGTTAGGGTTTAAGACTACAGTTTACTTATAAGAAAATATTGGACTTTCTTGGAACATACCTATCCTATCATTTTACAAAGAAAGATACAAGAGTCATACACACATTTTTCTTAGTTATGGATAAAAGACTAACAATATAGTTTATAGAAAATATCGGATTTTCTGAAAGTATACGAAAACCATTTTAAACAATTACGAATCCATTTTATATAAAAATGCTTATGAAATCACCAAATTCTTATTTGACGCTTTTCAAAATGACTTTGATTCTCAGGGAACCAGTAACAGGTAATCAAATCTGCTTTGAGATCAAGTGATGTGACATTATGAAATTTTACTTTTTGTCACTTTTGTGTAATTGATGAACAAGTATAATCTGTAAAATATGTAAGTTTGTATTCTCAATGTATGCCGTTTGGGTTGCTATGTTTCATTTTTATACAACTGTTATCATACTATACAATGACGTCATCCGTCCCCAGACATTTCTACCGTCCTCGTTCGGGGGTGTGATAGTGCCCTCGATGAGGGTCCTTCGAAACTATTGGAGGGGGCACCTAATCGGGCAACTGAACTGCTCGATCGTATAATAGAGGAAACACCGACAAGGCCAGTCCTGTCCCTACCACTAGAGGAACCGAGGCGAAGACTGTGTCTTCGCCTTCCCATGGCCTTGCATCAGCTTCTTTTGACAAGACCACAACCGCCACCTTTTTGCAGGTTCTCGTCTGGATGCCTATAAGCTGTCTTGGAAGCTAACTTCCTAAGACCATGGCTTCGATGATGATGCTTCTCTTGAGTGGTGTCAGCACGTCTTCCCTCCTGCTACCACTAAGGCCCTTTCGGTTCTATAAGATGAACACATGGCCGACGGCTTGTGTTACGCTGCCACCCATGTCTCATCATATTTCGTTGCAGCTGTTGAACGTATCTCTGACATGGAGAATCTCCAATCCGATTATGACCAGAAGAGTATTGAATGTGAAGAGTTGAGGGCCCATTTGGCGAAGATAGAAGTTGGCAAGTGCAGTTGGGAGGCCGACCGGGAGGTAGTGTTGCACGAGAAGTCAAGCTTGGCTGATCAGGTAGCAAAGTTAAAGGAGGAAGCGAGGCTTCTGGATGATCGTGAAGGAGTTTTGAGTTTGGAGAATGCGGGGCTGAGCGAGCGGACAACAAAATTGGAGGTTGATCTGGTTCCTAAGGGTATTGCAAAAGGGGCATTGAAGAAGGATGTTTCATGGGTTCTTAGCGAGGGGCTCAGCAGGGTGGTGGACTGATTGATCGAGAGCCTTCAATTTCTCTAGGTGTTGGTACATTTACAGAAGGCTTGTGCTGTCGCAGTCGTAGAACAGGGTAAAAGGATTATCTTGGTGCAGGTATCTGTCGGGGAGTTTGACGCAAAGTCCGAGGACGATGTGGCATCCAGGACTCAAGAGATGGAAGATACCCTGGTGGCTTTTACTGAGACAGACTTTGCGAACCACCTTCATCTGGGCAGTCTGGACATGGCTGGGCTCCACAGTCTCTGTCAAGAAGCTCGGAGCGATGGGTCATGCTCTGGCCCAAACTCCACTCCAGGTGATAAGTAGCCCTTTTTTGTGACTTGTTCTTGATGTGATTTCCTTGAACAATATTTTCTTTTTCTTTATTTTCTTATGATCTTTTTCACCCTTTATGATCATTTTAAAGTCTGGGAGTCCGACAACCATGATAATGTTTTCTTTATATTTGTGGTATGAATGTTTTGATATTATCGCACCTATTCTGTTTGTTTGGTTGCTTCACATATGGCTTATGTTGACCATCCCATGGTATTGATGCAGGGTGTGTTTACACCTGACCTGAGTTCTTTTACCAGTGAACTCTTCATGCGTTACTGAAGCTGGTGTTTGAGAAATTTGTTCTAATTTGCTGCTTAAAGACCCTGGATGTAGCCAAGATTGTCATCTTGAGGCTTACCCAATTTTGTTTTTTCTGATTAGTGGAAGGTTATGACTCTTCTACACATATGTCACATGTTCTTGCATATGTATACTGTAATATGATTGACAAACATATTTTGGGAGGAAGGTTATCAGCCTTCTATAAGAAAACTCCCTAGCTTCCTTCTATAACGATTTTGCTCGTCTGACGTTGGATGATCAGTCCTTGTTGTCACACGGTAAATATGCACAAGCTCTTTGTTTTATTTTTCAAGCTTGAAAATAAGGTGCATCTGAATTGTCGTTTCTTTTTACTCTAGTTTTGTTTAGAGTTTAATAGAGTTGAAAGTAGTAAAGTAATTCTTGCTGATTACATTTAAATGTTAAAATTAATTCACAATGCCTTTCCTAGCACCGATTTTACCTTTAAAACTCGTTTTAAGAGTAAAAGTGACGTAGGCTCTGCACATTCCACATTCTTGGAATGACGTGTCCGTCCTGAGCTTTTAGGACATAAGCACCATTCTCCAACCTTCTGATGGTTTCTTCCACATCTTGGAGTAATGTTTTCTCATCACGGCTCTTGATTACCATATCTTCAACGTAGACTTCGATATTCCTACCAATTTGTTCTGCAAATACCTTTTCTATCAGCCTCTGATACATTTAATTATGTCATGGATCGTTGATGGTACGAGGTGTAGTGAGGACATTGCCTATCGCCCGAGCAGGATATTGTGTTCTGCCAGATATCGGGTCACAGGGAATTCAATTGTTCTTGATTCGATCCCTCTCGTCGTGACTGACCATCACTAAGGGCAACTGAATTGTGCCCAATGGCCACAAACTGTGTCTAGTGAACCCTATGAACGGCCCCCCGGTTGCGGGATATAGCCCCTCGTTCCACATGTCTGGTAGTTGTCTAAAACAGTGCTAATAGAGTATATTAGAGCAACTACTGTCGTCGATATATGCTCTATGGATTTTCATGTTACGAATAAATCCATATATGAGGAGCGGATCTCTCGAATCCCAGTTGAATGATCTAGGATTTCTGCTTGAATAACTGATATTGAGTAGATTTATGGAGATTACCTCTATTTCGTCCCCTGCTTGATGATTTGTGCTTCTCTTATGAGGATGATAGATAGTAGGTACTTCCATGATGTCATGCGGAGGTTTCTATAGCAGATCAGGATGCGATATCACCATCTGAGACGATGAACTGTTCGATGACGGTTGCCGGAAAGTGCTCTAGAGTACTGGCCCCGTAATCGGTGAGATCTGCGCCATGAGCGCCTGGATTGGAGTATGGGTTGTATAGTCGAAGTGGTGTTCGTTAGTTATCACCACCAATATTCGAAATAGATCTGGTATCGCAAGCATAGGTGTTGTCGGGCATAGATCGTTGTTTTACGAAGAACCAGTGTCGTTAACTAGCCGTATCACCCTGAGGATACGTCCAAATGGCACCAAATGTTGTGACATGCTCTTCAGGGGGTTTGAATTCTTGACGATGTAACGACTTTGGGAACTTTCTTGAGAACACAATCACATAAGAACGGTTAGAGGACGACCGGGTGCTCTCCCGGGACGCCGCTCTGACGATCAAGTTAGTTTTCTGAGAGAGAGAGAGAGAGAGGGAGGGAGAGAGAGAGATAGATAGATAGATAGATAGAATTAGGGTAAATTCAGTGTGAGAGAAAATGGATCCCTTCCTTGAGGCGAAAGAGATCCTTTTATAGCTGTTACTAACTGGTCGTGGGGATCGTCTCTCGTGAGAATCATACGTGGCCTCCTCTTACTGGGAGAGCTATTCACGCTAACTATCTGCTAGGTGACGCCAGTTCTGGGAGTCACCCGGGCTATTTGTTGCTTTCTCATTTGTTGTGAGTGAATGAGGAGATCACATGGGATGCTCTTCCCTTGTGACGAGGAATGAGCTATTGCTCTGGCCTTGGCTCTCTGAGGCCAAGACCGGGTTTCAGTCAAGGTAGTAACGTATCTAAGCTATTCGTCCCCTTCTGATTGGCTATGATGGGAAGTGAGCTATCAACCCGGTGCTAGATCGCGTGGTCCAGGACTGGGTCTCAGCCAAGGTACTAGCATGTTAACATTCCACCTAGGCTTTCCGTTAAGTTTAATGTGACCATACAGGGTAACGTTAACACGCACAATATCCTTTTGTGATCTCGATGCTTGAATGTCTCAAAGACTTTGCCAACGACATTATAAAATATTCTATTAAAACAACTCCATGGTAACGAAGTCTCAAATTAAAGGTACACACCTGGAACACCTTCCTTTTATTAAAGCTTCTAACTCACATGCAGATTTTAATGAATAACTCTTACTATGGAAACATTTCCATATCCCCATATGACCATATATTCTGGATAAGAATCACCTCTACCTAGAATTATGTCAATATAGTCCATCCGTTATAATGTTATACTTCTAACTGTCCATAAGCAACCAATCCTTTGGTATAACCTCAAAATGTTCTTGACAGTTGTTCAGCTTTAGTCACACAAAGTTCTAGTCCTTTTTACTCTCAATGCCCTGGGCATTTGGAAAAATCAGAACAAGCGAATATTATAGCATATATAATCAATCCTATATCTGAAGCATATGTGACTTGACTCATAATGTCTTACATAGAGACCTGATATCAGTTCAGTCTCTTGCTTATAATTTTTCCATATATCGAATTTCATATGTTGAACCAATTCAACACGATATTCACATATGTCCAAGAATAAGTTCTTTTAAAACTTTCAATCTAAACTTTTAGATCTGAAACGAAGTATGAGTGCCCTCTCCCCTAAATCCTTTTATATCAAAACAATTCCCAAACTTTGCAATTTGCAAATTTGAAATCTTTGTATCCTACAATTAGTATTGCCAACTTACAACACTTAGCATGGAAATTATGCTCCCACTAGCTTTGACATGAACGTAGAAATCAACTAGACTTATAGCAATTAATACTTTTGACTTCCTTAATAAAGTGTAGATTTCTGATACGTGATGATTCGATAAGTCTTCATTTAGACTTCTCAAGCTTATACACCTTCATTAAATAGCGTATGTGTGTGTTTAAACCCTTTCAGAACTTATAACTATAAGTCTTGAATGTTCAAACAGTTCGTTGCCATTTCTAACAATTCGAACTATGAAAAGGGATGTCGTAATCATATTGTGAATTTGAGAATGCAATCATCACAGACACTAACAATAATGATATTTATCAAATCTGTAAAAAACTACTAGCGGAAGTATTTCATCAAAATTATTTTCATGAATTAGAGAGAAACCTTTTGCGACCTAGATTTTATGGTGTACATGTTCCCATCCATGTGAATCTATCATTTGCGACCTACATTCATAAGACAATATTTATGATAAATTCTAATTCTAATTTAACTTTCACGGACTGGACTTTACTTGTTCTTATTTCATTGCCTTCTGGCAGCACAAGGGCCTACCAGTGCTTCCATGTTGTTTAAGCATTCCACTTCCATTGACCAATGTACTATCATTGACCAACATGCTCTGCCTTTTGCAGTCAAATGAGAACCATAAAATTCTTAAGCATTGCCAACTCAACTGGAAGGTGCACAGAAACAAGAATGTGTCAACTTAACATGATAGGTCATCAACCTCAGGTTGTGTGTTAGTGATAACTAAAATATTTACTCTTGATTGACTCCTGAAACTCTTCAATATCATTAAGACTCCCACTAAGTTATTGACATATAAGTTTCTCTCTCAGGAAGCATTCCTTGACGAGCAAAAACAAAACTTCATGTAATTGGTCTTACTTTATCCTTTGTCTTAACCAAAACATCATAACTTCCAGTTCCAAATATGCTAGAGTACTAAAACATTATTACTCCATATTTCAGGAGGTTTTATAAACCTATTTAGTATGAAATAAGTTTCAAGATACGATATGTAGTAAGTAGTGCATAGCTCTAAAACTTGATTAGAAAACGAACTGTGACTCATCTATCGATTGAACCATTTCAACAATATGTGATTCCTCTTCTTAGTCAAATAATTGCAATAAGATGTTCTTTGAGGATCATTTGTGACATACTTCCACAATCATTAAGATGATCACAAAATACAATACTAAAGTACTCTCCTTTCCTTTCAGATTAGAAAAACTTTAATCTTTCGGCCTGATTGATTCCTTTTATTCATTCTGCTACCTTTTGAAACTTTTCAAAGTATCTTAATCATGCTTAATGGTATAAACACAACCGTATTTACTGAAACCATCAGTAAATCATGACGAATAAATTTATCATCCTTTGTGACGTATCTGAATAGTCCACATCAGTATGTACTAGATCCATTAGTCCTTCACACTGACTCACATAAGCATGTGATCAATGAACTAGTCATAATCTTCCAACGATCAATATTCTCATACATCACGCAATTCAAATTGTATGACTCTAAGTTTCTATCGAATTAAAACTTTGGTGATGAGAATTCCTTTTCACCTAGTTAATGATGATAATACCACAAGCGATATACACTGAATCAAATCCACAATTAATATTGCTAATAATAAAAATGCAACCAAGACTTTCATAAATGCCATTGCAAGGAAATATAAAGTAACACAAACAAAAATTTCACTTTATTAATAATGAACGAAAAATTTGGAACTTGTGCTTACAACGCAGATACGAAAAATGATGTTTCTAGACATTTCCTAAGCAATTTATCATTACTCCTAAGCAGTAGCCCAAAATCGGATCATCGAACCATGCGACAGAAATCCATCTCTCACAATCAGATTTAGCTTACTCTTATTAAGCTTCCTTCTTTGTCTTAGATCCTAAAAAACATCAAATGTGATTATCACATCATGTATCAAGAGTCTATGAAATGAAAATTACTAAAAATAATGGAGTTAGATAACGGATGTACCTGAAGTGGATTCATACAACTTGACTTTACCATCTCTTATATCTTTCAGGTAGTCAGGACAACTTCGCAACCAATGTCCCTTCAATTGGTAATAGAAACATATTGACACTTTGGGGTTAGCACATGGTACTATCTCATAACTAGCCTTTCTCTTTACCATATGGTCAAATGGTTTAACCTTGGATGATGCCTTTCCATTGGGAAGACAAACCTTTTCTGGACTACCATTGTTGTCGTCGTCAATGTCCATGGAAATTTGGGACTCAGATCCTACAAACACTTTTGCTTGACTTGTGCTCTTAAGCATTTGTTCTTCAACAACAATCAACATATATGTTAGATCAATTAGGGTCATGTCGTGGTCCTTCATATAGTAGTCTTTAATGAACTGACTATATGACTCAGGAAGTGAAAGTAGAACCAAGTCAATGGCCAGCTCCCTTGGGAAAACGACACCCAACATACCCAATTTATCAATGTACGATTTCATTTTCAAAACATGTGCACACACAGGATTTCCATTTTCATGTTTGCATGCCAACAGGACTACATGAAACATCCCAAAAATACGGTCCAAAAATTTCAATTTTGATTATTAATAAAAACCATAGTTATCAAGTCATCACAGAAAAATCATAAGTCATTGTATCTCAAAATATCATAATCGTATGTCAAATATATCAGAGTAAAAACATCCCAGGCTAAAAACATGATGTTTGCACTGCAGTCATCCCGAGCTCTTCCCCTTGCTACCAAAAGTACCTGAAACCAAAACTGAAAACTGTAAGCCTGAAGCTTACTGAGTCTCCGCAAACTACCACATACCATACACATAATCACATAATAACTTAACATGGGCCTTGCCCACTACATCGGACCCCGCCCGGCATTGGACCAAAGTTCGGCATCGGGCCCCGCCCAGCATCGAACCGTAGGCATCTGGCCCTTCCCGGCATCGGACCGATGTCCAGTATATATATAAACATATCAACAAATACATATATACATAATCACATAACATAAACATATAAACATTCCTCGGGCCCCTCCCCACATCTGACCGAAATCCCGAAGCATTCAAACATTCCTTGGGCTTTCCCTGACATCAAACCAAAGTCCAGAAACATGTAAAACAAGCACATGTAAGAATCATGAAGACATCAAACATACAAACATTCCTCGGGATTTCCTCGGCATCGGACCGAAGTCCGGAAACATATAAACCTACATCGAGTACTGCCCGGCATCGGACCTTGGTCCGACATATACAGAAATACATAAACGGGCCAACATTGGTGCCTTTAACCCGTTCCTATAGGAGGAAACGCACCTCACACTGTTGAAGTCCCGTGAATAAATCTCTGGCTGCTAGCTAACAGATCTCCAAACTGTCAACATCAAAAGAAAACCCAATTAAGCATTTGGGTTTCATATTCATAGCCCTAAAATCCCCACTTAGGTTAAAAGGACCATTTTACCCCTAACCTAGCTTGGTCCAAGATTAAGGCCCAAACTCATACTTTGAAGGCCAAATAATCAACCAAGGCCCAATATATGACCGGATTTTCCAAATTGGGCCCAAACTTCTACATAGACTTACCTTAAGGCCCAACCATTTATTCTAGTCGAAAAACTTGGCATTCCGATGGTCTAATATCTCATAATCATCAAGGCCCAATTACAACCCATATATTGCCTAATTTTCCAAATTGGGCTCAAGCCTTCCAATAGGCCTTATCCTAAACCCCAATCCAAATATTCTAGTCCATATATTTGTTCTTGGATGGCCCATCAATAGCCCAATCACCAAAGCCCAATAGAAAGGCCCAACCAAAACTAGGGTTTCTCACATGAAATGACGATTAAGGTTAACTGTTCTTACTTAACCCACTAAGGACTTAACCCATTATTTCCAGTAATACGTTAAGATAATTATAGGGGCATTATTATGTATTATTTAGAAATTTAATTAACGACTTCAATGCGGGTCCCGATAATCCAAAACTAACATCTCTAAAATTAAAGTTTTCTAAACCCTAATTAGGGTTTCCACACAAACACAAGTCAATCATTTGAATGATTGGGTTTTCTAGTCAATTAGGGCTTCATTAGGTCAATTAGGGTTTCATTAGGTCGAGTAACACCGTCTGCCGCCTCAAGCGGTGCTGGTCGAGGGCGGCACACAGCGGATGCCACCACCACCTCACGGTGGTGGTTTTGATTCTAGTCCAATCATGTCCAATCATCCCAAAAGCAATCCAATCACACGCAAATGCACACTACCACCCAAAACAACGGTTGGTGGCGGCACTCAACATGGTTGGTAACCACGGTGGGTTTTCCATGCTTTCCGGCCAATGAGCACACCCATACTCGTAGAGCAACACCAAAACACGCAAACATACGAGCTGAACTCAGAAAACACACCCTATCAGAAATCTTGTGGCGGCAGTTTTGGATTACATGTCTAAGCCCATAACTATTACTGGTATGTATTCGACCCAAGAGTAGCATGGTCCATTATATGGATAGTCTTTTGAAAATAGTATGTTTATGATTTATATTAATATATTATAAGTTCTAATATATTAATATGGAATCATATTATTTAATTAGTATTGATCAAGAATTAATTTAGTGATCAAAAGGAACTAATTAAATATGGACTCTTATATATATATATATATATATATATATATATATATATATATAGCATGGGCCAAGTTCATTTAGGTTGGGCTAAGCTTGCATGGATAGTCCATGGACTTTTTAACCCATGGATCCTATGGAAATTAAAGGTCATGGGTACTAGTGTGTGAGGATACAAGAGTGGGCCAATTTCTAGTGTGCTTACCATTCTCTCAATATTTCCAAGCTTTTTTTTGGTGATTTGTGATTCCACTTGAGGCTTCCACACTATTGGGGCTAAGCTCTTAAAGTTCCAGACTTCAAGCCACATCAAAAGGTATGTTATCTAACTAGGGTTTTGTAATATAGTTTCTGCATATTATGCTATTTAGGATGAAACCTTGGAGTATTGAATATTTTCATGTATAATAGAGAAAACATAGATCCGAGGTCTATAGGGTTGCGTGTACACCATATGAGTGTTAGAATGCTCAAAACCCATCAATGGTATCAGAGCCTAGGCTTGTTTTCAATTATACTTGATGCAACTTATTGTTCAAAGCTGAGAATCTACCCAAACTGAAAAATCGACACGTTCTGGCTATAAACTCGACGAGTTCATGTGTTAAGGCATGAACTCAACGAGTTCTTGTAAGGAACTCGGCGAGTTTGTCTTCCAGTTGGCAGATTTTCGTGTTTTGAGGCTGGAAATTGTCTAGAATCATTACCTTAAACTGTTTTGGACTTATAAAACCTGTTTTTGATGTGGTAATGATTATGGTAAACCAATTTCAAGGTATTTTTCAAAATTTCATGCTTTATATGTGCTGATGTAATTTTTGAAATTGTTGATATGATTGTTCATACACTTATGAGTTTTGGTAGATCATAGGAGTTATTTGCAAAATTGTTTTTTAGTTAATTCTTGAGCTAAATGTATTTTAATGGAGTCCATAATTTTTCCTAACGTTATGGATTACCAAAAGTCGTTTCTTTTAAAGATCCATTAAAATTCATAGGTTACACAAATGAAGAGTCTTTTGTCTTATGAACTCCGTAACTTGTCCTCATGTTATGGATGTTCAAGAATGTCTTCATTAAAGTTTTTAAAACCTTCATTAAACTCATAAGTTATGAAAACCCAAAAGTTTTTGAATACTTCAAAACTTTCCCTGAAGTTTTGGAATTTGTAAAGTCTCACACACACTTTAATTCCAAACCCTAGAGTTTTAAAAGTTAAAATTCAGCCCTTATACTTTATAGTATTATAAGTTTATATATATATATATATATATATATATATATATGAACAAAGTTAGTCTTACCGTTAGTAGGCCTCATTCACGAAGCCGGTCTATAAGGGAGGGTATAAGGTTACTTCCTATAAAATGGTAGCTTAATGGGTGTCCACTCTCACCCACCACTTAGTTGACTGGTGGAGGGTCGTTAGCCGAACGGGTAGGACAAGGACTATAAATCTCATTATAAGTATAATGATAAATATATAGTAATTAATCCTTTTATTAATTCGCAATCTTAGTTACTTTAAGAAAATGTGAATTTGGTGCTAACCTATGAAATTACACTTTGCACTTTGCTTAAGTCGTTAGTGGAGCGCGTGTGGTTAACCGGCACACTAACCTAGATTTAACAAGGTTGGCAAAGGGTAACTTAATGTTTATCACATGATCTGTGGAGCACGTGTGGTTAACCGACACATCGATTAATTGATAAATATTAAGGGTACCAAGTATATTTGCATGGTTATTCACACCTTGTTTTGTGATCCTCAGCATCCCACTCACAAAACTTGAGAGGGCACAATCATGATTGAAACATGCCATTGAAAAGTTCAATGAATCTCAAAAGATCTAGGAGTTTCAAATCCTATTGAAACCTAATAAATTATTTCGTTATTCATGGTGAAAATTGGTGAATCATCATTCGCCTACCTTAAAATATTCTATAGCTTGGATTACGACATCCCGCTTCCAAGTTATAAAATATTGTGTTGGGTCCTAGCATTAATATTTCATATTGGGTGTTATATTAAGGACTTTAAATCAACTAACTTGAATTTCTCCCGTTATAGATGTCTGGGTTAGACAACTATGATCTTCCCCAAATCTCATGGAAATCATACTTCTCTTCCTCCACCTCCTCCAATTATTCTCCCCAACCCACAAGTTGAAGGTCACTCAAGCCCTATTGGCAAGCATGGTCTATGTGTGCTCACATCTTGGAGATGAAGTCACATATTGACAAGCTGGGAGAGTTGCGTGTCAAAGTCTTGAGGAAGTTGGATGTTGACTAATCACTTCCTAAGTCACATAGTTAGTTCTTTAAGGATTACTATGTAACAGACTATGACATGACCCTTAATGATCTTAACTATTTGCTTGGTGCTGAAAAATCAGCAATGATTTGGCGCACTTGTAAAGCAAATTTGATTAGAAGATCAACTTCCCAAATTACCATGGACATTGACAATGGTAACATTGGATATCCAGAAAAGCTTTCTCTTCCCAATGGAAAAAGATCGGCCATAGTTAACTCGGTTGACCAAATGGTAAAGAGAAATGCTAAGTCTGAGATAGTCCCGTGTACCATTCCTAAAGGGTCCATATGTTTCTATTGCCAAAGGAAGGGGCCTTGGTTGCGAAGCTGCCCTAACTACCTGAAAGATCTGAGAAAAGGTCAAGTAAAAAAGTTTGACTCTGCTTCAGGTAAGTCTACTATCTAACTCTGTTAAGTTCCTAATTGATGATTCTTAATACATGATGTGACTAGTTTGCATTTTTTGTGTCAAGATCAAGCAAAGGGAAGGAAGCTTAAAAGAAGATTATGTTGAATCTGATCATGAATATGCATTTCAATCGCATGCTTCGAAGATCGGATTGTTGAGCTACTACATAGGAGTTATGATAGATTGCTAGGAAATATGTAATAGCATAGTTTACATTTAAAGTTGCATTGTAAGGAAAAGCTTTTCCGCATCTTATAAATAAATTGAATTTTGTTTTACTTTATTTTATATCTCCTTGCAATGGCATTTATGGAAAATTGATGTTTGTATATTTCTATCAATATTGAAAATATGAATTTGATTCTTTCATTAGTGGTAATGTCTAAATTTACCAAATAAGGAAATATTCTCATTACCAAAGTTTTCAATTGGTCCGAAACTTAGAATCATGCAATTTGTATAGTATGATGGATGAGAATTTTCATCTTTGGAAAATTAAGACTAATCCCTTGTTCACATGTATATGTGACTCAAGTGAAGGACTAAGGGATCGAGTACACATTCGTGTACACTGGTCAAGTCCACTACAAAAGATCGATAAGACTATTCGTCATGATTTACTAAAGTTTATTAAATATGGTTATATTTAACAATTTAAGTATAATTCTGAAACATTGGAAAAGTTTCGATGTATGACAGAACGAATGGGAATAATCAAATTAGGCAGAAAGATAAAGGTTTCTCAAATCTGAAAAGACGGGAGAGTACTTTAGTATCATGTTTTGTGATCATCTTAATTATTATGAAACTATATCACAATTGGTCCTCTAAGGACATCTTAGTGCATTCTTATGGCTAAGAAGAGGAATCGTGAATTGTTGAAATGGTTAAATCAAGAAGATGAGTCATACTTCGTTCCAAAACAAGTCTTAGAGTCATACTCCAAGATTGTAATTTGAGTGACACATCTTGAAGAATATTTATTAACACTTGTCAAAGGTAAGAGTAAAATTTGTCCTACTCTTGTACATTTGAAATTGGTAAGTTTTGATGTTTTAGATAAAACAAAGGCCAACTTAGGCCAATTGTGTGAAGTGTGTGTCTTGATATGAATCCGCACCATTTCTTGAATATTTGGCAAGAGAGTCATATATGTCAAGAGGACAGTGGAGTCCTAAAGATCTTGAAAGAATTTCAAGATCTAATCAAGAATAAAACCTGTAGTTTATCACTAGCACATGATTTGAGGTTTCTAACCTATCGTATTGACATATTCCTATTTCTGTGCCCATTCCAGTTAAAGTTGGCTTTGCATATGAGTTCTGAGAGTTCTCAATTGGTTGCATAACAACTTGGATGCAATGGCAGGCCCTTGTGCTGCCAGGTGGCAAGAAGTTAAGGTTTCACAAGTTCAGTCCACATGAGTTTGGATTTGTCATTAACCGTGTATTATGATTATGGTTTTGACAAATTCACATGGATAGCAACACATACACCATAAAATCTAAGTGCCGTAATGTTTCTCTCCGATTCATGAAAATGAAGGTGAGGAAACGCTTTCACTAAGTGATTTTAAGTAGATAGCAATTGTGATATTTGCATTCTCAAAGTCGTTAGTGGAGCGTGTGTGGTTAACCGACACACTAACATGGACTTGTGAGGAATGGAAAAGGTCTAAACAATTGAGACTATGATTACGGCATCCCGTTTCATAGTTCTGAAATTGTTTAGACACACATGTGTGCTATCTAAGGAAAGGTGTATGATTTTGATAAAATTTTTATCTGAGCATCTTGTATCAGAAGTATGAACTTTGGTAAGAAAGTCAATAAAGTATTGATTTCTAGAAGTCCAGCTGATTTCTGAGTACATGTCAAAGCTAGTGGGAGCATAAGTGTTATGCTGATAATTCTCATGTTAGTGGGAGCATGATAATTCTGATAAGTGTTGCAAGTTAGCAATGTTAATTATAGAAAACAAAAGTTTCATTTGGGAAAAGTCGTTTTGCTACAATTAAGGGATAGGAGATTGTACTTCATTTCAATTCTAAAAGCTTAGATTGAGATTTTAATCATCTTTAGTCAAGGATATATATATATATATATATATATATATATATATATATATATATATATATATGTTTGAATTTTATGTTGGAATGACTCAACTTAAGGAAATTCTATATATATTGCGTTCTCAAAATTCGATTATGATTACGACATCCCTCTTCATTGTCATAATTATGAAAACATGGCAAATAAAAAAGTATTGTAGCAAAAGACTAGTCTAGAATCATGTCTTTATGTAAGACATCATGAATTGTGTCCCATATGCTTCGGGTGTAGGATCGATTGCATAATATTTATCATTCCTAAATTTTTCCAAATGCCTTGTGGCATTAAGAGGGAAAAAGGTCCAGAATTGGATATGACTAAAATGATTAAGCAATTGTCGAGGACAATCTAAGGTTTACCAAAGATTGGTTGCTAAGGGACAGTTGGAAGTATGGTGTAAATTTTTTGGAAAGGACCATATTGACATATTCTGAAAAGAGGTAACTCTTATTCAAAAGTGATTGTCAGAATGGGAATATGGAAATGTCTCTATAGGTGGAAATTATTCAATCTGTGTAAGATTAGAAAACTTAATGCAAGAAGGATGTTCAAAGCAATGAATATGAAACCTCGTTTCCATGGAGTTGATCTCCATTGGAATACTCTGTAATGCCTATTGACAAGTATTTCTGACTCTGTGCATAATCATCACAGAGGATCAGTGCATATAAGTTTAAAATCTAACAGATTTCAGTAAATGGCATGAATTTGGAGTTCTTGCTTTTTCGATAAGGATTTGGGATTGTGAAATGAGATTCATTGGAATTATGTTCAATCGATCTATTTCACAAAGTAAAGATCATAGACAAACATAGTGTGCATACTTGGTGTATGACATGACTCTTGTTTGGATAAACATATTGTGCATGCTCGGAGCATTGCACGACTAGTGTTTTGATTCAAGTACAAAGTTGATTAGTTGAAACATTATGCAATGAATAATGTGTAATCAATATGGTGATAAATAAAAGGTGTTCTATTTATATTCATAAGTTCTGAGACCATATTGGATTCGATTATTCTTGTGTTTCACTTTGCATGTTTTGACTTCTAGAACAACTAGGTCATTCTTCCCCAATGACTAAGTTATTCAAACCATCCACAGTCGGTCATATGTTGGAAGTAGATATTAATCAAGACTGTCATGAAGTTGGCTTGTAGATGTCTAAGATGTTGGACATAGCAAGAGTTGCTACAACACTCACGAGTGATCATAAGTTCTGAGTATTGGATTAAACCCATGCTCATTTGACTCACTTCATGGATTTTATCACAAGTGATCATGAGACAATAATATCTAATATTCTTCAAATCTAGTGTTGAGTCATTTAGTTGTAAAAGTCGAAGCATTGTTTGTTCTATTTCGCAAGTTTTTATTTACTAAGTGTTTTTATGTTGAAGCTTAATGTCCAAACTTAGTATTTTTGTACACTCATGTTTCCTATAAATAGGGGCTGAGGATAGAAGTAGAGATACGAGTCTTTCTGCTTATTTGGTAATCAGTATAGTATTAGAATTCTCTGTTCAATACAAACTTGTTGATTAATATTTACATTTTGGTGTTCATATCATTCATTACTCGTTCATCTAGATCATGATTGCCTTCTAAATCTCGATTACAATTCTCATCAATTGGTATCAGAGCAGGATTCAAACTTCGTTGATCTGATTTTCATTCAAGAATCATTTGCATTTTGAGTTACTAGTTTATTCAAAATATTTCCGCGCTTTTGGTTTTGAATATCTCTCTTGATCTTCAGATTTGAATTGATTATGCATCTGAATTGTTTAGTCGAGTAATCGATTAGCAATTTGTGATCAATTCATTTGATCAATTCACATTTTCATCAAGTTTTTCAAGTATTTCATCAAAATCCTCGTGTTCAAATATGGCGAACTTTAACATGAACACTATGACCTCATACTCTCATTTGCTTGGTTCATCTACTAAGATTACGATGTTGATTCCGGAATATTATGATCAATGGGCTGACAGAATGGAAGATTATCTAAATGGGATTGATGAAGAGCTCTGGAAGTGTATCAATGGAACAGTTCAACATCCTACGAATGTTCAACCAATAGGAGCTTCTGGAACTTCAAGTCAAATCAATGATCAACATGATCATTTGAAGAAAGAATGAGAAGAGATGTATGCGAGAGTTGAGAGGTGCATTGCCACCTGTGGTTTACAACTACATTCGTGGTTGTAAAACAGCTAAAGACATTTGGATCACATTGAAAGAAAAATTCCAAGGTAGTGAAAAGACAAAGATCAATTCTGTTAAACAATGTCTTGTTGAGCTTAAGGAGTTCAGACAGAAGGATTCTGAGACGACTGAAAACTACTATGCTCGTCTGAGTGAACTCATTTATCGATGCAGCAGATATGGAATCACAAGGTCTCTTATGGAATTCAACCTTACATTCATCATGGGGTTTCGCAAAGAACGGCGAAGTGTGAGCATGATGATAAAGAATCAACAGAGCTTTGATACTTCGAGTCTAAATGATCTATACAATCAGCTGAGGACACACAAAAATGAAGTGGCTAAGATGTTAGAAGAGTTGAAACAAAGTTTGGGTGGACCACTGGCGTTGGTGTTGAAAATGAATGAAGTTGAGTCTGTTGAAAAGGAAAGCTCGGATGATGAGGGGTTCTTGATAAATTCTGATGATGAGGCGGTTGCATTTTACTCAAACAACAGAGTAAAGAAATTTTTTAAGAAGCCATTCAAACCAAAGGGTATGCATGGAGATGCGAAGAATGGTTTTGTGAAAGTTGGAGTAAAGGCTGGAGGTGAGGAGAAGAAGAAGTATGAGAAGTATGAGAAGGTGGATGAAAATGTGAAGGAATCTGATAAGTTATTAATTAACTTGATGATCGATTAGATCTTCTTAACAGGTAATGCGATGAAGTAAAAACAGTAAATAACACAAGTATAGATCAAGATGTGTCAAATGATTAGATCAAAAAATCCTCAGCAGAGCTCGACTAAGAACTTCTACTGTAGAGGATTCTAGGGTTACAAGAACGATAACAATAAACTTGCTGAATAATAACTCTCTGATCGTTCTATTCTATCGTTACCTTCTAGGAGCATGCAAGCACCTATATATAAACTAAACCCTACTAAACTCACGGATGGACAGGCCCATACCTAAGATACATAATGGACTATCTAACAAGCCCAATAGACGCAATACATAACACAAAACACAACCCAACAATCTCCCTCTTTGCGTCAAATTGGAGCGAGACTACTTCCTCTTCTTGCTTGGGCCAGCAGTGGGAGCCTTCTTGATAGTATCAAACAGACGTGTGATAAGAGCATGAATAGTCTGTCTGAACCGAATGTACCATTGAATCATATCATCAAAGTACTTTACATCGTCCATTGTGTTCTGCTTGCATCAAAGTACTTGACATCGTCCGCTGTGTTCTGCTTGCATCTGTGGATGATCCCTAAAACGTGCTCCAAACAGGCAGTGGTGTATAGATGTTTGTCTGCCAAGGCGAAAAGACATTTATGTCCTTCGTTCCTGGTAAACATGACCGAGTTCCTCTTCGAGTCAATCTTCCCCATCTGCATTAGGTTGAGATCACTAGCAGAGCCAACAGGAGATATTGTAGGTTTCTTCTTAAATACACTCGCAATCTCCTGATCCATCAATGCAACTTCCATGATGTAGCACACGAGCATCCTCTTGAAATGGTCGATGATCGGAACGTATTTAGCTTCGTTGGTGAGGAGGATATTGTGCAAGATAATCCAATCATGGGGATTAAGGTTGGAAAGATCTGCAAGGGAAATAGCATGTTTGGTTTTGGTAGATCCCTGAAGTACCTTGAACCGAACGTTGATGAAGTTACCTTCACTGTACGGCTTCAAGACCCGAACGTTGACAATTTTCTGAGCGCTCCAAGTCTGATATTGGGGTTGAGCAGCCTTCAGATAGAAATTGATTAAGGTCCGATCAACCTGTGGATGAGGATGAGGGAACTCTGCAACGTTGTCAAAGGCATGAAAGATAAACGCATTTCGGGTCAGTGGCATGTCGAACTGTGAGTCGATAGTGTTCGAACAATCTAAAGAGATCACAGGTTCCAGCCACAAGATACTTGGTGTGTCGATGGCTTCCTTAATTAGCCTCTCAAGAGTCCTGGAAGGAAATAAAGTTTTCCTGCTCTCAAGAAGGTCGTGGGCTTCCTTCTGTTTACGTTCGGCTTCTTCAGCCTCTCTTGCCACACGAGCACTGATGTCAGCCTCATTGTTTCGACTTTGCCGCTTGAGAATGTCGTCAATTGTCTCTTTATCATCATCTTCACTCTCCTCAGCAATGTTTTTGCCTTTGTCTTTCACACCAGAACCGGAGGCTTGGCCTACTGGAGGAGGTTCGGTTGTGCGAGTTGCTGAAGTAGGAGGTGGTTGAGACATTGTTTCCTTCTCTCCCCCTTGTTTCGGAATGGACACGAAATCAAGGAGCCCTTCAATTTTGCTGAGTAGGGAGAGGGCGGGAGCGAGCTTCTCTGCAAGGTCACGCCTCACAGTGTAGTTAAGAATTGGATCATGTGCTTCTAGGATGTTTGAGATAGCAGAGTGGACATCCGAAACACACGATTTTATTACTTCTCTTTCAGATCGAAGAGATTCAATCTCCTGTTGAGAGTTGGAGAGTTGAATGCTCTTGACCTTCAGAGCGGTAGTCTTCTTTGCAAGAACGTCCATGAGAGTGTTCTTGGCAGCCAAATCTTCTTGAAGCTTGGAGAGACGCTCTTCGATGGTTGTTCGGAAAGCTGATTTGTCGTCAGAAATTGTTTGACGAAGAGAAGCGAAGGACTTCAACTCAGTTGTGACTGATGTTGCCAGCTGGTGGACAATAGGTTCCAGCGTAGTCTTGGCGGCGTTGGCACTCTCATGTAAAGACTTTAACAGGGAAGAAGCATCAGTGAATACTTTATCGACTTTTTCGGTCGCCACGTGGATCAATATTAACCACAACTTTTGATAACAGCCAACCCAATTAAAATTCCTTAGAATTAACGAAACCAGAATTTTGGAAAATCAAGAAGATTTTCGTGCTGAGTGTGTAAAAGAAAAAGAAATAAAGCAACACTTTTGAGGGATGATGTGATGTCAATAAAGACACGAAGTAGTGGATCCCGGGCACGAATCTCTTCCTTTAAAGTCAAGAGAGACTTTAAAGTGTTTGTGTGGTTTCCCGTTGAATAACGATCAGACACTTATTAAGAAGTGTTGAAAGGCTTCTTTTAATTAGGCTTATGAGGGTAGCTTTCGCTTCGATTCAGAGTTTCTAATCTTGATATAAGACAGAAATCGAACGAAGTACTTGTGAGACCAATGTAGTCTGTTGAACAAGTAGGTTGGAGATAATTTAATTGGAAAGATAAACTAATATATGTGTGAAATCTCAAAAAAAAAAAAAAAAACTGGATCCCAAGGGAAGAAATGTTATTGAACATAACAATTTCATAGGAATCACTCAGAAAAAAATAGAGATTTCATGTTGTACGTTCGTCAATTCATTAGTGAAAGGTTGAGAAAATTAATTGTTCACCGTCAATGCATAATGGGTATTGAATTTTGGGTTTCACTTAGCACGTAGTGACACGAAGCTAAGATCATGAACAAAGAAATTGTGCAACCATAAACCTCTGTGGTAATGTCTGAGAGTCTCAAGGGTTACGTTTGTGAAACGAGTGAGATGGAGAAAAATGATGTAGATGGTATAAAGAAACCAAAGTACCTCTGCTATAAATAATAGGACCAAGCAGAAAACTCTTATCTCATGTGAGAAGAGATTTAGGTAGCTCATGATTAGAATAAATATGATAGCCTAATTGGGAAGACAAGGTTTGTTTGTACCAAGTCAGTAAGGCTATTATTCAGAATCAGATGAGGCTTTGGACACATACAGCAGCATGCTTCTAAGGACATTTAGCTAGTGAAATGATTTACCCACAAGTAGACAAAAAAAATAAAATAAAATAAAATAAGAGCCAATAAAGAATTGTTTTGGAGTTTTTGAATTTATATAAAAAAAATTGAATTAAAAAAAATTGGTTTTTGGAATTTTTGATAAAATAAAATAAAAAATAAGACATAAAAAAAATTATAAAAAAAATGTTGGAACCGAACCCGAGTGTTCGGTCTATTTCGTTTGAGAAAAACTTTGGAACCGAACCCGAGCGTTCGGTTTATTTCGGTTGCCAAAGAAAATAGGTTTGAAAAAGAAAATAACTTTGACAATAAGATAAATGAATTTGGAAAAATTATACATAAGATCTACAACCAAAAGAAATTACCTTTGAGTGATAAGCGAAGATCAGATGATACAACCGAACCCGAGCGTTCGGTTCATTTCGGTACATGAGCACAAGACCCGAACCCGAACGTTCGGTCTATTTCGCTTCTTACTTTTGATCTTGAGAGGTAATTTTTGGTACTGACTCCGATTCCATCATACCTAGCCCTTGTAGTATTTTGTTGAAAGATGCTTCAGGAAGAGCTTTGGTGAAGATGTCAGCCAGTTGATCAGTGGTTCGAACAAAGTGAATTTCGACATTCCCATCTTCCACATGATCCTTAATGAAGTGATACCTCAGTGCTATGTGCTTGGTCTTCGAGTGTTGCACTGGGTTATGACAGATCCTAATTGCACTTTCAGAGTCGCAATATAGTGGGATCTTTTTCATATAGAGTCCATAGTCCCGGAGCTGGCTTTGGATCCAAATCACTTAAGATGTACAGGAGGCAGCTGCGATGTATTCTGCTTCAGCGGTAGACAGAGATACACAAGTCTGTTTCTTTGATTGCCAACTAACCAACTTCCCGTCAAGGAATTGGCAGCCTCCAGTGGTGCTTTTCCTGTCTAGTCCACAACCTCAAAGGTCTGCATCTGAATAGGCTTGAACGAAGAAACCTGAGTTGGATGGATACCATAAGTCGAGAGAGGTAGTCCGCTTGAGATACCGGAGTATGTTCTTCACTTCAAGCATGTGAGGTTCACGAGGATTTGCCTGAAATCTAGCACAGTAACAAACAGAAAACATTATATCAGGCCTGCTAGCAGTAAGGTACATTAAAGAACCGATCATTTGGCGATATAGCGTAATATCGACTGCTGGCTTATCCAAGGATGGAGTGAGCTTGGTGCCGAATGCCATTGGAACTTTAACCTTTGAGTCTCCCATCATGCCGAATTTCGCAAGGAGAGTCTTGGTTTAAGCTTCCTGGTTAATAAAGATGTCGTCGGGTCCCTGTCTAATATTTAAACCAAGAAAAAAGTTAATTGGACCCATTGAGCTCATTTCAAATTTAGTCTCCATCAGCTTTCTGAATTCAGCCATTAAGCTAGGATTCGTTGAGCCAAAGATGATATCATCGACATAGATTTGAACAATCGTATGGTGGTTACCTTCCTTCTTACGAAAGAAGGTTGGGTCAACCGAACCTTGTTTGAATTTGGACATCTTTAAAAACTTGGTTAGCGTTTCATACCAGGCCCTCGGTGCTTGTTTCAGTCCATATACCGCTTTGTCCAGAATATAACAGTGATTTGGATATTTTTCATTGACGAATCCAGGAGGTTGCTCCACATACACCGTTTCTTCGAGTTCTCCATTTAGAAATGCACACTTTACGTCTATTTGGTAGACCTCAAAGTTCTTGTGTGCAGCATAGGCAAGAAATATTCGAACATATTCCAGCCTAGCCACATGAGCAAAAGTTTCCTCATAGTCGATTCCTTCCTCCTGGCAGTATCCTTTCACCAATAGTCGAGCTCTGTTCCTTATCACATTGCCTTCCTTGTCCATCTTATTTCTAAAGACCCATTTGAGACCAACAACCGAGGCATCTTGAGGAGTGGGAATGAGGCGCCAAACTTTATTTCTTTCGAATTCATTAAGTTCGTCTTGCATAGCTTGAACCCAATCGGAGTGATCAAGAGCAGTGTTAACTGTCTTTGGTTCAACTTTTGAGACAAAGGAGTTAAACATACAGAACTCTACTTTTGAAAATAAGGAGGTTTGTTTTGCCTTTAGTTGAGATCGGGTCAGGACCTTTTCAGAGACATTACCGACAACCTGTGAAACAGGATAATCTATGGTCCATTTGACTAGAGGAGGGTAATTTGGATCATAGGATGGATCCAATTCAGCATTTACCATATCTTCTAGTTCAGATTGACTATCATCGTCATAAGACATATCGGCTTTCTCCCCCTCAACCGATGAGCTTTCAAGTTTATCTTGACTTTCCGGAGCTATAGGAGTTTCGGGTGGTGTTGAGCTTTCGGGTACCACAGGACTTTCGGGTGCAGATTGGCTTTCAGGAGCAGCTGAAGAACAGTTCTCCCCCTCAACATGTGAGCCCGACTGTGAAGAAGAAGGTGGATTCTCCCCCTCAACTGAAGCACCGTGTTGTGGCGGGTCGTTTGGACTTGATCATCTTTCATTCATTTGCTTGGCAGCATCTTCGATGAGTTGCTACAGATGATCTACTTTGTTGTCTGCTGCACTAGCTTCCGAGAGAGTAGCCTTCTCTGGTTCATCGAATAACTCAACAAACTTCTCAAACAGATTTGCAATCGAGGCTGTGACTTGGCCTGTTAGAGAAAAACTTTCTCCAACTTTGTCTTCACAGGCCTTCAGCTTCTTGACATAGCTATCATCAAAAGTCACATAATAAGTTTCTTCTATCTTCCTCGAACGCTTGTTTAATACTCGATAGGCTTTCGAAGTGAGAGAATATCCCAGGAAAATCCCTTCATCGGCTTTGACGTCGAACTTGTTACGATGTTCTTTAGAGTTGAAGATGAAACACCGTGAGCCGAATACGTGGAAGAATTTAACATTTGGCTTCCTGTTGTTGATGCTCTCATAAGGAGTGAGATTAAAGCGTTTATTGAGATAGGACCTGTTCTGCGTAAAACATGCTGTAGCAATAGCATCAGCCCAAAAGTATAAAGGTAAAGAAGCAAAACTTTGCATGGTTCGGGCCGCCTCACACAAAGATCGGTTTCGTCTTTCGACAATCCCGTTTTGTTGAGGGGTGTAGGGAGCTGAGAAGTTGTGACTGGTTCCTTTTTCTGCCAAGAAGTCTTCGAATTCTTTATTTTTGAACTCCAGCCCATTGTCGCTCCTGATGTTGTGAACGACTTTCCTCAGCTGCACTTCAACCTGCTTGATAAACATCTTTAGCTTGAGAGTTGCTTCAGATTTGTGCTTCAGAAAGAACACCCATGTAAAACGTGAAAAGTCATCAACAATGACAAGAATATACTTGCTGCCACCGATGCTTTCGATAGATGATGGACCACACAAGTCAATGTGAATTAACTCTAGTGGTTCAACAACTTTAGTGTTTACAATCGATGGGTGACTTTGACGACTTTGTTTCCCCATTTCACACGCAACACATAAATGTTCGCGATCGAACTTGAGCAACAGAAGACCTCTAACATGACCTCCTGTCACAAGTTTGTTGATATCCTTGAAGTTGAGATGAGAGAGCCTTCGGTGCCACAGCCAGCTTTCGTCAGATTGTGCTTTGGACAAAAGGCAGATAACTGGATTTCCTTTGATAGGTTTAAGATTGAGAGGAAACATTTCTCCTTTGCGCTCCGATTTGAGAATCACTCTTTTTGTTTTCTTCTCTATTATTTCCGAACCCTCATCGTCGAATGAGACCTTGAGACCGGTACCTCCAACGAGCTGAGATACACTGATGAGGTTGTGCTGTAGTCCTTCAACGTATGCAACCTTTCTAATCGTGAAATCTCCATTTGTTATCATTCCATAACCTTTTATCATGCCGAATGAGTTGTTCCCGAACTTGACATTTCCCCCGTTTGAAAGAGACCGACATTCCCTCAGCTCTTCCTTCCTTCCTGTCATGTGACGTGAGCAGCCACTGTCAATATACCATTCTTCGTCAAACTGCTCATCACTGATAACCTGCAAAAATTAAGCAGATTTAAGAACCCAAAGTTTCTTAGGTCCACGTGAGCCTTTCACAGGAACAGGAATAGTAAGAGAGATGTCAACAAGATATGTTCTTTTTATTAAAGTTGTTTCATCTTTCTTTTTAATGGTGAAAACTTTAATTTTGTTGGGATTTGTTACAGTCGGTTGGGATTCAGGTTTAGGCATTTGGACTTTGGAATGATTTTAATCAGTCTTGACTGAGCAAACCTTCGATTTTCCTTTCAAATCTGTTGAAGATTTTGGATTTTGAGTATGAACAGAATTGGATTTAGAATGAGGTTGAGAGGAATTAGAAGAATTAGAACGAGAGAAGTTAGACTGAGAAGTTTTATTGACTTGAGGTCCTGAGTGACACTTTTGTTTTTGGTCATTTGTGGGACCGAATCTCGAACGTTGGTCGCTTTTGCTCTTGGAACCGAACTTATGCTTTCGGTAGCTGGTGTTCTCTGAACCGACCCTTTCCCTTCGGTTGTTATGATCCTCAGAACCGAACCTTTCCTTTCGGTTATTATTACTTTCTTGCTGCCTAACAGCACTTTTCTCTGACTTTGAATTTCTGTCATGATAAGAGAAATGGGCGTTTTGAGATCGCCAAAAATGTTTTAGTTCAGAGAGATTTTTCTTGTATCTCTGATTCCTTTGCTGCTTCTGATCCTTCACTTGATTCGGCTGTCGATGGATATTGGCTTTTTGCTTTTGCTTCTTGTCAGCCGGTTCACTTTGAACTGATGATGTTTCGCTTGAAGGAGTGACTTCTTCTGCAGGAACTCCTTTTTCTTCAGGAACTTCTTTTGTACCACTAGTACTTGGCACGTCGAAGTTGTCAGGCATGTTTAGTGGCTCTGGCACATATCTGCCTTTGGTTTTCCAGGACGTTCGCTCCGACAGACCAACGGTTTCGTCAGCATTATCGATAGGGGCGGACCAGAAGAACTCATCACAACCATCAGCATTATCTTCATTTACAATGGTCGTGAGTTCGGCTGTCTGATGTTCGGTTACTCCTGTGACCTTATACACCTGATTTGGAGTTGTCCTTACCTTTTGGTATACAACAACTTTTTCTTCAAGGATCGGGGACTTTTGTTGGGACAGACGAGCAAACTCCAAAGAATTTTCTGAAATAAGATTTTTGTGGTTTTCGGGTTCGCTCTTGACAAACTCAGAACAGTCAACTTCATCCTCTACAGAAATTTCACTCATATCATCATCCTCATTAAGCTCAGATGCATTTTCAACATCAATTTTATTTTCTGAGCTCAAGTTGGCATTCAATGAGTCAAACTTTTGTATGGTTTCGGTTCTTAGTTTCAGTTTATCATTTTCATCCAAAAGATTTTTCAGCATGTCCTTATGGTCATTGGACTTTATGAAAGATTCGATTTTGTCTAGACCATACATATAAGTCGGATTTACATCCTCAGACGAAACTACACTTTCGCAATTATATGCTTCAACGTCAATTTCATCTTCCTTAAACTCAAGGAAGGGAAAAATCATGCGATGAATTTTTTGTCCTATTTCACAGTTAAGATGAAGTTGAGTGATGTTAGAATAAAGACGCTTAGCAATCAAACAAAATACATTTCTTTGTTTCAAAAGTTTTAAATTGTCTCTTTGAAAATAAATGTTTTCGTCTTTGGATTTGATCAACTCCGACTCCTTCAGCTCTATCCACATCCTCCGTTCCTCACTCTTTGAAGACACCCTGCTTATTTGGTCAGTTAGGTTAGAATTGGTGACCCGTGTTTGAGTTAAACTGCTGTCTAGATGAGAGATTCTTGAATTTACATTTTTTAATTCTTTTTCATATGAATTTTGTGGGACTTTGAATGATACAAAAATGGATTGTACCTTCTTGATTAATTCATCAAGCTCATTAAACTGCACGCTGAGAGGTTTTGCTGTGAAGCACAAGTCCTATCGCTCCTTCATGTTTTCATTCCCACCATCTGTGTTGTATCCCCTCATTTGAGATACATTCGACACCATCAAACACTTTCCACCGCTTCCTTCACCTTTCGCAACGTAAGCCTTTCCATGAGATGGCTTTCTGACTTCATCATCCTCAGAGTCGGTTGACCAGACCTCCACGCCACCGAAATCATCATCTGCAACCGAACCCTGCACAATTAAAGCATTCATAGAAGGGTTAGAAGTAGTTTTCTTTCTCTTGATCTCTTCCAGTTTTTTCATCAACACAGCTTCTTCATCTTTTTCTTCATCCTTTTCTGCCATTTTCTTTAGGACACACTCTTTGGCATAATTGTTCTTTCCTCCAAAGTAGTAGCAGTTCACACATGAATCTCCTTCAGCTTTCGGCTCTTTCTTTGGTTCTTCTGCCTTCGGTTCCTCCCTCACTTTTTCAGAACTATAGCTTCCCTGCCAATTTCTGTTCTTATTGGTAGGAAACCTTTTCTTAATAAACATCTTTGTATTTGACACCATCATTGCATAATCTTCAGAGGTAAGGTTATAGTCTTCTAAGTTAAGATCTTCATCTTCTACCACACTTTTGCTTTTAGATAGAAGGGCCAAGGAACCCAAGCTTGAAACCACATTTTTCTCTTGCAAGACAATCTTTTCTTGGGATTTCAAAATCCCTACCAGTTTAGCCAATGAATATGATTTGAATTGCTCATGAGCTTTAACAGTGGACACAACCGCTCTCCACTCAGATCTAAGACCGTTCAAAAATGTAACTTTTTGTTCAATCAACTTCCTTTCAATATCGTGTTTAATCATCTTACTGAGAAGATGACTGAAACGATCGAATGTCTGAGTAACAGTTTCCTCGGGATTCTGCTTAAATTCGCCAAACTCAGATAAAAGTAAGGTCTGAATGGAAGGCTCCAGATCTTCGTCTGTGGAATATAACTCTGGCAGCCTATCCCATATTTCTTTGGCAGTGCTGTATAAACTTACTAGCCTAAAAGTATCCAATTGAAGAGCGAATCTGATTAGTCTCAATGCTTTAATATTGCACTGAAACTTATCCTTTTCGTCTTGAGCAATATCTTTTACGTCCTTCAACAGATCATTATACTCTTTCTGAGTTTTAATGATTTTAGACGTTGCTGAATGAGCGAATGGTCCAGACACGATTGCTTCCCAAATAAGATATCCATTGTCTTCAGATCCAATGACATAATCTTCAAAGTGATGTGCCCAGACTTCATAATCCTGGGTGTAAAGGATGGGAATCTTCGTCGTTGATCCAATGCTGTTTGAGATGTTTATCGGATTTGATTGTGACTCGTCCATGCTTGATCGTATAACCTGTTTGAAAGATCAGACTTGTAATATATAAGATTATGGCAAAACAAATAAATTCTGAGTTACGTCAATTATGGGATGACGGCTCAATAAATATTAGTTAATGCGGAATAACCCTAGTCGCAACCTTTTTCACAGAAAAGATGTGTATGAATTACACAGCCTCCTACTCTGATACCAAATGATAAGTTATTAATTAACTTGATGATCGATTAGATCTTCTTAACAGGTAATGCGATGAAGTAAAAACAGTAAATAAAACAAGTATAGATCAAGATGTGTCGAATGCTTAGATCAAAAAATCCTCAGCAGAGCTCGACTAAGAACTTCCACTGTAGAGGATTCTAGGGTTACAAGAACGATAACAATAAACTTGCTGAATAATAACTCTCTGATCGTTCTATTCTATCGTTACCTTCTAGGAGCATGCAAGCACCTATATATAAACTAAACCCTACTAAACTCACGGATGGACATGCCCATACCGGAGATACATAATGGACTAGCTAACGAGCCCAATAGACGCAATACATAACACAAAACACGACCCAACAGAATCGAAGGCAAAGAAAAAGCTAAAAGGTGATTCAGGAGTCAATTACCATTACTGTAATGGAGCTAATCGCTTTGCAGCTGACTGCATGTTGAGGAAAAAGGATGAAAAGAAATCCAAAGTCAAAGACGAAGCTTACTACGCTGAAAAGCTTGAGGAAGTTCGTGCAAAGGCAAAAGGGCTATCTTTGGTTGCTAGGGGAAAGATAGACGAAGATGAAAGTTTAACCTACCGAATCTGGTCTTCGGGTTTAGATGATGAAGAAATGAGGCACCCTACACATGGTGCGATGTTCGCTAGTTTTGAGGAGAATAGCGAAGAAGAAGAAGAAATCTTTGGACATTGCTTCGTGTTCAAATCCACCGATAAGTCTCCTATGAACACCAAGGTACGTGCTATTCTTGAATCTTTTAATATTCCTCTAATTGCTTATGATGCTGAAATAACTGCTTTCGATGATATTGTTGCTTATTATGATGCTGTTATTGTGTCTGCTAGTACTGAGGCTCAAAATTTAAAAACACAACTAGCTGAGACACGAAGACAGTTAGATAGAGATATTAGATTGTTGTTAGCTCAATGAAACATCTACTGTAATTCTGCTAAGAGACTATATGCAAAGTTAACTGCTTTACATCATTCATCTGAAATAAGCAAAGAACAACATAGAAAATTACTACCTTTTCTTCCTTGTGAACGTGAAAAAGTTGATGTTATATTGTATGATTCTGAAGATACTATTGCTCAGTTTGACAAAATACTTGACGATAGATTTGCATATGGTATTGTCAAAATTGATGAATTTCTGAATGCTGATGAATTGGTAGATATTGTAAATGATAGTTTAACAAAGAATGAACAAATTAAGATTTTAAAGAAAAAAGAGACTTCGACTCTTGATTCTCAACTCAATTATGCTGATGTCGATGACAATTCAGATAATGTGCGTGAAATTAGTGAAATCGAAGAGGAAGAAGAGATTGATTGTTCTCAACTGTCAGTAATTAATATAACGTCTAAGGTCAAAGGTAAAGAAATTTTAGTTGATTCGATAGTGAAGGTTGACACTGAAAAACCCTCAACTTTGAAATTTTTGACATTGACAATGTGGAAGTTCGAAGTAGCCAAACAGACGACACTGATGATGACGAATAGAAAGTGAAAACTTCGTGTGAATGTAAAAAAGAGAAGAATGTTTCAACTGAAACATCACCTACACGCGTTGTTGTAAAACAAGTGTATGGTGACACGAAGGAATTCAACAAAGTTCTTAATGACAAAGGTGCACACTACTTGGAAACCAACATTGTTGTCTATCCGAATTTCTCATGCACTGATAAAACGGTTTTTCCAAACCAAGTCTTCGTCACTGCTGGAAATGTTGAGAAAATCAAGCCTGAATTCAACATAATAGTTGAAAACGATAACAAACGATCAACTACCAAAGGTTTCTTTGCAAATCAAAACACGGTAGAAAACAATTTAACTCAAAGTTCTTGTGTTTTTCAACATCAAAAACCACCACAAAAATGTTTGGTTAAACATGAAAAAGAAAATAAAGTGTTTGAAAAAGATGTAATAACAAAACCGGAAGCGAAATTAAATTCTCACGAATTTAAAATGATGGTTGGAAAATTTTCAAGTGAAAACAATGTTTCGAAACGAAAGGCAATTTTTTTGGCAAGTAGTGTCTAATGAAAGGCCTAATGTTGTTAAAACACAAAAGGACACATGTTTTCACAGACAAATGAAAATTGTTGACAAATATCCAATAAATAAAAAGGATGGATCTATTCGAAAATATGATAACATTAGAGAATATGAGACTTCTCGTAACTTTGTGAATGATCATAAGTTTCAAAATGTTAGAAAATCAACGAATAATTCACCAATTTCGAATGTCAAAACCCAAACAAAAACAAAATTTTCACCTAAACAACCAAATTTTCCAAATCATTCGATCACAAAACCGACCAAAGTTTCTTACACAAAAGGAAAATCTAATGTAAATTCAATCAACAATTGGCTGGAAGGGCAAGGAAAACAATTTCAAACTGACAAAATTTCACAACAACAAATCAAGACTGCGTTCGAAAAATATGTGAATGAATCTTTTGGTGGTAGTTCGTCTTCTCATGGTTCGAATGTTCCAATACAAACATGGAAACCTGTCGTGGAAGTTAAACATGTTGCGAAGGCTGAGGTGAAAATCAAGGAAAACCCAAAACTATCGAACAACTTTATTTCAATATCTAGATCTAATGATGTTGATTTAATTCATAGTCTAAAGGAAAAAGTAAAAACTTGGGTTTTAAATTCGAAGAATATGTTAAATGCTACTAATGAAGGACCCAAAAAGCCTTGGGTTCCTAAATTTTTTCATTAAATGTAGGTGATGTGTAATGAGCAATACGATTCGAAATGGTATATTGACAGTGGTTGCTCTCGTCACATGACTGGAAGAAAGGAGAACTTGCGAGATTATAGAAGCTTGGAAAATGCTGGACTAGTTAAATTTGGCACCAATCATAAGTGTCAAGTGAAAGGCTATGGAAAAGTCACGAATGGGCAATTCACAGTAAATAGAGTTGCTTATGTTGAAGGCCTTCAACATAACTTGATTAGTGTTTCGCAACTTGTTGTGGGCATTGGAAATCAGGTGGTGTTTAACGAAGAAGGCAGCATCATATCGAAAGTGAACACAAATGAAGTGCTTCTCAAGTCAAAAAAATTATGGAGACATGCTCACACTCGAAATCAAACCGATTGTGGGCAAACCAGCAGTGTGGCTCTTGTCCAAGACTTCTAATGATGTTAGCTAGCTATGGCATCACAGATTGTCTCACTTGAACTTTCGCAATATTAAAAAACTTGTCACTGAAGATTTGGTTCAAGGTTTGCCTATACTTAAATTTGATAATGATACTTTATGTGCAGCTTGCGAACAAGGAAGACAACATAGAAAAGGACATCCAATCATTATAGACTCGAATATTGTGGAACCGTTGGAACTTCTTCACATCGACTTATATGGACCGTCGACTGTTGAGACACTCAATAAAAAGCAGTACATTTTAGTTGTTGTTGATGATTTTTCTCGATTTACATGGGTATTTTTTCTCAGGTTAAAATTTGAGGTTGCTCAGACGATGATCGACTTTATCAAGAAGATTGAGATAAGTCTTAAAAAGAATGTTCAAAAGATCAAAAGTGATAATGGTTATGATTTTATAAATCAAAATCTGGATTCGTTTCTCATAGCTAAGGGAATTTCGCATAATTTCTCATCACCATATACACCACAACAAAATGGTGTGGTTGAAAGGAGGAATAGATCTCTATGCGAAGCGGCTAGGACAATGCTGACATATGCGAACTTACCTCAATATCTTTGGGCTGAAGCTGTGTCAACTGCGTGTTTTACTCAGAATCGTTCATTTATTCATCGAAGATTCAATATTAATCCATATGAAATACTTAATAATCGAAAACATAATATAAAATTTTTTACATGTTTTTGGTTGCAGGTGTTTTATAATGAACTTAAAAGATAATCTTTCCAAGTTTGAAGAGGTGTATGAGGATGCACCATTAGACTTCGATCCGACATATCCTCCAATGGAAAAAATGAACAAAAAGTCATCCCAAAGAACAGGTCATAGGGAATCCTCAAGACGGTGTTTTGACTAGAGCTCTGATTCGTGCCAAAAACAAGTTACTTAATGTGAATCAAGAATTGTGTATGTTTAATGTTTTTATTTCGAAAATAGAGCCAAAGACAGTATAGAATGCAATGGAATACTTAGATTGGGTTGTTGCTATGAAATCTGAACTGGCTAAATGTGAACGAAACAAGGTTTGGAGACTAATTCCTAAATCTTCTGATGTTTCAATTGTCGGGTTAAAATGGATTTTCAAAAATAAAACCGACAAAGATGGCAATATTATTCGAAACAAGGCTAGGCTTGTAGTAAAAGCCTATTCGCAACAAGAAGGAATCGACTATGAGGAAACCTTCGCCCATGTTGCAAGACTCGAGGCAGTTCGAATATTTTTAGCCTATACAGCTCACAAAAATTTTGATGTTTATCAAATGGACGCTAAGTGCGCATTCTTGAATGGATAGCTAGAAGGAATGGTCTATGTCGAACAACCACCGGGCTTCGTAAATGAGGAACATCCTGATCATGTCTACATTCTAGACAAAGCAGTTTATAGATTAAAACAAGCACCAAGAGCATGGTATGCAACTCTTACCAATTTCTTGAAACAGTAAAAATTTAAGCAAGGATCAGTTGATCCCACACTATTTCGAAAGAGAGTGGGTAATCATCTAATGCTTGTTCAAATTTATGTTGACGATATTATTTTTGGCTCAACTGACCCTGAATTGTCTACTGAATTCGAAAATCTTATGAAAAGTCATTTTGAAATGAGCATGATGGGAAAAATAAATAATTTTCTTGGTTTGAATATAAGACAAAATAGGGATGAAATTTTTATCAATCAAGAAAACTACACGAAGAATCTGCTCGAGAAGTTTGGAATGACGAACAGTACAAAGCTTAGAGTGCCAATGGCAGTGGGAACAAGACTAACTCCTTCGTTAGATGCTCCTGCTGTTGATCTAACACTTTATTGAAGCATGATAGGGTCTTTATTGTACTTAACTGCAAGTAGGCCTGATATTATGTTTTCAGTTTGTAATTGTGCCAGGTACCAAGCAAATCCCAAAGCCCCACTTAACTACAGTGAAATACATTTTTCACTATCTTAAGGGGACAATTTCGTTAGGACTCTGGTATCCTTCGAAGACGGGATTCTTCATTCAAACTTTTTCAGATACTGACCTTGGGGATGTACATTGGATCGAAAAAGTACAAGTGGTGGATGTCAACTTTTGGATGGCAAGCTGGTGAGTTGGCAATCGAAAAAGAAAACTTGTGTTGCTATCTCCACTACTGAAGCTGAATATATTTCTGCTACTGCCTGTACTTCTCAAATTATTTGGATACAATGTCAACTTTGTGATTATGCTATAAATATGAAAAAGATTCCCTTGTACTGTGATTCTCAAAGTGCGATTCGCATTTGTCACAATCCCGTACAACACTCAAAGACAAAACACATTGCTCTTCGATATCACTTTATCAAAGATCTTGTAAAGTATGGGAATATCGAAGTACATTTTGTTAAGACCACTGAACAACTTGCTGATATTTTTACTAAAGCTCTTGATGAAAAATCATTTGTGAGAATTTTAGCAGGTTTAGGAATGCTCAATGCGAATTCAGTGCCAAATATTATCACTCAAGGATGAAAGAAGTTTATCTAGTAATGAAATGTTCATTCAGCGGATCTGAGTCAGAATCATTCAGAAGTTATTGTGCGTTAAGAGGCTTCGCTATGCTTCGCTTTCGCATATTGGGTAACTTAAGTTCATTTTACTTCTTTTCTTTTAAGAATTGAGAAAACACAAAAAACCCAAAATATTTTCATTTGTTCGATTTTCTTTTCTTTCGCATATTTGTTTATAATCTTTTCGAAAAATACAAAAACAACAAAAAGATTTTCTTTTGCTTTGTCTTTCATTTTCTAAAAATATAAAATTCCAAAAAGATTTTCTTCAATTTGTATTATTTTCTTAAATTTGTTTTGATCTTTTATGTTTGAAAAATATAAAATCACAAAAATATTTTTGTTTCTTTTCAAAAATATAAAAACACAAAAAGGTTTTTGTTCTTTTAATTTTGTTCTTTTAGATTTGTGTTTTTCAGTATTAGTGGGAGCAAAATTCGAAGAGGCCATGCTTAGGTTTCTATGGGAAGGTATCATTTCTTTGAACTATATACTAGTTAGGATGTCCCTAGAAGCATGCTGCAGCATGTCGACCCAAGCCTCATATGACTCTAAGTGTGTCAAACGAAAGCCATAATGAAACTTTCATACGAAAGTTTCTTCCCAATTAGGCTTACATTCGCATAAGTCCAAGGAGCTACCTTACTATTCTCACATGAGTTAAGAGTATTATGTTTGGTCCAAAAATAACAGAGGTACATTTGATCTTAAAACCAATCTTTTTCATCACAAAATTTTTCTTAAACGACGCACACACGAAGACACATGTCCATGAGATCACTTGAGCAAAACAATCGTGATTTAGACATGTCATCAATCTGTGTTAATGATCTTATTTCATGAGTCCGTGAAGTAAGTAAAACCCAAAATCTTCACACATTAAGGAATTGACGGGGAACCATGTTCCAGATTTATACGAAACATTTGTTTCTGTACCTGATATTTCATATACCTCAAATCATATTCATTTTTATGAGTAGTCCTGATCAAATGTTCGAAGCCCATGATGTTTCTTTCCCAATAGGATCCAGCACTTAATTTTTTTTATGAATATGATTTCCGTGTGAGTATATATCTGAATCCATTGTCTGTTTTCAACATAGTCCAAAGCAATCTTGTCCCTGATCAAAACGATCAAACAAGTAATTTCGGTTACAATTACTCACCTTATATTTAGGTTGATATGTAACGAAATTCGCATAACCACCAAATTAAGCTTATAAAGAAGCCCTTCGATATTTCTCTACAAGTAGTCGATTGTAAATCACGGGAACACACGAAAGCAGTTGATTACCTCTCTTGGTAATTAACGAAGTAACCTTTGCCCGGGGTTTCACTGCTTCATGTCAATAAAATTTGACATCACAGAATCCCAAAAAAAAATTTAAAAATTGCTTCTCATCTCATTCGTTTAAATCACATGCACTCACGAAATCCTTGAGGTTCTAAGTTCTACCAACTTAGGTTGAAGATTTCACAAGTCTGGCATATGACTTCGTTTAACAACCCATAAACGAAAGAGCCTAACCTCCAAAACGAAGGGTTCATTTTTAACAGCTGTGATCGCGAAGGGGTTAAAGTAACTGTTGGCCCTAGTTTTAAGGAATTTAATAGGGCATGATCATTACAACGGCTAGTGATTACGAGTTTTCAGGAACACATAACCTAGTCTATAATTCAACAACGGTTCAACTTTGGGGCAATATATAAAAAGGGAATTTTTCACTAAAATCTTTGCGCGATTCATAACTCTCAGACGAACAAAAACCCTAGAATTCTTTTCTCAAGCTATTCCCAATTTTCAAAAATAGCAGACAACCAATCCAACACTGAAGACATTGTCTCACAACCTCTGATGAAAATCCAAAGTACAAATTATCAGGTTGATGCTGCTGTGTCGACATATCTAGAGGAGTTGAAGATGTTAATTGTTGCACTGAAGCGATCACCTTTAGCCACGGTGATGTTTAATTCTTTTTCTGTTCCGATGACCAGGTTATCAATGGCAGCTTCCACAGCGTCATTCAACAAAGCAACATACATCATCACTTTTAACTTGGTGAATGATACAAGTGTTCGATTGACAAAGTCGATGTTCATTAGTTACTTGGAGATTCCTAACTCAACACCCTTCTTCAAACCTCACAATGCACATATTGTGCATATGTTCTATGAGATGGGGCATCAACCACAACTAGAAAAAAAATCAGTGATTTCAGAAAGTCAGAATTGCCTTGTATCTGGAATTTTCTCTTTGGAATTTTCCTCAGGTGTTTAACAGGTCGAAGTGTAGGTCTTGACAGAGGCAGGATGGAAGTATATGCTATGGTCATGGGGTTATACTACGATCTAAGTGTCGATTATGGGACTCAATTATGGAAGGAATTTATTAAGAGCCTTGAAAATACGACTGTTGAAAAGGGGATTTCGTGTGCTCATTATTGGAGCTTGATTCTTCAAAAGGATTACGAAAAAGAAGGCATACAAGTTCCTGAGGGTGCAGAGGTTGCAGAATTGACCAAGTATCCATGCCCTAAGGTAGTGGAGGATGATGAAAATATCTTTACGAAGATTGCGAGAATTCCTGATGCAATGCTTTGTAAAGTAATTTCTTCTCATAAAGTGCTCATCAGATATATGAAGTCTATCAATCCAGATGTTCAAACTGGAGTTTTGTTAAATGTTGAAGGTGAGTCTTCCAAGCAAGCAAAGAAGTCAAAGAATGAGGAGAAAACAAAGACTGAATTACCTAAGTCTTCAGTAGGGGAAGATATTCAGAAGGTTGTTGGATCTGACAAGGCTGCGAAGGAGCTTATGCCTTCAAAATCAGGTGTTTTAAAGAAGCTTCGCAAAATGTCTCACAAGCGGACTTCGTTTGATGATACTCCAATCATTCGCAAAACACAAGTGAGTAGTAAGGGAGTTGTTATCAGAGAAATTCCTGCACCTGCTTCTCCACTGTCCAAGAAAAAGCGAGCCCATGATGTTGCGAAGCACATTACTGAGAAATTGTATAAGAAAAGGAAGCTTGTTGTATGAGATGGTTCTTCAGAATATGAAGTTGCTCCTGAAACTCCGATTGTTTATACTTCAACAATGGTAACAACTTCACTTATAACTTCAAATATAACTTCGATTGTTTCTACCACAACCACACTTCCACTCGAAGTAGTCACTACCGAATCATTTAATTAGGAGGTACCTACTTCTGATATGGTTGTCAACGTATCTGATACGGGGGCACCTATCACGAGTGTCGAAACATCATTACCTATTATTTTGTCCACTTCGTTACCTATTTCATCTGAAAGCCTAACTACACCGTTACTACCATTTCTCATCCTAAACACATCTGTTACAACTTCACCCATATTTGATCATGTTTTGAAACATCCTTTCATGACTCTATTCCCATCTCAATCCCTGAGGATCCTCAACCAATAACTTCACAAGCTCATTCCGATGATGAAACCAAAGGAGGTGGTTTTGGAGGAACATTTGAAGAACTTCATTTTGATTCAGAGGAGGAGGAGATACCTGACCACATCCTTATGTCGGGTAAACAATTCAAAATCCTGAATCGCAAGTTAAATACCATCCTTCAGTCACAAGCTGACTCTGGTGCGAAGCATTCGCTTTCTGGTATGGAGGTTGATGCAATGATAAAAGCAGCAGAAAGAAGACTGCTTGAGAAGATAGATGGTAATGATCAAAACAATGAGCTTCGACTTAAAGCTAAAGGGAAAAACTTTGATGGTTCCTTACAAGAACTGAAACATGCCACAAAAGAACGTCATGTTCTTTTTGTCCAAGATGTCAAGAAAGTAAGGGAGGATGTGAACTTGAAAGTTGAAGATTTGAAGCAATAGATTGTAAAATAGCTTCAACAGATCACTTCGCAAAATTCGACAGTGCAACAATGTGTTGATATCGTGGCTGATGCAGTCACACAAATTGTTAAAGACTATCAATGCGTCTACTATCGAAGCCAAGAGAAAAGATGACAAGGAGCAGTTCGCTAAGCTCATTGAGTTATTAGCTGAACTAAAGGGCATTGTGTTGAAACCTACTCCTCAGACAATTTTAACTCCTGAATTCCTAACACTGAAAGTGAATTCGTTGGAGCAGGCAATTCAAAAGGATTTGGCTCCTATAACAAATTTTACTTCCCTTTTGCCAAAGAATGTCCCACCTGCTTTCGCAGGGGTGCAAGGGGGAGAAGTAAAAGGAAGTAAAGGGGAGGATGCGAAAGTTGTTGGGAAATTGCATTCGACTCAACTAAAAATGACATTACCTTTGAAGACCAGCCCAATTCCTTCAACAATAGTAACATCAAAACCAAGTACAAAATAAATTCCTAAAGGAATTAAAATTGGTTCAGCAAATGAAGGAAGTTCAAGTGCGAAGCCTGATACTTCAAATATTGGGAAAGGAAAAGGTATTGCTCATGAAAAGTCGAAGGAGGAGAAGAAAGCTGAAATTGATGCTGAGATAGAGAAACAGAGGCATATTCAAATCATTCTGAGGCTAAGAGAAAATGACCCACCAACAATGAACAAAGGTGATCCTGCAAAGTTATACTCATTCGAAACAATTGAATCCAGAGTATTGGGGAACCACATGTATGCATTTGAGAAAAAGACAAGGAGAAGCTATGCCACATTGAACTCAGACATATGCCAACTAGACTTCCCAATTAATGAAATGATGTTTATCACTGCACAGTACAAGGTCAGTGAAAGATTCAAAGATCTTGACGAATACACATACATGAAAATTCGATTTCATGTTGAACTTGGGAAAAATCAAGATGAAGTTTGGTCCCTGGTAAAGATAAAAAAGGTGATGGCAATCAAGAAAGACGTAATGTTCGAGAATCTGCTTCAGAACTTTTGTTACTTTGTGGTTCGAGCAGACAATAAACCATTTGATTTTACAATTGCTGACTTTCCTTTGATGAATCTCAATGATCTCATTCAAGTAGCCCTAATTTTGAAGGATATGAAAGAAACCCAACTGAAGGAAACTGATTTAGATGTGTTCAGACATGGTTTCGGGCATCTTAAGATATTCATAGATAATTACTATGATTGCTTGGCCTTAACTGATGAAGAGATTTCTTCAGGTCTTGGAAGAAATGTTAATGTTTCTATGGAACCTACGAAGCCTCAACAGGAGTTGATGAAATATTCTGATGGTGAAATTTGTCTCAAACCATTTGGCATGGTATTCGCAGGGAAAGACACAAAAGGAAAGGCAAAGAGATTCTTGTTTCAAGTTGCTGAGATTGAAAGATACACAACTTCGCAATATACGAACTTCATTGTTTGTATGAATAACTGCACCAAGAACAATGATGGAGACAAGAAGGAACTGAAGAAGATAATCACTTGGTACTCAGAAATTCGAAGGACAATGCACTCAGTTGCTCAAGTTATCATTAACTGAGTGACTTCAACTGTTTACAAAGGGGGAAAATGTTGAGTCATTTAGTTGTAAAAGTCGAAGCATTGTTTGTTCTATTTCGCATGTTTTTATTTACTAAGTCTTTTTATGTTGAAGCTTAATGTCTAGACTTAGTATTTTTTGTACACTCATGTTTCCTATAAATAGGGGCTGAGGATAGAAGTAGAGATACGAGTCTTTCTGCTTATTTGGTAATCAGTATTGTATTAGAATTCTCTGTTCAATACAAACTTGCTGATTAATATTTACATCTTGGTGTTCATATCATTCATTACCCATTCATCTAGATCATGATTGTTTTCTAAATGTCGATTACAATTCTCATCATCTAGAGATATGAGTTGTTGACTATGAGTTGGTTATAAATTGATTGGACGAAAACGCATTGGTAACTGGATGTTATAAGACGTGCCTTTGTGTATGATTCAACAAGTAGTAGAACAAGCATATATGTCGAAATTTAGCCATTCCTTTTACCCTTTAAGGGATAAAAGCGATATCTGTGGGCCCCTCAATGATTTAGTGTTGACACCACGAAGTGCTCGGCCAAGCATGGACTGATTTGATTTGTTCAATTAGTCGATCGTCATAAATCGGAAATCGGGAAAAAAAAATGGACAGAGAGAAAGATTATAATCCATGTCTTAGTCCATATGATATCTAGAATGGAGGAGTATATGATCCCTTATTTAATGGACAATTCAGTTGACTAAGTCAGTGTTCGGCAACGACTTTAAGAGCTACGGTTGCTAGTCGGGATCTTGGAGTCATATGCAATAATATTTTTAGACTTATCCAAGTGGGAGACTGTTGGATTAGATGTCTAATCCCATAACTATTATTGGTACGTATTCGACCCGAGATTAAATTTTCAATTCTTGTATACTGCTCACCTTTAGTCAATTTGAAATCTGTAGTCTCGATATGGTCTGACTCCCTCACAGACCACCCATATAGAATCATATTGTTGAATCCCTGCAGAACACTTATACTTGACAGTAGGCTCAGATAATCCTTCGAGTAGGAGACTCATCTATGCAACTGTTAGACTCGAACAAGTGCTACACAACAGGGTCAAATCAATTACTCTGAGATTACTTAATCCAAACTGCAAGTGCCTTAGCACTTTCGATCAACAAGTTACTCCACATACACATGATTCCCCAAGTTACTACTATTGCCCGTAGCATCACGCTGCTTCGTGGCTATTTTCCAAAAATCCATCGGGACCTCCCTGGTCCCCAACTTATCTGGGATACTGAATTCTTGTCCGGTTGCTGAGCCAAGAATAACCTTACAGTCGCCCCACGCGACTTCTGAAGAGGACTTCAGCTATCGAAATCTGCCCTAACCGTATTGCCACTCATGGCTCCATTATTCCTTCTGATCTTCCTGATCATGACAGTCCAACTACCTGTTGACATTGAATCTAATACGAAAATGAATGCTACCAGAACCATTGTAGTTTTACATCACGCCTCGTCTCCAACGACCTACCTACTCACATTCGTGCATCTGACCTGCCCTGACATAAATCATCTGAAGGAGTTTGTGAGTGATGTAGCATTACCCAAGCAGTCAGTTACCCATCCATACCCGAAGTCCTAAAAACTAATATTGTGAAGCATATCTGGGTGTTGGCCTCCCCTTCATTCTATTTCAACTGGATAGTGTCGAGCATATATGGGTGTTGGCCTCCCCTTCGCTCTTTTTCAACCGGATACTACCGAGCATATCTGGGTGTTGGCCTCCCCTTCGGTCTATTTCATCTAGATACTTTCGGGCACATTTGGGTGCTAGTGAATGCTATGGCTATCCCACAGTCTTACAACACTTCCCACACTATTTGGCCGCTAGTGAATGCTACGGCTATACCGTAGTCTTACAGCACCTTCCATGCTAACTCAACCACTGACCCTACTCTCTTACCGTTGATTACCAATCCGACCACACCCAAAGCCAACCACACACATGATCTGACATCCCACACTGAACTCATGTCCTGATTGGGATCCTCAACCTGTTTCCATAAATCCTGCTATCAACATTTCGAGAATACGATCTCATTATTGGCAAATTTTCACGCTGTCCTCCATCCATATAGCCGCTTACGCTGTCTTCCTTCCTGACAAGGATGCGAAAATTATCCCATTTTCAAAACTGCTCCTACTTCTGAATCCCTGGACGATTCTCCCCCACCTAGATTCGACTAAGTCTTCACAATACATGAAAATTGAAGAATTCCCAATCTTTCTCACTTTCCAACGATTGATCCGATGACAACCAACTCTTACCAAGTAATGCTCCATTACTAGCCCATACCCAAACAAATCACACAACTTCTAAGAACCAGATGAACACTTCCCGCATCCCAGCGAAACCGATATCCCCTGATGCTTGAAATGCTACCACACTCGAATCTTGAAGACCAAAAAACAGATGCTCCAACTAATACCTCAACAACGAGCCACTTCCCTTGGCTCTTCCATCAGCCAATTAATAACGGTTACTAAGACCATTGAATCTTGATGATGATGGATAACCATCCAGTGGAATCCATCAACCAATCATTATTTTTCAACCTCTTTCCATATTGATATTCGAAAAAAATAATAACTTTTTTTCTATGAAAAATATTCAACATATGCACTTTTTTTTGTAAAAAAATGCATTTTTTTAAAATTTTTTTTTAACTATTCAGCTTCTATATCGACGTCGTAGTCAGTTAAAATGTTTCTAGAAAGAAAAAAAATTATCTAGAAAAAGTTCAAAAAATGTGCATATATGCACAAACTCAAATGTGCATGATTTTTCAACTTTGGTTTTAAAGTTTATCATATATTGAAAAAAATAACTAAAATATGTAAATTCATAATTTATTAACCTTTTTCCATATTGATATTCAGAAAAACAATTACATAAAATGTGCATCATATGCACATATACACAAAATGAAAATATGCATATATGCACATCTACATATATGCACATCTGCATATCACTACAAAAAAAAAATAGAGTACTACCAGCAACATATGTCGTTGTAACACCCCATTTCCAAATCAAACCCTAAAATTTGAAGATGTGTTTTAAGTATTATTTTATACCGATATGTGAATATATTTAAATAAATAGGTTAGTTAAAAAGTGTGTAATTGGCATTATAATTTGTTTTTGAGGATTGAATAGTGCTTTCGGGGTTCGTAGTGGAAAGAATATTTGAGCATATGGCTAAAGGATAATCAGTCAGACTTGTTTTGTAATTCGTAGACTTATATTGAAAATATTTTGTAGATGAGGGGCTATTTGGATAAATTTGAAGTTAATTGTTGGGATCATGATGTTGCGTCTTGGGCTCGTTTCTTTTTAGCGCAGTTTTGTAACCACTTTTGGGCCTGTCCAACCTTGTATTATTTTATTCTAGGGTTCTAGTATTTAAGGTGCATGCATGCATCCTTAGTAATTAACGCTTATATTATTCTCATCATAATATTGTAAACCCTAGCTACAGTGGAAGTTCTTAATCAAGCTCTGGTGAGGCGTGACTATGTTTGAATCATAAGCATTATATTGATTTTATCTTGTGTTCATTGTCTTGTTTGATTTAGTTGTTTGTTCTTCATTGATTTACCTGTAAAATATCTAAATGATCTAGAGAGTATATCTCATCAATTGGTATCAACCTCCACCCCCTCCAGAACCGAAAGCTACTGTTGGACCGAAGTATAATGAAGCTTCGGTCAGTAAAGGTCAAAAGAAAAAGAAGATCATTGGTGAAGATGATGAAGCTGAAGAGGATGATATTGATGACATTGTTACTGGAGCTCCTTCCAAGCCTGATCCAAAATTCAAGCCTTCTGAGCAAGAGCTTTGGGAGAAGATGGATCGTTTGGAGAAAGAAATGAAAGAGAAGGAACTTCTTGAGATAAAGAAGTCAATGTTTCCCAAATGGACCATTGAATCGCTCCAGAGGGAAGTCATTGATGAACCGAGTACTCATTGGCTTGAACCAATTTTATCGTTCAGTCTTGAGAACTCGAAGGACGCTCAATTCGATATGCCAATCAACCGAAAGGCATTCATCTTTCACTGCTTTTCCTCGACTGCTGTCGTTCCCTCTCCAGACCCGAAGGTTGATCGGGACTTGCTGGAATTTTATCTGGAATTTTCTGAACCACAATACCTGACCTGGAGCCTGAAGAAAATTACAACGGTCAGAGTATTAAAGCCCTCTTCAGCTGGGAAATTTATCAATTTCAAATTCAAGGTGACCTGAGGCTGAGATAGCTCGGTCCATACCATTTCCGTAGCTGACCTTCCAAATCTGAACCCACATGATTAGATACTCCTCAACAATATTTTGCTATACAATCCTCAGGAGTATCAACCAATCATTAATCACATCAAGCGAATGCTTGTTTGTTACATTCACGAAGTAGCAAAGATGGTTCAAGAGATTGCCACTGCTATTCATAAGCGTCCTACGGTCAAACAAATTGGAAGAGCTGGCAATGTGAACATGATGATTAAGGTCAAGATTGATATGAAGTTTCATACTGTGATGTTCATTAGGGGCGAAGGTCAAAAATGCCTATTTTCTCTTATTGACAAGTACCTGTTCCCTACTGCTTGCTTGGAGCATATTTTGGAGATAATCCATAGGTGTAATCAGAACAGTGAAGCTGACAAGAAGTTGTTTACTGATATGCTTCGTTGGTATATTCAGTTTCGGCAGACGCTTTTTGCTATTATCCCTCAGTTGTTCAAAGTTGTGAAGCAAGTCAAGGTCACTCAACCTAAGTGAAGGCCTCGCCCCAATTGACGGAAAGGGGGAGATTGTTGGGATCATGATGTTGCGTCTTGGGCTCGTTTCTTTTTAACCCATTTTTGTAACCGGTTTGGGTATGTCCAACCTTGTATTATTTTATTCTAGCGTTTTAGTATTTAAGGTGCATGCATGCATCCTTAGTAATTAACGTTTTTATTATTCTCATCATAGTATTGTAAACCCTAGCTCTCCTCTACAGTGGAAGTTCTTAATCGAGCTCTGTTGAGGTGTGACTACGTTTGAATCATAAGCATTATATTGATTTTATCTTGTGTTCATTATCTTGTTTGATTTAGTTGTTTTTTCTTCATTGATTTACCTGTAAAAGATCTAAACGATCTAGAGATTATATCTCATCATTAATTTGAAAGAAAAAGAGAAGGAGGGGCTGAATATGTCATAATTGAGATGTTAGGGATAAAAAGGGTAATTTATGGACTGGCTTTGCAAAGAAATTCAAAAACGGGGGGCTACTTGGTAAGGATTATACCTTAATTGAAATGGATTTTAATGTTGAGGGCTAAAAGGGTAAATTATGGACTCACTTTGAAAGAAAAGGGGAAGGGATGGACCAAAGGTGGCATTATGAAAGGAAGTTTATAGGGCTCGGGGTATATAACCCATCAACCTGGAAACCCTAACCCTAAAAACACCCAACCATTACCACCTTATACCCCCTTCGTCTCCAGCGCCATTATCATCCGACTCCAACTCGTTTTCGATCACTGAACGGCCACATCTGACCACAGGATGGCCGCCATTCTTCTCATTCTCTTTCTCTAGCCGCCATCATAGAGCCTCAACCGCCTCCACCGTTCATGACTCTCCATCCTCCTTTATCGGCTCCGACCACCGTAGCCATCACCGCGATGTTGTTCCATTTCATTTGGACGACGTGTCGCTTCTTGTTTCCGTTGAAGACCAAGTTCTCGCCAGACGCTAGGCTTTTGTTACTGCTATGAATCGCTTATGTGGCTGCCTCCTAGTGTCGCTGCATCCATCAGTACCAGTTATGCTGCCTTCCCGTGATGTTGCCGTTGCCGTATGCCACCAGGTGGGTGGCGGGGTTCTTTTGCGAACAAAATCAGAGAGTGTGTTTTGTATGTGGTTTTTGCTGGCCAGATTCCACGAGAAAAGCTACCACCACCACCGTGAGGTGGTGGCGGCCACCTTGTACCACTGCCAACCACCATAAGGGATGGTTGTGTGTGTGTGTGTGTGTTTATCTTAGTGTGTGTGTGTGTTATTTGGGATTTTGTGTTGTATGATTATAATGGGTGATAGAATAATCAAGAAACTCATAACCACCACCAGCCATCGTGTTGGGGGTGGTGTGGTCTTGTTTGTGTTTAGTTTGCTTTTGGGATGCTTGGACATAATTGGACTAGAACCATAACCACCTCCGTGAGGTGGTGGCCGCCGCCGCGAACCGTTGTTGACCACCACTAGCTGAGGTGGTAGTGGGTGATGCCCGACTTATTTAACCCTAGTTGACCTAATGAAACGCTAATTGATCTAAAGACTTAGCTTTTGGGCCTAATTGGGTTGGAAACCCTAATTAAGGTTTGAAAAACCTAATCTTGGAGATTTTCATTTGGACTTATCGGGACCCACATTTTAGGACGTTAGAATTGATTTATGAATTACACCCGATCACACCATATGATTTATCTAGTAGAGTGATGGACTTAATGGATTAAGTCCTTAATGGGTTAATTAAGAAACACTTAACCCTAATCGTCATTTTATGTGAAAACCCTAATCTTGATTGGGCCTTAAGTTGGGTCTTTGTATTGGGTTTTGGTGATGGGGCTAATAATAGGCCATCCAAAAACAAGCATATGGACTAGAATAATTTGATGGGCTATAGGGTAAGGACCATGTAAGGGGTTTGGGTCCAATTTGGAAAATTGGGTCATAAATGGGCCATAACTGGGCCTTGAGGATTATGAGATGTTGGACCATTGGAATACCAATGTTGGACTAGAATAAATGATTGGGCCTTAGGATAAGACCATGTAAAGGTTTGGGCCCAATTTGGAAAATTGGGCTATGTGTTGGGCTTTGATTCATAGTTTGATTTTTGGGCCTTTGGATTTGGCCTTGAGTGCTAAGAAGGAGGTAAAGTAGTCTTTTACCCCAAGCATGGACTTATGGATATGTGTTCGAACCCAATTATTAATTGGGTGTTATTTTGATGTTGACAGTTCGGGAATATGTCATCCAGTAGCTAGAGTTTTATCCGCGGGACTTTAGCAGTGTGAGGTGAGTTACCTTCCAGTAGAGGTGGGTCTAAGGCACCAATGGCGGCCCACCAGTAAGTGATTATGTTTGAGATGATTGTCTTTGTGATAATTGTCTGGTTTGCCACTATCTGATATGCTTTATGTGCTAGGATGCTATGATATATGTGTTAGTAGTAGCAAGGGTGAAATAGTCCCCAGATACCGGTTGAAAGATACCGAAGGAGTAGACAGTACCCATGTATGCCTAGCAGTATTTTCATGATATGTTATTATATGGTAGTGGTAGGGGTGAAAAAATCCCCGGAACTGTTTAAGATAAACCGGAGGGTAGGCCGGGCACCGAAATATGTTTGACAGGGGTATGTCAGACACCCTGGTATGTCTGACAGGGTTAGGTTAGGCACCCCGGTATGCCTAATAGGGGTAGGTTGAGCACCCCGGTATGCTTAGCAGGGTAAGTTGGGCACCCATATATGCCTGACAGGGGTGGGTCGGGCACCCCGGTATGCCTGACAGTATGTTATTTGTATGGTGTGTGGTATGATGGGGGAACTCACTAAGATTCGTGCTCACGGTTTTCAGTTTTGGTTTCAGGTACTCCATTTTCAAAGGAAAGGATCCGTCTCGATCGCAGCGCATCAAATTATGTTTTCCGCATATGAGATCCTTGGGATTACACTCTGATATTGTTTTATGATAACATGTTTTGATCATTGACACTTTGATTTTTTGACATGGGATGTTATTATGAATGTTTTTATAGTGTAGGTTTTATAATAACTTAATTAAAAATGAAATTTTTGATCTTGAATTTTGGGATGTTACAGTAGCTGCTAAAAGTGGCGTTTGTCATCGCTAAAAGCCCGTCGCTGATGCTTTGTCACTAATACTCCAAATGTCTCCGCTAATAAGTAGACATTGCCGCTAAATATTTGTCACCTCTAATAACCATTTGTCGCCACTAAAGGCGTCGCTGATATTGATATTTTCCTTCTTTTGTATTTCACATTATAATTGAAAAAAAAAAGTAAATAACAAGTATAAAACTGCTATGATATTAATTAATCTAATCCTACATCCTTCCATTCCAAAATATTAATCCAACATCCATTCAAAATACTCATACAATTTAACATAATGCAAAATATCCAAAATACTATTCTAAAATACTTACACAAATAAAACATTACAAAAATCCTACAATTAGCTAATCGTCATCATCACTCTCCGCATTGCATAAGAAAAATATACATTCTATATAGTTTTATAAGTTAAACCAACATTATTACATTCGATATACAAAATATACATTCCACATACAAGCAAAATATAAAATATAACATTGTACTATAACTAACAATAACTAAACTACAAAATACCATTATAAGATTGTACTTTCATAAACTAACAATTACCAAATTACACATATTACATTTGACACATTATACAATTATACTATGACTAACAATTACCAAACTACAAAATTCCATTATAGCATTGTACTTTTATAAGCTAACAATTACCAAACTACACATTACATATAACACATTATAACATTGTAATATAACTAACAATTACCAAGCTACACATATCGCATATAACACATTATACCATTTTACTTTTTTTTCATTTTTTCCATTATAGCATTGTACTTTAATAAACTAACAATTACCAAACTACAAAATACCAATATATCAAACTATAACCAAGCTAAGAATTACCAACATTTGATACAATTACCAAAATTAAATAGTCTTGTTACCTGTGATTGTGGCGGTGGTTGTGTAAGTGATTGTTCTTGATCGTACATTGACACAGTCATAGAAGGTTTACGCCCAATGCCACTGATATGGCCTCGTTAAACACCCAATATTATTTCAAAACATTTTTGTGTATCCTTTGGTGTTAGACCGCTGGATTCAAAAGAGGCTGAAGTTTGTTGACTAATCTCATGGAGTAATGCATTCTGCATTTTCAAAAAATGATAAATATCACAAAAATTAGATTACTAAATACCCCTTGATGGTATAAACAGTTATATGAAAATACGAATTAAGCACTTACTTATTGTTACTCGACTGCAGGACTACTAAATTCTACTTGATTATCTGTATTAGCCTTACGAAATGCTTCTATTCGAGTGATGTCCTATTTAATATTAAAAATTAGATTAAATATAATTTAAATAAATAGTTAAATATATCATAACTTCCTTTTTTGAAACAGACATTCCTATATGAGCACGATCCCCCTCTATTTACAACTTGTTATTGTGCAGTGACTCATTTTTTTGATGCCGAACGCTTTAAAATTTTGGGAGTTTGAAAATGATCGACTTCTTGCACCCAATTATCATGTGACATACCCTCATGGGGGTTGCCTAATACCCTTGGGATATTTGTAAGCCACCCCCCCCCCCCCTCCGAGCATTCAGAAAATACGTATGTGCTTTATTTATTTTTGGCCTCTATAAATTCTTTGTAAAGTCGCATTAATGATCTACAAAAACTGAGCATGCTTGGGATCGAAGTTAATTAAACAACTAAACTTAAAATATTATCCAAGTTACCATTAGATGCATGACTATGACATTCCTTAAAGCGGGGAAAACATTGTCTCAACTAGATACATTTAATGGGATGTTCATCCACATATACCTCTTAATCTTACGGGTAAACCAATTACCACGGTCCCTGACAAGGGAATATGTGAGCTCCCTGTCGAAATCCAAATCCATGGGGTTTCCTTTATTTGCCCGTATCAGCTTTGATAAATGGATGTTTTTTGAGCTGAGCGAACATCATTTCTAGCTGTTCGATCAGGTTCAAATCAACGGACAACGTTAACAAGATTGTTTTGACATGGATCATGGTTTTCTAATATTAGCAACGACACCATTAGCAGCGACACACGCTATTAGTTGTGACACGTAACGCACAAATTACTTGTCGCCGCTAATAGTGTGTCGTCGCTATTGCCCTTTTTTCTTGTAGTGTATATACACATTGATGTACAGATGAAAAACATCTTAATAAGTTAAGACATTTTTATAAAATATGATTTTTTTGAAAAAATAAATTCAAAACAAACGTTTTATTACTTATCTGCATATGGTGCACATTTTACGTTATATGAAAAAAAATATCTCAATATAAATATGGGTAGAGGTTAATAAATGTTAAATTTACATATTTTCAGTTATTTTTTTAGATAGAGGTTAAAAACAAGATTGAAAAATGATGAAGTTAATATATATATATATATATATATATATATATATATATATATATATATATATATATATATATATATATATATAAAAGATAAGTTCTAATATAAAAATTAAAAAAATAATCTTATTAATATAAAAAAGTTAGTGATATATATATATATATATATATATATATATATATATATATATATATATATATATATATATATATATATATATATATATATATATATATATATATATATATATATATATATATATATATATATATATATATCACATTTCCCGTTCTTGTGCATCTGACATCTACATTCCACTCAACGCCCTCTTTTCTTTTCTTGTTCCTGAACCCTTATATGCACATTGCACCGTCCAAACCACAAATTACATACTTCTTGTGGGGTTTTTGGTGGGTTTTAAGTATTTAAAACCCCCCACTTGAAAAAACAAGAATTGAAAATTTCATTTTTATTGGTCATGTCTTAAATTTTTTTTAATTCAGTTAATGTATATACTTAATGAAACGTTTTTGAAGATAAAAACATGATAGCAACGTTCTAGTAACGACAAAGAGATACATATTGTAAAAAGAAAAGTACTACCCCGTATTTTAATATGGCAGTAGGCCTTATACTCTCATATTTAGCACACTGAAAGTTGGGTAGTTTAGACCACAATTTAATATTATACCTAAAATAGCATTTGGCAATTCTCCAATTTCGTGATATTTGCCTTAGTAAAACTCTGTAATTTTGAACCCCGGCAGATAATAGTGGAAATTTGACCCAACTGTTGGTCCTTTTTTCATGTATCACGGACTCATGGTATGTCAAGTCCTTTTTTATGATTTGATCGATATCACATCTAGACTAAAAGTTGTGCTATTATAATAAGGTTATATTGAATACATATTTATTCAACCATGTTTTTTCTGTTATGACATAAATTTTCATACAAATTAGTTAACCACATTTAACTATTTCATTAAGTTAAGTGGTTACCAAAATTTCACAAATTTATCCATGCATATTTCATTTAAAAATATAAATAAAATTTTGTATAAATTCAAGTCTATTTTATTAGCATCAATTAATAAAAAAACATGCATTAAACCCTGAGTTATATGCACAAAATATTAAGAGATGGATGGTCGGTTAAGCCGCTAAGGTTGAAAATTTTAATAACTTTAAGCCACACTTCCACTTAGAGCTACTCCACATATACAAATATATAAATATAAATAAAGAGAAGAAGCCTCTACTTCCTGTGTATCCCTTGTTCAACTGATTATGCAACTTGCTTCTTGGTGCTGCTATAAGTAACCTAGTGCCGATTGTGGTCACTCACACCACCAAAAGTCTTACCCATCAAGCAAAACCTTCTTTCGGTTTCCCTCATTTGTCATAAACCCTACGAAACCCTACAGCTTTCCACCCAAAGATCAGGTCTGATTCTTTCAACACATGATTTCTAGAGTGCCATAGAAGTTGGATTCCTTTTGTCAACATTCACTTTTTTTGTCCTATATAACCATAAACCAACTTCTTCTTCTAGCTATAGCTCACTATCCATGGGACTATCTTTCTGCAGTTTTCTCCTCTTTTTCTTCCTCCTTTACGTCCATTTTAGTTCTGTTAACTCCCGATCACTTGATCACATTTCCCCATCACCATCTCCTTCTCCGGAACCAGCAATGATCCCCAAGAATCAATATTTACATGTTCTTGATGTGAGGTCGTTCGGTTCCGTAGGAGATGGGGTGACGGATGACACACAAGCTTTCAAAATGGCGTGGGATTCAGCTTGTCAAAACGACGAACCCACGATCCTTCTTGTTCCAAAGCATTATACTTTCTTGATACAGTCCACCATTTTCACTGGAAGTTGTGGGAATAGGGTTGTGTTTCAGGTAATCATGTGAAAATTTGCATGCCTTGTTTGTTGATGCATGATGGGTTTTTGAGTTATTTAATAATGTTTTTTTTTTCGGATCGTGTTTGTGAAGATTGAAGGGACAATTACGGCACCAGATGGACCAAGTTCGTGGCGGAAAGGTAACAGCATGAGACAATGGCTGGTGTTTTATAGGGTAAATGGCATGTCTCTACAAGGTGGTGGAGTTATTGATGGAAAAGGAGAAAAGTGGTGGAATCTTCCTTGCAAACCTCACAAAGTATGATTGTTTATATATAGTGTTATTTTTTTATATTGCCTCAGTTATATATTAGAAAAAGTATATTATTGTTTTTATTTAATTCAACTTTATATATATATATATATATATATATATATATATATATATATATATATATATATATGCATGGGGATGGGTCATGGAACCCTTTCATGCCACACATGACTTTGGTACAAGCATACAAAACCAAGGTACAAAGCTTCGTTGGAGGGAAGATCGGGTTAAAGAAGCCACATAAGAGGTCTATTTTTGCAGTCATAGCTAGCCACAGCAGAGCCGTGTTCCCGAAGGCAACCTGAAGCTCATCCCAAACGATTTCAACCACCCTTAATGGGGCGTTTGAGAGTACTAAAAGTTGATTTTTATTAATATGGTGTTTTTTCTAGATCAATTTATATTATATATAAAAAGACTAACAAAAAGATATACAAAAAAGGAAACAAAAAGACTAACAAAGGCCATATTGTAAAAGGTCATCAATTTATATTCTTATGTTTATTTTTGTTGATAAAATGTTAATATGTTGATTAGGTAACTGAATTAACAAAATGGGTGTAATCTGACACTAACAATGTTACGTAATAATTTGGCAGGGACCAAACGGAACAACTCTACCTGGTCCTTGTGACAGTCCTGTTGTAAGTCTATCGTCTAAACACACACTTCAATTTAATTACTATTTAACTGATATCTACAGGTCGTTTCGTTACATATATAACAATGGTCATAACTTTTAAATGCAAATGCAGGCTATTAGATTTTTCATGAGCACAAATATAACAGTAAAAGGAATTAAAGTGAAGAATAGCCCACAATTCAACTTCCGTTTCGATGGGTGCCATGGCGTATACATAGATTCGTTGAATATTAAAGCTCCATCTCTAAGCCCCAACACTGATGGAATCCATATCGAGAACACAAACGATGTGAAGATATACAACTCACTTATATCCAATGGTAAGAATATTGAAAACCGATCAAATACCATCAAGCTAAAACATCAGATAATATTAATTCTTTTATTGAGATTTGTTTAATATGCAGGTGATGATTGTGTGTCAATTGGGGCAGGGAGTTATGATGTAGACATAAAGAACATAACATGTGGTCCAAGCCATGGGATAAGGTGAACATTCCTAAAAGTCCCCACTTTTAGTTTAAACCCATAAAGCATATACAATTGCCCTTCAAATATTCAACTAGTTACTACATTCGTCCAATGACATGTTAGAATGCAGGTCGGGTTGGTCTATCCGCAAACAGCATCTCATTTATATTTTAATCACATAAATAAATTATATATTAAGTTTGATTACAAATTTCATATTATTATAATAATAACCAACACTTTCAAGAAAATGATATTGGTAAAAAAAAAATATTGAATTTGAATACCTTGGATGGGTTTCGACTCTTTCGAACCAATATTATTTTACCCAATGATTTAATTTTGTATATCTTATCATAAAAATGAAACTTAATGCAAATCAACTCACCATCCTATACTTAAAAGTGTACCATATAAAATAAACAATTTCAGTAGTCTACTTGACCATTATTATAGTACATATAGAGCTCTACAACCTTCTAGATGAACATTCAAGTTTTATGGTAAACAAATGCATATATTTAGGAACAACATAGTTATTAAACTATGGGTGCATAGATTGATCTAAAAATAAAATTGGACCATGTTTGCAAGGCCGGACCAAATATTCATAAGTTCTATCTTGATTATCCATGATTTAGCATAACCCGAGCGATATGCACGTCCTAACTCTTTTTTTGGGCCATAATACAAGTCTTTTAAACAAATGGTATAAATAAATAATCATGATTGTGTCTTTTTCTTCATGTACATGTTGCAGCATTGGTAGTCTTGGGATGCGTAACTCACGAGCATGTGTATCAAACATAGTAGTAATGGATTCAGTCATAAAGCATTCAGACAACGGTGTTCGAATCAAGACGTGGCAAGGAGGATTAGGTTCAGTGTCAAATGTTCGATTCATCAACATCCATATGGATACTGTTCGAAATCCGATAATGATCGACCAATACTATTGCCAAACAAAATTGTGTCCGAACCAGACTTCAGCAGTGAGCATATCAGACATAGTTTACGAGAGAATTAGAGGAACTTATGATGTTAGAAGTCCAGCCATGCATTTGGGGTGTAGTGACAGTGTACCATGTAGAAACCTAACATTTTCTGAAGTGGAATTGTGGCCTTCTCAAGGCCAGATTATGTCGAGTCCTTTTTGTTGGAATGCATATGGGGATCTTCAGACTCTAACTGTTCCACCGATTTTTTGTTTGTTGGAGGGTAACCCTATATCCCTTCCTACAGCTGATGTAGATCAATGTTGAACATGAGTTTGGGTAAGGTGTTGAAACTTACTCATAGAAACTTTGAAATCTTGAGTTTAAATATGTTATTTTGGGTGTTATGTGTTATAGAATGTGTTAATAGGGGCAAGAAAAGTTTATCCCCTTACTATTGTGAAATTTATAGAATATAATGAAGCATGTATTTATACATGTTGCCTAAGAGGCTTTATATGTACATTGTTACAAAATGCGTAATTGCATACACTACATGATATGACGATCTTGTCTAATGTTTCATGTAACATATGACTACGATTACGACTTATTCCGGATAACGATTACAACTTTTGTTTTATTGAGAACGATGGAGCACATTAGGATGCAAACTAACTATTGATATTATTATTATTATTATTATTATTATTATTATCACTTTAGAACATTAAGCCATCAAAAGTAGAAACACTAAGTTTTACGGAGTACTTGAAACACCTCTTAAAAGATCTTTATACTCAATAATCATTTTAGAATTATATTGCTAATAATATATGATCTTCAAGGGTCACACCAATAATAACTTGATGCAAAAAGATTATTTATAAGAATATGATTCTTGACACTACTAGAAAAAAAACATTTTATGCCGCGTAATGTGTGTTATGAAGGGATACAAATGACACGCAAATGTGTGTCATTAAATCATCCCGGTCAAAAAGGAAAATGACATACATTTGCGTGTCATAAGCTTACGACACTCATTTATGACATGCGTTCACAACACGTATTGTGTGTCATTAAAGCCATTGTCATAAAGTAAGACTACACACAGTTTCGTGTCATAAGCTTACAACATGCATTTACGACACACATTTTGTGTGTCATAGTTTTAAGTGTTTTTATAAAAAGATTTATAGGTTTACTAAATTTTAAATTAAATGACAATTAATGTCTTATAATACAAAATAACGTATCATAAAAAAAAAAAGACAACCCACTTCACAAAATATAATGTGTCAAATATAAAATATAAATAATCACTCCAATGCTAAATAAATGTAATACAAAATTTTTTTTCATCACATAATATTGATGGCTCAGACCCCCCGGAAGGAGGCCTTCTTCGCCTTCCACCTAAGCTGCGCAGGAAAGTCCATCATCAACTCAGTCAGATCTTCTTGTTGAATTCCCTTAACAAAACACCATCTCCAATGAAGGAATATGTTCATACCCATTTACCAAACATAAATGTAATAGTTGCAACAAAAGACGCAAACGATCTGCGAAGATCCTCTTCTGGTAATGTATTCAGCTTATTAAAAGCATCTTCAAGTATATGATCACGTCTTCTCTAAAAAATGCTTCAGTTAGTCGCACCAAGCTATAACTGTTGGATTAATGTCTATGTTCAAAACTATAATTGGTAAGACTTGACCCGACCCAGCATGGTCCATTTGGGTTGCATGGCATCATGCATTTGGATAGACTATAATGAGAGAAATAACACTTAAGGTTGGTTAATATATTATAAGTTCTAATATATTAATAAGATTATTTAATTAGTATTGATCAAGAATTAATCTAGAATTAATTAAGTGATCAAAAGAAGACTAATTAAATATATGGGTTGATTGTGTAAATCATCCATACATGTATAGTGGGTTAATGCTCCATGGATTGTCAAGTTGGGCTAAAACCCATAAGATGCTCCATGGATGCTCCATGGTATATTTGAACCCCTGGATCCAAGGAAATGGAAAGCCATGACAATTAGGGTTCACCCTAATTGTCACTAACTATATAAGCATCTTATTGATGACAAAATCGGCCACTATGTGTGAGAGAAAGGGCTAACCGATTTTTATGAAGTGTGGATTTCTCTCTAATCTATTCCAAGTGTATTTGGTGTTGTGTGAACCATTTGAGGTGTCACACTTGGGGCACTAGGCACTCAAGCTTCATGAAGACATTCTACATCAAAGAGGTATGTAATTCTAACTTGATATTTTCATATGAATCAATGATATTATGCTAGTTAGGATGAATACCTTGGAAAGTTCATATTTGCATGTATAATAGAGAAAACATTGATCTAAGGTATTTAAGGTTGCATGTACACTTAGGAGTGTTAGAATGCTCAAAACCCAATAGTGGTATTAGAGCCTAGGCTTGTTTTCTTGTTATACTTGCAAAATTAGCTGAAAAATCGAATTTTGTTGTTGTCTGCACAGCAGACTTGCCGAGTCCACTGATGGACTCGCCGAGTCCAAAGCAAAAAGCATCCAACTCGCCGAGTTGGTTCGTGCACTTGACGAGTTGGACCCCCAGACAACATATGCTCGATTATTTTGGCTGGAATTGGACTAGGAACATTACCCTAAGATGTTTTTGGACTTATAAACTTGTTTTTGATGTGGTAATGTTCATACTAATCCAATTTCAAAGATAATTGTCAATAGATTCATGTTTTGTATTAGTTTAAAAGTTATGTTAATTATATGAAAAAGTTTGATGTGAATTATCTTTGTTCATATGAGTTGCTTAGATTAATACATAAGTTAATTGACTATGTGTTTTCAATCTATTTTAATCTAAGAGATGATTCTAAAATGTGTTTTTGTAACTTGTCCTCAAGTTATATGAAAAGTCACATTTAAGTTTCATAAAACTCATAAAAGGTGGCAATGGTTACAAAAAAATGAAGAGTCTTGTCCTTAAGTTATGGAGGTTCAAGAGTCACTTCATTAAGTAATAAAATGTGTAACCTTAATTAATTCCATAAGTTACAAAATAAAGAAAAGTTACATTCTTTTATTAGTTTAAAGTCTTCCATAACGTGTCCTCAAGTTATGGAACTTGAAGAGTTTTTTAATTAAAACTACTTTAAACACATAAGTTATGGAATTAATTAGTTTTGAATAGTTTCAAAACTTGTCCTCAAGTTTTGGAATTTGAAAAGTCTTCACTTATGAGTACTTTAATTCCAAGTTAAGCCCTTTGAATTTTAAAAGTTAAAATTCAACCCTTATACTTTATAATATTATAAGTTAATTATATATATATATATATATATATATATATATATATATATGTATAAGAGCAAGTCAGTCTTACCGCTAGTAGGCCTTATTCACGAAGTCGGTCTATAAGGGGGTAAAAGGTTACTGCATATAAAATGGTAGTTTAATGGGTGTCCACTCTCACCCACCGCTTCCTTGACCGGTGAAGGGTCGTTAGCCGAACGGGTAGGACAAGGACTAGAATTCTCCCTTCATTAAAAGTATTATTGATAAATACTAGGTAACTAAACCTTTTATAAATACCCAATCTTAGTTACTTAGGAAAATGTGAATAAGGTGCTAATCCATGAAATTACACTTTGCACTTTGTTTAAGTCGGTTAGTGGAGCGTGTATGGTTAACCGGCACACTAACTCGTATTTAACAAGGTAGGAAAAGGGTAACTTAATGTTTATCATAGTATCTGTCACACCCCCAAACCAGAATGGCGAAAACATTCGGGGGTGGATGACTTCACGTAGTATCACAACAATTGAATATTGTAAAGAAAGTAACACAACCATCATATATATAATAAAAACGTATATTGTTGCGTTATACATATTTGCAAAAGAATATTACAATATGATGATATAAATGTTGAATGATAAACGTCCTTAGCGTTCCTTCCTCAAAAGCTGGTGGTTACCTGTATTACTGATTCCCTGAGAAATACAAGTGGTTTCGAAAAAGTGTCAACAATTAAGTTGGTGAGTTCATAATTGTTTTGTATTGAAAAGTATGTCCTTTTGGTAGAAAATCGATGAACATGGTTTTCAGAAAATCCAATATTTTCTATATATAGTTTGAAAAGTTCCCAAAATTTGGAGTGCGTTAGTATTTTTCGTACTTGAATGATAAAGATAAACTTTGTGTTCCAAAATAATGTAAATACTGAATGCATGTATGAATCTCGTAAATCAAACTTGTTTTTATACTTTCATTTAGACTCCGTCGGCTAGTTTTGTCTTTATTTTTAATGATATGTTTTGAATAGGCCGGGATTGCTAAAGTTCGTTAAAAATTCATAGCTTCTTTATTCGACGTCGATTTTCGTTTGTCTTTTTATCATTTTACTCCTGTTGTGGAGGTCTTCAACTTTCGTTTAGGTTGTGATAGGTAAATACGCTCGATCTTCAATTCGAGTTTTTAGCTCTCTACTACTGTTACGAAACTTAGAAAATTCGTAACTTCTTCATACGAGGTCCAATTTGGGCGATCTTTTTATGTACGTTTACAGTTTATCGAACTCTACAACTTTTGTTTAGATACTTAAGGCTAAAATGCATTTTATTGTAATTTCACTTTTTATGTTAAATAATGTTTTAACGGTGTGCCGTAAATATTCGCGTGGTTATAATTTCTTCAATATAACTCGGTTTCAAATGTTCTTTATGTTGTTGGAAACCTTGGCACGATATCTAATATTTGATGCATCCCAATTTAGATATTTGAACACTTTATTTTTGAGGTTAATTTCATTGATTCCAAATAGTTTTCGTTGTATTTGACTTTAGAGTGTTACATCGCTTTTGGAAAATATGGGGTTGTCACATCATCCCCCCAGTAGGGGAATTTCGTCCCGAAATTTAATCTAAGATAGAGTTTACAAGTTAGGAAAAAAATGTGGGTACTTTTGTTTCATCTGATCCTCGCGTTCCTAGGTGTATTCAGGTCCTCGCTTGGCGTTCCAGCGGACCTTTACAATAGGTATGCGGCTTTGTTTAGTCCTTTTTATTTCCCGATCCATGATCTCTACTGGTTCCTCTACAAATTGGAGATTCTCATTTATTGCAATTTCGTCTAGAGGGATGACAAGGGTCTCATCGGAAAAGCACTTTTTTAGGTTTGACACGTGGAAGGTAGGGTGTACGTTGTGGAGCTCCTGAGGTAATCTAAGTTTGTAAGCCACTGGACCGATTCTGGCAAGGATCTCGAATGGTCCGATGTATCTTGGGTTCAGTTTGCCATGCTTTCCGAAACGTATCAACCCCTTCCAGGGCGGGACTTTTAGTAGGACTCGATATCCAACTTGGAATTCCAAGGGTTTCCGTCTTTTATCCGCGTAACTCTTTTGTCCGTCCCTTGACGCTTTCAGACGTTCCCGGATCCGGACAATTTTCTCCGTAGTTTCCCTTATGATTTCTGGTCCAGTGAGTGTGTTGTCTGTTGCTTGTCCTTTTGCTAATTGAGTGTCCCCCACTTCGGCCCAATATAGAGGTGACCTGCATTTTCGGCCGTAGAGGGTTTCGAACGGGGCAGCCTTGATACTAGTGTAGTAGCTATTGTTGTACGAGAACTCGACCAAGAGTAGATGGGTATCCCATGCTTTGCCAAAATCGATTATGCAGGATCTCAACATATCTTCTAGGGTTTATATGGTTCTCTCACTCTGGCTGTCGGTTTGTGGGTGATAAGCAGTGCTCATGTCCAGTCCTGTTCCTAGAGATTTTTGTAGTGACTGCCAGAACCTTGAGGTGAATCTACTATCTCGGTCCGAGATAATGGATATGGGCACACCATGTAGTCGTACAATTTATCTAAGGTATGTCCTAGTTAGCTTCTCTAATTTATCCGTCTCTTTGATCGGTAGGAAGTGCGCTGATTTAGTTAACCTGTCGACGATCACCCAGATAGTGTCGAGTCCTCTTGTCGTTCTGGGTAGTTTGGTTATGAAATCCATGGTTATACGTTCCCACTTCCATTTGGATATTTCTAGTTGTTGCAACAATCCTGAGGGCTTTTGGTATTCTAGCTTGACCTTGGCACACGTCAGACATTTACTCACGTAGGTAGCAATTTCAGCTTTCATGTTCGGCCACCAGTATAATTTCTTGAGGTCGAGATACATCTTATCGGGGCCGGGGTGTATGGAGTATCGTGTTTTATGGGCTTCGTTCATGACGACTTCTCTGAATCTGCCAAACTTCGGCGTCCAGATCCGATCCATGAAGTAATGAACTCCATCATTCTTGACCTCAAACTTCTTATCCATTCCCCTTAAGGCTTCCCCTGCCACATTTTCAGATGTTAAGGCTTCTATTTGGGCTTCCTTGATTTGCGTGGACAGGTGTGAATGGATTGTCATGGTTAAAGACTTCACTCTGCGGCCTGAGTATTCCTTCCTGCTGAGTGCATTGGCCACCATGTTAGTCTTTCCGGGATGATATCGAATCTCACATTCATAATCATTTAGTAGTTCTACCCACCGTCTTTGTCTCATGCTGAGTTCTTTCTGGTTGAGGATATGTTGGAGGCTTTTATGGTCGGTGAAGATCGTACATTTCGTGCCGTAGAGATAGTGCCTCCATATCTTTAGAGCGAAGACAACTGCTCCTAGCTCAAGATCGTGCGTTGTGTAGTTCACTTCGTGCGTCTTTAGTTGCCTTGAGGCGTAGGCGATGACCTTCCCTCGTTGCATCAGGACACACCCGAATCCTTGGTTTGATGCATCGCAATAGACCACGATGTCCTCCGTTCCTTCTGGCAAGGTTAGGATGGTCGCACTACATAAGGCTCGTTTTAGCGTTTGAAATGTAGTGTCTTGTTTTTCTCCCCAGTCAAAGGTCACACTCTTCTGAGTTAGGGTGGTGAGTGGCTTGGCAATCTTGGAGAAATTTCGTATGAACCTTCGGTAATGCTCGACGAGTCCCAAAAATTGTCGGATTTCTGTAGGGGTTCTTAGAGTCGTCCAAGTCTCTATTGCCTTGATCTTAGAAGGATCCACATGTATCCCCTCCTTTCTTACTACATGTCCTAGGAAATCCACTTCCCGGATCCAAAATTCGCACTTTGAAAATTTTGCGTAAAGCTTCTCTTCCCTCAATGTTTCCAAAACTTGGCGGAGGTATTGGCTGTGTTCTTTCTAGCTTCTTGAATAGATGAGTATATCATCTATGAACACGATCACGAATTTATCCAGGAAGGGACGACATACTCGGTTCATCAAGTCCATGAACACTGCTGGAGCATTTGTCAACCCGAAGGGCATCACTACAAACTCGTAGTGACCATAGCGTGTTCGGAAGGCCGTTTTGGGGATGTCTCCTTCCAACACTCGCAGTTGGTGATAACCAGATCTTAGATCGATCTTTGAGAAGTAGCTTGCTCCCTGCAGTTGGTCGAACAGATCGTCTATGCGCGGTAGGGGATATCGGTTCTTGATCGTATGTTTGTTTAGCTCCTGATAATCGATGCACATGCGAAAGGATCCGTCCTTCTTTTTCACGAATGGGACCGGTGCTCCCCATGGTGAGAAGCTTGGTTTGATGAAGCCCTTGCTCAGCAGCTCGTTTAATTGACTGGACAGTTCCTGCATCTCGGCTGGGGCTAAACGGTAAGGCAACTTTGCTACTGGAGTAGCTCCGGGGATTAAGTCGATTCTAAACTCAACTTGGCGCTCTGGTGGAATTCCTGGAAAATCTTGCGGGAAAACATCTGGGAAGTTGCAGACTTCCAGAATGTCTTTAATGTTCTTTGGTTCTTGTTTCTGGTCTACTACGTGGGCTAGAAAGGCATGGTATTCCTTGCGAAGATATTTTTGTGCTTTAACACAGGAGATGATTTGTAAATTTGAACTAGATCTGTCTCCATATATGAAAAGAGTTTCGCCGTTGGGCAGGTTGAGACGAACGGCCTTTTAGTGGCAAAGAATATCGGCATGGTGAAGACTTAGCCAGTCCATACCGGTGATTACATCAAAACTTCTTATCGAAATGGGCATAAGGTCGATTTGAAATAAGTGTTCGTTTAAATTTAATGTGCACCCTACGTACATATCGCTTGTGCTTTCCGTTTTACCGTTAGCCATTTCTACAGTGAATATTTTATTGAGTGGTTGGGGTCTTTGATTAAGTAAGTGTTTGAATTTATGACTCACAAAACTTCTCTCCGCACCGCAGTCAAAGAGTATGCATGCATAAATGTTGTCGAGGAGAAACGTACCCGTAACCACCGTTGGGTCGGCTATTGCTTCATTTTGACCTATTGCCAGTACTCTCCCAACACCGCCAACGTTCCTTATCTTGGGGCAGTCCCTCTTGAAGTGCCCAGTTTCTCCACACCCAAAACATGTCTGGCTTATCCCAGTACCAGGAACTTGAGTGACTGGTCTCGCTGGTGCCTTACAGAAACGGGCTGTGTGCCCTTTCTTGTCGCAGTTCTTACAGTGCATCTCGCGGCAATTACCGTGGTGATGGTAGTTGCATCTGCTGCACTTTGGCAGGTTCCTCGCATATTTTTTTGTTGGCGCAGGGGTAGCAGGAGTTGTGGTGGGAGCAGTAGCAGCATGAACCGCAACAATTTGTTTCTTTGAAGGTTCTTGCGAAGTTTGCCCCTTTCTCTTGTTCCAGAATTTCTTCTTGCTATTGTTGTTGGCATTAATATTGTTGTTGTTGTTCCCTTTGGTTGGTTCAGCCATGATAGCCATGACTCCTTGATAGACACCATGATCAACGAGAGATTGCGCCAGTTCCTTGGCGTTGTCGAAGGTCATGGGTTTGGAAGCTTACACACTTCCTCGAAGTTGGGGTGATAGTCCCCAGATGTACCTCTCGACCTTTTGGCTTTCCAGGATCAACATCCCTGGGCAAAGTGTTATCAAATCACTGAATCTGTTGGTGTAGCCTGCGATGTACGAGTCTACCATCGAAAGGCCCCACAATTCTTGTTCGAGCTTCTGAATCTCGCCTCTTGGGCAGTACTCTCGAAGGAGCATTCGTTTCAGGTTTTCCCAACCCATGGAGTTTGCCACCATTAAGGTTTGTGTCTTGACGTGGCCGTTCCACCATGTCAGGGCGCGTTTAGAGAAAGTAAAATCAGCAAATTTTACTTTGCTTTCTTCAGGGCATGCGCAAATTTCGAATACATCTTCCGTTTTCTCTATCCATTGGGATAGAGCTAATACTCCCCCAGTTCCATAAAAGGGAATAGGTTTTCCGTTGGTGAAACCTTTGTAAGTGCATACCCCTGAACGGCCTTGACCTTGGCCATTTGTAAAGCTGTTTGTTCCTCCTCCTGACCCGTTGTTGCTCATTTGAGCCATCGCTGCGGTTACAGTGGCGGTTACAGCAGTTTGGAACATAGCGGCATCCATAATTGGAGGAGGTGGTGGAGGTGGTGTTGGAGTTGAGTTTCTGCGTGCTGATCTACAAGGAGGCATGTTCTGGTAGAGAAAATAAGAATGAATACTATAAGTTTCTAATCATGTGCTAGAGGGTTAGTTGTATTTTGTAATTTGTTTTGACTTTAGTTTATGGTTTTAAGGTAGGTATAGTAATTTAGTTAATCCCATAAGTTTCGAGAGGTATATAAAGAAGTACTTCATATTTATATATATGTCACACCTAAGGTGTGTTACATTATGCTTCATGTTTTAGGAAAATTTCGACCTATGTAGAGGTCTCCGATTACAGATACAAAGGAAATAAGATAAAAACTTTATCCGAGGTTCTATGCTATATCAAAATTGTTGGAGTTGAGGAAGTTCTACTTGCGGCGTGTTGTACGTTTGGAGCTGGATTCGGCATCCGATTGCTTGACCCCCATCAGGCGCCTTTCAAAATCTGCTTGTTGTTCTTTCACCTCTCTTATTTCTACTAGTGCTGTCACCATTTGATTCTGAAGCGTCCCTATGTAAATTTGGGTATTTTCGTGTAGTCCTTCCAGACGACGGATGTCTGCGGCGTTACCCTGTGTAGCAGCATTGATCTCGCGAACTCTGGCTGCTTGCTTTTCCGCATGGTAGTTCTGGGTAGCTATAGTGCCCACGATAACAGGAAGTGCTCAATCAGTTGAGCCTCGCCCACTGACATTGTAAAAATCTCGACACATGCCGAAAGGAGGGCGTACACCTAGTTGGCGGCTCCAGTAATTGAGGTGGCTTCCCACATGGGAATGGGTCCCGGTTGATATGGTCTGATTTCGGGAGGATGAGGGATGGGAGGGTCGATTACTTCCGGCTCGGAGTCTGTTCCACTAGTAATTTCCTCGACCTCCTCGTCGACTTCGAATTCCTCCCGACTTCGACTTCGAATTCTTCTTCGACTTCCTCTTCGATTTCCTCCGGGTCTTCCTCCGGGTCTTCTTCTATCCAGCCGTCGTTGCCTTGGTTTGGGTAGTAGGGATCTCCCGGTAAATGGAATTTGGCGATTTGTCTGTACTAGGATAGAGGTATGAGAATTTCATAAGAAAGGAAATTTCTATTTAATGACATCCTACTTTTAACTATATCTTACGGAGCACAAGTTCTTCATTGTACTATCATTTATAACAATACTCTTATTGTATCTCAATTTGACGAATCTAAAATAATTTTATTTGGTAAGTTTTTGGCTTGTTGTCCGCTATGACCATTCCTTGACGTACATTGGTCAAATCCAGGATAAATATAGTTGATCAGGCTATATTTATTCTCGATTTGATTACATACCCCGAGGCCCAATCGTAGTGTCGCAACTTGCCTTAATACTTTTTAGAGAACTTGTCATGATACGAGACTAATACATGCGAGTAAAAATGTATATTTTTAAAAGAAAATATATTGTTTATGAAAACGTTTTGTCAGAGGGTTTTTGGTCCCCTTTGCATTTATAGTTTGTATATCTTATGTGGTTCGATATACTTAGTTCCCTATAAACAATGCTCTGATACCAATCTGTCACACCCCCAAACCAGAATGGCGGAAACATTCGGGGGTGGATGACTTCACGTAGTGTCAGAACAATTGAATATTGTAAAGAAAGTAACACAACCGTCATATATATAATAAAAACATATATTGTTGCATTATACATATTTGCAAAAGAATATTACAGTATGATGATATAAATGTTTAATGATAAACGTCCTTAGCATTCCTTCTTCAAAAGCTGGTGGTTACCTGTATTACTGATTCCCTGAGAAATACAAGTGGTTTCGAAAAAGTGTCAACAATTAAGTTGGTGAGTTCATAAGTGTTTTGTATTGAAAAGTATGTCCTTTTGGTAGAAAATCGATGAACGTGGTTTTCAGAAAATCCAATATTTTCTATATATAGTTTGAAAAGTTCCCAAAATTTGGAGTGCGTTAGTATTTTTCGTACATGAATGATAAAGATAAACTTTGTGCTCCAAAATAATGTAAATACTGAATGCATGTATGAATCTCGTAAATCAAACTTGTTTTTATACTTTCATTTAGACTCCGTCGGCTAGTTTTGTATTTATTTTTAATAATATGTTTGTAATAGGCCGGGACTGCTAAAGTTCGTTAAAAATTCATAGCTTCTTTATTCGACGTCGGTTTTCGTTTGTCTTTTTGTCATTTTACTCCTGTTGTGGGGGTCTTCAACTTTCGTTTAGGTTGCGATAGGTAAATAACGCTCGATCTTCAATTCGAGTTTTTAGCCCTCTACTACTGTTACGCAACTTAGAAAATTCGTAACTTCTTCATACGAGGTCCAATTTGGGCGATCTTTTTATGTACGTTTACAGTTTAACGAACTCTATAACTTTTGTTTAGATACTTAAGGCTAAAATGCATTTTATTGTAATTTCACTTTTTATGTTAAATAATGTTTTAACGGTGTGCCGTAAATATTTGCATGGTTATAATTTCTTCAATATAACTCGGTTTCAAATGTTCTTTATGTATTTGAAAACCTTGGCACGATATCTAATATTTGATGCATCCCAATTTAGATATTTGAACATTTTATTTTTGAGGTTAATTTCGTTGATTCCAAATAGTTTTCGTTGTATTTGACTTTTGAGTGTTACATCTCTTTTGGAAAATATGGGGTTGTCACAGTATCGATGGAGCGTGTGTGGTTAACTGGCACATCGATTGAGGGGTAAACACTTAAGAGTACCAAGTAATTTGCATGGTTACTTCACACCTTGTTTTGAGATCCTCGGCATCCCAGTCACAAAACCTGAAGGGTACACTCGAGATTGAAACATGCCATTGAAAAGTTCAATGAATCTCAAAAGAATCTTGGAGTTTCAAAACCAATTAAAACCTAATAATACATTTCGTTTATCTTGGTGGAAATTGGTGAATCGACATTCACCTACCTTCAAATATTTTATAGCTTGGATTACGGCATCCCTCTTCTAAGTTATAAAACAGTTTGTTGGGTCCTAGCCTTAATATTTCATATTGGGTATTATATTATGGACTTTAAATCAACTATCTTGAATATCCCTCAAAAGATGTCTGGTTTAGACATCTATGATCTTCCCAAATCTCTTGAAACAAGTTTTCCTAAATGAAGATGATGTCCCCTGGAAATCATACTTCTTTCACCTCCTCCAATTATTCTCCTTAACCCACAATTTCTTGAAAAGCTTAAGGTCACTCAAGCCCTATTTGCAAACAAAGGTCTATGTGTGATCACATCTTGGAGATGTAGTCACATATTGACAAGTCGGGAGAGTTGGGTGTCAAAGTCTTGAGAAAGTTGGTGGCTGAACTACTTTCTAAGTCACATAGTGAGTTCCTTTGGGACTCCTATGAAACAGACTATGACAAGACCCTTAATGATCTTATCTATTTCCTAAGATCAACTTCCTAAAACTTTATGGACATTGACAATGATGACATTGGATATCCAGTAAAGCTCTCTCTTCCCAATGGAAAGGGATCGGCCATATTCAACTCGGTTGACCAAATGGTAAAGAGAGAGGCTAAGTCTGAGATAGTCCCATTATCAAAGGTCCATAGGTATCTATTTCCAAAGGAAGGGACATTGGTTGCGAAGCTGCCAAATTACCTAAGGGTGTTAAAGTCAATAAGTTTGACTCTACTTCAGGAAAAGTCCATTATCTAACTCTGCTAAGTTTCTATTATGAGATTCTTGATACATGATGTGACTGGGTCACATGTTGATGTTTTAAGAGTCAAAGAAAAGTGAAGAAACTTAAAAGAAGTATATGCAGATTCTGATCTCGAAGATGGATTTCACTCGCATGGTTCGGTGATCAGATGTTTTGCGCTGTTACTTAAGAGGTATGATATATATTGCTTAGGAATAGATAACAAGAAGTTTTCATATGGATTGTAAGAATAAGTTTTTTCCACAAAGTTTTAAAATAAAAGGTAAATATTTTAATTTTAGTTATTTTATGTATCCATACAATGGCGTTTGTGGAAAATTGTTGCTTATAAGATTCCACTAATAGCAATATTAGAAAGTGAATTGATTCTTTCATTTGTGGTAATGTCTAAATTTACCAAATAAGGAAAAATTCTCGTCACCCAAGGTTTCAATTGGACCGAGACTTGGAATCATGCAAGTTGTATAGCATGATGGATGATAACTTTCAAGCATTGGGAAAATTAAGACTAACTACTTGTTTACATGGATGTGTTTGTCAAGTAAAGGACTAAGGGATCGAGTACACATTCTTGTGCACTGGTTAATTCCACCACAAAAGATCGATAAGACTATTCGTCATAATTTACTATAGCTCAGTAAATATGGTTATAATTACAAGCTTAAGTATAATTCTGAGACATTGGAAAAGGTTCCAATGTATGGCAGAGCGAATAAGAAGAATCAAATTAGGCAGAAAGCAAAAAGTTTCTCAAATTTGAAAAGATGGGAGAGTAATTTACTATCATGTTTTGTGATCATCTTGATGATTAAGAAACCATATTACAATTTGTCTTCTAAGGACATCTTAGTGCATTTTTATAGCTAAGAAGAGGAGTTATGAATTGTTGAAGTGGTCAAATCAAGAAGATGAGTCATACTTCGTTCCAAAACAAGTCTTAGAGTCATACTCCAAGACTGTAAGTTGAGTGACATATCTTAAAGAAAGGTTTAAAACACTTGTCAAATGTAAGAGTAAAAGTTTTCTACTCTTGTACATTTGAAATTGGTAAGTTGTTTTCTTTTGGATAAAATAAAGACCAACTAAGGCCAATTGTGTGAAGTGTTTGTCTTGATTAGAATCCACACTATCTCTTGAATATCTTACTAGAAAGTCTTATATGTCAAGAGGACAGTGGGAGTCTTAAAGGTCTTGAAAGTCTCAAGAACTAATCAAGAATAAAATCTGAAGTTCTTTAGTAGCACACGACTTGAGATTTATAACCTATCATGTTCACATATTTTGTGCCCATTCGAATTATATTTGGCTTTGCATATGAGTTCTTAGAGTTCTTAATTGGTTGCACAACAACATGGAAGCAATGGCAGGCCCTTGACCTGCCAGGTGGCTAGAAGTTAAGTCTGCACAAGTTCAGTCCATATAAATTTGGAAGTGTCACTAACCTAATCTTGTGATTATGGTTTTGAAAAAATTCACATGGATAAGAACACATATACCATTAAATCTAAGTGTCATAAGGTTTCTCTCCGATTCATGAAAATGATGGTGAGGAAACACTTTCACTTAGTAGATTTTAGCTAGATAGCAATTGTGATATTTGCATTCTCAAAGTCGTTAGTGGAGCGTGTCTGACTAACCGGCACACTAACATGGACTTGTGAGAAGTGGCAAAGGTCTAAACAATCGAGACTATGATTATGGCATCCCTTTTCATAGTTCTTAAAATTGTTTAGGCACACCTGTGAGCTATCTAAGATAAAGTGTATGATATTGATAAAGTTTTATCAAAGCAATCTAGTATCAGAAATCTGAACTTGTTAAGAAAGTCAATAAAGTATTGATTTCTAGAATTCCACCTGATTTCTGAGTACATGTCAAAGCTAATGGGAACATAAGTGTTATGCTAATAATCATCATGTTAGTGGCAGCATGATAATTATGATAAAGGTTGCAAGTTAGCAATGTTAATTATAGAAAACAAAAAGGTTTCAATTGGGAAAGAGTTGTTTTTCTATAATTAATGGAGAGGAAATTATACTTCATCTCAAATCTAAAAGCTTAGATTGAGGTTTTAATCATATTTAGTCAAGTATATATATGAATGTTATGTAGGAATGGCTCAACATAAGAAAATTCTATATATGGGTCTATTATTTGCGTTCTAAAATTCGATTATGGTTACGACATCCCTTTTCATAATCTGAATTATCAGAACTTGGCAAATTGAAATGGAAATATTATAGCAAAATTTTGGTTTAGTCTTTATGTGAGACATCATGAATCGTGTCCCATAGGCTTCGGATATAGGATCGATTACATGTGCTATATTCGTCCTTTCTTAAAATTTCCAAATGCCTGGGGCATTAAGAAGGGAAAAGGTCTAGAATTGGATATGACTAAAAGGATTAAGCAATTGTTGAGGACAATCTAAGGTTTACCAAAGATTGGTTACTCAAGGATAGTTGGAAGTATAGTGTTAATTGTTGGAAGGACCATATTGACATATTCTGAAAAGAGGCAACTCTTGTTCAGAAGTGATAGTCAAAAGGGGAATATGGAAATGATCCCATAGGTGGAAGTTGTTCAATAAATCTGTGTAAGATTAGGAAACTTAATGCAAGAAGGATGTTTCCAAGGAGTTGATCTCCTTTGGAATGCTCTGTAATTTTTGTTGTCAAGTCTTTGTGACTTTGTGCATAATCATTACAAGAGGATCAATGCATATAAGTTTAGAATCTAACAGATTTCAGTAAATGGCATGAATTTGAAATTCTTGCATTTGCAGTAAGGATTTAGGATTGTGAAATGAGAATCATTGGAGTTATGTTCAATTGGTCTATTTCGCAAAGTAAAGATCATATACAAACATAGTATGCATACTTGGTGTACGGCATGACTAGTGTTTAGAAAACATAGTGTACAAGCTTGGAGCATGGGACAACTATTGTTTTAATTCAAGAATAAAGTTGATAGCTGAAACAGTATACAATGAATAATGTGTAATTATATGCTAATAGATAAATGGTGTTTTATTTACATTCATAAGTTCTGAGACCATATTGGATTCGATTATTATTGTGTTTCACTTTGCATGTTTTGACTTCCAGAATAACTAGGTCATTGTTCTGAATGACTAAGTTATTCAAACCATCCACAATCGGTCGTATGTTGGAAGTAGATATGAATCAAGATTATCATGGGTTGGGCTTGTAGAGGTCTAAGATGTTAGACAAGGTGGTGCTACAACACTCATGAGTGCTCATAAGTTCTGAGTATTGGATTCAACCCACGCTCATTGGAATCACTTCATGGATTTTATCACGAGTGATCATGAGACAATAATATCTTATATTCTTCAAATCTAGAGATATGACTTGTTACTATGAGTTGGTTATACATTGTTTGCACGAAAACACATTGGTAACTTGATGTTATAAAACGTGCCTTTGTGTATGACTCAACTGTTGGATTAATGTCTAAGTCCATAACTATAATTGGTAAGACTTGACCTGACCCGGCATGGCCTATTTGGGTTGCATGGCATCATGCATTTGAATAGACTATAATGAGAGAAATAACACTTATGGTTGGTTAATATATTATAAGTTCTAATATATTAAGAAGATTATTTAATTAGTATTGATCAAGAATTAATCTAGGATTAATTAAGTGATCAAAAGAAGACTAATTAAATATATGGGTTGATTGTGTAAATCATCCATACTTATATAGTGGGCTAATGCTCCATGGATTATCTAGTTGGGCTAAAACCCATATGATGCTCCATGGATGCTCCATGGCTTTTGTACCCATGGATCATGGAAATGAAAGGCCATGTCAATTAGGGTTTACATGGTGTAACCCTAACTATATATGCATCTTATTCTTGACCAAAAGGGGCACTAGTGTGGGTAATAGAAGGGCTAGCCGATTTTCATGAAGTGTAGCATTCTCTCAAGTTATTCCAAGTGTATTTGGTCTTGTGTGAACCATTTGAGGTGTCACACTTGAGGCACTTGGCAGTCAAGCTTCATGAAGACTTTCTACATGAAAGAGGTATGTATTCTATCTTGTTATATTCATTTTTTTGTATGCTAGATTAGGATAATACCTTGGATGTTCATATTTGTATGTATAATAGAGAAAACATAGATCTAAGGTATTTAGGGTTGCTTGTACACTTAGGAGTGTTAGAATGCTCAAAATCCAACAATGGTATTAGAGCCTAGGCTTGTTTTCTTGTTATACTTGCAAAAGTAGCTGAAAAATCAAGTTTTGATGTTGTCTGCCCAGCAGACTCGCCGAGTCCATCAATGGGCTCGCCGAGTCCAAGGCAAAATGCATCCAACTCGCCGAGTTGGTTTATACACTCGACGATTTGCAGCCTCAGACAACATATTTTCGAGTTTTTTGGCTGGAATTGGATTAGGAACATTACCCTAAGTTGTTTTTGAACTTATAAACTTGTTTTTCATGTGGTAATGTTCATGCTAATCCAATTTCAAAGATAATTATCAATAGATTCATGTTTTGTATTAGTTTAAGGTTTAGACTAATTACATGAAAAAGTTTGATTTGAATTATCTTGTTCTTATGAGTTGCTTAGATTAACAGAAAAGTTGAGTGAAATAGTTGTTTTCAATCCAAATTAATCTAAGAGTTGATTCTAAAATCTGTTTTTGTAACTTCTCCTCAAGTTATATGAAAAGTCACATTTAAGTTTCATAAAACTCATAAAAGTTGGCAAAGGTTACAAAATGAAGAGTCTAGTTCTAATTAAATGGTTTTATGACTCCATAACTTGTCCTCAAGTTATGGAGGACCAAGAGTCTCTTCATTAAATAATATATAAATTAAAAAAGTGTAACCTTAATTAATTCCATAAGTTATAAAATAAAGAAAAGTTAATTCTTTTATTAGCTTAAAGTCTTCCATAACTTGTCCTCAAGTTATGGAACTTGAAGAGTTTTTGGATTAAAACTACTTTAAACACATAAGTTATGGAATTAATTAGTTTTGAATAATTTCAAAACTTGCCCTTAAGTTTTGGAATTTGAAAAGTTTTCACTTATGAATACTTTAATTCCAAGTTAGCCCTTAGAATTTTAAAAGTTAAAATTCAACCCTTATACTTTATAATATTGTAAGTTAATAATATTTATATATATGTATAAGAGCAAGTCAGTATTACCGTTAGTAGGCCTCATTAACGAAGCCGGTCTATAAGGGGGTATAAGGTTACTGCCTATAAAATGGCAGTTTAATGGGTGTCCACTCTCACCCACTCCATCCTTGACCGGTGGAGGGTCGTTAGCCGAACGGGTAGGACAAGGACTATAATTCTCCCTTCATTAAAAGTATTAATGATAAATACTATGTAACTAAACTCTTAATAATACCCAATCGTAGTTACTTAGGAAAATGTGAATATGGTGTTAATCCATGAAATTACACTTTGCACTTTGTTTAAGTCGGCTAGTGGAGCGTGTGTGGTTAACCGGCACACTAACTCGTATTTAACAAGGTAGGCAAAGGGTAACTTAATGTTTATCATAGTATCGATGGAGCGTGTATGGTTAACTGACACATTGATTGAGGGCTAAACACTTAAGGGTACCTAGTAATTTGCATGGTTACTTCACACCTTGTTTTGTGATCCTCGGCATCTCAGTCACAAAACCTGAAGGGCACACTCGAGATTGAAACATGCCATTGAACAGTTCAATGAATCTCAAAGATCTAGGAGTTTCAAAACCAAATAAAACCTAATAATACATTTCGTTTATCTTGGTGGAAATTGGTGAATCGTCATCCACCTACCTTAAAATATTTTATAGCTTGGATTACAGCATCCCTCTTCTAAGTTATAAAATAGTTTGTTGGGTCCTAGCCTTAATATTTCATATTGGGTGTTATATTAAGGACTTTAAATCAACTATCTTTAATATCTCCCAAAAAGATGTCTGGTTTAGACATTTATGATCTTCCCAAATCTCTTGAAACAATCTTTCCTAAATGAAGATGATGTCCCATGGAAATCATACTTCCTTCACCTCCTCAAATTATTCTCCCTAACCCACAAGTTCTTGAAAAATTTAAGGTCACTCAAGCTCTATTGGCAAGTAAAGGTCTATGTGTGGTCATATCTTGGAGATGTAGTCACACATTGACAAGCCGGGAGAGTTGGGTGTTAAAGTCTTTTGAAAGTTGGTAGCTCAATCACTTTCTAAGTCACATAGTGAGTTCCTTTGGGACACCTATGAAATAGACTATGACAAGACCCTTAATGATCTTATCTATTTGCTAAGATCAACTTCCTAAAACTTTATGGACATTTACATGATGACATTGGATATCCAGTAAAGCTCTCTCTTCCCAATGGAAAAGGACCAACCATAGTCAACTCGGTTGACCAAATGGTAAAGCGAGAGGCTAAGTCTGAGATAGTCCCATTATCAAGGGTCCATTGCCAAAGGAAAGGGCATTGGTTGCGAAGCTGCCAAATTTACATGAAAGATCATAAGGCTGGTAAAGTCAATAAGTTTGACTCTACTTCAGGGAAAGTCCACTATCTAACTCTGCTAAGTTTCTATTCTAAGATCCTTGATACATGATGTGACTGGGTCACATGTTGATGTTTTAATAATCAAAGAAAAGTAAAGAAACTTAAAGAAAGAATATGCTGAATCTGATCGCGTAGATGGATTTCTATCGCATAGTTTGAAAATTGGATTCTTGAGCTACTTCTTAGGAGTTATGAGATATTGCTTAGGAATAGATAACAACAAGTTTTCATATGGATTGTAAGGATAAGTTTTTCCGCATTTTAAAATAAATAAAAGTTTGTTTTACTTTATTTTTATCTCCTTACAATGGCATTCATGAAAACTTGATGTTTGTATGTTTATAGCAATATTGGAAACATGAATTTTATTCGTTCATTTGTGGTAGTGTCTAAATTTACCAAATAAGGAAAGATTCTCATCACCCAAGTTTTAATTGGACCGAAACTTGGAATCATGCAAGTTGTATAGCATGATGAATGAGAATTTTTCTTCTTTAGAAAATTAAGACTAGTTCCTTGTTCACATGTATATGTGAGTCAAGTGAAGGACTAAGGGATCAAGTACACTTTCTTGTGCCCTTGTCAAAGTCCACCACAAAAGATGGATAAGACTATTTGTCATGATTTACTATGGTTTAGTAAATATCATTATACTTACAAGCTTAAGTATAATTCTGAAACATTTGAAAATTTTCAATGTATGACAGAACGAATAAGAAGAACCAAATTAGGAAGAAGGATAAAAGTTTCTCAAATATGAAAAGATGGGAGAGTACTTTAGTATCATGTTTTAAGTTCATCTTAATGATTTTGAGACCTTATCACAATTCATCCTCTAAGTACATTCTGATAGTTAAGAAGAGGAGTTATGAATTGTTGAAGTGGTTAAATCAAGAAGATGATTCATACTTCATTCCAAAACAATTCATAGAGTTATACTCTAAGATTGTAACTTGAGTGACATGTCTTAAAGAAGGATTAAAACACTTGTCAAAAATAAGAGTAAAAGTTTTCTACTTTTGTACATTTGAAATTGGTAAGTTGTGATGTTTTGGATAAAACAAAGACCAACTAAGGCCAATTGTGTGAAGTGTTTGTCTTGATTAGAATCCACACTATCTCTTGAATATCTGACAAGTAAGTCTTATATGCCAAGAGGACAGTGGGAGTCTAAAAGATCCTGAAAAAGGTTTCTAGAAGTAATCAAGAATAAAACCTGTATTTCATCGCTAGCACACAAGTAGAGGTTTATAACCTATCGTGCTGACATTTCTGTGCCCATTCCAGTTAAGTTGGCTATACATTTGAGTTCTACATGTTCTCAATTGTTTGCATAACTATTTGGAAGCAATGGCAGGCCCTTCAGCTGCCAGGTGGCAAGAAGTTAAGATTGCACAAGTTCAATCCATATGAGTTTGGATTTGTCATTATCCTTGTCTTGTGACTATGGTTTTGACAATTCACATGGATAAGAACACATACACCATTAAATCTAAGTGTCATAAGGTTTCTCTTCGATTCATGAAAATGATGGTAAGGAAACTCTTTCACTAAGTAGATTTTGAGTAGATAGAAATTGTGGGAATGACAAAAGGTCTAAACATTATGATTATGGCATCCCTCTTCATAATTGTTTAGACACACGTGTGAGCTATCTAAGAGAGTTGTATGATATTGATAAAGTCTTATCAAGGCAATCTAGTATCAGAAATCTGAACTTTGGTAAGAAAGTCAATAAAGTAATGATGTCTAAAAGTTCAGTTGATTTCTAGGTACATGTCAAAGCTAGTGGAAGCATAAGTGTTATGCTAATAATCATCATGTTAGTGGGAGCATGATAATTATGATAAGTATTGCAAGTTAGAAATGTTAATTATAGAAAACAAAAGTTTCAATTCATGAGGTTGCAGGGGTTGAAAAAGTTGTTTTGCTATAATTAAGGGAGAGGAAATTCTACTTCATCTCAAATCTAAAAGCTTAGATTGAAGTCTTAATCGTATTTAGTCAAGAATATATATGAATTTCATGTTGGGATGGCTCAACTTAAGGAAATTCTATACATGGGTTCATTATTTGCGTTCTAAAATTCGATTATGATTACGGAATCCCTTTTCGTAATCTGAATTATGAGAACTTGACAAATAGAAATGGAAATATTATAGCAAAAGACTGGTTTAGTCTTTATGTGAGACATCATGAATCGTGTCCCATATGCTTCATATATAGGATTGATTACATGTGCTATACTCATCCTTTCCAAAATTTTCCAAATGCCTGAGGCATTAAGAAGGGAAAAGATCTAGAATTGGATGTGACTAAAAAGGATTAAACAATTGTCGAGGACAATCTAAGGTTTACCAAAGATTGGTTGCTCAAGGACAGTTGGAAGTGTAGTGTTAATTATGGAAGGACCATCTTGACATAATCTGTAAGGAGGCAACTCTTGTTCAGAAGTGATAGTCAAAATGGAATCTGGAAATGTTTCAAAGTTAGAAATTATTTAATCTATGTAAGATTAAGGAAACTTAATGCAAGAAGGATGTTTCCAAGGAGTTGATCTCCTTTGGAATACTCTGTAATGATTGTTGTCAAATCTTTCTGGCTTTGTGCGTAATCATTACAAGAGGATCAATGCATATAAGTTTAGAATCTAATAGATTTCAGTAAATGACATGAATTTGGAATTCTTGCATTTGTAGTAAGGATTTGGGACTGTGAAAAGAGGATCATTGGAGTTATGTTCAGTTGATCAATTTCACAAAGTAAAGATCATAGACAAACATAGTATGCATACTTGGTGTGTGGCATGACTAGTGTTTAGAAAACATAGTGTGCATGCTTGGAGCATGGGACAACTATTGTTTTAAAGTCAAGAATAAAGTTGACAACTGAAACGGTATAGAATGAATAATGTGTAATCATATGGTGATAAATAAAAGGTGTTTTATTTATGTTCATAGGTTTTGATACCATATTGGATTCAATTATTCTTGTGTTTCATTTGCATGTTTTGACTTCAAAAATAAACTAGGTTATTCTTCCGGAATGACTAAGTTATTCAAACCATCCACAGTCGGTCATATGTTGGAAGTAGATATGAATTAAGACTGTCATGGGTTGGCTTGTAGAGGTCTAAGGTGTTGGAAAAAGGGCTACTTCACTCATGAGTGCTCATAAGTTCTGAGTATTGGATTCAACCCGCGCTCATTGGAATCACTTCATGGATTTTATCACAAGTGATCATGAGACAATAATATCTTATATTCTTCAAACCTAGAGATATGAAATGTTACTATGAGTTGATAGTACATTGATTGCACGAAAACACATTGGTAACTCGATGTTATAAAACGTGCCTTTGTGTATGATTCAACAAGTAGTAGAAAAAGCCATATGAGTCGAAGTTTATCCATTCCTTTTGCCTTCGTGATAAAAACGATATATGTAGGCCCCTCGATGATTTGATGATGACAAATGGAAGTGCTCGGCTGGGCCAGGACTGATTTGATTTGTTCAATCAGTCTGTCATCATGAATTGGAAATCGGGAAACAACAAATGGACAAAGAGAATGATTACAATCCATGTCTCAGTCCATATGATATCTAGAATGGAGGAATATATGATCCCTTATCTAATGGACAAGTCATTGACAAAGGTCAGAGTTCATCGGCAAGGTCAAAGTTCGACAGAAGCTTTTGAGAGCTACGATTGCTAGTCGGTTCCTGAAGTCATACGCAATAATATTTTTAGACTTATCCAAGTGGGATACTATTGGACTAATGTCTAAGTCCATAACTATAATTGGTTAGACTTGACCCGACCCGGCATGGTCCATTTGGGTTGCATGGCATCATGCATTTGGATAAACTATAATGAGAGAAATAACACTTATGGTTGGTTAATATATTATAAGTTCTAATATATTAATAAGATTATTTAATTAGTATTGATCAAGAATTAATCTAGGATTAATTAAGTGATCAAAAGAAGACTAATTAAATATATGGGTTGATTGTGTAAATCATCCATACTTATATAGTGGGCTAATGCTCCATGGATTATCTAGTTGGGCTAAAACCCATATGATGCTCCATGGATGCTCCATGGTTTTTGTACCCATGGAACATGGAAATGAAAGGCCATGTCAATTAGGGTTTACATGGTGTAACCCTAACTATATATGCATCTTATTCTTGACCAAAATCGGCACTAGTGTGGGTAATAGAAGGGCTAGCCGATTTTCATGAAGTGTCGAATTCTCTCAAGTTATTCCAAGTGTATTTTGTGTTATGTGAACCATTTGAGGTGTCACACTTGAGGCACTTGGCACTCAAGCTTCATGAAGACTTTCTACATGAAAGAGGTATGTATTCTATCTTGTTATATTAATTGTTTTGTATGCTAGATTAGGATAATACGTTGGATGTTCATATTTGTATGTATAATAGAGAAAACACAGATCCAAGGTATTTAGGGTTGCATGTACACTTAGGAGTGTTAGAATGCTCAAAACCCAACATCAACAAGTAATAGAACAAGCCATATGAGTCGAAGTTTATCCATTCCTTTTACCTTCAGGATAAAAGCAATATATATGGGCCCCTCGATGATTTGGTGATGACAAATGTAAGTGCTCGGCCGGGGCTGGACTGATTTGATTCGTTCAATTAGTCAGTCGTCATAAATCGGAAATCGGGAAACAACAAATGGACAGAGAGAATGATTATAATCCATGTCTCAGTCCATATGATATCTAGAATGGAGGAATATATGATCCTTTATCTAATGGACAAGTCATTGACAAATGTCAGAGATCAGCGACAAGGTCAGAGTTTGACAGAAGCTTTTGAGAGCTACGATTGCCAGTCGGTTCTCGAAGTCATACTTGAAATAATAGTTTTAGACTTATCCAAGTGGGAGACTGTTGGATTAATGTCTAAGTCCATAACTATAATTGGTAAGACTTGACCCGACCCGGCATGGTCCATTTGGGTTGCATGGCATCATGCATTTGGATAGACTATAATAAGAGAAATAACACTTAAGGTTTGTTAATATATTATAATTTCTAATATATTAATAACATTATTTAATAATTATTGATCAAGAATTAATCTAGAATTAATTAAGTGATCAAAAGAAGACTAATTAAATATATGGGTTGATTGTGTAAATCATCCATACTTGTATAGTTGGCTAATGCTCCATGGATTGTCAAGTTGGGCTAAAACCCATAAGATGCTCCATGGTATATTTGAACCCATGGATCCAAGGAAATGGAAAGTCATGACAATTAGGGTTTACCCTAGTTGTCACTAACTATATAAGCATCTTATTGTTGAGAAAATCGGCCACTATGTGTGAGAGAAAGGGCTAGCTGATTTTTATGAAGTGTGGATTTCTCTCTAATCTATTCCAAGTGTATTTGGTGTTGTGTGAACCATTTGAGGTGTCACACTTGGGGCACTAGGCACTCAAGCTTCATGAAGACATTCTACATCAAAGAGGTATGTAATTTTAACTTGATATATTGATAGACCAGTAGGCCTCTGCGCTCCTGGCATATCAGAGTTATTCTAGTCTACTCATAGATACATGGCGAACTGCTATTGACCGCTTGTGAAGTTTGTAGGGCGAAATCGCCATTGTTAGGCGGTTTCATCATGAGGACGATTCGTTGCCTCATTGATGGTATTTATACCCCAGTTCCTCCTGGCATTTTTGTTAGGACCTAATTTGTTGGTTTGTGCTAGGCATATATGTTTTGTAGGCATTATTACTTATTGTTAGGTCTTTATCTGAGTTTTGGTGGGGTGGACCGAAAGTGTTCTGTTTTCGGTCCACTAATGTTTTCGGTTGTAAACTAGTTTGCTTTTTATGTTCCCTATAAATAGGAAAATCTTGTACCTGAAGCTTGTTTCAATTGAAAATCTTGTGCATTTGGATTGATCTTGCCTCTACTACTTATTGATTTATCATTTTATCTTGTTCACTTTGTTTGATCACTAGTTGGTTCATTGGTGTGGGACTTACAATTGGTATCAGAGCCAATCTAGTGTCAATCGTGATTAAGCTTGTTTTTGGCTGATTTTGGTTGATTCAAGCTTTGATCGGAAATTGTTTTTAGCTTTTTAATACAAATTATTCATTGTTGCTGCGTTTTTGCTATTCATCGAGGCTTCAGGGCAAAAAGGATCAAAAGTTTGTTTGAAATCATCATTTTCTACAAGATCTGGGCGTTTTCGGTGGAGCGTTGTTGCTAGTTTTGAACTGAAAACCGTTTTTGGAAGTAATCAGTTTTCGGCCAAAATCCATTTTTGGCTGTAATCAGTTTTCGGCCGGAATCCATTTTTGGCTGTAATCCATTTCCGGCTGTAATCAGTTTTCGGTGTGACTTTCTTTGATTATTGGACAAGTTTTATTTTTAATCTATTAAAAAAAATAAAAAATGGAAGCTCAACACAGTGCAATTCATCAAAGATCTCAACAGATTCACGCTTGCTGAAACCATGGCTATCATCAAAGCTTGTGATTTCGATGACAAGCAGCGAGAGATAAACCATGTGAATTCCTACTCCACAACAAATTTAGGAATTTCATCAAACAATGCCTTTTCAATGTTCCACAAACTCAAGCCTTCACTGTTCCACAAACCCATGGTATTCCATCATCTATTCCATATAAACATTCAACCTCCCCCTCAAAAGCTCCTGCTACTATCTTAACTCCCAAGGAAACTGAAGAAAATATGGCTCCATCTTCTAGTCTCGTGAATTGTTACAATGCTTTCTTAGCTGGAGATTTTCCTCCTTAAATCTCATTTGCTGATCTCGACCAAATTCATCCAGAAGATGTGGATGAAATGGATATCACTTGACAAATTGCCATGGTGGTGTTTAGGGTTAAGCAGTTTTCCAATAAGATGGGGAAGAATAACTAGGGTATGAATGGAGACAAGAAAGTTGGGTTTAACATGGGCAAGATTAGGTGCTTCAATTGTCATGAGCCAGATCATTTTGCTCATGAGTGCCCAAAACCAAATAGAAAAGAGAATCATGATAGGACAATGGTGCCAATGGTGAACAACATCCAATAGTGAAACTGGAAACTTGGCGGTGGTAGCTCAAGCATTTGATTGCAAGGACCATATTCAAGCATTGAACATCTCAGGACCTGAAACTGGAAATCTGGCACATATAAGTGAGCTTCCAGATGGAAAGGCTGAAAAGGATGCTGAAGCAGAAATGATGCGGCTTCAGTTTGCTTTCATGGTATCTACCACTCTAGAGAAGAAAGAGGTCATTAAAGTTTCTTGCTCTAAAAAGGCATGGATACTGTTAAATTTAAGCATGATCAAATTGATTTATTACGTAGAGAAAATAAGGACCTTAAGTATGAATGCTATAATCTTAGGAAAGGACAAAAACCTCTTAAAGAACAATTAGAGTCCAAAACTAAGGATTTTAGGAAACTTCAGGAAGAATATAGTAACAAGTGTTAGAACTATAACTTTGTTAAGAAACAACTTGCTGGCTTGATTGACGAACTTGACACACTGAAGATTAGATTTGAAAATGCTAAATTTAATTTCAAAAAATTTGATGTGTCAAGTAAGACAGTTGAGACTATGATAAAAAAAACAATTAAAATGCAAGACAAAAAGCAAGTAGGTCTAGGGTATGATAGTGTTCCTCTTCCTTTTAATCACAATTACACTTTTATCCCTATAACTATTGAGGAAATGGACAGAGAAGCAAATCTTCAACATGGAAAATCGGTTGTGGTTGTGCCATAATCTAGCTCTAAAGTGAACAATACTAATATTTCTACTTCATGTGCAGATTCACCTTTAGTTCAAGAGAAGTAGGCAACTGGAGAGAGTTTTTCTGATAATAATTTGGTTTTGCAAACTGATTTTGTGAAAGATGTGTTTGATTCAAACACTACTATTTTTGTTTCTAATTTGAAATCTAATGCCTTATTTTTTGATGATTTTGTTTTGAAAACTGATGATTCGGATATTTCTAATAAATGTGGTGATGTCTGATAAATCTAATGAACTTATCACTAGCACATACATGCCACCTAAGCCAGTCACACAATCTGAATCATGCACGTGCACTTGTGGGAACAGTAAAGGACTCCATAAGGACACTAAACCAAGAAAGAGTGGTACCAGTTTCTATATGAAGAAACATACATGTTTCAATTGTGGAATTCCTGCTCACATAGCGCAAAATTGTCTAAACCGTGCATATGTTCCTTATTATGCACAAGGTAGAAAGAATGAGTCACGAGGAAGATCTCTCAAAAGAAAGTCCTTGAGATCTCGTTCTAGGGATGGTGATTGGAACCTTAATAAAGACAGAACTCGGGCTGAACTCTAAAAGAACAAACCAGTTTTAAACAAAAATTCAATAGGTACTTTCACGAGACCGAAATTGGTTAAGCCAAGATCGATATCGTTAAAGGCATCCTCTGGGTCTTCATCTAGTCATAGACGGATACCTAAACGATCAAAAACAAAGAAAAATGTTTCAAAATCACCAATTAATATTTCTAAACCAAATTATAAATGGGTGCCCAAACATTCATCTGTCTAATCACCTTAGTGTCCTTTATGTGCATCCGGTAATAAATCTGACTTAAATTGTGAAAAGATAAATTATGTTGCTAACAAGGGTAAACCCAGTATTTCTATGGCCTTGGTTCCAAAATCTAACTAATCCCGTGCATCGTGCAGGACCAACTATGGAGGAATATCGTCAGACCTTGGTATGTCGATAGTGGCTGTTCTAGGCACATGACAGGAGACATTGCCCAACTGCACAACATTCAAAATTTTAATGGGGGTTATGTTTCCTTTGCAGGAGGAGAGGGTGTAAAGATCACTCAGAAGGGTACCGTAATGAATGGTGTGCTTAACTTTGAGAATGTGAACTATGCTCCCGAGCTGAAACACAATCTGTTGAGTGTATCTCGGATTTGTGATAAAGGTTATTCAACTCCTTTTACAAACAAAGAGTGTCTCATTTTGAAGCCTCGAATCATTATTCCTGAAGACTGGATTTTGGTTAGAATGAAAAGGGATGACAATGCTTACATCATCGATATGAATCATAACATTCCCGAGCAAGTCACTTGTCTTTTCTCAAAAGTTTCTGAACACACTACCATGCTCTGGCATCATCAGCTTGGCCATGCAAATGCCAAGAACCTCAATCATCTTCCTAAAAATGAGATTGTGCGTGGTCTTCCAATCGAAGACTTCATAACTTTTGAGAAGTGTGTTGCTTGTGCTCAAGGATAACATTATCACAAGACACATAAGCCAAAGTTGGTCAACTCAATTAACAAGGTTCTTCAGTTATTGCATATGGATTTATTAGGTTCGGTCAACGTTCTCAGTATAAATAAGAATTCTTATTGCTTGGTTGTGATTGATGATTACTCTCGGTTTACATGGGTTTTTCGCTTGTCTAACACGAGTGGAATTGCTGACCTGATCAAGAAATTCATTGTGATGATTGAGAATCAAACCAACGAAAGGGTGAAAGGCACTTCGAACTAACAATGGCACAAAATTCAAAAATGTTGTTCTTGACCACTTTTGTGTTGAGAAGGGTATCTTGCGTTTGTACAACACTGTTCGGACACCACAAAAAAACAGTGTTGTGGAACGGTGAAATCGTACTTTGATGGACGCTGCAAGGACGATGCTTTGTGATTCCAAGTTATCGGTCTTCCTTTAGGCTGAAGCGATCAATACAACATGTTATGTTCAAAACCTCTTTCTGATCAACAAATCACAAATGAAGACCCCATATGAGATTCTATACAATCAGAAGCCATCGGTTGCTCACTTCAGAATCTTTGGATGTACTTGCACCCTTCTTCACCTGGAATCCACCCCAAAGATCAACTTAAAGGCTGATGACTGCTATTTTGTGGGATATGCCGCACGCACCACTTACCAAGTGTACAACAAAACCACCAAGAAGATCGTGGAATCCTTTGACATCCGTTGGCTAGAAGAGAACGAGACGGATGCGCAAGTTGGACTTGTTTTATTATGCATCATTATTTAAATCCTTTAATGTGTATTCGGAAAATGTTTCAGGTGCCAGCTGGGGTACACATGCTGTTGTTGAAGATTATGATGAAGATGTTGTATACAGACCACCCCTGGTGACTCCCATGTCTCCTTTAGTGGATGAAGCTACTCCAAGTACTTCCTCGGTCTCACCAAGTCAAAGAATCAGTTCTGATGCTGAAACTATTCCACTTTCCCCTATAGAAAGAGAATTCATGACAAGAGATTCCTCCACTGCTATTACATCGTTTATGGAGCTTCTCTTTCCTGAACCTATTTCAAATGAGTATGTGGCAAGTACCTCTCACGGTCCTAGATCATCGGTGTCACACCCCAAAATCAGAACGGCGGAAACGTTCTAGCGTGGATGACGTCATGTCAAGTATCACAACATATGCAGTATAGTAATCAAAGTACAACAATCGTTGCATTAATAGTAATAGTTTTACATTGGTTTACATTACATAGAACACCAAAGTAATACAAGTAATAATAAAGGTGCAACTTAGTACTAAACGGTCTTCATCAAAAGCTCCGGGGATGTACCTGTCTATTGCTGACCTGAGAATACAAGTTATTTGAAAAGCGAGTATCAATGCTGGTGAGTTCATAAGTATTTAATGTCATTTTATCCAAATAACTTTATATAAGTGGTAGTTTAGAGTCTACAGTGGATTATAGTCCTTTCCAGAAAATCCTATATTTTCTTATTTAAAAGCAGTCTTCTACCAAGACTTATTAGAGTTATGCTGTAAAAGTTATTTTCCCTATCATTATCAAAATACAGGATTTGATTTTAAAGAAAGTAGGAGAATATCAGGGAAAATAACATATGCCTCAGCAGTGAGGACTGCTGACTAAGGCAAAAGGAATCATAGACTCCAGGAGAGTATCGACTGAACGACACGCCTGGCTCAGTCTAACAAAAGGAGACACAGACCCCAGACGGTATCAAATGAAAGATACGTCTAGTAAGGTCCAAAAACAGTAGAGACAGACCCCAGACAATATCAACTAAATGATGCGTCTAGCAAGGTCTAAAAACAGTGGAGACAGACCCCAGACGGTATCAACTGAATGATACTTCTAACAAGGTCTAAAAACAGTGGAGACATACCCCAGGCGGTATCAACTGAATGATATGTCTAGCAAGGTCCAAAAACAGTGGATAACGTGAACACAGTGTTAAAACCCATCACCTTAAGAACATGAATTATAAGGTAACCCCGAGGTACTCGTAACCATACTGATAGACACTAGAGAAGTAGACGCCCTACAAGCGTCTATGTAAGTATGACATTTGTCACCCCTTGGCTTGGTAGGCCGTAGACTATAGCTAGCAGTTAGGGTGCGGGGGTCAATCCCATATAGATCTATACACACAATGTCCGCTCTCCCTACAAGAGACTCTGGCTACCAACTTGATAACGGAGAAGGCCGTGCACTGAGGATGTATCTCATATAGTGAGATTCGATGTAAAAATACTGGACTGATGATAGAGACTCACAACTGAAATGACTAATGTAAACCTATATGTCTATGCTTGTACACATAATATATAACTAATGATCAAATGACTTTCGGATGGATATCCGATCCCACCAGACCACATCTCAACGAAGAAAATGAAATAGGGCGGACAAGACTTCCTAAGTCCTTTAAACATTACTTATATATATATATATATATATATATATATATATATATATATACACAAGCACAGGCATACATTTAACTAAGTAGAATCGAAGTTTAAGTGTTTAACGAAGTAGAAGTGTCTAATGAAGTAGAAGTGTTTCAGAAAGTAAAAGTATTAACAAGTAGGATCGTATCATGAAGTATAAGCATATCGTGAAGTAGGAGCGTATCATGAAGTAGAAGCATATCGTGAAGTATAAGCGTATCGTGAAGTAGGAGCGTATCGTGAAGTATAAACGTTAACTTGTATAAGTGAAGTATAAGCGTAACAAGTATAAGTGAAGTAGAAGCGATAACAAGTATAAACGCATCACGAAGTGAAAGTGTTATCAAGTAGGAGTCTAAACTAAGTAGAAGCGAAACAGTGGTATCTTAGCCAAGTAGGAATATAAAAACATGGGAGAATTCTTTGATGAAAAACTTTAGGAAAACCTTTATACTTATGAAAATCACGACTTGGTATTCTTTTGTAAAATAAGTTTGTAAACCTTTAAAAATCCTTAGAAAACCTTTCATTGCATTTGATTATAACTTTGATAACCAGTATAAGTAAAGATTTGAACAAGTAAAGACATTTTAGAAAACCATTTACATTATCAAATTTGGTAAAACAGTTAATAGTGTAATAAATCCTTGTGCATGCGGGTTATCAATCACATGTGATTGATATGATAACTGGCATGTTTAACTTGTATTCCCCCCCCCCCATTAAAACATGTAAAACATTTAAAAGGTTCATTCAGGGGTATGAACTCACCTGATGTAAGTGGATCCGACGAAGGTGTCGGTTGGGTGCTCGGTGTCAACTAAAGACTTGAACATACTTAGTGACCTATTAACATATGATAACATATGTTTACATACAATTAGTACATATAATACTAATTAATCAAGTATATGCATCCTAAAGTGCGGAAATCACTTTAATTAAGTGTTAGGGTTATCCCGGGTAACATCTATGGACATGTATGGCTTGGGTAAGGAGTTTACTCTTCAAGAGTAAACTCTTGGGAGAGATTTCGGCCCAAAAAACCTCATACCCATTAGTTTACGGCCGTAAACTCATGGATGAGGTTCTTGAGTGCTAAATGGCCTTTTACCAAATAAGGGATGATGCTAGGTTGTGTTCTAGGGTATTAGAAAGGGACTAATTCAAACATATGGACTATTTGATGAGTTTATGGCAGTAAACTATGAGTTTACGGCCATAAACTCTCACCAACACATTCATAAATTGTTTTGAAGGCCATAAGTAAATCATAAATGGTTATACTCATTTTTACAAGTCAAGGGGTGAGTTTAGGGCACCATTTAACCCCTTTGCAGGAGTTTACGGCCCAGGTACCCTTTCATGAGGGGTTTACAGCCGTGAATTCCTTATGGAGTTGTTTTAATTGAGTTTAAGGTCCCTAACTTGTTGGTGGTTGATTCTAGAATTTAATCCAAGGCCATTGGTGTGTTTAAGTGGCTTTTTAACACTCAAATATGAGTTTACTCCCCATTAAGAGGAGTTTACGACCCAAGCATGCTCTTGGTCGGTAAAATCATGTTTACTCTCCAAAAACTCATTTCAAGGTGTTCTAAGTCCGAATGTGTAAGCCTACAAGTCATATCTAAGCCTTAGGGGCACTTTGGAGGGGTTTTGGGGTTTAAAAACCCCCCCTTAAATGGTGTTCACGGTCTAAGAGTGTTCTTGGGCCGTAAACACATGAATGTACCCCTATTTGGTGTTTTAAACACGAATTTGCATGATAGTTAAGCTATACAACAAGTTAGGGTAGATGGCTTACTCGTTTGGGGCTCGAAACGGACGATTTTGGCTAGAAAACTAAGTTGTAGAGAGAGAGAGAGAGTATATAGAGAGGGTGAAAGGGATGGAATTGAAGTCCACTCCCCCTTATGTAGGGGTTTGAGTTGGGGCTAAGTGGAAATCTACCCGATACTGCCGTTAAACGGGGCTTTTGCTCGCACCCGATTTAGTGTTCTTGGTTGAAACTGAACATTTTTAAGGGCATTTTGTGGGTGTTTCTAATTTTATTTCAACCCTTACCAAGTCATTATAAAAGTCCAAAATTTAATAACCTCTTCCAAAAGGTTAACGGACAAATAAATAACGCGGGGCTTATTAACGAAAGGAGGTTAAAAATGACGGAATAAATTTCGGGTTGTCACATCATCCCCCCGTTAAAGGGAATTTCATCCCGAAATTCAGGTTTAGGCAAGGAAGTAGGTATAAATGACCGAGTAGAGGCAGGAGGGTACTTCCTATTCGGTTTGTCCTCGCACTCCCAAGTGAACTCCGGTCTTCGTTTGCCTTCTAGCGATCCTTCACTTACGGGATGCAGATTCCGTCTCGTGCAGTAGTGATTCCTACGGGTTCATCTACGAAGTTAGGGTTCTCAATGGTTTCTATCAAGGTGAGTGGGATACGAAGAGTGACGTTGGGAAAACACTTATCAAGTCTAATGAGTGGATCGATCTGTGGTGAAACTTGTGGAATTTTCGAAAGTAGTAGTGGTTTGATGAGGGGTTGGACCAATCTCCGTAAAGGATCTCGGATGGTCCTAAGCTCTCGGAAGGGTATAGATTTTCAGTACTTGGAACATAGTGTACTTCTATGGCGAGGTCATCACTAGCATGATCGCCATTTCGAAGTTCCAAACGTTCTCTCTCATACTGGAAGTGTAGTCCTTCAGGATGGTTCTTAGGGGGCTCGGGTTGTCCTTGGTTACGCGTTTCCTGTCAATGGCTTTTAGAGACTTTCTAGATCATCTGATGGGTTGTGTGTCTACGGTATCTTTTTGTTGTAGAGTGGCTATCTCAATCTTGTGCAAAATGAATCTGCACTAATGAGTCTTGAGATATTCCTAACAGAAACCCTCAGGGTCGGGGAGATAAGGTTTCACCAGATGAGTGTTGGACTATCTCAGGAGGTGGTTCTACTATTTCTGCGTGAGATAGTATTCATGGAGCACCTGATAGTCCAATGAATCTCTAAGACATGTTCTAATCTACAAGGCATTGGTTTATTTTAGTGTGGAAAGCGCGTACTCTTGTCTAACCCATCAACTAACACCTAGACTAGTGTCAAGTCTAAAATCTCTTCGGGATCCGGGTTATAAGGCTTAACGCAACTACTTTCGCACTTTGATCAAGTATTCTTGGCTGCGAAGGTTATTCTGTGGTTCTCGGTATTCTAGTGTTCACTTCGGAGAATGTAGCCTATCGTCTACAAGGCGACGACGATTTCCTTCATGTAAGAGGTGGAGGGTTCTAGGAACTACTCATCGGTAACGGGATGGACGAAGTGTCTGAGTAGTGTGAACATCTTCTGCAACTACTCTTCTGAAGGTTCTGAGTTTCCTCGGTCTAAGTCAAATCTAGCGGGTATAGGGTTCCATCACTCGGAACTTTAATCTCCTCATCCATTCTTCTAAGAGTTTAACTCATCGCAGCTTTCGGATTTCCGGGATATCCGTTGCGATGCTTAATTCGGGGAATTAAGCGTGAATGGATGGTCGTAGTCAATGTCCCTGACTCTTTCGACTCAGATTTCTTCACCAACCGAGGGTGCTTAGCTACTATGTTGGCTTAACCGGGATGACAACACACTTCGGATCTATTCTCATTATAGTAGCTCAACCCGCAAGGGTTCTCTTGACTCTAGCTCCTGTTCCATGGGATAGGATGAAGGGTCTTTCTGTGGAACCTACGGAGTGTGCTTCGGGTGGTTATCGTCTTCTGGAATACCTGCAGTGTCTTTTGCTTCGGTTCCAATCTGTCTGAGAGGGGTTGGTTAACAGCGCGTGGTACCTTTCTCCTGGGTACTTCGGAAGGTTTGAGACAAGAGTGACGACTGACGGATCGCATTAGTTTTTATTGTTCTTATTTAGTTTAGGTTCGGAAGAACCTTTATTTGCTTAAATGGATATGGAGAAAGTTCTTTTTACACAACACTAAAGATTTACACATGGTTGCACGAAGTCGAACCATAATTGATAGAGTCGTCAAAGTTGGCACACTTCGACATGATACAGTAGGAGGGTCGATAGAGTTATGTGCCGAACAAGCACACAAGTTCTAGGCGTCTCGGGTTTCGTCCTGTGTATCACTGTCGCGGATACTTGGACTGATAGAGTCGACGCGGAACTATAGAGGGTCCTGAATGTTTCTGAGTAGAGTACCTTTTCATGAATGGGTTCTCACGAGGCATTTCTATAATCGCCTCACATATACTAGTCATGTATAATTAAGGTGGGGAGGACTGTTGAATGAGCGACTCCGCCTTAAATCCACAACCAAATGAGGAACAGCAAATGAGGCGGCATTCACTCACTCTAGGTCTATCCATCTCAATTATACATGGCCGTAACGTATATACTCAGCCATTATAGTTTTACCTAATGAAATTTTAAATTTTATAACAGTGCTGCGACTTTCGCCTTAATGGGGGAAATAATTACATTTAAAATTAGCCTTTTTAATGTTTTCGGTTAGTTATCTGAGATTGAGAGACGTACCAAAATCTACCGAGTTCCTTGATGCTTCTCCCTAAGCATTAGAGTCAGACTCCTCATGTGTCCTTGTCTTTTCTTTCAGTTGGACAATCCTTCTTGAGGTGTCGAATCTCTCCACATAGGTGGCAAACTGCATTGGTCGCAACATTGGTAGTTGAAGTAATAAACTTAACCGGGGTTCTGCAAACGCGAGCAGTATACCCCTTCATGCGGCACCTAGCACAATAGAGTTCCCGGCATATACCATGATGATGGTAGCTACACTTGCTACAGTGGGGAAGGTTTCCTAGGTATGGTCTCCTAGGTGTAGGGATGGTAGGATTGGCAGGGATATTGGCTGTCTCAACTCGTTGCCCTTCGGAAGATCCTTGAGCCGAGGTACTTCCCTCTTCGATCTTGATCTTTCTCTTCAGTGGATTTGAGTGAGGTTCTTGGGTGGCTGGGTATGTAGAGGTTGGTTGCTGCTGTCCACCACTAGGATCGGAATTCCTGATATGGCTCTTGCTAACATTGGTGTTGTTAGCATTCAGGTGAGCCATGACAGCTGCTACGGCTGCCGAGACTGCAGCTTGAAATGTAGCTTCATCGAATAAGAGAGTAGGTTTCTTGCCGGTGGATGGGTTACGCTTCTTCGGAGGCATGGTTTTTCCTACAAGGAAAAGGAACACAAGCTGATGAGAAACGAAGGTTAACCCTGGACATATCTAACCTTACTATGTTAGGCCTGAATTTTTCCCGTGCCTCGGATATTGGCTGTCTGAGTGTCGACCTACATCCCAATGATGTAGTCCAAGTATTCAAGGTAGGAGTATGAGTATCAGAAAAAGGCCATAAGGTGGTAGTCGTTCCTCCTAAGTCACCTTTTTACTGGGAAAGGTTTCACTCTCTGTCACACCCCGCTAATGCGAAAACGCAAGGTATGAAAGCGATAACGGTTTCATTGCAAAAGATAATGATACATCACCATAGCAGTATTTAAAAGTTTACAACCCATAGCTTCAAAAGAAACAAAATACAAGTTTTTCCAAAATAACACTGTTCAAAGATAACTTCATAAATAACTTCAACACGATGCAGCATGCTCTATGATGATGAATCTTTATATCCACTTACTAATTATTTCCTGAAAAAGCATGTAAAACGAGCGTCAACTATGAAAATAGTTGGTGAGTTCACAAGTTTATAAAATCGAGCTTGAAATAAGGCTTTTCGTAAATACAAGTACATTGCTTTAATGATAAACAAAGTTGATTGCTATTAATGAATACAAGTTTATTGCTATAACGAGAAACGAGTTTGTATGTGTATGAGCAAACAATGAGTCTCAACCAAACCTATGACTGAAGCTCTATCGAGATCTATGCTTATCGTTCCATAGATGAATATGGTATCATGCACTCCAGCGATTCGGGCGAGTGAGGAGTTGTCAATTCCTAATAGCGCAATCCATAATGACCATTGGCTCAAAGAGTTAATGGTTAGAGATAAGGCAAGGGCCTTAGTACGATAAGTTCTCATGTTCCGTGTTGCATAGACATACATAAAGAAACATAGCAATACAATAGCAATCGTGTTTGATAATAACCAATTTAAATACAACATGCAAATTATAGTTTTTCTGGACATGCTTTTCCATCCCAAAACATAAAAACTAAAAATAGGGGAGTGCGTGAATACTCACAATGTTTCGAGTAGGTACAAGTGGTACTTCGGAATGCACCAACGTCTTACTACCGGGATCCTACGACATCAAACACACACTAGTGAGTTTCCATGTCGAAATCTAATGCTAATATACTAAATTCTACATATAGTGAAATGCCAATTTATGTTTTAGTATTTGATTTTATATTAATTGGTTACACTTTTTCTGAAATAACGAAATTCTACAAGTCGTGCGATTAATTACAACTTTTGAATATAAATTTTCCAAATTTTAAGTCTTTATAACAACATAAATTCACGAAAATAGCATTCAAAGGATAAAAGTTCTCAAACTTTTAATTTATCTGATATTACACAATACTAAGCTGGGAAAGATATAAAAATGGATTTCCAAGCTGTTTAATTATATTTTATGATTTTTGAGCATTTATTCCAATAAAAATTGAAATAAATATAAAACAGTTTCCAAAATTACCCAAAATTTTTATTTAACTTTTATTATACATAAATATGCTGGGAAAAAAATAAAAGATATTTTTCAGTGGGTATTTCTATTTTTCCTTGTTTTATACCTTTAAATAATCATTAATTCAAGAAATAATATTAAACAGTTAAAATAAATTACCAAAACTTTTTGTAACATCATTTACAGTATAAATAACCTGGGAAGAATATCAAAAGTGGTTTTCGTAATGTATAATCTGGTTTTGGGTATTTATGTGTAATTAACTTTAGAAAATAAGAGAAAAATATTTAACAGTAGAGAAAATTTCTCACACTTTTTATGTAACCTCCTACTGTACAATATGATGTTCTGGGAAATTTTCCTGATTTTTGGATAATCAGAACTAGTTTTCCCATTTTAAAACCATTATAATTACCAAAAATCGGGAAAAATAGCAAGGCATGATGAAAAATGTTGAAATTATTTTTCTGAGTCGACCATCACAGGTAAGGTATGCGAAAATTGTTATAAAAAATTTTCACACTATCTAAGGTGGTTTTGTGATTTATTATATCTTAACAAAAAGAAAATCGGAAATCTTACCAAACAGCAACAAAAATTGATGTAATTTAGTGAGGAGTCATTATCCATCATAAGGGTCATCCATGAATTTGTTCCGGATTTATTGACCTCTGGAAGTATTTTATGTGATTTATGCCCTTGGTTTCTAGCAATAATTTTAATAAATCAAAGAAATAATAAAAACTTTTGGTATTTTACAGATTATCACATGCATGTGAGTGATTTCAAAAGGAAAAATGTTCAAAATTTATTCAGAAGGGAAATAGGGGTATTGAACCCAAACAAGTTATGAAATGTTGCATGCAATGGTGCATGAGATGTAAATGTGGCTGAAGTTCATGAATTTGTGTAGTCCATTCAGTGAGGTTTTAAGCCACGAAATTTCGGCCATCATTCACTCGATATGTTAAGTTTCTAAAGTATATTTCCCCAGATTTATGGTTGGGTTAAGGCCATTGATCATGCAAGGCAAAAATGGTGATCATAGAAAAAGAGCTGTTTGTGCAACTATTTTGTAAAACTTGCCAAAAATCGGATATTAAATATCTTACAGTGAGACCAGTTGGGTTTGAAAGTTAACTCATGGCACTATCCAATACAAAAAGAATATCATGATTTGGTTAAGTAATGACCGAGTTATGGTTGTTCATAGTTGAACAAAGTAATCTGGCAGATTGCATGTTTTCTTTGAGTGCATTCTTAGGACATTTTGACAAGAACATCATGCATGCCTTTGTTAAGGTCCGATTTCTAGCACATGCATGGAGTGAATGAGCATCCAAGATGTACTAGAAATGTTTTAAATGCTTTTGATCATGCAAGAACACAAAAGAAATGGGGAAGAAGATGTAATACTTGGTTTTGAAGTCACATGAACATATGTGCATCATTTTCACTCCTTGCAAGGGTTTGATCCCGAATTTTCACCATTTCAAACACATGCATTGTGTTATGGTGAGAATCTACAAACCACATGGGAGAAATAAAGATTTTTAGCCATGGAAAGGCATAGAATCCGAAAAGTAGAGAAAACTATGAAGAAGAAGAAGTAAAAATCATGAAACTATGAGAGAAGATGTTGTTGTTTACCTTGGTTTTGACTTTGAGGGTAGTAAGAACACTTCAAAGTCTTCAAAATCTCGAAATTTGGCAGAGGAATGAGAGAAATTTCGTGAGTTAGAGAGAGAAAGGAAGAGAGTTTGTGTGTGTTAGGAGGGTGGAGTGTGAGAGAGTGAAGAGGAAAGAGGTAGAGTGTAGGAAATGAGTTAATGATTGAAGTTTTTCGGAAGATGGAGCATGGGGGAGGGGAGATGGCCGGTTTTTGAGTGGACTAGGAGACCTCTCTCTCCAAAAATTCAAATTAATAATTTCCCTCTTCATTTTTTATAAAAATCTAATTTTTATAAAAGTGATTCTTTAAGAAATTTTTGATTGATTTAAAAATCTTGTTTTTAACTAATTAATTATGATTAATGCATGTTAATTTATATTTCTATTCCATTGGTATAATCCATAATTTGATTAATAAAATTTGATATTTGGAAGTTTATAGCCAAACTTTATAAAGTTTTTAAGCTTTAAGATTTATAAATTTGGATTTTGGGCTCTTTAGGGTTTTTGGAATATTGTTTGATGTTCATCATCATAATGAAGTATAATTAGAATATTTTAATTTATTTTTAGGGTTTTATACCCTTTTTCAATTATAACAAAGCTTGAAAGTTTCATTCAAATTATCGCATTGACATTTCCTATTGTAGTTAAGCAACTTACTAGAGTCGTAAGTGTCAAGTATATTAGTCCTAGATCTTAGTTGGATCCTAGTTTATGCAAGATTTTGACATAATCTGTACTACTAGGCCATGGCATGTTGTGCATGAATGGTTTTTATAAAGATGCATGAGTCCAAGAATGACCTGAATTTGACAGTTGTCACAGTATCCCCCACTTAAAAAGAATTTCGTCCCGAAATTCATTCTATGTCATCACTTGTCATCACATGGGAAAAGTTGTGGATACTTTTCCTTCATGAAGTCCTCACGCTCCCAGGTGAACTCCGGCCCGCGATTTGAGTTCCATCGAACTTTCGCAATCGGGATCTTACTCCGTTTAAGTTGTTTAACCTCCCTGTCAAGGATTTCTATCGGTTCCTCAACGAAGTTCAGCTTATCATTGATCTTAATTTCCTCCAGGGGTACTATTAAGGCTTCGTTGGCTAGACATTTCTTAAGATTGGAGACGTGGAATGTGTCGTGAATGGCGCTTAACTCTTGGGGCAACTGGAGTTTATAAGCTACCGACCAATCCTTTCAATGACTTCAAAGGGTCCAACATATCTCGGGCTTAGTTTTCCTTTCTTACCAAAACGCACAAGCCCTTTCCAAGGCGACACTTTTAAAAGTACCTTGTCTCCTACTTGGAATTCTAATAGTTTTCGACGATTATCCGCATAACTTTTCTGACGATCTCTAGCAGCTTTAAGCCTATCCTTGATGATAGCAATCTTGTCAGATGTTTCCTGGATAGGTTCGAGTATAGTCAACTGTCTGTCTTCGATTTCTGTCCAGCATAAGGGCGAACGACACTTGCGTCCATACAATGCTTCATATGGAGCACATTGGATACTCGTGTGGTAACTGTTATTGTAGGAAAACTCAATTAGACGCAAATGAGTATTCCAATTTCCTTTGAACTCGATGACACACGCTCGTAGCATGTCTTCCAATGTTTGTATTGTTCTCTCTGTTTGCCCATCTGTCTGAGGGTGGTAAGTTGTGCTCAAATCTATCTTGGTTCCTAGTGCCTTCTGTAACATCCACCAAAATCGTGATGTAAAACGACTATCTCTATCAAAAATGATAGATAGGGGTACACCATGCAGAGAAACAATTTTGTCGATGTAGATTTGGGCCAATTTTTCCATCTTGAAATCTTCCCAGATTGGGAGAAAGTGAGCAGATTTTGTCAGTCCATCCACTATGACCCAAATTGAGTCGTGACCTTTAGCAGTTCTAGAAAGTTTGGTAAAGAAATCCATAGATATTTGCTCCCATTTCCATTGGGGAATTTCAGGTTGTTGCAACAGCCCGGATGGTTTTTGATGTTCAGCTTTGACTGTTGAGCATGTCAAACACTTCCCGACATACAAGGCAATATCCTTTTTCATTCCAGGCCACCAATAGTACTCTTTAAGATCCTTGTACATCTTATCCTCTCCAGGGTGGATTGAGTATTTAGATCGATGAGACTCCTCTAGTACCATGTCTCTCAGATTGTTGACCCTTGGAATCCAGACCCTGTCCTTAAAATAATGAACTCCATCAGGTTTGGTTTCAAATCTCTCTTCCAAACCATGTAAAGTCTCGCCTGGAAGATTTTCCTTGAATAACGCTTTCTCCTGGGCATCAATGATTTGAGATTTCAAGCTTGTTTGAATTACCATTCTCAAAGCTCTCACACGGGAAGGTTCCACTCTTTCTTTCCTACTAAGAGCGTCGTCTACTACGTTAGCCTTTCCTGGGTGATATCGTATCTCACAATCATAATCACTAAACAACTCTAACATCTTCTCTGCCGCATCTTTAACATTTTCTGATCCAGGATATGCTGAAGGCTTTTGTGATCAGTATAAATGGTGCACTTGGTTCCATACAAATAATGCCTCCATATCTTAAGAGCGAAAACTATTGCTCCTAGTTCTAGATCATGGGTGGTATAATTCTTCTCGTGCGGTTTGAGTTGTCTGGAAGGATACGCAATGACCTTATCTTTTTGCATTAACACACATCCTAATCCTTGATGAGACGCATCACAATACACCACGAAGTTCTCTGATCCTTCTAGTAAAGCCAGAATTGGTGCATTGCACAACTTGTTTTTCAGGATTTGAAACGCCTCTTCATGTTTCTCTTCCCAGAGAAATTTTCTATCCTTTTGGGTCAAAGATGTTAATGGTTGAGCAATCCTAGAGAAATTCTCAATGAAGTGTCTGTAGTACCCAGCTAATCCTAGGAACTATCGTATTTCTGTCGGGTTTTTGGGGGCTTCCCATTTCTTGATTGCCTCGATCTTAGCCGGATCTACATGAATTTCTCTTTCGCCGATCACATGACCAAGAAAATGTACTTCCCGAATCTAAAATTCACATTTAGTGAACTTGGCATACAATTTCTGCTCCTTCAACATCTCCAACACTAGCTTCAGATTTTTATGGTGATCTTCTTTGGTTAGCGAGTAAAAAAGTATGTCATCTATAAATACAATTACAAACTTGTCTAGGTATGGTCTACAGACCCTATTCATCAAATCCATGAAATCAACGGGTGCATTCGTTAGTCCAAAAGGCATGACTAAGAACTTATGATGTCCATAACGGATTCTAAATGCTGTTTTGTGAATGTCCCCTTCGTGAATTCTTAGCTGATGATACCCTGACCGAAGGTCGATTTTTGAGAAGTAGGAAGTGCCCTGCAATTGGTCGAACAAGTAATCTATTCTAGGGAGGGGATATCGATTCTTGATTGCCAACTTGTTCAGTTCTCTATAATCAATGCACATTCGGAACGAACCATCTTTCTTTTTGACGAATAACACTGGGGCTCCCCACGGTAAAGAACTTGGTCGAATAAACCCTTTGTCTAGAAGTTCTTGAAGTTTTCCGGATAGTTCTTGCATCTCGGATGGTGCAAGGCGATATGGTGCTTTTGCTACCGGTGTCGCTCCGGGAATTAAGTCTATCCGAAATTCGACCTGCCTATGAGGGGGTAAACCGGGCAATTCCTCCGGAAACACTTCGGGATAGTTTTGAACCACTGGAATCTCCTTGAGTTGCTTAGCTTCAGGTTCTCTTTCTAGCACGTGAGCCATGAATGCAATACAATTCTTCTTCAGGTACTTGTGAATCTTCATGCTTGATACTATGTTTAAATTTCTTCCTGGCTTCTCACCATGTATGGTAAGGGTTTCTCCATTAGGGAGAGGCACTCTAATGACTTTCTCGTAACAACCAATGTCCGCTCTATTTTTGGATAACCAATCCATCCCTACTATCACATCAAAACTACCTAATTCTATAGGAATTAGGTCAATGCTAAATAGTTTATCAGCTAAATTCAGAGTACAACCAGAAATTATATAATTAGCCCTAATTTCATACCCATCAGCAAGTTCAATAGCATAAGCATTCCTCATCTTTTTCGATTTCAAGCCAATTGACGGTCTAAATGCTAAAGAAACAAAACTCCTATCTGCTCCCCCATCGAATATTACTGATGCAAAATGGTTGTTCAGGAGAAACGTACCTGTTATCACTTCAAGGTTCTAACGAGCTTCTTCTGCACCAATCACAAAGGCTACACCTCTTGGCCGTCCAACTTGATTTCCTTGGAAGTTTTGTCTGGCCTGGCCTTGTCCATTGTTATCAGGTGCTTTGTTCAGTTTGGGACATGCTCTACGGAGATGATCAGTACTCCCGCACTCGTAACATGCCCTTTTTCCTTCCTTAATCATCTTACAATACTTCGAGTAATGGCTTGTTTGCTTACAGTTTTGACATACTGGGCAAGCTCCCTTGTGATGAAAGTTACACTTATTGCACTTCGGAAGCGGTCCTGAGTACTGCTTTCGCTCCTGCACTTCCTGTTCTTGAGTTTTCACCGGTTCTTGCTCCTAGGCTCTTACCATAAAGTTTCTTGAGACTTTCTGCTTCCTCCCTGACTTGCCTCCATACTTCTTCTCTCCCTGATCTGCTGGCTTCCTCTTACTACTAGAGCTTTCCTTTGTCGATGCTCCCATCCTTATCACATCATTGGTTAGTCGATTTGCTAGACTTACTACACTTTGAATAGTAGTTGGGTTTGTTGAGGTAACCATTCCCCGAATCTCTGGTGCCAGACCCTAGATGTAACGATCTATCTGTTTCTCCACAGGAGTAACCATGTGAGGTACCAGTTTTGCTAGTTCATGAAAACGCCCTGTGTACTTCTCTATTTGTGTTCCAACCATAGAATGGTTCCAAAATTCAGATTCAAGCTTCTGAAGTTCATCCTTGGGACAATACTCCTCTATCAGTAGCTTCTTTAGATCTTCCCAAGTTAGTTGATATGCTGCCGTACGACCTCTGATTTGCACTAGCGTATTCCACCAGGTTAATGCCCTATCTTGGAATAGGCAAGATGCATACTCAACTTTGTTGCGCTCGAGGCATTTGCTAATGTGAAGGACCGACTCCATGCTGTCAATCCATTTCAACAACCCAACCACACCTTCCTTTCCATGGAACTCCTTAGGTTTACAGGCCATAAAGGACTTGTAGTTGCATTCTCTTTCATTGTTTCCCCGGTTTCCTCCACTACTTCCTTGGTTAGCATTAAGTCTTGCAGTTACTTGAGTAACAATGTTTGGGATTGCTTGCATGAGTTGTTGTGCTACAATTTGAGCAACATCGGGTGTTTCGTTCTGTGGGCGCCCGCGATTAGGCCTTCCTGACATGGTTCTATGACACAAGAGTAAAAATACGTATAAATACATAAAATAATGTATAATATTTAGTTCACTACTATTTTGAAAACCATAAGTGTTGGCAAATTAATGGGTTGGATGAATACTATGCATATAAATTTGAGAAAGGAAAGAAAAAAAAATCTTTTTTTTTTATTAAACCATTGACTAAATAAATTTTAGGGTTTGACCTCATAGAAAAAGTTTTCAAACATAAAATAAAATTCTTCATTACCATTTGACATTGTCTTAAAACCAAACCAATACATCAATCCCAAAATAAAGTTTCAAATGTTTTTCCCAAAAGACACCCAACATGGGTTCTCATTTCATGACAAAATAAAATAAAATACTGAAATCAGAACCAAACACTAATCGCTATCCCAATGAGAAACATCAACACCACAATCAGTAATAGCCCAACAAGCACATAATATGCGGTCATCACACGACATGCCACTCATCTAGCAGCACTAGCAGTGTCAACAGTCTCCATCGAATGCTGAAATAAGATTTCCATCCTTGTCAAGACTTCATCCAAAACGTCCCGATGCCCAGCTATCACAGCGAGACTATGACGTAGGCCCGCTGCTATCGACTGCAATCTCCTGGACTCCTCCGGGGTCATACCTGGCTGCCTGACAGGTATCCCTATGACTTGCTGTGGTGAGGGTGTTCTCGCTCCTATATTGCTGGGTCCTACCCCGCTAGGTCCTGCCGTGCCATGTCCTGCTGTGCTGGTGGCTATCCTCCCTGGAATGGGAACACTCTTCCTCGCCGTCCTCCGAATGAAAAGTCCATAAAGTGGAGGTTGTGGCAACACCGATGTAGGTGATGCCTCGTGTCGTTGATTTGGGGCGTTGTCATTGCTGATCTCTACCGAGTTTCCTGTATCTTCCGTGTCCTCCAATGGGTCTTCTTCTACCGAGGCGGGGGGATTACGTCGAGGGATAATAGTGACGTATCCGGACTCGTCGGCCGAGGCGGTAACGCGGGAAGATGACGATGTGGACATAGTGGACTGAGACATAGTTTCAATGAGATATGAAATAAATGACAATGCATGCCTATATTATGCAATGCTTACACACACCAAAATTTACCATTTTGAATTTTTGAAATAAAGTTTTCTCAAATATTTTTGTTGAACATATTCCCATTATAATTAGCTCAGGATTTGTATAAATCTTTCCTTAATTAAACATAGGTGATCAGGCTATGTTTAATTGAGGTCCAACGATACAACTCCCGACCTAATTATACTTGTAATATGTTTGATGTAAAAAGAATTTCTTTATAAGTTTTGGTTATAGGTTGTGTTTTCATAAAGAAAAACCGATGTTCTCTATAACTTTAGCTCTGATACCACTTCTGTCACACCCCGCTAAAGCGGAAACGCAAGGTATGATAGCGATAACAGTTTCATTGCAAAAGATAATGATACATCACCATAGCAGTATTTAAAAGTTTACAACCCATAGCTTCAAAATCAACAAAATACAAGTTTTTCCAAAATAACACTGTTCAAAGATAACTTCATAAATAACTTCAACACGATGCAGCATGCTCTATGATGATGAATCTTTATATCCACTTACTAATTATTTCCTGAAAAAGCATGTAAAACAAGCATCCACTATGAAAATAGTTGGTGAGTTCACAAGTTTATAAAATCGAGCTTGAAATAAGGTTTTTCGTAAATACAAGTACATTGCTTTAATGATAAACAAAGTTGATTGTTATTAATGAATACAAGTTTATTGCTATAACGAGAAACGAGTTTGTATGTGTATGAGCAAACAATGAGTCTCAACCAAACCTATGACTGAAGCTCTATCGAGATCTATGCTTATCGTTCCATAGATGAATATGGTATCATGCACTCCAGCGATTCAGGCGAGTGAGGAGTTGTCAATTCCTAATAGCGCAATCCATAATGACCATTGGCTCAAAGAGTTAATGGTTAGAGATAAGGCAAGGGCCTTAGTACGATAAGTTCTCATGTTCCGTGTTGCATAGACATACATAAAGAAACATAGCAATACAATAGCAATCGTGTTTGATAATAACCAATTTAAATACAACATGCAAATTATAGTTTTTCTGGACATGCTTTTCCACCCCGAAACATAAAAACAAAAAATAGGGGAGTGCGTGAATACTCAAAATGTTTCTAATAGGTACAAGTGGTACTTCGGAATGCACCAACGTCTTACTACCGGGATCCTACGACATCAAACACACACTAGTGAGTTTCCATGTCGAAATCTAATGCTAATATACTAAATTCTACATATAGTGAAATGCCAATTTATGTTTTAGTATTTAATTTTATATTAATTGGTTACACTTTTTCTGAAATAACGAAATTATACAAGTCATGCGATTAACTACAACTTTGGAATATAAATTTTCCAAATTTTAAGTCTTTATAACAACATAAATTCACGAAAATAGCATTCAAAGGATAAAAGTTCTCAAACTTTTAATTTATCTGATATTACACAATACTAAGCTGGGAAAGATATAAAAATGGATTTCCAAGCTGTTTAATTATATTTTATGATTTTTGAGCATTTATTCCAATAAAAATTGAAATAAATATAAAACAGTTTCCAAAATTACCCAAACTTTTTATTTAACTGTTATTGTACATAAATATGCTGGGAAAAATATAAAAGATATTTTTCAGTGGGTACTTCTATTTTTCCTTGTTTTATACCTTTAAATAATCATTAATTGAAGAAATAATATTAAACAGTTAAAATAAATTACCAAAACTTTTTGTAACATCATTTACAGTATAAATAACCTTGGAAAAATATCAAAAGTGGTTTTCGTAATGTATAATCTGGTTTTAGGTATTTATGTGTAATTAACTTTAGAAAATAAGAGAAAAATAGTTTACAGTAGAGAAAAATCCTCAAACTTTTTATGTAACCTCCTACTGTACAATATGATGTTCTGGGAAATTTTCCTGATTTTTGGATAATCATAACTAGTTTTCCCATTTTAAAACCATTATAATTACCAAAAATCGGGAAAAATAGCAAGGCATGATGAAAAATGTTGAAATTATTTTTCTAAGTCGACCATCACAGGTAAGGTATGCGAAAATTGTTAGATAAAATTTTCACACTCTCTAAAGTGGTTTTGTGATTTATTATATCTTAACAAAAAGAAAATCGGAAATCTTACCAAACAGCAACAAAAATTGATGTAATTTAGTGAGGAGTCATTATCCATCATAAGGGTCATCCATGAATTTGTTCCGGATTTATTGACCTCTGGAAGTATTTTATGTGATTTATCCCCTTGGTTTCTAGCAATAATTTTAATAAATCAAAGAAATTATAAAAACTTTTGGTATTTTACAGATTATCACATGCATGTGAGTGATTTCAAAAGGAAAAATGTTCAAAATTTATTCAGAAGGGAAATAGGGGTATTGAACCCAAACAAGTTAAGAAATGTTGCATGCAATGGTGCATGAGATGTAAATGTGGCTGAAGTTCATGAATTTGTGTAGCCCATTCAGTGAGGTTTTAAGCCACGAAATTTCGGCCATCATTTACTCGATATGTTAAGTTTCTAAAGTATTTTTCCCCAGATTTATGGTTGGGTTAAGGCCATTGATCATGCAAGGCAAAAATGGTGATCATAGAAAAAGAGCTGTTTGTGCAACTATTTTGTAAAAATTGCCAAAAATCGGATATTAAATATCTTATAGTGAGACCAGTTGGGTTTGAAATTTAACTCATGGAACTATCCAATACAAAAAGAATATCATGATTTGGTTAAGTAATGACCGAGTTATGGTCGTTCAAAGTTGAACAAAGTAATCTGGCAGATTGCATGTTTGCTTTGAGTGCATTCTTAGGACATTTTGACAAAAACATCATGCATGCCTTTGTTAAGGTCCGATTTCTAGCACATGCATGGAGTGAATGAGCATCCAAGATGTACTAGAAACGTTTTAAATGCTTTTTATCATGCAAGAACACAAAATAAATGGGGAAGAAGATGTAATACTTGTTTTTGAAGTCACATGAACATATGTGCATCATTTTCACTCCTTGCAAGGGTTTGATCCCGGATTTTCACCATTTCAAACACATGCATTGTGTTATGGTGAGAATCTACAAACCACAATGGAAAAATAAAGATTTCTAGCCATGGAAAGGCATAGAATCCGAAAAGTAGAGAAAACTATGAAGAAGAAGTAAAAATCATGAAACTATGAGAGAAGATGTCGTTTACCTTGGTTTTGACTTTGAGGGAAGTAAGAACACTTCAAAGTCTTCAAAATCTCGAAATTTGGCAGAGGAATGAGAGAAATTTCGTGAGTTAGAGAGAGAAAGGAAGAGAGTTTGTGTGTGTTAGGAGGGTAAAGTGTGAGAGAGTGAAGAGGGAAGAGGTAGAGTGTAGGAAATGAGTTAATGATTGAAGTTTTTGGGAAGAGGGAGCATGGGGGAGGGGAGATGGCCGGTTTTTGAGTGGATTAGGAGCCCTCTCTCTCCAAAAATTCAAATTAATAATTTCCCTCTTCATTTTTTGTAAAAATATAATTTTTATAAAAGTGATTCTTTAAGAAAATTTTGATTTATTTAAAAATCTTGTTTTTAACTAATTAATTATGATTAATGCATGTTAATTTATATTTCTATTTCATTGGTATAACCCATAATTTGATTAATAAAATTTGATATTTGGAAGTTTATAGCCAAACTTTATAAAGTTTTTAAGCTTTAAGATTTATAAATTTGGATTTTGGGCTCTTTAGGGTTTTTGGAATATTGTTTGATGTTCATCATCATAATGAAGTATAATTAGAATATTTTAATTTATTTTTAGGGTTTTATACCCTTTTTCAATTATAACAAAGCTTGAAATTTTCATTCAAATTATCGCATTGGCATTTCCTATTGTAGTTAAGCAACTTACTAGAATCGTAAGTGTCAAGTATATTTGTCCTAGATCTTAGTTGGATCCTAGTTTATGCAAGATTTTGACCTAATCTATACTGCTAGGCCATGGCATGTTGTGCATGAATGGTTTTTATAAAGATGCATGAGTCCGAGAATGACCTGAATTTGACAGTTGTCACAGTATCCCCCACCTAAAAAGAATTTCGTCCCAAAATTCATTCTATGTCATCACTTGTCATCGCATGGGAAAAGTTGTGGATACTTTTCCTTCATGAAGTCCTCACGCTCCCAGGTGAACTCCGGCCCACAATTTGAGTTCCATCGAACTTTCACAATTGGGATCTTACTCCGATTAAGTTGTTTAACCTCCCTGTCAAGGATTTCTATCTGTTCCTCAACGAAGTTAAGCTTATCATTGATCTTAATTTCCTCCAGGGGTACTATTAAGGCTTCGTCGGCTAGACATTTCTTAAGATTGGAGACGTGGAATGTGTAGTGAATGACGCTTAACTCTTGGGTCAACTGGAGTTTATAAGCTACCGGACCAATCCTTTCAATGACTTCAAAGGGTCCAACATATCTCGGGCTTAGTTTTCCTTTCTTACCAAAACGCACAAGCCCTTTCCAAGGCGACACTTTTAAAAGTACCTTGTCTCCTACTTGGAACTCTAATGGTTTTCGACGATTATCCGCATAACTTTTCTGACGATCTCTAGCAACTTTAAGCCTATCCTTGATGATAGCAATCTTGTCAGATGTTTCCTGGATAAGTTCGAGTCTAGTCAACTGTCTGTCTTCGATTTCTGTCCAGCATAAGGGCGAACGACAGTTGCGTCCATACAATGCTTCATATGGAGCATATTGGATACTCGTGTGGTAACTGTTATTATAGGAAAACTCAATTAGAGGCAAATGAGTATCCCAATTTCCTTTGAACTTGATGACACACGCTCGTAGCATGTCTTCCAATGTTTGTATTGTTCTCTCTGTTTGCCCATCTGTCTGAGGGTGGTAAGTTGTGCTCAAATCTATCTTGGTTCCTAGTGCCTTCTGTAACATCTACCAAAATCGTGATGTAAAACGACTATCTCTATCAGAAATGATAGATAGGGGTACACCATGCAGAGAAACAATTTTGTCGATGTAGATTTGGGCCAATTTTTCCATCTTGAAATCTTCCCGGATGAGGAGAAAGTGAGCAGATTTCGTCAGTCGATCCACTATGACCCAAATTGAGTCGTGACCATTAGCAGTTCTAGGAAGTTTGGTAACGAAATCCAAAGATATTTGCTCCCATTTCCATTGGGGAATTTCAGGTTGTTGCAACAGCCCAGATGGTTTTTGATGTTCAGCTTTGACTGTTGAGCATGTCAAACACTTCCCGACATACAAGGCAATATCCTTTTTCATTCCAGGCCACCAATAGTACTCTTTAAGATCCTTGTACATCTTATCCGCTCCAGGGTGGATTGAGTATTTAGATCGATGAGACTCCTCTAGTACCATGTCTCTCAGATTGTTAACCCTTGGAATCTAGACCCTGTCCTTAAAATAACGAACTCCATCAGGTTTGGTTTCAAATCTCTCTTCCAAACCATGTAAAGTCTCGCATGGAAGATTTTCCTTGAATAACGCTTTCTCCTAGGCATCAATGATTTGAGATTTCAAGCTTGTCTGAATTACCATTCCCAAAGCTCTCACACGGGAAGGTTTCACTCTTTCTTTCCTACTAAGAGCGTCGGCTACTACGTTAGCCTTTCCTGGGTGATATCGTATCTCACAATCATAATCACTAAACAACTCTACCCATCTTCTCTGCCGCATCTTTAACATTTTCTGATCCAGGATATGCTGAAGGCTTTTGTGATCAGTATAAATGGTGCACTTGGTTCCGTACAAATAATGCCTCCATATCTTAAGAGCGAAAAATATTGCTCCTAGTTCTAGATCATGGGTGGTATAATTCTTCTCGTGCGGTTTGAGTTATCTAGAAGCATACGCAATGACCTTATCTTTTTGCATTAACACACATCCTAATCCTTGATGAGACGCATCACAACACACCACAAAGTTCTCTGATCCTTCTGGTAAAGCCAGAATTGGTACATTGCACAACTTGTTTTTCAGGATTTGAAACGCCTCTTCGTGTTTCTCTTCCCAGAGAAATTTTCTATCCTTTTGGGTCAAAGATGTTAATGGTTGAGCAATCCTAGTGAAATTCTCAATGAAGCGTCTGTAGTACCCAGCTAATCCTAGGAACTGTCGTATTTCTGTCGGGGTTTTGGGGGCTTCCCATTTCTTGATTGCCTCGATCTTAGCCGGATCTACATGAATTCCTCTTTCGCCGATCACATGACCAAGAAAATGTACTTCCCGAATCCAAAATTCATATTTAGTGAACTTGGCGTACAATTTCTGCTCCTTCAACATCTCCAACACTAGCTTCAGATTTTTATAGTGATCTTCTTTGGTTTGCGAGTAAAAAAGTATGTCATCTATAAATACAATTACAAACTTGTCTAGGTATGGTCTACAGACCCTATTCATCAAATCCATGAAATCAGCGGGTGCGTTCGTTAGTCCAAAAGGCATGACTAAGAACTCATAATGTCCATAACGGATTCTAAATGTTGTTTTGTGAATGTCCCCTTCGTGAATTCTTAGCTGACGATACCCTGACCGAAGGTCGATTTTTGAGAAGTAGGAAGTGCCCTGCAATTGGTCGAACAAGTAATCTATTCTAGGGAGGGGGTATCGATTCTTGATTGCCAACTTGTTCAGTTCTCTATAATCAATGCATATTCGGAACGAACCATCTTTCTTTTTGACGAATAACACTGGGGCTCCCCACGGTGAAGAACTTGGTCGAATAAACCCTTTGTCTAGAAGTTCTTGAAGTTGTCCGGATAGTTCTTGCATCTCGGATGGTGTAAGGCGATATGGTGCTTTTGCTACCGGTGCCGCTTCGGGAATTAAGTCTATCCGAAATTCGACCTGCCTATGAGGGGGTAAACTGGGCAATTCCTCCGGAAACACTTCGGGATAGTTTTGAACCACTGGAATCTCCTTGAGTTGCTTAGCTTCAGGTTCTCTTTCTAGCACGTGAGCCATGAATGCAATACAATTCTTCTTCAGGTACTTGTGAATCTTCATGCTTGATACTATGTTTAAACTTCTTCCTGGCTTCTCACCGTGTATGATAAGAGTTTCTCCATTAGGGAGAGGCACTCTAATGAATTTCTCGTAAGAACTAATGTCCGCTCTATTTTTGGTTAACCAATCCATCCCTACTATCACATCAAAACTACCTAATTCTATAGGAATTAGGTCAATGCTAAATAGTTTATCAGCTAAATTCAGAGTACAACCAGAAATTATATCATTAGCCCTAATTTCATACCCATCAGCAAGTTCAATAGCATAAGCATTCCTCATCTTTTTTGATTTCAAGCCAATTAACGGTCTAAATGATAAAGAAACAAAACTCCTATCTGCCCCCCCCCCCCCCAAGCGAATATTACTGATGCAAAATAGTTGTTCAGGAGAAACGTACCTGTTATCACTTCAGGGTTCTGACGAGCTTCTTCTGCACCAATCACAAAGGCTACACCTCTTGGCCGTCCAACTTGATTCCCTTGGAAGTTTTGCCTGGCCTGACCTTGTCCATTGTTATCAGGTCCTTTGTTCAGTTTGGGACATGCTCTACGGAGATGATCAGTACTCCCGCACTCGTAACATGCCCTTTTTCCTTCCTTAATCATCTTACAATACTTCGAGCAATGGCCTGTTTGCTTACAGTTTTGACATACTGGGCAAGCTCCCTTGTGATGAAAGTTACACTTATTGCACTTCGGAAGCGGTCCTGAGTACTGCTTTCGCTCCTGCACTTCCTGTTCTTAAGTTTTCACTGGTTCTTGCTCCTGGGCTCTTACCATAAAGTTTCTTGAGACTTTATGCTTCCTCCCTGACTTGCCTCCATACTTCTTCTCTCCCTGATCTGCTGGCTTCCTCTTACTACTAGAGCTTTTCTTTGTCGATGCTCCCATCCTTATCACATCATTGGTTAGTCGATTTGCTAGACTTACTGCACTTTGAATAGTAGTTGTGTTTGCTGAGGTAATCATTCCTCGAATCTCTGGTGCCAGACCCCAGATGTAATGATCTATCCGTTTCTCCATAGGAGTAACCATGTGAGGTACCAGTTTTGCTAGTTCATGAAAACGTACTGTGTACTTCTCTATTTGTGTTCCAACCATAGAATGGTTCCAGAATTCAGATTCAAGCTTCTGAAGTTCATCCTTGGGACAATACTCCTCTATCAGTAGCTTCTTTAGATCTTCCCAAGTTAGTTGATATACTGCCGTACGGCCTCGGATTTGCACTAGCGTATTCCACCAGGTTAATGCCCTATCTTGGAATAGGCAAGATGCATACTCAACTTTGTTGCGCTCGAGGCATTTGCTAATGTGAAGAACCGACTCCATGTTGTCAATCCATTTCAGCAACCCGACCGCACCTTCCTTTCCATGGAACTCCTTAGGTTTACAGGCCATAAAGGACTTGTAGTTGCATTCTCTTTCATTGTTTCCCCAGTTTCCTCCACTACTTCATTGGTTAGCATTAAGTCCTGCAGTTACTTGAGTAACAATGTTTGGGATTGCTTGCATGAGTTGTTGTGCTACAATTTGAGCAACATCGGGTGTTTCGTTCTGTGGGCGCCCGCGATTAGGCCTTCCTGACATGGTTCTATGACACAAGAGTAGAAATACGTATAAATACATAAAATAATGTATAATATTTAGTTCACTACTATTTTGAAAACCATAAGTGTTGTCAAATTAATGGGTTGCATTAATACTATGCATATAGATTTGAGAAAGGAAAGAAAAAAAAACCTTTTTTTTTTATTAAACCATTGACTAAATAAATTCTAGGGTTTGACCTCATAGTAAAGTTTTCAAACATAAAATAAAATTCTTCATTACATGACAAAATAAAATAAAATACATCAATCCCAAAACCAAACCAATACATCAATCCCAAAATAAAGTTTCAAATGTTTTTCCCAAAAGACACCCAACATGGGTTCTCATTTCATGACAAAATAAAATAAAATACTGAAATCAGAACCAAACACTAATCACTATCCCAATGAGAAACATCAACACCACAATCAATAATAGCCCAACGAGCACATAATATGCGGTCATCGCCGACATGCTACTCATCTAGCAGCACTAGCAGTGTCAGCAGTCTCCATCGAATGCTGAAACAGGATTTCCATCCTTGTCAAGACTTCATCCAAAACGTCCCGATGCCCAACTATCACAGCGAGACTGTGACGTAGGGATGCTGCTATTGACTGCAATTTTCGGGACTCCTCCGGGATCATACCTGGCCGCCTGACAGGTATCCCTATGACTTGCTGTGGTGAGGGTGCTCTCGGTCCTGTATTGTTGGGTCCTACCCCGCTAGGTCCTGCTGTGCCATGTCCTGTTGTGCTGGTGGCTATCCTCCCTGGAATGGGAACACTCTTCCTCGCTGTCCTCCGAATGCGAAGTCCATAAAGTGGTGGTTGTGGCAACACCGATGTAGGTGATACCTAGCGTCGTTGATTTGGGGCGTTGTCATTGCTGATCTCTACCGAGTTTCCTGTATCTTCCGTGTCCTCCGATGGGTCTTCTTCTACCGAGGCGGGGGGGAGTACGTCGAGGGATAATAGTGATGTAGCCGGACTCGTCGGCTGAGGCAGTAGCGCGGGAAGATGACGATGTGGACATAGTGGACTGAGACATAGTTTCAATGAGATATGAAATAAATGACAATGCATGCCTATATTATGCAATGCTTACACACACCAAAATTTACCATTTTAAATTTTTGAAATAAAGTTTTCTCAAATATTTTTGTTGAACATATTCACATTATAATTAGGTCAGGCTTTGTATAAATCTTTCCTTAATTAAACATAGGTGATCAGGCTATGTTTAATTGAGGTCCAACGATACAACTCCCGACCTAATTATACTTGTAATATGTTTGATGTAAAAAGAATTTCTTTATAAGTTTTGGTTATAGGTTGTGTTTTCTTAAAGAAAAACCGATGTTCTCTATAACTTTAGCTCTGATACCACTTCTGTCACACCCCGCTAAAGCAGAAATGCAAGCTATGACAGCGATAACGGTTTCATTGCAAAAGATAATGATACATCACCATAGCAGTATTTAAAAGTTTACAACCCATAGCTTCAAAAGAAACAAAATACAAGTTTTTCCAAAATAACACTGTTCAAAGATAACTTCATAAATAACTTCAACACGATGTAGCATGCTCTATGATGATGAATCTTTATATCCACTTACTAATTATTTCCTGAAAAAGCATGTAAAACAAGCATCAACTATGAAAATAGTTGGTGAGTTCACAAGTTTATAAAATCGAGCTTGAAATAAGGTTTTTCGTAAATACAAGTACATTGCTTTAATGATAAACAAAGTTGATTGCTATTAATGAATACAAGTTTATTGCTATAACGAGAAACGAGTTTGTATGTGTATGAGCAAACAATGAGTCTCAACCAAACCTATGACTGAAGCTCTATCGAGATCTATGCTTATCGTTCCATAGATGAATATGGTATCATGCACTCCAGCGATTCGGGCGAGTGAGGAGTTGTCAATTCCTAATAGCGCAATCCATAATGACCATTGGCTCAAAGAGTTAATGGTTAGAGATAAGGCAAGGGCCTTAGTACGATAAGTTCTCATGTTCCGTGTTGCATAGACATACATAAAGAAACATAGCAATACAATAGCAATCGTGTTTGATAATAACCAATTTAAATACAACATGCAAATTATAGTTTTTCTGGACATGCTTTTCCACCCCAAAACATAAAAACTAAAAATAGGGGAGTGCGTGAATACTCACAATGTTTCGAGTAGGTACAAGTGGTACTTCGGAATGCACCAACGTCTTACTACCGGGATCCTACGACATCAAACACACACTAGTGAGTTTCCATGTCGAAATCTAATGCTAATATACTAAATTCTACATATAGTGAAATGCCAATTTATGTTTTAGTATTTGATTTTATATTAATTGGTTACACTTTTTCTGAAATAACGAAATTCTACAAGTCGTGCGATTAATTACAACCTTGGAATATAAATTTTCCAAATTTTAAGTCTTTATAACAACATAAATTCACGAAAAATAGAATTCAAAGGATAAAAGTTCTCAAACTCTTTATTTATCTGATATTACACAATACTAAGCTGGGAAAGATATAAAAATGGATTTCCAAGCTGTTTAATTATATTTTATGATTTTTGAGCATTTATTCCAATAAAAAATTGAAATAAATATAAAACAGTTTCCAAAATTACCCAAACTTTTTATTTAACTGTTGTTGTACATGAATATGCTGGGAAACATATAAAAGATATTTTTCAGTGGGTATTTATATTTTTCCTTGTTTTATTCCTTTAAATAATCATTAATTCACGAAATAATATTAAACAGTTAAAATAAATTACCAAAACTTTTTGTAACATGATTTACAGTATAAATAACCTGGGAAAAATATCAAAAGTGGTTTTCGTAATGTATAATCTGGTTTTGGGTATTTATGTGTAATTAACTTTAGAAAATAAGAGAAAAATAGTTTACAGTAGAGAAAAATCCTCAACATTTTTATGTAACCTCCGAATGTACAATACGATGTTCTGGTAAATTTTCCTGAATTTTGAATAACCAGAACTATTTTTCCCATTTTAAAACCATTATAATTACCAAAAATCGGGAAAAATAGCAAGGCAATATGAAAAATGTTGAAATTATTTTTCTGAGCCACCCATCATAGTTAAGGTATGCGAAAATTGTTAGATAAAATTTTGACACTCTGTAAAGTGGTTTTGTGATTTATTATATCTTAACAAAAAGAAAATCGGAAATCATACCAAAAAGCAACAAAAATTGATGAAATTTAGTGAGGAGTCATTATTCATCGTAAGGGTCATCCATGAATTTGTTCCGGATTTATTGACCTCTGGAAATATTTTATGTGATTTATGCCCTTGGTTTCTAGCAATAATTTTAATAAATCAAACAAATAATTAAAACTTTTTGTATTTTACAGATTATCACATGCATGTGAGGGCTTTCAAAAGGAAAAATGTTCAAAATTTATTCAGAAGGGAAATAGGGGTATTGAACCCAAACAAGTTAAGAAATGTTGCATGCAATGGTGCATGAGAAGTATATGTGGCTGAAGTTCATGAATTTGTGTAGCCCATTCAGTGAGGTTTTAAGCCACAAAATATCAGCCATCATTCACTGAATATGTTAAGTTTATAAATTATTTTTCCCTAGATTTATGGTTGGGATTAAGGCCATTGATCATGCAAGGCAAAAATGGTGATCATAGAAAAAGAGCTGTTTGTGCAACTATTTTGTAAAAATTGCCAAAAAATCGGATATTTAATATCTTACAGTGAGACCAGTTGGGTTTGAAAGTTAACTCATGGAACTATCCAATACAAAAAGAATATCATCATTTGGTTAAGTAATGACCGAGTTATGGTCGTTCAAAGTTGAACAAAGTAATATGGCAGATTGCATGTTTGCCTTGAGTGCATTCTTAGGACATTTTGACAAGAACATCATGCATGCCTTTGTTAAGGTCCGATTTCTAGCACATGCATGGAGTGAATGAGCATCCAAGATGTACTAGAAATGTTTTAAATGCTTTTTATCATGCAAGAACACAAAATAAATGGGGAAGAAGATGTAATACTTGTTTTTGAAGTCACATGAACATATGTGCATCATTTTCAGTCCTTGCATGGGTTTGATCCCGGATTTTCACCATTTCAAACACATGCATTGTGTTATGGTGAGAATCTACAAACCACAAGGGAAAAATAAAGATTTCTAGCCATGGAAAGGCATAGAATCCGAAAAGTAGAGAAAACTATGAAGAAGAAGAAGTAAAAATCATGAAACTATGAGAGAAGATGTTGTTGTTTACCTTGGTTTTGACTTTGAGGGAAGTAAGAACACTTCAAAGTCTTCAAAATCTCGAAATTTGGCAGAGGAATGAGAGAAATTTCGTGAGTTAGAGAGAGAAAGGAAGAGAGTTTGTGTGTGTTAGGAGGGTGGAGTGTGACAGAGTGAAGAGGGAAGAGGTAGAGTGTAGGAAATGAGTTAATGATTGAAGTTTTTGGGAAGAGGGAGAGATGGCCGGTATTTGAGTGGATTAGGAGCCCTCTCTCTCCAAAAATTCAAATTAATAATTTCCCTCTTCATTTTTTAGAAAAATCTAATTTTTATAAAAGTGATTCTTTAAGAAATTTTTGATTTATTTAAAAATATTGTTTTAACTAACTAATTATGATTAATGCATGTTAATTTATATTTATATTTCATTGGTATAATCCATGATTTGATTAATAAAATTTGATATTTGGAAGTTTATAGCCAAACTTTATAAAGTTTTTAAGCTTTAAGATTTATAAATTTGGATTTTGGGCTCTTCAGGGTTTTTGGAATATTGTTTGATGTTCATCATCATAATGAAGTATAATTAGAATATTTTAATTTATTTTTAGTGTTTTATACCCTTTTTCAATTATAACAAAGCTTGAAAGGTTCATTCAAATTATCGCATTGGCATTTCCTATTGTAGTTAAGCAACTTACTAGAATCGTAAGTGTCAAGTATATTAGTCCTAGATCTTAGTTGGATCCTAGTTTATGCAAGATTTTGACCTAATCTATACTACTAGGCCATGGCATGTTGTGCATGAATGGTTTTTATAAAGATGCATGAGTCCGAGAATGACCTGAATTTGACAGTTGTCACAGTATCCCCCACTTAAAAAGAATTTCGTCTTGAAATTCATTCTATGTCATCACTTGTCATCGCATGGGAAAAGTTGTGGATACTTTTCCTTCATGAAGTCCTCACGCTCCCAGGTGAACTCCGGCCCGCGATTTGAGTTCCATCGAACTTTCACAATCGGGATCTCACTATCGGTTCCTCAACGAAGTTCAGCTTATCCATGATCTTAATTTCCTCCAGGGGTACTATTAAGGCTTCGTCGGCTAGACATTTCTTAAGATTGGAGACGTGGAATGTGTCGTCAATGACGCTTAACTCTTGGGGCTACTGGAGTTTAACTAAGTATAAGATAACCCCGAGAAACTCGTAACCATACTGATAGACACTAGAGAACTAGATGCCCTACAAGCGTCTGTGTAAGTATGACATTTGTCACCCCTTGGCTTGGTAGGCCGTAGACTGTTGCTAGCAGTCAGGGTGCGGGGGTGTCAATCCCGTAAAGATCTATACACACAATGTCCGCTCTCCCTACTAGAGACTCTGGTTACCAACTTGACAATGGAGAAGGTCGTGTACTGAGGATGTATCTCGTATAGTGAGATCCGATGTAAAAATACTGGACTGATGATAGAGACTCACAACTAAACTAACTAATGCAAACCTATATGTCTATGCTTCTATACATAATATATAACTAATGATCAAATGACTTTCGGACGGATATCCGATCCCACCAGACCACATCTCAACGAAGAAAAGGAAATAGGGCAGACAAGCCTTCCTAAGTCCTTTAAACATTACTTATATATATCTATACAAGCATAGGCATACATTTAACTAAGTAGAATCGAAGTTTAAGTGTTTAACGAAGTAGAAGTGTCTAACAAAGTAGAAGTGTTTCACAAAGTATAAGTGTTAACAAGTAGGAGCGTATCGTGAAGTATAAGCGTATCGTGAAGTAGGAGCGTATCGTGAAGTACAAGCGTATCATGAAGTAGGAGCGTACCGTGAAGTAGGAGCGTATCGCGAAGTAGAAGTGTATCGTGAAGTATAAGTGTATCGTGAAGTAGGAGGGTATCGTGAAGTATAAGCGTTAACAAGTATAAGTGAAGTATAAGCGTAACAAGTATAAGTGAAGTAGAAGCGATAACAAGTATAAACGCATCACGAAGTGAAAGTGTTATCAAGTAGGAGTTTAAACTAAGTAGAAGCGAAGCAGTGGTATCTTAGCCAAGTAGGAGTATAAAAACATGGGAGAAATCTTTGATGAAAAACTTTAGGAAAACCTTTATACTTAAGAAAATCACGACTTGGTATTCTTTTGTAAAATAAGTTTGTAAACCTTTAAAAATCCTTAGAAAACCTTTCATCGCATTTGATTAGAACATAGATAACCAGTATAAGTAAAGATTTGAACAAGTAAAGACATTTTAGAAAAACATTTACAGTATGAAATTTGGTAAAACAGTTAACAGTGTAATAAATCCTTGTGCATGTGGGTTATCAATCACATGTGATTGATATGATAACTGGCATGTTTCACTTGTATTCCCCCCCCCCCCCATTAAAACACGTAAAACATTTAAAAGGTTCATTCAGGGGTATGAACTCACCTGATGTAAGTGGATCCGACGAAGGTGCCGGTTGGGTGCTCGGTGTCAAGTAAGGACTTGAACACACTTAGTGACCTATTAACATATTATAACATATGTTTACATACAATTAGTACATATAATACTAATTAATCAATTATATGCATCCTAAAGTGCGGAAATCACTTTAATTAAGTGCTAGGGGTGTCTCGGGTAACATCTATGGACATGTATGGCTTGGGTAAGGAGTTTACTCTTCAAGAGTAAACTCTTCGGAGAGATTTCGGCCCTAAACACCTCATACCCATGAGTTTACGGCCGTAAACTCATGGATGAGGTTCTTGAGTGCTAAATGGCCTTTTACCAAATAAGGGATGATGCTAGGTTGTGTTCTAGGGTATTAGAAAGAGACTAATTCAAACATATGGACTATTTGATGAGTTTACGGCAGTAAACTATGACTTTACGGCCGTAAAATCTCACCCATGCATTCATAAATTGTTTTGAAGGCCATAAGTAAATCATAAATGGTTCTACTCACTTTTACAAGTCAATGGGTGAGTTTAGGGCACCATTTAACCCCTTTGCAGGAGTTTACAGCACAGGTACCCTTTCATGAGGGGTTTACGGCCGTGAATTCCTTATGGATTTGTTTTAATTGAGTTTAAGGTCCCTAACTTGTTGGTGGTTGATTCTAGAATTTAATCCAAGTCCATTAGTGTGTTTAAGTGGGTTTTAAACACTCAAATATAGTTTACTCCCCATGAAGAGGAGTTTACGGCCCAAACATTCTCTTGGGAAGTAAACTCATGTTTACTCTCCAAAGACTCATTTCAAGGTGTTCTAAGTCCGAATGTGTAAGCCTACAAGTCATATCTAAGCCTTAGGGGCAATTTGGAGGGGTTTTGGGGCTTAAAAGCCCCCCTTAAATGGTGTTCACGGTCCAAGAGTGTTCTTGGGACGTGAACACATGAGTGTACCCCTATTTGGTGTTTTCAACACGAATTTGCATGATAGTTAAGTTATACAACAAGTTAGGGTAGATGGCTTACTCGTTTAGGGCTCGAAATGGACGATTTTGGCTCGAAAACTAAGTTGTACAGAGAGAGAGAGAGAGAGAGAGAGTATAGAGAGAAGGTGAAAAGGGTGGAATTGAAGTCCACTCCCCCTTATATAGGGTTTTGAGTTGGGGCTCAGTGGAAATCTACCCGATACTGCCGTTAAACGGGTTTTTGGTCGCACCCGATTTAGTGGTCGTATTTTGACTTGATTGAAACTGAACATTTTTAAGGTCATTTTGTGGGTGTTTCTAATTTTATTTCAACCCTTACCAAGTCATTATAAAAGTCCCAAATATAACAACCTCTTCCAAAAGGTTAACGGACAAATAAATAATGCGAGGCTTATTAAAGGAAGGAGGTTAAAAATGACGGAATAAATTTTGGGTTGTCAACGTAGGAGTCGAGTGATTCAGATGAAGACAGATTCATCAACATCAACAACCTTCCAGTCTTAGTCACTGACATCATCCATGAAATTCCTACCAGAGTCCAACACGATCATCCGATCAAAAATGTCATCGGTCCACTGGCCGAAGGAGTTAACACGAGAAGTCAGAGTGGAGATGTTAATTAATGTCTCTACTCTTGCTTCATATCTCAGATCGAGCCTAAAAGTGTCGCCACGGCTTTAAACGAACCAAGAAGGGCAGATGCGATGCATGAAGAACTAAATCAATTTGAAAAACTATGTGTGTGGAAGCTCGTTGAGTTACTAAAAGGCAAGAATTCTTTGGACACACGTTGGGTTTTTAGAAATAAGAAAGATGATTGAGGGGTTATTGTGCAGAATAAAGCTCGATTGGTCATTTGCGGATTCAGCTAAATAGAGGGTCTTGACTACACATAAGTATATGCATCAGTAGCTCGTCTAGAAGTCATTCGTATATTCCTAGCATATGCTCCATACATGGGCTTTACAGTCTATTAAATGGATGTCAAGACAACCTTTTTGTACGAAGTTGTAAAGGAGGAAATTTATGTTGATCAACCTCCAGGGTTTGTCAATCCAAAGTTTCCAAATCATGTTTACAAGCTGGACAAGGCTCTATATGGGTTATATCAAGCTCCCAAAGCTTGGTATGCAAACCTCATGGAACATTTTCTTGAGCATGGATATACAAGGGGAATGATAGATCGACGTTATTCATCAAGAATGTGGATGCAGACTTGATCATTGTACAGATCTACGTTGACAATATCATTTTTGGGTTGACAAGCACAATGCTATGCAAAGAGTTCGAGGATGTTATGAAGAAAAGATTTGATATGAGATCATTGGGTGAGATGACCATGTTCTTAGGGTTACAAGTTCGACAGGATTCGACTAGAATCTTGTTACATGAAAGCAAATATGTCGACGACATGCTGGAAAAGTTTGGTTTTAAAGACTCAAAAATTGCTTTGACTCTAATGGCTAAAAGACCAATATTGACTCCATATCCAGATGGCGAATCCGTTGATCAAACAGAATACTGCTCAATGATTGGTTCTCTGATGTATCTGACTGCAAGTAGAGCTGATATCATATTTGCTGTGTGTCAATGCGCTCGTTATCAGACTAATCCTAAATTTTCTCATTTAATTGTTGTTAAAAGGATTTTTAGATATCTTAAAGGTAGCCTAAACTAGGCCTTTGGTATCCTAAAAATCCTGATTTTGATTTATATGCATTTGCTAACAGCAATTATGGAGTATGTGATGTTGACAGGAAATCAACATCGGGTGGATGCCAGTTTTTAGGAGAATGGTTGGTGTCATGGCAATGTAAGAAACAACAAACTGTGTCAACCTCAACGGATGAGGCTGAATATGTTGCTGCCTTAACTTGTTGTTCTAAAGTTATGTGGATTCAACATCAACTACACGATTATGGTTTAAATTTTCTTGACACTCCCATCTTTTGTGATAATGATGCTGCCATCCAAATTACTAAAACTCTAGTCCATCATTCCAAAACCAACCACATCGATATCAAAGTTCATTTTATCCGCGACTGTTATGAGCGCTTGCTCATTTATTTGGAATAGATCCACACTGATAATAATGTGGTGGATTTGTTTACCAAACCTTTCAATAAAGCTCGATTCGATGTGCTTGAGAGCTTTTTGAAAATCGTTCGTTTTAAAGACTAATCTTTTAGTTTAGTTTAAATTTACGCATTTTATTTTTCATTTTCCTTTCTTTTCTCTCCTATGCACAAATTTAGGGGAGAATTAAAAATGTCGAGTCTAGTTATGTTGCGTCATGGGCTTATGTTTTGTATCCGAATTGGGCCTGTCAATCCATGATTTTCTAGTAGGGTTTTACTGTATAAATAGTGCATGCATGTATGCATTAGAAAAGGTCGTCGTGATTATCTTTCATTGTTTTTTAACCCTTAGCACCTCTACAGTCGATGCTCTTAATCGAGCTCTTCTGAGGTGTTGACTCTTAATCATACGACATATTCAAAGCCATTATTGTGTTCTTAATTACGTTCTTTATTGTTTTCTTGCATATAATGTATCGTTCCTGATAGAACATAATTTCTAACAATTGGTATCAGAGTAGGAGACTTTGTGATCAATACACATTCCTTATGTGTTAATAATTCCTTAGGGTTTCCGCTTTTATCAAATATAAAAGAAGCCATCTTCTTCCTGTCACCGGGAACCGATTTTGATAAAACCCTAATCTCAAGTTACAGGTCTGATTCTAGCGGCTCACCATGTCTCTTGAAGATTCTCAAACAAATCCCATCAACATCTTTAACAGCATTGGATCCGCTACCAGGATTCCCATTCTTTACACTCAAGACTATGAAGTATGGGCGCACCACTTTGAAGATTATGTGGTCAGATCTGAAGATAATGGTTATCTCATCTGGGAAGCCATCACGCTTGGGCCGTTCATTCATTCTGGAACAAACACAACGGTTAAGACTCAAAAAGAATATAACAAGCTGGTAGCAGACGAAGACAAGATGCCAAAGGATGAGAAGGATAAGTTTCTAAGTAATGTGAAGGCCATGAGAATGATCAGATTCGCCCTGCAATCTGACACTTTTCGGTTAGTTGGTTCATGCACGACGGCCAAAGAAATTTGGGATAGGTTGAAAGAGCTTTACTAAACCAATGAAGATCTAGAACACTCCATTCAAACCTTGCTGTTATCTGAATTTAGAGTTTTCGAATAGAAACCAGAAGAAAAACTAATACAAACTTTTGATCGATTCAATCATCTCCTAAGTAAGATGATCAAGCATGGAATAGAAAGAAAGTTGATCGACCAGAAGGTAACCTTCATGATCGGTGTGAGACCAGAATGGATGTTTGTGGTTTCAATAGTGAAAGCTCTTGAACAGTTTAAATCTTATTCACTATCGAAACTTGTGGGAATACTTAGGTCCCATGAAAGTGTGGTAACCAAGGAGGCGAAAGTTGTTTCAGGTGTGGGATCGTTGGCCCTTGTCTCAGAAGGAAAGAATATTGCAGAAGAAGGAGAGGAGTCGGATATATCTGAGTGTGAGCTTACAAGTGAAGAATATGCTATGATGGTCACCAATCCAAAGAAGTTTGCACGAAGAAAATTTCCTGTCAATAAGAACCGAAACTGGCAGGGAAGCTACAGTTCTGAGAAGGTGAATGACGAACCAAAAATTACTTCTCAAAAGGATGATGACAAGAAGGAGAGTAAGGTTACAGGAGACTCTGGGTTCGACAACAATTACTGTCACGACAAGAACCACTTTGCCAAAGATTCCATGCTGAGGAAAATAGCTGAGAAAAGAGATCGTGAAGACGATGAGGCGAATTACATGTGGAAATTGGAAGAGATCAAGAAAAAGAAAACTTCTAACAGTTCTATGAATGCCTTGATTGTGCTGGAAATTGAAGAAGAAGATGAGTTCGGTGACGTTGAAGTTTGGTCAACCGATTCTAAAGATGAAGAAGTGACAAAGCCCACTCATGGAAAAGCTTATGTGGCAAAGGATGCTAGTTCGGCATCAAGATGTTTGATGGTCACAACTGGTGGATCAACCGAAAGTCCAAATAAGGAGCCGAACCTAACTGAGGATAAATGCTTTACAGCCAAGCCCGTGAGCGAAAAGATCAACGACTGTGATCGACTAATCAAAAAGGTACACTCCATCCTGGAATCACTTAAAGTTCCGATAACAAATTATGAAGAAGAATTAAATGAATTAAAATTTAAGTTTTCTAACTTAAGTGGTAGTCTCATTCAAACTCGTTTAGTGAATTCTAACCTAATTGACCAACTCAGCAGGGTGTCTTCAAAAAGTGAGGAGAGAAGGATGTGGATTGAGCTGAAGGAGGCAGAGTTATCTAGGGATAGGGATGAAAGTTTTTATTTGCAACGAGACAATTTAAATATTTTGAAACAAAGGAATGTTTTTTTGTATAATTTGCTAAGCGCTTATATGCTAATATTGCTCAATTACATTTAAGTTGTGTAATAGGGAATAAGATTCATAAGATGATATTACCCTTCCTTGACTTTAAGGAGGATGAGGTCATTGCTGAGTGTGAATCAATAGTGTCCTCAGAAGAGACATCCAACGCTTACAAAATTGGACTGGATAAGATAAAGACCTTCATTGACTCTAAGGAACATAAATGTATGCTAAAAAATCTTTTAGGTGAAAATGATAGGTTAAAAATTAAGTCCAAAACCATTCAATCATTTGACTCGTCCAACGCTAAATTAATTTCAGAAAATAAAATGAACATAGAAAATACATCTGAATTTGATGAAGAAAATGAGATGAGCGAAATCTCAGTTGAAGGCGTGGTTGATTGATCTGAGTTCATGAAGGATGCGATGATTACTTCTGTAGTTTGTTAGTTGACAAAGATAATGTTGAAGGATGCGCTGATTACTTCTGGTCAACCCCTATTGACAACACAGACGAAACCATTGACTTATCTGAGCAAACTTCATGGATAGTTAAAGGAAGATATGTTGCTGAACCTGTCAACAAACCCTCGAGTTTCAACAAACCAAGCACAAGTGGAACAAAAGAAATTCCTAAAGAACCAATGAGAAAACCATGCATTCCAACTAAGACAACCGAAACTCAAAAGAAAAAGCATGTATCGAAGATACAATAAAAATCTGAATGAGCGCAAACGTTTTTGGCACTCTCAAAATCCCGACTACGTACCTCCTTAGAAAGAGTCAATTGACAAATGAAAGGAAAAGTTAAAAGAAAAAGAAAAATTCAGTCCAAATTCCTACTATTCCAAAGCTAAGAGCTGAAAGTCTAGTGTCGGTCCAAACTTCAAGGCTAACAACCAATTGTCTACTTTCGGTTCCAACATCAGCACTCAAAACCAAAAGTCAAGTTTTGGTCAAAAGTCTAGTTTCAGTCCATCCAACTCCCAAAGAAAATTCAATTCAGTGAGGGACATCAAAGGAAAAGGAACGCTTGATTCTGATTTTGATATCAATAATAAGAAAAAATCAACTAACCCTAGAATTCAAAAGAAAACACCAAAACTATCTATGTAACATCCCGAAATTTAGGTACGCTATTTAACCCTTCCATTATGTTAAGTTTTCAAGAGTGGTCCATTGAGAGACAGTTCTTGAAGCAAATGAGTACGCTGCACGTACTCATGCGCTTAATTTGGACGCGGACTCGCCTGGGTACGCTGGGCGTAATGGGTCCAGATGCAAACCCTAAATGATTGGCTTGTGCACTATTTAAAGGATGCTAAGTCTCATTTCTCAGTCTCCATATCAGAGAGTGAAACCCTAAGAGAGAGCCTTCCATCATCCTTAGCTTGAGTGTGTGTGTTTTGGAGCTAAAAGTGCCTTGGTGTGTTAGTGAAGAAGAAGGAGAAGAGCTTGTGGAGGCTAGGGCTTGAAGTGCAAGTTTGGATCTGAGATCTACAGAGAAAGGAGCTTTATCTAGAGGTATAAAGTTCAAAACTTTCCTCTTTATTTGGTTTGATGTTGCATGGAGCATTTGTAGGGTTAAAAGTCCCAAAGGAGGAGACTTTATGAGTGTAATGTACTCCATGGACCTAGATCTGTCCCATTTCAGCGATATTTGTGTTATCAATCCATAAAGTTTCCATATTGGTCGTTGTTATGAGGTCATGCTTGAGTTATGAGCTTTCTAGAGTTAGGAAATGGAATGTTATGGGTGTTAGTGACTTGTCCAGCCATGCAAAGGCTTAAAGTCACCAACTTTGTGGATTAAGAGGCTTAGAAATGATAAAATCTAGAAGTTGGATGTGGGTCTTAACTGTTTAAGACCTCAAGAGCTTAGAGTCTGAAACTGGGAGTTACACGGGCGTAATCCTAGTACGTGCGGCGTAAGGGGGTCGTGCACCCCGTTTCTGTGAGGATGCCGGGTACACCCAACGTACATGTTTGGTACGCGCAGTGTAACCCGGAGAGTTGACTTTTGTTGACTTTTAGGGTTTGGTCAACTTTAGGATCCTTGAGCCATGAGAGGGGTAAAATGGTCTTTTACCCTTCTGAGAGTACTAAGAGAGGGAAAAGTCTAGCCTTGAGAGATGCATTTATTTAGAGTGTTTATTTCATATGATTAAGCGGAGGCTAGACCAGATTGTTACAGAGTTCGAGATTACTGCGTTACCCGAGGTGAATCTTCTCACTATACTTTACTTAGAGTGGTAATTAGAGTTATGTGACAGAGTATTTTGTATGCTTTTGGATGATGTGATTTCTATGTGATTTATGTTATGTATTCTATAGAGTTTACAGAGTTAGGGCCGGAAGGTCCACAGAGTTAGGGCCAGAGGGCCCACAGAGTCATGGTACTGGAGGGTCCCACTGAGACACATTGACCAGAGGGTCAAACAGAGTTATATCCTCGAGTGGCTAATATGTGTTGTGTGTGGTATTTTGGGGAACTCACTAAGAATTTGTGTTTACAGTGTTGTGTTATGTGTTTCAGGTACCAGTGAGGATCGCGGGAAGGCGCCGGCTTGATCAATACACACATGAGGAGCTTTTACATTTTTATGATCTTGGGATGTGATGTTATGAACTGATTATGTGATACAATGATATTTTTATAACAATTACCTATGAAAGTGTGTTTTTAAAATGTGAAAAATTGTTTGAAAATTTGGGTGTTACAAGTTGGTATCAGAGCCTTGGGTTGAGGGATTCGGGTGCACCTTCGGGCGTACCTGAACCCAAACTGAGGATTTGAGGGATTTTCAAAATAAAATTCAAATTTTTTTTCTCAAAAGTAAAAAGTTTTTGAAAGAGCAGAGCAGAGCAGTGTGTACGATCAGCCAACGCCCGAACGGTGATTTCCCAAAATACCGTTACATTATGAGTTATGAGATATGTTATGATATGATATGCATGACAGAGTAGGCTAGGTATTCTTATTAGGACTAGAGTGTCCTGATTTTGTGATGCCTTAGCCTAGGGATTTTGCTGCTAGGAGATGCTTGAGAGTGAATAGATAACAGTGAGGAGCTTATGAGAGACCTGTTAGAGAGTAGGCTACGTATAGAGAGAATAGAGTACGTGGGACTTAGGATCCTAGGAGGAGGACTTGGGGTGCATATTAATGCGGTGTGGACGGTAGTATTGGGCCCATACTACCAAAGACACCGGATCCGTGCGTAGCCTAAGTAAGAATCCTTAGGGTACCAGGGATCAAGTAGGATTGGGATATCGAGTGTGTATACACTCGAGCGAGTCTCTGATATCTTGTGTTGTACTTTAGAGAGTCATCATGGTTAAGACTCGCCACAGGCCAAGGACTAGCGAGGGGGTGTGAGCAATGAGGAGTTGGCCATCCGTACTGAGATTCCAGAGATTTGCGGGTCTATCAAGACCACACTGATTGAGACTTTAGATGAGCGGTATGCTGCTTTTACTGATGCTGCTGTTGCTGCAGCCACTGTAGCCGTTACTACCGCCAGGCCGCAGGGGGTGACGCGTTGCTGTATCGGGAGTTTAGCAACACGAAGCCACCAGAGTTTGATGGGACTCAGGATCTGATAGCCACGATGAGGTGGATCTCTGACATTGAGGGGTGCTGCTACACATGTTCATGTCTGGAGCATCTAAGAGTTTGTTTCACGCTGAACCAGCTTCGCTTGGGGGCGAAGGACTGGTGGAATTTTGTGACAGTGCACTATTCTTCTGTAGAGCTTGCTTCGGTGACCTGGGAGAGGTTCACCGCTATGTTTCGTGATGAGTACGTTTCCCCGATGGAAAGGGAGTGTTTGGGCCAGTAGTTCTTGACCATCAAGCATGGTACTAAGTCTGTTACTGTGATCACCAGGATGTTTCATGAGAGGGCGATGTTCTGCCCTGAGCACGTGTCTTCCGAGCAGGCACGTATGAGTCGGTATTTGAGTATTTTGAGGAGAGACATCAGCGAGTTCGTGGAGAACTCGACGTACCAGACATTTTCCGAGCATCAGGCAAATGCCCAGAAGAGGGAGATTGAGCTAGAGACTGTCACACCCCCAAACCAGAATGGCGGAAACATTCGGGGGTGGATGACTTCACGTAGTATCACAACCATTATATATTGTAAAGAAAGTAACACAACCATCACATATATAATGAAAACGTATGTTGTTGCGTTATACATATTAGCAAAAGAATATTACAATGAGATGATAAATGTTCAAAAATAAAACATCCTTAGTGTTCCCTTCTCCAAAAGCTGGTGGTTACCTGTATTACTGATTCCCTGAGAAATACAAGTGGTTTCGAAAAAGTGTCAACAATTAAGTTGGTGAGTTCATAAATGTTTTTCATTGAAAAGTATGTCCTTTTTGATAGTAACTCGATGAACGAGGTTTTCAGAAAATCCAATATTTTCTATAGATGAATTGAAAAGTTTCCCGTGTTGGAGTGCATTAGTGTTTTCCATGCTTGAATAATAGTGATAAAATTTGTGTTAACAATAAAATGGAAAACTGAAATGCATATATGAATCTCGTAAATCAAACTTGTTTTTATACTTTTTTGTGAGTTTTATAACCATACTATTGACACTGACGGCCTTTAACAACATTCTTCAGGTGTTGTAGTGTTATGACATTTGTCACCCCAGACCTGCCGGTCTAACTATAGCTAATAGTTTAGGTGCGGGATTGTCAATCCCGTATAGATCTATGCACAAGTATCACGCTCTCTCTCCAAGAGATTAAGGTATATAATACAGGACTTGAAATGCATACATACGAGTACGTTGAATTTTAAATGTCTCACATTACTTGGTATAAACAGATTTACGATAATAAAGACTTTACTTCTTTTGAAAGCATTTCATTTGTCGAGATGTATATGTAAAATGTATAAATCACTTGAATACAATGCTCATTATAGTTTCTCAAAAGTATGTTCCCATTTGGTAATAACAACTTGGTGATATAATAGCCCTTTAAACATAAAGTTATTTTTGTATCGAAACCTTATAAGAACGATAATATAATTATGTTTATAAAATGATACTTTGATTCGTAATGTACTTGTATTCCCCCCCCCCCCCTAAAACTTAAAAAGAATTGAAAAGTAGGGGTATGAACTCACTCGTTAAGTTTGAAGAGAGAGGCTAGGGTTGAGCAGAACTTCGACCGTGGATGGTTGCGTCGTTGGGCTCTTCGGGGATCTCTGTAGCGTAAATCTTTCGTCGGGGGCTCGAGTGCGGAAACCGAGGTCGTCGGGACAGCTTCTTGTGCTTGGAAGTGTGTGAGAGTAACTGGAGATTTGAGAAAGTGTGCCTAAACTCGCAGCTGATGCCATCTATTTATAGTGCTGGGAGAGTGAGTACGCGGGGCGTAATTTTGGAGTACGCTGGGCGTACTCACGTACGCGGCGCGTACGTCGTTACGCTGGGCGTAATATGGCGTCATGGCTTACGACTCCTGGCTAGCTAAGCGTAGAGGGGGCGGGCCAATGGGACTCGACTCTGGGTCTAGTACGCGGGGCGTACTCCAAGAGAACGCGGGGCGTAACCCGACCTGTCCTCTTCTAAATTTCGTAACTTTCGTGTACGAGCTCCGTTTTTCGTGTTCTTTATATCCACGCGTAGGCGAGATTATGTTCTACAACTTTCATTTAGACTCCGTCGGCTAGTTTTGACTTTATTTTTACTGATATATTTTTAATAGGATGGGCCTTCTAAAGTTCGTTAAAAATTCATAGGTTCTTTATTCGACGTCGGTTTTCGTTTGTCTTTTTATTGTTTTATTACCACTGAGGAGATCTTCAACTTCCGTTTAGGTGGTGATAGCTAAATAACACTCGATCTTCAATCCGAGTTTTTAGCCCTCTACTACTGTTACGAAACTTTGAAAATCCGTAACTTATTCATACGAGGTCCAATTTGGGCGATCTTTTTATGCATGCTCACCTTTCAACGAGATCTACGACTTTTGTTTAGATACTTAAGGCTAAAATGTATTTTATTGAGATTTTTCTTTTTATGTCAAATAATGTTTTAACGTCGTGTCGTAAACATATGAGTGGTTATAATTTCTTCAATATAAGTCGGTTTTGAGCGTTCTTTATGTTTTTGGAAGCCTTGGCATGATATCTATTATTCGATGCAGCCCAACCTTGATACTTGAACGCTTTATTTTCGAGGTTAATTTCGTTGTACTTAGCTTTCGAGTGTTACAATGCTTTTGGAAAATATAGGGTTGTCACATTATCCCCCTGTTAAGGGAATTTCGTACCGAAATTTAATCTAAGATAGTGTTTACAGTTTTAGGAAAAAGATGCGGGTACTTTTGTTTCATCTGATCCTCGCGTTCCCAGGTGTATTCAGGTCCTCGCTTGGCGTTCCAGCGGACCTTTACAATGGGTATTCGGCTTTGTTTAGTCCTTTTGATTTCCCGATCCATGATCTCTACTGGTTCCTCCACAAACTGGAGGTTTTCATTTATTGCAATTTCGTCTAGAGGGACGACAAGGGTCTCGTCGGATAAGCACTTCTTTAGATTTGATACGTGAAAGGTAGGGTGTACGTTGTGGAGCTCCTGAGGTAGTCTAAGTTTGTAGGCCACTGGACCGATCCTGGCAAGGATCTCGAATGGTCCGATGTATCTAGGGTTCAGTTTTCCACGTTTTCAGAAGCGTATTAAACCTTTCCAAGGTGAGACTTTGAGTAGGACATGGTCTCCAACTTGGAATTCCAAGGGTTTGCGTCTCTTATCTGCGTAACTCTTTTGTCTATCCCTTGATGCTTTTAGACGTTATCGGATTTGAACAATCTTCTCCGTAGTCTCCCTTATGATTTCTGGTCCAGTGAGCGTGTTGTCAGTTGCTTGTCCTTTTGCTAGTTGCGTGTCCCCCACTTCGGCCCAGCACAAAGGTGACCTGCATTTGCAGCCATAGAGGGCTTCGAACGGGGCAGCTTTGATACTAGTGTGGTAGCTATTGTTGTACGAGAACTCGACTAAGGGTAGATGTGTGTCCCATGCTTTTCCAAAATCGATTACGCAAGCTCTCAGCATGTCTTCTAGGGTTTGTATAGTTCTCTCGCTCTGGCCGTCGGTTTGTGGGTGATAAGCGGTACTCATGTCTAGTCTTGTCCCCAAAGCTTTTTGTAGCGACTGCCAGAACCTTGAGGTGAATCTACTATCTCGGTCCGAGATAATGGATATGGGCACACCATGTAGTCGTCAATTTCTCTGAGGTATGTCCTTGTTAACTTCTCCAATTTATCCGTCTCTTTGATCGGTAGGAAATGCGCTGACTTAGTTAACCTGTCAACAATTACCCAAATGGTGTCGAGTCCGCTTGTTGTCTTGGGTAATTTTGTTATGAAATCCATGGTTACCCGCTCCCACTTCCATTCGGGTATTTCTGGTTGTTGTAATAAACCCAAGGGCTTCTGATATTCTACCTTGACTTTGGCACATGTCAGGCATTTGCTCATGTAGGTAGCAATTTCGGCTTTCATGTTTTGCCACCAGTACAACTTCTTGAGATCGAGATACATCTTATCGGAGCCGGGATGTATGGAGTATCATGTTTTATGGGCTTCGTCCATAACGATTTCTCTGAATCCACCAAACTTTGGTATCCAAATTCGACCCATGAAATAACGAATTCCGTTGTTCTTGGTCTCAAGGTTCTTATCCATTCCCCTTAGGGCTTCTCCTGTCACATTTTCGGATTTCAAGGCTTCTATTTGGGCTTCCTTGATTTGCGTGAACAGGTGTGATTGGATCGTCATAGTTAGGGATTTCACTCGGCGACCTGAGTACTCCTTCCGACTGAGTGCATCAGCCACTACATTAGCCTTTCCAGGGTGATATTGAATTTCGCACTCGTAATCACTTAGTAGATCTACCCATCGTCTTTGTCTCATGTTGAGTTCCTTCTGATTGAGGATATGTTGGAGGCTTTTATGATCAGTGAAGATGGTACATTTTGTGCCGTAGAGATAGTGTCTCCATATCTTCAGAGCGAAGACGACTGCTCCTAGCTCAAGATCGTGCGTTGTGTAGTTCACTTCGTGCGTCTTTAGTTGCCTTGAGGCGTAGGCGATGACCTTCCCTCTTTGCATTAAGACACACCCAAGTCCTTGGTTTGATGCATCACAATAGACCACGAAGTCCTCCGTTCCCTCTGGCAAGGTTAGGATGGGCGCACTACATAAGGCTCGCTTTAGTGTCTGAAATGCGCTGTCTTGTTTTTCTCCCCAGTCAAAGGTCACATTCTTCTGGGTTAGGGTGGTAAGTGGCTTGGCAATCTTTGAAAAGTTCGGTATGAATCTTCGGTAATACCCGGCGAGTCCCAAAAATTGTCGGATTTCTGTAGGGGTTCTTGGAGTAGTCCAATTATCTATTGCCTTTATCTTGGAAGGGTCTACGTGTATTCCTTCTTTGCTTACAACATGTCCTAGGAAATCCACTTCCCTAATCCAAAATTCGCATTTGGAAAATTTTGCGTAAAGTTTCTCTGCCCTTAATGTTTCCAGTACTTGGCGGAGATGTTTGCTGTGTTCTTCCTGGCTTATTGAATAGATGAGTATATCATCTATGAATACGATCACGAATTTATCCAGGAAGGGACGACATACTCGGTTCATCAAGTCCATGAACACTGCTGGAGCATTCGTCAATCCGAAGGGCATTACTACAAATTCGTAGTGACCATAACGTGTTCGGAAAGCCGTTTTGGGGATGTCTCCCTCCAGTACTCGCAGTTGGTGATAACCAAATCTTAGATCGATCTTTGAGAAGTAGCTTGCTCCCTGTAGTTGGTCGAATAGATCGTCTATGCGCGGTAAGGGATATCGGTTCTTGATCGTGAGTTTGTTCAGTTCCCGATAATCGATGCACATGCGAAAGGATCCGTCCTTCTTTTTCACGAATAGGACTGGCGCTCCCCATGGTGAGAAGCTCGGTCTGATGAACCCTTTGCTCAGCAGTTCGTTTAATTGACTGGATAGTTCCTGCATCTTGGCTGGGGCTAAACGGTACGGTGACTTTGCTACAGGGGTAGCTCCGGGGATTAAGTCGATTATGAACTCAACTTGACGTTCCGGTGGGATTCCTGGAAGATCTTCTGGGAAAATATTCGGGAAGTTGCAGACTTCCGGAATGTCTTTAATGTTTTTCGATTCTCGTTTCTTGTCTACTACGTGGGCTAGAAAGGCATGATATTCCTTACGAAGATACTTTTGTGCTTTAATACAGGAAATGATTTGTAAACTTGAACTAGGTTTGTCGCCATAAATGATAAGAGTTTCGCCGTTTGGCAGATTTAGGCGAACAACCCTTTCGTGGCAAAGGATATCGGCATGGTGAAGGCTCAACCAGTCCATACCGATGATGACATCGAAACTTCTTATGGAAATGGGCATAAGATCGACTCGAAACAAACGCTCGTTTAAATTTAGTGTGCACCCTACGTACAAATCGTTTGCGTGTTTTGTTTTACCGTTTGCCATTTCTACAGTGAATATTTTATTGAGTGGTTGGGGTTTTTGATTAAGTAGGTGTTTGAATTTATGACTCACAAAACTTCTCTCCGCACCGCAGTCAAAAAGTATGCATGCATAAGTGTTGTTGAGTAGGAACGTACCCGTAACCACCGTCGGGTCTGCTATTGCTTCATTATGTCCTACTGCCAACACTCTCCCTACACCGCCAATATTCCTTTCCTTGGGACAATCCCTCCTGAAGTGTCCAGTCTCTCCGCACCCATAACACGCCCGACTTACTCCAGTGCCAGAAACTTGAGTGATTGGTCGTGCCGGTGCTTTACAGAAACGGGCTGTGTGCCCTTTCCTGTCACAGTTCTTGCAGGGCATCTCGCGACAAATACCATGGTGATGGTAGTTGCACTTGCTGCACTTGGGCAGATTCCCCGCATATGGTTTTGTTGGTGCAGAGGTAGCAGGAGTTGTGGTGGGGGTAGTAGCAGCATGAACCGCAACCATTTGCTTCTTTGAAGGTTCTTGTGAAGTTTGCCCCTTCCTTTTGTTCCAAAATTTCCTCTTGTTGTTGTTGTTGGCATTGATTTCATTGTTGCTGTTCCCTTTGGTTGGTTCAGCCATAATAGCCGCGACTCCTTGACAGACACGATGATCAACAAGGGATTGCGCTAGTTCCTTGGCGCTGGCGAAAGTCAAGGGTCTGGAAGCTAGCACACTTCCTCGAAGTTGGGGTGATAGTCCCCAGATGTATCTCTCGACCTTTTGGCTCTCCAGGGTTAACATTCCTAGGCAAAGTGTTATTAAGTCACTGAACCTGTTGGTGTAACCAGTTATGTCCGATCCTACCATTGAGAGGTTCCACAGTTCCTGTTCAAGCTTCTGAATCTCGCCTCTTGGGCAGTATTCTCGAAGGAGCATTCTTTTCAGGTTTTCCCAACCCATGGAGTTCGCCACCACCAGGGTTAGTGTCTGGACGTGGCCGTTCCACCATGTCAGGGCGCGTTCAGAGAAAGTAAAAGCGGCGAACTTTACTTTGCTTTCTTCAGGACATGCACAGATTTCGAATACAGCTTCTGTTTTCTCTATCCATTGATATAGAGCCAATACTCCCCCAGTCCCGTAAAAGGGAATAGGTTTTCCGTTGGTGAAGTCTTTGTAAGTGCATACCCCTGAACGGCTTTGACCTTGGCCATTTGTAAAACTGTTTGTTCCTCCCCCCGATCCGTTGTTGCTCATTTGAGCCATTGCTGCAGTTACAGCAGTCTGGAACATAACGGTATCCATAATTGGAGGAGGTGGTGGAGGGGGTGTTGAAGTTGAGTTTCTGCGTGTTGATCTACGAGGAGGCATGTTCTGGTAGAGAAAAAAATAAGAATGAATACTATAAGTTTCTAATGTTTTGACAATCGTGTGTTAGTTGTATCTTGTATTTTGTTTTGACTTTAGTTTATGGTTTCAAGGTAGGCATAGAAATTTAAAACTCGTAATTTTTGAGCGGTATATAATAAGAAATACTTCATATTCATTCATATAGGTCACACCTGAGGTGTGTTACATTACATATCTTGTTCGGGAAAATTTGACCCTCCTAGAGGTCTCCGATTGCAGATACAAAAGGGAAAATAAGGGAAAAACTTTTATCCGAAATCCTAATCTATAACAAAATTGTTAGGCATCGAACAAGCTCTACTTGCGGCGTTTGGAGCTAGACTCGGCATCCGACCGTTTGACTCCCATCAGTCGCCTCTCGAGATCTGCTTGTTGTTCCTTCATCTCTCTTATTTCTGCCAGAGCCGTTATCATTTGGTTCTGAAGTGTCCCCGTGTAGATTTGGGTATTCTCATGTAGTCCTTCCAAACGGCGGATGTCCACGGCGTTACCTTGGGTAGCAGCATTGATCTCGCGAACTCTGGCTGCTTGTTGGTCCGCCTGGTAGTTCTGGTTAGCTATAGCATTCACGACGACAGGAAGTGCTCGATCAGTTGAGCCTCCCCCACTAACATTGTAAAAATCTCGGCACATGCCGAAAGGAGGGCGTACACCTTGCTGGCGGCTCCAGTAGTAGAGGTGGCTTCCCCAAATGGGGATGGGTCTCGGTTGATATGGTCTGATTACGGGAGGATGAGGGATGGGAGGGTCGTACACTTCTGGCTCGGAGTCTGTCCCGCTAGAAATCTCCTTGATCTCTTCGTCGACTTCGAATTCCTCTCCGACTTCGACTTCGAATTCTTCCTTGATAACCCCTTCGGGTTCTTCCTCTGGGTCTTCTTCTATCCAACCGCCGTTGCCTTGGTTTGGGTAGTAGGGATCTCCTGGTAAATGGAATCCGGCCATTTGTCTGTACTAGGATAGATGTATGAGAACGTTATAAGAAAAGAAATTTCTATTTAGTGACTTATTATTTTTAACTATAACTTTTATTGTACAACTATTTTTAATAATACTTCTATATTATTTCAACTTGGCGAAACTAAAATAATTTTGTATTTGGTAAGTTTTCGGCTTGTTGTCCACTATAACCATTCCTCGACGTACGTTGGTCAAATCCAGGATAAATATAGTTGATCAGGCTATATTTATTCTCGACATGATTACATATCCCAGGGATCAATCGTAGTGTCGTAACTTGCCTTAATACTTTTTAGTAAAACTTGTTATGATACGAGATTAATGCATGATTGTAAAAATGTACATCTTTAAAAGAAAGTATTTTGTTCAAGAAAATGTTTTGTCAAAGGGTTTTTGTTCCCCTTTGCATTTATAGTTTGTATATGGTATGTGGTTCGATATACTTAGTTCAATATAAACAATGCTCTGATACCAATCTGTCACACCCCCAAACCAGAATGGCGGAAACATTCGGGGGTGGATGACTTCACGTAGTATCACAACCATTGAATATTGTAAAGAAAGTAACACAACCATCACATATATAATGAAAACGTATGTTGTTGCGTTATACATATTAGCAAAAGAATATTACAATGAGATGATAAATGTTCAAAAATAAAACATCCTTAGTGTTCCCTTCTCCAAAAGCTGGTGGTTACCTGTATTACTGATTCCCTGAGAAATACAAGTGGTTTCGAAAAAGTGTCAACAATTAAGTTGGTGAGTTCATAAGTGTTTTTCATTGAAAAGTATGTCCTTTTTGCTAGTAACTCGATGAACGAGGTTTTCAGAAAATCCAATATTTTCTATAGATGATTTGAAAAGTTTCCCGTGTTGGAGTGCATTAGTGTTTTCCATGCTTGAATAATAGTGATAAAATTTGTGTTAACAATAAAATGGAAAACTGAAATGCATATATGAATCTCGTAAATCAAACTTGTTTTTATACTTTTATGTGAGTTTTATAACCATACTATTGACACTGACGGCCTTTAACAACATTCTTCAGGTGTTGTAGTGTTATGACATTTGTCACCCTAGACCTGCCGGTCTAACTATAGCTAATAGTTTAGGTGCGGGATTGTCAATCCCGTATAGATCTATACACAAGTATCACGCTCTCTCTCCAAGAGATTAAGGTATATAATACAGGACTTGAAATGCATACATACGAGTACGTTGAAGTTTAAATGTCTCACATTACTTGGTATAAACAGATTTACGATAATAAAGACTTTACTTCTTTTGAAAGCATTTCATTTGTCGAGATGTATATGTAAAATGTATAAATCACTTGAATACAATGCTCATTATAGTTTCTCAAAAGTATGTTCCCATTTGGTAATAACAACTTGGTGATATAATAGCCCTTTACACATAAAGTTATTTTTGTATCGAAACCTTATAAGAACGATAATATAATTATGTTTATAAAATGATACTTTGATTCGTAATGTACTTGTATTCCCCCCCTAAAACTTAAAAAGAATTGAAAAGTAAGGGTATGAACTCACTCGTTAAGTTTGAAGAGAGAGGCTAGGGTTGAGCAGAACTTCGACCGCGGATGGTTGCGTCGTTGGGCTCTTCGGGGATCTCTGTAGCGTAAATCTTTCGTCGGGGGCTCGAGTGCGGAAACCGAGGTCGTCGGGACAGCTTCTTGTGCTTGGAAGTGTGTGAGAGTAACTGGAGATTTGAGAAAGTGTGCCTAAACTCGCAGCTGATGCCATCTATTTATAGTGCTGGGAGAGTGAGTACGCGGGGCGTAATTTTAGAGTACGCTGGGCGTACTCACGTACGCGGCGCGTACGTCGTTACGCTGGGCGTAATATGGCGTCATGGCTTACGACTCCTGGCTAGCTAAGCGTAGAGGGGGCGGGCCGATGGGACTCGACTCTGGGTCTAGTACGCGGGGCGTACTCCCAGAGAACGCGGGGCGTAACCCGGCCTGTCCTCTTCTAAATTCCGTAACTTTCGCGTACGAGCTCCGTTTTTCGTGTTCTTTATATCCACGCGTAGGCGATATTATGTTCTACAACTCTCATTTAGACTCCGTCGGCTAGTTTTGACTTTATTTTTAATGATATATTTTTAATAGGCTGGGCCTTCTAAAGTTCGTTAAAAATTCATAGGTTCTTTATTCGACGTCGGTTTTCGTTTGTCTTTTTATTGTTTTATTACCACTGAGCAGATCTTCAACTTCCGTTTAGGTGGCGATAGCTAAATAACACTCTATCTTCAATCCGAGTTTTTAGCCCTCTACTACTATTACGAAACTTTGAAAATCCGTAACTTCTTCATACGAGGTCCAATTTGGGCGATCTTTTTATGCACGCTCACCTTTCAACGAGATCTACGACTTTTGTTTAGATACTTAAGGCTAAAATTTATTTTATTGAGATTTTTCTTTTTATGTCAAATAATGTTTTAACGTGGTGTCGTAAATATATGAGTGGCTATAATTTCTTCAATATAACTCGGTTTTGAGCGTTCTTTATGTTTTTGGATGCCTTGGCATGATATCTATTATTCGATGCAGCCCAACCTTGATACTTGAACACTTTATTTTCGAGGTTAATTTCGTTGTACTTAGCTTTCGAGTGTTACAATGCTTTTGGAAAATATAGGGTTGTCACAGAGACTCAGGCCAGGGAGCAGGCGGAGTCTCAGGGGAGAGATCGGCGACCAACACAGTCCCAGCCGGTTGCCAAGCGGGCTAAGCCCGCCGATTCAAGATTAGGGAACCAGAAGGGCCGAACTTGTGGCAAGTGCGACAAGAGTCATGAGGGGGTGTGCAAAGCAGCCTCTTGCTACAAAGTGTGGCAAGGAGGGGCACATAGCCAAGGATTGCCCCAAGGGGTTTGCGGTTTGTTTTCACTACAACCAGACCGGACACCGGAAGGCCAAGTGCTCGCAGTTACGAGGGTCAACTCAGGGAGCTTCTTAGGGATCTGTCCCTGCTACTGTTCGAGCTATAGAGAGTCAGCCGGTAAAGGCTGAGGCGCCGAAGGCTCGTAGGAGAGCCTTCCTGTTGACAACGGAGGAGGTCCGTGCAGCAGCCGTTGTTGTGGTTGGTATGTATTCTTTCATATGTTTATTTTGAGTTTGTGGTGTTATGCTTATATTGTCATATGCGTAGGTACATTTCTTGTGTGTTCTGTACCTGCTTTGGTGTTATTTGACTCGGTTGCGGTTTGTTTTCACTACAACCAGACCGGAAACCGGAAGGCCAAGTGCTCGCAATTACGAGGGTCAACTCAGGGAGCTTCTCAGGGATCCGTCCCTGCTGTTGTTCGAGCTACAGAGAGTCGGCCGGTGAAGGCTGAGGCGCCGAAGGCTCGCAAGAGAGCCTTCATGTTGACAGCGGAGGAGGTCCGTGCAGCACCCGTTGTTGTGGTTGGTATGTATTCTTTCATATGTTTATTCTGAGTTTGTGGTGTTATGCTTATATTATGATATGCATAGGTACATTTCTTTTGTGTTCTGTACCTGCTTTGGTGTTATTTGACTCGGTTGCGAGTCGGTCTTTTGTGTCATTATCCTTTAGTCAGCACATCAGTATTTGTCGAGAGGCGTTGAGTCGACCTTTGCGAGTTTCCATAGCTGACGAGAGAGCAGTGTATGTCACTAATGTGATTCGAGGATGTGTACTCGAGATTTTCGGCGTTGAGTTTCCGATTGATTTGGTCCCGATTGCTATGGGAGATGTTTGTGTCATTGTGGGCATGGACTGGCTGAGCAGATTCGGAGCGGTAATCAATTGTGAGCGATAGCTGGTGACCATACGAGACCCTAGTGGGGGAGTTATTATGTTTTATGGCAAGGGTACCCGTTCTCGGTCAACATTTTCTTCAGCAACAAGAGAGAGGCAGAGTCTACAGCAGGGCTATAGTGGGTTTGTGGCTTATGTGGTGGATACGAGGGTAGGTGCAAAGAGACTGAGGTCGGTCGATGAGGTCCCGATAGTGCGTGAGTTCCCGAATGTTGTCCCCAAGGAGTTGCCGGGTGTGCCTCTCGAGAGGCTGGTGGAGTTCCGTATCGATTTTGTTTTAGGGGAAGCGCCTATCGCTAAGGCGCCCTATCGCCTTGCACCTCCAGGGATGCAGGCGTTATCCTCGCAGCTTCAATAGCTGCTGGGAAAGGGGTTTATATGGCTGCGTAGCTCGTCGTGGGGAGTGCCGATCCTTTTTGTCAAGAAAAAGGATGGTTTACACCAGATGTGCATTAATTACACGGAGTTGAACAAGTTGATGGTCAAGAACCGTTACCCCTTACCAAGGATTGACGATTTGTTCGATCAGTTGCAGGGAGCGTCTTGGTTCTCCAGGATTTATTTGAGGTCTCGATATCATAGATGAGGGTGTGTGATGAGGATATCCAGAAGACAGCGTTCATGACTCGTTACGGGCATTACGAGTTCGTGGTGATGCCTTTCGGGCTCACCAATGCACCGACGGCGTTCATGGATCTCATGAACAGGGTGTGCAGGCCGATGTTGGATCGTTCGGTGACCGTGTTCATTGATGATATATTGGTGTATTCAAGGTCTAGAGAGCAGCATGAGGAGCATTTGAGAGAGATCCTCAGAGTTCTGAGATCGGAGAGGCTTTACGCCAAATTCTCCAAGTGCGCCTTCTGGTTACGAGAGGTCCAGTTTCGAGGACACCTCGTCAACCAGAATGAGATATTGTTCGATCCGGCCAAGATATAGGCGGTGATGAGTTAGGAGGTGCCGAGATCTCCTTCGGAGATCAGGAGTTTCCTAGGGTTGGTCGATTATTATCGGAGATTCATCCAGGATTTCTCCAGGATTGCTGTTCATCTCACCAGGCTGACCCGAAAGGGCGTAGCTTTCAGTTGGGGCCCGGAGCAGTAGGCCTCATTCGAGACACTTCGCCAGAGATTGTGGGAAGCCCCAGTGTTGGCCCTTCCGGAGGGAATGGAAGACTTAGTCGTATAATGTGACGCATCGATATCGGGATTGGGTACGGTGCTAATGCAGAGAGGGCATGTGATAGCATACGCATCGAGGCGTCTGAAGCCTCATAAGATGAGGTATCCTACTCACCATCTAGAGTTGGGGGCTGTGGTGTTCGACCTTAAGATCTGGTGTCACTATTTGTATGGGGTTCGATGTACCATATACACGGACCACAAGAGCTTGAAGTATCTGATGGATCAGCCCAACTTAAACATTCGTCAAAGGAGATGGTTGGACGTGGTAAAGGTTATGAGTTACGAGATCCTATACCACCCGAGCAAGGCTAACGTGGTAGCCGATGCCTTGAGTCAAAGGACAGAGAGTTCCCCTTTGCGAGATGTTTGTATGAGGTTGACAGTGATGACTCCAATGTTGGACACCATTCGGGAGTTCCAGGTGGAGGCCATGAGACCGGAGAACCGCAAGCGAGAGCGGGTAATTGGTCAGATATTTGAGTTCATTGCCGATAGCCGGGGGCTTATGACCTTCCATGGCCAGATTTGGGTGCCATTTGAGGGTGGGGCACGTGCCATTTTGATGGACGAGGCACACAGGTCGAGGTTTTCGATGCATCCTGGGGCCACTAAGATGTATTTGGACTTGAAAAGAGATTATTGGTGGCCCTGTATGAAGAGGGATGTGGTGTGGTTTGTAAAGAGGTGCTTGACCTGTCGCAGGGTTAAGGCAGAGCACCAGTGTCTACATGGAAAGTTACAGTCGCTTGAGGTTCCCCAGTGGAAGTGGGAACAGATTTCCATGGATTTTATCACCAAATTGCTGAGGACAGCGAGAGGCGTCGATGCAATTTGGGTGATCATCGACTGGCTGATACAGAGCGCTCATTTTGTTGATATCAGTGAGAGCTCTTCCGCAGAGAGACTGGCAGAGGTGTATGTGAGGGAGGTGCTATCGAGGCATGGTGTACCGATCTCGATTGTGTTAGATCGAGATGTACGTTTCACTTCTAGGTTCTGGAAGAAGTTCCATGAGGAGTTAGGTACTAGGCTGCATTTCAGTACTGCTTACCACCCACAGACGGACGAACAGAGTGAGCGGATGATTCAGATGCTCAAAGACATGCTTTGGGCATGCGCGTTGGACTTCGGAGAAAGTTGGGACACGTATTTTCCTTTGGCTGAGTTTTCCTATAACAACAGCCACCATTCGAGCATTGGTATGCCTCCCTTTGAGTTGTTGTATGGGAAGAGGTGTCGGACTCTCATCTATTGGGGAGAGGTAGGGAAATGAGTAATGGGTAGCACTGAGATAGTGCTTCAGACGACAGAGCAGATATAGCAGGTTAGACAGAGGTTGCTGACGGCCCAGAGTCGCCAGAAGAGTTACGCAGATAGGCGTCGATCCGAGCTCGAGTTTCAAGTAAGAGATTTTGTACTCTTGAAAGTGTCTCCTTGGAAAGGAGTGATCCGATTCAGGAAAATGGGCAAGTTGGGGCCCCGGTACATTTGACCGTTTAGGGTGATAGCAAGGGTGGGTAGGGTAGCAATTCGATTGGACCTACCTGCGAAGTTTAGCAAGATCCATGATACCTTCCACGTGTCTCAGCTGAGGAAGTGTGTATCCGACGAGTCGACAGTAGTACCATTGGAGGATATCCAGGTGGACGCGAGTCTGAATTATGTTGAGAGATCGGTCGCGATCTTCAACCGGAAGGTGAAGGTTCTGAGGAACAAGGAGGTGCCTCTAGTTGAGGTCCAGTGGCAGCATCAGAGGGGTCCGAGCTGACTTGGGAGCCGGAGTCGGAGATGCGGGAGCAGCATCCAGAATTGTTTTCGGCATGAGACTTCGAGGGCGAAGTCTGGTTCTAGTGGGGGAGTATTGTAGCATCTCGAAATTCAGGTAAACCCTTCTATTGTGTTAGGTTGTCAACAGTGGTCCCTTGAGAGAGATTTCTTGAAGAAAATGAGTACGCTGGGCATACTGGGGAGTACGCTGCGCGTACTCATACGCTTATTTTGGACAAGGACTCGCCTGGGTACGCTGGGCGTACCCAGGGTTACGCTGTGCGTAACGGGTCCATATGCAAACACTAAATGATTGGCTTGTGCCTATTTAAAGGATGCTAAGGCTCATTTCTCAGCCTCCATATCAGAGAGTGAAACCCTAAGAGAGAGCCTTCCATCGTCCTTAGCATGAGTGTGTGTGTGTGTTTTGGAGCTAAAAGTGTCTTAGTGTGTTAGTGAAGAAGAAGGAGAAGAGCTTGTGTAGGCTAGGTCTTGAAGTGCAAGTTTGGATCTGAGATCTACAAAGAAAGGAGCTTCATCTAGAGGAATAAAGTTCAAAACATTCCTCTTTATTTGATTTGATATTGCATGGACCATTTCTAGAGTTAAAATTCCCAAAGCTGGAGACTTTATGAGTGTAATATACTCCATGGACCTAGATCTGTCCCATTTCAGTGATATTTGTGTTATAAATCCATAAGGTTTCCATCTTGGTCGTTGTTATGAGGTCATGCTTGAGTTATGAGCTTTCTAGAGTTGGGAAACGGAATGTTATGGGTGTTAGTGACTTGTCCAGCCATGCAAAGGCTTAAAGTCACCAAGTTTATGGATTAAGAGGCTTAGAAATGGTTAGATCTACAAGTTAGACGTGGGTCTTAACTGTTTAAGACCTCAAAAGCTTAGAGTCTGAAACTGGGAGTTACGCGGGCTGTAATCCCAATACGCGCGGCGTAAGGGGGTCGCGCACCCTATTTCTATGAGGATGCCAGGTACGCCCAGCGTACATGCTTGGTACGCGCAGCGTAACCCGAAAAGTTGACTTTTGTTCACTTTTAGGGTTTGGTCAACTTTAGGGTCTTTGAGCCATGAGAGGGGTAAAATGGTCTTTTACCCTTCTGACAATATTAAGAGACGGAAAATTCTAGCCTTGAGAGATGCATTGATTTAGAGTTTTTATTTCATATGATTAGGCGGAGGCGAGACCAGATTGTTACAGAGTTCGAGATTACTATGTTACCCGAGGCGAGTCTGCTCACTATACTTTACTTAGAGTGGTAATTAGAGTTATGTGACAGAGTATTTTGTAAGCTTTTGGATGATGTGATTTCTATGTGATTTATGTTATGTATGCAACAAAGTTTACAGAGTTAGGACCGGAAGGTCCACAGAGTTATGGCCAGAGGGCCCACAGAGTTATGGGACTAGAGGGTCCCACTGAGACACGTTGACCAGAGGATCAAATAGAGTTATAGCCTCGAGTGGCTAATATGTGTTGTGTGTGGTATTTTGGGGAACTCACTAAGCATTTATGCTTACAGTGTTTTGTTATGTGTTTTAGGTACCAATGAGGATCGCAGGAAGGCGCCGACTTGATCAGTACACACATGAGGAGCTTTTACACTTTTATGATCTTGGGATGTGATGTTATGAACTGATTATGTGATACAATGATATTTTTATAACAATTTCGAATGAAAGTGTGTTTTTAAAATGTGAAAAATTATTTTAAAATTTGTATGTTACAATCTAACAACTCGCCATCAAATACACTTAAATTTAAACAAGATAAAACCAAAATCAAGGTGTATACCATCAAAAGAAAAGATCAATCCACTATAATAAAAGGAACTTATTTGGTTTATATTTCTACTGCAATTCCATTTTTTGTGAAAAACTCACAAGGACCCAAGAGACTTTGGGTTCCTAAATCTGCTTGAATATACAGGTGATAAGTGACGAGCAGCTCGATGATGAATGGTACATAGACAGTGGTTGCTCACGTCACATGACAGGAAGGAAGGAAGAGCTGAGGGAGTTTCGGTCCCTAAAGGATGGTGGATGTGTGAAGTATGGCAATAACTCATATTGGACAATCAAAGGATATGGTATGATAACCAACGGAGACTTCTCGATTTGAAAAGTAGCATATGTGGAAGGATTGCAGCATAACCTCATCCGTGTGTCACAATTAGTTGTGGGAACAGGTTTGAAGGTTTCATTTGATGACAAGGGATCTGAAATAATTGAGAAGGAACCCAAAAAGGTTCTGTTGAAGTTTGAACGCAAGATAGAGATGTATCCTTTGAATCTTAACCCAATTCGAGGAAAACTAGCTCTATGCCTGCTATCAAAGGAAAACACTGATGAAAGCTGGTTGTGGCATCGACGCCTATCACACCTGAACTTCAAAGACATTAATAAGTTGATACTTGGTGACCATGTTCAAGGTCTTGCTCTTTTCAAGTTCGACAAGGAACATCTGTATGCAGCGTGTGAGATGGGCAAACAAAGTAGAAAGAGCCATCCTACACGAATCAACACAAAGATTGTTGAAGCTCTTGAACTTCTGCACATTGACTTGTGTGGATCTCCGGCTATCGAAAGCTTCGGTGGTAGTAAGTTCATTCTTGTCATTGTAGATGATTTTTCATGCTTCACCTGGGTTTTCTTTCTTAAACAGAAATCAGATGTGACGCCCAAGTTGAAGACATTCATCAAGCAAGTGGAAGTACAGTTGAGGAAACCGGTGAGAAACATTAGAAGCAACAATGGGCTGGAATTCAAGAATAAAGAGTTTGAGGATTTTCTGGCTGAAAAGGGGATATCTCACAACTTCTCGGCCTCTTATACCCCACAACAGAATGGGATTGTTGAAAGACAAAACAGTTCCCTATGTGAGGCAGCCAGAACCATGCTAAGCTTCGCTTCTCTTCCATTATACTTTTGGGCTGATGCAGTTGCAACCGCGTGCTACACTAAGCACCGATCCTTGCTCAACAAAAGATTCTCAATCACTCCATATGAGATTCTGACAAATTGAAAGCCCAATGTTTAATTTTTCCACGTGTTCGGTTCCAGGTGTTTCATCTTTAATTCAAAAGAGAACCGCAATAAATTTGACATCAAAGCTGATGAGCGAATTTTTCTTGGGTATTCGCTCACGTCAAAGGCATACAGAGTTTTGAACAAACGCTCCAAACGAATTGAAGAAACATATTATGTAACCTTTTACGATAATTACATGAAGAAAATTCAAAGGAGAAAAAGTGTCTTGGAGGAAATATTTCCTAAATCAGGACAAGTCTCGGTTCCAATATCTATTTTGTTTGAAGAATACATTAAGCTATTTGATGAACTAGAGAAAGTAGCACACTCAGAAGCTAAAGCAGCAGACAACAAAATCGACAATCTCAATAGGATCATAAATGAAGATGCCAAAGAAATGGAAAGTGAACCTACTAAACCGACAGGTGGTCAACCCTCTAATGACTCTCCAAACAGCGGCTCAATATTCAAGGGGGAGAGTTCATCAGCACCAAAGACAACTGAAATGCCTTTCGAGGGGGAGAATCCTATACCATCCCGAACTCATAAAGGTCCAAGCAAGGGGGAGCATACAACTCCAAACCAAACTAATAATAGTCCAATCAAGGGGGACAATCCAACTTCCACAGAGGATGAAAACTCTGATCCTACCACAGGTTATACTTTGCCAGTCGAGGGGGAGAAAGAAAATACAATTGACAAAGATGATCAATCAGAACTTGAAGAGGAAGTAAATGTAGAGTGAGATCCAACCTATGACCCAAATTATCCCCCTTTCGTAAAATGGACCAAGGATCATCCCAAAACACAAATCATTGGTGCATCATCTGAGAAAGTTCTCACTCGATCTCAATTGAAAGCAAAATAAACTGCATTATTCTCTAAAGGTGAGCTCTGTTTGTTCAATTCATTTGTCTCCAAAGTGGAACCAAAAACAGTTAATGCTGCACTTGATCATTCCGATTCGGTACAAGCAATGCAAGATGAGCTTCATGAGTTCGAACACAATTGAGTTTGGAGATTGATTCCCACACCAAAGGATGCTTCAGTGGTTGTCTTGAAGTGGGTCTTTAGGAATAAATTGGACAAAGAGGGGAACGTCATTAGAAACAAGGCTCGGTTGGTAGTAAAAGGATATTGCCAAGAGGAAGGGATAGACTATGAAGAAACCTTCGCTCCAGTAGCAATGTCGGAATCAGTTAGAATCTTTTTGACATATGCTGCTCATAAAAACTTTGAAGTTTTCCAAATGGATGTAAAATTCGCTTTCTTGAATGGAGAACTAGAAGAAACATTGTATGTTGAGCAACCTCCTGGGTTCGTGAACGAGAAATTCCCTGATCATTGCTATGTGCTGGATAAAGCTGTATATGGTTTAAAGCAAGCATCGAGGGCCTGGTATGATACTTTAACTCGCTTTTTGAAAATGTCGAAATTTAAACAAGGTTCGGTTGACCTAACGTTCTTTTGAAACAAAGAAGGCGAACATCTGATGATAGTTCATATTTATGTCGATGACATCATCTTTGGCTCCACAAATCCTAGCTTAACGGCTAAATTCAGGAAGTTGATGGAGAGTAAATTTGAAATGAGCACAATGGGTCCGATTAATTTTTTCCTTGGGTTGAATATTAGACAGGGACCAGAAGGTATATTCATCAACCAGGATGCCTACACAAAGAACTTGCTGGCAAAATTTGGTATGACTGGAGATTCGAAAGGGAAGGTTCCTATGGCATTTGTCACTAAGTTAACACCTTCTCTGGAAAAATCTGTTGTTGACATAACAATATATCGGCAAATGATAGGGTCCCTTATGTATCTAACAGCTAGTAGACCGGACATTATGTTTTCTGCTTGTTATTGTGCATGGTTTCAAGCTAATCCAAGAGAACCTCACATGGTGGCAGTGAAAATAATTTCCGTTACTTGAAGCGAACCTCATCTCTCGAACAAATCGTTAGTACATGTATATAGCGGAATAGTTAATCTCGAAGGATATGTTAGCTCAACAATAATATTAAGTGTTAGAAGTTAGTGAGTTAGATGCGGAAAAGTAAAGGAATGTAAACGACAACAATTGTTACATCAAGTATACACATAAGCAGATTCATAACAAGGAATGTGTTCAAACCAAGTTAGAAAATGAGATCTAGCTTAGTGATTAAGTCACAAGTGACTTGCACTTGAAAAGAGATGGTAATTGATTAAGAGAGTAAGAAGGTTTTACAAGTCAGATAGAATGAGAACTGATGTGTATTAGAATTTGATGAGAGATTCACACCGGTACAGATTACATAAGAATGAGCTCTATTTATAGAGACACGTTTACAACTCTTAAAGCAGCCATGCAAGGCATACTGGATATTAGAGTGTTTTAAAGAAAAGACAAAATAAACTATGTAAAGATAACGACTGCGGTGCTGAAGACTTCGGATGGCCAAATCATAAGATTGCTTGACTGCGGTGGCTTGAAGACTGCGGAAGCTAAAGTTCAAGAGGGTCACTTTTTTGATTCAACAGTTTCCCCCTAAGTGACCTCTTCAACTTTGATCAGTTATGAAGTTTAAGGAACTTGATCCGGATCCACCAAAACTTCCTGACATCCTCCAACCAATTGATTCTTCTTAGTATTTCAAACTTGACCTTTGCGGTGGTATGCTTGGATTTTTCAACTGCGTTGCGGCAGATCTCAAACTGTTTTCTAGTGGGACGGTGCATGGAAGTCATAGGAATAAAATATTTGACGTTTTTAGTGTTCCTCTTGAAAATGACTCCTAGCTCAGGATAATTGGTTCCTCCTAATGATCTTTCCTCATAGCCTTCGGTAGGCATGGGTGCGGGGTCAAGTGGTGGCAAGTCAGCAAGCTTGGAAATGATGGGATGAATGTCTGCTTTTATTTTGGTAAAGTCACCGACTGTTTCCTTAAGAAAGGTACTGGCCCTTTCTAGTGTGATCTTCATCTTCGGATGCTTCTCAAACTTGTGCTGAAAGACCTTGGCAATGAGAAACAGTTCTTCAGGGTTCATACATGGAAAATCAGCCTGGGTGCGGATGTAGTCGTGCTCCCTCCTGGTCAGGGTGTACTGGATGAACTCAGCCTTCAGGAACTTCCAGATCTTGTAATTTTTTTACTGCGGATGGTCTATCGTTAGAACATATGTGTTCAACTGGAGAGGCATGCTTAGCATAGAGTTGGCTAAGTCTTTCGAACTCCATCAGAAGTCTTTTGTCGTCTGGAAGGCTGTGGTCGAACTACTCAAATACAGTGTATCCGACATCCGGTGAGATTGAGACATCCCAGTAACCGTCTGAGGGGGGGTTCCGCAGAGGTAAGATGAGGGACATAGTCATCATCAAGAAGTCTTCTGTGTGGATTGATCCATGAGTTTATCAAGGATTCATCCATAACTGTGTCAAATCTGCAAAGTCACCATACTTCTTCAGCATGCTTGGCTGGGAGAAGACATATACTCCTCCAGATTCTTGAAGTGCGGGGGAGTCTCTAGTTTTTTAGGAGTAATGTCAGTTTGAGGAGGGGAGTTGTAAGGTGGAGTATGATGAGATGGTTGTAGTGATGGTTGTGGTGTGGGAATTTTTTAGTAGAGACTGGGGGAGTTTGATGATGTGAAGGGGATTGGTTGGAATGATGGACTTCTTCACTTCCCCCTCTTGAGGAGTTCAGACTCGGAGCCTCCTCAAGCCATTGACGAAGGCCCTCAACCTTGCCAAACACTATTTGAAATTACGCTTTGAGGTCTTCTACTAATTGATGATTATTGGGAATGGAGGGATTGAAGAGTAGTTGATGAATCTCCTTGGTGAGTTGGAGAATTTCCGGCCCATGGAAGTTGGTAGAAAGTGATCGTTACATTCTGTTGATTGTTGTTTGGAGAATGGAGATTGCAGACTCATAGGCAGTATGAGTTTCAGCAATCAACTTCTCAGAATGTGAAGCCTGATCCGCAATGGCTGCTTGAAGGTCAATTTTGATAGCAGTAACCTCAAAGATGAGGCATTTCGCAGCAGCCATAAACTCCTTGTGATCAGCCTGATGATTGTTGTCAAGTGATCTTATTGCCATTTCAGCTTTCTGAGAGATGCGCACTGCAGCCATTCTCTCTCTAGTTTCTGATCTTTCTATTCTTTCCATCAGGGCTGCAGTCCCGAGCTGTCTTCTGGTTGCGGTTGCTTTGGCTTGACCGCGGCTAAGATTTGATCAATCTTAGCCTGAAGACTAAGAAATTCCTTTCTTGTGACTGCTTGCTTCTTCTTCTTCTTCTTTTTCTTTTGGCTTAGAAGTGGAGTGATGAGAACCACTGGACTCTTCATCTTCATCAAACATCATCAGATCGTCACCAGAAAGAGATGGTTTGTTTACCTCTTGTGGTTCATCATCATCGAAGCCAAAAATGGGAGTAGAGCTCACTTCGATTTCAGGTTCTTCATCTTTTGAACCTGCAGCAGTGGAAGAGGGGGGAGGTTGAGAAACATGCTGATCAGCAACAATTTGTTGAGCTTGTTGAAATTTGTCTGCCATTACGGACATCCATTCTTGAACCTTCAAGATGGTGGCTACGGTATTGGCATTATTTATGGCATCTGCCCAATACTTGGCCACGACTTGAATTTCTTGTTCCTACGAAAAGCGGCATATTTCTTGGCTTCAGCCTTGTTAGAGGGTTGATATCTTCTCCAAGAATCACTAGATTCTTCTCCGTCAATTCCTGTAAATCTCACCAAGGTGTCCCTTGGGGTCATGGATCCTTGCACATTTTTGCTCACCGTGCCTAAACGACCTTATTTTAAGGTAAGCAGAGTAGGATTTCCTGAGCTTCCATGGTCTCCTTGACCCGTGGTCAAGTTTGGCCTCGACTCAGTTCTGACAAAGGCAGAAGAAGTGCCCTGCAGATGGGACTGTGTTTGGAGTGTATGGGTGACTTTCAGCAGAATGGAGTTCAACAACTCGGATGAAAAAATATGCTGTCGGGAAGCCCTGGAGACTTTAGGGCGAGAATCAGTATTATCCCTTTGGGAATGTACTGATAGGGAGTCTCCTCTTTATTGTGATTCAGACTCACTTTCTAAGTCTAAAAGGAAAAAGATGGTGTCGTTAAATGGATGTGCAGGCATCCTAAGGACTACGGGAGCATGTTGAGAGACTAAGGTATCGGTCCGGTCATGCATTTGGCTAGTGGGATCAGCTTTTCGTTTCTTGAGGATAGAGATGGGTTGGTTATCCTCTTCAGAGTCACTACCGGAGTCATGGTGACTTGGTTCAACAGTTTTGGCTGCTGGTGGAGTTTTCGTTTCTTTGAGGGTTTGGATGATTTGGGGGCATCCTTTTTTGTAGTGCTAGATTTCTTTGAGGTGCAGGGACCATGGAGAGAAGAAACCTTATTTTTGCGTCTCTGAGAGACGTTAGAAAGAGTGGTAGAGGAAGGGACTGTGGTACCTTCAGGTTTTAAGGATGCGGATGGGAGAGGCAGGGTAGGAAGGTATGGGTCAATACCTTCCGTAGCCTCTATGTGATTTGAGATATCAGCACTCTCGAGATCAAGAGAAGAAAGAATGTGTGTAGGGAGTCTGTGGATGGGACCAAAAATAGTTTGATCAGAGGAAGGGTTGTGCCTTTTTAAGTTTTGGTGACGAAGAAATTGATGTCCTCACCCATGTCAATCTTGGCATCCCCATGTCAATCGTGCAAATGTATGCTTGGATGGATTCTGCCTTGTGCTCTCCTTGGGAATGTATTAGAGAAAATCATCCCAAATAATTTGACCGTAGTTAACATCGCGGCCTGTGAAGATGCTCCAGAACAGTTCCAATAGCTTTAATCCCATGTTGTCCGTGCCTCTGGTTTTGCCGGACGGACTGCGGATAATGAAGTGACAGACGAACAGCCAGACCGCAGGCAATTGGTTCTTCTTGAACACACCAATTCCTTTGATCGGCTTCTGATAGCCCATTTGATATAGTGCAGAGGTGATGTCCGCCATCGATGGTGTGAAAAACTTGACGGATGAATGAATCAGGAGATTAATGGCTGAAAGGAACTTTTCTTTGGTCAGGATGACCAAGGAATCATTAACAAGGTTTAGGTGGACTTCTTAAGGGTTATCGACTAGGCGATATGCAGAAAAGGCACACTTGAAGAGAGTGGAAAGAGGAACAATGTCTGTGAATGCATCAAAAGGTCCAGACTGGGGATGATTCCTCAAGATCTTGATCATCAATTTTGTTGGTGCATGGTATGTGGGTTGATTATCGAATACAACTCTTAAATTAGTCGAGGAAATTGTGGGAGAGTCTAAACCAGTTGGGTTTACTGATCCAAAGGCTTTTGTTTGTTACTTGGAAGCACTGGATTTCACCATTGTTGAGTTGATAAGAGCTTGAAGAATGCAGAGAGAGATCAAGGGTTTTGAGAGCGTAAAAGATTATTTGTGAAGAAGAAAAGGGTTTTATAGTGGTTTGTTGGAGCCGGAAACTTTTATGTTTTTGACCTATGTGAAATTGGGTAAAAACGTTTGGGTTTAACTTTGGATGAGCATCTTTTAATCTGAACCAAAAATTGATAAAAAAAAAGGGATAAAAATTTGAAATTGGGATTAACTAAAAAGAACTCTGCATTTAATGAAATGTTAGAGGTAAAATCACTTCTTGAGAACGTGTGGAGGGGTGGGGGTGAGAAAAATCCATCGGATAAAGTAGAAGTTGTAACGGATGGGATGGTTGGGGTAATAGGAAAAGACATTTTAGAGGATTTGATTTGGAAAATCTTTTATTTTGTCATCATACCTAAAATAGGTCTGAAACTAGGTTTTGGAAGAAAAGAATGTGATAGTTTTCTCAAATGAATGTTTTTATTTAATGATGAATCATTAAATAGCACACTATTTTTTTTTCAAAAAGAAATGAGCCGTCAGTAAAACACTTAATGTGACTGCGGACGAACATATCATTGCGGATGGTTTTCTTGGCATTGCGGATGACTACAGTGGGAGAAACTTAGAAGAGCACTTGTACAAAAGTTAGTAACAACAAACAAGAAAGACCCATGAAAGATAGATATAATATATGGTTGCGGTACATTGACTGCGGTACACAGAATGTACCAAAACCATCTGCTATAAGTGTCTTTCATCTAGGACCAAAATGGAGACCAAGAAGGTCTGCGGTACCTATCAATTCAAGAAGAATTGGGGGTCCGGATTCATCATCCTTAACATTTGTAAGAATGCATTGAGTTTGGTAGAGTCAAGTGCTTTTGTAAAGACATCAGCAATCTCTTCATGAGTAAGGACAAAGATGAGTTTGATGTTACCTTTCAGAATGTGGTCTTTAATGAAGTGATATTGTAGTTCAATATGTTTAGTCTTTGATTGCTGAATAGGATTATGAGAAATCGCTACGACACTTTCAGAGTCATAATAGATTGGTATACGGAGCATTCTGTATCCGTAGTCTAATAGTTGTGTCTTCATCCAAAGGACTTGGGAACAGCAGCTGGTTGCGGCGACGTATTCTGCTTCTGCGGTAGATAGTGAAACACAACTTTGTTTTCTTGAGGACCAGCTCACAAGTCTACAACCCAAAAATTGACATCCACCAGATGTACTTTATCAATCAACTTTGCATCCAGCATGATCTGCATCGGTAAACGCTTGAAGACTGAATTCATTTCTTGCGGGGTACCATAGACCAAGAGATTTGCTTCCTTTCAGGTACCTGAAAATTTGTTTGGCTGCGGTCATGTGTGACACTTTTGGATCAGCCTGATACCTTGCACAGACACCAGTAGCAAAGAGAATGTCAAGTTGGCTTGCGGTGAGATACATTAGAGAGCTAATGATACCTCTATAAGTCTTGTGATCCACAAATTCGCCAGAGGGATTAGCAGAGATCTTATATCCGAAGGCCATAGGGACCTTAGTCGAGGAACAGTTGTCCATAGAATATTTTTTTAAAAGTTTAGTGGAGTATTTCTCTTGATTAATGAATATCCCTTGTTGAATTTTTTGACTTGAAGACCTAGATAGAAATTAATCTCTATATTCATGCTCATTTGAAATTTATTTGTCATGAGCTTAGCAAATTCATGCACCATTCCTTGATCAGACGATCCGAAGATGATATCATCCACGTATATTTGTACAAGCATAAGGTGAGTATCATTTGATTTTCTAAATAGCTTGGGATTAATCACTCCTCTTTTGTATCCTGAAGAGACTAGAAATTCAGAAAGAGTCTCATACCAAGCTCTTGGAGCTTGCTTCAGAACGTAGACTGCCTTTTGAAGCTTGTTGTAGTGGTCTGGGAATTCATTATTTTCAAAACCGGGAGGTTGTTGCAAATAAACCTCTTCTTTCAATTCCCCATTGAGAAAGGCACTTTTAACATCCATTTAGTGTACCTTGATGTTTTTGTAGGCAGCATATGCTAAAAATATTCTAATTGCTTCTATTCTTGCCACCAGAGCATATGTTTCATCGTAGTCAACGCCTTCCAGTTGACTATAGCCTTTTGCAACTAGTCTTGCCTTATTTCTGATAAACGCACCAAATTCATCTAACTTGTTCTTGAACACCCATCTTGTTCAAACAATAGTATGGCCTTGTGGTATGAGAAGAAGTTTCACACTTTGTTTCTTTCAAATTCTTCCAGTTCTTCTTGCATTGTAGAATCCAATTTGGTTCCAATAATGTTGCGTTAATAGATCGAGGCTCGACTGCGGACATGAAAGCTGCATAGTGACAATGATCAGATAAATCTTTGGCAGATCGAGTTTGGATACCTGTGGATGGGTTGCCAATAATTTGACCTGGTGGGTGATCGTTCATCCATACATGTAGACGAGGCATCAGATGGTCAGCAGTTGCGGTAGAAGGAATGTTCTCAATATCGGAGGTTGCTTCGGATGGGGAAGGAAGTTCCCCCTGGATTTGTGAACAGCCTACGGAATCATCTTGACTTGTTTGAGCGAGAATGACATTTTCTTGATAGGTTTGAAGAGGTTCCCCCTGGAATGCTGAAGGGAGTTCATCTGGAACCTGAGAAGGTTCCCCTTGGACTGCTGATGGGAGAGAAATGATCCTTGAGTTGGTTCGAGTGTCCATGGTCTCTATGGTTTCATCATCCGAATCCGAAGATACGTTTGATGGTAGTGATCTTTTAGGAAGTGGACCTTGAGCATCTTCAAAAATGGAACCTCGATGGTTGTTGCTTGATCCGGAGTAGAGCTTTCCCCTCAACCAGAGAGGTGAAAGTATTGAGAGATCCTACTTCGGATAGAGATGGACCAGAAACATCAGCGTGTTGTTGTTGAGCAGTTGGTGACACAAGAACTTCGGATAGTTTTGTAGTTTCAATAGGGTTGAAAAGATCATCATAATTGACTTCAACCAGGTTTAGAGGACCTGAAGAAGCAGGAATGTAGCTTTCCATGATGGCAGTGGTTTCAGTAGATGGAGGGTGTTGCGTATGTAAGAGTCATCGAACTTCACATCAAAACCTTCAATGATTAGCCTTGTACGTCTGATGAGAACTCGATAAGAAACCTTATTTGTGGAGTAACCTAGAAAGATGCCTTCATCAGACTTTGGTGCAAATTTATTGAGCTGATATCTGTTGTTGATCACAAAACATCTACACCCAAAGATGTGAAAGAAATGAACATTTGGCTTCCGGTTGTTGAGGCCCTCATACGGAGTCTTGTTGAGGCGTTTGCACGCAATGCTTCGGTTCTGGACGAAACATGCAGTTGCTACAGCTTCAGCCCAGAAATAAAGAGGAAGATGTGCGAAGTTGAGCATGGATCTGGCTGCTTTGACAAGAGTTCGGTTCCTTCGCTCTGCTACACCATTTTGTTGAGGTGTATACGGAGCTGAAAAGTTATGAGAGATACCTTTTGACACTAAGAAGTTGTTGAGAGGATGATTAGTGAATTTAGTGCCATTATCACTGCGGATGCGTCTTACAGGCAGTTTGATTTGAAGTTCTATCTCTTTGATGAAGTTGATGAGAATCTGCGTTGTTTATGATATGAGTCTGAGGAAGAATACCCAAGTGAAACGAGTGAAGTCATCAACTATAACCAGTATGCAATTTTTGTGATGAAGACTGGCTACGGTTGATGGAAGGCAGAGATCAATGTGAAGAAGTTCAAGTGGTTCAGATATTGACGAATCAATCACCATGGGGTGACTTACCTTGGACTGCTTACCACATTCACAAGCAGGACATAGAGTGTCGTTGCTGAACTTGAGAATGGGTAATCCTCTCACCAGCTCTCCAGTAACCAAGGTGTTGATATACTTGAAGTTGAGATGAGCGAGCTTGCGGTGCCGTAACCAGCTAACTTCGGATACAACTTTGGAGAGAAAACACAACTGCGGTTTTCCAATGATGAGAGAGACATCCAAAGGATGCATGGTACCCTCGGATCGTGACATAATCAAGAAGGTACTTCTATCACTCGTCATAACATAAAAAATTGATCATCTAACTCAACTCGATGGCCTGCCTTACATAGTTGGCCAACACTGATAAGATTGTGTTTAAGGCTTTCTACATAAGCAGCCTTCTGAATTGAAAAGTTCCCCATAGTGAGTACACCGTAACCTCGAATGATTCCATTCACATTGTTGACGAATGTAACATTTCCACCATTGCATATAGGCCTAAAATCCCAAAGGTATTCTAACCTTCCGGTCATGTGCAAGGAGCAGGCATTATCGTTCAACCATTCTTCTTCTTGATCCTCTTTGCACAATGACTACAGAAACTAAGTGGTTAATTTGGGCACCCAAGCGAGTTTGGTGCCCGGAGTCACATACGAGGTATTAATCGATGCATGATGTGAGGTGGCAGGGTCAGGTTTTAAGTCAACTTTCAAGCCTAGTCCTGGGTGTTTAAGATCTTTTGGAGCTTTGTGAGATTGTGGATAGTTACGAGTCTTTTGAGAATGATGAGATTTGTCATGAGAGTAGATCTTTTAACATTGACATGAACACGTGAACTTCTTATCATATCCCCTGACATTTGGCTTAGTCTGCTGTTTTGAAGAAAAAATATGCTTTTGTACAGTCCGAGGATTGTAAGATTTGACCCTTTTGTTTGTGTCTTTTGAAAAGGTGTTTTTTGCAGGTCTTGCAGGTGTGTGGACACGTGCAGGCATTTTTAAGGTGATTTCGTAAACTCTTGAGGTGACCTTTTGAGTGTCGGTGATGAAAATAAATCTATAGATCGTTTAGATCTTTCACAGGTAAGAATATGAAAATCAATCAAGACAAACACAGTAATGATATGAACTCAGAATGGAATCAAAGATGTGCTTATGATTCAAATAAAGTCACGCCTCAGCAGAGCTCGACAAAGAAATTCCACTGTAGAGGCGAGCTAGGGTTTTACCAAAAACTCAATGAGAATAATAAAACAAACGGTAACTCCAAAGACTGCATGCAAGCAGCTTATATACTAAACCCTAGAACAAAAATGTGACAACCCTATATTTTTACAAAAGCAGTGTAACGCTCAAATGTCAAATACAACGAAAACTATTTGGAATCAACTAAATTAACCTAAAAAATAAAGTGTTAAAATATCTAAGTTGGGATGCATCAAATATTAGATATCGTGCCAAGGTTTCCAAAAACGTAAAGAACGTTCAAAACTAGGTTATATTGAAGAAATTATAACCACTCGTATATTTACGACACACCGTTAAAACGCTATTTAACGTAAAAAGTGAAATTTTAATAAAATGCATTTTTGCCTTAAGTATCTAAACAAAAGATGTAGAGTTCGTTAAACTGTAAACGTACATAAAAAGATCGGCCAAATTGGACCTCGTATGAAGAAGTTACGAATATCCAAAGTTTCGTAACAGTAGTAGAGGGCTAAAAACTCGAATTGAAGATCGAGTGTTATTTAGCTAACACAACCTAAATGAGAGTTGAAGATCTCCACAATAGGAGTAAAATGATAAAAAGACAAACGAAAGCCGACGTCGAATAAAGAAACTATGAATTTTTAACGGACTTTAGCAGTCCCGGCCTATTAAAAATATGTCATTAAAAATAAAGTCAAAACTAGCCGACGGAGTCTAAATGAAAGTTGTAGAGCATAATCTCACCTACGCGTGGGTATAAAGAACGCGAAAAACGAAGCCCGTATGCGAAAGTTACGGAATTTAGAAGATGGGAGACTGGAGTACGCCCAGCGTAATCCCAGATTACGCCCAGCGTACTAGACCCAGAGTCAAGTCCCATCGGCTACAACTCTACGCTTAGCTAGACCGGAGTCGTAAGCCGTGACGCATTTATACGCCCCGCATAACCGAAGTACGCCCCGCGTACCGCGTACGCCCAGCGTACTCCGGTGGTACGCCTCGCGTACGCCATCCTCTAGCACTATAAATAGAGGGCATGAGCTACGGGTTTTGGCACACCATCTCAAACTCCCACATACCCTCTCATACTTTCTAGCCCCAGAAGCTTTACCGACGCCCTCGGTTTCCGCACCCGAGCCCCGACGAAAGATCTACGCTACCGAGATCCCCGAAGAGCCCGAAGACGCAGCCTTCCGCAGTCGAAGTTCTGCTCAACTCTAGCCTCTCTCTCTCTCTCTCTCTTCAAAACAAACGAGTGAGTTCATACCCTACCTTTCAATTCTTTTCATGTATTAGGGGGGAAATACAAGTACATTACAAGTCAAAGTATCGTTTTATAAACATAAATATAATATCTATCTTATAGAGTATTGATACAAACATCTTTATGTTTAAAGGGCTATTATATCACCAATTTAATTTTACTAAATGGAAACATACTTTCTGAGAAACTATAATGAGTATAGTTAACAAGTTATTCATACATTTTTACATATACGTCTTGACAAGCGAAATACTTTCAAATAAAGTAAAGTCTTTCTTATCGTAAATCTATTTATACCAAGCAGTGTGAGACATTCAAACTTCAACGTACACTTATGTATGCATTTCAAGTCCTGTATTATATACCATAATCTCTTGGAGGGAGAGCGTGATACTTGTGTATAGATCTATACGGGATTGACAACCCCGCACCTAAACTATTAGCTATAGTTAGACCGGCAGGTCTGGGGTGACAAATGTCATAACACTACAACACCTGAAGATTGTTGTTACAGGCAGTCAGTGTCAATAGTATGGTTATAAAACTTACATAAAAGTATAAAAACAAGTTTGATTTACGAGATTCATATATGCATTTAGTTTTTTTCACGTTATTTTTAGCACAAAGTTTATCATTATTATTCAAGTATGAAACACACTAACGCAGTCCAATTCTGGGAACTTTTCAAACCAATTATAGAAAATATTGGATTTTCTGAAAACCTCGTTCATCGATTTACTACCAAAAGGGCATACTTTTCAACACAAAACACTTATGAACTCACCAACTTAATTGTTGACACTTTTTCGAAACCACTTGTATTTCTTAGGGAATCAGTAATACAGGTAACCACTAGCTTTTGAAGAAGGAACGCTAAGGACGTTTATCATTAAACATTTATATCATCATATTGTAATATTCTTTTGCAAATATGTATAACGCAACAATATACGTTTTTATTATATATATGATGGTTGTGTTACTTTCTTTACAATATTCAATTGTTGTGATACTACGTGAAGTCATCCACCCCCGAATGTTTCTGCCATTCTGGTTTGGGGGTGTGACAGATTGGTATCAAAGAATTGTTTAAAGTGAACTAAGTATATCGAACCACATAAGATATACAAACTATGAATGCAAAGGGGACCAAAAACCCTCTGACAAAACGTTTTCATGAACAATATATTTTCTTTTAAAAATATACATCTTTACTCGCATGTATTAGTCTCGTATCATGACAAGTTTTCTAAAAAGTATTAAGGCAAGTTGCGACACTACGATTGGGCCTCGGGGTATGTAATCAGGTCAAGAATAAATATAGCCTGATCAACTATATTTATCCTAGATTTGACCAACGCACGTCGAGGAATGGTAATAGTGGACAACAAGCCAAAAACTTACCAAATACAAACTATTTTAGATTCGCCAATTTGAAATACTATAGGAGTATTATTAAAAATAATTGTACAATGAAACATTTGGGCTCCGTAATGATATAGTTAAATGTAGGAAGTCGTTAAATAGAAATTTCTTTTCTTCTCATACCTCTATCCTAGTACAGACAAATGGTCGGATTCCATTTACCGGGAGATCCCTATTACCCAAACCAAGGCAACGGCGGCTGGATAGAAGAAAACCCGGAGGAAGACCCAAAGGAAATCGAAGAGGGGGTCGAGGAAGAACTCGAAGAGGAAGTCGAAGAAGAATTCGAAGTCGAAGTCGGAGAGGAATTCAAAGTCGACAAGGAGGTTGAGGAAATTACTAGTGGAACAGACTCCGAGCCGGAAGTAATCGACCCTCCCATCCCTCATCCTCCCGAAATCAGACCATATCAACCGGGACCCATTCCCATGTGGGGAAGCCACCTCTACTACTGGAGACGCCAGCAAGGTGTACGCCCTCCCTTCGGCATGTGTCGAGAAATGTCAGTGGGGGAGGCTCAGCTGATCGAGCACTTCCTGTCATTGTGGGCGCCATAGCTACCCAGAACTACCAGACGGACAAGCAAGCAGCCAGAGTTCGCGAGATCAATGCTGCTAGTCAGGGTAACGCCGCAGACATCCGCCGTCTGGAAGGGCCACATGAGAATACCCAAATCTACACAGGGACGCTTCAGAATCAAATGATAACGACACTGGCAGAAATAAGAGAGATGAAGGAACAACAAGCAGATCTCGAGAGACGCCTGATAGGAGTCAAACAGTCAGATGCCGAATCTAGCTCCAAACGTGCAACATGCCGCAACTAGAGCTTGCTCAAACCCCAACAATTTTGTTTTAAAATAGGACTTCGGATAAATTTTTTTCCCTTATTTCCTTTTGTATCTGTAATCGGAGACCTCTAGGTAGGTCAAATTTTCCAAACAAGAAGCGTAATGTAACACACCTCAGGTGTGACCTATATATATAAATATGAAGTACTTCTTTGTGTACCTCTCGGAACTAATGGGATTAACTAAAATTACTATACCAACCTTGAAACCATAAACTAAAGTCAAAACAAATTACAAGATACAACTAACACACGATTAGAAACTTATAGTATTCATTCTTATTTTCTCTACCAGTACATGCCTCCTCGTAGATCAACACGTAGAAACTCAACTTCAACACCACCTCCACCACCTCCTCCAATTATGGATGCCGTTATGTTCCAAACTGTTGTAACCGCAGCGATGGCTCAAATGAGCAACAACGGATCGGGAGGAGGAACAAACAGCTTTACAAATGGCCAAGGTCAAGGCTGTTCAGGGGTATGCACTTACAAAGACTTCACCAACGGCAAACCTATTCCCTTTTATGGGACTGGGGGAGTATTTGCTCTATCTCAATGGATAGAGAAAACGGAAGCTGTATTCGAAATCTATGCATGCCCTGAAGAAAGCAAGGTAAAGTTTGCTGCTTTTACTTTCTCTGAACGCGTCCTGACATGGTGGAACGGCCACATCAACACACTAACCCTAGTGGTGGCGAACTCCATGGGTTGGGAAAACTTGAAACGAATGCTCCTTCGAGAGTACTTCCCAAGAGGCGAGATTCAGAAGCTTGAACAGGAACTGTGGTGCCTTTCGATGGTAGGCTCGGACATCGCAGGTTACACCAACAGTTTCAATGATTTAATAACACTTTGCCCAGGAATGTTGATCCTGAAAAGCCAAAAGGTTGAGAGATACATCTGGGGACTATCACCCAACTTCGAGGAAGTGTGTTAGCTTCCAAACCCATGACCTTCGATAGTGCCAAGGAACTGGCACAATCTCTCGTTGATCATGGTGTCTGTCAAGGAGTCACGACTGTTATGGCTGAACCAACCAAAGGGAATAGCAACAACGAGATCAATGCCAACAACAACAGAATGAAGAAATTCTGGAACAAGAGAAAGGGGCAAACTTCGCAAGAACCTTCAAAGAAACAAATGGTTACGGTTCATGCTGCTACTGCTCCCACCACAACTCCTGCTACCCCTGCGCTAACAAAACCATATGCAGGGAACCTACCCAAGTCCATCAAATGCAACTACCATCACCACGGTATTTTTCGCGAGATGCACTGTAAGAACTGCGACAGGAAAGGGCACACAGCCCGTTTCTGTAAGGCACCAGCGCGACCAGTCACTCAAGTTCCTGGTACTCGGATAAGCCAGGCATGTTCTGGGTGTGGAGAAACTGGGCACTTCAAAAGGGACTGCCCCAAGACAAGGAACGTTGGCGGTGTTGGGAGAGTGCTGGCAATAGGCCAAAATGAAGCAATAGCCGACCCAACGGTGGTTACGGGTACGTTTCTCCTCAACAACATTTATGCGTGTATACTCTTTGACTGCGGTGCGGAGAGAGGTTTTGTGAGTCATAAATTCAAACACTTACTTAATCAAAGACCCCAACCACTCAATAAAATATTCACTATAGAAATGGCTAACTGTAAAACGGAAAGCACAAGCGATATGTACGTAGGGTGCACATTAAATTTAAACGAACACTTAATTCAAATCGACCTAATGCCCACTTCGATAAGAAGTTTCGATGTCATCATCGGTATGGACTGGTTGAGCCTTCACCATGCTGATATACTTTGTCACGAAAGGGCCATTCGCCTCAATCTGCCAAACGGGGAAACCCTTGTCATTTATGGTGACAAACCTAGTTAAAATTTACAAATCATCTCCTGTGTTAAGGCATAAAAATATCTTCGCAAGTAATACCATGCCTTGCTAGCCCACGTAGTGGACCAGAAACAAGAACCAAAGAACATTAAAGACATTCCGGAAGTCTGCAACTTCCCAGAAGATCTTCCAGGAATTCCACCAGAGCGCTAAGTTGAGTTCAGAATCGACTTAATCGCCGGAGCTACCCCAGTAGCAAAGTCGCCTTACCGTTTAGCCCCAGCCGAGATGCAGGAACTGTCCAGTCAGTTAAACGAGCTGCTGAGCAAAGGATTCATCAGACCGAGCTTCTCACCATGGGGAGCACCAGTCCTATTCGTGAAAAAGAAGGATGGATCCTTTCGCATGTGCATCGATTATTGGGAGCTGAACAAACTCACGATCAAGAACCGATATCCCCTACGCGCATAGACGATCTGTTCGACCAACTGCAGGGAGCAAGCTACTTCTCAAAGATCGATCTAAGATCTGGTTATCACCAACTGCGAGTGCTGGAAGGAGACATCCCGAAAACGGCTTTCCGAACATGTTATGGTCACTACGAGTTTGTAGTAATGCCCTTCGGATTGACAAATGCTCCAACGGTGTTCATGGCCTTGATGAACCGAGTATGTCGTCCCTTCCTGGATAAATTCGTGATCGTGTTCTTAGATGATATACTCATCTATTCTAGAAGCCAGGAAGAACACTGCCAACACCTCCGCTAAGTTTTGGAAACGTTGAGGGCAGAGAAGCTTTACGCAAAATTTTCCAAGTGCGAATTTTGGATTCGGAAAGTGGATTTCCTAGGACATGTAGTAAGCAAGGAGGGGATACACGTCGATCCTTCTAAGATTAAGGCAATAGAAAGTTGGATGACACCAAGGACCCCTACAGAAATCCGACAATTTTTGGGACTCGCCGGGTATTACCGAAGGTTCATACAGAACTTTTCGAAGATTGCCAAACCACTTACCACCCTAACTCAGAAGTGTGTGACCTTCGACTGGGGAGAAAAACAAGACGCCGCATTTCAAACGCTAAAGCGAGCCTTATGTAGTGCGCCTATCCTAACCTTGCCGGAAGGAACGGAGGACTTCGTGGTCTATTGCGATGCATCAAACTAAGGACTTGGGTGTGTCCTGATGCAACGAGGGAAGGTCATCGCCTACACCTCAAGACAACTAAAGACACACGAAGTGAACTACACAACGCACGATCTTGAGCTAGGAGCAGTCGTCTTCTCTCTAAAGATATGGAGACACTATCTCTACGACACGAAATGTACGATCTTCACCGACCATAAAAGCCTCCAACATATCCTCAACCAGAAAGAACTCAACATGAGACAAAGACGGTGGGTAGAACTACTAAATGATTATGAATGTGAGATTCGATATCATCCCAGAAAGGCTAACGTGGTGGCCGATGCACTCAGCTGGAAGGAATACTCGGGCCGCAGAGTGAAGTCTTTAACCATGACAATCCATTCACACCTGTCCACACAAATCAAGGAAGCCCAGATAGAAGCCTTAACATCTGGAAATGTGGCAGGGGAAGCCTTAAGGGGAATGGATAAGAAGTTTGAGGTCAAGAATGATAGAGTTCATTACTTCATGGATCAGATCTGGACGCCGAAGTTTGGCGGATTCAGAGAAGTCGTCATGAATGAAGCCCATAAAATACCATACTCCATACACCCCAACTCCGATAAGATGTATCTCGACCTCAAGAAGTTGTACTGGTGGCCGAACATGAAGGCCGAAATTGCTACCTACGTGAGTAAATGTCTGACGTGCGCCAATGTCAAGGTAGAATACCAAAAGCCCTCAGGATTGTTGCAACAGCCAGAAATACCAGAATGGAAGTGGGAACGTATAACCATGGATTTCATAACCAAACTACCCAGAACGGCAAGCGGACTCGACACTATCTAGGTGATTGTCGACATGCTAGCTAAATCAACGCACTTCCTACCGATCAAAGAGACAGATAAATTAGAGAAGCTAACTAGGACATACCTCAGAGAAATTGTACGACTACATGGTGTGCCCATATCCATTATCTCGGACCGAGATAGTAGGTTCACCTCAAGGTTCAGGCAGTCGCTACAAAAAGCTTTGGGGACAAGACTAGACATGAGTACCGCTTATCACCCACAAACCGACGGCTAGAGTGAGAGGACCATACAAACCCTAGAAGATATGCTGAGAGCTTGTGTAATCGATTTTGGCAAGGCATGGGACACACATCTACCTTTGGTCGAGTTCTCGTACAACAATAGCTACCACACCAGTATTAAAGCTGCCCCGTTCGAAGCCCTCTATGGTCGCGAATGCAGGTCGCCTCTGTGTTGGGCTGAAGTGGGGGACACACAACTAGCAAAAGGACAAGCAATAGACAACACACTCACAGGACCAGAAATCATAAGGGAAACTACGGAGAAGATTTTTCAGATCCGGGAATGTTTAAAAGCATCAAGGGACAGACAAAAGAGTTACGCGGATAAAAGATGGAAACCCTTGGAATTCCAGGTCGGAGATCGAGTCCTACTAAAGGTATCGCCTTGGAAGGGATTAATACGCTTCGGGAAGCGCGGGAAACTGAACCCAAGATACATCGGACCATTCGAGATCCTTGCTAGGATCGGTCCAGTGGCTTACAAACTTAGATTACCTTAGGAGCTCCACAAGGTACACCCTACCTTTCACGTATCAAACCTAAAGAAGTGCTTGTCCGATGAGACCCTTGTCATCCCTCTAGACGAAATTGCAATAAATGAGAATCTCCAATTCGTAGAGGAACCAGTAGAGATCATGGATAGGGAAATAAAAAGGACTAAACAAAGCCGCATACCTATTGTAAAGGTCCGCTGGAACGCCAAGCGAGGACCTGAATACACCTGAGAACACGAGGATCAGATGAAACAAAAGTACCCGCTTCTTTTTCCTAACCTGTAAACTCTATCTTAGATTAAATTTCGGGACGAAATTCCCTTAACAGGGGGAAGATGTGACAACCCTATATTTTTCCAAAAGCAGTGTAACGCTCAAATGTCAAATACAATGAAAACTATTTGGAATCAACTAAATTAACCTCAAAAATAAAGTGTTCAAATATCTAAGTTGGGATGCATCAAATATTAGATATCATGCCAAGGTTTCCAAAAACGTAAAGAACGTTCAAAACTGGGTTATATTGAAGAAATTATAACCACTCGTATATTTACGACACACCGTTAAAACGCTATTTAACGTAAAAAGTGAAATTTCAATAAAATGCATTTTGCCTTGAGTATCTAAACAAAAGATGTAGAGTTCATTAAACTGTAAACGTACATAAAAAGATCGCCCAAATTGGACCTCGTATGAAGAAGTTACAAATTTCCAAAGTTTCGTAACAGTAGTAGAGGGCTAAAAACTCGAATTGAAGATCGAGTGTTATTTAGCTAACGCAACCTAAATGAGAGTTGAAGATCTCCACAATAGGAGTAAAATGACAAAAAGACAAACGAAAACCGACGTCGAATAAATAAACTATGAATTTTCAACAGACTTTAGCAGTCCCGGCCTATTAAAAATATATCATTAAAAATAAAGTCAAAACTAGTCGACGGAGTCTAAATGAAAGTTGTAGAGCATAATCTCATTTACGCGTGGGTATAAAGAACGCGAAAAACGGATCCCGTACGCGAAAGTTACGGAATTTAGAAGATGGGAGACTGGAGTATGCCAAGCGTAATCCCAGATTACGCCCAGCGTACTAGACCCAGAGTCGAGTCCCAGATTACGTTTAGGGGGGAAATACAAGTACATTACAAGTCAAAGTATCGTTTTATAAACATAAATATAATATCTATCTTATAGAGTATTGATATAAACATCTTTATGTTTAAAGGGCTATTATATCACCAAGTTATTTTTACTAAATGGAAACATACTTTCCGAGAAACTATAATGAGTATAGTTAACAAGTTATTCATACATTTTTACATATACATCTTGACAAGCGAAATACTTTCAAATAAAGTAAAGTCTTTCTTATCGTAAATCTATTTATATCAAGAAATGTGAGACATTCAAACTTCAACGTACACTTATGTATGCATTTCAAGTCCTGTATTATATACCATAATCTCTTGGAGGGAGAGCGTGATACTTGTGTATAGATCTATACGGGATTGACAACCCCGCACCTAAACTATTAGCTATAGTTAGACTGGCAGGTCTGGGGTGACAAATGTCATAACACTACAACACCTGAAGATTGTTGTTATAGGCAGTCAATGTCAATAGTATGGTTATAAAACTCACATAAAAGTATAAAAACAAGTTTGATTTACGAGATTCATATATGCATTCAGTTTTTTTCACGTTATTTTTAGCACAAAGTTTATCATTATTATTCAAGTATGAAACACACTAACGCAGTCCAATTCTGGGAACTTTTCAAACCAATTATAGAAAATATTGGATTTTTTGAAAACCTCGTTCATCGATTTACTACCAAAAGGGCATACTTTTCAACACAAAACACTTATGAACTCACCAACTTAATTGTTGACACTTTTTCGAAACCACTTGTATTTTTCAGGGAATCAGTAATTCAAGTAACCACCAGCTTTTGAAGAAGGAACGCTAAGGACGTTTATCATTAAACATTTATATCATCATATTGTAATATTCTTTTGCAAATATGTATAACGCAACAATATATGTTTTTATTATATATATGATGGTTGTGTTACTTTCTTTACAATATTCAATTGTTGTGATACTACGTGAATCATCCACCCCCAAATGTTTCCGCCATTCTGGTTTGGTGGTGTGACAAAAAACATGCACAGTTGGACAGGCCCAAAACCGGCAATCAAAACTGGGCTAAGGACCGAGCCCATGACGCAACATAATAATCCCAACAATCTCCCCCTTTGCATCAAATGAGGCGGGAGTTTATTTCTTATGTGTTGGCTTCATTGTCTTTATCACCTTGAACAGCCGAGGAATTATTGCAAGAAGTGTCTGCCGAAACTAGATATACCACCTCAGCATATAAGTGAACAACTTCTTGTCAGCTGTACTATTCTGATCACACCTCTGAATAATCTCCAAAATATGCTCCAGGCAAGAAGTTGAGAAGAGGTGTTTGTCAACAAGAGCGAACAGGCATTTCTGACCTTCACCCCTAACGAACATTATAGTGTGGTATTTCAAATCAATCTTCCCCTTGACCATTGCATTGACATTGCTTGCTTTGCCCATAGTCTTGATCGTGGTTCGCTTGTGAATGGCAGAAGCAATCTCTTGGTCCATCTTCGCTACCTCGTGAATGTAGCACACAAGCATTTGCTTGACATGGTAAATTATTAGTTGATACTCCCATGGATTTGACAATAAAATGTTGTTGAGGAGTATCTAGTCGTGGGGGTTGAGGTTTGGTAGATCAGCAAGGGTGAAATTGTGAACTAAGCCTTCGGTGCCTCGAGTTTCTTTGAATTTAACGTTAATAAAATTCCCCACTGAGTATGGCCTTAAAACCTTGACGGTAGTAATTTTCTTCGAACTCCAGGTCAAGTATTGGGGTTGAGCAAACTCTAAGTAGAACTCCAATAGATCCCTATCTACCTTCGGGTCTGGAGAAGGAATGGCAGCAGTTGAATTAAAGCAGTGAAAAATGAATGCCTATCGTGTGATCGGCATGTCAAACTGTGCATCCTTCGAGTTCTTGAGCCCAAATGACATTACAGGCTCAAGCCAAAGTATGCTAGGGTCATCAATGGCACACCTTTGAAGCGAATCTATAGTCCAGACAGGAAACATGGACTTCTTCTTTTCTAGGAGCTCTGTCTCCTTTCGCTTTTGCTCAAGCTCAGCCTGTTGTTTCTTGTACTTTTCTTCTACATCTTTCTTAGAGGACTTTGCCTTCTGAAAAGGCTTTTCAGGATTCTCAGCATAGACATCATCTTCATTTTCCGTGTCATCCTCCCCAATCTTCTTCTTCTTCTTTTCCTTCTTAATGACCGAAGATTCATTACCCTTCGGTTCAGTGGATGGTTTCGGTGCAGGAGGAGGTTGAGTTGTTGCCTTCTCTCCCCCTTGTTTCAGCTGGACACCAGTCACCGAAACACCCTCAATACAACTAAAGATGTCCAATGCTGGTCTGAGCTTGTCAGCCAAGTGTCGTCTGATAGTATTGGTGATGATAGGATCATGAGATTCAAGGAGATGAAGGAGGATGGAGTGTACGTCAGCAACAGAGCTTCGAGTAACCTCCCTTTAAGACATCAGGTCATTGAAATCAGCAGTGGCAGTACGAAGCTTGAGATTATGCATCTTCAGCTGAGACGTTCATCTGTGAAGCTCATCCATAATACGATTCTCTACAGCTAATTCTGCCTCAAGCTGAGTCAGGCGATCATTAACATTAGCATGTAGAGATTCGTTGGCAGCTTCGATCGCTTGGCGTGTGGCTTCAAGATTTGACCTTTCAGATTAAAGGGACCGTTGAAGGTTATCCACCGAAGCATTGACGGTTTGAGCATTTTTCTTAGCAGCTGCCGGCAAGGAATCTAGAAAAATGTGAGCTTCAGAAACTATTTTATCGACTTTTGCAGTCGCTTCCTTGCATTCCTTGGTGGAAGCCTCAACAACGAGAGAGGCTTGCTGACACTAAGAAGTGGAGGCTTCAATAGCCTTAGCTGCAGTAGTGAGCGAGGCGCTGTGTTCTTGAACAAAATATGAAAACAAGGCCTTTAATGCAGCTTTAGAGTAAGCACCAGAAGAAGAAGAGGAAAGCAGCTGATCTAGTTTGTCGTTTACTGTTTTGAGATGATTCTTGGTAACAGGTTCATCATCATCTTCATCACTCTGTACACGATAAGGACTAAAATACGTGGAATCAAATTCCAAGTCCTCACCACCTAGAACATGGGTGGTTTCAGTAGATGGAGTAGGAGATAAGGGTTTGGTAGTGGTTGGAGGTTCGGTTGTGACAGGTGGTTTGGTTGTTACTGGTGGTTTGGTAGTAACGGGTGGAGTGGGAGCGGTAGAATGAGCCCTTGTGATAGTAGTGGTGGTAGTAGTGTCTGTGAATATAGGAGTAGGATGGGAATTGTAGTGGATGGTTGACTGGTTGGAATAGGAAATATTGGAGGGATGGATACTGGGATGGTTACAGGTGGAGGTGAAGGAGGGTGGGAGCAAACTGGAATTTCTGGGGTAGGGGAGCGAGGTGGAGTATCACCTCGACCTGAAGCCTCATAATCAGAGCTTTCACTCTCAGATTCTGAAGGAGGAGCAGACCTATGTTTGGGAGGAACATACTCTAAGTCTGAATCACTGGAAGATTGGAGTATGAGCTTCCTAGTAGGCTTCTTTTGTTTCTTCGGTTGAGCCTGTAATGTAGCAGCCCTGTCAGACTTTCGCTTATTAGGGCTTTGCCCCTTAGTTGATTTAGAAACATGTGCCTCCTTCTGAGTTTTAGTTTTCTTGCCCCTTTTCGCTGGCTTGTCAGCCTCTTCAATGGAGCGAACCATGGCTGGCGTAAGCTCCCTTGGACCCGAAGACGGAATCTTCCTGTATTGTTGCAAAACATTACTCGCTGCAGAGACACGAGTGAGCATGGTTTCAGTAACAGATCCAATGAAGGAGTACATGGTGGGATCTGTGACTATGATTTTGGTAGTGTGAAAAGTAGCGATGGAAGAGAGAATAGAATCCGCCATGATTGGAACATGAAGGCGATCCATTGCCCAGTTAGTGATTATGAACCAAAATCGCCCACAAGAAATCTCTGAGTGCCTGGATGAAGAGACCAAGCTTCGTACCAGTTGCTGCCAGATAATAGTACCGTAATCCAAATCTATCCCATGGTACAGTCCATATAGCACAGTCATGAAATACTTGCTCACCCCATCTGAGTCGGCGATTCACTCAGAGAGTCCTTTGAACAGCAAAGTGAAAAGCCCATTCCATTGAGGAGGAAGGTAGGACTTCTTGAACTTGGTTATTGTGGAGAGGGTTTCAGTATACCCCATCTGATAAAACATAGAAAATAGTTGACCAGTGGTGATGGATTCAGGGTTTACCAGAGATTGTTCTTGAGAAAGACCAATTAGGGCACAGAAGCAGTTCTTGGAGATGGAGGTCTTCACATTGTGGATTTCAAAGTGAATCCTTTCATGAACCTTGTCATAGTAAGGAGTGGAGTAGACAAGAGAAGGCAGGACGTTGGTATGAGTTCAACTTTGGTCAGAGCTTCGACGAGAGGTGAGTATTTGAGACACTTGACGACATATAACATGTAGCGTTCACAGATAAAAGGAGTGAGATCGATGATCAGGTTTTGTTGAGGTTTGATTGTGAGAAGTGGTTGACCAACAGAAGTATCATGAACGGACGAAGAGTCTGCCATTGTAGAAGCTTGGAGAAGATGATGAACAGTAAAAGAAATCGCTGTTGTTCTTTGAGAGAGTTTTGTGAGTGATAAAAGGGTAAAGATTACCGTTCCAATTCCTTTTTATATGTACAAGGAGGAGAGAGAAAAATCCGGCTGAGATCTTGGATTATTTCAAAAATAGCACCTGACTTGACGGATGAACAGTTGACATACCGATGATGACGCAATAAAGAGAAAGGACATTTCCTTTTTGCACGCCATTCCATAAAATTCGCTTTTTCAAATCGTCAAAACGATTAGATAACCGCTGAGTCAGCTTTAACTTTATCCTAATCGTCACCCCAAAATTCATTTGAATCGCCATTCCCTGTTGTGCAGTATTGAATAACCTTAAAAGAACCAGAGTTTGGAAAATTAAAAATTTTCGTGCATAGAGTGTAAAAGGTAAAGAAATAAAGCAAACTTTTTGTGATAATTTGTGATGTCTTAAAGAGACATAAAACAATTGATTATGGGCTCGAATCACTTCCTTCAAAGTCAAGAAAGACATTAAAGTGCTTGTTTGGTTTCCCATTAAATAACGATCAATAACTTCTTACGATGTATTGAAAGGCATCTGTTTGAAGGTTATCAAGGGTGGCTTTCGCTTCAGTTCATAATTTCGATACTTGACATGACCGAAATTGAATGAAGTACTTGTGAGATCAATGTGATCTGTTGGTCAAGTAGGTAGGGCATATTTTATAGTGACAAAAGAAATTATAGAAATCTCACAAACAAAAATAAACTGGATCTTTAGGGAAAGAAAAGCCTTGGTTTTAGACAAATTCATAAAAGATCACTTAAAACTAAAGGGATTTTTCATTAGGTAACAAGTAAGATCTTGTGTAACAGCCCGGATTTCCAGGTATCTTTTATGCTTTCAATTTTTGATGTTTGTGAGGGGACTCGGCGAGTTGGAGCTCAGACTCGCCGAGTAGGATTGCGATTCTGGACGCGGGTTCGCGCCTGGACTCGGCGAGTCCAAGGTATGGACTCGGCGAGTCTTTGCTGTTTAATGAAACCCTAATTTCTCGGGTCTGGGACCTATTTAAAGGGCCTTATGGCCGTCATTTGTGCTCACCAGTCCCTTGAGTGAAACCATAATCGAGTGTGAGCGTTTGGAGGAAAGTAGGAGGCCATTATTGATCTTGGAGGTGTCATCTTCCAAGGGAAAGGGAGGATCAACTAAGGGAAAGCAAGAGGAGCCACTTTCTGAGAGTTTGGAGTCCAGAACATCACTATTGTGGTAATATCTTCGAGCTATCCTCTTCTATGTTGATGTTTACATTGATTTAGGGCTTATTGAGCCCTTTTGTGGCTAGATCTAGTGCTCCCTTGGTCCCTTAAGCGATTTAGACCATAGATCTGGACCCTTGGAGGTCCAGAGTGTCCCTTTGCCCAAGCTTTTTGTGAATCAATGGAGGTTTTGGATTGGAATCCTTATGCCTTAGGTCAAAATGCCATTTATGAGCCATGGGGTGTGTTATGAACACCAAGATAAGGACTTTACATGATGAATCAGTCTAGGAAGGCCAGATCTATGAATTGTTGGAGCAGATCTGACCTTAGAAGCAAGCTGGAGTGGTTGCATGGCATGGACTCGCCGAGTCCGACGAACAGACTCGGCGAGTAGCTTGAAGATTGCCCTTAGATCGCCCAGTGAGTGGTCCAGTCGATTCATATGTTGACTCAGTGAGTCAGGGCGAGTTAGAGAGGGTTGACAGGTGGTCTGAGTTGAACTGGGACTCGCCGAGTTGTTCTTGAGACTCGGCGAGTTGAGTCGGGGTGGTCCCGCGATTCTTCCAGGTGGAACTCGTCGAGTCAGGGGGAGTACTCGACGTGTCAAAAGGGAATCCTAGAGAGTTGGTGAAAACGTCTAAACTCGCCGAGTTGCCCTAACGCACTCGCCGAGTCCGGTCAAAGTTGACCGTTGACCGTTGACCAAGAGTTGACTAGTGTTGACTTAAATAGGGTAGTCAACCTTAGTGGTAAAAGTGTTAATAAGAGACGTATGATGATATAGGGAGATTGTAGCTCGGAGGATCGAGCATGAGTGATTTCGGGATTTGCTAGCTATCGATATTTACGAGATGAGTCTTCTCACTATACTGTACCTGGAAGGGTTTTGACTGTGTGACCGGAAGGTCAGATATGGTATGAGACATATGTGCTATATGTGATAAGTTAATTGTTATATGTGTTATGTATGATATGCTTGATATGGGCCGGAAGGCATTATGTTATGGGCCGGAAGGCGAATATGTTATGGGCCGGAAGGCGTTGTAATGTGGACCGTAAGGTTGGCGCGGGTAGGACCGAAAGGTTTACCCAGCAGGGACGGAAGTCCCCTGAGACACATGGACTGGAAGGTCAGGGCCTGGAAAGGCGTACGTGCGTAAGTTGTATTTTGGGGAACTCACTAAGAATTTATGCTTAGAGTTGTTGTGTATGTGTTTTAGGTACTAGCGAGGACCGTGGGAAGGCGCCGGTGTGATCTGTACACACTGATGGATGATTTATGATCTTGGGATTTATATGATTTGTATTATGACATGATACGTTGGATATTTATGCCTTGTTTTGGATGAAAATACATTTTTAGAAATGAAAATTTTGTTTTAAAATTTCTGTTGTTACAATTTGGTATCAGAGCCTTGGTTTGAGGGATTCGGATACACCTTCGGGCGTAACTGAACTCAAACCGAGGATTTGAGGAAAACTTATAAAAACAAAGGCATAAAATTTTTATAAAGGATTTTGTGGTAAACAAGAATGAAGCAGTGTGTACGATCAACCAGCGCCCGAACGGTAAAGATACCCAAAATACCCTTATAATGTTGTGTTAAGAGATATGATATGATATGATATGAAATGTTATGCATGCTAGATGACTAGGTATTAATGATAGGACTAGAGTGGCCTGATTTGGGATGCCTTAGTCTAGGGAAGTCTGTTGCTATGAGATGCTTTGAGAGCGAGCAGGTAGTTAGTGCATGACAAGAGTAGAGTACTCAGGATCCGGGGTTTCGGGAGGAGGACTTGGGATGAATGCTGATGCGGTGTGGTCGGTAGTATTGGGCCCGTACTACCAAAGACACCGGGTCAGTGGGCGACCCAAGTAAGAATCCCTGGGTATCAGAGACTGAGTAGGGTTGCGTTATCGAGTGCGATTATGCTCGATAGAGTCTCTGATAGTTCTATGTTGTATTTCAGAGGCATCATGGTTGGACCACGCCACAGACCTAGTACGAGCAGTGTGAGTGACGAGGAGATTTGTCAGATGATTCATGAGGAGGTGGCTACAGCGATCCGGGCTGAGATTCCGGAGATGTTTGGGTCTATTAAGACCACTTTGATGGAGACCTTTGATGAGCGGTACGCTGCATTGACTGAGGCTGCAACCGCTGCAGCTACCGCAGCTGTGGCCGCTGCCAGACCACAGGGAGGTGACTCGTTGCTGTTTTGGGAGTTCAGCAACACGAAGCAACCTGAGTTTGACGGGACGCAGGATCCGATCGTTGCAATGAGATGGTTTGCTGATATCGAGGGATGGTTCTACACTTGTTCATGTCCGGAGCATCTGAGAGTACGGTTCGCCTTGAACCAGCTCCGTCTGGGAGCGAAGGATTGGTGGAAGTTCGTGACGGTGAACTTCACTTTCGCAGAGATTTCAGCTATGACGTGGGAGAGGTTTACCTCTATTTTCAGAGACGAGTACGTTCCCCCGGTGGAGAGGGAACGGTTGGTTCAAGAGTTCTTGAACCTCAAGCAGGGTAATGATTTAGTTACGGTGATCACGCAGAAGTTTCATGAGAGGGCGATGTTCTGCCCCGAGCAGGTGTCCACAAAGCAGGCTCGGATGAGCCGGTATCTGGGTGTGTTGAGGAGGGATACCCGGGAGTTCGTGTCGAACTCAACGTATCATACCTTTGCTGAGCTTTAGGCGAATGCCAGGAAGCGCGAGATCGAGCTGGAGACCCAGGCCAGGGAGGAGGCCGAGTCTCAACGGGTGGATCGGCGGCCGGCTCAGTCTCAGCCGGCAGCCAAGCGGACTAAGTCCACCGATTCGAGGACAGGAGGTCCGAAGGGCCGCACTTGCGGAAAGTGCGGCAAGGGTCACGAGGGGACATGTCGATCAGGTGCTTGCTACAAGTGTGGCAAGGAGGGGCACATCGCTAGGGATTGCCCCAAGGGGTTTTTGGTTTGCTTTCATTGCAACCAGACCGGCCATCGGAAGGCCGAGTGCCCTCAGGTTCATCAGGGATCTGCACCTGCTGCCAGGGCTACTGAGACTCGACCAGTGAAGGCCGAGGCCCCGAGGGCTCGTGGGAGAGCTTTCCAGTTGACTGCGGAGGAGGTCCGCGCTGCGCCCGATGTTGTGGCGGGTATGTTTTCTTTCATGTATTTATTTTGATGTTGAGATATTATGCTTATATTATGTTATGCGTAGGTACTTTCCTTGTGAACTCTGTACCTGCTTTAGTGTTATTTGACTCGGGTGCGAGTCGGTCTTTTGTATCTTTGGCCTTTAGTCAGCATATCCGTGTTAGTCGTGAGGTGTTGAGTCGGCCTGTGAGAGTTTCCATAGCTGAAGAGAGAGTGATTTGTGCCACGGAGGTTCTCCGGGGATGTGTGTTAGAGATTTTCGGGGTTGATTTTCCAATTGTCTGGTTCTTATTGCGATGGGTGATGTCTGTGTCATTGTGGGCGTGGACTGGTTGAGCCGATTCGACGCAGTTATCGACTGTGAGCGTCAGCTGGTGACCATACGAGACCCTAGTGGGGGAGTTCTTTCAGTGTACGGCGAGGGTACACGTTCGGGATCAGCTTTTTGTTCGGCCGCTAGGGCGAGGCAGTGTCTACAGCAAGGCTGTAAGGGTTATGTGGCGTATGTGATGGATACGCGGGTGGCTTCCGAGAGGCCGAGTTCAGTTGAGGAGGTTCTGGTGGTGCGTGAGTTTCCAAATGTTTTTCCCGAGGAGTTGCCGGGTGTGCCTCTTGTGAGGCAAGTGGAGTTCAGTAACGATTTGGTTCCGGGGGCCACGCCTATCGCTAAGGTGCCTTATCGCCTTGCACCTCCAGAGATGTAAGAGTTATCCTCGCAGCTTCAGGAGCTGCTGGGTAAGTGATTTATTCGGCCGAGTAGCTCGCCGTGGGGAGCACCTATATTGTTCGTCAAGAAGAAGGATGGTTCACACCGGATGTGCATTGATTACCGGGAGTTGAACAACCTGACGATCAAAAATCGTTACCCGTTACCGAGGATCGACGATTTGTTCGATCAGTTACAGGGAGCATCTTGGTTCTCCTAGATCGATTTGAGGTCCGGATACCATCAGGTGAGAGTGCAGGATGAGGACGTCTAGAAGACAGCGTTCAGGACGCGTTATGGGCATTATGATTTTGTGGTGATGCCTTTTGGGCTCAACAATGCCCCGGCTGTGTTCATGGATCTCATGAACCGTGTATGTAGGCCGATGTTGGATCGGTCAGTGATTGTATTTATCGACGACATTCTGATATATTCGAGATCCAGAGAGCAGCATGAGGAGCATTTGAGGGAGGTCCTTGAGGTCCTGAGATCGGAGAAGCTTTATGCAAAGTTCTCCAAGTGTGATTTCTGGTTGCGGGAGGTCCAGTTCTTAGGACATCTTGTTAACCAGGAAGGGACACTGGTCGATCCGGCCAAGGTTGAGGCGGTGATGAGTTGGGAGGTGCCAAAGTCACCCTCTGAGATCAGGAGTTTCCTTGGGTTGGCAGGGTATTATCGGAGATTTATCAAGGATTTCTCCAAGATCGCAGTGCCACTCACCAGATTGACCCAGAAGGGTGTTGCTTTTTCATGGGGTCCCGAGCAGCAGGCCTCCTTTGAGACACTTCGCCAAAGATTGTGCGAAGCCCCGATATTAGCTCTCCCGGAAGGGATGGAGGATTTTGTAGTATATTGTGATGCGTCAATTTTGGGGTTAGGTGCGGTGCTGATGCAGAGGGGGCATGTGATAGCATATGCATCGAGGCAGCTGAAGCCTCATGAGACGAGATATCCCACCCATGATCTAGAGTTGGGGGCAGTAGTGTTCGCCCTTAAGATTTGGCGTCACTACTTGTATGGGGTTCGGTGTACTATATACACGGACCAGAAGAGTTTGAGGTACTTGATGGATCAGCCCAAGCTAAATATGCGGCAGAGGAGGTGGTTGCATGTGGTCAAGGATTATGATTGTGAGATCCTGTACCACCCAGGCAAGGCTAATGTGGTAGCCGATGCGTTGAGCCGCAGGGCGGAGAGCACTCCACTGCAGAATGTATGTTTGAGATTGACCGTGATCGCTCCGGTACTGGATGCCATTCGTGGGGCACAGGCCGAGGCTATGCAACCTGAGATGCAGAAGAAGGAACGGGTCATGAGGTTGGTTTCGGAGTTTGTCACGGATGGTCGAGGGCTTATGACTTTTCAGGGTCAGATTTGGGTACCGTTTGTGGGTGGTACGCGTACTATTTTGATGGAGGAAGCGCATCGATCGAAATTTTCGATTCACCCCGGGGCTACGAAGATGTATTTGGATTTGAGAAAGGAGTATTGGTGGCCCTGTATGAAGAGAGACGTCACATGGTTTGTTGAGAGGTGCTTGACCTACCGTAGGGTTAAGGCCGAGCACCAGAGGCCGCATGGCATGTTGCATCCATTGGAGGTTCCCGAGTGGAAGTGGGAACAGATCACTATGGATTTCATCACCAAATTGCCGAGGACTGCCAGAGGAGTTGATGCAACTTGGGTGATTGTGGACAGGTTGACGAAGAGCGCTCACTTCCTTGCCATCAGTGAGAGTTCTTCAGCGGAGAAATTAGCAGAGGTGTATGTGAGAGAAGTGGTATCTCGGCATGGGGTGCCGATCTCGATTGTTTCGGACCGTGATGTGCGTTTCACTTCCAGATTCCGGAAGAAATTTCAGGAAGAGTTGGGTACTAAACTGCATTTTAGTACCGCATATCATCCCCAGACAGACGGTCAGAGTGAGCGGACGATTCAGACGCTTGAGGACATGCTCCGCGCATGTGTGTTGGACTGCGGGGGTAGTTGGGATGCGTATTTACGCTTGGCAGAGTTCTCCTACAACAACAACCATCATTCGAGCATGGGTATGCCACCCTTTGAGCTGTTGTATGGGAGGAGGTGTTGGACCCCCATTTGCTGGGGAGAGGTTGGCCAGAGAGTGATGGGTAGTACAGAGATCGTGCTTCAGACAACAGAGCAGATTCAGCAAGTCAGACAGAGGTTGTTGACCGCCCAGAGCCGACAGAAGAGTTATGCGGACAAACGTCGATCCGAGCTTGAGTTTCAGGTCGGCGATCTCGTTCTCCTGAAGGTCTCTCCTTGGAAAGGAGTGATTCGATTCAGGAAGAGGGGCAAGTTGGGGCCCCGATATATTGGTCCATTCCGTGTGGTTGCGAGGGTAGGCCGGGTAGCCTATCGTTTGGATTTTCCAACAGAGTTGGGGCAGATTCACGACACTTTTCATGTGTCACAGCTGAGAAAGTGTATAGCCGATGAGTCGACAGTGGTCCCATTAGAGGATATTCAGGTGGATGCGAGCCTGAATTATGCCGAGAGGCCGGTGGCCATCAGAGATCGGAAGATTAAGGTTCTGAGGAACAAGGAGGTACCCTAAGTGTTGGTTTAGTGGCGACATCGGAAGGGATCAGAGATGACTTGGGAGCCGGAGCGAGAGATGCGTGAGCAGCATCCGGAGCTATTTTCAGAGCGATACTTTGAGAGCGAAGTCTAGTTCTAGTGGGGGAGAGTTGTAACAGCCCGGATTTCCAGGTATCTTTTATGCTTTCAATTTTTGATGTTTGTGAGGGGACTCGGCGAGTTGGAGCTCAGACTCGCCGAGTAGGATCGCGATTCTGGACGCGGGTTCGCGCCTGGACTCGGCGAGTCCGCGTTGTTTAATGAAACCCTAATTTCTCGGTTTTGGGACCTATTTAAAGGGCCTTATGGTCGTCATTTGCGATCATCAGTCCCTTGAGTGTAACCCTAATCGAGTGTGAGCGTTTGGAGCAAAGTAGGAGGCCATTATTGATCTTGGAGGTGTCATCTTGCAAGGGAAAGGGAGGATCAGCTAAGGGAAAGCAAGAGGAGCCACTTTCTGAGAGTTTGGAGTCCAGAACATCACTATTGTGGTAATATCTTCGAGCTATCCTCTTCTATGTTGATGTTTACATTGATTTAGGGCTTATTGAGCCCTTTTGTGGCTAGATCTAGTGCTCCCTTGGTCCCTTAAGCGATTTAGACCATAGATCTGGACCCTTGGAGGTCCAGAGTGTCCCTTTGCCCAAGCTTTTTGTGAATCAATGGAGGTTTTGGATTGGAATCCTTATGCCTTAGGTCAAAATGCCATTTATGAGCCATGGGGTGTGTTATGAACACCAAGATAAGGACTTTACGTGATGAATCAGTCTAGGAAGGCCAGATCTATGAATTGTTGGAGCAGATCTGACCTTAGAAGCAAGCTGGAGTGGTTGCATGGCATGGACTCGCCGAGTCTGTTCGTCGGACTCGGCGAGTAGCTTGAAGATTGCCCTTAGATCGCCCAGTGAGTGGTCCAGTCGAGTCATAGGTTGACTCAGTGAGTCAGGGCGAGTTAGAGAGGGTTGACAGGTGGTCTGAGTTGAACTGGGACTCGTCGAGTTGTTCTTGAGACTCGGCGAGTTGAGTCGGGGTGGCCCCGCGATTCTTCCAAGTGGAACTTGTCGAGTCAGGGGGAGTACTCGACGTGTCAAAAGGGAATCCTAGAGAGTTGGTGAAAACGTCTAGACTCGCTGAGTCGCCCTAGTGCACTCGCCGAGTCCGGTCAAAGTTGATCGTTGATCGTTGACCAAGAGTTGACTAGTGTTGACTTAAATAGGGTAGTCAACCTTAGTGGTAAAAGTGTTAATAAGAGACGTATGATGATATAGGGAGATTGTAGCTCGGAGGATCGAGCACGAGTGATTTCGGGATTTGCTAGCTATCGATATTTACGAGGTGAGTCTTCTCACTATACTGTACCCGGAAGGGTTTTGACTGTGTGACCGGAAGGTTGGATATGGTATGAGACATATGTGCTATATGTGATAAGTTAATTGTTATATGTGCTATGTATGATATGCTTGATATGGGCCGGAAGGCATTATGTTATGGGCCGGAAGGCGTTGTAATGTGGACCGTAAGGTTGGCGTGGGTAGGACCGGAAGGTTTACCCAGCAGGGACGGAAGTCCCCTGAGACACATGGACCGGAAGGTCAGGGCCTGGAAAGGCGTATGTGCGTAAGTTGTATTTTGGGGAACTCACTAAGTATTTATGCTTACAGTTGTTGTGTATGTGTTTCAGGTACTAGCGAGGATCGTGGGAAGGCGTCGGCGTGATCTGTACACACTGATGGATGATTTATGATCTTGGGATTTATATGATTTGTATTATGACATGATACGTTGGATATTTATGCCTTGTTTTGGATGAAAATACACTTTTAGAAATGAAAAATTTGTTTTAAAATTTCCGTTGTTACATCTTGAATATGAGAATTCACCGTTAATTTATTATTGGTGTTGGATTGTGGGTTTCACTTAGTTCATAGTGGCATGAAACTGAGATCATTAACACAGATTTAGGATAACCATAAACCTCAGTGGTATGTTCTGAGAGTCTCAAGGGTTATATTGGTGAAACGAAGTATAATGGAGAAAGATGATGGAGATGGTAAAAGAAGCGAATGTACCTTTGCTGTAAAGAAAAAGAATGACCAAGCAGAAGACTCTAAACTCAATGTGAGCAGAGTAAGTTAGCTGAGGATTAGAGTGAATCTTACAGCCTAGTTTGGGAAAACATGATTTGTATATATCACATTATTAAGGCTTCACTCAAAATCTTTCGAGGCTTTAGTCAACATACAACAACATGCTTCTAAGCATGCCTAACTAATAAAAGAATTTACATGCCTTAGCTTCCCCATCGAGAATCACACTTATACATCAAAAAATTAAAATTCAAAAATAAAAAAATATATTTTTGTATTTTGTGAGAATTGATCAATTGAACGAAAGAGAAAAAACATTTTTGGATTTTATGAATATAAAAGAAGTATTTAAAAAGGTGTACAAAGGAATACAGTCAAAATGCCTTGATAAGAAAAAGAAGCGAATGAGTTCAGAAGGACCGAACCCGAAATAGACTGAACGTTCAGTTCATTTCGGTTCATGGTCAAACTTTACCCGAAATAGACCGAACGTTCGGTTCATTTCGGTTCGCTCTATTTCGCTTCTTACCTTTATTGAAGTGAAGGCGATTTTGGTACGGATTCGGCTTCCATCATTCCTAGGCCTTGTAGAATCTTATTGAAGCTCGCTTCAGGTAAAGCCTTAGTGAATATATCTGCCAGTTGATCGGTTGTTCTGACGAAGTGAATTTCTACGTTACTAACTTCGACGTGATTCTTGATAAAGTGGTACCTCAATGCTATATGTTTAGTCTTTGAGTGTTGTACTGGGTTGTGACAAATCCTAATTGCGCTTTCTGAGTCGCAATATAGTGGGATTTTCTTCATGTTTAGCTCGTAATCCCTAAGCTGACTTTGTATCCATACGACTTGAGATGTGCATGATGCTGCAGCAATGTATTCAGCTTCTACAATGAAGAGAGAGACACAAGTTTGTTTCTTCGATTGCCAGCTAACCAATTTGCCATCAGGAAATTGGCATCCTCCAGTGGTGCTCTTACGATCTAATCCACAACCAGCTAAGTCAGCGTCTGAGAATGCTTGAATAAAGAATCCTGAGTTGGCTGGATACCACACATCGAGAGAGGAGGTTCGCTTCAGATAGCGAAAGTTGTTTTTCACTACTTGCAGATGAGGTTCGTGGGGGTTAGCTTGGAATCTTGCACAGTAACAGACTGAAAACATGATTTCAGGTCTACTAGCTGTGAGATACATCAGAGACCCAATCATTTGACGATAGAGCGTCATATCAGCAGCTGGTTTCTCCAATGAAGGTGTAAGCTTTGTCCCAAAGGCCATGGGCACTTTCACTTTGGAGTCTCCCGTCATCCAAGGAAAAAGTTAATTGGACCCATTGAGCTCATCTCAAATTTAGTTTCCATCAACTTCCTGAATTCAGCTGTTAAGTTAGGATTCGTGGAGCCAAAGATGATGTCATCAACATAAATTTGGACTATCATAAGGTGGTTACCTTCTCTCTTGTGCAAGAAGGTTGGGTCAACCGAACCTTGTTTGAATTTATACATTTTTAAGAATCGAGTTAGAGTTTCATACCATGCCCTGGGAGCCTGTTTTAGGCCATATACCACTTTGTCAAGGACATAACAATGATCTGGATATTTCTCGTTCACAAACCCTGGCGGTTGCTCAACATACACAGTCTCTTCAAGTTCTCCGTTGAGAAAGGCACATTTGACGTCCACTTGATAGACTTCAAAGCTCTTGTGTACAACATAGGCACGAAAGATACGAACAGAATCTAGTCTTGCAACAGGAGCGAAGGTCTCTTCATAATCGATTCCTTCTTCCTGACAGTAGCCTTTGACAACTAACTGAGTTTTGTTGTGAATGACAATTCCCTCCGTATCCATCTTTTTTTTAATACCCATTTGAGACCGACAACCGAGGCATCCTTTGGAGTTGGAATAAGTCGCCATACTTTGTTTCTTTCAAACTCATTTAACTCATCTTGCATCGCTTGAACCCAGTCTGAATGATCAAGGGCAGAATTAACGGTCTTCGGTCCAACTTTGGAAACAAAGGAGTTGAACATGCAAAACTCTACTTGTGAAAAGAGTGCAGCTTGTTTCGCTTTGATTTGATATCGAGTTAACACCTTTTCTGAAGATTCCCCAATAATTTGACTTTGGGGGTGATCTTTGGTCGATTTGATAAGCGGTGGGTGATTTGGATCACAATTGGGATCCAATTCAGCATTAACTTCTTCTTCCAATTCTGACAGTATGTCATCATCATTGATGATGGTGTTCTCCCCCTCGAAGGATGACGTCTGTTCAGTATCTGGATTGGTATCACCTCATTCGATTGGCTTCTCAAAAGAACTCGAAGAATGTGAAGATAGGCTCTCCTCCTGGAACGATGAACCTTGATCATGATGAAGAGATGGAGCCTCCCCCTGGACATTAGGACGGTTATTCGAAGGTTAGCTTGCCTCTGGCCTTTCGGTTTCTTTGGGTTGATCGTCAGCCATCTTTTAAGCAGCATCGTCGATGATTTGTTTTAGATTATCAACTTCGTTGTCTTTTGCCGTTGATTCAGAATCAATCGCTTTTTGAGGCTCATCAAACAGAAGCAAATATTGCTCGAAAAGATTGGAAATAGAGGTAGTAACTTGACCATTCTTTGGAAAGTTTTCTTGCATTGCCCTTTCTGTTGATTTCATCTTCTTAACATAACTATTGTCAAAAGTGACATAGTATGTTTCTTCAATATTCTTTGAGTGCTTATTCAGAACTCTATACGCCTTGCAATTCAAGGAGTAACCTAAGAATATTCCTTCATCGGCCTTAACATCACACTTATTTCGATCCTCTCTGGAGTTGAAGATGAAGCATCTTGAACCGAACACATGAAAGAATTTCACATTCGGTTTACGATTGTTTAAAATCTCGTAAGGAGTAATGGAGAATCGCTTGTTCAAAACGATCTGTTCTGAGTATAACAAGCAGCAACAATTGCATTAGCCCAGAAATACAAAGTCAAGGATGCAAAGCATAGCATTGTTCGAGCTGCTTCACACAGAGATCGGTTTCATCTTTCAACGATACCATTCTACTGTGGAGTGTATGGGATGAGAAATTATGAGTCGTTCCCTTTTCAGCAAGACAATCTTCAAAATCTTTGTTCTTGAATTCCAAGCCATTGTCGCTTCTCACTTTACGAACAACTTTCCTTAGTTGAGTTTCTACCTGTTTTATGAAGAGCTTAAGCTTTGGAGTAACTTCTGACTTTTGCTTCAAGACGAACACCCATGTAAATCGAGAGAAATTGTCTACTATAACCAGAATGTATTCGCTTTGACTTCAGCAGAACGTTATTGGATTTCTTCTCGACAATCTCTGATCCTTCATCATCAAATGGTACCTTCAATCCAGTGGCAACTACCAGCTGTGAGACACTGATAAGGTTGTGTTGGAGCCCTTCAACATACGCCACTTTTCTTACAGAGAAATCTCCATTAGTGATCATTCCATAGCCTTTGATAGTACCAAATAAGTTGTTGTCGTACTTTACAATACCACCATCCTTGAGAGACCAAAACTCCCTCAGTTCTTCCTTCCTCCCTGTCATGTGACGTGAGCAACCACTATCAATATACCATTCTTCGACAAACTGCTCGTCACGTATAACCTGCAAAATATTAAGCAGATTTAGGAACCCAAAGTTTCTTGGTTCCTTGTGAGCCTTTTACAGGAAAGGGAATAGTAAGAGGAATATCAACCATGTAAGTACGTCTAATTAAAGTTGTTTTATCTTTTCTTTTTATGGTGAAAACTTTAATTTTTGTTGGTTTAGTAGGATTGGGATTTGTGGTGTTTAAGTCAGCATTCTTTTGGATCTCTTTTGGAAGTCTGTTATCTTCTGGAAAGAGTTTTCCTTTTCCCTTTAAATCAATTGAAGGAAGAGAATTAGAATGTGAAGTGTTAGGTTCAGAAGTGGCATTAGATCTTCTGTGTGTCTGATTGGACTTGTAGGGATGGGAACCGAAAATGCTCTTTCGGTTGCTATTGGGTGGAGAGCCGACACCGCTCTTTCGGTCGATATTGCTTCGAGGACCGAAACTCTCCTTTCGGTTCCTTTTGGTCGAGGGACCAAAACTCTCCTTCCGGTTCCTTTCGGTCGAGGGACGAAAACCATCATTTCGGTTCCTTTCAGTTGAGGGACCGAAACTACCCTTTCGGTTGATGTTGTTCTGAGGACCAAAACTACCCTTTCGGTAGATGTTGTTTTGAGGACCAAAACTACCCTTTCGGTAGCTTTCGGTTGAGGGACTGAAACTCCCCTTTCGGTTCCTTGATTCCTCTTGAGATTTGTGCTTCCTCTCGATCCTTACAAAGTGAGGATTTTGTGATCTCCAAAACTGTTTTCTTTCAGAGAGATTCTTCTTATATCTCAGATTTCGTTGGTGTTTTCGATCAGCCACCTGTTTTGGATTGTTGTGGATGTTAGCCTTTTTCTTTGAAGTAGGAGCATAGTTGTCATTCTTTGTTGATGATGTTTCACTAGTGGTTTGCGAAGGTTCGCCCAATGAGGTTTTGGTTCCATTGTGCTTGGCACATCATATCTTACAGGCTCATTTAGTGGTTCGGGTATATATCTACCTTTCACTCTCCATGAAGTCTTCTGAGATAGGCCCTTCGTTTCATTAGCGTTGTCTATTGGTGTTGACTAGAAGAGCTCGTCACATCCATCAACGTTATCTTCTTCCACCATAGCTGTCAATTTTGCAGTTTGTTGTGGAGTGACACCAGGGACCATGTAGACTTGATTTGGAGTGGTTTGTACCTTTTGGTACACAAGAACTTTTGCCTTAAGAGTTTTGGTCTTGTCTATTGACGATCGAGCGAACTCAACAAAATTTTTCAGAAATCAAATTCTTACGTGTTTCGGGTTCGCTCTTGACAAATTATAAACAGTCCACCAAATCTTCTACAGAGATTTCACTCAGATCATCATCCTCGTTAAGTTCAGATGCATTTTCAACATCACTTTTATTTTCTGAACTTAATTTGGCATTCAAAGAGTCAAATTTCTGTACAGTTTCAGTTCTTAATTTCAATCTATCATTCTCGTATAACAGATTTTTAAGCATGTCCTTGTGGTCTTTGGACTTAATATGGGATTCAATTTTGTCCAAACCAATTTTATATGCAGGAGAGACCTCGTCAGAAGATACAACGCTTTCACGGTTGTAGGCTTCAGCATCGATTTCATCCTCCTTTAACTCAAGGAAGGGTAAAATCCTGCGATTTATCCTCTTTCCTATTTCACAATCAAGATGCAACTGAGTGATATTAAAATAAAGTCTTTTAGGAATCAAACAAAACACATTTCGTTGTTTTAGAAGTTTAAGATTGTCTCTTTGCAAATAAATAGAACCATCCTTAGACCTAATCAACTCTTTCTTCTTCTACTCTATCCACATCCTCCTTTCCTCACTCTTCGACGATATCCTGCTGATTTGATCAGTTATGTTAGAATTTGTGACGCGGGTTTGGGTGAGACTGCTACTTATGCTTGAAAATTTAGATTTTAAGTTATTTAATTCCTTTTCATAGTTAGTAATAGGTATATTTAGGGAAGCAAGAATATTTTGTACCTTCTTGATCAACTCATTACATTCGTTGATTTGTGCATTGATAGGTTTAGCAGCAAAGCATGTGTCCTCTCGCTCCTTCTCGTCTTCTATCCCCCCGCGGTATTCATGGACCCTACGAACCGAGTTATCCCAACCATTCCTAGTCAGCCTTTTTAATTATTTTCATCGATAACATAGTCATATGCTCAAGAAGCAAGAACAAAACATTGTGAACATCTACGACCAACCTTGAAAGCATCAAAGTTGGAGAATATTGCGAAGAAAACACGACATGGATGGATAAAACTCTCGAAGTTGAAGGACGAAGCTTATATTTATGCGAGTTGAGTTGGGCATTATCTAGGTGATCGTCGATAGGTTAACCCAATCTGCCCATTTCCTGCCAATACATAAATCAAACAAGATGAAGAGATTAGTTTGGATCTATATCCAGGAGATCGTGAGACTTCATGAAATATCGGTATCTACTATCTCGGATCGGAGATAACGAGATTTCTTCAAGACTTTGACAATCATTTCAGAAGGCTATGGGAACATAGCTAAGTATGAGCGTTGGTCACCACCCTCAAACCAATAGCCAAAGCGAACAAACCATTCAACCACTCGAATTCATGCTACAAGTCTGGGTGTTTGAATTCAACAAGTCAAGGGATACACGGTTGCCCTTGATTGAATTCTCATACAACAACCACTATCACACGAGCATCAAGGTAGATCCTTTCAAGGTTCTTTATGGTCGTAAATGCAGATAACTCGTCAGTATTCTCACGGGACCAGAAAACCATTCGCGAAACGACATAGAAGATAACCAAAATCGGAACTCGACTTCAAGCATCACGAGGCAGACAAATGACGAAAACCTCTGGAATTCCAAGTGGGAGGTCGGGTACTATTGACAATCTTTCCTTATAAAGGAATGATCTTCTTTAGGAAATGGGAAAGCTTAACCCGCGATACATTGGACCGTTCGAGATTCTTGCCCGGATTGGTCCAATGGCTTATAGGCTGCAGCTGCTTGTAGAGCTCAGCAACATACACCCCGTGTTCCACATTTCAAATTTGAAAAATGCTTATCCGATGAAACTCTCATGATACCTTTATAAGAGATTGAAGTAAACAGGAATCTCCTGTTCGTCGAAGAACCAGTTGAGATAAAGGATAGGGAAGTTAAGTATACGAAGCAAAGCCGCATTCTGATTGTGAAGGTCGATGGAACGCCAAGCGTAGATCAGAATTCACATGTGAACGCGAATACCAGATGAAGCAGAAGTACCTTCACCTATTCTCTCATTCATGAACCTACCTTTCGAAAGAATTTCGGGATGAAATTCCCTCCAACGGGGGGATGATGTCACAACTGGCATTTTGCTAGGAAATTATATTCTCATGAAACCATCATCTATTGTAAAGCTTGTACTCTAAGTGAATACTATACTCTATTCTCGTTCAAATACATCTCATATGTTTAAATAAGGGTTGGAAACCTTAGAAATTCCGGTTCAAGTTCCTTATGGACTAGGACCCTCTTATTGGACCCAATTCACAAATCTATAATATTTTGGACCATTTGGGCCTAGAATGATTCATTCTAACCCTAATGAGCCTTATTGGGCCATAACTAATCCAATTAACCCTAAGAGACTATAAATCCATTCTTTTAGGTCAAATTGGGCCGTAAATGCACTTAAAGGCCCAATGGGCCGAAACATATTTATTTAGCTTCACAAAATCGAGCAAAGCCAAGAGCGGGCCAAACTAATAAAAGTTCATTCATCTTAGGCCCAATTCGTGGCCCAAAAATGAAAAAAAAGAGAAAATGAGGAATTATCTACTAGTGACACATCACTTTTGTTTAAAGGATAACCAAGCTTAATACATCACATACATCTATACAAGTTCCATATAACCATGCACACTCTCCTCACCCTCTCTCTTGTTGATATCTCAGCCAAGAGCAAAGACCACACACACACACAACATTAAACTCTCTCAAACACTTTCAAGAAGCATTCTTCTTCATTCTTAAAAATCTCAAAATTTTGCTTGGGTTTCAAGAGGGTTTTCACAAGAAAATCATCATTCTTTGGTAATTTTTTACATATCCATGTTATATAACTCCTTTTTATGGTAGATCACTCCTTCTAAACAAGCTTTTGGTGATCATACTCCTAGAAAACTCCTTAAGCTCGAAATCTACATCAAGGTGTTACTAGGACCAAAAATCTCTTCATCTCTTCTTCAAAACCAAGAACAAAAAGCAAAGGTGAGATCATACCCCTTGTTTTCGGTCATCATATGATTTTGGGGGAGAATACAAGTTGCTTTGTGTAGATCTATGTGTATATGCATGACTATGTGTGTTTTCCATTAATTATTTGGTGATTATGTGTTGATTACTTCATTAATCTAAAAATATGTTAAGAACTAGAAGTTTATCACTTGGATCTTCATAAGAACCTTGAGAAAAGTATGTTTTATCACATATATTACATATAAACTTGTAGATCTGGGAATTATACACTTAAAATAGCAAAAATGAGTGTTGTGCTCAAAGATCTATAACTTATACTCAAAAATCAGCTTTTGACAGGAAAGTTTTAGCCCAATCTCGAACTGTTTTGACCCTCTTAATGGAAGTATTTTACAAAACTGTTTTACATGGATAAAGCTCATATTTATACCTTTAAAATGACTACCCTTACGTTTTCATACGATGTTTCTACAATTTTTGGGGAATTTTACAAAACTGCCTATCAGATTTGAAATAATTTCGGACCAGCCTGTGAAGGTGAGCAATTTCACACTTGTTAGAAGCCATTAAAACTTTTGAGAAAAATGGTGATCAAAGAAAACAAAATTTCCAAACTTCCCGAAATTAGAGATCTAAATTTCGATTTACGATGATTTTTCAACGAATTTTCCAACAACTACGTTAGAAAAGCCCAAAACCAGAAAAATGTTGTAACACCAAGAATTTAAAAACAATTTTTCGCATTTTATAAAGGCAAAATTCATTTAATATTCATAAAAACATCATTGTTTGTAATTCATTTCATAACATATAAAAACCCCAAGATCACATAATATAAAATCCCGCGTGTGTGCACTGATCAGGCCGGCGCCTTCCCGCGATCCTCACTAGTACCTGAAACAAATAACACCAACACTGTAAGCATAAAGCTTAGTGAGTTCCCCAAAATACCACATCAAACATATTAGCCACTCGAGGCTACAACTCTGTGGGTCCGTGCACCCATACTCTGTGAACCCTCAGGTTATAACTCTATAAACAAGCATAGCATAAATCACATAGAAGAATGCAGTGCAACACATAACATACATAGCATACAAATACTCTATCATATAACTCTGGTTACCTACTCAAGGTAAAGTATAGTGAGAAGACTCACCTCGCGTGTCTCGATATTTCACAACCCTGGGAATCCCTCGTGCCCGATTCTCCGAGCTCTAATCCTCCTATAACATTATATGTCCCTTGTTAACACTTTATATCTCTAATGTTGACTATCCCTAAGAAGTCAACACAGGTCCACTCTAGTCAACGGTCAACGGTCAACAGTCAACGGTCAAGTTTTACCGGACTCGGCGAGCGCTAGGGCGACTCGGCGAGTCTAGACGTCCTCACCAATTCTCTAAGATTCCCTTTCTACACGTCGAGTATCTCCCCTGACTCGACGAGTTCCTCCTGGAAGAATCGCGGGGCCACCCCGACTTAACTCGCCGAGTCTGAAGAACAACTCGGCGAGTCCCAGTTCGACTCAAACCACCTGTTAACCCTCTCTAACTCGCCCTGACTCACCGATCCAACCCATAACCCGGACAGGACCATTCTAAGGCAATCTTCAAGCTACTCGCCGAGTCTGTTCATTAGACTCGGCGAGTCCATGCCATGCAACCGCTCAAACTGCTTTCTAAGGTCAGATCTGCTCCGGCAATTCATAGGTCTGGCCGTCCTAGACTGGTTCATCACGTAAAGTCCTTATTTCGGTGCTCATAATACACCCCATGACTCATAATTGACGTTTTGACCTAAGGCATAAGGATTCCAATCCAAAACCTCCATTGATTCCCGAAAAACTCAGGCATGGGACACTCTGGACTTCCAAGGGTCCCAATATAGGGTTCCAATCGTTTGGGGGACTAAGGAAACACTCGATCTAGCCACAAAAGGGTTCAATAAACCCTAAATTCATATACACATCAACATAGAAGGGAACAACTCGAAAATATTAACTGAATAACGTTGCTCTGTGTCCCCAACCCTAAGAATATGGCTTCTCCTGTTGTTCCCTTAACCAAGCCTCCTCCTCCTTGCAAAATAACACTTCCAAGATCAATAATGGTCTTCTACCTTGCCCCAGATGCTCACAATCGAATTAGGGTTTCACTCAAAGGACTAGGGTGAACAATGACGGCCATAAGGCCCCTTATATATGTCCTAAACCTGGGAAGTTAGGGTTTCGCTAAACAACGCGGACTCGCCGAGTCCATATCCGGACTCGCCGAGTCCAGTCGCAAACCCGCGACCAGATCCGCGATCCTACTCGGTGAGTCTGAGCTCCAACTCGCCGAGTCCCCTCTTAAAACACCCAAAATCATAAATATAACAATACCTGGAATTCCGGGCTGTTACAACTCTCCCCCACTAGGACTAGACTTCGCCCTCGAAGTCTCACTCTGAAAATAGCTCCGGATGCTGCTCCCGCATCTCACGCTCCGGCTCCCAGGTCATTTCCGATCCCTTCCGGTGCTGCCACTGAACTAACACTAGAGGTATCTCCTTATTCCTCAGAACCTTGATCTTCCGATCTCTGATGGGCACTGGTCTCTCGGCATAATTCAGGCTCGCATCCACCTGAATGTCCTCTAATGGAACTACTGCCGACTCATCGGCTATACACTTTCTCAATTGCGACACATGAAAAGTGTCGTGGATCTGTCTCAATTCCGTTGGCAACTCCAAACGGTAGGCCACCCGTCCTACCCTCGCAATCACAGGAAAAGGCCGAATATACCGGGGCCCCAACTTGCCCCTCTTCCTAAATCGAATCACTCCTTTCCAAGGAGAGACCTTCATGAGTACGAAGTTGCCGACCTGGAACTCAAGCTCGGACCGGCGTCTGTCTGCATAACTTTTTTGTCGGCTCTGGGCGGTCAATAACCTCTGTCTAACCTGTTGAATCTGCTCTGTCGTCTGAAGCATGATCTCTGTACTGCCCATCACTCTCTGTCCCACCTCTCCCCAACAAATGGGGGTCCGACATCTCCTACCATACAACAGCTCAAAGGGCGGCATACCGATGCTCGAATGATGGCTGTTGTTGTAGGAAAACTCCGCCAAGGGCAAATACGCATCCCAGCTACCCCCAAAATCCAACACACACGCCCGAAGCATGTCTTCGAGCGTCTGAATCGTCCGCTCACTCTGACCGTCTGTCTGGGGATGATATGCGATACTAAAATGCAATCTAGTACCCAACTCCTCATGAAATTTCTTCCAGAATCTGGAAGTGAAACGCACATCACGATCTGAAACAATCGAGATTGGCACCCCATGCCGAGATACTACTTCTCTCACATACACCTCCGCTAATTTCTCTGCTGAAGAACTCTCACTAATGGCAAGGAAGTGAGCACTCTTCGTCAATCTGTCTACAATCACCCAAATTGCATCAACCCCTCTGGCAGTCCTTGGAAATTTGGTGATGAAATCCATAGTGATATGTTCCCACTTCCACTCGGGAACCTCCAATGGCTGCAACTTGCCATGCGGTCTCTGGTGCTCGGCCTTAACCCTACGGCAGGTCAAGCACCTCTCGACAAACCACGCGATGTCCCTCTTCATGCAGGGCCACCAATATTCTCACCTCAAATCCAAATACGTCTTTGTAGCCCCGGGATGGATCGAGAATTTCGATCGATGTGCCTCCTCCATCAAAGTAGTACGCGTACCGCCCATAAACGGTACCCAAATCCGACCCTCGAAGGTCATCAACCCTCGAACATCCGTAACGAACTCTGAAACCAAACCAACGACCCGTTCTCTCTTCTGCATCTCCGGTTGCATAGCCTCCGATTGTGCCCCACGAATGGCATCCAGTACTGGAGCTATCACGGTCAACCTCAAACATACATTTCGTAGTGGAGTGCTCTCCCCCTTATGGCTCAACGCATCTGCTACCACATTAGCTTTGCCCGAGTGGTACAGGATCTCGCAATCATAATCTTTGACCACATCCAACCACCTCGTCTGACGCATGTTTAGGTTGGGCTGGTCCATCAAGTACTTCAAACTCTTATGGTCTGTGTATATCGTGCAACGAACCCCATACAAGTAATGACGCCAAATCTTAAGGGTGAACACTACCGCCCCTAGCTCTAGATCATGCGTGGGATATCTCGCCTCGTGAGGCTTCAGCTGCCTCGATGCATATGCTATTACATGCCCTCTTTGCATCAGAACTGCACCCAACCCTGAAATAGATGCATCACAATAAACTACAAAATCCTCCATCCCTTCCGGGAGAGCTAACACCGGGGCTTCGCACAATCTCTGGTGAAGTGTCTCAAAAGAGGTCTGCTGCTCGGGTCCCCATGAGAATGCAACCCCCTTTCGGGTCAATCTAGTGAGTGGCACTGCAATTCTGGAGAAGTCCTTAATAAATCTCCGACAATACCCTGCCAACCCAAGGAAACTCCTGATCTCAGAGGGTGACTTCGGCACCTCCCAACTCATCACCGCCTCAACCTTGGCCGGATCGACCAATATCCCTTCCTGATTAACAAGATGTCCTAGGAATTGGACCTCCCGCAACCAGAAGTCACACTTGGAGAACTTTGCATAAATCTTCTCCGATCTCAAAACCCCATGGACCTCCCTCAAATGCTCCTCATGCTGCTCTTTAGATCTCGAATACACCAAAATATCATCGATAAATACAATCACTGACCGATCCAACATCGGTGCCTTCCTTCTTCAAAAGCTGGTAGTTACCTGTATTACTAATTCCCTGAGAAATACAAGTGGTTTCGAAAAAGTGTCAACAATTAAGTTGGTGAGTTCATAAGTGTTTTGCATTGAAAAGTATGCCCTTTTAGTAGTAAATCGATGAACGAGGTTTTCAGAAAATCCAATATTTTCTATAAATGGTTTGAAAAGTTCCCAGAATTGGACTACGCTAGTGTGTTTCATACTTGAATAATAATGATAAACTTTGTGCTAAAAATAACGTGGAAAAACTGAATGCATATATGAATCTCGTAAATCCAACTTGTTTTTATATTTTTATGTGAGTTTTATAACCATACTATTGACACTGACTGCCTGTAACAACATTCTTCAAGTGTTGTAGTGTTATGACATTTGTCACCCCAGACCTGCCGGTCTAACTATAGCTAATAGTTTAGGTGCGGGGTTGATAAGTTATTAATTAACTTGATGATCGATTAGATCTATGTAACAGGTAAGCGATGAATATATAAACAGTAAATAACCCAAGTATGTATCAAGATGTGTCGAATGATTTGATTACTCAATCCTCAGCAGAGCTCGACTAACAACTTCTGTTGTAGAGGATACTTAGGGTTACAAAACAAGAACGATAACTTTGCTGAACAAATAAACCTCTAATCGTAACTGATCGTCCTCTCATTCTAATATGCATGCAAGCACCTATATATACAAAACCCTACTAAACTCACGGATGGACAGGCCCACACCGGAGAGACATATTAGACTAACTAACGAGCCCAATAGACGCAACACAAAATACGACCCAACAATCTCCCCCTTTGCGTCAAATTGGAGCGAGACTACTTCTTCTTCTTGCTTGGGCCAGCAGCGGGAGCCTTCTTTACAGTATCACACAGACGAGTGATAAGAGCAAGGATAGTCTGTCTGAACCGAATGTACCAGTGAATCATATCATCAAAGTACTTGATATCATCCGCTATGTTCTGCTTGCATCGATAGATGATCCCTAAAACGTGTTCCAAACATGCAGTAGTGTAGAGATGTTTGTCTGCCAAGGCGAAAAGGCATTTATGTCCTTCGTTCCTGGTAAACATGACGGAGTTTCTCTTCGGGTCAATCTTCCCCATCTGCATCATGTTGAGATCACTGGCAGAGCCAACAGGAGATATGGTAGGCTTCTTCTTAAATACGCTCGCAATCTCCTGGTCCATCAAAGCAACTTCCATGATGTAGCATACAAGCATCCTCTTAAAATGGTCGGTGATCGGACCATATTCAGCTTCGTTTGTCAGAAGGATGTTGTGCAAGATAATCCAATTGATGAGATTAAAACTTTAATCTTTGAAGATCGATTAGATCTTAAACAGGTAAGTAAATATAAAACAGCAAGAACACGAAAATAAGAACAAGGCAAGAGTGAATCAAACGTGTCGAATGATTAAAACAAAATCCTCAGAAGAGCTCGATTAAGAACATCAACTGTAGAGGATTGGTAGGTTTACAAGAACGATCAAAGAAATCTGTAAATACTATCGTTATGCTCTAGATCAATCGTTAACCTAATATGCATGCAAGCATATACTTATATAATAAACATAATGGGCTCTCGGTTGGACAGGCCCAAACCGGAATACAAATTAAATAAACAAATAGCCGAGCCCAAAGACGCAACCCTTGAACAAATCTTCAACCCAACAATCTCCCCCTTTGCGTCAATTGGAGCGAGATCTTCACTTGTTACTTGGGCCAGCAGCGGAGGCAGGTACCTTCTTCTTCACGGTGTTAAACAGACGAGAGATAAGAGCCAGAATCGTCTGCCTAAACCTGATGTACCACTGGATCATGTCATTGAAGTACTTAACATCATCTGCTGTATTCTCTTTACACCTTTGGATGATCGATAACACGTGCTCTAGACAAGCAGTGGTGTAAAGATGTTTGTCAGCTAAAGCAAAGAGACATTTATGTCCTTCTGCTCTAGTGAACATAACCGAATTGTGTCTCGGGTCGATCTTGCCCATTTTCATCTGATTGAGATCACTGGCCGATCCCACAGGAGCTATCTTCGGTTTCTTCTTGAAGACAATAGCTACCTCCTGATCCATAAGGGCTACCTCCATGATATAACAGATAATCATCCTCTTGAGATGGTCTATGATAGGACCATATTCAGCTTCATTTGTCAAGAGGATGTTATGCAAAACAATCCAATCATGAGGATTTAAGTTCGGTAGATCTTCCAGGGAGATATGATGTGTAGTTCTTGCAGATCCTCGAATCACCTTGAACCGAACATTAATGAATCTACCTTCGGTGTAAGGCTTCAGTACCCGGACGTTCACTATCTTCTGGGCGCTCCAAGTTAGATACTGAGGACGAGCAGCCTTCAGATAGAAGTCGATGAGCTCCCTATCAACCTCAGGGTTCAGATGAGGGACTTCATAAATATTTGAGAAGGCGTGGAAGATAAACGCCTTTCGAGTCAACGGTATGTCGAACTGCGAATCGACAGAATTATTGCAGTCGAACGAAATTACCGGCTCGAGCCATAAGATGCTGGGAGTGTCTATGGCCTCTTTGATCATTCGCTCCCGAGTCCAGGCAGGGAAGAGAGTCTTCCTGCTCTCGAGTATATCGTTGGCTTCCTTCTGCTTGCGTTCGGCTTCTTCAGCCTCTCGCGCCACACGATTAACATCTTCATCAGCATTGCGACTGTTCTTTCGTTTCAACATGTCAGCAATGGTTTCTTTATCTTCATCTTCATCTTCTTCCTCAGCTATGTTTTTCCTTTTGTCCTTCACACCCGAACCCGAAGCTTGACCAGTCGGAGGTGGTTCGGTTGTGTGAGTAGCTTTGGAGGAAGGAGGTGGTTTCGATCCGGTCTTCTTCTCTTCTCCCCCTTGTTTCGGATTGGACACGAAACTAGGTAAGCCTTCGATTTTGCTGAGAAGGTCCATGGCAGGAGAAAGCTTTTCAGCAAGGGTTCGCCTCACCGAATGGTTTAGAATTGGATCGTGTGCTTCTAGGATGTTTGATAAGGCAGCGTGTACATCCGAAACACATGTCTTGATGACCTCCCTTTCGGATCGAAGAGCTTCAAGCTGTTGTTGAGACTTTGATAGCTGAGTGCTCTTGACCTTGAGGGCGGTGGTTTTGCTTGCCAGAACGTCCATCAATGAGTTGTCAGCTGCGAGATCCTCCTAAAGCTTAGCGAGGCGCTCATCAATGGAGGCACGAAGGGCCGAGTTGTCGTCGCTTATTGATTGGCGAAGGTTGGCGAACGAGGTCAACTCCGTTGAGACGAACTTTGCCAATTGTTGAACAATCGGTTCCAAAGTTGTCTTGGTAGAATCCGTACTCTCCTGTAATGACTTCAACAGAGAAGAGGCGTCTGAGAATAGTTTATCGACTTTTGCGGTCGCTGCCTCACAGGATTTGGTAGAGGCGTCGATGGCAGCAGTTGCTGAAGCTACCAAATCATGTTGAGCCCTGGAGAAGGCATCAACAATCTTCTGAAGAGCAGCTTCAGATAGAGAGGATTGGGTGTTGGAAGATGAGGCAAGAAGTAAATCAACCTTCTCGTTGAGCTCCTTAAAATGTTTCTTTGTCACTGGAGCATCATCCTCTTCGTCACTTTGAACCTGAAACGGACTAAAGTAGACCGAATCGAAGGTCATGTTGTCACCGCCAAGGAACGAGTTATCTCCATCAGAGGCATGATCTGGAGATGGTGGGGGTGGTGAAGCTGGGGGTGTTGTGGGTTTTGTAGATTCAGGTTGAGTGTAGGGTGGGGTAGTTTCGGGTGGTGGTTGAGTGTGAGTAGGTTCGGTTGTATGGGTTTCAGTTTGATGTGGTTCGGTTACGGGTGGGGTTTCGGTTACAGGTGGTGTTTCGGTTGCAGTTGTGAAAATGGGTGGTGGTATAGGGAAAGAGGTTGGAGGAATAGTGGTAGTGGGGTTTATGGTGGGAATGGAAGTAGGAATTGTTTGAGTAGGTGAAGGAATGGGTGAGTTATGGATTTCCATATCTGGGGTAGGAGATCGGGGTGGGGTGTTGCCTCTTGGAGGGGTTTCGCCTCTTTGAGAGCCGTCCGAGTCCGAACTCTCGCCTTCAGAGTCACTCGAAGAAGAGGGAATAACAAGCTTGCGCTTCGGTTGAGTCTTCCTCCTCTTCGGCTGTGGGGACTGTGCAACTTTTGTCTGTTTCCTCTTCTTGGGAGAAGGACCCTTAGGAGCTTTGGTCGCTTGCTTCCCTTTGTCCACCTTTTTGCCCCTGGGCACCGGTTTGTCAGCATCATGGATGGACTTTAGCATTTCCGGTGTTAGTTCCCTAGGACCAGATGCCTTGAACTCCTTGATCGTCCGGATGATCCTGCTGTCAGATGGGACGTCGCCATACATGGTCTCCGGAATGGAGCCAATGAAAGAGAACCTGGATGCATCAGAGACGATTATCTTGGTGGTATGAAAAGTACCGACCGAAGACATCACTGCACCAGCAGCAGTAGGTATATCCAGCTTATCCATCGCCCATTTGGTGATAAGAATCCAGAACCGGGAAAACGACACCTCAAAATGTCGTGATGAAGAAGAAAGGCTCTGGATGATCTGTTGCCAGAGGACCAACCCAAAGTCGAGGTTGACGCCATTGTAAACTGCGTACATAATCGACAAGAACAGTCGACTAGCACCATCAGATCCTAAGCTCTGTTCAGACAAGCCCTTGAAGAGGACTGTGAACATGTCGTTCCACTGCGGCGGCAAGCAGGACTTCTTGAACTTTGCGACAGAGACAAGCGCCTCCGTGTACCCCATGTTATAGAACATGTTGTAAAGATGCCCAATCGGAATCGTCTCCGGATTAATTCTCGATGGGTCAGCAGCCAAACCAATCAAAGTACCAAAACGCTGTCGAGAAATAGAGGTCTTATAATCAGCAACCTCGAAGAACACCCGCTCGACGGCTTTGTCATAATAGGCAGTCGCATACACCTGTGAGAGAACCACCATTGGCACAGACTCAATCCTGGAGAGAGCTGGAGCGATTTGGGAGTACTTCAGGCACTCGATGATCGGCAACATGTAAGAGTCGTATGCCAGATGGTTTAGGTTGATCACCAGGCATTGTTGTGGACGAATAGGAAGGATTTGTGAGGTAGCATGGACGGAAGATGATTCTGCCATTGTTGAAGGTAGGAAGAAGAAGATGAACAGTGAAGCTTTTTCGAGTTTTTGCTCTCTTGTAAATTTTGAAGCAGTAAAGAGGTAAATCGTGGTGAAGACTGCCTTTTATAGTGGGTGAAAGGAGAGAGAAAAATCGTTTCAAATCTTCTATGGAAATACGAAAAGGTTTCCTGAATGACAGATGCGTGACAGTTGAGGCGTGCGATGATCACGTAGGAGAGAGAGTGTCAGATTCCTAGGATCACGCCGCCCAACAAGCGCCGTTTCAGAAGAAAACCGTTTCAAATCCTCACGCGCCTTTAAGTGCCTAAGGGATGTCGCTTGGATTTCGCACACGCGTCCACTTTGTCAGTAAAAGAGTGGACGTTTCAAATTCACACGCGCCCCTTTTTACTACCGGTTGAAATTCAATCCTTTTAATTTCCCGCCTGAGTCAGCAACCCTTCGTCTTATCGTTTTGAATCGCATCTTTTGAATAAACTGCCCACGTGGAGGATTGTTGACCATGTCTTAATTATTAACCACCAATGCAATAAATCAGCCTGAAACTAATTAGTAACGGAATTTTGGAAAATCAAAGATTTTCGTGCAAAGAGTGTAAAAAGAAAAGAAATAAAGCAACTCTTTTTAGGATTGACTGTGATGTCAATAATGACACGAAACTGATGATCCCGGGCATGAATCTCTGCCTTCAAGGTCAAGAGAGACCTTAAAGTGTTAATGTGGATTCCCGTTGAATTACGATCAAACACTTTTTAAGAAATGTTGAAAGGCTTCTTTTAATTAGGCTACTCTAGGGTGGCTTTCGCTTTGATGCATCAATTCTAATCTTGAAATAAGAAAGAAAGTGATCAAAGTACTTGTGAGACCGGTGTAGTCTGTTGAACAAGTAGGTAGGAATTTATTTGAAATTGGCGTGGAAAATATAAAATCTCAAAAAAATAAATAAATAAATAAAATAAAAACAGGATCCCAAGGGAAGAAATGTTATGGTGTTTAACAATTTCATAGGAATCACACAAAATAAAATTTGAGATTTCATGAAAGTACATCCGTCAATTCTTTGGTGAAAACTTGAGCAAATTAATTGATCACCGTCAATACAGATTTGGTGTTGAATGCTGGGTTTCACTCAGCTCGTAGTGACACGAAACTAAGATCATAAACACAGATGTTGTGTAACCATAAACCTCAGTGGTAATTTCTGAGAATCTCAAGGGTTACGTTGATGAAACGAATGTAATGGAGAAGTGTAATGAAGATGGTGTAAGAAGATAAAGTACCTCTGCTGCGAAAATAAGGACCAAACAGAAAACTCTTAACTCATGTGAGAAAAGAGTGAGGTAGCTCACGATGAGAATAAATGTGGTAGCCTTATTGGGAAGACAAGGTTTGTTTATACCAGGTCATGAAGGGTATTATTCAAAATCTAATGAGGCTTGGGACACATACAACAGCATGCTTCTAGGGACACTTAAGTAATCCAACATTTATACCCCCATAAATGAACGAACACACGAAAAAAATAAAAGAGAAAAATATTGTTCGAGTTTTTGAGATATACTAAAGAAATAATAAAAAATAAAAAAAATAAAAAAATAATAAAATTAAAAAATAAGTAAAAAAAAATAAGACTTAGAAAAAAAACTATGGAAAAAAATTTGTAAAACCGAACCCGAGCGTTCGGTTGGTTTCGGTTCCAGAAAATTGTGAAAAACCGAACCCGAGCGTTCGGTTGGTTTCTGTTCCAGAAAATTTTGAAAAACCGAACCCGAGCGTTCGGTTGGTTTCGGTTCTAGAAAATTGTGAAAAACCGAACCCGAGCGTTTGGTTGGTTTCGGTTCCAGAAAATTTTGAAAAACCGAACCCGAGCGTTCGGTTGGTTTCGGTTCCAGAAAATTTTGAAAAACCGAACCCGAACGTTCGGTTGGTTTCGGTTCCTAAAAATTTTGAAAAACCGAACCCAAGCGTTCGGTTGGTTTCGGTTCAACAAAATTTTGAAAAACCGAACCCGAACCTTCGGTAGGTTTCGGTTTTGGAAAATTTTGAGAAACCGAACCCGAACCTTCGGTAGGTTTCGGTTTTGGAAAATTTTAAGAAACCAAGGATTTTAGACATGCAATTGGAAAATATTTTCAACACTAAGAAAAACAATTTTGTATAAGAAATATACAACCAAGAAAAACTACCTTTGAAGTGATGAGCGAGTCAGATGGTTTAACCGAACCCGAACGTTCGGTTGGTTTCGCTTCTTACGTTTGAGGTTGAGAGGTAGTGTGAGGTACTGACTCTGATTCCATCATACCTAGCCCTTGCAATATTGTGTTGAATGATGCTTCAGGAAGAGCTTTGGTAAAGACGTCAGCCAGTTGATCAGTGGTTCTTACGAAGTGAACTTCGACGTTTCCATCTTCCACATGATCTTTGATGAAGTGATACCTCAGTGCTATGTTTTTGGTTTTAGAGTGTTGCACTGGGTTATGACAGATCCTAATTGCACTTTCAGAGTCACAATATAGTGGGATCTTCTTCATATTGAGTCCATAGTCTCGAAGTTGACTCTGGATCCAAATCACTTGGGAGGTGCAGGATGCAGCGGCTATGTATTCCGCTTCGGCAGTAGACAACGACACACACGTTTGTTTCTTGGATTGCCAGCTGACCAACTTTCCGTCAAGGAATTGACAGCCACCAGTAGTGCTTTTTCTGTCGAGTCCACATCCTCCAAGGTCAGCATCAGAATAGGCTTGAACGAAGAAGCCTGAGTTGGAAGGATACCATAGACCTAAGGAGGTGGTTCGCTTGAGATAGCGTAAAATGTTCTTCACTGCAAGCATGTGAGGTTCGCGTGGGTTTGCCTGAAATCGAGCACAATAACACACAGAAAACATGATGTCAGGCCTGCTAGCAGTAAGATACATTAGTGAGCCTATCATTTGACGATAGAGCGTGATATCAACAGCCGGTTTGTCTAGGGATGGAGTTAGCTTGGTGCCGAATGCCATCGGGACTTTGACTTTGGAGTCTCCCATCATACCAAACTTTGCTAGGAGAGTCTTCGTGTAAGCTTCCTGATTGATAAAGATGCCTTCGGGTCCCTGTCTAATATTTAAACCAAGGAAAAAGTTAATAGGACCCATTGAGCTCATTTCAAATTTAGTCTCCATCAGCTTCCTGAATTCAGCTGTTAGGCTGGGATTCGTAGAGCCAAAGATGATGTCATCGACATAAATTTGAACTATCATAAGGTGGTTACCTTCCTTTTTGCGAAAGAAGGTTGGGTCAACCGAACCTTGTTTGAATTTAGACATCTTTAAGAATTTAGTTAGCGTTTCATACCAGGCTCTCGGAGCTTGTTTGAGACCATACACAGCTTTATCCAGAATATAGCAATGATTTGGATACTTTTCGTTCACGAACCCAGGAGGTTGCTCCACATACACGGTTTCTTCAAGTTCTCCATTAAGAAATGCACACTTGATGGAAAACTTCAAAGTTTTTGTGGGCAGCATAAGCAAGAAATATTCTTACAGATTCCAGCTTAGCTACAGGAGCGAAAGTCTCTTCATAATCAATCCCTTCCTCCTGACAGTATCCCTTTACTACTAGACGAGCTTTGTTCCTTATAACATTCCCTTCCTTGTCCATTTTATTCCTAAAGACCCATTTGAGACCAACAACCGAGGCATCTGGAGGAGTTGGAATGAGGCGCCAGACTTTGTTCCTTTCGAATTCGTTCAGTTGGTCTTGCATTGCTTGAACCCAATCAGAGTGATCGAGAGCAGTGTTAACTGTCTTCGGTTCAACTTTTGATACAAATGAGTTAAACATACAAAACTCAACCTTTGAAAATAAGGATGTCTGTTTTGCCTTCAGTTGTGATCGGGTCAGAACCTTTTCAGAGACATCACCAACCACTTGAGAGATAGGATGATCTCTGGTCCATTTGGTAAGAGGAGGATAATTTGGATCAAAGGATGGGTCTAGTTCAGCATTGATCATTTCTTCTGGCTCGGATTGGCTTTCGTAGTCGATCGTCATATCATCATGCTCCCCCTCGATTGATGAGCTATGAGAAACTTGAGGTTCAGAGGTTTCTTGTGGTGCTGGACTTTCAGGCGTTGATGTACCTTCGGTTGGAGAAGCACTTTCGGTTGCAATTGTAGAGCTTGGCTCCCCCTCGACATGTGAGCTTGGCTCCCCCTCGACTGAAGCATCGTTGGATGGAGGTTCATCAGAAGTCGATCCTCCTTCATTCATTCTCCTGGCAGCTTCTTCGACAATTTGCTTCATGTGGTCTACCTTGTTGTCTGCTGCACCTGCTTCTGAGAGAGAAGCTTTCTCTGGTTCGTCAAAGAGCTCCAGAAATTTCTCGTATAGATTAGCGATCGAGACTGTGACTTGGCCAGTTTGAGGAAAGATTTCCCCAGCGGTGTCTTCTTTGGCTTGTAGCTTTTTGACATAGCTATCGTCAAAGGTCACGTAATATGTCTCTTCAATTTTTCTCGAACGCTTATTTAGGACCCTGTATGCTTTGGATGTGAGAGAGTAGCCCAGAAAGATTCCCTCGTCGGCTTTGACATCGAACTTGTTGCGGTGTTCTTTAGAGTTAAAGATGAAACACCGTGAGCCGAACACATGGAAAAATTTCACATTGGGCTTTCTGTTGTTTAGAATCTCGTAAGGTGTGAGCGTGAATCGCTTGTTGAGATAGGACCTGTTCTGTGTAAAACAAGCAGCAGAAATAGCATCAGCCCAAAAATAAAGAGGTAAGGAAGCGAAACTTAGCATTGTTCGGGCAGCTTCACACAAAGATCGGTTTCGTTTTTCGACTATTCCGTTCTGTTGAGGTGTGTAAGGAGCTGAGAAGTTGTGACTTATTCCCTTTTCTGCTAGAAATTCTTCAAACTCCCTGTTCTTGAATTCCAGACCATTGTCGCTCCTGATGTTGCGAACGAGTTTTTTGAGTTGTACTTCAATCTACTTGATGAACACTTTCAGCTTGTGAGTCGCTTCAGATTTGAGCTTTAGAAAGAACACCCATGTACATCGTGAAAAGTCATCAACAATAACAAGAATATACTTGCTACCACCGATGCTTTCGATAGATGAAGGACCACACAAATCAATATGAAGTAATTCGAGTGGTTCAACAACTTTTGTGTTAATTACAGATGGATGACTTTGACGACTCTACTTCCCCATTTCGCATGCAGCACACAAATTATCTCTATCGAACTTGAGCAATGGAAGACCCCTAACATGACCTCCAGTGACAAGTCGGTTGATATCTTTAAAGTTGAGATGAGAGAGTCTTCGGTGCCACGACCAGCTTTCGTCAGATTGAGCTTTTGATAACAAGCATATAGCTGGGTTTCCTTTGATGGGTTTAAGGTTTAGAGGAAACATTTCACCCTTTCGCTCCGACTTGAGAATTACTTTCTTTGTCTTCTTCTCAATAATCTCAGAACCTTCATCATCGAATGAGACTTTGAGACCTGTACCTCCAACAAGCTGAGATACACTGATGAGGTTGTGTTGGAGTCCTTCAACGTAAGCCACCTTCCTTATAGTGAAATCAGCATTAGTTATCATTCCGTATCCCTTTATGGTGCCGAAAGAATTGTTTCCAAACTGGACATTGCCACCATTTGTAAGAGACCTGTATTCCCTGAGCTCCTCTTTCCTCCCTGTCATGTGACGTGAGCAGCCACTATCGATGTACCATTCTTCGTCGAACTGCTCGTCACTTATAACCTGCAAAAATTAAGCAGATTTAGGAACCCAAAGTTTCTTGAGTCCATGTGAGCTTTTCATGGGAACAGGAACAGTAAGAGAGATGTCAACAAGATATGTTCGTTTTATAAGTGTTGTTTCATCTTTCTTTTTAATGGTAAAAACTTTTATTTTATTAGGATTGGGTGCGTTCGGTGTGGACTCTGGTTTGGATTCATTAACTTTCTGTTTGCCCTTTTGTTCAGCTGACGAATGTGATTTTTGAGAACGAACAGAATGAGCTTTAGAGCAAGATGGAGATGAATTGGTAGAAGTAGAAGAATTAGATGAACGAGGAGTGGGTTTAGATTGAGAGGACTTCTTGGCTGGATACTCTAGGTGACCCTTTTGCTTTTGATCATTGGAGGGACTAACCTTAGAGTTTTGATCTCTGTTGACTTCAGAACCGAACCTTTGCTTTCGGTTGGGGTCGTTCTTTGAACCGAACCTTTGCTTTCGGTTTGAGTCGTTCTGTGAACTGAACCTATGCTTTCGGTTGAAGTCATTCTCAGAACCGAACCTTTGCTTTCGGTTGTTGTGGCTATCAGGCTTTTTGACAGGATTGTTTTTATACTTCAGATTCTTGTCTTGATGTGAGAAGTATGCATTCTGGGATTGCCAGAATTGCTTCCTTTCAGAGAGATTCTTCCTGTATCTTTGGTTCCTTTCACGTTTCTTATTCCTCATCTGCTTCGGTTGATGATGAATATTAGCCTTCATTTTCCGTTTCTCCTTGGCTGGTTCACTTTGAACTATAGGAGTTTCACTTTGAACAGAGGAAGTAGAGGGAACGTCTTCTTTTGCCGAACTTCCATTCTCCTGAGGAATGTCTTTCGTACCACTGGTGCTTAGCTCATCGAAATTATCTGGCTTATTCAAGGGTTCAGGTATGTATCTACCTTTACTCATCCAAGAGGTTCTTTCTGATAAGCCTACCGTTTCGTTTGCATTATCTATTGGAGCTGACCAGAAGTACTCATCACAGCCATCAGCATTATCTTCGTTCACTATAGCTGTGAGTTCAGCGGTCTGATGTTCGGTTACTCCAGTGACCTTGTACACTTGATTTGGAGTGGTCCTGACCTTTTGATACACAACTGCTTTCTCTGCTAAGATCGGGGACTTTTGTTGGGACAATCGAGCGAACTCCACTGAATTTTCAGAAATTAGATTCTTGTGGTTTTCAGGTTCGCTTTTTACGAATTCTGAGCAGTCAACCGTGTCCTCTATAGAAATTTCACTCATATTGTCGTCTTCGTTAAGCTCAGATGCATTTTTAACATCAATTTTGTTTTCTGAGCTTACGTTGGCGTTTAAAGAGTCAAATTTTTGTATGGTTTCGGTTCTCAGTTTAAGTCTATCATTTTCATCCAAAAGGTTTTTAAGCATGTCCTTGTGGTCCTTGGATTTAATGAAGGACTCAATTTTGTCCAGTCCATACATGTAGGTCGGATTGACATCATCAGACGATATCACACTCTCACAATTATAGGCTTCAGCATCGATTTCATCCTCCTTAAACTCAAGGAAAGGCAAAATCATGCGATGGATCTTTTGGCCTATTTCACAGTCCAAGTGAAGCTGAGTAATATTAGAATATAGACGTTTTGCAATTAAACAAAAAACATTCCGCTGTTTTAACAACTTTAAATTGTCTCTTTGTAAATAAATGTTGTCGTCTTTTATTTTAACTAATTCAGACTCCTTCAACTCGATCCACATCCGCCGCTCCTCACTCATCGAAGACACCCTGCTTAATTGATCAGTTAGGTTAGAATTGGTGACTCGAGTTTGAGTTAAGCTACTATCAAGATGAGAAATTCTTGTATTAATGTTTTTTAGTTCTTTCTCATATGAGGATTGTGGTACTTTAAATGAAATGAAAACCGATTGTACCATCTTGATCAGTTCATCGAGCTCGTTGAACTGCACGCTGAGCGGTTTGGCTGTAAAGCACATGTCCTCCTGCTCCTTCGGTTCATTGCTTCCACCATCAGTGTTGTATCCCCTCATCTGAGATACATCAGACACCATGAAGCATCTTCCTCCACTGCTCTCCTCCTTTGCCACATAAGCCTTTCCATGAGTAGGCTTCCTCACTTCATCGTCTTCTGAGTCGGTAGACCAAACTTCCACGCTACCGAACTCGTCATCAGCAACCGAACCCTGCACAATAAGAGCATTCATGGAAGGGTTAGCGGTAGACTTCTTCTTTCTCATCTCATCAAGCCTTTTCTGCAGCACAGCTTCCTCATCCTTTTCATCATCCTTTTCAGCCATCTTTTTAAGGACACAATCTTTAGCATAGTGGTTTTTCCCACCACAGTAGTAATAGCTCACTCCAGAATCACCATCCGCCTTCGGTTCCTTCTTGGGCTCTTCAACCTTTGGTTCATGGTTAACCTTTTCTGAACTGTAACTCCCCTGCCAGTTTCGGTTTTTGTTGCTGGGGAATCTCTTCTTTATGAACCTCTTGGGGTTAGACACCATCATAGCATAATCCTCAGACGTGAGGTCATACTCCTCCAAGTTAAGGTCTTCATCCTCCATCACAGCTTTACTTTTTGACAGGAGGGCCAACAAACCAAGGCTTGAAACAACATTCTTCTCCTGCAGCACAATCTTCTCCTGGGACTTGAGAATACCCACCAGTTTCGCCAAAGAGTATGATTTAAACTGCTCATGGGCTTTAACTGTTGACACCACAGCTCTCCATTCCGACCTTAGACCATTCAACAACGTAACCTTCTGCTCGATAAGCTTCCTTTCGATGTCATGTTTGATCATTCTGCTGAGAAGATGATTGAAGCGATCGAATGTCTGGGTCACTGTTTCTTCAGCTCCTTGCCTGAATTCTCCAAACTCAGATAAGAGCAAGGTTTGGATAGAATGTTTAAGATCCTCGTCTGTAGAGTACAGTTCGCGAAGTCTATCCCAAACTTCCTTTGCCATCGTGCATGAGCTGACCAACCTGAAGGTGTCGGACTGAAGGGCGAATCTGATCAACCTTAACGCCTTGATATTGCACTGGAATTTGTCCTTTTCATCTTGTGCAATATCTTTAACATCCTTCAGCAGATCATTGTACTTCTTTTGAGTTTTAATAATCCTGGACATTGTAGAATGAGAAAAAGGTCCATTAATGATAGCTTCCCATATGAGGTATCCATTATCCTTAGATCCTATCACGTAGTCTTCGAAGTGATGCGCCCAGACTTCATAGTCATGGGTATATAGGATTGGAATCTTCGTGGTTGAACCGATGCTGTTGGAAATATTGATAGGATTTGATTGCGACTCGTCTATTATGATCGAAAAACCTGTTCAAAGATCAGACTTGTAATAAAGCAGATTAGGGCAAAACAATAAATATCAAGATACGTCAATAATGAGATGACGGCTCAATAAATATCGGTAGTTGCGGAAAAACCCTAATTGAAACCTTTTCACAGAAAAGATGTGCATCGATTACACAGCCTCCTGCTCTGATACCAATTGATGAGATTAAAACTTTAATCTTTGAAGATCGATTAGATCTTAAACAGGTAAGTAAATATAAAACAGCAAGAACACGAAAATAAGAAAAAGGCAAGAGTGAATCAAACGTGTCGAATGATTAAAACAAAATCCTCATAAGAGCTCGATTAAGAGCATCAACTGTAGAGGATTGGTAGGTTTACAAGAACGATCAAAGAAATCTGTAAATACTATCGTTATGCTCTAGAACAATCGTTAACCTAATATGCATGCAAGCATATACTTATATAATAAACATAATGGGCTCTCGGTTGGACAGGCCCAAACCGGAATACAAATTAAATAAACAAATAGCCGAGCCCAAAGACGCAACCCTTGAACAAATCTTCAACCCAACACCAATCATGCGGATTAAGGTTCGGAAGATCTGCAAGTGAGATGGCATGTTCGGTCTTGGAAGATCCCTGAAGTACCTTGAAGCGAACATTGGTGAAGTTACCTTCCCTGTACGGCTTCAGGACCCGAACATTGATGATTTTCTGAGCGCTCCAAGTCTAATATTGGGGTTGAGCAACCTTCAGATAAAAATTGATTAAGTCCCGATCAACCTATGGATGAGGATGAGGGAACTCTGCAATGTTGTCAAAGGCATGAAAAACAAACGCCTTTCGGGTCAGTGGCATGTCGAACTGTGAGTCGACAGTATTGGAACGATCTAAAGAGATCACAGGTTCCAGCCACAAGATACTTGGTGTGTCAATGGCTTCTTTAATCAGCCTCTCAAGAGTCTAGGAAGGAAAAAGAGTTTTCCTGCTCTCAAGAAGGTCGTGGGCTTCTTTTTGTTTCCTTTCGGCTTCTTCAGCCTCTCTAGCCACACGAGCACTGATGTCAGCCTCGTTGTTTCGACTTTGCCGCTTCAGAACGTCGGCAATTGTCTCTTTATCATCATCTTCACTCTCCTCAGCAATGTTTTTGCCTTTGTCTTTCACACCAGAACCGGAGGCTTGGCCTACTGGAGGAGGTTCGGTTGTGTGAGTTGTTGAAGTAGGAGGTGGTTGAGACACTTGTTCTTTTTCTCCCCCCTTGTTTCGGAATGGACACGAAATCAAGTAGCCCTTCGATTTTGCTGAGTAGAGCGAGGGCGGGAGCGACCTTCTCTGCAAGGGTACGGCATACTGAATAATTGATGATGGGGTCATGTGTTTCAAGGATGTTGGAGATAGCAGAATGGACATCCGAAACACACGATTTAACTCTTGACCTTCATAGCGGTAGTCTTCCTTGCGAGAGCATCCATGAGAGAGTTCTCGGTAGCTAAGTCTTCTTGAAGCTTTGAGAGACGCTCCTTAATGGTGGTTCTGAAAGCTGAGTTGTCGTAAGAGATGGTTTGACAAAGCGAAGCGAACGACTTCAGCTCAGAAGCGACTGATGTAGCCAACTGGTTGATGATGGGTTCCAGCGTAGTCTTGGTGGCTTCAGCACTTTCCTGTAAAGATTTCAACATGGAAGAGGCATCAGTGAATAGTTTATCGACTTTTTCGGTTGCTGCCTAAAAGGCTTTGGTTGAGGCATCGATGGCGGCAGTGGCGGAATCAAGGGAAACTTGATGAGCTTTGGAAAAAGCCTCAACAATTTTCTGAATTGTAGCTTCAGATATGGATCACTGAGAAGTAGAAGAGGAGGCGATGAGCGAGTCGATTTTGTCATGTAGCTCCTTGAGATGCCTTCGGGTGACAGGAGCGTCGTCATCGTCATCAATCTGTACTTGAAACGGACTATAATAGACCGAGTCAAAAGTCATATTTTCCCCGCCAAGGAGTGGTTCTTCATCCTCTGATGCGTGAGCAGGAGAAGATGATGGTGGTGAAACTGTAGGTTCGGTAGTAGTAGTAGTTTCGGGTTGGGTGGGATGTTCGGTTGTTGGTGTGGGTTCGGGTGCTGGTGTAGATTTTGTTGTGTCAGTATGAACCCCTGTATCAGATACGTTGGTTCTAACATCTGCAGTGGTGATGGTTGTTGCTTCGGTAAAGATTGGTGGTGGTATTGGGATAGAAGTAGGTGGTATTTGAGTGGTGGAAGTTATGGGGGGAATAGAAAAAGGTATTGTGACCGGTGGAGAGGAGACAGGAGAAGGAGAAACATGAACTTCAGGGGTTGGAAAACGTGGTGGAGTGTTGCCACGTTGAGATCCATCCGAATCAGAACCCTCGTCCTCAGATTCGCTTGAGGATGAAGCCATAATCAACTTTCGTCGCGGTTGGGTTTTTCTCCTCTTCTGCGGTGGAGATTGAGCAACTCTGGTAGTTTTCCTCTTCTTGGGAGATGGGCCTTTCGCCCCCTTTGCCACCTGTTTTCCATTATCAGCCTTCTTGCCTCTAGCAGCAGGCTTGTCAGCATCATAGATTGATTTCAGCATCTCTGGAGTAAGATCCCTCGGACCAGAACGTCTGAACTCCTTATACGTTTGATCCTGCTGTCAGCCGGAACATCACCATACATCGTTTCTGAGATAGACCCATTGAATGGAAACTTAGAAGCATCCGACACAATGATCTTCGTGGTATGGAAAGTACGAATCGAAGACATTGGAGCACCAGCGACAATGGGGACGTGGTACTTGTCCATCACCCATTCCGTGACAATAGTCCAGAACCGGGCATATGAGATCTCTGAGTGCCGGGAGGTCGAAGACAGACTCTGGATAAGTTGTTGCCACAGGACTGACCCGTAGTCCATGTTGATGCCATTGTAGATCCCGTACATGATGGAGAGAAATAAACGACTAGCCCCATCGGATCCAACACTTCTTTCTGATAAGCCCTTGAAAAGAACAGTGAACATTCCATTCCACTGTGGAGGTAGGCACGAATTCTTGAATTTCGTCACCGTAGTAAGCACCTCAGTGTACCCCATGTTGTAGAACATGTTGAACAGATGACCCATGGGAATGGTTTCCAGATTAACCCTCGAAGAATCAGCGTTAAACCCTAACAACGAGCAAAACCTCTGCTTTGAAATTGATGCCTTGTGCTCAAAGACATCGAAGAAAATCCTGTCAACGACCTTGTCGTAGTGTGCTGTGGCAAAGATTTGAGACAGGAACTCCATTGGAACAGCTTCAGCCCTGGTAAGAGCAGGAGCGATGGAGGAGTACTTCAAGCATTCGATGATAGGAAACATGAACGCATCGTACACCTGAGGAGTGAGATCGATGATCAAACTCTGTTGTGGGCGAATGGGCAGGATGTGAGACGTTGCGTGAACTGATGAAGAATCCGCCGTTGTTGAGATGAAAGTGGGAGAGATGATGAACAGGAGAGGTTTAGAGGAATTTCTTGCTTTCTGAGAATTTAGGGCAGTAAAGAGGTAAACGGTGGATCACGTTGCCTTTTATATTGTGGGTAAAGGAGAGAGAAAAATCTTCCCAAATCTTTGATTGAAAAACGAAGGGTTTTTTCGGAGGTGACTGACGCATGACAGTTGGGTTGCCGATGATCACGCATGAGAGAGAATGTCAGGCCCTAATTACACACCTTCCCATCAGGCACCGTTTGGATATGAAACGGTTCCTATTCGTACGCGGTTCCCTGTTGCGTCGTTTGAAATCAAATCGATTGGACTCCCGCCGTTTGAAATCATTTCGTCGTCTTATCCCTTTAGAATGAAACGGCATCTTTAAAATTAAATCGCCACGTGGATCAATATTAACCACAACTTTTGATAATAGCCAACCCAATTAAAATTCCTTAGAATTAATGAAACCAGAATTTTGGAAAATCAAAAAGATTTTCGTGCTGAGTGTGTAAAAGAAAAAGAAATAAAGCAACACTTTTGAGGGATTATGTGATGTCAATAAAGACACGAAGCAGTGGATCCCGGGCACGAATCTCTTCCTTCAAAGTCAATAAAGACACGAAGCAGTGGATCCCGGGCACGAAGCAGTGTATTCCCAGTACCATATGTTACGAAAGGGTCGTTCAACTTAACTTACCAAATAACAAAACCCTTGTTATCTATGATGACAAATCCGACACAAACCTCCGAATCGTACCTTGCATCAAGGCTCAGAAGTACCCAGACAAGAAGTACCACACTTTTGCTTAGGCCACGATAGGAATACGAATCAGGAAGCGAAGGACATCCAGGAATATTCTTGAAATCTTTAACCTTTCGATCTATTTCCAGAAGACCATCTGGGAATACCACTCGTACGCCAAGTCGAGTTCAGAATCGACTAGATTCGTGGAGCCACCACTTAGCCAAATCCCCATACTACTTAGCACCGAATGAAATGCGGGAGCTGTCCAGTCAACTGAATGAGTTGCTATGTGAAGGAATTATCAGACCAAGCTTCTCACCTTCAGGAGCGCCAATCTTATTTGTAAAGAATAAAGGCAGATCATTCCTCATGAGCGTTGGCTGTCAAGAGCAGAACGAACGAACCATCATAAACTGATATCTCCTATCCCGAGTTAACGACCCATTCAACCAACTTCAAGGAATGAGCTATTACACAGAAGGTTGGTCCAAGGTCAGGATACCATCAGCTCAGAGTTCCGGGAAAGGATACCCCCGAGACAACCTAAGACTCATAAGGTCAACTACACCTCACACGACCTCAAACTAGGAAGAACAGTATTTGCCCTGAGGATCTAGAGGCACTACCTTTACGACACCAAATGCACCATCTTCACGGATCATAAGAAACTTCAACACCTTCTCAATCAAAAGGAGCTCAACATGAGATAACGACGTTGGAGAGAACTGCTAAATGACTACGAACATGAAATTCGTTATCATCCGGGTAAGGCTAATGTAGTAGCAGACGCCCTAATTCGAAAAGAATAATCGTGCCGCCGAGTAACATCGTTGGCTATGACCATCCATTCCCACCTATCCACACATATCAAGGAGGCGCAACAAGAGGCCTTAACCTCTAAGGTCGTCATAGGGAAGACCCAACGAGGAATGGATAAAAACTTTGAAGTTAGGGATGACGAAGCTCGTTACTTCATGGATCGAATCTGGACACCGAGATTCGACGGGTACAGAGATGTTGTCATGAATGAGGCTCACAAGACAAAATACTTCGTTCATCCTAGTGTAGACAAGATGTATCTGGACCTCAAGAAAATTTATTTGTTGCCAAACATGAAAGCAGAAATCGCTACCTATGTGGGCAAGTTCCTGAATTGTGCCAAGTTCAAGGTAGAATATCAAAAGCCCTCAGCTTTGTTTTAGAAACCGGACATACCCTAGTGAAAGTGGGAGCGGATAACCATGGACTTCATATTCAACTTGCCCAATATGACAAGTGGACTTGACACCATCTGGGTGATCGTTGACAGGTTAACCAAATCTGCACACTTACTACCAATAAAGGAGACCAACAAGATGGAAAAGCTAACAAGGACGTACATTAAAGAAACCGTGCAACTACATGGGGTGGCAACATCTATCTTCTCTGATAGAGATAGTAGGTTCACTTCCCGGTTTTGGCAATCACTACAAAAGTCCATTGGAACCACGCTCGACATGAGTACGACTTATCACCCTCAAACAAACGGTCAAAGTGAAAGGACCATTCAGATGCTAGAAGACATGTTGAGAGCATGTGTGAAGATATTGGTAAGGACTGGGATACCCACTTACCACTCATCTAGTTCTCATACAATAACAATTATCACACTAGCATCAAGGTCGCGCCATTCGAAGCCATCTATGGGAGCAAGTGCAGATCACCATTGTACTGGGCTGAAGTGGGTGACACACCACTAGTAGGAGGACAAGTACCGAGTAGCACACTCACCGGCTCAAAAATCATACGGGAAACCACAGAGAAGATCGTTTAGATCCGCACACAGTTAAAGGCATCCCGGGATCGACAAAAGAGGTATGCTGATAAGTGACGTAAACCCTTGGAATTCCAGGTTGGTGACCGCGTTTTGTTGAAGGTCTTACCCAGGAAGGGAATGATACGTTTTGGCAGACGAGAGATGCTAAATCCAAGGTATATCGTGCCATGTGAGATCCTTGCTAGAATCGGTTCAGTAGCTTACAAACTTTGACTACCACAATAACTTAGTAATGTACACCCCACCTTTCACATATCCAACCAAAACAAATTTCTGTCCAACAAAACTCTTGTAGTCCCACTCGATAAAATCGAGGTAAATGAGAGTCTACACTTCGTAGAGGAACTTGTTGAAATAATGGACAGAGTGGTCAAGAGATCAAAACAAAGTCGTATACCATAGTAAAGGTTCGTTGGAACGCCAAGTGAGTGCTCGAATTCACTTGGGAGCGGGAAGATCAAATGAAACAGAAATACCCACAACTTTTCCTCTAGTTGCAAGAACCCATTCAAGATACAAATTTCAGAATGAAATTCCCTCTAACAGGGGGATGATGTGACAACTAGAAAATTTGGATTCAAACAAATTCTAAGAGATTTTTTTTTATAAGTGTATCCACAATGTAACCTTGTTACAATAAAACTTGAAAGCCAAAAAGGGCATTGGTTGTATAAGTATATATATATATATATATATATATATATATAAACTTTGAAAACAAAAAGGACATTAGCTGTATAAGTACATGTATATATATGTATTGCAAACCATATATGTAATTAACCTTTGAAAAGTAAACAAGCTACAATAAATCAAGATTTCGACCACTTCCTTTAAAGTGTTTAATACTAGAACAGAAATCATTCCCAAGACCGATAACCCTCCCTACACCAAGAACTCCCTTGGACGAGAACCCTACACCGAGAATTCACTAGACCGAAGACTCTAGTGTTCTCAGTCTCTCTTGGACCGAAATTCCCTCATGTTGTCGATGGCACCCTTGGACCGAAGACACATGTTCTTGGTAAATATAGGATATTTAGGCTGGAAATAAAGATAAGTGTTGCCCTTATGATTTGATGTTTTCATCATTTCCCATAAAAAATATTACCCAACTAACATCAGTGTTATTATTCAAAGGATAACCAAGCAAACATCCCATAAATTTCCTTCTTTTGATTTTGGCCGAAAGCCACTTCTACCACCATCATCAACTTCATTAATCTTCATACACCTTCCTCTCTCAAGAACAAGTCCAATATCCTCCAAGAAATCACATCCTTCAAGTTCATCCTTCGATTTTGGTAAGCATTTTCGTGGTAATCTAGTGTTTCTACACATATTTATGTTAGTTTCATCCTATTTACACACATTATTGTGTGTTAAACCCTTAGGATAATATCATTTTCAAGAAGTTCATCAACCTCATTCAAGAGCTTAGGCTTGGAAATCTTCACACTCTCTCCTCAAACAATCCACAAATCCAAAGTGAGTTCATACCCCCATATTCTCAAGCTTTTCATGTTTTTAGGGGGGGGGGAGAACACTAGTAATGTTTAGTTTTTAGACATATATTTGCATATTTCATCCCTATGACAAATAAGACATTCTTTGCATGAGTTATTGTTGTTAGTATTTATACAAATATTTGTGATACTTTAGTTGTGAAATGCAAAACTAACCAATAATAAAAAATAATCTATTTATAAAATCATAAGAAAAATTATGATTTGCAAAACTACATGATCTTTGAAGCTTTTTACCAAGATATAGCTTTTCTAACAAAAAGGATTACATTCTAGTTATTTCACTATTTTGTGGGTTACAACCCAAAAATATGATGTTAGACCTTACATTTTGAAACTAAAGAAGATTAGTATTATGTGTTTATATAAAAGATTATATAAATCGTTTCAAGAAACAAACAAAATAAACTATGACCGGTATAGTTTGGGAGCCACAAACATTTTATTATCATTTCAGAAGAAACATATATCTATTTAAAGCTATAATTATTTCATCTACAAGAAAAAGGAGTTTTCAGTTCACGTAAATCGGTTGATACTGGCTATGAGACAATCAACTTCATCATACCTACTAGAGTACACATTAAGTCCTGCATTATAACAAAAGTCTCTTGGAGGGAGAGTGTGACACTTGTGTATAGATCTATATGGGATTGACAATCCCACACCTCAGCTGTTAGCTACAGTTAGACCAACCAGTCTAGGTTGACAAATGTTGTAGTATTTCTGACGCCTGGAGAACGTCGTTCATGCAAATGTCGCATTAGTATGGTTATAATAACTCACATAGGTATTAACAAAACAATTGGTTTACATAATAAAATACATTCAAGTAGTTTTATATAAAGATAAAACTTCAGAACACGATTTTTCAATACAACGTTTACTTACATTTTTAGTCTTGACATTTAAGACGTACAACTCATTTCAAAGAAAATATTGGATTTTCTAACAATGTCTACTATCATTTTTCACTAAACGGTTACAAATCCTTCTCATACAAAACGCTTATGAACTCACCAACTTAATTATTAACACTTTTCAAAAACACTTGTATTCTTAGGAAACCAGTAAACAGGTAACCACAAGAGATTTAGGTGGATGGGACGTCGTCGCATCTCGTTATTCATTTTTTTCACATACATTTGATATCATGTAAACAATGTTTCTGAGCACAATGTAAACTTATAAAATATTCAATACAATGGTTGTAATGCTTTGATCTCTATTATTCAATTGATATGATATTATACATGAAGTCATCTGCCCCCAGATGTTTCTGCCGTTCTTGTTTGGGGTTGTGACAGAGGCTCCGAGAGCATGTGGGAGAGCTTTCCAACTGAATGCGAAGGAGGTCTATGCAGCACCTGACGTTGTTGCTGGTACGTATCTCCTTATTCGTGTTATTTTGAGATTTGTTTATGCTTATATTGTGTTTCATATAGGTAATTTTCTTGTGAATTATGTGCCTGCTTCGGTATTATTTGACTGGAGTACGAGTCAATCTTTCGTGTCTTTATGCTTTAGTCTACATATTAGTGTTAGACGCGAGGCATTGAGTCGACCGCTAAGGGTTTCTATAGCCGATGAGCATGCGGTTTTTTCCACTGATGTATTCCGGGGATGTGTTTTATAGATTTTTGGTGTTGAGTTTTCGATAGATCTAGTGTCGATAGCCATGGGTGATGTTTATGTCAAGGTGGGCATGGGTTGGTTAAGTTAGTTTAGAGTCGTGATTGAGTGTGAGCATCAGATGGTGACTATACGAGACCCTAGTGGGGGAGTACTTACTGTTTATGGTGAGGGAACTAGACCGGGATCAGCTTTCTACTCTGCCACTAGGGCAAGGCAGAGTCTACAATAAGGATACATCAGCTTTTTAGCATATGTGATGGATACATGGGTTGTCACTGAGAGGCCGAGTTCAATTTCTGATGTTCCCATAGTATGCGAATTCCCATATGTTTTCCCCGAGGAATTGTTAGGTGTACCTCGCAAGGAGGATATTCATAAATAGACCATTCAGACGCTTTATGGGCATTACGAGTTTGTGGTGATGCCTTTTGGGCTCACCAATGACCGGAAACGTTCATGGACCTCACGAACCGGGTGTGTAGGCCCATGTTGGATAAGTCGGTGATCATGTTCATCGATGACATTTTGGTGTACTCGAGGTCCAGGGAACAACATGGGGAGTATCTGTGGGAGATTCTTGAGGTGTTGATGATGGAGAGGCTTTATGTCAAATACTCCAGGTGTGATTTCTGGTTACGAGAGGTCTATTTTTTAGGCCACCTTGTTAACCATAATGGAATTTTGGTCGGCTCGGCCAAGATTGAGGTAGTTATGCGATGGGAGGTGCCGAGATCCCCATCCGAGATCAGGAGTTTTCTAGGCCTGGTAGGCTACTATCGGAGGTTTATCATAGATTTCTGCAAGGTTGTCGTTCCTCACACCAAATTGACCAGGAAGGGTGTTATCTTTACCTGGGGGCATGAGCAGCAGGCATCTTTCGAGACTCTTTGCCAGATATTGTGCGAAGCTCAATTGTTAGCTCTTCCGAACTGAGTAGACGAGTTTGTAGTCTACCGTGATGCATCCATATCTGGCATGGGTATCGTGCTGATGCAAAGGGGGCACGTGATAGCATATACATCGAGGCAGATGAAGCCTCACGAGACGAGGTATCCCACCCATGATTTGGAGTTGGAGGCGGTGGTATTCACCCTCAATATTTGGCGCCATTATCTTTATGGTGTCCAATGTAGCATATACACGGACCATTAGAGCCTGAAATACCTTATGGGTCAGCCCAACCTGAATATGAGACAGAGGAGGTGGATGGATTTAGTGAAAGACTATGACTATGAGACTTTGTTTCACCCTGGCAAGGCTAATGTGGTAGCCGATGCCCTGATTCGTACGGAAGCGAGTGCTTCGATCCGAGATGTATGTTTGAGGATGAATATGATGACTCCGGTCTTAGATACCATTCGAGAGGCCCAAGAGGTGACCATGAGACCAAAGAACCATAAGAGAGAGCGTGTGATTTGGTAGATTCTGAGTTTGAGACTGACAGTCAGGGGCTTATGACCTTCCGTGGGCGGATATGGGTGTCGTTTCGGGTGGAGCTCGACATATTTTGATGGAGGAGGCCCATAGGTTGAGATTCCGAATCATCCTACGGCCAGCAAGATGTATTTGGACTTGAAAAAGGATTATTGGTGGCCCTGTATGAAGAGAGATGTGGCATGGGTAGTCAAGAGATGTTTGACCTCTCATCAGGCCAAGGCAGAGCACCAGCGTCCCCATGGTTAGTTCCAGCTTTTGGAGATTCCCCTGTGGAAGTGGGAACAGATCTCCATGCATTTTATTACCAAGTTACCAAGGATTGCACGAGGTGTCCATGCAATATAGGTGATTGTATATTGGTTAACGAAGAGTGCTCACTTCCTCAATATACGTGAGAGCTCTTCTGCGAAGAAATTAGCCGATATCGATGTTTGAGAGGTGGTAGCACGGCATGAGGTGCCAACATCGATAGTGTCCGATCGTGATGTGGATTTTACTTCCAGGTTCTGGAGGAAATTTCCTGAGGAGTTGGGTACCCGACTGCATTTCAGCACCGCATACCACCCATAGAGAGACGAGCAGAGCGAGCGGATGATTCAGACGCTCGAGGACGTGCTACACGCAGGTGTTATGGATTTCGGTGGGAGTTGGGACACCTACCTGCCCTTGGCTGAGTTTTCATACAACAACATCCATCACTCTAGTATTAGGTTGCCTCCCTTTGAGATTTTATACCGGGAGAAGATGTCGGTCACCCATCTGTTGGGGAGAGCTCGAGCAGAGAGTGATGGGGAGCACTAAGATAGTGCTCCAGATGAAAAAGCAAATCCAACAGGTCAGGAAAAGGTTACTGACGGCCCAGACTCATCAAAAGAATTACGCAGACCGAAGACGTTTCGAGCTAGAATTCCAGGTCGGTGATTTTCTCGTCCTGAAGGTATCCCCATGGAAAGGGGTGATCCGATTTAGTAAGCAAGGCAAGTTGGGCACTAGATATAATGGTCCTTTTCAGATTGATAGCTCGACTAGGTAAGGTGTCTTATCGGTTAGAGCTGTCTACAAAGTTGAGCCAGATGCATAACACCTTCCATTTGTCCTAGCTAAGGAAGTGTGTAGCCGATGAGATGATAATGGTCGCTTTAGAGGGCATTCAGGTTGATGATCGCCTGAACTACATTGAGAAGCCGGTGGCGATTTTGGATAATAAGGTGAACGTCTTGAGGAATAAAGAGGTGCCCTTTAGAGATGCTTATGATTAGATGTTAAAGAGGAATAAAGAGGTGCATTTTCTTATTGATTTAGCTGTTAAAACCATTTGAGTTGTGTTTATGTTTACATGAACCGTTGATTTTGTGGATTAATTGCTATTTGGGTTGTTTTATTCGTGTTTAATTAATCTTGTGAAACTTGTTAAAAGATGCTTATCTGTTAATGATAGTTATTTTCTATTGATGACTAAGTATATTGAGTTGTCTGAACATCTGCTTGATTGCTTTAATCTTATGGCTTTGTGAAAACAAGATTTCCGCCTAGTGTTGAGAACATAACTTAGGTTTAACTAGAAGATAAGTAAATTAATTTTTGAGCATGTGTGATGACCAACCACATATCAGTTAATTAAACCAACCAATTTGATTAACTATTATTACAAATCTTGCTTGATTCGAACTAAACACTAGGAAACCTGTTAGTTTAATCAATTGATCACTACTAGAATTAACGTGTTTGCTAAATGAAAAGTAATAGTGAACATGAACCTAATTATTTTAGAAATCGGTGAACATGAATACATAAATCTGTGTGTGTAATTATCTATGATTTTAAGATGTAATTTGTCTAAACCAAAGTACCTAAAGAGATTTGCCTTCTGTCAGTTTATCAAGATTTATTGTTTAATCAATTGTTTGAGATGTAATTCAATAAAACCCTTCTTGACTGTTTTTATTTGTTTTGTGTAACATATAATCAAACATTCTAAACTAATTCACTATTTTTCCCTTGTGTTCAACACCCTTGCTTATCAAAACGATACTATACTCGATCAGGTTCACTGCCTGTAAGGTGTGGTTTAGATGCGATGGACTAGGACTTATAAATAAAAAACTACTTCATTAATTATTCACATCAAGTTTTTTGTGTCGTTGTTAGGGAACGGTTTTCAATTAATTTAGTTTGTTTTATTATTCATTATTTGTTTTTAATTTTTAGTTTTATTTAATTTTTATTTTTATTTTCGTTGATATCATGTCACTTGTCGGGAAGGTTTTTGTTGTTATGTGCAAGAATTCGTGATCATACGCATTGCTTGGTTTTACTTTTTGTATGGGTTTCGAGATTGAAAACGATTAGGGAATTCTTGACTTTTTTTAGTCTACTACTTTGGTGATTTGTCCAACTCAATCCACGAGGCGTAGTATAGTAAGGTGTATCATAGTGGTCAAGTGGAAGACTGAACTCTTGCTACTCTTGACTTGTCGGGTCAACACTTGTTCTACTTTTTAGTTAATGGTGCAAAGAAAACAAAGGAAATAGTCTGGCAGGTCCCAAAAGTTTTTGTTTTCACAAACCACCTCTTGCATGCAAGGTATTTAATCAATAATTGTAGCTTGATTTCGACGAAGATGAGTGATCGTGATATCCTTTATAGTTATTTTGGTTTGCTAGTTTTTTAGTTATTTTAGTGAGTTTTTATTTTTAATTTTAGTTTATTTTAATTTTTGTTTTCCATGTTGATGCTCTTGACGTTTCAGATCTTTGCAGATTTTTTTCCCTCTGGATGCTTTCAGAAATTTCAACAATTGGGGTCTAATGCTGATTTGTCACGCGAAAAAAGCCGTGAGAAGTTGACAACAATTGAGAGCGACGACGTTCAATAAGTTTGGGGTGTGCGTCGATTTCGTGAGAGATTATTATTTTCAAAGAGTGGCATTTCTAACTATAAATTGATTCCTATGACATGGATGAGCTGTTCCCACACTAGGAAGTCATATTTCGACGAAAAGTAGAAGTATCATCCTGGCTGCCATGACATGGTTGACATTTTCCTATGTCGTGGGGGAGCTTTTCATCGCAAGAGGAGGCTGCCATCTTTAATACCATGATGTGGCCACTATTTACCACGTCGTGGCCATGCTATTATTTCTATATGGATTTTTCTTCACTCGACGACACGACGTGGTCGACACTTCCCATGTCGTGGTCACTATACATTGCATTAGTTTGCAATCTTTTGCACCGCATTTTAGAAGTCGACGTTCTAGATTTTATTTTTTGGCACATTCAGAAGCAGCAACTATGGTTTCCAATCTTCCAGCAATTTATTGTAACATCCCGACTCTCAGGTATAAACTTTAATTAGTTTATATTAATTTTGGCAGGGAAACTCGACAAGTTGAAGGCCCCAAGTAGTCGAGTAGAAATTTAAATAGTTGTATGGGTTTCAGAGTCAACTCAATGAGTTGGAGGACCATACTCGACGTGTAGGAGCTAAGCGAGAAAACCCTAATTTTTAGGGTTTGCACCCTATTTAAAGGACCTTAGGCCCTCTATTCCGCCTCCCTTATAACCTTAACACCCTGAGAGAAACCTTAATCGAGCTATTATCCTCTTAGAAAGAGAGAGAGAGAGAGAGAGAGAGAGAGAGAGAGAGAGAGAGAGCGAGAAAGGCTAAGAGTGTTTGTTTTGGTGCATTCATTGAAGGAGATTGAGGTGTAAAAGGCTTAGAACAAGAAGGAGTCTTTGCATCTAACATTCTTTATGTGCCTTATTGAGTTAGGACAGAGGGTCCAACCTGAGTTGTGAGACTGGAGAGTCTTCACTGAGACACATGACCGGAGGGTCCTTATCGAGATATAGCCATGAGAGGCTAATTGTTTGTGTGTAGTATTTTAGGGAACTCACTAAGCTTTGTGCTTATAGTGTTGTGTGAAATGTGTTTCAGGTACATCTCAGGATCGCGGGAAGGCGTCGGCATGATTGTACACACAAGCTAGAGATTATGTTTTGAGGATATTGGGATATTGTCAAACATTTTATTGTCTTGTTTTTTGAATAACTTCTAAACTTGGGTTTGAGAATGTGAAACTGGGTTTTGTGTGGTTTTAAAAATGAAAAATTATATTTGAAAATTTTGAGTGTTACATTTATGGAGCAACTTTTTGCAGCCTCATTCAATCTCGCTACTACTACCCCAGGGGAGTCTGTTCCAATTCTCTCTCTTTAATTTTATGTTTTTTTAATTGTTTAAGCATGCAATGGGGACATTGCATCAAATAAGTGTGGGGTAGGGGGTCGAATATAGGAATATAAGCTTACTAATAAATGAAATTTGAAAAATTACTATCATTTAAAATTTATTAAAAAGATTTGAAACAATAATCTAAAACTAAATCTAGTGAAAAAACTGTTGTGCTGAGATCTAGGTTGGTAGCGTTGTGTGGGACGATCTGAAGCGAGTTTAAATGTTTATTTGAACCAATATATGTTATAGTGTATTTGTGGCTTCCTATCCTAGTGAAATCATGGAACAAACACACAACCTTGCTTAGTTTGACGGCTGCAATATGTTTAGCATCGTGTACCAGAAATGTATCCAGGAGAGCTTATGTAGTCATTGCACATTAGACTAATATCTCTAACCAATAAGGGTTGAAGATTAAGTTCCCTTGCATAAGAATATACTTTTATTAGGTTCTTAGTTTTGAGTGAAAAAAGTGAGTTATGAAAAAAGAAAAAGAAAAGAAAGTGAAAAAAAGTTGTGAAAAAAAAAAGAAAAAAAGTTGTTGGGTGAATAAGAGCTATCAAATGATGATCTTGAAGAAACTGAAGAAATAAGGCAATTTTCAAAGTAATTATTTATTGTAATTTTTTTTCTAGGTCATTTACTACATGTATGCTTGAGATCTTAATCAAAAACGCATTGAGGTTAAGAAAGATTTATGGGGATGGATTTGGAAGGATGCATAAAATGAGAGTTGTTCGAAAGAAGTGGTCAAGTGTTTATGAAGATTGTGAGTATTTAGGATTGGGAAGGTTTTTCGGAAAATTTAGACCCAAATTCAAGCGTTGTTGAGGTAATGGAGAGGCTCAAAATTTTAGACCCAAATTCAAGCGTTGTTGAGGTAATGGAGAGGCTCAAAATAGATTGTCTTATGCGATGATGGTAGTTAAAGTCTTGATATGGTAATAACAAAATTAGTTTTGCTTAAAGGCAAGCAAAAGGCTAGTATGGGGGTAGTTTGATAACGTCTATTTTATGCATATATTTATGATGATTTCTTATTATTCTATACTATGTTTTTATGCTATTTAGAACTAACAAATACTAAATACGCTTTGAAATATTAAATTACAGTTAAAATGGGAGCTGGAGTGCAAAAATAGGAGAAAGGAGCTAAAAAGATGCAAAAAGGATGTTGTTGGACAACATGACCCCTCGTTAGTGTTTTGGATGACTTTTGTGTTTTGAAAAAACGGTGAATCCCAATGAACTCACCAAGTTTAACACAAACACGACGTGTTGAGTAGAAGCTTCGCGATTCTTGACGTTGACTTGGGGAATACGGGATTAATAAAGAACTCGTAGATTTCACACTGAAACTATAAATAGAGCCGAAAATTAGCCTTAGTGGGAGATCTTACACCCTATATTGATTCCTACAATTATAAACCCCAAGAAGTCGTTTTAAGGGTGTAAAAGGCGGTCGAAAGGCAGTTATGCTGACAGGAGCGAAGATCTGAAGGATTGGAGAGCAGATTCATGCCAAAAATCATTTGGTTTGTTGTTCTGACAAGGATTATCACTCCAAAGTGATTTTTTATGCATTTGCGTTCTAATTAGGGTGTTAAAACCCTTTCCTTTGTGTTTATGATTAGATGAGCCCTTTACTTTGTCGATTAATTGCTATTTGGATTGTTTTATTTGTGTTTAATTAATCATGTTAAGCTTGTTAAAATACCCTTATTTGTTAATGACAATTATTTTCTATTGATGACTAAGTATATTGAGGTTTTTGAACATCTGTTTGATTACATAAATCTTATGGTTTTCTGAAAACAAGATTCTATGCCTAGTGTTGTGAACAAAACCTTAGGTTAACTAGAAAATAAGTAAATTAATGTGTGAGCATGTGAGATGACCAACCACATATGAGTTAATTGAACCAACCAATTTGATTAATTATTTCTATAAGTCTTGCTTGATTCGAACTAAACACAAGGAAACCTGTTACTTTAATCAACTGATCATTGCTTAAATTGACTTATTTGCTAAAGGATTATTAATCGTAAACATGAAACTAATCATTCTTGAAATCGGTGAACATGAATAAATAAATCTGTGTGTGCAATTATCTTTGAATTTAAGATGTAATTTGTCTAAACCAAAGTACCTAAAGAGATTTGTCTTCTGTCAGTTTATCGAGATTTATTGTTTAATCAATTGTTAGATATGAAATTCCATAAAACCTTTCTTCACTGCTTTTGTGTGTTTTGTGTAACCTATAATCAAACATTCTAAATTAATTTACTCTCGTTCCCCTTGTGTTCGACACCCTTGCTTATCAAAACTATATTATACTCGATCAGGTTCACTACCTGTAAGGTGTGGTTTAGATGCGATTGACTAGGACTTATAAATAAAAAACTAGTGCATTAATTATTCACATCAAGTTCATATGAAGGAGTTACGATTTTTTCATAGACTTTAATAGTATAATCTCTATAAAAATATGAATTTAAAATAGAGTGAGATTTAGTTGTTGATACCTAAAGTAAAGTTGTAGTGCTCTTCGAGAGGATTCTTGGGATATAAAGAACTATAAGACATGTTTTCCAAATTGGTTCGGTTTTAGGCATTAAGGAGTAAAAAAAATGATTTTAAGGGAAAACTGAGTGTCACGACGTGACCAAAGGGATGTCATGACATGACAATTCATTTGAAGAACGCATATCTGGGTGTTAGCCACAACGTGACATGTGGGTGGTTAGGACATGATAAGTGATGTAGACCAAGCCCATGATCTTTTAGGGTTTCCTTCATATTTAAATCCCATAAACGCGAAATTAGTATTCATTTCTCAGCCTCCATCTCTCTCAAACCTCAAAAACCATAATCGTAACCACTATTGGTGGCTCTTAGCTTATTTTAGTGGTTTTAGTGCTCTTTGAAGCAGGTAGAAGAAGATTTGTTGCAAGGATTAAGCAAGCAACACCTTCTCATATTTGATATCAGCTTTTGGACCTTTGGTAAGGATTCAAGCTTCTACCATTATGGTTTATTCACTTAGACCTAATTTTTTCTAGTCCTTTTTGGTTCATGTTTATGATTTGAGTGAATGGGTAGAAAAAAGTTGACAAGTTTATGGATGCCTAGAGTCCCTAGAGCATCACATCTTATGGATCTAAGGATCAATTGTGGATAGTGAACCTTGCATGCGGTTTAGGTCATTTTCTTGCTTTTTGACCTAGGTTGTTTATAGGACATGCATGGAGCATGAATGTCCATAAAGTTGTCATTTTTATGAACCTCTAGAGTCCCTTAAAGTTATTTGAAAATTTTGGGTGGAAGACTTAATGGATTAACGACTCAAACCGATAAGATGTTGCTTCATATGGTGGTCACGACATGTAATACAAAATATCACGTCATGATAATGATGGATCATTCATCTATGTTGTCTTGTTTTGTTCACGGTGTGACCAAGGAGGGTTCACTTCCTAGTGCTTACTATGTGAGTTGTTTGTGACCAAGTTGGTTGAGTTTGTGTGAGACCGAGTTTGGAATCGGGCTGAGTGCATTCTCATGATGTGACCAAGGGCTAGTCACGACGTGAGGGTCAAGTGTTAGTAATGTTGACTTTCACTTTGACCATTAACTTTTTGGCATGGTGGACTTTTGGTCAAATTTTTGGATTCAAAGTATAGGCTAAGGTTGGACCTTGTATGATTTAATAGGTGTGTCGTAGCACTGGTTGCATGGTACTGAGTTGTGGTTTAGCTGGCTTCATGAGTCAATTGAATCTTCTCACTATACTATGTAGGATGTTAGTTGTCTTTGTGACTCTTGCATTTGTGTGTTGGGATGGGCCCATTGATATGTTGGGTTTGGCTTATTGTATTGTTGGGATGGGCCCATTATATTGTTAGGTTGGGCCCATTGCATTATTGGGATGGGTACAACCATATACTAGCTTGGGCCCGTTGATATGTCGGACTGGGCCCATTATATAGTGTGTGGTAATTTGGTGAGCTCACAAAGATTTATGCTTACGGGTTGTGGTTGAAAATTTTCCAGGTACTTCTAGTTGCAGAGGGAAGTGCCTGACATGATCCCACAACGTCCCCTTGAATTTATTCTACATTGTTATTTGGTTTTACTTTGATGTTGTGATGATTTTTTTTCTATGATTGACTTGGAATAACTGGTTTTATTTTTGGGTGTTTCAAAAATTGGAAATTTTACTATTATTTTTAGGACGTTACAAATTGGTATCAGAGCCTTGTTTTAGAGATTTGGGCATACTCTCGGGAGTGTCTGCACTCAAATTGAGGAATTGATAATCTTTTGAAAGAAAATAAACTTTCTAAAAGATTTATACAAAGAAATGATTGCGATGCATGCAATCAACCGAGTTCAAGTAAGTGAATCTCAGAATACCCATACATTCTAATATGTTATATGTGCTTTGCATGCTAGGAGTTAGCATGATAATATGTTGAGGGTTGCATGCTAGAATGCCTATTATCAGAGATGCCTATTAGGATGGATGCATGTTGATGCTTTGTGGCCTATAGAGTTTTGTTGCTCGAATGCTGCTTGCTTTGTGCTTTTTTGAGTTAACTATTAAATGAATATGTTAAGTTATATGATGCAAAGGTTAAATAATTTTAGAATGATCGATTCGGATCTATTATGCAACTCTCGTTTGAGTCTACCCATTGTAGGGTTGGGGCTTTTAGTCGAAAGATTATTTAATTTTTGTTGCATGTCATTGTATTCATGAAAAGTAGATGATATTAGTAGGAGTTCTTTAGTTGATGATGCAAAAGGCGAGGTGGGAGTTCTAGGAGATTGCATCAAATAAGTGTGGGGTAGGGGGTCGAATATAGGAATATAAGCTTACTAATAAATGAAATTTGAAAAATTACTATGATTTAAAATTTATTAAAAAGATTTGAAACAATAATCTAAAACTAAATCTAGTGAAAAAATTGTTGTGCTGAGATCTAGGTTGGTAGCGTTGTGTGGGACGATCTGAAGCGAGTTTAAATGTTTATTTGAGCCAATATATGTTATAGTGTATTTTTGGCTTCCTATCCTAGTGAAATCATGGAACAAACACACAACCTTGCTTAGTTTGACGGCTGCAATATGTTTAGCATCGTGTACCAGAAATGTATCAAGGAGAGCTTATGTAGTCATTGCACATTAGACTAATATCTCTAACCAATAAGGGTTGAAGATTAAGTTCCCTTGCGTAAGCATATACTTTTATTAGGTTTTTAGTTTTGAGTGAAAAAAGTGAGTTATGAAAAAAGAAAAAGAAAAGAAAGTGAAAAAAAGTTGTGAAAAAAAAAGAAAAAAAGTTGTTGGGTGAATAAGAGCTATCAAATGATGAAGATCTTGAAGAAAGTGAAGAAATAAGGCAATTTTAAAAGTAATTATTTATTGTAATTTTTTTCTAGGTCATTTACTACATGTATGCTTGAGATCTTAATCAAAAACACATTGAGGTTAAGAAAGATTTATGGGGATGGATTTGGAAGGATGCATAAAATGAGAGTTGTTCGAAAGAAGTGGTCAAGTGTTTATGAAGATTGTGAGTATTTAGGATTGGGAAGGTTTTTCGGAAAATTTAGACCCAAATTCAAGCGTTGTTGAGGTAATGGAGAGGCTCAAAATAGATTGTCTTATGCGATGATGGTAGTTAAAGTCTTGATATGGTAATAACAAAATCAGTTTTGCTTAAAGGCAAGCAAAAGGCTAGTATGGGGGTAGTTTGATAACGTCTATTTTATGCATATATTTATGATGATTTCTTATTATTCTATACTATGTTTTTATGCTATTTAGAACTAACAAATACTAAATACGCTTTGAAATATTAAATTACAGTTAAAATGGGAGCTGGAATGCAAAAATAGGAGAAAGGAGCTAAAAAGACGCAAAAAGGATGTTGTTGGACAGCATGACCCCTCGTTAGTGTTTTGGATGACTTTTGTGTTTTGAAAAAACGGTGAATCCCAACGAATTCGCCAAGTTTAACACAAACACGACGAATTGAATAGAAGCTTCGCGATTCTTGACGTTGACTTGGGGAATACGGGATTAATAAAGAACTCGTAGAGTTGGTGTCCAAACTCGCCGATTTCACACTGAAACTATAAATAGAGCCGAAAATTAGCCTTAGTGGGAGATCTTACACCCTATATTGATTCCTACAATTATAAACCACAAGAAGTCGTTTTAAGGGTGTAAAAGGCGGTCGGAAGGCAGTTATGCTGACAGGAGCGAAGATCTGAAGGATTGGAGAGTGGATTCATGCCAAAAATCATTTGGTTTGTTGTTCTAACCAGGATTATCACTCCAAAGTGATTTTTTATGCATTTTCGTTCTAATTTGGGTGTTAAAACTCTTTCCTTTGTGTTTATGATTAGATGAGCCCTTTACTTTGTCGATTAATTGCTATTTGGATTGTTTTACTTGTGTTTAATTAATCATGTTAAGCTTGTTAAAATATCCTTATTTGTTAATGACAATTATTTTCTATTGATGACTAAGTATATTGAGGTTTTTGAACATCTGTTTGATTACTTAAATCTTATGGTTTTGTGAAAACAAGATTCTATGCCAAGTGTTGTGAACAAAACCTTAGGTTAACTAGAAAATAAGTAAATTAATGTGTGAGCATGTGAGATGACCAACCACATATGAGTTAATTGAACCAACCAATTTGATTAATTATTTCTATAAGTCTTGCTTGATTCGAACTAAACACAAGGAAACCTGTTACTTTAATCAACTGATCATTGCTTAAATTGACTTATTTGCTAAAGGATGATTAATCGTAAACATGAAACTAATCATTTTTGAAATCGGTGAACATGAATAAATAAATCTGTGTGTGCAATTATCTTTGAATTTAAAATGTAATTTGTCTAAACCAAAGTACCTAAAGAGATTTGTCTTCTGTCAGTTTATCGAGATTTATTGTTTAATCAATTGTTAGATATGAAATTCCATAAAACCTTTCTTCACTGCTTTTGTGTGTTTTGTGTAACCTATAATCAAACATTCTAAATTAATTTACTCTCGTTCCCCTTGTGTTCGACACCCTTGCTTATCAAAACTATATTATACTCGATCAGGTTCACTACCTGTAAGGTGTGGTTTAGATGCGATTGACTACGACTTATAAATAAAAAACTAGTGCATTAATTATTCACATCAAGTTCATATGAAGGAGTTACGATTTTCTCATAGACTTTAATAGTATAATCTCTATAAAAATATGAATTTAAAATAGAGTGAGATTTAGTTGTTGATACCTAAAGTAAAGTTGTAGTGCTCTTCGAGAGGATTCTTGGGATATAAAGAACTATAAGACATGTTTTCCAAATTGGTTCGGTTTTGGGCATTAAGGAGTAAAAAAAATGATTTTAAGGGAAATTTGAGTGTCACGACGTGACCAAAGGGATGTCATGACATGACAATTCATTTGAAGAACGCATATCTGGGTGTTAGCCACAACGTGACATGTGGGTGGTCAGGACATGATAAGTGATGTAGACCAAGCCCATGATCTTTTAGGGTTTCCTTCATATTTAAATCCCATAAATGCGAAATTAGTATTCATTTCTCAGCCTCCATCTCTCTCAAACCTCAAAAACCATAATCGTAACCACTATTGGTGGCTCTCAGCTTATTTTAGTGGTTTTAGTGCTCTTTGAAGGAGGTAGAAGAAGATTTGTTGCAAGGATTAAGCAAGCAACACCTTCTCATATTTGATATCAGCTTTTGGACCTTTGGTAAGGATTCAAGCTTCTACCATTATGGTTTATTCACTTAGACCTAATTTTTTCTAGTCCTTTTTGGTTCATGTTTATGATTTGAGTGAATGGGTAGAAAAAAGTTGACAAGTTTATGGATGCCTAGAGTCCCTAGAGCATCACATCTTATGGATCTAAGGATCAATTGTGGATAGTGAACCTTGCATGCGGTTTAGGTCATTTTCTTGCTTTTTGACCTAGGTTGTTTATAGGACATGCATGGAGCATGAATGTCCATAAAGTTGTCATTTTTATGAACCTCTAGAGTCCCTTAAAGTTATTTGAAAATTTTGGGTGGAAGACTTGATGGATTAACGACTCAAACCGATAAGATGTTCCTTCATATGGTGGTCACGACATGTAATACAGAATATCACGACATGATAATGATGGATCATTCATCTATGTTGTCTTGTTTTGTTCACGGTGTGACCAAGGAGGGTTCACGTCCTAGTGCTTACTATGTGAGTTGTTTGTGACCAAGTTGGTTGAGTTTGTGTGAGACCGAGTTTGGAATCGGGCTGAGTGCATTCTCATGATGTGACCAAGGGCTAGTCACGATGTGAGGGTCAAGTGTTAGTAATGTTGACCTTCACTTTGACCATTAACTTTTTGGCATGGTGGACTTTTGGTCAAATTGTTGGATTCAAAGTATAAGCTAAGGTTGAACTTTGTATGATTTAATAGGTGTGTCGTAGCACCGGTTGCATGCTACTGAGTTGTGGTTTAGCTGGCTTCATGAGTGAGTTGAATCTTCTCACTATACTATGTAGGATGTTAGTTGTCTTTGTGACTCTTGCATTTGTGTGTTGGGATGGGCCCATTGATATGTTGGGTTTGGCTTATTGTATTGTTGGGATGGGCCCTTTATATTGTTAGGTTGGCCCCATTGTATTATTGGGTTGGGTACAACCATATACTAGCTTGGGCCCGTTGATATGTCGGACCGGGCCCATTGTATAGTGTGTGGTAATTTGGTGAGCTCACAAAGATTTAGGCTTACGGGTTGTGGTTGAAAATTTTCCAGGTACTTCTAGTTGCAGAGGGAAGCATCTGACATGATCGCACAACATCCCCTTGAATTTATTCTACATTGTTATTTGGTTTCACTTTGATGTTGTGATGATTTTTTCTATGATTGACTTGGAATAACTGGTTTTATTTTTGGGTGTTTCAAAAATTGGAAATTTTACTATTATTTTTAGGACGTTACAAATTGGTATCAGAGCCTTGTTTTCAGAGATTTGGGCATACTCTCGGGAGTGTCTGCACTCAAATTGAGGAATTGATAATCTTTTGAAAGAAAATAAACTTTCTAAAAGATTTATACAAAGAAAGGGGTGCGATGCATGCAATCAACCGAGTTCAAGTAAGTGAATCTCAGAATACCCATACATTCTAATATGTTATATGTGCTTTGCATGCTAGGAGTTAGCATGATAATATGTTGAGGGTTGCATGCTAGAATGCCTATTATCAGAGATGCCTATTAGGATGGATGCATGTTGATGCTTTGTGGCCTATAGAGTTTTGTTGCTCGAATGCTGCTTGCTTTGTGCTTTTTTGAGTTAACTATTAAATGAATATGTTATGTTATATGATGCAAAGGTTAAATAATTTTAGAATGATCGATTCGGATCTATTATGCAACTCTCGTTTGAGTCTACCCATTGTAGGGTTGGGGCTTTTAGTCGAAAGATTATTTAAGTTTTGTTGCATGTCATTGTATTCATGAAAAGTAGATGATATTAGTAGGAGTTCTTTAGTGGATGATGCAAAAGGCGAGGTGGGAGTCCTAGGAGATTGCATCAAATAAGTGTGGGGTAGGGGTCGAATATAGGAATATAAGCTTACTAATAAATGAAATTTGAAAAATTACTATGATTTAAAATTTATTAAAAAGATTTGAAACAATAATCTAAAACTAAATCTAGTGAAAAAATTGTTGTGCTGAGATCTAGGTTGGTAGCGTTGTGTGGGACGATCTGAAGCGAGTTTAAATGTTTATTTGAGCCAATATATGTTATAGTGTATTTGTGGCTTCCTATCCTGGTGAAATCATGGTACAAACACACAACCTTGCTTAGTTTGACGGCTGCAATATGTTTAGCATCGTGTACCAGAAATGTATCCAGGAGAGCTTATGTAGTCATTGCACATTAGACTAATATCTCTAACCAATAAGGGTTGAAGATTAAGTTCCCTTGCGTAAGCATATACTTTTATTAGGTTTTTAGTTTTGAGTGATAAAAGTGAGTTATGAAAAAAGAAAAAGAAAAGAAAGTGAAAAAAAGTTGTGAAAAAAAAAAGAAAAAAAGTTGTTGGGTGAATAAGAGCTATCAAATGATGAAGATCTTGAAGAAAGTGAAGAAATAAGGCAATTTTCAAAGTAATTATTTATTGTAATTTTTTTTCTAGGTCATTTACTACATGTATGCTTGAGATCTTAATCAAAAACACATTGAGTTTAAGAAAGATTTATGGGCATGGATTTGCAAGGATGCATAAAATGAGAGTTGTTCGAAAGAAGTGGTCAAGTGTTTATGAAGATTGTGAGTATTTTGGATTAAGAAGGTTTTTCGGAAAATTTAGACCCAAATTCAAGCGTTGTTGAGGTAATGGAGAGGCTCAAAATAGATTGTCTTATGCGATGATGGTAGTTAAAGTCTTGATATGGTAATAACAAAATCAGTTTTGCTTAAAGTCAAGCAAAAGGCTAGTATGGGGGTAGTTTGATAACGTCTATTTTATGCATATATTTATGACGATTTCTTATTATTCTATACTATGTTTTTATGCTATTTAGAACTAACAAATACTAAATACGCTTTGAAATATTAAATTACAGTTAAAATGGGAGCTGGAATGCAAAAATAGGAGAAAGGAGCTAAAAAGACGCAAAAAGAATGTTGTTGGACAGCATGACCCCTCGTTAGTGTTTTGGATGACTTTTGTATTTTGAAAAAACGGTGAATCCCAACGAACTCGCCAAGTTTAACACAAACACGACGTGTTGAGTAGAAGCTTCGCGATTCTTGACGTTGACTTGGGGAATACGGGATTAATAAAGAACTCGTAGAGTTGGTGTCCAAACTCGCCAATTTCACACTGAAACTATAAATAGAGCCGAAAATTAGCCTTAGTGGGAGATCTTACACCCTATATTGATTCCTACAATTATAAACCCCAAGAAGTCGTTTTAAGGGTGTAAAAGGCGGTCGAAAGGCAGTTATGCTGACAGGAGCGAAGATCTGAAGGATTGGAGAGCGGATTCATGCCAAAAATCATTTGGTTTGTTGTTCTGACAAGGATTATCACTCCAAAGTGATTTTTTATGCATTTGCGTTCTAATTAGGGTGTTAAAACCCTTTCCTTTGTGTTTATGATTAGATGAGCCCTTTACTTTGTCGATTAATTGCTATTTGGATTGTTTTATTTGTGTTTAATTAATCATGTTAAGCTTGTTAAAATACCCTTATTTGTTAATGACAATTATTTTCTATTGATGACTAAGTATATTGAGGTTTTTGAACATCTGTTTGATTACATAAATCTTATGGTTTTCTGAAAACAAGATTCTATGCCTAGTGTTGTGAACAAAACCTTAGGTTAACTAGAAAATAAGTAAATTAATGTGTGAGCATGTGAGATGACCAACCACATATGAGTTAATTGAACCAACCAATTTGATTAATTATTTCTATAAGTCTTGCTTGATTCGAACTAAACACAAGGAAACCTGTTACTTTAATCAACTGATCATTGCTTAAATTGACTTATTTGCTAAAGGATTATTAATCGTAAACATGAAACTAATCATTCTTGAAATCGGTGAACATGAATAAATAAATCTGTGTGTGCAATTATCTTTGAATTTAAGATGTAATTTGTCTAAACCAAAGTACCTAAAGAGATTTGTCTTCTGTCAGTTTATCGAGATTTATTGTTTAATCAATTGTTAGATATGAAATTCCATAAAACCTTTCTTCACTGCTTTTGTGTGTTTTGTGTAACCTATAATCAAACATTCTAAATTAATTTACTCTCGTTCCCCTTGTGTTCGACACCCTTGCTTATCAAAACTATATTATACTCGATCAGGTTCACTACCTGTAAGGTGTGGTTTAGATGCGATTGACTAGGACTTATAAATAAAAAACTAGTGCATTAATTATTCACATCAAGTTCATATGAAGGAGTTACGATTTTTTCATAGACTTTAATAGTATAATCTCTATAAAAATATGAATTTAAAATAGAGTGAGATTTAGTTGTTGATACCTAAAGTAAAGTTGTAGTGCTCTTCGAGAGGATTCTTGGGATATAAAGAACTATAAGACATGTTTTCCAAATTGGTTCGGTTTTAGGCATTAAGGAGTAAAAAAAATGATTTTAAGGGAAAACTGAGTGTCACGACGTGACCAAAGGGATGTCATGACATGACAATTCATTTGAAGAACGCATATCTGGGTGTTAGCCACAACGTGACATGTGGGTGGTTAGGACATGATAAGTGATGTAGACCAAGCCCATGATCTTTTAGGGTTTCCTTCATATTTAAATCCCATAAACGCGAAATTAGTATTCATTTCTCAGCCTCCATCTCTCTCAAACCTCAAAAACCATAATCGTAACCACTATTGGTGGCTCTTAGCTTATTTTAGTGGTTTTAGTGCTCTTTGAAGCAGGTAGAAGAAGATTTGTTGCAAGGATTAAGCAAGCAACACCTTCTCATATTTGATATCAGCTTTTGGACCTTTGGTAAGGATTCAAGCTTCTACCATTATGATTTATTCACTTAGACCTAATTTTTTCTAGTCCTTTTTGGTTCATGTTTATGATTTGAGTGAATGGGTAGAAAAAAGTTGACAAGTTTATGGATGCCTAGAGTCCCTAGAGCATCACATCTTATGGATCTAAGGATCAATTGTGGATAGTGAACCTTGCATGCGGTTTAGGTCATTTTCTTGCTTTTTGACCTAGGTTGTTTATAGGACATGCATGGAGCATGAATGTCCATAAAGTTGTCATTTTTATGAACCTCTAGAGTCCCTTAAAGTTATTTGAAAATTTTGGGTGGAAGACTTAATGGATTAACGACTCAAACCGATAAGATGTTGCTTCATATGGTGGTCACGACATGTAATACAAAATATCACGTCATGATAATGATGGATCATTCATCTATGTTGTCTTGTTTTGTTCACGGTGTGACCAAGGAGGGTTCACTTCCTAGTGCTTACTATGTGAGTTGTTTGTGACCAAGTTGGTTGAGTTTGTGTGAGACCGAGTTTGGAATCGGGCTGAGTGCATTCTCATGATGTGACCAAGGGCTAGTCACGACGTGAGGGTCAAGTGTTAGTAATGTTGACTTTCACTTTGACCATTAACTTTTTGGCATGGTGGACTTTTGGTCAAATTTTTGGATTCAAAGTATAGGCTAAGGTTGGACCTTGTATGATTTAATAGGTGTGTCGTAGCACTGGTTGCATGGTACTGAGTTGTGGTTTAGCTGGCTTCATGAGTCAATTGAATCTTCTCACTATACTATGTAGGATGTTAGTTGTCTTTGTGACTCTTGCATTTGTGTGTTGGGATGGGCCCATTGATATGTTGGGTTTGGCTTATTGTATTGTTGGGATGGGCCCATTATATTGTTAGGTTGGGCCCATTGCATTATTGGGATGGGTACAACCATATACTAGCTTGGGCCCGTTGATATGTCGGACTGGGCCCATTATATAGTGTGTGGTAATTTGGTGAGCTCACAAAGATTTATGCTTACGGGTTGTGGTTGAAAATTTTCCAGGTACTTCTAGTTGCAGAGGGAAGTGCCTGACATGATCCCACAACGTCCCCTTGAATTTATTCTACATTGTTATTTGGTTTCACTTTGATGTTGTGATGATTTTTTTTCTATGATTGACTTGGAATAACTGGTTTTATTTTTGGGTGTTTCAAAAATTGGAAATTTTACTATTATTTTTAGGACGTTACAAATTGGTATCAGAGCCTTGTTTTAGAGATTTGGGCATACTCTCGGGAGTGTCTGCACTCAAATTGAGGAATTGATAATCTTTTGAAAGAAAATAAACTTTCTAAAAGATTTATACAAAGAAATGATTGCGATGCATGCAATCAACCGAGTTCAAGTAAGTGAATCTCAGAATACCCATACATTCTAATATGTTATATGTGCTTTGCATGCTAGGAGTTAGCATGATAATATGTTGAGGGTTGCATGCTAGAATGCCTATTATCAGAGATGCCTATTAGGATGGATGCATGTTGATGCTTTGTGGCCTATAGAGTTTTGTTGCTCGAATGCTGCTTGCTTTGTGCTTTTTTGAGTTAACTATTAAATGAATATGTTAAGTTATATGATGCAAAGGTTAAATAATTTTAGAATGATCGATTCGGATCTATTATGCAACTCTCGTTTGAGTCTACCCATTGTAGGGTTGGGGCTTTTAGTCGAAAGATTATTTAATTTTTGTTGCATGTCATTGTATTCATGAAAAGTAGATGATATTAGTAGGAGTTCTTTAGTTGATGATGCAAAAGGCGAGGTGGGAGTTCTAGGAGATTGCATCAAATAAGTGTGGGGTAGGGGGTCGAATATAGGAATATAAGCTTACTAATAAATGAAATTTGAAAAATTACTATGATTTAAAATTTATTAAAAAGATTTGAAACAATAATCTAAAACTAAATCTAGTGAAAAAATTGTTGTGCTGAGATCTAGGTTGGTAGCGTTGTGTGGGACGATCTGAAGCGAGTTTAAATGTTTATTTGAGCCAATATATGTTATAGTGTATTTTTGGCTTCCTATCCTAGTGAAATCATGGAACAAACACACAACCTTGCTTAGTTTGACGGCTGCAATATGTTTAGCATCGTGTACCAGAAATGTATCCAGGAGAGCTTATGTAGTCATTGCACATTAGACTAATATCTCTAACCAATAAGGGTTGAAGATTAAGTTCCCTTGCGTAAGCATATACTTTTATTAGGTTTTTAGTTTTGAGTGAAAAAAGTGAGTTATGAAAAAAGAAAAAGAAAAGAAAGTGAAAAAAAGTTGTGAAAAAAAAAGAAAAAAAGTTGTTGGGTGAATAAGAGCTATCAAATGATGAAGATCTTGAAGAAAGTGAAGAAATAAGGCAATTTTAAAAGTAATTATTTATTGTAATTTTTTTCTAGGTCAGTTACTACATGTATGCTTGAGATCTTAATCAAAAACACATTGAGGTTAAGAAAGATTTATGGGGATGGATTTGGAAGGATGCATAAAATGAGAGTTGTTCGAAAGAAGTGGTCAAGTGTTTATGAAGATTGTGAGTATTTAGGATTGGGAAGGTTTTTCGGAAAATTTAGACCCAAATTCAAGCGTTGTTGAGGTAATGGAGAGGCTCAAAATAGATTGTCTTATGCGATGATGGTAGTTAAAGTCTTGATATGGTAATAACAAAATCAGTTTTGCTTAAAGGCAAGCAAAAGGCTAGTATGGGGGTAGTTTGATAACGTCTATTTTATGCATATATTTATGATGATTTCTTATTATTCTATACTATGTTTTTATGCTATTTAGAACTAACAAATACTAAATACGCTTTGAAATATTAAATTACAGTTAAAATGGGAGCTGGAATGCAAAAATAGGAGAAAGGAGCTAAAAAGACGCAAAAAGGATGTTGTTGGACAGCATGACCCCTCGTTAGTGTTTTGGATGACTTTTGTGTTTTGAAAAAACGGTGAATCCCAACGAATTCGCCAAGTTTAACACAAACACGACGAGTTGAATAGAAGCTTCGCGATTCTTGACGTTGACTTGGGGAATACGGGATTAATAAAGAACTCGTAGAGTTGGTGTCCAAACTCGCCGATTTCACACTGAAACTATAAATAGAGCCGAAAATTAGCCTTAGTGGGAGATCTTACACCCTATATTGATTCCTACAATTATAAACCCCAAGAAGTCGTTTTAAGGGTGTAAAAGGCGGTCGGAAGGCAGTTATGCTGACAGGAGCGAAGATCTGAAGGATTGGAGAGTGGATTCATGCCAAAAATCATTTGGTTTGTTGTTCTAACCAGGATTATCACTCCAAAGTGATTTTTTATGCATTTTCGTTTTAATTTGGGTGTTAAAACCCTTTCCTTTGTGTTTATGATTAGATGAGCCCTTTACTTTGTCGATTAATTGCTATTTGGATTGTTTTATTTGTGTTTAATTAATCATGTTAAGCTTGTTAAATTATCCTTATTTGTTAATGACAATTATTTTCTATTGATGACTAAGTATATTGAGGTTTTTGAACATCTGTTTGATTACTTAAATCTGATGGTTTTGTGAAAACAAGATTCTATGCCTAGTGTTGTGAGCAAAACCTTAGGTTAACTAGAAAATAAGTAAATTAATGTGTGAGCATGTGAGATAACCAACCACATATGAGTTAATTGAACCAACCAATTTGATTAATTATTTCTATAAGTCTTGCTTGATTCGAACTAAACACAAGGAAACCTGTTACTTTAATCAACTGATCATTGCTTAAATTGACTTATTTGCTAAAGGATTATTAATCGTGAACATGAAACTAATCATTTTTGAAATCGGTGAGCATGTATAAATAAATCTATGTGTGCAATTATCTTTGAATTTAAGATGTAATTTGTCTAAACCAAAGTACCTAAAGAGATTTGTCTTCTGTCAGTTTATCGAGATTTATTGTTTAATCAATTGTTAGATATGAAATTCCATAAAACCTTTCTTCACTGCTTTTGTGTGTTTTGTGTAACCTATAATCAAACATTCTAAATTAATTTACTCTCGTTCCCCTTGTGTTCGACACCCTTGCTTATCAAAACTATATTATACTCGATCAGGTTCACTACCTGTAAGGTGTGGTTTAGATGCGATTGACTACGACTTATAAATAAAAAACTAGTGCATTAATTATTCACATCAAGTTCATATGAAGGAGTTACGATTTTCTCATAGACTTTAATAGTATAATCTCTATAAAAATATGAATTTAAAATAGAGTGAGATTTAGTTGTTGATACCTAAAGTAAAGTTGTAGTGCTCTTCGAGAGGATTCTTGGGATATAAAGAACTATAAGACATGTTTTCCAAATTGGTTCGGTTTTGGGCATTAAGGAGTAAAAAAAATGATTTTAAGGGAAATTTGAGTGTCACGACGTGACCAAAGGGATGTCATGACATGACAATTCATTTGAAGAACGCATATCTGGGTGTTAGCCACAACGTGACATGTGGGTGGTCAGGACATGATAAGTGATGTAGACCAAGCCCATGATCTTTTAGGGTTTCCTTCATATTTAAATCCCATAAATGCGAAATTAGTATTCATTTCTCAGCCTCCATCTCTCTCAAACCTCAAAAACCATAATCGTAACCACTATTGGTGGCTCTCAGCTTATTTTAGTGGTTTTAGTGCTCTTTGAAGGAGGTAGAAGAAGATTTGTTGCAAGGATTAAGCAAGCAACACCTTCTCATATTTGATATCAGCTTTTGGACCTTTGGTAAGGATTCAAGCTTCTACCATTATGGTTTATTCACTTAGACCTAATTTTTTCTAGTCCTTTTTGGTTCATGTTTATGATTTGAGTGAATGGGTAGAAAAAAGTTGACAAGTTTATGGATGCCTAGAGTCCCTAGAGCATCACATCTTATGGATCTAAGGATCAATTGTGGATAGTGAACCTTGCATGCGGTTTAGGTCATTTTCTTGCTTTTTGACCTAGGTTGTTTATAGGACATGCATGGAGCATGAATGTCCATAAAGTTGTCATTTTTATGAACCTCTAGAGTCCCTTAAAGTTTTTTGAAAATTTTGGGTGGAGGACTTAATGGATTAACGACTCAAACCGATAAGATGTTGCTTCATATGGTGGTCACGACATGTAATACAAAATATCACGTCATGATAATGATGGATCATTCATCTATCTTGTCTTGTTTTGTTCACGGTGTGACCAAGGAGGGTTCACGTCCTAGTGCTTACTATGTGAGTTGTTTGTGACCAAGTCGGTTGAGTTTGTGTGAGACCGAGTTTGGAATCGGGTTGAGTGCATTCTCATGATGTGACCAAGGGCTAGTCACGACGTGAGGGTCAAGTGTTAGTAATGTTGACTTTCACTTTGACCATTAACTTTTTGGCATGGTGGACTTTTGGTCAAATTGTTGGATTTAAAGTATAGGCTAAGGTTGGACCTTGTATGATTTAATAGGTGTGTCGTAGCACCGGTTGCATGGTACTGAGTTGTGGTTTAGTTGGCTTCATTTGTCAGTTGAATCTTCTCACTATACTATGTAGGATGTTAGTTGTCTTTGTGACTCTTGCATTTGTGTGTTGGGATGGGCCCATTGATATGTTGGGTTTGGCTTATTGTATTGTTGGGATGGGCCCATTATATTGTTAGGTTGGGCCCATTGCATTATTGGGTTGGGTACAACCATATACTAGCTTGGGCCCGTTGATATGTCGAACTGGGCCCATTGTATAGTGTGTGGTAATTTGTTGAGCTCACAAAGCTTTATGCTTACAGGTTGTGGTTGAAATTTTTCCAGGTACTTCTAGCTGCAGAGGGAAGCGCCTGACATGATCGCACAACATCCCCTTTAATTTATTCTACATTGTTATTTGGTTTCACTTTGATGTTGTGATTATTATTTTTTTGTATGATTGACTTGGAATAACTGGTTTTATTTTTGGGTGTTTCAAAGATTGGAAATTTTACTATTATTTTTATGACGTTACAAATTGGTATCAGAGCCTTGTTTTTAGAGATTTGGGCATACTCTCGGGAGTGTCTGCACTCAAATTGAGGAATTGATAATCTTTTGAAAGAAAATAAACTTTCTAAAAGATTTATACAAAGAAAGGGATGCGATGCATGCAATCAACCGAGTTCAAGTAAGTGAATCTCAGAATACCCATACATTATAATATGTTATATGTGCTTTGCATGCTTGGAGTTAGCATGATAATATGTTGAGGGTTGCATGCTAGAATGCCTATTATCAGAGATGCCTATTAGGATGGATGCATGTTGATGCTTTGTGGCCTATAGAGTTTTGTTGCTCGAATGCTGCTTGCTTTGTGCTTTTTTGAGTTAACTATTAAATGAATATGTTAAGTTATATGATGCAAAGGTTAAATAATTTTAGAATGATCGATTCGGATCTATTATGCAACTCTTGTTTGAGTCTACCCGTTGTAGGGTTGGGGCTTTTAGTCGAAAGATTATTTAAGTTTTGTTGCATGTCATTGTATTCATGAAAAGTAGATGATATTAGTAGGAGTTCTTTAGTGAATGATGGAAAAGGCGAGGTGGGAGTCCTAGGAGATCCTAGGAAGTGTTGTAGTAGGAGTAGGCATTGTTTAGCGAGTTTTGGGAGTATCATTCTAAGAAGGTGACTTAGAGGATTCAGGATGATTCTTGAGGAAAAGTATCGATAGGTGTGAAAGGTAGTATTGGGCCCGTACTACTAAAACCACAGGGTCTGTACTCGAATCAGGGAAAGTCACAAGGATTTTGAGAAGCCTGTGGGGTGAGGAATTCTTTGGCTATGTTTTGATCATTTGTATGGTTGCTTTTTGAGTATAGTGATGATCACTCATGGAGGAGGTTCTAGTTTTGGTTTAGGTTCAAGCTTTGGTGCTAAACCGATTCATGAGTTCGTTACATCTGAGATTTCCCGCGGTATTTTGGATGCGAATCATGTGATGTTTGGTACCATCAAGGAGGGAATCAATGAGATGTCTGATGAGCAGCTTGGAGCCTTTTGTGTAGAGATTGTGTCTGGACGGATCTAGGTACAAATTCTTTCTTTTCGGGAGTTCAAAGCTTGCGGAGCCCCAAAGTTTTTTTGGAATAAGGACCCTATTACGAGTACACGATGGAGTGTTGACATGCAGAATACTCGGTGGAATAGTTTTTGCTCTAAGGGATCGAATGTGGGATTTACATCTTGCCTTATGAGGGATGGAACATGTGACGAGTGGGAAGATGTTGGTCACTCTTTGGGAGCTGAGGCTGTTTCGATGATGTCTTGGACATATTTTGTGGCGAGATTCAAGGCGGAGTTTTCACGGGTCATTAAGGTGCAACTGTTGGCAAGGGAGTTTCAGGACCTTAGCCAGATGACGGAGACTATGGTGGAGATCACTGCCAAGCTCAGAGAGAGAGCTTTTTTGGTTCTATAGAGTCCCTAAAGCATCATATCTTATGGATCTATGGATTGGTTGTGGATTGTGAACATTGCATGAGTTTTAGGTCATTTTCTTGCCTTTTGACCTAGGTTGGGTAGAGGACATGAATGGAGCATGCATGTCTATAAAGTTTTCATATTTGTAAACCTATGGAGTCCCTTAAAGCTTTATGGAAACTTGGAATTATAGACTAGATGGATTAAGGACTCAAACTATCAATATGTTGCTCAAACGGTGGTCACGATGTGACATAGGGAATATCACGACGTGACAATAGTGGATCTATCATTTATCTTCTCATGTTGTGTTCACGAGATGACCAAGGAGGATTGACATCGTGGTGCTTCCTAGCTGAGTTGTTAGTGACCAAGTTGGCTGATTTGGTACGAGACCGAGTTTGGAATCAGTTTGAGTGCATTTTCATGATGTAACCAAGGGTTTGTTATGGCGCGATGGTCAACTGTTAGTAGTGTTGACTTTTACTCTTATTGTTCGCTTTTTAGCATGGTGGACTCTTGCTCTAATTGGTAGATTCGGGGTATAGGCTAAGGTTGGACCTCATATGATTTGATAGGTGTGTTGTAGCACCGATTCTGTGGCATTGAGTTGTGGTTTAGTTGGCTTAGTGGGTCAGGTGAGTCTTCTCACTATATTGTGTAAGATGCTAGCTGTCTTTGTGACTCTTGCATTTGTATATTGTGTTAGGCCCATTGATATGATAGGTTTGTCCCATTGATCTGTTGGGTTGGGCCCACTAATATGATGGGTTTGGCTCATTGATATGTGTTGGGTTTTAGTTCAAAAATAGTTTCATAAACTTGAAAAAAAAGACAATGGAAGACTTTAATTTTTTAGAAATAACATAAACATTTTATACCCACGAACGATCTTCTTGCAAGCTATAAAAAGATTAACACACCAACCAAAGAATAGGTGAAGAAATAACAACCTTTGTAGTTATTTAGGTCCTCTCGGGAGTCTTGGAAGTTGATTAAGAATGTGGGACCTTTGAGACACCAACAATGACTCAAGTCGATGCAGGTGCTAGTCCAAAACTTTTAAACCCTTAATCTTTAAGTTCATAACCAATATGAACTTAAAGAGGGCTTGAAGATGCAAGTGTTCTTCAAGTTTTCTAACCAAAACTAGAGAGAAAGGGAGAGGGAAGAGAGGATTCAGATTTTGCATCAAGGAATGAATGTGAAAATAGTCCAAGTGCAAGCTCTCTTACTTATATGCATAAAGTGAAGTTATTAACCATTAGTCCTTAGTACTTTAAGCAAACATGTCCCCATTGTCATAAGCATGTCTCTCATGCCTTTAAAGCAAGATTAGAAAAGTCATACACTTCTTCTTTTTATGCATATCTCGAAAATTGCATAGAGAAGAAGAAAGAAAGTCAAACTTTTATAAACACTTTTATAAAATATAAACCTTGTCTTTTAGGAAAAAGACAAAAGGATATAACGACTCCAAAAGTTTGTACATGACTTATAAATCATACCATTTGATGTATATTAAGTTACTTGTTAATGGAATTTCTTATTTCCATGAAATAAATAATTTCCAATTTAATTATAAGAGTTTTATTGAATATTCATTAAAATCAATTTCTAATAAATAATCAATTGTATCAAGTTGTTGTTAGTGTGACCCATTAGTATCATATGTTGTTTAGTAATATCACTTTAATATGACTCTTGAGCATACTAGGCCTTTCAATTTCCCACTTGCGTAAGACTCATATTAGACTGATATAGACAGTGGTGAACGTCTAGCAACATTTCACTACCCCTATGTCATAACTAGTATTTTAGCTAGGAAAATTTTATCCTCGTGTAATCTTTCAACTATTGTAAAGCATATACTCTAAGTGAATATCAATCAATTCCCATTCAAATACATCTCTCATGCTCAAGTAACGGTTGGAAACCTAGAAAACCCGGTTCAAGTTTACTATGGACTAGGATTTTCTTGTTGGGCCTAATGAGCCAATAAACTTTCAATTCTAATATCTTGGGCCTGGAATCCTTAATTGGACTCTAAAGGGACCCACATTCATAAAACTTAACACTTTGGGCCATGTGGACCTAATATGGTCCATGTTAATCCAAATGGGCCAAGATGGGCCATAATAACTTCAATAGCCCTAATGGGCCGTAAACCTCATTTCTCTGGTTCTAATGGGCTGTGAACCACCTAATGGACTTGTAGTCGTGAGCCATACTAATGGCCCACTGGGCCGAAAAATATTATTGGGCCTATGAAATTCGGACAAAGCCAAGAATTTGAGCCTAAAACCACTTTTCCTTCATTCCATTAAGCCCATTCTCGACCCAAGGTTAAAAAAAGAAGTGAAATTAAGAGGTTTAATGAGCATTAGACACATGATTATTTCATGGAGGATCTCCATGGGACATCCCTTCACTCTCTCTCTCTCTCTCTCTCTCTTATCCCTTATTCTTCTCAGCCGAAACACCCTCACACCACCTCATTTCATTCAAAAATCCTTCAAATAACTCTCTCTAGAAAAACCCCCTTCCTCCTCCAAATTTTCGAAGATTTAGAGTTCCTTTCAAGAGGATTCTTCACCAATATCATCATCCTTGGTAAGTTTTTGCTTAGATCCATGGTATAGCTTCTTGATTTCTTCAAAAATCTCCTCTTAACTCATGCCATTTCATGAATCATGCATCTTAGAGCCATCTAAGTTCTAAAGTTCTTCAAGAAGCTTGCTAGGACCAAAATCTCTCCATTTCTTCCTCAAAACGGAAACATCAAACCAAAGGTGAGTTCATACCCCCTTATTTTCGGTTTTTACATGTTTTTTTAGGGGGGGGGGGGAGAATACAAGTGTTTATGTGTAGATCTATGTATTTATGCATGTTATGCATGATTTTCTTGGTTTATGTTGTGATTATGTGATAAAACTTGATAAATCTCGAAAACTTTAACAAAAATTGGTGAGATCCATAAACTAAACTACTCTAGTCATCATACTACAAAGAATAAAAGTGTTACACCTGCTTAAGAGGTGAAAAAACCAAACAAAAATCTTGTATAAGGATCATTTTTGACAAATAAAAAAAAGTTTTAGACAATTGTGAAACTTTTGGTTTTATAAGGATCAAAAAGGTCACTATTGTATAAAAATGATTTTTTATAATAATCATACTTTTCAAAGGGCCAAAAGTGTAATATTTAGCATTATGGGCCTCAATTTGGGCCATACGGCTTTTTGGGCCCAAATTGCAAAAATATCAATTTTTAGGGATTAAAATGTTATTTCATCAAAATTTTTGCCAAAAATGAAAATAAATGCAAATAAGGGCTGAAAATGACTCTTATTTCATAATTGGGCCAAAAATGTTAATTTTATAAAAATTGGGCCAATAATGTCATTTTATTCAAATAAGGGCTGAAAATATAATTTTCTTCAGAGATGGGCTGAAAAATGTCAATATATGTATTTTTGGGCCAAATCCGCCAATTACTAAACATTTGGGCCGAAAATATAAATTTTTATGAATTACTGGGCTAAAATGTTATTTTTAATTATAATAGAACAAAAATGACATTTTATGTAAAAATAAGCCTTTCAATGTTCAAATTAGTTCTTAAAGGACATAAAGTGTAATTTTATTAAACGTGAGTTCAAATTATAGAATTTTGACGTAACGAACTAAAAGTATCATTGTAACAAAACATTGGACTTTTTATAACATTATGGATATATGTTTCAAATAAAGAACTATACTATAATGAACGAACGGAATACAACGGTACGACTACTAGGCCTAGTACTCACTATACATGTTTATTGGGCCTTCATGATCCATTCGTAAGTTTGTTGGGCCCAATATAATCATTTGATGTCTATTGGGCCTTCGCGATCCAATTACATGCTTAAAGGACCTAAATTAGCTTTTACATGTTATTGGACCTTAATGGCCCATTTACATGCTAATTTAGCCTGGAATAATTCATCATATGCTTAACGGGCTTTAACGTGTCCATTTGCATACTTAACAAGTCTTGAAATAACTTACATGTCTAATGGGCCACAGTTGTTTTTGGGCCTTATCCTTTCACATTCATGTACCATTTAGTGTTCGTAATTCTAAATATATAAGACATTATACATATTCATGTGGCAACAATTAGGATCTAGTTATACTTGTCGATTGACACCATTGAGTGTATGACCGTAGCCTGTAGATATGATCAGAGTCTCCTAGAGGGAGAGCGAGAGTTTGTGTATAGATCTATACAGGGGTGACTCCCCCGCACCTGAATTTTTTGCTACAGTTAGACTAGGCCAATCTAGGGTGACAACACCTTGATCAAAACAGACATTTGGAAAAATGCCAAGACAGGCGAATCAGTCACTATCATGCATGGTTATAACAACTCACTTAGAGATCCATTACCATCACCACACTACGAAAATCAAAACTCATAAAACTTATTGATACAAAGCAAATCATACGATAAGGCAAGGACCACAACATTTTTATAATTTAGAAAATATAAGATTTTCTGGGGAAATACTATTATTCAGTTACCTTACTCACAATAGAAAGAATACAAATAAATTTGGACTGCATACTTATACATGTTTTTACTATGAAATTCACACATGCATCTATACTCGATTTTTCATATCGTTTTCAGACTAATTACAGAAAATTTCGAATTTTCTGGGTTTTACAAATAATACAAAGACTTTAATTCAAACGTGCTTATGAACTCACCAATATTATATATGTTGACCGTTTTCAAAATAACTTGTATTCTCAGGTAATCGTTAAGCGGGGAAACTTTCAACTGTAGGAATTTATTGTGTGTAATGTCAATCATCGTACAATTAATATTTTGGGAATATGTAATCTAAGACAATGTACTTGATGTGAATAATACCAGTTGTAATATGTAATGTTTGGTGATGATTGTGTTATGTTTCATGTATATTCATTGTGGTGATATTTCAATTTATAGTCACACGAGCCCTCGGACGTTTCCGTTGTCTGGTTCGAGGGTGTGACAGGTTGGTATCAGAACATTGTTTATAGTGAACTGGCATGTCTAACCACACATGATATGAAACTATAAACACAATGGGACTAAAAATAACTCTGAACAAATTAAATAAAATACCCACTTACATGTGCATCTTAGAAAATCAGCACAAAAATAATCTACATAAGTCTTTGGGGAAATTTGACGTTTCAATTAAACCCGGACAACATGTCATCGTATTAGGGATGAATGTAGTCTGATCAACTGCATTCCTTCAGAATACGACCGACATATGTCCAGGAATAATTGTGGTGATCAATGAACCAAAAGCTTACCCTTTTAATACCCAAAAAGGAGAATAACAAACCAAACTTAAAAATAATTAAAAATATTATAAGCATATTCTCACCACTATTTTCTCGTACAGTCACCATGGACGAAGCACATCAGGGCATCCTTTACCATCAGGCCCTAGTGGCTCAAGGATTGATTGAAGAAGACCCCGTGGTAGGACAAGAGGCAGCCTCTGACTTTGAGGCCAAGGAGTATACGGATATGGAATACGAGTTTGACGAGACTGATGATGATGATGAGGATGATAAGAACACTTATGAAGTTCTCAACAAACCTCCTACCACAAAGGTGCATCAGGACCACCCTATACCGCCAAGGAACCCCATTGGTGGAACTCGCTCTTTGGAAGAAGAAATTGCTGCTCTTCGGCAGCAGCTATTGGCAATGGAGACGTGAGTGGTACGAACGGAACAGGAAAGGGATGAATTCATTGGGGAAATGACCAAGATGGCTAATTTAGTAGCACAACATTTCGGAATATGATATCACTACTACCATTAGACGCGTCTCATCACAACTAGGACCCACTCCATCACCTACTAGTATCGTTATAACTTTCCTTTTTATATATATGACTATTTTATGTACTACCAACCATATGTTTAAGTGGTTACATTATTCATATGGTCATCATGCTGTCACATTTTACACTTTCTCCTATGTGTTGTATGCCTTTAAGGCAAAATTTTCATGTACTAAAATGGATACTATTAGTAGAAATATTACGTGTTTTGTCGTGATGTTGTTATCTGCTATGTGACTTATTTCTTTGTTTCATGATAAATTATGAAGTTAACTACATGCACGAATCGAATCACCGAGAGAGTAGTACTCTAAACCTAATATACGCTAGGCGCTCATCATCTCTCTGTTTTATGATAAAAGATGCCTCAAAGGAACCCGCCAATGAACAACGATGCAACTCCACCACCACCGCCGCCACCGACAATTCCAGAGATGAACTCAGCTGCTTTCCAAGCAGCAGTTTCCGCTGCAGTTGCAGTAGCTCTAACGCAAATCTACAATGGAAAAAATGGTGGAGGCAATGGGAATGGAGCTGGAATTTCCGATCAAGGAATGAATTAAGGGCCTACCAAGGCCTGTACTTACAAAGACTTCACCAACGCCAAACTGCGAACCTTTAACGGAATGGGAGGTGTAATAACCCTAAAAAGATGGATCGAGAAGGTTGAATCAGTCTTTAAAATATGCGGATGTCCTGAAGAGTGCAAGGTCAAGTTCGCAGCCTGCACATTTGCTGATCAAGCTCTTTCCTAGTGGAACGGACATGTGGAAGCCATGACACTCCCCATAGCCAATGCTATGTCGTGGGCGGAGTTGAAAGAGATGTTGCTGGCTGAATACTGCCCACGTGGAGAAGTCCAGAAAATGTAGCAAGAACTATGGAATCTCACAGTTCGAAACTCCGACATCAATGCCTACATATCCAGATTTAGTGAGTTGTCTCTATTGTGCCCTGGAATGATTACTTCTGAGGGAAAGAAGATCGAAAGACTCATCTGGGGATTGACCTCCCCAATCTAAGGAAACGTGATAGCAGCAAATCCGGAAACCTTTGATAGTGCCAAGAGACTGGTCAAGAAACTGTATGACCACAACAACAAGAAGGGGACAAAGCAGGAGAAATCGAAGGCAAGAAGGAAAGTGATAACAAGAAGGGTAATAACAATAAGTGGAAGGGGCGACAAGGATTAGAGTCGTCAAAGAAACAACAAACAGTGGTAGTTCATGCTACTACTACTAAAGCCTCATCCACACCACATGCTCCAACATCACCCATGCCAAATGCTCCAAAGCAGTACTCAGGAAATATACCCAAATGTAACAAATGCAACTTCCATCATCATGGGGAATGTCGAGAGATGATTTACACAAATTGCAGACGAAAAGGTCATACAACAAAGTACTGTAGGACTCAGCTTCAGCAGAACCAGATGCCAAACAACAACAACAACAACAACACCAATGATGGGGCCAATCATACCTATTATGGATGCGGGAGAACCGGGCATTTCAGGCGCAATTGCCCCAACGTTAACAATCAAGGAGCTGGAGGATCAGGAAGAGTTTTAACTTTGGGACAAGGTGAAGCAGTCCAAGACCCTACTATTGTCACCGGTATGTTCCTACTTAACAACACATACGCATGCATCTTATTTGATAGTGTGGAAGAGCGAAGCTTCATTAGTAACAAGTTTAAACATTTACTAAATCAACGACCCCAAAAGCTCAAGGAAACCTTCACGGTGGAAATGGCTAATGAGAAGACTGAATCAAATAAAGATATCTATATACGATGCACATTAACACTAAAGAACCACTCCATGCCTGTAAATGTTAGGAGTTTTGATGTTATAATTGACATGGATTGGTTAAGCCCCCATCATGTCGATATTATGTGTCACAAGAAGGTTGTTCGCCTTCATCTTCTTAATCATGAAACCCTAATAATCTATGGAGATAAACTCGACACAAACCTTCGTCTCATCTCGTGCATCAAGGCACAGAAGTGCCTACTCAAGAAGAATTACACGTTCTTAGCTCATATTGTGGATAAAACCAAGAAAGAAATAAACCTTCATAACATCCCAATGTTGTGTGACTTTCCAGATATATTTCCTGAAGATCTTCCAGGAATACCCCTAGAAAAGCAAGTCGAATTCCGAATTGACTTCGTGTCTGGAGCCACTCCAATCGCCAAATTACCCTATAGGTTGGCTCCCACTGAAATGAAAAGAATTATCAAGCTAATTGAATGAACTCCTGGATAAAGGATTTATAAGACCGAGCTTCTCTCCATGGGGAGCTCCGGTTCTTTTCGCTGAAAAGAAAGACAGATCCTTCAGGATGTGCATTAATTATACGGAATTGAACAAGCTCACCATCAAAAACTGGTATCCACTTCTACGAATCGATGATCTATTTGAACAGCTTCAAGGAGCTAGTTATTTCTCCAAGATATATCTGAGATCCGGTTATCATCAGCTCAAAGTCTGAAATTTAGACATTCCTAAGACTGCTTTCCGAACTCGCTATGGTCATTATGAATTTGTCGTGATTCCCTTCGGTCTAACAAATGCCCCCGCTGCATTTATGGACCTCATGTATCGAGTCTGCCACCCATTCCTTGAAAACTTCGTAATCGTTTTCATCGATGATATTCTCATATACTCTCGAAGTGAAGAAGACCATAGTCAACATCTCCGACAAATCTTAGAGACTCTACGAGCTGAGAAGTTGTATGCAAAAATCTCCAAGTGTGAGTTTTGGCTCCGCAGTGTAAATTTCTTGGGACATATTATCAGTAAGGATGAGATTCATGTAGATCCTTCTAAGGTCAAAGCCATTGTAGGCTGGGCAATTCTGACAACAACAACATGAATTCGCCAATTCTTGGGTCTTGCAGGCTACAACCGAAGGTTCATACAAAACTTCTCCAAGATAGCCAAACCTCTCACCACACTGACACAAAAAGGTGTACCTTTCAATTAGATTGAGAAGCAAGAAATTGCCTTCCAAACCTTCAAGCAAGCCCTCTGTAGTGCACCAGTGATATCCTTACCGAAGGGAACTAAAGACTTCTTAGTCTACTGTGATGCTTCAAATCAAGGTTTAGGTTGTGTCCTTATGCAACGCAGGAAGGTAATTATGTATGCGTCCAGGCAACTAAAAACACATGAAGTAAATTACACCACCCATGATCTCGAGCTGGGAGCTGTGGTCTTCGCCTTGAAGATTTAGAGGCACTACCTTTATGGTACCAAGTGCACCATTTTCACCCATCACAAAAGCCTTCAACATATTTTAAATTAAAAGGAACTAAACATGAGGCAGCGGATATGGGTTGAGCTGCTAAATGATTACGAGTGTGAAATCAAGTACCACCCAGGCAAGGCTAACGTGGTAGCCGATGTCCTGAGCCGAAAGGAATATTCAATTCGTCATGTGAAAACTCTATCAATCACCATCAAATCCCACCTAACCTCACAGATCAAGGAAGCCCAATTGGACACATTGAAACCAGAGAATGTCACTAGTGAATCACTACGTGGAATAGATAAGGAATTTGAAGTCAGTGAGGATGGAACTCACTACTTCATGAACAGAATATGGGTTCCTAAGATTGGGGGATTCAAAGAAGTAGTCATGCATAAAGCCCACAAGACGCAATACTCCATACATCCTGGTTCAGATAAGATGTACCTGGATATCAAGCAACATTATTGGTCGCAGAACATAGCAAGTTCCTCACCTGCGCTAAGGTAAAAGTGGAATGCCAAAAACCCTCGGGACTATTGCAACAACCCGTGATACCCGATTGGAAATGGGAACGGATTACTATGGACTTCGTGGCCAAACTGCCCAAGACAACTGATGTATTGGACGCCATATGGGTAATTGTCGATAGGTTACCTAAATCCGCTCATTTTCTGCCAATAAAGGAACCCTACAAGATGGAAAGGTTGACCAGAATATACATTAAGGAGATTGTGAGACTTCATGGGGTGCCAGTATCTGTCATATCGGATTGAGATAATATATTTACTTCACGATTTTGGCAGTCATTGCAAAAGGCAATGGGAACACAGCGAGATATGAGCACTGCCTACCACCCTCAGACAGATGGTCAGAGTGGGGGCACCATCCAAACACTTGAAGACATTCTTAGAGCCTGTGTGATTGATTTCGACAAGTCATGGGATACTCACTTGCCTTTGATTGAATTCTCATACAACAATACTTATCACACGAGCATCAAGGTTGCTCCTTTCGAGGCTCTTTATGGTCATAAATACAGATTGCCTCTGTGTTGGACTGAGGTGGGTGACACCCAACTAGAAAAATGGAAATCACCAACCAGTACTCTCACATGACCAGAAATCATTCGTGAAACGACCGAAAAGATAATCCAAATCAAAGCTCGAATTCAAGCATCGCGAGACCGATAGAAGAGCTATGATGACAAGCGGCGAAAGCCATTTGAATTTCAAGTCGAGGATCGGATGTTATTGAAAGTCTCTCCCTGGAAAGGGATGATCCGCTTTGGGAAACAGGGAAAACTGAACCCGTGATACATTGTACCATTCGAGATTCTTGCCCGAATTGGTCCAGTGGCATATAGACTATAGCTATCTGCGGAGCTCAACAATGTACACCCCGTCTTCCACGTTTCTAATTTGAAAAAAGTGCTTATCAGATGAAACTCTTTTCATTCCTCTAAAAGAGATCGAGATCAACGAGAATCTCCTGCTCATTGAAGAACCAGTCGAGATATTGGACCTGGAAGTGAAGTGTACAAAGCAGAGTCGCATTCCAATTATGAAGGTTCAGTGGAACGCTAAGCGTGGACCAAAATTCACATAGGAACGTGAATACCAGATGAAACAGAGGTACCCTCACCTATTCTCTCATTTATGAACCTACCTTTTGAAAGAATTTCGGGACGAAATTCCCTCTAACGGGGGGAAGATGTCACAACTAGTATTTTAGCTAGGAAAATTCTATCTTCATGTAATCATAAAACTATTGTAAAGCATGTACTCTAAGTGAATATCAATCAATGACCATTCAAATACATCTCTCATGTTCAACTAAGGGTTGGAAACCCTAGAAACCCCGGTTCAAGTTTACTATGGACTAGGATTTTCTTATTGGGCCTAATGGGCCAATAAGTTTTCAATTCGAATATTTTTGGCTTGGAATCCTTAACTGGACTCTAAATGGGCCCACATTCATAAAACTTAACACTTTGGGTCATGTGGACCTAATATGGTCCATGCTAATCCAAATGGGCCAAGTTGGGCCATAATAACTCCAATAGCCTTAATTGGCCATAAACCCCATTTCTTTGGTTCTAATGGGCTGTGAACCACCTAATGGACTTGTATTGGGTTGTGATCCATCCTAAGGGCCCAATGGGCCAAAAAATATTATTGGGCCTATGAAATTCAGACAAAGCCAAGACTTTAAGCCCAAAACCATTTTTCCTTCATTCCATTAGGCCTATTCCCGACCCAAGGTAAAAAACAAAAGAAATGAAATTAAGTGGTTTAATGAGCATTAGACACATCATTATTGCATGAAGGATCTCCAGGCAGCATCACTTTACTCTCTCTCTCTCTATCTCTCTCTCTTCTCCCTTCTTCTTCTCGGCCGAAACACCCTCACACCACCTCATTTCATTTAAAAATCCTTCAAAGAACTCTCTCTAGAAAACCCCCTTCCTCCTCCAAATTTTCGAAGATTTAGAGTTTCTTTCAAGAGGATTCTTCACCAATTTCATCATCCTTGGTATGTTTTTTCTTAGATCCATGGTTTAGCTTCTTGATTTCTTCAAAAATCTCCTCTTAACTCATTCTATTTCGTGAATCATGCATCTTAGAGCCATCTAAGTTCTAAAGTTCTTCAAGAAGCTTGCTAGGACCAAAATCTCTCCATTTCTTCCTCAAAACCGAAACACCAAAGCAAATGTGAGTTCATACCCCCTTGTTTTTTGTTTTTACATGTTTTTAGGTTAGAATACATGTGTTTATGCGTAAATCTATGTATTTATGCATGTTATATGTGATTTTCTTGGTTTATGTTGTGATTATGTGATAAAACTTGATAAATTTCGAAAACCTTAACAAAAATGGGTGATATCCATAATTAAACTACTCTACTCATCATACGACAAAGAATAAAAGTATTACACATGCTTAAGAGGTGAAAAAACAAAACAAAAATCTTGTATAAGGATCACTTTTGACAACTAAAAAAAAGTTATAAACAATTGTGACACTTTTGGTTTTATAAGGATCGAAAAGGTCAGATTTGTTTAAAAAATGAATTTTTATAATAATCATACCTTTCAAAGGGCCAAAAGTGTAACATTTAGCATTATGGGTCTCAATTTGGGCCTTATGGCTTTTTGGGCCCAAATTACAAAAATATCAATTTTTAAGGATTAAAATGTTATTTAATCAAAATTTGAGCCAAAAAATGGAAATAAACGAGAATAATGGTTGAAAATGACTCTTATATAAAAATTTGACCAAAAATGTTAATTTTATAAAAATTGGGCCGAAAATGTCATTTTATTCAAAGAAGAGCTGAAAATGTGATTTTTTGCAAAGACGGGCTAAAAATGTCAACATATGTATTTTTGGACCAGATCCGCCAATTACTAAACATTTGGGCCGAAAATATAAATTTTTATGACTTAATGGGCTAAAATGTTATTTTTAATTAAAATAGAACAAAAATGACATTTTATGTAAAAATAAGCCTTTAAATGTTCAAATTAGTTCTTAAAGGACCTAAATTGTAATTTTATTAAACATGAGTTTAAATTATAGAATTTTGACGTAACGAACTAAAAATATCATTGTAACAAAACACTAGACTTTTTATAACATTATGGATATATGCTTCAAATAAAGAACTATACTATAACAAACAAACGAAATACAACAATGGTACAACTATTGGGCCTAGTACTCACTATACATGCTTATTGGGCCTTCGTGTTCGATTCGCATGTTTATTGGGCCTAATATCATCATTTCATGTCTATTGGGCCTCCGCGATCCAATTACATGCTTAATGGGCCGAAATAAGCCTTTACATGTTATTGGGCCTTAGTGGCCCATTTACATGCTAATTTAGCCTGGAATAACTCATCATATGCTTAACTGGCTTTAACGTGTCCATTTGCATACTTAACAAGTCTGGAAATAACTTACATGTCTAATGTGCCATAGTTGTTTTTAGGCCTTATCCTTTCACATTCATGTACCATATGGTGATCGTAATTCTCTCTCTCTCTCTCTCTCTATATATATATATATATATATATATATATATATATATATATATTCATGTGGCAACAATTGGGATCTATTGAGACTTGTCGGTTGACACCATTGAGTGCATGGTCGTAGCCTGTAGATGTAATCAGAGTCTCCTGGAGGGAGAGCGAGAGTTTGTGTATAGCCTGGAATAATTCATCATATGCTTAATTGGCTTTAACGTGTCCATTTGCATACTTAACAAGTCTGGAAATAACTTACATGTCTAATGGGCCACAGTTGTTTTTGGGCCTTATCCTTTCACATTCATGTACCATCTGGTGATCGTAATTATATATATATATATATATATATATATATATATATATATATATATAGCATTATACATATTCATGTGGCAACAATTGGGATCTAATGAGACTTGTCGGTTGACACCAATGAGTGTATGACCGTAGCCTGTAGATATAATCAGAGTCTCCTGGAGGGAGTTCTAGAGTTTGTGTATAGATCTATACGGGGGTGACTCCCCCACACCTGAGTTGTTCGCTACAGGTAGACGATGCCAATCTACGGTGACAAAACCTTGATCAAAACAGGCATTTGGAAAAATGCCAAGACGGGCGAATCAGTCACTATCATGCATGGTTATAACGACTCACATAGAGATCCATTACCATCACCACACTACGGAAATCAAAACTCATAAATCTCATTGATACAAAACAATCATACGATAATGTAAGGACCATAACATTTTTATAAATCAGAAAATCTAGGAGTTTCTGGGGAAATATTATTATTCAATTACCTTCTACTCACAACAGAAAGAATACAAAGAAATTTGGACTGCATACTTTTACATGTTTTTACTATGAAATTCACACATGCATCTATACTTGATTTTTCACATCGTTTTCTGACTAATTATAGAAAATGTTGGATTTTCTGGGTTTTACAAATAATACAAAGACTGTCATTCAAACGTGCTTATGAACTCACCAACATTATATATGTTAACCGTTTTCAAAATAACTTGTATTCTCAGGTAATCGTTAAGCAGGGAAACTTTCAAGTGTAGGAATTTATTGTGTGTAATGTTAATCATCGTACAATTAATATTTTGGGAATATGTAATCTAGGGAAATGTACTTGATGTGAACAATACTATTTGTAATATGTAATGTTTGTGATGATTGTGTTATGTTTCATGTATATTTATTGTGATGATATTTCAATTTATAGTCACACGAGCCCTCGAACGTTTCTGCCGTCTGGTTTGAGGGTGTGACACCCTAAGACCATACGACTGTTTTTGTCATTCTGTCAACGCCCAATTCCCAAAAAGCTCAAAGCTACAATTGGTGTATAAGGAAACTTTTTCAATTATCCCTTTGCAACAGACATTATGTTGAACATGAGATTCGGATCGCGATCAATCTCATTAGTTGTTAACTTTTAGTAAGGTGCCATAGATGTGTAAGTCTAAACACATAAGAGGAACAAATCCCATCTTGACTACATAAGCCTCTTGCATAGTTCACACCATACCTGAAAATGGCTTTTATAACTACCTAGTTAAGGAACAACATTTGACAATTACAAAGCATAGTACTCCCTACACTTAAGTTCTACTATGTATCTCAGGTGTTAAGGATAAAAAGATAGTACCTTTTAATCAAGTTTCATTCACGATAGCGATCCATGAAATGATCTTGATGCGGGTCAGTTCAATACTACTTCTCTGACAAGTACCTATGAAGCTTGGTTACAACCACTTGCCTACTTTCATCTAGTGAGAGTCAACCAATCCAATTCATATTAGTTTTACTTCATTGCTTCGACAATTATAACTGACTATGAACCTTTAAAATAATAACATTATTCATGGATTAAACATGTTAACATAGAACACAACAAATATTAATGTGATGACTATATCCCAATATATCATAATATTTTCTAATATTTGTTATAATGTTCCAGTATCCAAATACAAAATTCAAATCAAAAACCCATTTATAGAATAATAAGGTCTTATAACTGAAGTGTGACCAATCATACTTAGCTCAAAATAATTACTTTACCAATGGATCTGTCAAAATTTAATTTGTGTGAATTCTGTGAATATTATCATCTCCATACTTAACTTTACTCTAGGTATAGTTAAATATCTTGGATAATATGATTGGTGTTCCTTCGTGACATAGAGTCTCTTAGCTTGATTAAGTATACTCTCAAAGTCACAAAGATTTCTATGTGATCCTCAAATGGCAGAAATCAACATAGTTTTTCAATGATCTCATTCATCCAATCATATTTGAATTCAACTTCTAAAGTAGTGTATTCTTATTTTCTAGTAGATTGTGTCATTATGCTTTACGTGGACCTCATTCCAACAAAAGTTACTCTTCATTCCATAATAAAGTCAAAATCCAATTATAATTCATAATTATTTATATTTGTTTAGAAATTAACATATGATGAGCTCTTTCATAAAGATCATTTCTAAACTGATTGTCTCATATACATTATCTTAGTTCTTCTGAAGTACTCTTAGAATGTTTTCTTAGTCATATAGTGACTTAACTATGTATTCAATTAGTATCCTATTACATGCTTACAACGAGATCAAATACCATGTCCTATGCATAATATGGCATACATGTTGAATTCATTTTCCAATAAAATAGAATATAAATTATTTCATTTAGTTCAAAGCTATGAGCTATGTACTTTTGACGCTAGCTCAAAATGGTGCCATATAACAATGCCAAGTATTCTCCTAAAGAATCTTGTGTTTTGATCCCTTTCAAGATATTGCCAATATATGTATAAGGACATGAAACTTTTAACATTTTTATTTTATCTATCCCTTATAAATTCTACATTCCAAGAATTTATCTTCTCCTTCTTAAGTCTTTCATTTTAGAAACACTTTCCGAGTCAAGGTGAAAACGACCCTGCTCAGTCAGAATGTGATTTCAAATGATTAAGTATGTCTCATTCATACAAGATTAGGAATTTCACTATGCTCCCACTAGTTCTTAGTAAACACACATGTTCTATTCATTTTAATATATAAACATACCTTTTGGTTTTACATAAAATGATGATTGTAACATTGAGATGTTTGTTTTATATCCACAACTAGATCTCAAGCTCTACACATTTTGTTAGGATAACTTGGATTAAGAAAACCCCTAGGCTAATCTATATAGATATCTTCTAGTATATGTCTACTAAGAATAGCGGTCTTTCTTGAAATCTATTTACTATATCTCATATTAAGAATATGAATTTATAGCAAATAATATTCTTGTTGATCTAATCATAGCTACTTGTGAAAAAGGTTTGATCACAGTCAATGTCATGATTATAATGAGGACCATAGTAAGTAGCATGAGTATGAGAAAATCATTTTACTATAAGTTTTGCTTTAAATGTGTATGTTTATCCATGTAATTTATTCTTTCTAGAAGAATCATTCTCTCCTTCTAGACTTGCTATAGGGATAAATTTTAACCCTATTCTTGATTATCATACATATATTACATCTCATGTCCATGATTCTAAGTCATTTATCAAATTTGAGATCTGACATAACATCTTCGTATTTGATGAATTTTCCAGAAACCATCAATAAAATATCATCAATGAGAAATTCCAAAATTCTCAAGTCATATATGAATTGTACCATTAATGCAAACAATTTGTGTTTGTAAATATATTCAATTTTAACAATCCTTGTTAAAACTAGTGCCAACTATTACTATATAAGGTTATGGTTCTTGAGCTGCTTCAAGTTCCACGTAGAATTAATAGTGATTGAACTATTATCCCAAAAATATTAATAGTGATTGAACTATTATCCCAAAAATATTAAAGGAGGATATTTCTACCAATTAGAAAATAAATCATACCAAGTAAGATTTATTTAATCCTTTATTATCATTAAAGCTTTAGATGATTCTTACTAGTTTGTATCTCAAATTTTGAAACCTTCAACAAAGATTTCACAATTATATTTTACCACGTAAAATATAATTAAAACTACTATAGTTGTTAAAGTTAACTTGGTATCTTATGTTTAATCTCAGACGTTCATTACAAAGAAAATCATACATTAAAGTGTATAATTCCTTAATTATTTTCTCTACACCTTAGTGAAAATTTCATGATAGTCTTTTACATATAAATAAGGTTCACATGTCAAATAAACTACATTATGTTTCTTCATAATTTACATGTAGTCAAACCATTTTATATATTAATTTAAATTAACGATTATAAATTTACGAACAAAATATATAACTATCTTTAAAAATAACTTGCTGCAAATTTATGATTAATATTATGTTTTTCTTTTTTAAGTTTCAATGTTATTTTATTTTAGTGAGTCCTAATAGTATACGTGTTATAACCTAGTTAATAGTTAAAAGTTAACTATAGAGTAAAAATAATTAACTAATAGTTAAAATTGATAAAAATATCATATGATTAACGTTTCAAGTTATTAATACTATTACATAGGGCTTCCGTTCATTTCAAATGTCCTAATTTTTGGAAGTAGTCAAATTAAAATAAATAAATAAATAGATAAATAAATCGGCGGTTAACCCGATACTTTTTAACCGGTGCCCAATACACTTCACTAACTCGTAAATTTGACCATATTTGAGTCGATGCATTACCAAATATGTGTAAATAAGTACATAACATATATGTATGTTCCAACTAATTTATTAGTTCTTGATTAGATTTTTTGGTCTAGAGGAATATCTTTTTAGGCATGGGAATTGAAAATATATAAACATGCTCCTCAATTATGCAGCAAAGGATCAACATGGATGCCCTAATCTTTGGGGAAAATGCACGTTTGATCAAGTTATGAAAGGGACATTTTCTACTAGATGCACACAAACACAATATATATATATATATATATATATATATATATATATATATATATATATATATATATATATATATATATATATATACTAGTAGCGTACCCCACGATGCGGCGACGTGAAATAGTTTTTCGACAAATAGTTTTCATACCGACGATTACTTTCATTTTCATGTCAGATAGTACGTTCAACCTTTTGACGGATTGTTTTGTGTCGGATAATTGTTTTCAACTAATAGTTTCTAACTAGGTAGTACGTACATAGATGCAATGGCAAAATAGTTTCCTATCAAGTGTCATATATTGTTTTGTTTTTTATTTTACGATTAGTTTAAATGTAAAATTATATGTCGCGGTCTTCAATGTGTGATCCGTAAATAGGTTCGATCAACATTTAGTTTTCTTTATCATACAACGAATAGTTTATTTTCCAGTGTTAACTTCTTTTTAATTATTAGTTGTTTTAGTTTTTTAGGGATGATCATTTTCATTTGGTGATTTGTTTCGATTCGATTGACAGCTAAATCTTTTTATCGCCAAATAAGACATATAATGCATCCGTAAAATATATTTTACCATAGGATAACACATATTGTTTTATAAGTTTCCTTTTGATGATTTAAAGAACTCTTATTTTATTTATTTTCATCTTTTAGACCATAACACACATATTTTAATAGTGGATTAACATATATGTGTGTCTTGGTTCTAAAAAAATAGAATAAATAAAATAAAACTTCTTTAATTGTTTTTTAGTATTTATATGAAGATGAAATCGTAAAATCCTATCAAATCATCATACAACCTGCGAAGGTTACACGATGAATAGTGTTTTACGGCGATTAGTTTGTTACAAAAAATTGTTTTCTTTCGGCTATTAGTTTCTTTTAGAAAACATGTCGCATTATAAATAACACGTGTTTCATCGACAAATATAATTTGTTTCGGCAGAGTCGGAAAACAAATTTACTCATGCCGACATGTTCTCTTTTATCTGCGTAAGGATAATTTTGCTATGTGTTTAAATCTATAAAAAAAAATCATCATTACAAACTCTCAAGAATTTAATTTAGAATATTTTAAAGTTCATTTTATTTTTTGGATCTGAATTTGGCTCGACTGTATTTTAATTATTAAGATTGTGCTCTTATATTCTAGATGTTGATGTGTAATGGCTATGGGCTTTCTAAAGAACATATGAAGTTTTGAATCTTGAAACATTGTATAGAAATCTGTGTTTGTCTTCCAAATTGATTGTGCAAAATTGATTGTGAAAATGAAATGAGTTTATCTATGGACCAGAGTTGTTTAAGGAAATTATAGTACACCAGATTAAACCCAATTCGATTTCTCACATTTTAGATCCGAACCTTGAAAAAAAAAACGCAAATAAACAAAAACTCTTGTTTTCTTATATATTTAAAGACTGAAAATAATTACAATAATAAATAATGAGTTGGGATTGAAATAGGAAGCTCATGTTATCCACAAATCACAAATCACAAGTAGATTACACATATGCTTATTAAGCCTTAACTGAGAACTATTCTTGTCTGTTAACGCATGAAAGTGAATCCTCTTTACATGAGACACAACTACACCAAAGCTTGTTTCCATGACACCAAACACCAAGTAGTCATCTTGATCGGGGTGAAAGATTCATGCAACTTATTTATTCAATACTATAACAACCAAAATTCAGCCCCATAAGAAAACTTGATAGGTCGGTTGTAATGATGTTCAATAAAAATCACTAGCCTTATGATATCAAATTCCTACCAGACAAAAGAAAAACGTTACTGGTTTGGTTTTAAATAAAGTGGAGAGTGCGCCTTTTAATTAATATAGACCAAAAGACATTTTTTAAGTCGTACAAAAATCAAACCTCTAATTTTCGTTGGGGTTAGCTATAAATTGTCAGTAGTTACTCCAAGGGTAAAACATCTTATGATATAAAAAACATTAGGTGAAAACATGAAATGTTTTAGATTTGGCTTATACTACTATCTATTTTAAAATGTTTATGATAGATTTATTGATTTTGAATGCTTAAAACATGAACAATAACCAAACAATAAATTTATAGATTTTTCTTATACTACTTTTTATTTTGACAGGAAAAGATGAGTGTGAAGAAAGTACTATCAGTTGCTTTTGGTGGTGTACAGAAAGATGATCAAGCTGAACAAAATTTAGGAGAAACAGAGAAATAAGGATATACAAGAGGGGGTTATGTTTGACAGTTTGAGAGAGTAATTTCTAGAAAGAGAAATAATGTGAGGGTATAATAAGGATGCTAGAGTTTCATATAATGAAGAGTCTGGTTTTTGTAAAAGTTAATCATGTAAACCTATTATTTTGATTGGGTGATTTTTGTTCACAAGGATCACCATCTTAGAACATTAAAATTAGATCCAAAGCATGAAAATTAGATCCAATGGCTAAAATACACTCTCACTGTATTTTAAGAAATAGTCTTAATTCTGGTGGGGCATACATTTATAAATGGTTTATAATCTATGTACTAATTGTAAATTTTGCATAACACCTTCTACCTCTTAATTTAAGACCAATGCTTCTTTTTGTTTTACATCATGCTTAATATGTTGTATTTAAGACTTTGATTATTTATGTATTATAATATATATATATATATATATATATATATATATATATATATATAGGTCAAGATCCTAAAGTGTATCGAGGATCCTAGATAGAATAAGGATCTTGAAGCACATGTTGTAACATTTAAGGATCCTAAATATTACTAATATTATTTCTTAACGAGATTAACAAATATATTTCTTGTTTATTATTCACATGTATAGAAATAGTAAGCACAAATCGCATCTACTTTGAAGAATCGCTTCAATCAAAGCTTAAAATCTAGAATCACCAAGTTAATAAAACATGCAACAACTTTTTCAATAGGATACCTAGAATACCAGGCTTCTTGTTGGTTAACCCAAACTATAAATACACATGTATAAATCTTACAATGGACACTTAGAGCTACTGAATCACTTGCACTCATACTCTCAAACACATTTCTGTGGTTTTCATCTTTATTAATAAGATTAAACAAGGCAGGTGATTATTATCACCTCCCAAGCTTTTCTCAGATATCCTAGCAATGATCAAGGGTTTTCCATGTAAAATAACTCGTGTCATTTGCATTTCACTTTCACATTCATTTTGACTGCAACACCATAGTCTCTCATACAATTGGTTGATACTTCCTTGATGTTTTTTGACGAAAACAATTTGGCACCCACCGTCGGGTCGTGGAGTTCATTATTCTCAGAAAAACATGTCTACCAACCAATTTAATCTTCTTCATCTATTCCTCCCATTTCTTCTAAAAATTTCCCACCCCCTCCAAGTGGACCTCCTAATCAAAAGAAAACTTATGATACCTCTAAGAAGAACACCCATTCGCTCGCTAGCCATGGAAGTCTAGGATCCAAGTGATTCTAGGATCCTCCCGTATTAATGTCCAATAACAAATTCTTCTCCATGGTGAAGATGTTGAAATATCAAGTGTGTCCCAAAGTCATTTTAGAATGACATTGCTAATAATATATGATCATATAGGGTCAAACCTTATAGCAAGTTACAATCAATTGGTTATTTTTTAGTATAATTTGATTATTAAAAAATATATCAACACTTGTATTTTTGGAAAATTATTATTTCATGGAAATAATATTCTACTAATTGAGAATCTATTATTTATGGAAATAATATCTATCAGAGAAATAACAACTTATGAAATATATCATAAAGACAAAACTGCAAATTTGGTCCTTATGGTTTGCAAAAATCTTTGGATAGGGTCCAAAAAGTTTATGGCTTGCATAGAAGGTCCAAAATCAAGGTTTTCCTGGGCTTTTGGTCCAAAAAAACATGAAAAGACGGTTATGCCCTTTTATTTTCCTTTTTGTATTTTTATAATTATTAAAATACTATTTTAATTTAAAAATAAAAAGAAAAGAAAGTAATTATCCCCCACCCTCTTACCTCCACCTCACACACACACACATGAAGAACTTCTCATCCCAATCCTGTCTTCCATTGGCAACCTTGAAAACCTCCAAGACTTGATTTTAGACTCCATCAAGCTCATCAGAAAAATCCCAAGTGAGCTTAGGAGTTGTCGAAATCTCAAGACTCTTTACTTGTTCGACAACAGACACGTCGGAGTAAACAACGACCTTGCCGGAGGAAACAACGGCCTTGTCGGAGTCTGGTTCAACATTCTAATATCACCACCACCACTGCCACCCCTTCTCTATACACGTCGTCGGTAGAACCCTCTACCCCTCACACACTCACACGCATGATGAAAGAAGCACATCGAGTCGCTCCTTGTTCATCCTCGGTTCCCAATTAATATGTAACAACTCATCTTTCTCCTACTCATCTTACCTTCCAAATTTCAAGATCAATTCCATCTCCCCGGGCTAGAGTACAAAAAACAAACCAGATTTCCCAAAGCCTAGATGATAATACGATCGAATCCAGCATCAGAACTCTTGCTACTCACTTTAATCTGATTGTCTTAAGGTTGAAGTTTGAAATCAAATATGTTCAAGATTTCTTCGCCTACTGGTTCGTCGCTTTCTTTTTCTAGGTAATCAGAATGATACTTATGATGATACTTTTCAGAGATATTGAAACTCTGACGTGTTTTCAGGGAAGTAGTTTTTGATTCTGCGATTTTTATGGTTTGTTCCAATTTTTAAGATTTTCTCCATTGAAGTGTTCTTGGGTATTTCTTCAAGATTTAATTTGATTATGTGTTCGGATGATATTTGTGTTGGATTGTTGTGGGTTAAATAAGTTAAACGATTTTTTGATTGAATTAGTATGTTGAAAAATTCTGTTTCTAATTTGAGATGAAGTTTTAATGGAGCATCGATATTAATTTTGAAAGCCCGGAGCTATTTTTTATAATAATCAATGTTTATGCTTCATTTTTATTATGTATTTTGTGATGGGTTTGATGTTGGTATGTGTTCGAGTTCCTTGTGTGTGTGTGTGTATTTGGAGTTGCAGGTATGTTTATGTTTATAAAGAGAGATAGAGATAGAGATAGAGAGAAAGAGAGAGAGAGAGAGAGAAGTAGGAGGAGGAGAAGAAGGAGGAGGAAGAGAGAGAAGGGGGAGGGCTCTGGTAGGGTGGGTAAAGAGAGATGGGGTGAGCCAACTTAATTCCTTTTTTGCATTAATATTTATAAAATAAAAATATAAAAAATACAAAAAAGAAATTTAACAGGCAAAACAGTCAATTCAAGTACCCCATGGACCAAAAATACAAAAATTTCCTAAGTTTAGGACTAAAAACCCAGAAAAACCTTGATTTTGCACCTTCTGTGCAAACCTGATACTTTTTGGACCTATCCAAAGAATTTTGCAAATCACAAGGACCAAATTTGTAGTTTTGTCTATCATAAATTATGATTATTTATAAGTTATATTTATATCTTAATAAACTAGCTAGAGTTCATTTCTATAAAATGTAGTTTTATATAAAAGAGAAATTTATATATGACTAGTTATAAGTTTTATATATATATATATATATATATATATATATATATATATATATATATATATATATCTTGGATTACTTTATATATTTGATAGTCTTTTATATAAAGGTGATATATATATATATATATATATATATATGTATACACACACAAGTATCATCTAGTCATAAGAGTATGGAACATCCTTTGGTTCCATCCTTTTACAAAGGGGTCGAATTTTTGTAGGGGACCAGGTATGCATGGTCTTTTGATTGGTTTATTCTACATGCATGTTGTAACGATTGGCCCGGGTATTATTCCATTTCTCAACATTGCGGTTTTTTTGGGAACTCGATGAGTTGGGGAGCTCCAACTCGTCGTGTAGAGAATTTTGTGTCTGCGACTTTTAAGGATCTGACTCGACGAGTTGGGGAGTTCCAACTCGACGAGTTGGTGGCTAATGATGAAACCCAATTTTCAAGGTGCTGCACCCTATTTAAAGTACTTAAACCCTTTTGGATGGCCTTCTTACCAGCCTCTGTGTCCAAAAAACCCTATATTTGTGGTTTATCTTGCAAGCTTGTGTGTGGTGAGCATAGAGAGTTGCTTTTTGGTGATTCTTGAAAGGAGATTGGAAGTGGGAAACATCTAGCTTGGAGGAAGGATCTTAGATCCAAAAACTCTTCTTCAAAGGCAACATTTTTGAGGTATAAAGTCATCACTTTGTCATTTATTCATATAGATCTCCTTACTTGACGTTTAAGCTTGCTTTTAGGGGTTTTGGTTGAGTTTTCCAAGAAGATGAGGATTCTAGGGGTTGATAAGTTAGATCTAAACCCTTCATGATCTCTATTGGTTTAAAGTTGAAAACTTTAGTGGTCCCTATGTCTCATTTATGCAATAAGATCATTATTAAGTCATTAATGAGCCTTAGAGTGTGTTTTATCATGTATGGACATAAAAGTTGGAAAATTTACACGATTTGCCAACCTTGGGACATAAGATCTGTGTTTTGGGACGTTGTTGTGGGAGTTTTATGGCTTAATGGGTCAAGACCTTCTTTAAAGAACTTAGGGATTTAGTTTGACACATTTTGGATGGTTCTTGAGGGTAAAGCTAGAAAGTTTACCGTTTTGACATCATTTTGGACGAGATATGATGTTGAGGGCCCTTGGATTTGTTGGAAACAGCTTAATGCATTAAGAAGTTAGATTCTTGCATTAAGAAGTTGATTGGATTTTTCACGATCTGATCAGCGTATAGGGAAACTCGACGAGTTGGGTCCACTTAGGAAGTTGACTTTGACCTTTGACCTTGGTCATTGACCAAGTTTAACATTTATGGGTTTTGGGGTATCTTAAGTTTCAATTAAGGAGTTTGTTTTTGTTTTAGAGTTGTGTGGAGCGGATATTGGAATCCCGACCTAGTTAGCTTCCATGTAGTATTGAGGCAAGTCTTCTCACCATCCTCATGGGTCGAAGTCACCAAGGTCAGTCCATTAATTGATATGAGATGTTCTGATTTGAAATGTATAATGGTTTTCTATTTGATTTATGAATGAAGTTATGTAAAGACCATGGGGGGAGCCCATGGCACTTTTCAAAGCCATGGGGGGAGCCCATTGCATGTGGGTATAAGACCATAGGGTGAGCCCATGGCATTCCATTGAAGACCATGGAGGGAATCCATGGCAAACTCGTTTGTATATGTATGAGCATGACATTATATGATTATATGATTTATGTACTTTGGAAACGCACTAAGATTGTGCTTACATTATTATTGAGTGTTTAAGGTACTTCTACTGATAAGGGCAAGGGCCTGGCTTGATGACGTGGAGTGCATTCTCAAGTGTTTTCACATTTAAATCATTGTGCTCTGATTTTAAAACTAATATGGATATGTATTGGGATTTTTATACTTCCTATGGATGATTTTTACCACATTAAAAGTTTATAATTTCTCTATAAAATTGGGCTGTTGAAAAATTGGGCTATTACAAGTTGGTATTAGAAGCTTTGTTTGAGAGATTCGGGCACACTTCTAGGTGTGTCAGAAATCATACCGAGGAAATGATAATAATTGCTTTTCAAAAAGAAACAAAAATTAAATTTGTTGAAAACAATTTTTGTAAGAAAAACGGGAGAATGCATTGCGCGTAATCGGTCGAGCTCAAGTAAGTATTCCCAATGTTCTAGTCATGCCATAGTATATATGGAAATATATTTGTATGGATTATTTTCTAAGTGTATACTTTCAAAGTTGTACATGTTTCAAATTGCATGGACCTAGAATGAGAGAATTTGCCTTATTCATGTTCCTTGTTTAGTTGTGGTTTAGGGTAGAAGCTTTATTTGATAGTCTATGCGATTCTCTTTTTGTATAACTTGCATGCATAGGGAAACCGGCTATGATTGATCAGGATTCCTGGTTTTGTGAGGGTTGAGAATCCTAGGGCAGTCTAGGATCAGATTGAGAGTTGCGTTTACGAGTTATGATTGTTGGATATAGTGTCTAAGTGCATAACTTTATTTGGTATGTACTTGACCCGACCCGGCATGGTCCATTTGGGTTGCATGGCATTGCAATACTTGGATAGACTAGATGAGAGAATAAGGAACTTATGATTATTAATATATTATAAGGTCTAATATATTAATAATACTATTATTTAATTAGTATTGATCAAGTATTAATCTAGTATTAATTTGGTGATCAAAATGAGACTACTTAAATATATAGGGTTGATTATGAAAATCATCAATTCTTTTATGGTGGATTAATGATCCATGGTTTATGGGTTTGGTTATAACCATATGGAGCTCCATGGATAGTCCATGGGAGTTACAAACCCATGGGTCATGAGAAATGAAGAGTCATGACAATTAAGAGTATTCATGTGAAAACCCTAATTGTGACAACACTATAAAAGGAACCCTTTGGCTAGCAAATCGGCAAACTAGAGTGTTTCTAGAGAGGGCATAACCGATTTTCAAGTGTAAGAAGTATTCTCTCAAGTTATTCCAAGTTTTGTGGCGTCGTGTGAAGAATTTGAGGAACAACATTTTGGGTGCTAGGCTCACAAAGTCTTGAAGGAATCCAAGCAACAACAAGGTAAGTATTTCTTCTAGTTTTATGTTTTATGTAATCCCCATGCCATGCTAGTTAGGAAATAACCTTGAAAAGAAATTTACATGTATTTAGAGAAAACATAGATTCAAGGTTATCAGGGTTGCATGTACACTTAGGAAGTGTTAGAATGCTCAAAACCAATCAGTGGTATCAGTCCCTAGGTTAGTTTTCTGTATACTTGATGCAAAACTGCTTAAAAAACGAGAATCTTGCACTCGACGAGTAGGAGCGTGTTGGGCAGTTTTTTCGAGTTTTGTTGCTGGAAATGGATTAAAATCATTATCCCAATCTGTTTTGGACTTGTAAAATCTGTTTTTCAAAATGATAATGATTATGTTAACCCATTTTACATGACTTTTATCAAATTTCAAATATTGTATATGTTTATATGATTTCTTGAAATTGCTTGACATGAATTTGTGTCTTATGAGTTTTAGAAGATCATAGGAATTATGTGTAACCTCCATGTGTGTTTAATTCATGATCTTAATGGCAATGATGGTTTCCATAACTTGTCCTCAAGTTATGGATAGCTAAAAGTCACTTCTTCAAATTATGATTAAAGAACTAAAGAGGTTTCATAAAATGAAAAGTCATCATTTTTATGAACCATTAAAACTCATAAGTTACAAATTGAAGAGACTTGGAATAGTTTCAAATCTTGCCCTCAAGTTTTGGAATTTGAAAAGTCTTACAATTTAATACTTTAATTCCAAATTAAACCTTAGATTTTTAAAAAGTTTAAAAATCAACACTTATACTATTATTATAATTTTATTATATAGATATGTATAAGAATGTGTCATTCTTACCGTTAGTAGGCCTCATTCACGAAGCCGATCTATAAAGGGGCTATAAGGTTGTTGCCTATAAAATGGTGACTTAATGAGTGTCCACTCTCACCCACCGCTTCCTTGATCGGTGGATGGTCGTTAGCCGAATAGGTAGGATACGACTTTAAATTCTCATTAAAAGTATAATGAATTATAAAGTAACTATACATTATCAATTCCCAATCTTAGTTACTTTAGGAAAATGTGAAATAGGTTCTAGCCCATAAAATTACACTTTGTACCTTACCAAGTCGTTAGTGGAGCGTGTGTGGTTAACCGGCACACTAACAAGGACTAGTAAGTGTGGCAAAGGGTAACTTGACTTTATTATAGATCGGTGGAGCGTGTGTGGTTAACCGGCACATCGATTAAGTAATATGGTTAAGGGTACCAAGTCAATTTGTTTGGTTATTCACACCTTGTTTGTGATCCTCGACATCCTAGTCACAAACTTGAGAGGGGACAATCGAGATTCAAACATGCCATTGAAAAGTTCAATGTATCTCAAAAGATCTAGGAATTTCAAAACCAATAAAACCTAATAATAAAATATTTCGTTCTTATGGTGGAAATTGGTAAATCGTCATTTACCTACCTTCAAATATTTTCTAGTGTGGATTACGGCATCCCTCTTCCAACTATAAATAGTTTGTTGGATCCTAGCCTTAATATTTCATTTGGGTGACTTATTAAGGACTCTTAATCTAATAAAACTTGTCATCCTTTTATTTCAGATGTCTTCCAATAACGCTGCTGGATCAAACCCTACAGGCTCCTTTTCCCTAATGAACTTGTGTGGTAACGTCATCTTTGATAGATCCAGCTTCAATGAGTGGATCAGAAACATCAGAATGATTACCCGCTATGAGGACAAGGAATATGTCCTCGACATGGAGCTTAAGGTTGTTAATCAAGCCACTTCTACTCCAGAAGAGTTTGTGGAGTTCATTGCACATGAGAAGGATGCTACTAAGGTATCCTGCATCATGATGGCCACAATGACTTCGGAGCTCCAAAAGTCTTATGAAGATTTCTACCCATATGAGATGCACCAGGATCTGATGGAAAGGTACCATCAGAGCGCGCGTCAAGAGAGGTATGAAATCATTTCCTCCATGATAACCGCAAGGCTGAAGGATGGTGAACCCATCACCGGTCACTTGCAGAAGACGCAAAGGTTCGTTGACCGGTTGCTAAAGCTCAATGTTGACTTCCCTGAGGAAATGGCGATTGACATCATTCTCCATTCGTTACCTCCAAGTTATGATCAGTTTCGTATGACTTATTATATGAACAAGTAGGAATTCACGCTTTGCAAACTTCAAGGACTCTTAAGGACAGCTGAAAATGGTCTTAAAGGTAAAGCGGTTGCTACTTCTACTCCTTCAGCAGCCCCTGTTCTTGCAATTGGTCAAAGGAAGGGTAAGAAGAGGAAAAGCCCTTCGAAGGGTACCAAGGGTAAGACTCTTGATGGTTCCTCTTCAAGTGGGACAAAGAAAGGTCGCATTACTCCTTCTTCAAACCCAAAGGAAGCACAGTGCTTCTATTGCTAGGATAAGGGACACTTCAAGCGAAGCTGCCCCAAATATCTGAAAGGTGTAAAGGATGGGAAGGTTAAACCCATCCATGCAGGTATTTACACAATATTGTCTAACAACTCATCTAACGCTAATTCTTGGGTGCTTGATACAGGTTGTGGTATTCACATTTGTACTGATTTGCAGGCACTAAGAAGAAGTGAGCAAGTGGAGCATGAGAAGATAAACTTAGTCATGGGCAACAGGAAAGCATCACCTGTTACCAAGATAGGAGTTTATTCTTTATTTATTAATAATGGGTTAATGTTAGATTTGAATAAGTGTTGTTACTCCCCCGAAATGGCGAGAAATATTATTTCTTTTCATTGCTTGTACAAACAAGGTTTTTTATTTTCATTTGATAATAAAAATGGTGCTATTAATGTTTATTACAATGATGTATTTTACTTTAAAGCATTACCTTGTGATGGTGTATATGAAGCTGTGAATGTTGTAGACAATCTAGGAAATAATGTGTTGTATATTGATTCTTCAGATAGCTTGGATAAAGCATCCTTGTGGCATTGTCGTCTTGGACATGTTAACAAGAAGCGCATAGGCCAACTCGAAAAGGCTGGGGTCTTGGAATCATTTGACCTCGCGTCATATGATAGTTAAGAGTCTTGTTTACTTGGAAAAATAACAAAGTCACCCTTCACAGGTACTTGTGATAGGGGTGAAGGTTTGTTGGACCTTGTACACACGGATGTGTGTGGGCCCTTTAGAGTGGATACAAGGGATGCTAATCGCTATTATGTGACTTTTACTGATGATTACGGTAGATATGGATATATTTACTTAATCAAGCATAAGTCAGAAACCTTTGAAAAGTTCAAAGAGTTTAAGCAGGAAGTTGAGAATCAATTGGGCAGGAACATCAAGATGCTCCAATCCGATCAGGGAGGAGAGTATCTTAGCATTGAGTTCCTTGACTGTCTTAAGGAATGTGGTATTGTCTCACAATTGATACCTCCTAGGACACCACAGTTGAATGGTGTGGCTAAGAGGCGCAATCTAACCTTGTTGGATATGGTTCGTTCCATGATGAGTCGAGCTTCGTTACCAATCTCTTTCTGGGGGTATGCTTTAGAGACTGCCGCCCATATCCTTAATCTAGTCCTTACTAAAAAGGTTGCCAAAACACCTCACGAGATGTGGACTGGGAAAGTGCCCAATTTGGACCACATCAAGATTTGGGGTTATAAAGCTTTTGTGAGGCATGAGACTCATGACAAGCTTGAACCCCGAAGCGAGAGGTGTATTTTCATCGGCTACCCACAGAGATCCTTTGGTTACCTCTTCTACAGACCCAGTGATAATGTGGTCTTTGTAGCAAGAAAAGGAGTCTTTCGTGAGAGAGAATTTATAAGCCAAGGGGACAGTGGGAGGCAAATTGACCTTGAAGAGCTTCAAGAGTCAAGTGGTGAAGGAACCTCAAATGCTATCGGCCAACCTGAGGAGGGAAATCCTGTTGAGCTGATAAATGAGTCTATACCTCCAAGACGTTCCACTAGGGTGAGGAACACACCTGAATTTTGTTATGGTTATCACATCACCACTGAAGGTGATACATTTATCAGTGATAGTATATTGATAGATTTGGATGAACCTAATAATTATAAGGAAGCCATGGCAGGCCCTGAGTTTGCAAAATGGAAGGAGGCTATGTACAGTGAGATTCAGTCCATGTATGCCAATCAAGTTTTGAACTTGGTTGACAATGTACCAGGTCGTAAGACAGTGGGTGCGAATGGATCTTCAAGAAGAAGACTGACATGGATGGGAAAGTACACACTTATAAAGCGCGACTGGTTGCGAAGGGCTGTACTCAAACTCCGGGAGTTGACTATGATGAGACCTTCTAACCAATATCTAAGATTAAGTCTATTAGAGTGTTGTTAGCCATAGCTGCATTTCATGATTATGAAATATGGCAAATAGATTTCAAAACCGCTTTCCTTAATGGGAAGTTGGCTTAGGATGTTTACATGGATCAGCCAGAGGGTTTTGTCGATCCAAAATACCCTAATAGAGTGTGTAAGCTTGAGAAATCCATTTATGGATTGAAACAAGCATCTCGCAGATGGAATCTTTGCTTTGATGAGAAAGTCAAAGAGTTTGGCTTTTCTAGGAGTGAGGATGAGTCTTGTGTGTATGTCAGGGCTAGTGGGAGCATAGTTAGCTTCTTGGTGTTGTATGTGGATGACATACTTCTCATAGGAAACGACGTCCCAAATTTGAAGGAGGTTAAGTCCTGGCTTGGGAAGTGTTTCGTTGTGAAGGACCTTGGGGAAGCTGCCTATATCCTAGGGATAAGGATATTGAGAGATAGGAGTAAGAGACTAATTGGACTTAGTCAAAATACTTATGTGGATAAGGTACTAAAGAGGTTCAGTATGCAAGATTCCATGAAAGGAGAATTACCAATCCAGAGTAATGCCAAGCTGAGTAAGACTCAGAGTCCGAGTACAGAGGCTGAGATAGCTGAAATAAGTCATATACCATATGCTTCCGCTGTGGGCTCGATCATGTATGCTATGACTTGTACTCGCCCTGATGTGGACTTTGCTTTGAGCATGGTCAATAGATATCAAGGGAGCCCTGGAAAGGCACACCGGACAGCAGTAAAGAACATTCTCAAGTATATGCGGAGGACTAAGGACTGGGTCCTTACCCTCGGAGGCAGTGATGACTTGAGAGTGGAAGGATATAGTGATGCTAGCTTTCAGACTGATAGGGATAATTTCCGCTCTCAGTCAGGCTGGGTCTTCATCCTAAATGGAGGAGCAATTACTTGGAAAAGTTCCAAGCAGGAGACAATAGCTGGTTTAATTTGTGAATCAGAGTACATAGTAGCAAGCGAGGCAGTAAAAGAGGCGATATGGCTAAAGCACTTCATCGAAGACCTTGGAGTTGTACCAGCTATAAAGGAGCCAATGGAAATTTTCTATGATAGTGAAAGTGCGGTTGCTTTGGCTAAAGAACCAAGAGATCACTGGAGTTCTAGGCACATTGACAGAAAATACCATTTCATCAGACATAGAATAGAAGAAGTACTTCTCGTGGCAAAGAGGGTATCATCAGATGAGAACCCGACAGATCCACTCACGAAGGGACTGAGCAGGGTTAAGCATTTACAGCATGCGAGGCGCATTGGGCTGAAGGATGATATTAGTTTCAATAATTAGATTCCTGAAACTTGTAAAATGTAATTGACATTTGATGATAAATAAAAGTTGTTATTTATTTATGAGTAAGGCGTTACTATCTTGTGTTGATTGTTTACTGTGTTTGAATTTTGCATGTTTTTACTTCCAGAATAATTATGTTATTATTCAAACCATCCACAGTCAATCAAAATTTGGAAGTAAGTATTGATTTAAGACTGTCATGAATTTGGCTTGTATGATTTGTCTAAAGTGCTTTGGACAATGCTATGGTTGCTACAACATTCATGAGTACTCATAAGGGCTGAGTATTGGATCCAACCCACGCTCACTTGCATCACTTCATGGAATTTATCTCGAGTGATCGTGAGACGGTAATATCATATGAATCTACAAAGCTAGAGATATGTGTTGTTGACTATGAGTTGGTTATTCATTGATTGTACGAAAACGCATTGGTAAATCAATGTTATAAAACGTGCCTTTGTGAATAATTTAACAAGTAGTTAGTACAAGTATATCAGTTGAAGTTTATCTGTTCCTTCTAGAAATAGAAGCAATATCTAGGTCACTCGATGATTTGGTTTTGACCTATGTACCGGGCTCGGTCAGAACCTAATTGATGTGTTCAATTTAGTTCTATGGCGAAACAAATAAGAGATCGAGAAACAAATGCTGGACAATAAGTAAGACCGTGTTCCATGTGTTTTTCCGGCTGATATCATGAGAACAAAGGATTATATGATCACTTGTCTTAAATGGCGTATCATCATCATCTCAGTTCCGAGAGACTTTGAAAGAGCTACGATTGCTAGTCGGATTTTGAAGTCAAATTTGCAAATATAGTTATTATACTTATCCGAGTGGGAGACTGTTGGATATAGTGTCTAAGTCCATAACTTTATTTGGTATGTACTTGACCCGACCCGGCATGGTCCATTTGGGTTGCATGGCATTGCAATACTTGGATAGACTAGATGAGAGAATAAGGCACTTATGATTATTAATATATTATAAGTTCTAATATATTAGTAATAGTATTATTTAATTAGTATTGATCAAGTATTAATCTAGTATTAATTTGGTGATCAAAGTGAGACTAATTAAATATATAGGGTTGATTATGACAACCATCAATTCTTTTATGGTGGATTAATGATCCATGGTTTATGGGTTTGGTGTTGGGTAGCAGATTCATTTATGTATTGCGTCATTGGGCTCAGTTAATAGTCCAATGTTTTGTACTCCGGTTTGGGCCTGTCCAACCATGAGCTTGTAGGGTTTACTATATAATAATGTGCTAGCATGAATATTAGGTTAACGTTTGATAGATCGATTGATAGCATTACGATAGCATTACAGATTTCTTTCATCGTTCTTGTAAACCCATTAATCCTCTACAGTAGAAGTTCTTTATCGAGCTCTTCTGAGGATTGTTTATTAATCATTCGACACGTTTGATCCATTCGAGTGTTCTTGCCGTTTACTTGTTTAATTCTTTACCTGTTTTATAGATCTAATCGATCTTCAAGTTTAGATTTAAACTTATCAATTGGTATCAGAGCAGGAGGCTATGTAATCGATACACTTCTTTTCTGTGAAAAAGGTTTCGATTAGGGTTATTCCGCAATTACTGATATTTATTGAGCCGTCATCTCATTATTGACGTATCTCGATATTTATTGTTTTTCCCTAATTTGATTTATTACAAGTCTGATCTTTGAACAGGTTATTCGATCATTATGGACGAGTCGCAATCCAATCCTATTAATATTTCGAACAGCATCGGATCAACAACGAAGATTTCCATCCTGTACACCCATGATTATGAAGTCTGGGCGTATCAGTTTGAAGATTATGTTATAGGATCTGAGGATAATGGATACCTCATCTGGGAAGCAATTGTTTCTAGACCGTTTTCTCATTTTGCAACTTCCAGGATTATTAAAACTCAAAAAGAGTATAATGATCTTCTGAAAGATGTTAAAGATATTGCGCAAGATGAAAAAGATAAATTTCAGTGCAATATCAAGGTGTTAAGATTGATCAGATTCGCCCTTCAGTCTGATACTTTCAGGCTGGTGAGTTCATGCACGACGGCAAAAGAGATATGGGATAGGCTACGTGAATTGTACTCTACAGACGAAGATCTTGAACACTCCATTCAAACCTTACTCTTGTCCGAGTTTGGTGAATTCAAGCAAGGAGCCGAAGAAACTGTGACCCAAACGTTCGATCGCTTCAATCATGTTCTTAGCAAGATGATCAAACATGACATCGAAAGGAAGCTTATTGAGCAGAAGGTTACATTTTTGAACGGTCTCAGATCCGAGTGGAGAGCAGTTGTGTCCACAGTTAAAGCCCACGAGCAATTTAAATCCTACTCTTTGGCGAAACTGGTGGGCATCTTGAAATCTCAGGAGAAGATCGTGTTGCAGGAGAAGAATGTGGTTTCAAGCCTAGGTTCGTTGGCTGTCCTGTCCAAAAGTAAAGCTATGATGGAGGACGAAGACCTCAATTTGGAAGATTATGACCTCACTTCTGAGGACTTTGCTATGATGGTGTCTTACCCTAAGAGGTTCATCAAAAAGAGATTCCCCACTAACAAGAACCGAAACTGGCAGGGGAGTTATAGTTCTGAAAAGGTTACAGATGAACCGAAGGCTGAAGAGTCAAAGAAGGAACCGAAGGCTGAGGGTGATTCTGGAGTAAGCTGCTACTATTGTGGAGGAAAGAACCACTATGCAAAGGATTGTGTCCTTAAAAAGATGGCTGAAAAGGATGAGGAAAAGGATGAAGAAGCTTTGCTGCAGAAAAAGCTTGATGAGATCAGAAAGAAGAAATCTACTGCTAACCCTTCTATGAATGCTCTAATTGTGCAGGGTTCGGTTACTGATGACGAGTTCGGTGGCGTGGAGGTTTGGTCAACCGACTCTGAAGATGATGAAGTGAGGAAGCCTTCTCATGGAAAGGCTTATGTGGCGAAAGAAGAAAGCAGTGGAGGAAGATGTTTGATGGTATCCGACGTATCTCAAATGAGGGGATACAACACTGATGGTGGGAATGATGACACCAAGGAGCAACAGAACTTGTGCTTTACAACCAAACCGCTCAGCGTGCAGTTCAACGAGCTCGATGAACTGATTAAGAAGGTACAATCGGTTTTTGTTTCATTTAAAGTCCCACAAAGCTCATATGAAAAAGAACTAAAAAATGTTAATTCAAGAATCTCTCATCTAGATAGTAGTTTAACTCAAACTCGAGTCACCAATTCTAACCTAACTGACCAATTAAGCAGGGTGTCTTCGAAGAGTGAGGAACGGCGGATATGGATCGAACTGAAGGAATCGGAGTTAATCAAAACAAAAGATGAAAACATTTATTTGCAAAGAGACAATTTAAAGCTTTTAAAACAGCGAAATGTTTTTTGTTTGATTGCTAAACGTCTTTACACTAATATTACTCAGCTTCATTTGGATTGTGAAATAGGACAAAAGATTCATCGCATGATTTTGCCCTTCCTTGAGTTTAAGGAGGATGAAATTGATGCTGAAGCGTATAATTGTGAGAGTGTGATATCATCTGAGGACGTTAATCCGACCTATATGTATGGACTGGACAAAATAGAATCTTCCATTAAATCCAAGGACCATAAGGACATGCTTAAAAACCTTTTGGATGAAAATGATAGACTGAAACTGAGAACCGAAACCATACAAAAATTTGACTCTTTAAACGCCAACTTGAGCTCAGAAAACAAAATTGATGTTGAAAATGCATCTGAGCTTAATGAGGACGACAATATGAGTGAAATTTCTGTAGAGGACACGGTTGACTGTTCAGAATTTGTAAAAAGCGAACCTGAAAACCACAAGAATCTAATTTCAGAAAATTCAGTGGAGTTCGCTCGTATGTCCCAACAAAAGTCCCAGATTCTTACAGAGAAGGCAGTTGTTTATCAAAAGGTTAGAACCACTCCAAATCAGGTGTACAAGGTCACAGGCGTAACCGAACATCAGACTGCTGAACTCACAGCTATTGTAAACGAAGACAATGCTGATGGCTGCGATGAGTTCTTCTGGTCAGCTCCAATCAATAATGCTGATGAAACAGTAGGTTTGTTTGAAAGGACCTCATGGAAAAGCAAAGGCAGATATGTGCCAGAACCCTTAAATAAACCTGATAGCTTCGACGTGCCAAGTACTAGCGGTACGAAAGACATTCCTCAAGAAAAAGGAATTCCTACAAAAGAAGACACTCCTTCAAGTGAAACTTCCTCAGTTCAGAGTGAGCCAGCCGAAGAAAAACCGAAACCGAGAGCCAACATCCATCATCAACCGAAGCAGATGAGAAATAAAAAACGTCAAAGAAATCAAAGATACAGGAAGAATCTCTCTGAAAGAAAACAATTCTGGCAATCCCAGAATGCTTATTTCTCGCATCAAGACAAGAACCTAAAGTCTGAGAAAAATCTTGTTGAATCGCAAGAGAGTTACAACAACCGAAAGCATAGGTTCGGTTCGAAGAAAAACATCAACCGAAATCAAAGGTTCGGTTCAGAAAATGATTCCAACCGAAAGCAAAGGTTCGGTTCTGAGAATGACTCCAACCGAAAGCAGAAGTTCGGTTCAGAGAACGACATCAACCGAAAGCAAAGGTTCGGTTCTGAGAACAAAAGAGATCGAAACTCAAAGGTCGGTCCCACCAATGATCAAAAGCAAAAGGTTCACCTAGAGTCTCCAGCCAAGAAGTCATCTCAATCTAAGCTCTCTCATTCTAACTCTTCCAATTCTTCAAACTCATCTAACTCTTATCCACCTCGTTCTAAATTCCATTCTGTTCCTTCTCAAAAATCTCAATCATCAGCAGAACAAAAGGGAAAACAGAAGGTTTCAGCGTCTAAACCAGAGTCTAAACCGAAAGCACCAAATCCTAATAAAATTAAAGTTTTTACCATCAAAAAGAAAGATGAAACAACACTAATAAAACGAACATACCTTGTTGACATCTCTCTTACTATTCCTGTTCCTGTGAAAGGCTCACGTGGACCCAAGAAACTTTGGGTTCCTAAATCTGCTTAATTTTTGCAGGTTATCAGTGACGAGCAGTTTGACGAAGAATGGTATATTGATAGTGGCTGCTCGCGTCACATGACAGGGAGGAAAGAAGAGCTAAGGGAATACAGGTCTCTTTCAAATGGTGGAAACGTCAAGTTTGGAAACAACTCCTTCGGCACCATAAAAGGCTATGGAATGATTACTAATGGTGATTTCACGATAAGGAAGGTTGCATACGTGGAAGGGCTACAACACAACCTCATTAGTGTATCTCAGCTTGTTGGAGGTACCGGTCTCAAAGTCTCATTCGACGATGAGGGTTCTGAAATAATTGAGAAGAAGACGAAAAGAGTTATTCTCAAATCAGAGCGTAAGGGTGAAATGTTTCCTCTAAACCTCAAACCCATCAAAGGAAACCCAGCTATCTGCCTGTTATCAAAAGCACAATCTGACGAAAGCTGGTTGTGGCACCGAAGGCTCTCTCATCTTAACTTTAAGGACATCAACAAACTTGTCACTGGAGGTCATGTTCGAGGTCTTCCACTGCTCAAGTTCGATAGAGATCATTTGTGTGCTGCATGCGAAATGGGGAAGCGGAGTCGTCAAAGTCATCCATCTATAATAAAAACTAAAGTTGTTGAACCACTAGAATTACTTCATATTGATTTGTGTGGTCCATCATCTATTGAAAGCATCGGTGGTAGCAAGTATATTCTTGTTATTGTTGATGACTTTTCGCGTTTTACATGGGTGTTCTTTCTGAAGCTTAAATCTGAAGCGACTCACAAGCTGAAAGTGTTCATCAAGCAGATTGAAGTACAGCTGAAGAAGGTCGTTCGCAACATCAGGAGCGACAATGGTCTGGAATTCAAAAATAGAGAATTCGAAGAGTTCCTGGCAGAAAAGGGAATTAGTCACAACTTCTCAGCTCCCTACACACCTCAACAAAACGGGATTGTCGAAAGACGAAACCGATCTTTGTGTAAAGCAGCCCGAACCATGTTAAATTTCGCTTCCTTACCTCTTTATTTTTGGGCTGAAGCTATTTCTGCTGCTTGTTTTACATAGAACAGGTCATATCTCAACAAGCGATTCACGCTCACTCCTTATGAGATTCTCAACAACAGGAAGCCCAATGTGAAATTTTTCCATGTGTTCGGTTCACAATGTTTCATCTTTAACTCTAAAGAACACCGCAACAAGTTCGATGTCAAAGCCGATGAAGGAATATTTCTGGGCTATCTCTTACTTCTAAAGCGTACAGGGTATTAAACAAGCGTTCGAGGAAAATCGAAGAAACTTACTACGTGACTTTTGATGATAGCTATGTCAAAAAGCTAAAGGTCAATGAACACACTGCTGGGGAAATCTTTCCTCAAACAGGCCAAGTCACAGTCTCGATCGCTAATCTATTCGAGAAGTTCATGGAGCTCTTTGATGAACCAGAGAAAGCCACTCTCTCAGAAGCAGGCGCAACAGACAACAAGGTAGATCATATGAAGCAAATTGTCGAAGATGCTGCAAGAAGAATGAATGAAGGAGGATCAAGTTCTGACGATTCTCCACCACATAATGCTTCAGTCGAGGGGGAGGATCAACCATCGTCATCTCAGCTGACCTCACATGTTGAGGGGGAGCCAGGGTCTGCAACTGCTCTCGAAAGCACTTCACCAACCGAAAGTGCTTCACCATCTGAAGGTGCATCAACGCCCGAAAGCTCTGCACCACAAGAAACCCCTGAAGCTCAAAATTCGCAAGGCATTCCTGAAAGCTCATCTATCGAGGGGGAGCATGCTGATATGTCTTACGACTATGAAAGCTAGTCCGAACCAGAAGAAATGATAAATGCTGAATTAGATCCAACCTTTGATCCAAACTACCTTCCTCTTACCAAATGGACCAGAGATCATCCTGTATCTCAAGTTGTTGGTGATGTTTCTGAAAAGGTTCTGACCCGATCACAACTCAAGGCAAAACAGACTTCCTTATTTTCCAAAGTTGAATTCTGCATGTTTAACTCATTCGTATCAAAAGTTGAACCGAAGACAGTTAACACTGCTCTTGATCACTCCGATTGGGTTCAAGCTATGCAAGACGAACTGAACGAATTTGAAAGGAACAAAGTCTGGCGCCCTATTCCAACTCCTCCAGATGCCTCGGTTGTTGGTCTTAAATGGGTCTTCAGAAACAAAATGGATAAGGAAGGAAACGTAATTCGAAACAAAGCTCGTCTGGTCGTGAAAGGATACTGTCAGGAGGAAGGGATTGATTATGAAGAGACTTTCGCTCCTGTAGCTAGGCTGGAATCAGTAAGAATATTTCTAGCCTATGCTGCCCATAAAAACTTTGAGGTATACCAAATGGACGTTAAGTGTGCATTTCTCAATGGAGAACTCGAAGAAACTGTGTATGTGGAGCAACCTCCTGGATTCGTGAACGAAAAGTATCCTAATCATTGTTACATTTTGGATAAAGTCGTGTATGGATTGAAACAAGCACCGAGAGCCTGGTATGAAACGCTGACTAAATTTTTAAAGATGTCCAAATTCAAACAAGGTTCGGTTGACCCAACCTTCTTTCGTAAAAAGGAAGGTAACCACCTTATGATCGTTCAAATTTATGTTGATGATATCATCTTTGGCTCAACGAATCCTGGCCTAACAGATGAATTCAGAAAGCTGATGGAGACTAAATTTGAAATGAGCTCAATGGGTCCTATTAACTTTTTCCTTGGTTTAAATATTAGACAGGGACCCGAAGGCATCTTTATTAATCAGGAAGCTTACACGAAGACTCTCCTAGCAAAATTTGGCATGATGGGAGATTCTAAAGTCAAAGTTCCAATGGCGTTCGGCACCAAGCTCACTCCATCCCTGGACAAACCGGCTGTTGATATCACGCTTTATTGTCAGATGATAGGCTCACTGATGTATCTCACTGCTAGCAGGCCTGACATAATGTTTTCTGTGTGTTACTATGCTAGATATCAGGCAAATCCACGCGAACCTCACATGCTTGCAGTGAAGAACATTCTACGATATCTCAAGCGAACTGCCTCTTTAGGTCTATGGTATCCTTCCAACTCAGGCTTCTTCGTTCAAGCCTACTCCGATGCAGACCTTGGAGGATGTGGACTCGACATGAAAAGCACCACTAGCGGCTGCCAATTCCTTGACGGGAAGTTGGTTAGCTGGCAGTCAAAGAAACAAACGTGCGTGTCTTTGTCTACAGCTGAAGCTGAATACATAGCAGCTGCATCCTGCACCTCTCAAGTGATTTGGATCCAGAGTCAACTTCGAGACTATGGACTCAATATGAAAAAGATCCCTCTATATTGTGACTCTGAAAGTGCAATTAGGATCTGTCATAACCCAGTGCAACACTCCAAAACCAAACACATAGCACTGAGGTATCACTTCATCAAAGATCATGTGGAAGATGGAAACGTTGAAGTACACTTTGTTAGAACCACTGATCAACTGGTTGACGTCTTTACCAAAGCTCTTCCTGAAGCATCATTCAACATAATTTTACAAGGGCTTGGTATGACGGAATCAGAGTCAGTACCACAAACTACCTCTCAAACTCAAACGTCAGAAGCGAAATAGACCGAACGTTCGGGTTCGGTTGAATCATTTGCACTCGATCATCATTTCAAAGGTAGTTTTCTTGGTTGTAAATTTCATGTACAAAGTTGTTTATCTTATTGTTTAAAGTATTTCCTATTTGAAAGTCTAAATTCCTTGGTTTTTCAAAAATTTTCAAAACCGAAACCTACCGAAGGTTCGGGTTCGGTTTTTCAAAATTTTTCAAAACCGAAACCTACCGAAGGTTCGGGTTCGGTTTTTCAAAATTTTTCAAAACCGAAACCAACCGAACGCTCGGGTTCGATTTTTCAAAATTTTTCAAAACCGAAACCAACCGAACGCTCGGGTTCGGTTTTTCATAATTTTTCTAAACCGAAACCAACCGAACGCTCGGGTTCGGTTTCAAAATTTTCCAAAGTTTTTTTTTACTCTTTTTATTTTCCTTCTAAGTCTAATTTTTTTTTACTTTCTTATTTTTATTATATATATATATATATATATATATATATATATATATATATATATATCAAAAACTCCAAAAACATTTTTTTTTAATTGCTTCTTGTCTTTCATTTTTTTTGTGTGTTCGTTTGTTTATGGGGATATAATTGTTGGATTAGTTAAGTGTCCCTAGAAGCATGCTGCTGTATGTGTCCCAAGCCTCATAGGATTCTGAATAACAGCCTTAATGACTTGGTATACACAAACCTTGTCTTCCCAATTAGGCTACCACATTTATTCTAATCGTGAGCTACCTAACTCTCTTCTCACATGAGATAAGAGTTTTCTGCTTGGTCCTTATTTTCACAGCAGAGGTACTTTAATTTCTTACACCATCTCCATTACATTTCTCCATTAAATTCGTTTCACCAACGTAACCCTTGAGACTCTCAGAAATTACCACTGAGGTTTATGGTTACTCAAACACTGTGTTTATGATCTTAGTTTTGTGCCACTACGGGCTGAGTGAAACCCAAAATTCAATACCAAATCTGAATTGACGGTGAACATTTAATTTGCTCAAGTTTTCACCAACGAATTGACGGATGTATCTTCATGAAATCTCAAATTTTTATTTTGTATGATTCCTATGAAATTGTTAAACACCATAACATTTCTTCCCTTGGGATCCAGTTTTTAATTTTTTGTTGAGATTTTATATTTTCCAGGCCACTTTAAAATTAATTCCTACCTACTTGTTCAACAGACTACACCGGTCTCACAAGTACTTTGTTCACTTTCTATCTTATTTCAAGATTAGGACTGTTGAATCAAAGATAAAGCCACCCTAAGGAGCCTAATTAAAAGAAGCCTTTCAACACTTATTAATAAGTGTTTGATCGTCATTCAACGGGAAACCACACTAACACTTTAAGGTCTTTCTTGACTTTGAAGTAAGAGATTCGTGCCCGGGATCATTTGTTTCATGTCTTTATTGACATCACATTTATTTCTAAAAATATTTGCTTTATTTCTTTTCTTTTTACACTCTTAGCACGAAAATCTGTGATTTTCCAAAATTCTGGTACTAATAATTACAGGCTTTTTCCTTGGATCTGTGGTTAATTAAAAAGATGTGGTCAGAAATAATCCACGTGGGAGTATTATTCAAAAGATGCCGTTACAGGGATAAGATGAAGGATTGCTGACTCAGGCGGGAGTCTAATTAATTTGATTTCAAACGGCGGTAAAAAGGGAACGCATGCGAATTTGAAACGTCCAATCTCCAAATGACGTCGCAGACGCGTGTACAAAGTTGAAACGGTTCATCTCTAAAAAGCACAGAAAAGCGCGTGTGGATTTGAAACGGTTTATCAGAAACGGTGCTTGATGGGAGGCGTGTTCCAAGGGATCTGACACTCTCTCTCATGCGTGATCATCGCTTACCTTAACTGTCACGCCTCAGTCATTCCGGAAAACCCTTGGTATTTCGATAGAAGATTTGTGCAGATTTTTGTCTCTCCTTACACCCACTATAAAAGGCGACATCCTCTCCCATTTACCTCTTTACTGCATCAGAATTACCAAGAGAGCAAAAATTCCCTTAAACCCTTACTGTTCATCATCTTCTTCCCAACTTCAACAATGGCAGATTCATCGTCCGTTCATGCTACCTCTCGCATCCTTCCCATTCGCCCTCAACAGTGTTTGGTAATCGATTTAACCCCTCAGGCATATGACTCCTACATGTTCCCAATAATCGAGTGTCTGAAATATTCGCCCATAGCTCCTGCACTTTCTGGGGTGGAATCAGTGCCCATGGAGCTCTTATCGCAGATTTATGCGACTGCACATTACGATAAAGCACTCGATAGGATCTTCTTCGAGGTTTCTGATCACAAAGCCTCGATTTCCAAGCAACGATTTGGCTCATTGCTAGGGTTTGCAGCTGACCCTTCAAGGGTTAATCCGGAGACGATTCCGATAGGGCACCTCTACAATATGTTCTACATTATGGGGTACACGGAGGCGCTCACCTCCGTCGCAAAGTTCAAGAAATCTTGTTTGCCGCCACAGTGGAACGGTATGTTCACTGTCCTTTTCAAGGGTCTATCAGAAAGGAGCTCAGGATCAGATGGCTCCAGTCGACTCTTCTTGTCCATCATGTACGGCGTTTACAACGGCATCAACGTCGACTATGGGTTGGTTCTCTGGCAACAACCCATTCAAAGTCTATCCTCTTCTTCACAACATTCTGAGGTGTTGTATGCAAGGTTTTGGACTCTCATCACTATGTAGGCGATGGATAAGCACGATGTCCCCACTGTTGCCGGTGCATCGATGCCTTCAATCGGTACATTCCATACCACGAAGATTATCGTCTCAGATGCATCGAAATTCCCATTTAATGGTTCCATTCTGGAGACCATGTACGCTGATGTCCCAGCTGACAGCAGAATCATCCGGACTTACAAGGAGTTCAAGAAGTCTGGACCGAGGGATCTCACGCCGGAGATGCTCAAGTCCATTCATGATGCCGATAAGCCTATTTCGAGAGGAAAAAAGGCAGATAAAGGCAAGCAGGTGGCCAAAGGGGCTAAAGTCCCTTCTCCAAGGAAGAGGAAATCAACGAAAGCTGCTCAGTCCCCGCAGCAGAAGAGGCACAAGACTCTACCGAAGCGAAAGCTCATTATCGCTTCCTCTTCGAGTGAATCGGACGGTGAGAGTTCGGATTTGGATGGCTCTCAAAGAGGCGAAACCCCTCCAAGAGGCAACACCCCACCCCAATCACCTACCCCTGATATGGAAATCCATAACTCACCCATTCCCTCTCCCACTCAAACAATTCCCACTTCCATTCCCACCATAAACCCCTCTACCACCATTCCTAAAACCTCTTTCCCTATACCACCACCCATTTTCACTGATGCAACAACCACATCTACTGCAAAGGTTACAACCAACGTATCTGATTCGGGGGTTCATACCGATGCAACCGAACCACCACCAGCAACCGAAACCATACATACAACCGAAACCCAACCACCACCCGAACCTACCCAAACTCAACAACCACCCGCGCCTACCCCCACTCACACTCAACTAGAACCTACTCATACCACAACACCCCCAGCTTCACCACCCCCAACATCTCAAGGTCATGCCTCTGATGGAGATAACCCTTTCCATGGAGGGGAAAATATGACATTTGATTCGGTCTATTACAGTCCGTTTCAGGTGCAAAGCGACGATGATGAGGAGGCTCCAGTAACAAAGAAGCACCTTAAGGAGCTGCATGAGAAGGTTGACTTGCTTATTGCTTCATCCTCCAATTCTCAATCCTCTCTCTCTGAAGCTGCTCTTCAGAAGATTGTTGATGCCTTCTCCAGGGCTCAGCAAGATTCAGTAGCTTCTGCCACTGCCGCCATAGATGCCTCGACGAAAGCTTGTGAGGCAGCGACCGAAAAAGTCGATAAACTATTCTCTGACGCCTCTACCCTGTTACAATCTTTACAGGAGAGTGCTACTGTGTAACAACAGCAAAATTCAGGTCAAAATTTAAACTTTTATAAAACTGTAATTGAGTATACTAAGTGGTAAATATCGTAACAAGGTTTTCATACATATAAAGAACACAAAAATCCGAGTTATAACGAGGAAGTTATAACCATTCTAAAATTCCCGACAAAACCGGCAACACCGATTAAACGAAAAACGCGAAGTTTCAATACAATAGTTTTTAGCCTTAAGTATCTAAATAAAAGTTATAGATAACATCAAACCGTGAGCGTACATAAAAAGAACGTCCAAATCTGACTTCGTATGAGGAAGTTATGATTTTTCCAAGGTTCGGGTATAGCAGTAGACAGCTAAAAACTCGAAATAGAGCTCGAGATACTCTTGACCAAAACAACCTAAATGAGAATCGAAGGTCTCAACATTAGTAGCGCAACGGCGAAAAGTCTGACGAAAACGAACATCGGATGAAGAAGTTATGGAATTTTAACGGACTTTTCGTGTCCCGGCCCGTTAAAAATAAATAATTAAAAATAAAGTCAAAATTTGCCGATGAAGTCTAAACGAGAGTTGTAGATCATATTTTTAGCTACGCGTGCATATAAAGAACGTCGAAAACGGAGCTCGTATGCGAAAGTTATGGATTTTACAAGTTCGGGGTCCAAAATCCGAGGCTGTCAGGCCCCACGACGTGGCACAAGCTTGCCGCGACCCGGCAAGTGACTGAGGGCGTCCAATCAATGGAAGAGGATAGGTTTGACTCCCCACGACGTGGCCATCACTTGCCACGACGTGGCACACCCCAAAAATGCCCCTATAAGTAGATTTCAAGGGCTCCGAGTTCCATTGTTCAGTTCCTTTCTTTCTCGCGCCGAAACTCTACGTTTAAGCCCCCGAGACCCTCCCAAAGCCCCGGTTTTCACCTTCAAGTCCCAAAGGAAGGTTTTGTGTTCTCGAGATTCCCGAGATTCCCGAGAATCCCGATATTTTCCCGCGTTTCCAACTCTTCCTGTCGAAGTTCTGCTCGATTCTCCTCTCGACTACTTCAAATCAACCACTTCAATCAAGTGAGTTCATATCCCTACAACCACACTTTAAATGCTTTTTAAATGCTTTTGAAACACTTTTAGGGGGGGGGGGGGGATACAAGTAAACACACAACTAAAATCGTGTGAAACATCGATCTTTTTATATACTTTTCATACTGTTGTTTTAAACTATCTTATGAAGTTATTATCATGCAAAACACCTCACAACACAACTTTACCCTCTTGAGGTACAATATGTTTTATAAATAGAAATAGGTTTTATTTATACGTTTTCATACTACATCATATCAAGAGTAACCATTTCAAATATAACATGATGCTTTTACAAGAAAACTCAACTCATTATCACGTTTTTGTAACACAGTAGAAAACAAAATCATTTCATACGAACGATTTTCATCATATTACTCGTGAACTTGTTGTTAGCAATCATGTGATGGCATATGGCTTTGTTTGTACCAAACGAAAGTCCTCACCTATAACCAGAGTCTCCTGGAGGGAGAGCGTGACAAGTGTGTATAGATCTATACGGGGCTGACAACTCCGCACCCTGACTGTTAGCTACAGTCCGTCATTTGGGGTGACAAACGTCAACATTAGGTACTGCGTCTAGTATGGTTATGAGGAACTCACAACACGCGGAAACAATGACTCATGCACGTAGTAATACTTAACTCAATCATGCTCGAGGGGTAATAACTATATTCTAGGGTATTAGCGGCACGATCAAAACTCAGGTTAAAACACTTCCACAACTAGTTTTACTTAACAATAAGACTACACTTCATACTTACAAAACATTCGGGTCTTGGTAGAAGACTACACTTCATACTTACAAAACATTCGGGTCTTGGTAGAAGACTACACTTCATACGTACAGAACATTCGGGTCTTGGTAGAAGACTACATTTCATACTTATAGGAAAATAAGGGATTTTTCCTGGTTCAAATACATTCATTTTGTACAATAACGATTTACAACATCATTCTTTTGAGCATGTCATAGTTTCTTATAGCTTACAGTCTTGGTCATTTGAGACTGCATTTCACTTTTAGGAAAATAAGGGATTTTCCTGGTTCAAATACATATAGTACATACAACAATCTTTCAAACTCATTTCATACATCTAATAGAAAATAAGGGATTTTCTAGAAAACATACAAGCACTTTCGAATGGCATACATTTTCTCAAAACACCACTTATGAACTCACCAACTTAAATGTTGACACTTTTTCTTTGAAATAACTTGTATTCTCAGGAAACCGCTAGACCAGGTAGCAACTACTTTTGAAGACTAACGGGCTGGCGTTAGTAACATATTTTGGATCACCATATTGTATTTGATTTCTTTTGCAAACATGTAACATATACAATCATGTAAACTTTTCAAATATATTTATATTATGGTGGTGTGTACTTTCTTTACTATTCAATTGTTATGATATTTGACATGACGTCCTCCGCCCCCGAACGTTTCCGCCGTTCTGGTTTGGGGGTGTGACATGCTGCTACCAAGACAACGCTGGAACCAATTGTTCAACAGTTGGCCACGTTCGTCTCCACAGAGTTGAAGTCCTTCGCCACCCTTCGTCAAACTTTAACAGACGACAACTCTGCCCTTCGGACCTCTATCGAAGAGCGCCTCTCTAAACTCCAAGAGGATCTTGCCTATGATAAATCGTTGATGGATGCTCTAGCAAGGAAGACCACTGCCCTCAAGGTCAAGAGTGCTTAACTTTCAAGTTCTCATCAACAACTTGACGCTCTTCGATCCGAACGGGAGGTAATAAGGACGTGTGTTTCGGATGTACACTCAGCTATATCCAACATCCTTGAAGCGCACGATCCGATTCTGAACCATTCTGTGAGGCGAACCCTTGCAGAAAAACTCGCCCCTGCCCTGGATCTGCTCAGTAAAATTGAAGGGCTACCTAGTTTCGTGTCCACTCCGAAACAAGGGGGAGAAAAGGAGTCCGGATCGCAACCTCCTCATTCCTCAAAAGCTGCTCACACAACCGAACCTCCTCCTACAGGCGAAGCCTCTGGTTCGGGTGTGAAGGATAAAGGCAAAAACCTTGCAGAGGATGAAGAGGAAGATGATCAGGAAACTATTGCTGACTTGCTGAAACGCAAAAGTCGTCGCAATACTGAGGATGATAACATTCGTGTGGCGCGAGAAGCTGAAGAAGCTGAACGCAAGCAGAAAGAAGCCCACGACCTACTCGAGAGCAGGAAGACTCTTTTCCCTGCTTGGACTCTCGAGAGGATGATCAAGGAGGCAATCGATACTCCGAGTATCTTATGGCTCGAACCGGTAATCTCCTTTGACTGCTACAACTCTGTCGACTCTCAGTTCGACATGCCCTTAACCTGAAAGGCGTTCATCTTTCACGCCTTCGCCAACGTTGCTGAGATCCCTCATCCTCATCCAGAGGTTGATCGGGAATTGATCGAGTTCTATCTGAAGGCTGCTCAACCCCAGTACCAAACCTGGAGCGCTCAGAAGATAATCAACGTTCGGTTTCTGAAGCCATACACTGTTGGGAGATTTATCAACGTTCAGTTCAAAGTGCTCAAAGGGTCTGCTAAAACCGAACATGCCATATCCTTAGCAGATCTACCGAACCTCAACCCCCATGATTGGATCGTTTTGCACAACATCCTCTTGACGAATGAAGCTGAATATGGTCCAATCATTGACCATCTCAAAAGGATGTTGGTGTGCTATATCATGGAGGTCGCCTTGATGGATCAGGAGATTGCCAATGTCTTCAAGAAGAAACCGAAGATCTCTCCTGTTGGCTCGGCCAGTGATCTGAACCAGATGAAGATGGGAAAGATTGACCCAAGTCGAAACTCGGTCATGTTCACTAGGGCTGAAGGACAGAAATGTCTCTTTGCCTTAGCGGATAAACATCTTTATACCACTGCTTCTCTTGAGCACGTGCTGGGGATCATCCACAGGTGTAAAGAAAATACAGCGGATGATATCAAATACTTTGATGATATGATATAGTGGTACATCCGATTCAGACAGACAATACTCGCCCTTATTTCGCGTCTGTTTGATACTGTAAAGAAGAAGGCTCCAGCTACTGGCCCAAGTAAGAAGACAAAGTGATCTCACTCCAATTGACACAAAGGGGGAGATTTTTGGGTAGCAGATTCGTTTATGTATTGCGTCATTGGGCTCGGTTAATAGTCCAATGTTTTGTACTCCGGTTTGGGCCTGTCCAACCGTGAGCTTGTAGGGTTTACTATATAATAATGTGCTTGCATGCATATTAGGTTAACGTTTGATAGATCGATTGATAGCATTACGATAGCATTACAGATTTCTTTCATCGTTCTTGTAAACCCTTTAATCCTCTACAGTAGAAGTTCTTTATCGAGCTCTTCTGAGGATTGTTTATTAATCATTCGACACGTTTGATCCATTCGAGTGTTCTTGCTGTTTACTTGTTTAATTCTTTACCTGTTTTATAAATCTAATCGATCTTCAAGTTTAGATTTAAACTTATCATTTGGTTATAACCATATGGAGCTCCATGGATAGTCCATGGGAGTTACAAACACATGGGTCATGAGAAATGAGGAGTCACGACAATTAAGAGTATTCATGTGAAAACCCTAATTGTGACAACACTATAAAAGGAACCCTTTAGCTAGCAAATCGGCAACCTAGAGTGTTTCTAGAGAGGGCATAACCGATTTTCAAGTGTAAGAAGTATTCTCTCAAGTTATTCCAAGTTTTGTGGTGTTGTGTGAAGCATTTGAGGCACAACATTTGGGGTGCTAGGCTCACAAAGTCTTGAAGGAATCCAAGCAACAACAAGGTATGTATTTCTTCTAGTTTTTATGTTTTATGTAGTCCCCATGCCATGTTATTTAGGAAATAACCTTGAAAAGAAATTTGCATGTATATCGAGAAAACATAAATTCAAGGTTATTAGGGTTGCATGTACACTTAGGAAGTGTTAGAATGCTCAAAACCCATCAATGATTTGTGATTAGATTACTTAGGGATATTAGGTATGGCCTTGGGCAAGGTGCAGGTAGGTATGGAAGGTAGTATTGGGCCCATACTACTGAAAGCACAGGAGCTGTATATTGGATTAGTGTCTAGGTCCATAAGTATTTTGGTATGTACTTGACCCGATTGTGAGCATGGTCCTTTTGGGTTGCCTTCACCACATCAATATGTAGGATGAATTAAGGAGAGAAAGGTTTAATTATGATTTATTATTATATTATAAGAATAATATATTAAAGGAGAAATCATAATGCTTAATTAATATTAGTCAAGAATTAATTAATAATCAATTTTGTGGCTAAAAGATATTAATTAAACTTAAGGGACTTATTGTGTAATTATAAGATAATTACATAGTTGGGCTTATGGACTCCATAGAAGGTGGAGTGGACGAATTCTATGGGGGAAACCCATTAGGCGTCATCCAAGGCTTCTAAAGAAGGAGTCCATGGGCTGCTCAGGGCTTAAGCAGTCAAATTAGGGTTTCCTTGTTAGATAACCCTAATTGCCTAAGTATATAAGGAGCCCTTAGGCACCAAAAACGTGGCTAACACTTGGATTAGGGTTTCCAGCCGTTTTTGGTGCCTCCCCTCTCTTCTCTTCTTCATCTTGTTGCTTAGTGGTGTTTGTGACTCCATTAGAGGTGCAACACTTGATGCACTAAGGTTTCTGAAGCCAATCAAAGCAAGGAATGGATTGTTATTGCTATATAACAATCAAAGGTAATTCTCTAAACCCCAATTCGGTTAATAATATGTTAGCTATAGGGTTTGTAGCTTTGGATATTCAATTTAATGTTCATTAGAAAAATTAGATCCAAAAGCTATTAGGGTTTTCATGTACACCATATGAATGATGTATTGCTTGAAACCCATCACTATACCTGAAGCAATGACATACCTGGTCGTTCTTATAAATCTGGTGAGGAAGAATCTCTTTCGAATTCCTTATCTTGGTTATTTATGATATTCTCAGTTAAGGATGGTGATGATCACGCGAGGTTCATGATCAGGATTAGGATCAGGTTCGGGCTCCGGTGCAGAGCCCATGGATGAGAGGTTACGCGATCTTATCACAGCTGAGGTTACTTGTGGCATCCTCAACGCTACCTCGGTGATTTTTGTTACCATCAAGGAGGGAATCATGTAGATCATGAAGGAGAGGCTCAGGTCCTTCCGAGATGGTATTACAGCAGGCAAATTAGGGCCCGAGCTCCCTTGTTCAGGGAGTTCAAGGCGTGTGGACCACCTGAGTTCTTCAAGGTCCGGGATCCCATCACTAGCCGACACTGGGTGGCAGATATGGAAAATGCCTAGTGCACGAATTTTTTCCCTGATCCAGAAAAGGTGGGGTTCCTATCTTGTATGTTGAGGGATCGAGCACGAGACTGGTGGGAGGAGGTATCACGTAAGGTGGGATCAACAGGGGTGGCTGAGATTAACTGGGAGGAGTTTGTGGGGAGGTTTGATCGGGAGTTTGCACCATCCATCGAGGTGTAGCATTTGGTGACAGAGTTCCAGGATTTACAACAAACTACCGAGACTGTAGTGGAGATCATCGCCAAGTTTCGAGAGAGGGCACTTTTGGTTCCACAATATGCTACAAATGAGGAAATGAAGAAGACTAGATATGATTCGATGCTGAGAGATGACATTCAGGAGTTTGTGAGTTTTCAGGGTGGAAAACCCTAAATGAGATGGAGGAGAAGGCCCTGGAATGGGAAATTGATTTAGAGCTTCGCACGAAGTGGAAGCCGGAGTAGCTTTAGGTAGTAGTAGATCAGGCCAAGAAGCCTAAGACCTCCGATCCTCCTAGCAGGGGGAAGCAGGGTCCTGACCGTTGTCCCAAGTGCGGTAAGCTGCATATTGGATCCTGCCGACCAGCGGGCTAAAGATGTTATGCATGTGTCTAGTGGGGTCACATGAGCTAGGATTGCCCCAATAAGGATTTGATTTGTTTCCACTACAACCAGAATGGTCACAAAAAAGGCCGATTGTCCAAGGTTGGTTAGGGGAGGAGGAACGATGACGAAGACTGTGCCCGCCACTATGAGGATTATAGATGGCCGCCTTATCAAGGCAGAGGCTCCTGCGGTGAAGAGTCGTGCATTTCAGATAACTACGGAGGAGGCCCAAATAGCACCTGACGTCGTGACTGCTATGTGATCTATTCTGTCTTGTTTATTTTATTGATATGCTTATTTTATTATGAATTTTTATAGGGACCTTCTTGGTCAGTGGATTTTTGGCTCATGTTCTTTTTTATTCGGGGGCTACTCGATCATTCGTATCTCTTGCGCTCAGCAAGAAGTTTTAGTATGCTTCGGGGACCTTGGATTCCCCACTTTAGATGGAGATTGTGGATAACCGCACCGTGAGTGCTGCGAGGGTATATCGGGGGATCGTTATGAATGTGTTCGGGGAGTGGTTTTCTATTGATTTGGTGATTCCTTTGCGGGGATTAAAGGTGATCATCAGAATGGATTGGTTGGGGTTCAATGTGGCCATGATAGATTAAGAACATCAGCTGGTGAGTGTTCGAAACCCAAATTAGGGAGTACTTGTTATTCATAGAGAGAGAGAGCCTCATATAGGCCAACTCTTTGTTCGGTTGCGAGGGCTACGAGGCTTCTTCAGCAGGGTGGTTCTAGGTTCTTGGATTATGTTTCAGACATGAGGATTGAGACCATGCCAGAGTTGAGTAGTGTTTCGATTGTGTGAGAATTTCGTGACGTATTTCCTGAGGAGTTGCCAGGGGTGCCTCCGGAGAGGCAAGTGGAGTTCTGTATTGATTTAGTGCCTGGTGCGGCTCCGATAGCCAAGGCAACGTATCGTCTAGCTCCACCTGACATGCAGGAGTTGTCTACGCAGCTTCAGGAGATGCTAGACCGAGGATTTATTAATTGGAGCAGGGGCGGAGCCAAAATTTTTGGATAAGGGGGGCTACCTCTATCTATTTTTTTGCAAAATTCTATTGATTTTTTATACGAATTAGCAACTATAAATTAAACAAAATAATATTAACAAGTTTATAATTAAATCATAGATTAGAATATATATACATACACACACACACACATATATATATATATATATATATATATATATATATATATATATATATATAATCAACCTCCTAAAAAAGTAATAAAAGTAATCATCTTAGAATAACTTTAGTAGATTTTGATGAGTAAAAACATTAGAGTATGATTTTAGAATTTGAATTCCAAATTTAGATTATTTGGGAAAATAATTAAAATTAGAAATTGATATTTATATGTTGTTATTTGTCATGCTAATTATAATCTGTTTTAAAATTTTGATTTTCTCATTTTGAAAGATTGAAGCTAGACTGTAGGACATGCAAGTATATGAGGAGAGTTCGTAATTAATAATATATAATAACTTTTCTAAAGAATCAAAGTCATGCTTCCACTTAAAACTCAAGGAGATGAGGGTGGTTGCTGGTTAATTGGACCAACAACCAGTCATATATAAGAGATGAATTAAAATAGTTTAAGAGATGAATTGAAACAGTTGGGGGTGGCTAAGCACCAGCTTGCCGCCCCCACTTTCTCTGCCACTGCATTCGAGCAGTTTCCCGTGGGCAGCACCAATCATGTCCGTGAGAAATAAGGATAGGTCACACAAGATGTGTATCGATTATCGGGAGATGAACAAGCTAACGGTGAAGAACCGTGATCTGCTTCCGAGAATTGATGATTTGTTCGACTAGCTTCAGGGTGCTTCTTGGTTTTCCAAGATTGATATTCGGTCGATGTATCACCAGATGAGGATATACCGATGACGACCTTGATAACTCGTTATGGTCATTATAAGTTTGTGGTGATGCCATTTGGGCTCACTAATGCTCCAACGACATTCATGAAATCAAGTTAATGTTTTTAGCGACAAAATTGCATGGATAATGGATAAACAAACATACAAATATACAGATAAAGTTATCTGCCAAGGTTGTACTGCACAAATGCTGATGCGGATAAACAGATAGAAGACAAATATAATTGTTGAGCGTAAGTGTACGTAAAAGTGTACGATATATGTTTGATAAAACTTAGGGTAGTGTACACAAGCACATATATGAGCCTAATATATAAGTTCTATAACTTGTATAAATATATAAACCCATATATTTTTTTGTATGTATGAGGTATATTGAAAATACCAAGTTGATAGCTGTCTATACATTCATAGCACACTTGTAGTTGGAATGTATATGTTATTTCTATTAATTTATTATTTTAAAAACATAAAGTATGTAGATATTGTTGTTTAAAATGATTTTGTTTACTTATAACATATAAGTATTTAACAAATATTTCACAAGCTAGAGGTAACATCCGGGATTTCAGGTATATTAATTATTCTTTTTATTTTGAGTTTTGTGGAAGAACTAGGCGAGTTGGTGCGTAGACTCGCCGAGTTGACACGCGATTTCTCACCCGAATTGATGCCCGGACTCAGCGAGTCGCCTTGGTAGACTCGGCGAGTATGTGCTGTTTAATGAAACCCTAATATATCGGGTTTGAGGCATATTTAAAGGGCCTTATGGCCGTCATTTGCACTCATCAGTCCCCAGAGTGAAACCCTAGAGAATTTGAGCGATTCAAGTGAGGGAAGGGGCCATTATTGATCTTGGAGTTATTGCCTAGCAAGGAAAGAGGAGATCTAGCCAAGAGGAAGCAAGAGGGGGGTGGATTCCTGAAGAACTGAGGACCAGGACATCACAACTGAGGTACAATTCTGAATCATTCTCTGTTATTGTGATGTTTATGTAGATTTAGGGCTTTTGAACCCATTTGTGGCTAGATCTAGTGTACTCATGGTCCCTTAGCGAGTTAAGGTCCTGGATCTGGACCCATAGAGGTCCAGAGCACCTCTTTACCAAAGCTTTATATGCATCCGTGGAGGTTTTGGCTTGGGATCAATGTATTTGAGGCTAAAACACCATTCATGAGCTATTTGATGGTTAATGAGCACCAAGACTTGGACTTTACGTGGTCAATAAGCTTAAGGAGACTGGATCTACGAGTTAGTGAAGCGGCTCTGACCTCAGAAGGTTATTTGGGGTTGTGCATGGAATGCACTCGCTGAGTCCATTCCCAGACTCGACGAGTTGGTGCAACTTGTTCAGTGATTACGAACCAGGGGTTGAGGAACCGAGTCGGGTGAGTGACTCAGTGAGTCGGAAGAGATTCAGAGGGATCCGGTTCCCATAGGGACTCGGCGAGTCCACGCCAGACTCGGCGAGTCGGGTCGACCGTTGACCAGTGTTGACTGGTTTGACTTCGTGGTATTAGTCAGCCAGAGTCAAGGTAGTATTAAGTAGAAATATGCTTGTGTTGTAGGAGGACGATAGCTCGGGAGATCGAGCACTAGTGGTTACGAGATTTACGAGTTACCGAGATACGCGAGGTGAGTCTTCTCACTATACATTACCTTGAGTGGTATTTCGAGTTGACCAGAGGGTCTTATGTGCTATGTATGAGATTATGTGTTGTCTTAGAGATTTCGTGCTATGTGTTATTTGTATGTTGTATGATTATATAGACCGGGCCGGAGGGCCCAACGATTCTGACCGGTTCAGAGGGCCCAATGAGTTGTGACTGGACCGGAGGGTCCGACGAGCTGCGGGACTGGAGGGTCCCGCTGAGACATATAGACCAGAGGGTCGGATTTAGCCTTGAGTGGCGTATTTGTGGTATGTGGTATTTTGGGAACTCACTAAGCATTTATGCTTACGATTGTTGTGTTTGATGTCTCAGGTACCAGCAAGGACCGTGGGAAGGCAACAGCTTGACACGTACACACACCGATGGAGTTTATTATGTGTAGAGATCTTGGGATTTGTTTTGAAAACAATATGGATTATGGATTTGAAATCGTGATGTGACACATTATGTGATTTTGAAAATGAAAAATTATTTTGAAAATTTACGGTGTTACAAGTTGGTATCAGAGCCTTGGTTTGAGGGATTCGGATGCACCTTCGGGCGTATTTGAACTCAAACCGAGGATTTGAGAAATTTTCAAATAAAACTAAAATTTTATAAGAAGAAAAAGAGGTTTTGGAAACAAGCAGAGTGGAAGGTGTGTACGGTCAGCCAGCGCCCGAACGGTGAATCCCCAAAATACCCTTACATTATATGTTATGAGTTATGAGATATTATGTTGTGCATATTAGAGAGGCTAGGTATTCCTATTAGGACTAGAGTGGGCCTGATTTGTGATGCCTTAGCTTATGAGATTGTTGCTGCTATGAGATACTTTGAGAATGAGTAGGTAGCAGTAAGGAGCTCATGAGAGGGCTATTGAGGGTAGCCAGTGCATAGCAAGAGTAGAGTATTTGCGATTTGGGATCCTAGGAGGAGGACTTGGGCTGTATATCGATTCGGTGTGGACGATAGTATTGGGCCTGTACTGTTGAAGACATCGGATTGGTACGCAGTCCAAGTAAGAATCCTTGGGGTACCAGAAGTTGAGGATGATTGAGTTATCGAGTGTGAGTATACTTGAGAGTTTCCCCAATATTCCTTATGTTGTATTTCAGAGGTTGATCATGGTCGGGACACGCCATACCACCGGGAGCAGTGGGGTGAGTGATGAGGAGATCCGTCGGATCATCTATGAGGAGGTGGCTGCTGCCATCAGAGCCGAGATTCCGGAGATGTTTGGGTCTATTATGACCACACTGATCGAGACGTTTGACGAGCGTTATGCTGCTTTGACTGATGCTGCTGTTGCTGCAGCCACAACGGCTGTTGCTAGTGCGAGACCCCAGGGTGGTGATTCTTTGCTGTACCGAGAGTTCAGCAACACGAAACAACCAGAGTTCGATGGTACAGAGGATCCGGTCGCCCCTATGAGGCGGATATCAGACATAGAGGGGTGTTTCTATACGTGCTCATGTCCGGAGCACTTGAGGGTGCGGTTTGCACTCAACCAGCTTTGCTTGGGGGCGAAGGACTGGTGGAAGTTTGTAACCGCAAGCTACTCGACAGCTCAGCTGACTGCAGTGACCTGGGAGAAGTTTAGTGCGATGTTTCATGACGAGTATGTTCCCCAGGTGGAGAGGGAACATTTAGCTCAAGTGTTTCTCACCCTCAAGCAGGGGACGGAGTCGGTGACAGTGATTACGTGGATGTTTCATGTGCGGGCGCTGTTTTGCTGGGAACTAGTGTCCACTGAGCAGGCTCGCATGAGCCGTTATCTGAGTATACTGAGGAGGGACATCCGTGAGTTCGTGGAGAACTCGACTTACCAGACATTTGCCGAGCTCCAGGCAAATACTCGGAAGAGGGAGATTGAGCTTGAGACACAGGCGAGGGAGGAGACCGAGTCTCAAAGGGGTGATCGGCGACCGGCGCAGTCGCAGCCGCCGCCAAGCAGGCAAAGCCCGCTGATTCGAGGACGAGTAGTTCGAGGGTCCGTACTTGTGGGAAGTGCGGCAAGAGCCATGAAAGACTGGGGTATCCTACAAGTGTGGGAAGGAAGGACATTTCGCGAAGGATTGTCCTAAGGGGTTCTCGGCTAGCTTTCATTGCAACCAGACCGGCCAACGGAAGGCCGAGTGGCCCCAGGTTCAGAGGTCAGCGCAGGGATCTGCACCTGCGGTTCGAGCTACTGAGACCCGGCCAGTGAAGGCCGAAGCACCGAAGGCTAGGGGAAGAGCCTTCCAGTTGACTGCGGAGGAGGTCTGCGTAGCGCCTGACGTCGTGGCGGGTATTTATTCTTTATCTATTTTATGTTGAGTTTATACTATTGTAATTGCTATATGTTATGTGTAGGTACTTTTCTTGTGAGTTCTGTACCTGCATTAGTGTTGTTCGACTCGGGTGCGAGTCGGTCGTTCGTATCTGTGACTTTTAGTCGGCACATTAGTATTCTGATGGAGGCGTTGAGTCGACCTCTGCAGGTTTCCATAGCCGATGAACGTGAGGTGTGTGCTACCAAGGTGATACGTGGATGCATACTGGAGATCTTCGGGGTGGAGTTTCCGATCGATTTGGTACCGATTGCCATGAGGGATGTTTGTGTTATAGTGGGCATGGATTGGTTGAGCCGATTTGGGGCTGTCATAGATTGCGAGCGTCAATTGGTGACGATCCTAGATCCTAGTGGGGGAGTGCTGACAGTTTATGGCGAGGGGACTGGTGGTGGTTCAGTATTCTGTTCGGCTGCCAGAGCGAGGCGGAGTTTGCTGATGGGTTTTAGCCATAAGAACTTTCCTATGTGCGCATGCAAAACCCTAATGCTTGGATCTAGGCTTTCTAATTAAACATGCTTTGAATCCAAGACTTCTAATGACTAATTAGGTATGAGAACAATACAAAATCAGGTCTAGAAGCGTACCATTGAATCTCTTGTTTGATCTTGTTGTCTTGGAGCTCTAGAGTCACAATTGTCACTCCTCTAATGGCTTACAAACACCAAATAGCAAAGAAAATGATTTGGGAGAGAGAGGCTAGGAGGAAATCGGCCAGGGGTTCTCTATTCTCAATGAGGTGCCGATTTTCCTAAGCCATGGGGTCTATTTATACTTGTAGACTCCTTAAGGGTTACAAATTAAACCCTAGTTGGATAATCTTCTCTTAAAGCAATCATATCCTTACCATAGATAGCCTTGGACGATTTTGAGCTATCCTTAGCTCTAGAATTCGTCCAACACCTATCCAATAAGGATTTACAGTCTAAAGTGTAACTATCAAACAATTGATAGTTTATACCCTCTTATTTAATTAATCTCTTTAAGTCTCCAAATTAATACCAATTAATTTATGACTTATATTAATCAAATAACAATATTATTATTCTTTATATTATTCTCATAATATATTAATAATATTTATTCTCTCTTAATAAATCATCCCATCAAGTTGCTATGGTGAAGGCAACCCAAAAGGACCATGCATAATCGGGTCAAATACTTGCCTAATATAGTTGCAGCTTTAGACACTATTCCAATAGTCTCCCACTTGGATAAGTCTAGTAACTATATGCACAAGTACAATTCGATTTGCAATCGTAGCTCTCAAAGACGCTGTCAAACTCTGATCTAATCAATCTTGTCCTTTAGATAAGGGATCGTACAGTCGTCTGTTAGATATCATACTGACAGTTCTATGGAATGATTAGTCAAGCATTTAGGTTTCTCGATCTCTAATTTATTTGACATAGAACTTAATCGAACACATCAATTCAGTTCTGACCGGGCTCGACACATAAGTCAAATCAAATTATCGAGCGACCGAGATATCACTTTTACCTTCTTAGGATAAAAGTTATAGATAAACTTCGACTTATATGCATTTACTTATTAATTAACCAACTATACACAACAATGCGTTTTATGACACCGAGTTACTGATGTGTTTTCGCATTATCAATGTACAATCAGTTAACAAATAACAAACCATATATCTAGGTTTTAAGACTATATGATATTATCGTCTTGCGATCACCCTTTTATATCATATTCTATAAGGTGATTCCAGCAAGCGCGAGCTTGTTCCAACACTCAAAAGTAGTTCATAAGCACTCATGAACGTTGCAACAACCCTTTGCTATGTCTAATACCATTTAGACAATCTACACACCGATTCATGACAATCTTCATTCATATCTACTTCTAACATATGAACGATTATGGATAATTTGAATAACTCGATTATTCTTAATAAACTCAATTATTCTGGAAGTCAAAACATGCAAAATGAAACAATAGTTAAACAATTAACATAAGGCAATAACATTACTTATAAATAAAACTCCTTTATTTAATCATCAAATGTTAATTACATTTATCTATTACACGTTTCTAATACTATCTATCTAATCTATGCTAATATCATCCTTTAGCCCAATACTCCTAGCATGCTGCAAGTGCTTAACCCTACTCAGTCCCTTCGTAAGCGGATCTGCTGGGTTATCTTCTGATGATATCCTCTTCACTACAAGTTGTCCTTCTTCTACACGATGTCTAATAAAGTGATATTTTCTGTCGATATGCCTTGATCTACCATGATCTCTCGGTTCCTTGGTCAAGGCAACCGCTCCTTCATTATCACAAAAAATCTCCATGGGCTCCTTTATGGCAGGTACAACTCCAAGATCACCGATGAAGTTCTTCAGCCATATTGCCTCCTTCGACGCTTCGCTCGCTGCAATGTACTCTGATTCGCACATTGAATCAGCTACGGTTTCCTGCTTGGAACTTTTCCAAGTCACTGCTCCTCCATTCAGGGTAAAGACCCAGCCCGACTGCGAACGGTAGTTGTCCCTGTCGGTCTGAAAACTGGTGTCACTATACCCTCGCACCTTCAAGTCATCACTCCCTCCGAGGACTAAGAACCATTCCTTCGTCCTCCGAAGGTACTTAAGGATATTCTTCACCGCAATCCAATGGGCTCTGCCAGGGTTCCCTTGATATCTACTAACCATGCTCAAAGTAAAGACTACATCAGGGCGAGTACAAGTCATAGCGTACATGATTGAGCCAACTGCGGAAGCGTATGGTACTCGGCTCATTTCTGCTATTTCAGCTTCGGTACTCGGACTTTGAGTCTTACTCAACTTGGCATTACTTTGTATCGGTAATTCTCCCTTCTTCGAGTTTTCCATACTAAAACGTTTTAGTACCTTCTCTAAGTAAGTGTTCTGACTAAGTCCAATCAGTCTCTTACTTCTTTCTCTTACTATCCTTATTCCCAAAATGTAAGAAGCCTCTCCGAGGTCCTTCATAGTGAAGCACTTCCCGAGCCAGGACTTAACTTCCTGCAGATTCGGGATGTCGTTTCCTATGAGTAATATGTCATCGACATATAGAACGAGGAAGCTAACTATACTCCCACTGGCTTTGACGTATACACATGATTCATCTTCGCTTCATACAAATCCAAACTCTTTGACTTTCTCATCGAAGCAAAGATTCCATCTGCGAGACGCTTGCTTAAGTCCATAAATGGACTTCTGGCTGAGCCATGTAAACATCCTCAGCCAACTTTCCGTTAAGGAATGCGGTGTTGACATCCATTTGCCATATCTCATAATCATGAAATGTGTCAATAGCTAGCATCACTCTAATAGATTTTATCTTCGCAACTGGTGAGAAGGTCTCTTCATAGTCAACTCCGGGAGTTTGAGTAAAGCCCTTCGCGACTAATCGCGCTTTATATGTGTGTACGTTTCCATCCACGTCGGTCTTCTTCTTGAAGATCCATTTGCACCCAACGGTCTTACGTCCGGCCACATAATCAACCAAATTCCAAACTTGGTTGGATCTCGCTATCCATTGCCTCTTTCCATTTTGCAGACTCCGGGCCTGCCATGGCTTCCTTATAGCTATTAGGTTCATCAAGATTTATTAGTGTACCATCACTAATATACGTATCCCCTTCGGTAGTAATATGAAAACCATAAAACTGGGGTTGAACTCTAACTCTATCGGAACGTCTAAGAGGTAAGGACTCGTCAATCGGTTCAACCGGAGTTTCCTCCTCGGGTTGAGTGCCAGCGGTAGAGGTTCCTTCATCTATCGACTCTTGAATCTCTTCAAGTTCGATTTGCCTCCCACTGTCTCCCTGGCTTATAAGTTCTCGCTCTCGGAAAACCCCTCTCCTTGCAACGAAGACAACATTGTACTTCGGTCTATAGAAGAGATATCCAAAGGATTTCTGCGGGTAGCCGATGAAAATACATCGCTCACTACGAGGTTCGAGCTTGTCGTGAGTATCTCGTCTTACGAAAGCCTCGCAACCCCAAACCTTGATATGTGCTAACGAGGGAACTTTCCCTGTCCACATCTCGTGAGGTGTTTTGGCAACCTTCTTAGTAGGGACTCGATTAAGGATATGGGTGGCAGTCTCTAAGGCATACCCCCAAAAAGAGATTGATAGTGAAGCACGAATCATCATAGAGCGAACCATATCCAATAAGGTTCGATGACGCCTTTCTGCCACACCATTCAATTGTGGTGTCCTAGGTGGCGTCAATTGTGAAACTATTCCACACTCCTTGAGATAATCGTGGAATTCAAGACTTAGGTACTCTCCCCCTCGATCGGATCGAAGCATCTTGATTTTCCTGCCCAATTGATTCTCCACTTCATTCTTGAACTCTTTGAACTTTTCAAAAGTTTCTGACTTTTGCTTGATTAAATAGATATACCCATATCTACTATAGTCATCGGTAAAAGTCACGTAGAAGCGGTTCCCATCCTTCGTGGTTGATCTAAACGGTCCACATACATCGGTATGTATTAGTCAAATAGACCCTCACCCCTTGCACACGTACTTGTGAAGGGTGACTTAGTCATCTTTCCAAGTAAGCAAGACTCGCACGTGTCATCTTCCCTAAGGTCGAATGACTCCAACACTCCATCCTTTTGGAGTTGGGCTATACGCTTCTTGTTGACATGTCCAAGACGACAATGCCACAAGGATGCTCTATCCATACTATTAGAAGAATCTATGTTCAAAACATCATTTCTCAAGTTATCAACAATCATAACAGTTTCATATATTCCATTACATGGTATAACTTCAAAATAAAAGACACCATTTAGATAAGCTAAAATAGAACCATTCTCATTATTAAAAGAAAATCTAAAACCTTGTCTAAACAAACCATTAAATGAGATGATGTTTCTAGCCATTTCTGGCGAATAGCAACAATTTTTCAAATCTAAACATAAACCATTCCTAAGCACTAAAGAATACACTCCAATCTTGGTCATAGGCGACGATCTGCTGTTCCCCATGATTAGATTTATTCTTCCAGCCTCCACATCCCTATTTCTTCTTAGTCCCTGCACATTAGAACAAATGTGGTAACCACAACCGGTATCAAGAACCCAAGAAATAGCATGATTAGAATCGTTATATTTAATTGTGTATATACCTGCGAAAGACGGCCTGATCTTTCCTTCCTTGATGGCTTGCAGGTACTCTGGGCAGCTTCTTTTCCAATGTCCTATCTTGTGGCAGTGGTGACATTCTGCCTCCTTTGGGTTAGGGCAGGGCTTAGCAGGATCAACTTTGGTCCCACTAGAAGAGGCACCATCTCGGGCTTTAACCTTACGATAGTTCTTAGACGAAGCCTTCCTCTTCTTCCCCTTTCCTTGTCCAATAGCCAAGACAGGAGCAGCGGGCAGATTAGGAGTTGGTGCAACAGACTTGTCCTTGAAGTTGCTCTCAGCGACCCTCAAGAGACCTTGGAGTTTGCTTAGGGTGACCTCCTCTTTGTTCATGTGGTAGGTCATCCTAAATTGATTGTAGCTCGGAGGCAAAGAGTGAAGCACCATGTCGATCGTCAAGTCTTCCCCAAAGTCAACATTCAACTTGCGAAGGCGGTCGACATACCTTTGCATCTTTTGCAGGTGCACAGTAAGACTCTCCATGGCCCATCTTAGCGGAAATCATGTTAGTGAAAATCTCATAACGCTCTTGTCTCACGTTTTGGTGGTATCTCTCTAATAAGTCTTGATGCATCTTGTACGGGTACATGTCCTCATAGGACTTTTGGAATTCGGAGTTCATGGTGGCTCTCATGATGCAATGTACCTTCGTTGCATCTCGCTCGTGAGTTTCAAAAGCGGTCATTTCAGCCGGATTAGCGATTTTAGGGTTGATTTTCTCGAGATTCTCGTCGAGGACATACTCCTTATCCTCATAGCGAGCAATGGTGTGAATGTATCTTATCCATTCGCTAAAGATCGTCCCATCGAAAGTGACCTTTTGACAAAGGCTCATCAATGTGAAAGAACTAGTAGCAGCGTTGTTTGCGTTCGACATCTACAAATAGAAAGGACAAAGATAGATTAGAATATGAATCCCTAATTATCACCCAATAAGAAAGATTAGGGCTAGGATCCAACAACAATATTTACATATTAGAAAAGGGATGCCGTAATCCAACATGCAAATAATATGAAGGTAAGTGAATGACGATTCACTAATTCTCCACCATAAAAACCTAACTATATGTCCTAAATGTATTGAGAATTCCTAGGTTCGGATGAGATTCATTGAAACTATTCAATGACATGTTTAAATCTCGATATGCCCCTCTTGTTTGTGACTGGGATACCAAGGATCACAAAGCGGGTGTGAATTACCATGCAAATTCACATGGTGCCTTCATTGTAACGATCACCTATTCGATGTGCCGGTAAACCACACACGCTCCATCGAACTATCATAAACAATGAATCACCCTTTGCCACATTTGCTTAGAAGCAATTAGTGTGCCGGTAAACCACACACGCTCCACTAACTTCTTAGCAAGGGTGCAAAGTGTAATTTCATGGGATTGCATCAATTCACTTTTCCTAAAGTAACTAAGATTGGGAAAATTTTTTAAAATATGTAGTTACTTTGTATTTCATATTATACTTTTAATGAGAGGATGAGGTTGCCCTATCCTACCCGTTCGGCTAACGACCCTCCACCAATCAAGCAAGCGGTGGGTGTGAGTGTACACCCATTAAGCGCCATTTTATAGGCCGCAACCTTATACCCACCTTATAGATCGGCTTCGTGAATGAGGCCTACTAACGGTAAGACTAGCATTTTAGTTATACATACATATATATATTGTCTAAATTAATCTTGTAATATATATATATATATATATATATATATATATATATATATATTAATCTTGTAATATTATATTAGTATAGGGTTGTATTTTAAACTTTTAAAAACTTAGGGTTTGAAATTTAAATTGTCTAAATTAAAACTTTTAATCACAAAACATAAATTTCAAAACTTGAGGACAAGTTTTAAACATTTAAAACATGGAGGATCAAATAACAAATAATTCTAATTAACAATTAATTTTCTAATTATCTATATTTGATTTATTCAAGATTTCTTGCAAGATAATTACCAATTTAATCAAAATAATTAATTAATTATCAGATAAGAAATTAAATATTTTATTAGTTTATAAATATCTTTAATTAGATCAAGATTATAGTCATATATATCAAAAAATCAGATTAGGGTTGATCTAATATGATTAAGGTAAGTTTCCATAAGATAATCATGAAGAAATCCCGAATCTGGCCTTTCCTGACGCTTGGACTCACCGAGTGCACCAAGGGACTCGCCGAGTCTGGCCAACTCGCTGAGTCCACTACGGAACTCGCCGAGTCCATGACTCAGAAACAAAAAAATCGAATTTTGCAGTTAAGTTTCAAACAAACAAGCAACAATTTAATAGAAACCAAGCCAGGCTCTGATACAACTGATGGGTTTTAGCCATAAGAACTTTCCTATGTGCGCATGCAAAACCCTAATGCTTGGATCTAGGCTTTCTAATTAAACATGCTTTGAATCCAAGACTTCTAATGACTAATTAGGTATGAGAACAATACTAAATCAGGTCTAGAAGCATACCTTTGAATCTCTTGTTTGATCTTGTTGTCTTGGAGCTCTAGAGTCACAACTGTCACTCCTCTAATGGCTTACAAACACCAAATAGCAAAGAAGATGATTTGGGAGAGAGAGGCTAGGAGGAAATCGGCCAGGGGTTCTCTATTCTCAATGAGGTGCCGATTTCCCTAAGCCATGGGGTCTATTTATACTTGTAGACTCCTTAAGGGTTACAACTTAAACCCTAGTTGGATAATCTTCTCCTAAAGAAATCCATATCCTTACCATAGATAGCCTTGGACGATTTTGAGCTATCCTTAGCTCTAGAATTCGTCCAACCCCTATCCAATAAGGATTTACAGTCTAAAGTGTAACTATCAAACAATTGACAGTTTATACCCTCTTATTTAATTAATCTCTTTAAGTCACCAAATTAATACCAATTAATTTATGACTTATATTAATCAAATAACAATATTATTATTCTTTATATTATTCTCATAATATATTAATAATATTTATTCTCTCTTAATAAATCATCCTATTAAGTTGCTATGGTGAAGGCAACCCAAAAGGACCATGCATAATCGGGTCAAATACTTGCCTAATATAGTTGCAGCCTTAGACACTATTCCAACATTTGCAGCAGGGCTGCAAGGGGTTCGTAGCCTATGTGACGAATATACGAGAGGTTGTTGGGAGGACAAGTTTAGTGGATGATGTGCCGATAGTGCGTGAGTTCCTGGGCGTGTTCCCCGAGGAGTTGCCGGGTGTGCCTCCCGAGAGAAAGGTGGAGTTTCGTATCGATTTGATTCACGGGACTGCGCCTATCGCTAAGGCGCCATATCGCCTAGCACCGCCAGAGATGCAGGAGTTATCCTCAAAGCTGCAAGAGCTGTTAGGGAAAGGGTTCATCCGTCCCAGTAGCTCTCCCTAGGGAGCGCCGATCCTTTTTGTCAAGAAAAAAGATGGTTTACACCGGATGTGCATTGATTACCGGGAGTTGAACAAGTTGACGGTCAAGAACCATTATCCGTTACCGAGGATCGACGATTTATTCGATCTGTTGCAGGGGGCGTCTTGGTTCTCCAAGATAGACTTGAGGTCGGGATATCACCAGATGAGAGTTCAGGATGAGGATATCCAGAAGACGGCGTTTAGGACTCGTTACGGGCATTACGAGTTCGTGGTGATGCCATTCGAGCTCACCAATGCACCAGCGACATTCATGGATCTCATGAACAGGGTATGTAGGCCGATGTTGGATCGTTCGGTAATTGTATTCATTGATGACATCCTGGTGTCTTCGAGGACCAGAGAGCAGCATGAGGAACATTTGAGGGAGCTCCTCGGAGTTCTGAGAGGGGAGAGGGTTTTCGCTAAATTCTCCAAGTGCGATTTTTGGTTACGGGAGGTCCAGTTCTTAGGACATCTCGTTAACCAGAATGGGATTTTGGTAGACCTGGCCAAGATCGAGGCTGTGATGAGTTGGGAGGTGTCGAGGTTACCTACGGAGATCAGCAGCTTCTTAGGGCTGGCGAGCTACTATCGAAGATTTATCAGAGATTTCTCCAAGATCGTCGTGCCACCTACCAAGTTGACCCGGAAGGGTGTTACTTTCTCATGGGGTTCGGAGCAGCAGACCTTGTTTGAGACCCTTCGCCAGAGATTGTGCGAAGCTCCTGTGCTCGCACTACCGGAAGGGATGGATGATTTCATGGTGTACTGTGATGCATCAATATCGGGGTTGGGAGCGGTGTTGATGTAGAGAGGTCATGTGATCGCGTATGCATCGAGGCAGTTAAAGCCTCATGAGACGAGATATCCGACCCACGATCTGGAGTTGGGGTCTGTGGTGTTCGCCCTCAAGATCTGGCGTCATTATTTATATGGGGTTCGGTGTACGATATACATGGACCACAAGAGCTTGAAGTACTTGATGGATCAACCCAATCTGAACATGCGGAAGAGGAGATGGCTGGATGTGGTAAAGGATTATGATTGCGAGATCTTGTACCACCTGGGCAAGGCTAATGTGGTAGCCGATGCCCTGAGTCGTAGGGAAGAGGGTGCCCCGATGCGAGATATCTGTATGAGGTTGACGGTGATGACTCCGGTATTGGATACCATCAGAGGGGCCCAGGCCAAGGCAGTGAGACCGGAGAACCGTAAGAGAGAGTGAGTTATCGGGCAGGTGTCAGGGTTTGTTACGGATAGCCACGGGCTTACGAACTTCCAGGGTCGGATTTGGGTACCGTTTGTGGGCGGGACGCGTACTATCTTGATGGAAGAGGCGCACAGATCGAAGTTTTTGATCCGTCCTGGGGCCACTAAGATGTATCTGGATCTGAAGAGGGAGTATTGGTGGACCTGTATGAAGAGGGATGTGGCGTGGTTCGTTGAGAGATGCCTAACCTGTAGTAGGGTTAAGGCCGAGCACCAGAAACCGCATGGTAAGTTGCAACCACTTGAGATTCCGGAGTGGAAATGGGAGCAGATATCCATGGATTTCATCACCAAATTGCCAAGAACAGCAAGGGGTGTCGATGCGATTTGGGTGATAGTGGAGCGATTGAAGAAGAGCGCCCACTTTCTCGCTATTAGTGAGAGTTCTTCTGCGGAGAGGATGGCAGAGCTATACGTGAGGGAGGTGGTATTGCGACATGGAGTACCCATATCGATCGTGTCAGACCGAGATGTGCATTTCACTTCCAGATTCTGGAAGAAATTTCACGAGGAGTTGGGTATGAGGTTGCATTTTAGTACTGCATACCACCCACAGACTGACGGGCAGAGTGAGCGGATGATTCAGACGCTCGAGGACATGCTCCGAGCATGTGTATTGGATTTCGGTGGGAGTTGGGACGCGTATTTGCCCTTGGCGGAGTTTTCCTACAACAACAACCATTATTCGAGCATCGGTATGCCACCCTTTAAGCTGTTGTGTGGGAGGAGGTGTCGTACCCCTATTTGCTGGGGTGAGGTGGGGCAACACGTGATGGGTAGTATGGAGATAGTGCTTCAGACGACAGAGCAGATCCAGCAGGTCAGGCAAGGATTGTTGACCGCTCAGAGTCGCCAGAAGAGTTATGCAGATAGACGTCGAACCGAGCTCGAGTTCCAGGTCGGTGATTATGTTCTCCTAAAGGTATCTCCTTGGAAAGGAGTGATCCGATTCAGGAAGAGGGGCAAGCTAGGGCCCCGGTATACTGGGTTGTTTAGAGTGATCGCGAGGGTGGGCAGGGTAGCATATCGCTTGGAGCTACCCGCGGAATTGGAGCAGATTCATAATACCTTCCATGTGTCTCAGTTGAGGAAGTGTATAGCCGACGAGTCGGCGGTAGTGCCGTTAGAGGACATTCAGGTGGATGCAAACCTGAACTACGCAGTGAGACCAGTTGTGGTTGTGGATCGAAAGATCAAGGTTTTGAGGAACAAGGAGGTGCCTCTGGTACAGGTTCAGTGGCAACATCGGAAGGGATCCGAGTTGACCAGGGAGCCAGAGCGGGAGATGCGGGAGCAGCATCCCGAGCTATTTTAGGAATGAGACTTTGAGGGCGAAGTCGGATTCAAGTGGGGGAGAATTGTAACATCCGAGATTTCAAGTATATTAATTATTCTTTTTATTTTGAGTTTTGTGGAAGAACTCGGCGAGTTGGTGCGTAGACTCTCCGAGTTGAGACGCGATTTCTCACCCGGATTGATGCCCGGACTCGGCGAGTCGCCTTCGTAGACTCGGCGATTCTGCGCTGTTTAATGAAACCCTAATTTCTCGGGCTTGAGGCATATTTAAAGGGCCTTATGGCCGTCATTTGCGCTCATCAGTCCCCAGAGTGAAACCCTAGAGAATTTGAGCGATTCAAGTGAGGGAAGGGCCCATTATTGATCTTGAAGTTATTGCCTAGCAAGGGAAGAGGAGATCTAGCCAAGAGGAAGCAACAGAGGGGTGGATTCCTGAAGAACTGAGGTCCAGGACATCACAACTGAGGTACAATTCCGAATCATTCTCTGTTATTGTGATGTTCATGTAGATTTAGGGCTTTTGAACCCATTTGTGGCTAGATCTAGTGTCCTCATGGTCCCTTAGCGAGTTAAGGTCCTGGATCTGGACCCATAGAGGTCCAGAGCACGTCTTTACCAAAGCTTTATATGCATCCATGGAGGTTTTGGCTTGGGATCAATGTATTTGAGGCTAAAACACCATTCATGAGCTATTCGATGCTTAATGAGCACCAAGACTTGGACTTTACGTGGTCAATAAGCTTAAGGAGACTGGATCTATGAGTTAGTGAAGCGGATCTGACCTCAGAAGGTCGTTTGGGGTTGTGCATGGAATGCACTCGCCGAGTCCATTCCCAGACTCGGCGAGTTGGTGCGGGTTGTTCAGTGATTACGAACTAGGGGTTGAGTAACCGAGTCGGGTGAGTGAGTCGGTGAGTCGGAAGAGATTCAGAGGGATCAGGCTCCCGTAGGGACTCGGCGAGTCCATGCCAGACTCGGCGAGTCGGGTCGACCGTTGACCGTTGACCAGTGTTGACTGGTTTGACTTCGTGGTATTAGTCAGCTAGAGTTAAGGTAGTATTAAGTAGAAATATGCTTGTGTTGTAGGAGGACGATAGCTGAGGAGATCGAGTACTAGTGGTTACGGGATTTACGAGTTACCGAGATACGCGAGGTGAGTCTTCTCACTATACATTACCTTGAGTGGTATTTCGAGTTGACCAGAGGGTCTTATGTGCTTTGTATGAGATTATGTGTTGTCTTAGAGATTTAGTGCTATGTGTTATTTGTATGCTGTATGATTATATAGACCGGGCCAGAGGGCCCAACGATTCTGACCGGGCCAGAGGGCCCAATGAGCTGTGACTGGACTGGAGGGTCCGACGAGCTGCGGGACTGGAGGGTCCCGCTGAGATATCTAGACCAGAGGGTCGGATTTAGCCTTGGGTGGCGTATTTGTGGTATGTGGTATTTTGGGAACTCACTAAGCATTTATGCTTACAGTTGTTGTGTTTGATGTCTCAGGTACCAGCGAGGACCGTGGGAAGGCGACGACTTGACACGTACACACAACGATTGAGTTTATTATTTGTAGAGATCTTGGGATTTGTTTTGAAAAAAATATGGATTATGGATTTGAAATTGTGATGTGATACATTATGTGATTTTGAAAACGAAAAATTATTTTGAAAATTTTACAGTGTTACACTAGAAATGTGTTTACACATAATAATCATAATTCAATATTATTTTGTATGATAAATATTACTCAGTACACGTACTACCATGTACAGATGAGAGTCAAACATGAAACACTTGAGGCCAGGATCATTTTACCATTTAAGTCGTTCTGAAATACAAGTACCCTATGCAACCCTTCAAACCAAATCCCCTGTACCTTAAGTAGTAAATAGTAAATAATACTGTTGTGTGATTTATATCGCATAAAAATGTTAATATTGCACTTGTATAAATAATATTGTACAAGTAGTACATGTATCCCCCCCTCCCCCCCTCTGAAAGTATGTAAAATTGGGGCCGTAACACTCACCTGAAAGTGTGATCGATGCGAGATAACCGGGATGTGTTGTCGCGAAGTCATCATTTACTGGATTAATTCGATTTCCTAGAAAATTTTGATATATATTTTCACCAAGTATAGTGACTTATTGAGCAATTTCCAAAATTTTGTTAATCTAAAAATTATTTGAATCAAAATAAATTTATCTAAAAATTAAACTTAATATCTTCCGAAATTTTAATTTTAAATGATATTTAAATTTAAATTTATTTAATAATTTCAAAAAATTCATTAAATCTAAAGTTTATTTAACTAAATTAAATAATAAAAATAAAAAAGCTTACTTAATTTTGTATTAAAAGTTTTGATTCATTTTTAATGGATTATTCCACCACATGGTAAGTTTTGCAAATTTTGATTAAAGTTTGATTAGCTTGGGATCCTTTTGAAAATAATTTGAAGGAGGCAGAGACTAAAGGTGTACAATTTCAAAGTTGAGGGGGTGCGTCTTTTATTTTGAAATAAAGGTTGTACAGTACTCTATCATTTACATAGGAGTTGTTAACCTCCTGTGTTTTCTTCGTCCGCCATGCACAAAAAGAAGAAGAAGAATGAAATGGTCATGTGGTTCGCAGCTGGTACTTATGATAGACGAAATGAAAGCAATAAAAATGCAAGGAGGTGGCGGTAAGGACTTACAGTGATGGAGTAGAAACAACAAAGGAAGTGATGGGGTGGTAGTGGGTTCCAAGGACCTGGTGTCTCCGTCTATATCTTCCCGTTTCGAGTTGAGTTCGACGAGCAAGGGGAATGAGATGATTGTGGTGTTTATGGGGCGTTATAAGGTACTTGTGTTGGATTAATGTCTAAGTCCATAACTATAATTGGTAAGACTTGACCCGACCCGGCATGGTCCATTTGGGTTGCATACCATCATGCACTTGGATGAGAGAAATAAGACACTTATGGTTATTAATATATTATAAGTTCTAGTATATTAATAATAAGAATAATAAGATTATTTAATTAGTATTGATCAAGAATTAATCTAGGATTAATTAAGTGATCAAAAGAAGACTAATTAAATATATGGGTTGATTGTGTAAATCATCCATACTTGTATAGTGGGCTAATGCTCCATGGATAATCAAGTTGGGCTAAAACCCATAGGATGGTCCATGGATGCTCCATGGTGTATTTGTACCCATGGATCCAAGGAAATGGAAAGTCATGACAATTAGGGTTTGCCCTAATTGTAACACTATATAAAGATCTTATTCTTGACAAAAAATGGGCAACTAGAATCACACTAGTGTGTGTGAAGAAAGGGCTAGCCGATTTTGATGAGTGTAGAATTCTCTCAAGTCATTCCAAGTGTTTTGATGATTGTGATTCCATTTGAGGTGTCACACTTGGGGCACTAGGCACTCTAGCTTCATGAAGACTTTCTTCTCCAAAGAGGTATGTATTCTATCTTGCTATAGTCATTGTGTTTGTATGCTAGATTAGGATAATACCTTGGAAGTTCTTATTTGTATGTATAATAGAGAAAACATAGATCCAAGGTATTTAGGGTTGCATGTACACTTAGGAGTGTTAGAATGCTAAAAACCCAACAGTGGTATCAGAGCCTAGGCTTGCTTTCTCTTATACATGTAATTAAAAGTTGAAAAAAGTCAAAAACTTGCTGTCTGACGAATGGACTCGGCGAGTCCATGGGGGGGACTCGGCGAGTTCATGAGTATCTTCAACCTACTCGGCGAGTAGGTTCATGCAACTCGGCGAGTAGGGTCGACAGAGTGCAGATTTTGGACTTTAGTTGCTGGAAATGGATTGGAAACGTTACCCTAAACTGTTTTGGTACTTGAAAACTTGTTTTAGCTGGTGTAATGTTTTTGCTAATTCATTTACAACAACTAGTTATCAAAATTACAAAGTTTAATGTGATTTTGATTCTTGAAAGTGTTCATATTCATGTTCTTGTTCTTATGAAGTTTAGATGATCATAGGAATTATTTGTAACCTATATGGTAGTTTAATTCTTGATCATAATGTGTTTTAATGGAGTCCATAACTTGTCCTCAAGTTATGGAAAACCAAAAATCTCTTGGATTAAAAAAAAACCATTAAAAGAACACAAGAGTTAGAAAAATGAAAAGTCCTCATTTTATTACTCTATTAAACTCATAAGTTACAAGAAATGAAAAGTTTTTAATAGTTTCAAAACTTGCCCTCAAGTTTTGGAATTTGTAAAGTTTTCACTTATGAATACTTTAATTCCAAGTTAGCCCTTAGAATTTTAAAAGTTAAAATTCAACCCTTATACTTTATAATATTATAAGTTAATAATATATATATGTATAAGAGTAAAGTCAGTCTTACCGCTAGTACGCCTCATTCACGAAGCCGGTCTATAAGGTGGGTATAAGGTTGTTGCCTATAAAATGGCAACTTAATGGGTGTCCACTCTCACCCACCGCTTGCTTGACTGGTGGAGGGTCGTTAGCCGAACGGGTTTGACAGGACTAGAATTCTCCCTTCATTAAAAGTATTAATGAAAAATACTAAGTAACTAAACTCTTAAAAATACCCAATCTTAGTTACTTAGGAAAAATGTGAATAAGGTGCTAATCCATGAAATTACACTTTACACTTTGTCTAAGTCGTTAGTGGAGCGTGTGTGGTTAACCGGCACACTAACTTGGACTTAACAAGGTAGGTAAAGGGTGACTTAATATTTATCATAGTATCGATGGAGCGTGTGTGGTTAATCGGCACATCGATTGAGGGGTAATTTATTAAGGGTACCAAGTGATTTGCATGGTTACTTCACACCTTGTTTTGTGATCCTCGGCATCCCAGTCACAAAACCTGAAGGGCACACTCGAGATTGAAACATGCCATTGAACAGTTCAATGAATCTCAAAGATCTAGGAGTTTCAAAACCAATTAAAACCTAATAATACATTTCGTTTATCTTGGTGGAAATTGGTGAATCGTCATTCACCTACCTTCAAATATTTTATAGCTTGGATTACGGCATACCTCTTCTAAGTTATAAAATAGTTTGTTGGGTCCTAGCCTTAATATTTCATATTGGGTGTCATATTAAGGACTTTAAATCAACTATCTTGAATATCTCCCAAAAGATGTCTGGTTTAGACACCTATGATCTTCCCAAATCTCTTGAAACAAGGTTTCTTAAATGAAGATGATGTCCTTTGGAAATCATACTTGTTTCACCTCCTCCAATTATTCTCCCCAACCCACAAGTTCTTAAAAAAGTTTAAGGTCACTCAAGCCCTATTGGCAAGGCAAGGTCTAGGTGTGGACACATCTTGGAGATGTATTCACATATTGACAAGCCGGGAGAGTTGGGTGTCAAAGTCTTGAGAAAGTTGGTGGTTCAACCACTTTCTAAGTCACATAGTGGGTTCTTTTGGAACACCTATGAAGCAGACTATGACAAGACCCTTAATGATCTTATCTGTTTGCTAAGATCAACTTCCTAAATCTTTATGGACATTGACAATGATGACATTGGATATCTAGTAAAGCTTTCTCTTCCCAATGGAAAGGGATCGGCCATAGTCAACTCAGTTGACCAAATGGTAAAGAGAAAAGCTAAGTCTGTGATAGTCCTGTGTATCTTTATCAAAGGGTCCATATGTTTATATTGCCAAAGAAAGGGGCATTGGTTGCGAAGCTGCCAGATTTACCTAAGGATGTTAAAGTCAATAAGTTTGACTCTACTTCAGGTAAATTCCACTATCTAACTCTGCTAAGTTTCTATTATGAGATTCTTGATACATGATGTGACTGGGTCACATGGTGATGTTTTAAGAATCAAAGAAAAGTGAAGAAACTTAAAGAAAGAATATGTTGAATCTGATGGCGTAGATGGATTTCTATCGCATAGTTTGAAGATCGGATTCTTGAGCTACTTCTTAGGAGTTATGATATATTGCTTAGGAATAGATAACAACAAGTTTTCATATGGATTGTAAGGATAGTTTTTCCGCAAAGTTTTAAAATAAAAGAAAAATTTTTGATTTTATTTATTTTAAAATATCCTTACAATGGCATTTGAAAAAAAATTGTTGCTTATATGATTCCATTAAGAGCAAGAGTGGAAATATGAAATTGATTCTTTCATTTGTGGTAATGTCTAGATTTACCAAATAAGGAAAGATTCTCATCACCCAAGTTTCAATTGGACCGGAACTTGGAATCATGCAAGTTGTATAGCATGATGAATGCGAACTTTCAAGTTTTGGAAAATTAAGACTAATTACGTGTTCACATGGATGTGTGAGTCAAGTAAAGGACTAAGGGATCGAGTACACATTCTTGTGCACTGATCTAGTCCACCACAAAAGTTTGATAAGACTATTCGTCATGATTTACTTAAGTTCAGTAAATATGATTATACTTACAAGCTTAAGTGTAACTCTGATACATTGGAAAATGGTTTCAATGTATGACAGAGCGAATAAGAAGAATCAATTTAGGCAGAAGGATAAAAGTTTCTCAAATCTGAAAAGATGGGAGAGTACTTTAGTATCATCTTTTGTGATCATCTTAATGATTAAGAAACCATATCAAAATTAGTTCTCTAAGGGAATCTTAGTGCATTCTTATGACTAAGAAGAGGAACATTGAATTGTTGAAATGGTTAAATCAAGAAGATGAGTCATACTTCGTTCCAATACAAGTCTTAGAGTCATACTCAAAGATTGTAACTTGGGTGACATGCCTTAAAGAAGGTTTAAAACACTTGTCAAATGTAAGAGTAAAAGTTTTCTACTCTTGTACATTTGAAATTGGTAAGTTGTGATGTTTTGGATAAAACAAAGACCAACTTAGGCCAATTGTGTGAAGTGTTTGTCTTGATTAGAGTCTACACTATCTCTTGGATATTTGACAAGGGAGTCTTATAGGTCAAGAGGACAGTGGGAGTCTTAAAGGTCTTGAAAGTCTCAAGAACTAATCAAGAATAGAACCTGAAGTTCTTCACTAGCACACGACTTGAGGTTTATAACCTATCGTGTTGACATATTCTGTGCCCATTCCAGTTAAAGTTGACTTTGCATATGAGTTCTTAGAGTTCTCAATGTGTTGCATAACAACTTGGAAGCAATGGTAGGCCCTTGAGCTGCCAGGTGGCAAGAAATTAAGATTGAGTTCAGTCCATATGAGTTTGGATTTGTCATTATCCTTGTCTTGTGACTATGATTTTGACAACTCACATGGATAAGAACACATACACCAGTAAATCTAAGTGTCATAAGGTTTCTCTCCGATTCATGAAAATGATGGTGAGGAAACACTTTCACTAAGTAGATTTTAGCTAGATAGCAATTGTGATATTTGCATTCTCAAAGTCGTTAGTGGAGCGCGTGTGGTTAACCGGCACACTAATATGGACTTGTGAGAAGTGGCAAAAAGGTCTAACCATTATGATTACGGCATACCTCTTCATAATTGTTTAGACTCACAAGTGTGCTATCTAAGGGAAGGTGTATGATTTTGATAAAGTTTTATCAAAACAATCTAGTATCAGAAATCTGAACTTTGGTAAGAAAGTCAGCTGATTTCTGAGTACATGTCAAAGCTAGTGGGAGCATAAGTGTTATGCTAATAATCATCATGATAGTGGGAGCATGATAATTTGCAAGCTAGCAATGTTAATTATAGAAAACAAAAGTTTCAATTGGGAAAAAGTTGTTTTGCTATAATTAAGGGAGAGGAAATTATGCTTCATCTCAAATCTATAAGCTTAGATCGTGAGGTTTTAATCATTTAGTCAAGGAAATATATATGAATTTCATGTTGGAATGGCTCAACATAAGGAAATTCTGTATATGGGTCCGTTATTTGCGTTCTAAAATTCGATTATGATTACGGCATCCCTTTTCATAATCTGAATTATGAGAACTTGGCAAATTGAAATGGAAATGTTATAGCAAAAGACTGGTTTAGTCTTTATGTGAGACATCATGAATCGTGTCCCATATGCTTCGGATATAGGATCGATTATATGTGCTATAATCATCCGTTCTAAAATTTTCAAAATGCCTGGGGCATTAAGAAGGGAAAAGGTTTAGAACTGGATATGACTAAAAGGATTAAACAATTGTCGAGGACAATCTAAGGTTTACCAAAGATTGGTTACTCAAGGACAATTGGAAGTATAGTGATAATTCTGGAAGGACCATATTGACATAATCTGTTAGGAGGCAACTCTTGTTCAGAAGTGATAGTCAAAATGGAATCTGGAAATGTTTCAAAGTTTGAATTTCCAATCTGTGTAAGATTAAGGAAACTTAATGCAAGAAGGATATTTCCAAGGAGTTGATCTCCTTTGGAATACTCTGTAATGATTGTTGCCAAGTCTTTATGACTTTGTGCATAATCATTACAAGAGGATCAATGCATATAAGTTTAGAATCTAACAGATTTCAGTAAATGGCATGAATTTGGAATTCTTGCATTTGCAGTAAGGATTTGGGAGTGTGAAAAGAGAATCATTGAAGTAAAGATCTTAGACAAACATAGTATGCATACTTGGTGTATGGCATGGCTAGTGTTTGAGAAAAAACATAGTGTACATGCTTGGAGCATGGAACAACTATTGTTTTAAATTCAAGATTAAAGTTGATAGCTGAAACAATATACAATGAATAATGTGTAATCATATGGTGATAAATAAAACGTGTTTTATTTATATTCATAAGTTCTGAGACCATATTGGATTCAATTATTATTGTGTGTCACTTTGCATGTTTTGACTTCCCGAATAAACTGGGTTATTCCTCCGGAATGACTAAGTTATTCAAACCATCCACAGTCGGTCATATTTTGGAAGTAGATATGAATTAAGACTGTCATGATGGGTTGTAGAGGTCTAAGGTGTTGGACAAGGCTACAACAATCATGAGTGCTCATAAGTTCTGAGTATTGGATTCAACCCGCGCTCATTGGAATCACTTCATGGATTTTATCACGAGTGATCATGAGACGATAATATCTTATATTCTTCAAACCTAGAGATATGAGTTGTTACTATGAGTTGATAGTACATTGATTGCACGAAACCGCATTTGGTAACTCTGTGCTATAAAACGTGCCTTTGTGTATGATTCAACGAGTAGTAGAACAAGCCATATGAGTCAAAGTTTATCCGTTCCTTTTACCTTCGGGATAAAAGCGATATCTGTGGGCCCCTCGATGATTTGATGATGACAAATGGAAGTGCTCGGCCGGGCCAGGACTGATTTGATTTGTTCAATTAGTCAGTCGTCATAAATCGGAAATCGGGAAACAACAAATGGACAGAGAGAATGATTATAATCCATGTCTCAGTCCATATGATATCTAGAATGGAGGAATATATGATCCCTTATCTAATGGACAAGTCACTGACAAAGGTCAGAGTTCATCTACAAGGTCAGAGTTCGTCAGAAGCTTTTGAGAGCTACGATTGCCGGTTGGTTCCTGAAGTCATACGCAATAATAGTTTTAGACTTATCCAAGTAGGAGACTGTTGGATTAATGTCTAAGTCCATAACTATAATTGGTAAGACTTGACCCGACCCGGCATGGTCCATTTGGGTTGCATACCATCATGCACTTGGATGAGAGAAATAAGACACTTATGGTTATTAATATATTATAAGTTCTAGTATATTAATAATAAGAATAATAAGATTATTTAATTAGTATTGATCAAGAATTAATCTAGGATTAATTAAGTGATCAAAAGAAGACTAATTAAATATATGGGTTGATTGTGTAAATCATCCATACTTGTATAGTGGGCTAATGCTCCATGGATAATCAAGTTGGGCTAAAACCCATAGGATGGTCCATAGATGCTCCATGGTGTATTTGTACCCATGGATCCAAGGAAATGGAAAGTCATGACAATTAGGGTTTGCCCTAATTGTAACACTATATAAAGATCTTATTCTTGACAAAAAATGGGCAACTAGAATCACACTAGTGTGTGTGAAGAAAGGGCTAGCCGATTTTGATGAGTGTAGAATTCTCTCAAGTCATTCCAAGTGTTTTGATGATTGTGATTCCATTTGAGGTGTCACACTTGGGGCACTAGGCACTCTAGCTTCATGAAGACTTTCTTCTCCAAAGAGGTATGTATTCTATCTTGCTATAGTCATTGTGTTTGTATGCTAGATTAGGATAATACCTTGGAAGTTCTTATTTGTATGTATAATAGAGAAAACATAGATCCAAGGTATTTAGGTTTGCATGTACACTTAGGAGTGTTAGAATGCTCAAAACCCAACAACTTGTTGGGTGGTTTTGATGGTGGTTTTAGGGTGGTGGCATTGAATGGTGGTGATGGGGTGGCAGTTGTTGCTTCCTCGTTTCCTTGTGTTTATGGGTTGAGTTTGACGAGAGAAATATGAGGGAGAATATGGTGGTGGTTGCTTGATAAATTCAGGTGTTTATAAGGAGGTTTAAGGTGGTATAAGGTGGTCGAAATGGTAGTTTATGGTGGTATACTGGGAGAGATTGAGAGAGGTTTAGAGAGAGATATAGACGGAGAGATTTAGATGTGAGAGAAGTAGAAGATGGCTAATGGTTGTGTTGTGTTATGAGTCCCTAATGCATTATTTTTATAGTGCCAACCCATACATACACCCTTGTTTGAGGCCATGCTTCCAACTAAGAGTATATTTCTTTCTGTAAACTTGCACTTCAAGAAGAAGAAAGGGGGAGAAGGAAAACATGGGGAGAGAAGTAGAAGACCAAAATAATCTAACTTTTAGCTACTAGAGTCATATGTGGTTCCCACGTGGGGTTATTGTTGGATTAGGTGTCTAAGCCATAACTATTTTGGTATGTACTTGACCCAATTATGAGCATGGTCCTTTTGGGTTGCCCTCACTCATGCAACTTGATAGGATGACAAGAGGATAGAGAGTAGAATTTATTATATGAATAATAAATTTGTACTCGGAAATGGTTTTATTAATATATTAAAAGTTTAATATATTATTTGGAAATCATGTTATTTAATTAGTATTGATCAGAAATTAATCTGGAATTAATTTGGTGATCAAAAGAGACTGATTAAATATGGGGACTGATACTGTAATTATTTGACAGTTGCAATTGGGCTGATGGATTGCCTTGGAATAAGGTTGGACGAATTCTATGGAAAGCCCATAAGGAATTCGTACAAGGGTATTCTAGAAGTGGTCCATGGGCTGCTTAAGGATTTAGCAGTCATATTAGGGTTTCCTTCAGAAACCCTAGCAGCCCACACAACTATATAAGGAACCCTTTACATAGGATTTTCGGCCCCTTGAGTTTTATGAGAAACCCTAGCCAAAATCCTTCCCTCTCCCAGTCATCTTGTTACATTGAGTGTTTGTTACTCCATTAGAGGTGAAACATTTAAGGCAGTAGGCTTTCATAAGTGAAGATCAAGATCAAGAAGGATTGTGATTGTTATTGCTACATAACAATCAAGGTAAACTTTCTAACCCTAATCATATATGTTTTTCAGATTTGTATGCTAGTTAATTAGGGTTTATTGCTTTGGTATTCAATGTTGTTTATTTACTTAGAAAACTTAGATAAAATCAATTAGGGTTGCATGGACACCATATGAATGATGTTATGCTAATAACCCATCACTGGTATCAGATCGTAGGTCGTTTTTCAAGTGAATAGATGAAAACGTGAACCACCAAAGATCAAGAAAATCAAAATTTTTGGCTTTTGTCTAATAGACTCGCCGAGTCCATGTATGGACTCGACGAGTCCAAGGGTCTGTTGCCGGATTTTTCGATTTTCCTGCCAGATTTAGTTGATGATTGTTTCCAAAACTCGATTTTATTGCCTAAAATCGATTTTTTATGTCTGGAATGGTTATCCTCATCAAAATTAATGGATTTGGTTAAATATGGACAATATAGGATTATTATTAGTCAAATATTTAACCTAGTAAGATTGAAAAGTTTCAATTTAGACCCTTTAGGTTTTATAGTTTAAATTTGAACTTAAAAGTTTTAGTTTTGAAATTTAAATAGTTAAACCCTAATGTTTTGAAAGGTTTCAAAACCTGTCCTCAAGTTTTGGAATTTAAAATTTAATTAAAAGGTATTAATTTTGAAATATTAAATTCTAAGACCCTAGTGTTTTGAAAAGTTCAAATTACACCCTTATGGTTTTATTAAATTAATTAAGTGTTTAATTAAAGGAGATGGTTAATAAATACATAATAATATGGTTCAAATTAATTAAATTAAAAGTTTAATTTGTTAATAGATTAAACCACATAGCATTTTAAAAGTGTAAAATACACCCTTATACTATATAGAATTAAAAGTTTAATATTATAGATTTATATGTAAATGTCAGTCTTACCGTTAGTAAGCCTCATTTACTAAGCTGGTCTATAAGGGGTGTTTAAAGAAATTGCTTAAAAAATGGCTATTGAATGGGAATCCACTCTTACCCACCACACTCTTGACTAGTGGATGATCGTTAGCCGAACAGGTAGGACAGGACACAACCTTCCATTATAAGTATAATGAAGTACGAAGTAACTAAACTCTTTTATAAATTCCCAAATCTTAGTTACTTTAAGAAAAATGTGGAGCTGCTGCTAATCCATGAAATTGCACATTGCACCTTGTTGGTCATTAGTGGAGCATGTATCGTTAACTGGCACACTAATATGGGACCAATGAAGGATGGCAATGGGTAGCTCGTAGATTATCATAGATCAATGGAGCGTGTGTGGTTAACTCGCACATTGATTAGGTGATAGACGTCTTCGAGAGTACCAAGCTAATTTTCATGGTTATCCACAACCTGTTTATGATCCTCGTCTTCGAGATTTAAACATGCGATTGAAAAGTTCAATGAATCTCAAAAGATCTGGGAGTTTCAATTCATTTAAAACTTAAATTTCCTTTTTGTTTTTCATGGTGGAAATTGGTAAATCGTCATTTACCTACCTTCAAATATTCTGCAATTTGGATTATGACATTCCTCTTCCATATTGTAGAATATTGTGTTAGTTCCTAGCCTTAATATATCATTTTGGTGTTTTATTAAGGACTCAATCAACTAACTTGAATTTCTCCCGTTTTGTAGATGTCAAAGTCTAACAACTATGGTCTTCCTGAATCCTTTGGAAAAAGTTTTCCACTTGAAGATGGTGTTCCACGATTGGATTGTGGAAATGGAAATCATACTTCACTTCCTCGACCTCCTCCAATATTTCTCGTTAACCCATGTGTTCGGAGACTTGAAAAGTTCAAGGTCACTCAAGCCCTGTTGGCAAAGAAACACGAAGATGGAAAGTCTGTATGAGCTCATGTCTTGGATATGAAGTTGCATATTAATAGATTGGGAATGTTAGGTGTCGATGTCTCAAGGAAGTTGGCTGGTGACTTGTTCTTTAGTCACTTCCCGAATCATATAGTGAGTTCATTGGAGAGTACTATATGATGGACGACGACATGACCCTTATTAATTTGACCTATTTGCTTACCGCTGCTAAATCAACGATGATTTGGCACACTGGTTAAGCAAATTTGTCAGAAAAATCAATATCCCATCCTTTTACGGGCAATGGCAACATTTGAAGTCTAGAAAAGTTTTCTCTATGCAAGAGAGAGGCTGAGTCTGAGATAGTCCCGTGTACTAGTCCAGAATAATCCATATGTTTCTACTGCCAAAAGAAGGGGCATTGGTTACAAAGCTATCCTAACTACCTGAGAGATCTAAGATATGGGAGAGTTAAGATGTATGACTCCACTTCAGGTACAAATTTATTATATGAATAATAAATTTGTACTCGGAAATGGTTTTATTAATATATTAAAAGTTTAATATATTATTTGGAAATCATGTTATTTAATTAGTATTGATCAGAAATTAATCTGGAATTAATTTGGTGATCAAAAGAGACTGATTAAATATGGGGACTGATACTGTAATTATTTGACAGTTGCAATTGGGCTGATGGATTGCCTTGGAATAAGGTTGGACGAATTCTATGGAAAGCCCATAAGGAATTCGTACAAGGGTATTCTAGAAGTGGTCCATGGGCTGCTTAAGGATTTAGCAGTCATATTAGGGTTTCCTTCAGAAACCCTAGCAGCCCACACAACTATATAAGGAACCCTTTACATAGGATTTTCAGCCCCTTGAGTTTTATGAGAAACCCTAGCCAAAATCCTTCCCTCTCCCAGTCATCTTGTTACATTGAGTGTTTGTTACTCCATTAGAGGTGAAACATTTAAGGCAGTAGGCTTTCATAAGTGAAGATCAAGATCAAGAAGGATTGTGATTGTTATTGCTACATAACAATCAAGGTAAACTTTCTAACCCTAATCATATATGTTTTTCAGATTTGTATGCTAGTTAATTAGGGTTTATTGCTTTGGTATTCAATGTTGTTTATTTACTTAGAAAACTTAGATAAAATCAATTAGGGTTGCATGGACACCATATGAATGATGTTATGCTAATAACCCATCACTGGTATCAGATCGTAGGTCGTTTTTCAAGTGAATAGATGAAAACGTGAACCACCAAAGATCAAGAAAATCAAAATTTTTGGCTTTTGTCTAATAGACTCGCCGAGTCCATGTATGGACTCGACGAGTCCAAGGGTCTGTTGCCGGATTTTTCGATTTTCCTGCCAGATTTAGTTGATGATTGTTTCCAAAACTCGATTTTATTGCCTAAAATCGATTTTTTATGTCTGGAATGGTTATCCTCATCAAAATTAATGGATTTGGTTAAATATGGACATTATAGGATTATTATTAGTCAAATATTTAACCTAGTAAGATTGAAAAGTTTCAATTTAGACCCTTTAGGTTTTATAGTTTAAATTTGAACTTAAAAGTTTTAGTTTTGAAATTTAAATAGTTAAACCCTAATGTTTTGAAAGGTTTCAAAACCTGTCCTCAAGTTTTGGAATTTAAAATTTAATTAAAAGGTATTAATTTTGAAATATTAAATTCTAAGACCCTAGTGTTTTGAAAAGTTCAAATTACACCCTTATGGTTTTATTAAATTAATTAAGTGTTTAATTAAAGGAGATGGTTAATAAATACATAATAATATGGTTCAAATTAATTAAATTAAAAGTTTAATTTGTTAATAGATTAAACCACATAGCATTTTAAAAGTGTAAAATACACCCTTATACTATATAAAATTAAAAGTTTAATATTATAGATTTATATGTAAATGTCAGTCTTACCGTTAGTAAGCCTCATTTACTAAGCTGGTCTATAAGGGGTGTTTAAAGAAATTGCTTAAAAAATGGCTATTGAATGGGAATCCACTCTTACCCACCACACTCTTGACTAGTGGATGATCGTTAGCCGAACAGGTAGGACAGGACACAACCTTCCATTATAAGTATAATGAAGTACGAAGTAACTAAACTCTTTTATAAATTCCCAAATCTTAGTTACTTTAAGAAAAATGTGGAGCTGCTGCTAATCCATGAAATTGCACATTGCACCTTGTTGGTCATTAGTGGAGCATGTATCGTTAACTGGCACACTAATATGGGACCAATGAAGGATGGCAATGGGTAGCTCGTAGATTATCATAGATCAATGGAGCGTGTGTGGTTAACTCGCACATTGATTAGGTGATAGACGTCTTCGAGAGTACCAAGCTAATTTTCATGGTTATCCACAACCTGTTTATGATCCTCGTCTTCGAGATTTAAACATGCGATTGAAAAGTTCAATGAATCTCAAAAGATCTGGGAGTTTCAATTCATTTAAAACTTAAATTTCCTTTTTGTTTTTCATGGTGGAAATTGGTAAATCGTCATTTACCTACCTTCAAATATTCTGCAATTTGGATTATGACATTCCTCTTCCATATTGTAGAATATTGTGTTAGTTCCTAGCCTTAATATATCATTTTGGTGTTTTATTAAGGACTCAATCAACTAACTTGAATTTCTCCCGTTTTGTAGATGTCAAAGTCTAACAACTATGGTCTTCCTGAATCCTTTGGAAAAAGTTTTCCACTTGAAGATGGTGTTCCACGATTGGATTGTGGAAATGGAAATCATACTTCACTTCCTCGACCTCCTCCAATATTTCTCGTTAACCCATGTGTTCGGAGACTTGAAAAGTTCAAGGTCACTCAAGCCCTGTTGGCAAAGAAACACGAAGATGGAAAGTCTGTATGAGCTCATGTCTTGGATATGAAGTTGCATATTAATAGATTGGGAATGTTAGGTGTCGATGTCTCAAGGAAGTTGGCTGGTGACTTGTTCTTTAGTCACTTCCCGAATCATATAGTGAGTTCATTGGAGAGTACTATATGATGGACGACGACATGACCCTTATTAATTTGACCTATTTGCTTACCGCTGCTAAATCAACGATGATTTGGCACACTGGTTAAGCAAATTTGTCAGAAAAATCAATATCCCAACCTTTTACGGGCAATGGCAACATTTGAAGTCTAGAAAAGTTTTCTCTATGCAAGAGAGAGGCTGAGTCTGAGATAGTCCCGTGTACTAGTCCAGAATAATCCATATGTTTCTACTGCCAAAAGAAGGGGCATTGGTTACGAAGCTATCCTAACTACCTGAGAGATCTAAGATATGGGAGAGTTAAGATGTATGACTCTACTTCAGGTAAAGTCCATTATCTAACTCTAATAAGTTCCTACTTGTAGATTTTTAATACATGATGTCATATGATTACATTTTGATATTTTGTAGGATTGAAGAAAAGAAAGGAAGCTTAAAGGAAGAAGTGAGCCGAGTCTGATCGTGAATAAATGGATTTCGATCACATGATTCGATGATCAGATTTTTGGAGCTGCTGCTTAGAGATGTGCTAAATTTCTTAGGAATATGTAATAGCATAGTTTTCATTCGAATTTGCATTGTAAGGAAAAGTTTTCCGCACCTTTTATAAATAAAATAAATTTTTAGTTTTGTCTTACTTATATCTCCTTGGAATGTTATTTGTGAAAATTGATGCTTGTGTGTTTCTATATTTAGTGGATGTGATTCTTAGTTATGTTATTTATGGTAGTGTCGTAATTTTCTATGTAAGGAAAGATTGCCATCGCCTAAGTTTCAATTGGACATAAGCTTGGAATCATATGATTTGAGTCATGTGATGTATGGTAATCTTGGTACTTAGAAAACTAAGATTAATTCAAAGTATCCACAGTCGATAAATACTTTGGAAGTAAGTATTGAAGCTAGATTGTCATGAATCTGATTGTAGATTGTCTAAAGTATCTTAGACATAGCAAAAGTCTACTGCAGTGTTCATGAGGGATCCTGAAATAAGATTTGAGTATTGGACTAAACCCACACTCACTTGAATCACTTCATGGATTTTATCATGAGTGATTAGTGAGACAATAATTTCTTATATTCTTGAAATGGAGACGTGTGAGTTGTAGTTTGCAAGTCGGTTGCACATTGAGTATATGTAAGCGCACCAGTAACTTGGTGTTATAAAACATATTGTTGTGTGTGATTTCATGAGTAAATACAAGCAAGCATTTGAGTCAAAGTTTATCCGTTCCTTTTACCTAATGTGGGATAAAAGCGATATCTGTGGGCCCCTCGATGATTTAATGATGACACCCTAAGCGCTTGGCCAAGTCGGGACTAAGTTGATGTGTTCAATTGTAGTCTATTGTCAGTCATCATAAATCGGAAATCAGGAAACAACACATGAATAGAGAGTATGATTAAAATCGATGTCTTAGTAAATACGATATCTAGAATGGAGGAATATATGATCCCTTATCTAAAGGATGTGCTTCTGATAAGATTAGAGTTGATAACGGATTTTGAAAGCTATAAATGCTGATCAGGTTTTGAAGTCATACTTGCAAAATACTTATTAGACCTATCCAAGTGGGAGACTGTTGGATTAGGTGTCTAAGACCATAACTATTTTCGTATGTACTTGACCTAATTATGAGCATGGTCCTTTTGGGTTGTCTTCACTCATGCAACTTGATAGGATGACAAGAGGAGAAAGAGTAGAATTTATTATATGAATAATAAATTGGTACTTGGAAATGGTTTTATTAATATATTACAAGTTTCATATATTATTTGCAAATCATGTTATTTAACTAGTATTGATCAGAAATTAATTTGGAGTTAATTTGGTGATCAAAAGAGACTGATTAATCAAGGGGACTGATATTGTAATCATTTGGTAGTTGCAATTGGGTTGATGGATTGCCTTGGAATAAGGTTGGACGAATTCTATGGAAAGCCCATAAGGAATTCATCCAAGGGTATTCTAGAAGGGGTCCATGGATTTTCGGCCCTAGCAGCCCATACATCTATATAAGGAACCCTTTACGTAGGATTTTCAGCCCCATGAGTTTTATGAGAAACCTTAGCCGAAATCCTTCCCTCTCCAAGTAATCTTGTTACATTGAGTGTTTCTGACTCCATTAGAGGTGCCACATTTGAGGCACTAGGCTTTCATAAGTCAAGATAAAGATCAAGAAGGATTGTGATTGTTATTGCTACATAGCAATCAATGTAAACTTTCTAACCCTAATCATATATGTTTTTCAGATTTGTATACTAGTCAATTAGGGTTTATTGCTTTGTTATTCAATGTTGTATGTTTACTTAGAAAACCTAGATCAAAGCAATTAGGGTTGCATGAACACTATACAAATGATGTTATGCTCATAACCCAGTAGTTATACTCCTTATTAAATGCCAAAAAACACACAAAACTGGGTGTCTCGAGAACTGAATGTCGAGATGTTTTATCGAATATACCATTAAATAGAGTTTATCTCAAGGATTCTCAAACATAAATAATATTAATTTTTGAAGTTACGGAACTCCAGGAAATTGCGTTTGAAGTTTTGCATCTATTGTGTAATTTTCATTAAGTTTGCGGAATTTATGTTTTATCGTGTTTCGAAACCTATGGTCGATAAAGCTTTTATCAGCACTAGTGTCAATTAATACCAAAGCCGCTTATATGAAACGTACCAATAACCACAGGTGGTTCCAGGAGAGCATCTCCAGCAGTGATCATTAGTGCTCTTCCATTGCCACCCTAATTCTTCAGTTTTGGGTAGTCCTTCCTAAAATGCCCTGACTACTTGAATTCAAAATAGCTAGGACTTCCTCCTGTTGTAGTGGTTGGGGTTTTTCTGCAGTACCTTGAGATGTGACCTCTCTTGAGAGAAAAACTTGAGACACACTTGAACAAACGTTAGAACAAGTATAGTTGCAGAATAGTTAATGTCAAAGGATCTAAAAGCTCAACAATAATAAGTTAACAAGTTAGATAATTAGAGAGTTAGTTGCGGAAATGTAAGGAAATATAAATGACAACATGTGATATATCAAGTATACACATAAGTTGATTCATAACATGTAATGCATTCAGACCAAGTTAGTGAGTGAGATCAAGCTTAGTGGTAAAGTCACGAATGACTTGCTCCGAAGAGAAATAATATTCAGTTATGTTCTAGAGGATTTTGAGAGTAAGGAGAGATATGAGATGCATAACAAAGAGATGTAATTGATAGACTTGAAGATTGTTATAATTGAGAAAGAATGAGCTCTATAAATAGAGACTCAAGAATTACATTGGATCAAATCTCTAAGAGTATCCATGCAAGGCATACTAAACAATAGAGAGTATTACAGAAAAGTAGATAAAGTTAAACTAAATAAGACTGCGGTTGGATGATGACTTCGGATAGGGTTGCTGATGAAGGTTTGACTGCAGATTCTTGAGGGCTACGGTAGACTAAGTTTAAGAGGGCCACTTTCATGACTCAACAGTTTCCCCCTAAGTGACCTCTTTAACTTTTGTTCACTTATCAAGTTTTAGGAACTTGATCAGAATCCACCAAAACTTTATGATATTTTCCAACCAGGTGATCCTTCTTAAAATCTCGAACTTGACTTCGGCAGTCATGTGTTTTGATTTTTCTACCGCGGTTTGACAGATTTCAAGTTGCTTCCTTGTAAGACGATTCATGGAGGTCATGGGAATGAAGTATTTGATCTCATCGACCTTCCTTTTGAAAATGACTCCAAGTTCAGGGAAGTTTGTTGCACCTACGGATCTCTCTTGATAACGTTCGGTAGGCATCGATGTAGGATCAAGTGGTGGTAGATCGAACTTCTTGGCAATTATAGGTTAGATGTCCGCATCAATCTTTTAGAAATTCGCAGACGGTTTCCTTTAGAAAAATGCTTTCCCTTTCAAGTGTTGTCTTTATTTTTGGATACTTTTCGCATTTGTTTTGGAACACTTTTTCTATTAGAAAGACTTTTTTTGGATTCATACATGGGAAGTCAGCTTGGGTGTGGACATAGTCTTGATTCCTTCTTGTAAGTGTGTATTGAATGAAGTCAGCTTTCATGAATTTCCGGGGCTTGAAGATCTTGACTGCGGATGGTCTATCATTAGACCAGATTTTCTCAATGGAAGAGGCATGTTTGGCAAGGAAACGATTGAGTCTCTCGAATTCCATGGGCATACCGTGAAGTATTTAGCATTTGGGGAGATTACAACATCCCAGTAACCATCAGAAGGGGGTTCAACATAGGTAAGGTAAGGTTTGTAGTCATCATCATGTAGTCTGCGGTGGGGATTAATGCAAGAATTGATAAAGGATTCATCCATGCTGGTGTCAAAACCGAATTCTCTCCATACGAGTTTAGCAAACTTAGCTGCTTTCCAGTCAGCTTTCTTCTGTTTTGTGACGGGAGACTCACTGGAGCTTGGAGATGACATCTCGGGAGCTAGATTCTTGAAGTGAGGAGGAGTCTCAGGTCTTTCAGGAGAAATTTTATGTTGAGATGGAGAGGGATGCTGTGGTGGTGTCTGGTGAGTAGATGGTTGTGGTGAGGGAATTTTTTCAGTTATGATGGGAGGGCTCCTATGATGAGAGACACCGTCTGAATAATGGTCTTCTTCCTGATGGTCTTGTTCACTTCCCCCTCTTGAGGAGTTCAGACCCAGAGCCTGTTCAAGCCATTGTTTGAGACCATCGACCATGGCACACGCCTCTTGAAAGTGAGATTTAAGAACATCAGCCAGTTGTTGATTGTCTGGGATGGCGGTGTTGAAGAGTAGCCGATGAATCTCCTTTGTGACTTGTTGAATTTCAGGGCCATGAAAATTGGACGATAAGGATCGTTGAAGTCTGTTAATGGTTGAATGAAGGAATGAGATAATGGACTCATAGGCAGTATGAGTCTCAGCTATTAGCTTCTATGAGAGAGTGGACTGGTCCGTAATGGTTGTTTGCAAATTTTCCTTGATTGCGGATACCTCAGAGATAAGGCTCTCCGCAGCAGCCATGAATTGCTTGTGATCAGCCTATCGAGTGTTGTCGAGGGACCAAATCCCCATTTCCACTTTGAGAGAAATCCTCTCAGCAGCTAAACGTTCCCGAGTTTCCAATCTTTCAATCCTTTCGATTAAGGACTGCGGTCATGGATGGTCTTCAGATTGCGGTTGAGTGGACTTAACCGCATCAAGAATTTGATCAACTTTGGATTGTAGACTCAAAAATTCTTTTCTAGACACAACCATATTCTCCTTCTTCTTTTTCTCCTTAGTCTTGGAGGTTAAGTGTTGAGAACCACTCGATTCGTCTTCCTCATAAAACATCATCAGATCGTCATCAGAAAGGTTAGGCTGATTTACCTCATTCAGATCAGTATCATCAAATCCAATGGTAGGATCAGAGCTAACTTCTATTGCAGTGCCTTCGTCATGAGAATCTCTAGCAGTTGGAGTTGGAGGGGGCTTTGAGGGACCTTGATCAGCAGTCGCAGCTTGAGCCTTGCGGATTGTGTCGGCCATTTCATCCATCAAGGCTTGAACTTTGCAGATTGTGGATATGGTATTGGCAATATTGATTGCGCCTACCCAATACTTTGCTACGGATTGAATCTCCTGTTGTTTCTGTTGAAGCTACTTTGTTTGTCCAGCCTTTCTTGCTTGAAATGCCCTACGAAAAGCAACATATTTCTTATCTTCAACTTCATTGGTTGCTTGATACTTACTTCAAGAGTTGTTGACATCAATTTCGTCAATTCCTTCAAAATGCACCTAGGTGTCCCTCGGGTTCACGGATCCTTGCAAATTTACGCTCACCATGCCTACACCACCTATAGCTGATGTACGTAGAGTAGGATTTCCTGAGCTTCCTCGGTCTCCTTGACCTGGGGTCAAGTATGGCCTCGACTCAGTTCTGGCAAAGGCTGAAGAATCTCCTTGCGGTTGTGAAGGTGTTTGAAGTGTTTGGGTAACAGACAAAAGGATGGATTTCAACTCCTCAGGGGAAAAGAAGTATATACGGGAAGCCCTAGAGACCTAAGAGCGGGAACCAGTTCCATCCCCTTGGGAGTGAACTGGGGGTGAGTCTGCATGTTGTGGTGAAACAGACACACTTTCTGTGTCTGAGTAGTATTCGATAATGGTATTGAATGGGTGTGCGGCCACCCCATGGAGTACCGGAGCCTTTTGAGAGGCTACGGTATCAGTCCAGTCACACATTTGGTCTGTGGAATTGGTTTTTCTTTCCTTGAGTATCGAGATGGGTTGATCGTCCTCATCAGAATCACTCATAGAGGGAGAGTGAGATCGATGTTCTTTTGGTTCGTCTTCTGTGGGCACAGTTTGGATAAATTTTCCTTTCTTTGAAGGGTCAGCTTGCTTAGGAGCATCCTTTTTCTTAGGATTTCCATGTTTCTTGGTGTAGCGGGGGCCTTGATGAGCTGAGGCTAACTGCTTGCGTCTTTGTGATAGATACAAGTTTGATAGAGTGGTGGAGGATGGGACTGCAGTACTACTAGGGACATTGAGTGCAGATGTGGATTGTAGAGGCGGGGTAGAAAGGTATGGGACTATACCTTCCGTAGACTTTATATGGTCTGAGACATCAGCAGTTTCAAGACCAAGAGTAAAGAGAATGTTGAATAGTAGCCGTCTGATAGGTCCAAAAGCAGATTGATTAGTTGAGCGATTGTACCTTTTGAGATCTTTAGTGATGAAAAGATTGGTGTCATTGCCCATGCTAAGTCCTGCATCCGTATGAAGGTCTGAGATGCATAGAGACCAGAACCTAGCAAATGTGAGTTCGGTAGGGTTCTCTCTTGGACTTTCTTTGGGAATGTACTGCAGGAAGTCATCCCACAAGATATGACTGTAGTTAACATCATGGCTAGTGAAAATGCTCCACACCAACTCTAGGAGCTTGAGACGTATATTATCAGTGCCTCAAGTTCTGCCGGATAGGCTGCAGATCACGAACTGGCAAACAAATTGCCATACCGCAGACAACTGATTTTTGTTGAATTCTCCTCTGCCTTTGATCTTCTTTTGGTAACCTATTTGGTAGAGTGCAGAAAGGATGTCCGCCATACAAGGAGTGAAAACCTTGATTGATGGATGAACTAGCAGGTTGATGGCAGTGAGGAACTTTTCCTTAGTCAGAATGACCAAATAATCGTTTACCTAGTTCAGATGCACTTATTGAGGATTTTCGAGGGGTCGATGCGCTGAGAAGGCACATTTGAAAAGAGTTGACAGAGGAACCACATCTGTGAACGAATCGAAGGGACCAAACAATGGGTAATTGGACAGAAACTTGATCATCAACTTGATTGGAGCATTGTAGGAGGAATGCTCTTTGAACACAACCCTAAAATTTCTTGAAGCAATTGCTGGCATTAGGTGTCTTGATGCAGAGTCTGAACCAGTAGGGTTTGCTGATCCAGATGCCTAGGAGTGTTTCTTGAAGATGCTTTTTTTCACCATTTTTGGAGTTGAAGAAGCTTTGCAAGAAAAACAGAGTGCAAGAAAAAGTTCGAAGTTCAGAAAGCGTAAACTTTTCTTGGGGAAGAAGAAGGGGGTTTTATAGTGGCTAAATTGGAGTGGTAAAAGATTTTACCCTAAGTGAAATTAGGTAAAATGTTTGGATGTTTTTCTTGGATTAGGAGAGAAAATCTCAGCCACAAATTAAGAAAAGGTTTAATCTATTTTTTGAGATTAACCAAAAGGGGTTAGCATTTAATGAAATGTCAGATTTTAACACCACGTCTGAAGAACATGTGATGAGGGTGGGATTAATCGGTTGTGTAAAGGGGAAGTTGTAACGGATTAGATGTTTTGGGGTAATAGGAAGAGTTTTAAAGGATTTGATTTTGGGAAATCGTTCTTTTTGTCATCATACCTAAAATAGGTCAAACACAAGGTTTATTCAAAAAGTGAGGGACAACTACACAAAGAATGTTTTTTTAAATGTTTTCCTATTTAATGAAGGATCATTAAATAGCACACTATGATTCAAAAATTAATGAAACAGTTTGAAAATCAATCAAAGTGACTGCGGATTCAAACTTCATTGTGGATGGATCATTTGCCATCTGATGGATGACTGCGTAGAAAAACTCAGGAGAATAGTTGAACAAAGATTAGTAATAACAAACAATAAGGACCACTGAAGGATAAGTATGATATATGGATGCGGTACACAGGATATATCAAAACCATCTATCATAGATAACTTCAATTAGGACCACAACAGAAACCAAGGATGGTCTGCGGTACTTATCAATTCAAAAAGAATTATGGGTCCGGATTAATCATTCCTAACACTTGTAAGAAACTGTTGAGTTTTATAGAGTCAAGTGCCTTTGTGAATACATTAGCAATCTCTTCATGAGTATGGATAAAATTAGTTCAATGTTACCTTTCAGGATGTGGCCTTTGATGAAGTGATACCGTAGTTCAATATGCTTGGTCTTGGAGTGCTGAATTAGATTGTGTGAAATCGCTATAGCACTTTCAAAGTCACAATAGATTGGTATCCGCAGCATTCGGTATCCGTAGTCCAATAGTTGTGTTTTCATGCATAAGACTTGTGAACAACAGCTGGTTGCGGCCACATATTCAGCTTCTGCGGTAGACAATGATACACAATTTTGTTTTCTTGATGACTAGCTGACGAGTCTTCCACCCAGAAATTGACATCCACCTGAGGTGCTTTTACGATCCAGTTTACATCCGGCATGATCCGCATCAATGAATGCTTGTAGGCTGATGTCATTTCCTGTGGGGTACCATAAGCCAAGAGTCTTGCTACCTTTTAAGTACCGTAGAATCTGCTTGGCTGCTGTCATGTGTGACATTTTCGGGTCAGCCTGGCACCTTGCGCATACACATGTTGCAAAGACGATATATGGTCGGCTTGCAGTGAGGTACATCAATGAGCCAATAATACCTCTATAAGTCTAGTGATGAACTGATTCGCCTGAGGGATCAGCATATATCATATATCCGAAGGCCATGGGGACTTTATCTGAAGAACAGTTGTCCATTGAATATTTATTTAACAGTTCAGATATGTATTTCTCCAGATAAATGAATATCCCTTGAGGGACTTGTTTCACTTGAAGTCCTAGAAAGAAGTTAATCTCTCTATTCATGCTCATTTGGAACTTGTTGGTCATAAGCTTAGCGAATTCATTCACCATCTTCTGATCAGTTGAGCCGAAGATGATATCATCCACATATATGTGTACAAGCATAAGATGATCACCATTTGCTTTTCTAAATAAACTGAGAGTCTCGTACCACGCTCTTGGGGCTTGTTTTAGAACGTAGACTGCTTTTTCAAGCTTGTAGTAATGGTCTGGGAATTTAAGACTTTCAAATCCCGGAGGTTGATGAAGATAAACCTCCACTTTTAACTCACCATTGATAAAAGCACATTTCACATCCATTTGATGGACCTTCATGTTCTTGTGTGCTGCGTATGCTAAAAAGATCCGGATGGCTTCCATTCGTGCTACAGGAGCATACGTTTCATCATAGTCAATACCTTCAAGTTGACTATATCCCTTGGCAACTAGTCTTGCTTTGTTTCTGACGATCACACCGGATTCATTCAATTTATTCTTGTACACCCATCGACTACCAACAATGGTGTGGCCTTGCAGCTTCGGAACGAGCTACTATACTTTGTTTCTTTTGAATTCTTCTAGCTCTTCTTACATTGCGGATATCCAATCTGGTTCTAGTAATGCTTATTTGATCGTTTGGGGCTCGACCGAGGACAGAAACGCTGCGTAGTGACAGTGATCAGATAAGTCCTTGGATGATCGAGTCTGGATTCCTGCAGATGGGTTGCCGATGATTTGACCTGGTTGGTGGTCTTTCGTCCATAAATGTAGACGGGGTTGCAGATGATCAGCAGCTGTGGTGGAGGGAATATCTTCAATATCGGAAGACTTTGCGGTTGGAGACGGCAGCTCTCCTTGGACTTGAGAACATCCTGCTGAATTGGGAAGGATGGATTAGAGTTTTCTTGGTCAGATGGTGAAGTTTCCCCTGGAGTGCAGACGAGAGTTCCCCTTTAACCTGCGAAGGTTCCCCCTGGATTGCGAATGGGAGTGTGATACTCCTTGAATCTGTTCTTGTGTCAATGTTTTCTATGTTTTCATCATCCGAGTCCGAAGAAACGTTTGATGTTTGAAACTCTCTGCGGATAACGGTTGGAGCTGCATCTTCTAGTACTGGAACCTCGATAGTTGTTGTATGGTCCGGAGTTGAGTTTTCCCCCTCAACAGGCGAGGTGGAAGTATTTAGTGATACTTCATCAGACAGTGTAGGACCAGATATGTCAGCATGTTTTTGCTGAGCTTCCAGGGACACAAGAATTTCTGATAACTTGGTTGTATCTACCGGGTCGAAGAGATCATCATAGTTTACTTTAATTAGATTTAATGGACCCGAAGAGGTAGGAATATCACTTTCTAGAATTGTTGTGGTTTGGGTTGATGGAGCAGTGTTGCGGATGTGATAGTCATCGAATTTCACATCGAAACTTTCAATTATCAGCCTGTGTGTCTAATGAGAACTCGATAAGCAACCTTGTTAGTGGAGTAGCCAAGAATGATGCCTTCATCAGACTTTGGTGCGAATTTGTTGAGGTGGTCTTTGTTGTTGATTACAAAACATCTACACCCAAATATATGAAAGAATCATACATTTGGATTGCGGTTGTTAAGGCCCTCATACGGTGTTTTGTTGAGACGTTTGCACACAATGCTTCAGTTTTGTACAAAACAGGCTGTGGCCACTGCTTTGGCCCAGAAGTAGAGAGGAAGGTGAGCGAAGTTAAGCATAGATCTAGCAGCTTCTACTAGAGTGTGGTTACTTCGCTCTACTACCCCATTTTGTTGAGGTGTGTAGGGAGTTGAGAATTTGTGAGTAATGCCTTTGGAAACAAGGAAATTGTTTAGGAGTTGGTTAGTAAACTCGGTTCCATTATCACTCCGGATACGTCTAAATGGTAACTTGATCTGAAGTTCAATTTCCTTGATGAAGTTGATGAACACCTGCGGTGTTTCTGACTTGAGTCGAAGAAAGAAGACCTATGTGAAACGTGTTACGTCATCCACTATAACCAATATGTACTTCTTGTGATGAAGACTTGCTACAATATATGGACCGTAGAGATCAATGTGTAAGAGTTCCAAAGGTTCAAAAATTGAGGATTCAATCACCGTAGGGTGACTTGCCTTGAAATTCTTTCCACTTTCACATGTAGGACAAAGAGTATCATTGCTGAACTTGAGGATTGGAAGACCTCTGACTATTTCGCCTGTGACCAAATTGTTGATGTATCTGAAGTTGAGATGAGCTAGCTTGTGTTGCCATAGCCAACTGACTTCGGATACTGCTTTGGATAGGAAGCATAACTGTGGTTTGCCTATGATCAAAGATACATCCAGAGGATACACAGTACCATCGGATCTGGACTTGATCAGACAAGTGCTCCTATCGCTTGTCATTAGATAGCATAATTCGTCATCAAATTCAACACGATGGCCTGCCTTACATAGTTGACCAACACTGATAAGATTGTCTTTAAGGCTTTCCACATAAGAAAGCTTTTGAATAGATAAGTTTCTCGTAGTAAGAACACCATAACCTCGGATCATCCCATTCGCATTGTTCCCGAATGTGACATTTCCACTGTTGCAAATTGGCCTGAAATCTCGAAGGTATTCTAACCTTCCTGTCATGTACAAGGAGCGGGCACTATCGATTAACCATTCTTCTTCTTATTCCTCCTTGCACAAGGCCTGAGTTTGAATCCTGGGACAAAGGATGAGTTTCTGATTGATGCATGAATCGAGGTTGTACGGACTAGTTTCGTGTCAACTTTTAATCATAGTCCTAGGTGTTTGTGAGTTTTTGGAGAAATTTTTTTTTTGGAAAGTTACGAGGTTTCTGAAGTGGATCTGATGTGACATGAGATAAACCTTTTTGACAGCTACATTGACATTGACAAGCTGAAATTTTCTCTTTTGTTTTGACACTTTGTTTGGTCAGCGGTAGGAAGGATGAGGTAGGCTTGTGACTGGACTGAGGTTGGTAATATCTGACATTGGTACTGTTGGAATTTGAAAAAGTTCTTTTCGAAAAATATTTAGCACGTGTAAATTCTTTGGACCGTTTTAGCACGTTGAAATTTTGATGTGATTTTAAAAGTGTTGGAGTGGGTAAGATACCCTTCCATTTTGGATCATCTGAGGAATAGATTTGAAAACCATTGCTCCGAAAAGACCTTTCTTTCTTTTGGGTTATGTCAGATGAGTTTGGAATGGATGTTGAAACTGTACATTGCTTTTTTCATGTTTTCTTGATGGGAGAGTTTTTTGAAAAATAGTGAGCAAAAACAAACTTTTCTAGACTCTTTGATTTTGGTAATCTGATGTGCCTTTTATTTTTAGAAAAGATTTGTGGATTTGTGCCTTGGGATCAAAATTCCTCTTTGAAAGCCTTTTTAGCTAAGGTTTTTGGAGAACCGCAGTCATTAGCGTTGAACTGCGGTTTCCTAGAAACCTTTGTAGATTTTTGAAAACGAGGGCTTGACTCATCCGAACTTGAAGAGTCAGGGTTTTGAGAGCATTGACCTACTTCAAAGTTCTCTATGGGTAATTCATGGTGAATTGGATGAAGAGACGCAAAGCTTTTTATTGTGGACTATGTTAAAGATGATTTGACTACCGTATAGTAAGTCTGAGTTGTGACTTCTATTAGACTTTTGTGGGACTTCTGTGACTCATGACTACAGTCAGAGATACTTCGGTTTGAGGACAGAGATGGAAAGTCCTGTGAGACTTCGGGAGTTTCTATGACAATTTCTTCATCAACAACTAATGAGGCTTGAGAATTTGAATAGATTGTGCCACAGATAGGAGTTTGATCACATGTGTGACCCGAAACCTCAGGCACAATTTCCTCAATGACGCAACTATTGCATAGATTATGAAGTCTAACGAAGTGAGTTCTGATGTCTTTAGGAAAGGTCTTGTTATTGACTGGAAAATGAAATTCTCGGTCCGGAGGGACATACAGCCGGTCTTTGTTAAACCGGGATGAGGAATCCTTTGCGGTAGGATATCCATTGGACCAACCCCAATTGTATTTATTGTCTACAGTTCCATTATTAACCAAATTTTAGATAGCTTCACTTTCATTGAACAATTTTTCTATTAATAGATTTAAGCGTACAATCTGACTCTGAGCTAAATCTCTTTGGTTCAAAGCTATTTCTAGTTGTGTTTCACTTAACATTCTTACATCTTTCTCTAACTCTAAATCCTTTTCTAACATGGCCATTTTGAGTCTTTTGTTGTCTAATCGTCCTCTTACATGAAACATCTCTTGGGATGCTATGTTCTTCTCATCTAAGGCTTTGTTGTAGTCTGTAAGGATGGCATCACATGTGTCATTAAGATTGTGTATGAAGGGTTGACAGTCATGCATGTTATATTTTAGAGTTTGAATCATGAGTTTTACCTATTCGATGATGCATAGAGTTCCATCTTTTGCCATGTAGCAATAGTTCTTTTCAAGCTTTGTAGACCCATCATCATCAGCAGTTGCTAGCATGCAGATTTTGCCTTTTCCTTTGATATTGCTGATGGTTTCTTCTTCATCTCCGGATGACCAAACTTGATGGTCTATTTTGATATGGTCCACGAAATGCTCTGTCTTTCAGGACATTTGATTTGCAATCTTTTGCAAAATGATTCTCTTTGTTGCACATGTGACATATTACAACATCACTTTTGTCTTCTGAGGGAGTACCGAAGTCGGTGGTTTGAATGGACTGCGGTGCCTCCTCTGGTTGAGTATTTTAAGATTGCGATGGTGGGTGAGAACTTTTGGGATAACGAGAGTGATTATTCTGTGGGTTGAAGTTACAGTTGAAAGGAGGTTCGTTGAATTGCTGATTTTTTTGAAAAGAAGAAGGTGGTAGCCGGTTAAACTGTTGACTAACCAGAGCAATAGCCTTCTGAAATTCTTCTTCATCATAATACTCTGATTCGGGCTTCGTACGACTTCAGTGTAGTGTCATACGAGGGATAGTAAGATTGATTATGTGGAGCTTGTGCTACAAGAGCAAGTGGTCCTCCAAAGTCAGTACAGTCTTTGAGTACGATGGATTCTTGTGCTTGCAGTTCCCCGTAGAGCTTGTAGAGAGACAATGACTGAATCTTTCAATCCCCTTGAACTATCATCTTAGCAGTAGTCCAATGTCTTCCCAAACCATTGAGAAATTGAAGGTTTGTTTCATGGTTACTGCGGATGGTGCCAACATTCGATAACTTAGTTACTATCAGATTGAACCTTTTAAAGGAGTCTTCTAAACGTTCGCTAGTATGTGCTTTGAAGTTGTTGAATTCATTGAGTGCAGTTGTGAGCTTTTTATCTTGAGCTTGTTCTAAGCCTTCGTACAAATTCTTGAGAACATCCCAGATCTCTTTTGCTAATTTACATTTTATGATAATGTCAAAGTTTTCAGGAGCAATTCCACAAGAGATTTCATAAAAAGCAACAACATCATTTTCCATTTTATCGAGATCATCTTTGGTGGGACGACTAATGACTGGTTGTCCTCCTCCTAGTCTGGTTGTGGCACCGTCTGTTTGAACATGTGTAAGAACAGGGACATGTGGTCCTTCTTCTACGGACCGCCATATATCTCTGCCAAGTCTCCTTAAGTACCTTTCCATTCTCTGAGACCAGTGATGGTATTCATTTAATACCAATATTGGAGCTCGATTTGAACCACCAACAATGTTGGAAACATTCAGAGATAGTGTTTGTGCCATTTTCCTTGTTTTTTTTGTTGTTTTTTTTAAGAAATCAGCTTCAGTGGTATAGAAGGCCCTTTGAAAATCAGAGTTTTGTTTTTCAAAAAGCAACCACTATGGCTCTGATACCAATTGTTGAAAGAAAAACTTGAGACACACTTGAACAAACGTTATAACAAGTATACTTGCGGAATAGTTAATATCAAAGGATCTAAAATCTCAATAATAATAAGTTAACGAGTTGGATAATTAGAGAGTTAGTTGCGAAAATGTAAGGAAATATAAATGTCAGCAAGTGATATATCAAGTATACACATAAGTTGATTCATAACATGGAATGCATTCATACCAAGTTAGTGAGTGAGATCAAGCTTAGTGATAAAGTCACGAATGACTTGCTCTGAAGAGAAATAATATTTAGTTATGTTCTAGAGGATTTTGAGAGTAAGGAGAGATATGAGATGCGTAACAGAGAGATGTGATTGATAGACTTGAAGATTGTTATAATTGAGAAAGAATGAGCTCTATAAATAGACATTGGATCAAATATCTAAGAGTAGCCATGCAAGGCATACTGGAGAATAGAGAGTATTACAGAAATATAGCTAAAGTTAAACTAAATAAGACTGTGGTTGGATGATGACTTCGGATGAGGTTGTAGATGAAGGTTTGACTGCGGATCCTTGAGGGCTGCAGTAGACTAAGTTTAAGAGGGTCACTTTCATGATTCAACAACCTCTCATGTTACACTTGTTGTAGATTACCTCCCTATAATTTATGATATGGTGGAAATTACACTCTATACAATGAGGTAAAGTCCCAATGTAGGACTTAGATGGGGTAGGACTGTTGGTAATTGTGGCATAGACGGACATAGGTTCTGGTTCAGTTTATTGATGCATGGAGTCCCTCTTTGATTTCCCATAAAACTTCCTTTTGATACTTCCAGTATGTTTTTTTTTCTATTGGTGGGGCTAGGGTACCTTATCGGATACTACTCAATCAATTGATAGGCCAATGTCTTAGCACTATCAAAAGTAGATGGTCTGGATGCAGTAACTAGACCTTGGACTGGTGATGCTAGTCCCCATATGTATCTCTTAATTTTCTTATCTTCCGAGGGTACCATTCCTGGGCAAAGGTTAGCAAGTTCATTGAACCGGGAGGTACAGGCAGCTATCTCAAATCCTTGCATGGTCAGATTCCAAAGCTCTTGTTCTAGAGCCTGAATTTCCTATCGGGGGTAGTATTCTCTGATCATCATCTATTTCAACTCATTGAATCGGGAGGTTTAGGCAGCTATCTCAGATCCTTGAATGGTCAGATTCCAAAACTCTTGTTCTAGAGCCTGGATTTCCTATCGGGGGGGAGTATTTTCTGATCAACATCTGTTTTAGTGGTTCTCAACCCATGACATAAGCTTTAGCGATTCCCATAGACTTTTCCTGGTTATTACACCAAGTTAAAGCGGAGTCCAACATTGTGCAGGTAGCGTACTTGACCCAGCAGTCATATGTGCACGCAGTGATTTGAAAATCTGCCTTAGTCTTTTCTATCCAATGGGATAGACCAACAGCTCCTTCAATGTCATAGAAGGATCGACGTTTTCAGCATATGAATTCTGTATAGGAACAATTTTAGGGGTTGTTTTGGTGAGTTATTCGAGTACCACTTCCATTATTCCAAATTTTTCCATTTAAGGATGCCTCATAGGCTGCCAACGCTGTAGCTATTCCTTGTGCAAGCATGTTATGCATCATGGTGGGGTCCATTTGGAATGTTGGGTTTATATTTGTTGAATTTGTAGTTTATATGCAGTTCGAAGTTTCTACTAAGGTTTGAGTTACTTGTGGGACTTTCCTTTGGCTGCCTTGGGGAGTTGGCGGTGGACGAACTCATGGTTCCTTCCGTGGGGCCCACAACCTAATATCTTCAAAACGGACACGTTAACTTGTGTTAATACTATGAAGTCCTAAACAAGTATGTATGAGTTGAATTTTACGATAGTGTATTAGTATAAGTTGTTCATAAAATCCTATAGATTTCTAAACGATAGGTTGATCGATTCGGAAATCCTCAAGATTTCCAACTGATAGGGAGATGGTGATTGGTTCAGAAATCCTCTATAGTTCCAAATGATAAGGAGACTGTGATTGGTTCAGAAATCCTCTAGATTTCCAAATGATAAGGAGAAGGTGATTGGTCCAGAAATCCTCAAGATTTCCAAATAATAGAAATGGGACCTTACTTGCTAAATCTTTTGAAATGGATAAGTGTTTTAATATGTATATATGGATTCTAAGGTACTGGGTTGTTGTATCGAATCTGGAGAACATTCTTCAATCTCTAAAGCTCTCAACCGTTTTAGTATGTCAAACTCCTTGCTTAAGGTTACTTGTGCACTGGCCAAATAATAAACAACATAGGTGCACATTCCATATTTATTTATGGTATGACTTATGTACGATACTAACATTTATTTGAGGCGTCTGACATAAAACCAGATTCCCTGTTCCGTAAGTAGTCAACGTCACACCCCCAAACCAGAAAGGCGGAAACGTTCGGGGGTGGACGACGTCATATTCAGTATCATAACAGTTCATAGAAAGGAAAGTACACACCACCAAACATATATAAAGGTTTTTAAAATGTTTTGATAATTGTATTCATTACATGTTCAAAAGATAAATACATAAACATCTTTCAAAAGAAGTAATTAACGCCAGCGTGTTAATCCCCAAAAGTTGATTTCAAAACCTGCTTAGCGGTTCCCTGAGAATACAAGTTATTTCAAAGAGAAAGTGTCAACAATTAAGTTGGTGAGTTCATAAGTGGTTTAGAAAATTTGTATGCCATTCCAAATTGAGAGAATGTTTTCCCAGAAAATCCCTTATTTTCTTATAAAAGTGTGAAATGCATGAGAATATTCTTATTGAATAATGTAGATAGTTGAATCAAGAAAATCCCTTATTTTCCTATTAGTGGTTTGATTTGTATACAGGAAAATCCCATATTTTCCTAAAGTAATGGTTAGCCTAATGTCCCAGACTAAAAACCGAAAGCAAATGACATGCTTTAGAAGGTTGAAGCATAGATTTATATAATAAAACCTATTATAAGATTTCCGTTTGCTAGATAAAGAATAGTTTTAATAGCTACTCATTCATCAATCAGAAGTACTATAATAATTGTATATCCGATGAGTTTTATAAGCATACTAAACATAATATGCCTATAGCGACGTTCTTCAGGCGTCGTAGCGTTATGACAAACTGTCACCCCAAAGGGCGGACTGTAGCTAACAGTCAGGGCGCGGGATCATGACTTCCCGTATAGATCTATACACATTTGACACATTCTCCGAACGGGAGACTCTGGTTATAGACAGGACTTGTAGCGGTACCTTTTAGCAAAAAGGTATTATTTGAAGATATACACGTCTCATGGATTCTCAACTAAGTCTGTATTAAAGTAGTAGTTTTGTATGCAATGTTTATCCTTTTTCACAATGTTTGACAAAGCATAAATCATAAGTTCTTTGAATGCATAAAATGATTTATTAAAGAATGTTACCCTTGATATGATGTATTTGTATGTTAACGTATAAATAAAACATTATTTCTATTTATAAAACATATTGTATCCCAAGAGGGTAAAGCTGTGTTGTGAGGTGTTTTGCATGATGATGACTTCATAAGATAGTTAAAACAACAGTATGAAAAGTATAGCAAAAGATCGATGTTTCACACGATAATAACCGTATGTTTACTTGTATTCCCCCCCTTAAAAGAGTATAAAAAGCATTTAAAACATATTTAAAGTGTGTTTGTAGGGGTATGAACTCACCTGAAGGTTTGAACAAAGCGAGATGGAAACCGGGCAGAATTTCGTCACGGGAAACGGATTTTTCTCGGGATTCTTGGGAATCTCGGGAGTAAAAACGATCTTCGGGACTTGGGCAAAAAGACCAGGGCTTCGGGTTAGCACGGTCTCGGAAAATGAGGCAAAACGCAAGAGAAACAAGAGGAAATGAGCAAGTTTTCCCGGAACCCTCGCGTCCCTTTTATAGGGGCTGAGAGGCCTCGTACGCGGGGCGTACGGGCGTATGCGGGGCATACCCGTGCGTCATGCATGACCGAGTCCTCGACTGCCTCGGAGTTCGGATAGGATGGGGCGTAGCTCGCATAGGGGGCGACGTAGACGAACTGGGGCCCTTGATTTGAGTACGCGAGGCGTACGAGGGTACGCAGGGCGTACCTCGGTCCTGTCTGCTGACTCCTCTTCGGATATTACCAAGAGTTTATAATTAAATTTATATTTATTTCAATTAATAAACTTCTAAAATTCATATCTCCTTCATACGAACTCCGTTTTCGACTATCTTTATATCCACGCGTAGGTGAGACTAAGACCTACAACTTTCGTTTAGATTCCGTCGGCAAAGTCCGAAATTATTTTTAAAAGGGTCGTGTTTAAGGAATTTCTTTAGAAATTCATAACTTCTTTCTCTGACGTCGGTTTTTGCCAGACTTTTTACCGCTGAATTACCATTGTTGAGACCTTCGATTCTCGTTTAGGTCATTCCGGCCAAAAGTCGCTCGATCTCCGATTTGAGTTTTTAGCTGTCTGCTGCTAAGCCGAACTTGGAAAAATCATAACTTCAATATACGAAGTCGGATTTGGGCGTTCTTTTTACGTACGATCACGGTTTAAAGACATCTATCACAGTAGGTAATTAAATAGAAACTTTTTGGACATTTTATTTTCGAAGTTAATTTCAAAGTGGTTACGATAATTGACTTTTCAGGTCATTACATAGAGTTGAAATATCGGGTTGTCATAGTCAAGAAGTTGTGTTATTATTAATTATACTTTTATTAGAAGCTAGTTTTATATAGTTGTATTCCACTCTCGAGGATACGATTCCTCTATAGCCAATTTAGCTCTTTTACCATTCTGTCACACCCCTAGCCAAGGCGGAACATGTCGGGAGTGCGACTAAGTGCATGGATCAATAGATAAACTGAATATATATCACAAGTACAACGATAACCGAAACAACATTTGTATTCCATCATTAATTTGAATAAAAGGCTCTTACAGATAATAATAGTACAATAGTTGCCTTAAATAAGTAAGAAGATAACAAAAACTAGATAGCTAGGTCATCTGAATCCTTGACCAATCTTTTGTTTGAACGCTTACCTAATGATCTCATAAGAATACATGTAAGTTTGAGGGTCAATACAGAGGTTGGTGAGTGTCACAAGTTTCTAAAATAATAATACTTTTAATATGATATAAGAAAGTATTGCCTTGGTCCTAAGTAAAACTGTGTTTGGAAATGTTTGATAAATATAGAAATCTAAATTGTGGTTTATAGATAATGAAATATTGTTAAAGTTTATAATGACAAAATTGTACGGATAACAGATAAACAGAGATACATATATACGGATAAACATATCTGCCAAGGTTGTAGTTAATGGATAAACAAAGATACATATGTAACGGACAACCGCATATACAGATAAACATATGGAAGACAAGTATAAGTGATAAGCATAAGCGTACATAAAAGTATACGATACTTGTTTAAACAATTTATAAAAGTTAGGGTAGTGTACACAAGCACATGTATGAGCCTAAGATAAAAGGTCTATAAATTTTATAAATATATACACCTATATATTTTTGTGTATGTATGAGTTATATTGAAACTACCAACTTGATAACCATTTATACATTCATAGCACATTTGTAGTCGGAATATATATGTTATTTCTGTTAGTTGTATTATTTTAACAACATAACATATGTAGATATTGATGTTTAAAATGATTTTGTTTACTTATAACATATATCTATTTAACAAATATTTCACAAGCTATAAATGTGTTTACACAAAATAATGTGTCACACCCCAAAACCAAGAACGGCGGAAACGTTCTGGGGCAGAGGACGTCATGTAAGGTAATCACAACACAGTAAATGTAAATAGACAAACAACATCATCCATTGCATTAAATATATAAATTTAATACATGCGTGTTCTGTACAGTTTTAGACACCAAAAATATAACGTAAATCAAAATAATAAAATGATGAGTCTTTGAGTACGCTCCATCATCTCAAAAGCTGGCATCGGTACCTGTCTACTGATGACCTGAGGATACAAGTTATTTTGAAAGAGTTTATCAGCATTAAGTTGGTGAGTTCATAAGTATTTTAGTGTCAATGTTCATTGTCAAAAACGTTTGGACCTGTCCCAATGTATAAGTTTGTAAAAATGTAAATAAATGTTTAAAAGTGTTTGCAAAAGTTTGAATCTCTCAGAAAATCCTATATTTTCTATAAAAGTAACCTTCTACCAAGGCTTAACTGTTTTGTAAACTCGTCTGTTGTAAAAGTGTGTAATTACCCAAGTATAACTATCATTTGATAAAATATAGTTTGTACATTAATGCTTAAGTGAGATTATCACCAAAATATGTAATGGGTATATCATTTGTAGTACTGTAGTTTTGTATAATAAGAACTACTGTTGTACTAATTACTACTACCTTAAACCGGATTTATATTAAGGTATAATGTGATAATTGCACCATACTATCGACTGATAACAACGACATAAAGAACGGTCGTAATAACGGAATGACGTTTGGCACCCGCAGACCTGCAGGTCCGGCTGTAGCTAGCAGCAAGGTGTAGGATAGTCAATCCAGTATAGATCTATACGCAAACTCAACGCTCTCCCTCCAAGAGAATTATGGCTACAACTCGGGCCATGACATTTAAGGCATGCTCCGATACAGTGGATCACATTTGTTATCGTATTCTTGCATATGTGATAAAATGTTTCTTGTTCTAGTATAGTTGTATATATTCTCTTCCTAGTATAGACTCATGAATGAACTGACTCATTGATCCAGCAGTTGAAATAGTATGATTCTGTGTTACCCCGATGGTAACTTGTTAACGGTGCGTTTAGTACGTATGATTATGGAAGTACTTTTATGTCTATATATGTATATTTGATATATAATTAACATGGAAACGACCTTCGGATGTTCACCCATAATTCCACCAGACCACATCCAAATCGAGGAAAAGGAAATAGGGTGGATGGCCTTCCTAAGCCCTTTAAACATTATTTATACGTCTATACATATATGGGCATGCAATTTATAATATAAAAGCATAAATAGGTATTTATAAGGCATTTGAAACATAAGTATTATTTTTAAAGAAAGATTGACTTGATGTCAATCTATAAAACCATTTGAAGGTGTAGATTTGATTAAAACAGTTTAAGTATAAGGAACATTCGTTTAAATCGCAGTTGCAGTGTAAATTCGAAAAGTAAATGGGTTTGGAAAACATTTAGAAGTAAAACAGTTTGATAGACAGTTTGAATAGTGATAAAATCACTGGTTTCCCTAGTTATTAATCACATGTGATTAATGCAATCACATGTGATTGAAACGATAACTATAAGTATTTAACTTGTATTCCCCCCCTTGAAAGCATATAAAAGCATTTAGAATATTTAAAAAGATTGATTAAGGGGGTATGAAACTCACTTGATTGATTGAAGAAAGCGAGATGGAAAACCGGGCAGAGTTTTGTCTCGGAAATCGGATTTTCCTCGGGATTCTCGAGAATCTCGGGAGTAAAATCGACCCTCGGGACTTGAGCAAAAAGACCAGAGCTTCGGGTTATAACGGGCACGGAAAACGAGGCAAGGTTGTGAGAGAGAGGAGAGAAATGAGCAACATTTTCGGAAAGCCTCGCATCCTATTTATAGGAAGGCTGAACCGCCTCCGTACGCGGGGCGTACGCTCGTACGCAGCGCGTACGCGTACGTCATGCATGACCGAAGCCTCGACTGCCTCGGTTCGGATGGGACGGGTTGCTGGGTACGCGGGTCGGATGGGACGGCGGGTCAGACGGGACAGCGGGTCGGACGGGTCGGACGGGTCGGAGCTTCGGACGGGTCGGACGGGTTAGATTTCTTCGGATAGTGCGACGTGGACGATCCGAGACCCTCGATCTCAGTACGCGGGGCGTACGAAGGTACGCAGGGCGTACTTCGGTCCAATCCGATGACTCCCCTTCGGATATTACCAGGAATTTATAATTAAATTTATATTTATTATAAATAAACTTCAAAAATTCATATCTCCCTCATACGAACTCCGTTTTTAACGTTCTTTATATCCACGCGACGGTGAGACCATGATCTACAACTTTCGTTTAGATTTCGTTAGCAAATTCCGAAATTATTTTTTTATTATTTATTTATTAAAATGACGTGATTAAGGAATTTCTTCAAAAATTCATAACTTCCTCATCCGAAGTCAGATTTGGACGTTCTTTTTATGTACGCAAACCTTGATATGATTCCTACTACTTTATTTAATCCGAATAAGATTTTTGGAAGGTTACATTTTGACCTAAATTTGATCGGTTTTACATTACATTGACTCGAAATATCGGGTTGTCACATCATCCCCCCGTTAGAAGGAATTTCGTCCCGAAATTAGAATTTTTAAGCAAGTTAGAAATTACAAATAACTAAGCAAAAAGGTGAGGGTATTTCAGTTTCATCTGATCCTCACGCTCCCAAGTGAATTCCGGTCCTCGCTTGGCATTCCAGCGAACCTTCACGATAGGGATACGGCTTTGCTTTGTCTGCTTGACCTCACGGTCCATGATCTCTACAGGTTCTTCCACGAAGTTGAGGCTCTCGTTGATTTCGATCTCGTCGAGTGGGATTAAAAGAGTCTCGTCGGATAGACACTTTTTCAAGTTAGATACGTGGAATGTAGAATGTACGTTACGAAGTGTGTCTGGTAGTTCGAGTTTGTAAGCTACGGGGCCGACTCTTGCAAGAATCTCGAAAGGCCCTATGTACCTCGGATTAAGCTTACCACGCTTGCCGAAGCGTATCAAGTCCTTCCAGGGTGAGACTTTGAGGAGGACTCGGTCTCCCACCTGAAATTCCAAAGGTTTCCTTCGCTTATCAGCGTAGCTCTTCTGTCGGTCTCTAGAGGCTTTCAATCGTTCACGGATCTGAACGATTTTCTCTGTTGTTTCCCGAATGATCTCCGGACCGGTGAGAGTACTGTCGGAAGTTTGCCCCCTGGCTAATTGGGTATCACCCACCTTAGCCCAGCACAGAGGGGATCTACACTTACGGCCGTAGAGAGCTTCAAATGGAGCAGCCTTGATGCTCGTGTGATAACTGTTATTATAGGAAAACTCGACAAGGGGTAAATGAGTATCCCATGCCTTCCCAAAGTCAATCACGCAGGCTCGCAACATATCTTCCAGAGTTTGGATGGTCCTCTCACTCTGTCCGTCGGTCTGAGGATGGTAGGTTGTGCTCATGTCCAGCCTCGTTCCTAGGGAATGTTGTAGTGATTGCCAAAATCTTGAGGTGAACCTACTATCTCTATCGGAGATAATGGACATAGGTACACCATGCAGTCGTACGATTTCCCTAATGTATGTTCTCGTAAGTTTCTCCATCTTGTCGGTTTCTTTGATAGGCAGGAAGTGTACAGACTTGGTCAATCTATCAACGATGACCCATATGGTGTCAAGTCCACCCGTTGTCTTGGGCAACTTGGTTATGAAATCCATAGTGATCCGCTCCCACTTCCACTCCGGGATCTCTGGTTGTTGCAGTAAGCCAGAGGGCTTCTGGTACTCGACCTTAACCTTCGCGCAAGTAAGGCATTTACTTACGAAGGTAGCAATTTCTGCTTTCATATTAGGCCACCAGTATAGCTTCTTAAGATCCCGATACATCTTATCTGAACCTGGGTGGACGGAATACCGAGTGTTGTGCGCCTCGGTCATGACCAAGTCTCGGAAACCACCGTGTTTCGGTGTCCAGATCTGGTTCATGAAATGTAAAGCTCCGTCACCCTTGGCCTCTAAATTCTTGTCCATTCCTCTAAGGGACTCACTTGACACATTTTCAGGTTTCATGGCCTCAAGTTGAGCCGCCTGAATTTGCTTAGTCAGGTGTGAATGGATGGTTATCGATAATGACTTGACTTTGCGACCAGAATATTCCTTCCGACTTAGGGCGTCTGCTACTATATTGGCTTTACCCGGATGATAACGAATATCGCATTCGTAATCACTGAGTAGCTCGACCCACCGTCGTTGTCTCATGTTGAGCTCCTTCTGATCGAAAATGTGTTGTAAACTCTTGTGGTCGGTAAAGATAGTGCTCTTCGTTCCATACAAGTAATGTCTCCAGATCTTCAGAGCAAACACCACTGCTCCTAGTTCAAGATCGTGGGTCGTGTAGTTAACCTCGTGTGTCTTCAATTGTCTCGAGGCGTAGGCGATGACCTTACCTCGCTGCATCAGAACACATCCGAGCCCTTGATTCGATGCATCGCAATAAACTACGAAGTCTTCTATTCCTTCGGGAAGGGATAGTATTGGTGCGGTGCACAAGGCTCGTTTGAGCGTTTGGAACGCTCTTTCTTGTTTCTCTTCCCAGTCAAAGGCCACGCCTTTCTGGGTTAGGGTTGTAAGAGGCTTCGCTATTCATGAGAAGTTCTGAATGAACCTGCGGTAGTAGCCAGCGAGACCTAGAAATTGTCGAATTTCTGTAGGCGTCTTCGGTGCTGACCAATTCTCAATGGCCTTAATTTTGGATGGGTCCACGTGGATTCCTTCTTCGCTTACCACATGTCCTAAGAATTCGACTCTTCGGATCCAAAATTCACATTTCGAGAACTTCGCATAAAGTTTCTCCTTTCGTAATGTCCCTAGAACTTGTCGTAGATGATCGCCATGTTCTTTCTTACTTCGGGAGTAGATTAGGATGTCGTCAATGAAAATGATGACGAACTGATCCAAGTAGGGTCGGCATACTCTATTCATCAGATCCATGAAGACTGCGGGCGCATTGGTCAATCCGAATGGCATCACCACGAACTCGTAATGTCCGTAACGAGTTCGGAAGGCGGTCTTCGGCACATCCTCCTCTAGCACTCGTAACTGGTGATATCCGGATCTCAGATCAATCTTAGAAAAATAGTTCGCCCCTTGCAGTTGGTCGAAGAGATCATCTATGCGTGGTAGAGGATAACGATTTTTTGACCGTCAGTTTGTTGAGTTCTCTGTAGTCAATACACATACGGAAGGATCCGTCCTTCTTCTTAACGAACAAGACCGGTGCTCCCCAAGGTGAGAAACTCGGTCTTCTAAAGCCCTTGCTGAGCAGTTCGTTAAGTTGACCAGAGAGTTCCTGCATCTCAGCTGGTGCTAAGCGGTAGGGCGACTTGGCTACTGGGGTAGCTCATGGGACTAAGTCGATTCTGAACTCGACTTGTCGTTGCAGAGGTAACCCGGGTAGTTCTTCTGGGAAAATGTCGGGGAAGTCGCTCACTACTGGGAGGTTCTTTAGTTCTTTCGTTTCTAGGTTCGTGTCGACGACGTGAGCAAGGAATGCGTGGTATTCCTTACGCAGGTATTTATGTGCTTGAATACTTGATATGATGCGAAGACTTGCACCGGGTTTGTCGCCATAGACTATAAGAGTTTCGTTAGACGGAAGGTTTAGACGGACTGCTTTCTCGAAGCACATGATGTCAGCACGATGAAGGCTTAACCAGTCCATGCCAATGATAACGTCGAAACTTTTTATTGAGACTGGCATGAGGTCGATTGGAAATGAATGGTTATCTAGAGTTAGGGTACAACCTAAGTATATGCTACTCGTATTTTCAGTTTTACCATTAGCCATTTCTACTGTGAATAGTTCTTTGAGTGCGTGCGGTGGTTGATTAAGCATGCGAGCAAATTTATGGTTTACGAAGCTTCGCTCCGCTCCACTATCGAACAGAATGCATGCATAGGAGTTATCGAGGAGGAACGTACCGGTCACCACTGTCGGGTCAGCAACTGCTTCCCCGTGGCCAATAGCTAGTACCCTCCCTGCTCCTCCCGTATTCCTCGCTTTGGGGCAGTCCCTCTTAAAGTGGCCTGCTTCACCACATCCATAGCAGGTTGGGCTCGCGCCAGAGCCAGGGACTTGGTTGATAGGTTGTGTCGGGAACTTACAAAATCGGACGGTGTGTCCTTTCCTGTTGCAGTTAGAGCACTGCGATTCACGGCAGGGGCCGTTGTGGTGGTAGCTGCATTTGTTGCACTTGGGCGAACTTCCAGCATACCGACTCACCGGAGCAGTAGTAGTAGCAGTAGGGGTTACTGCGGCATGAATTGCCACCAATTGCTGCTTTTTGGCAGCCTGCTGCTTCTTCCTTTCATCCCAGAATTTCCGCTTAGTATCGGCGGGTTTGGAGGGTTCCGGGATGGCTAGGGTGGTTGTGGTTGCAGGGGTTTTGACTCCATGGTCAATGAGTCGTTGTGCCAATCGTTTGGCACTGTCGAAGGTAGCGGGGTTTGACGCTAGCACATTCCCCTGATAAGGAGGCACTAGCCCCTATATGTACCTCTCGATCTTCTTCCCCTCGGTGGGAACCATATTGGGGCAGAGGGCCACCAGCTCGCTGAAGCGGGCAGTATAAGCGACCACATTGGTGCCCTTCATTGACAGGTTCCAGAGTTCCTGCTCCAGTTTCTGGATCTCGCCCCTCGGGCAGTATTCCTCAGTCATGAGGTCTTTCATTGTTTCCCAGCCCATGTCGTTAGCTACGACGAGAGTTAGGGCTTTGACGTGGCCGTTCCACCACGTTAGGGCTTTACCCTCAAAGGTGCATGCGGCATATTTCACTTTGCACGCAGCAGGGCATGAACAGATTTCGAAGACTGAGTCAGTCTTCTCGAACCATTGCGAGAGAGCAATGACTCCGCCGGTGCCATAGAAAGGCTTCGGCTTGCAGTTTGTAAAATCCTTGTATGAGCACTCCCTTGAGCGCACAGGGATTTCGATCGGAATAGATTCCACAGGGGTTCCACCTCTGCTGGCATCAGAAGAGTGATACTGAGCCATGGCAGTTGCCACTGCTGCAGCTACGACAGCATTCAGGGCTATAGTATCGATGACCGGAGGCAGAGGAGGCGGTGGAGGTGCAGGATTATTCCTATTGCTGGGAGACTTGCGAGGAGGCATCCTTCAGCTAAAAGTTTATAAAGATAAGAAGGATGGTAAGAATAAATTTGTAAGCAACGTGAGCATGACACATGGACTAACTAACCATAGTCCAACAGTTGAAAGAGTGTTTGAAACCATAATAAGAAATATTAGTAGGAAAACACAAGTGTAAAGATTTTTCCTAGATAGATAGATCTCAAAAAATACTGGTATTACTGATGTAATAAGTTTAGGGAAAAAAATCGACCTAACAGTAGGTCATACATCATACCATATAGAAAAGTTTGATAGTTCTTAGATTTCAACTTTTGAGTAAGGAAATTTAGAAACATTTTTCACATAAGTGCTACTTGGAGCACAGACATTAAAGGCTATCCTTTAATTAAAAGACGGAGATGTACTAGACATCAACCAACGGCGATGGGAAAATCCCGGGCGAGTACTGCGGTCGGACACTTGACAAAACACCTCTTGAATGGGTCGATCCTGAGTCCTCTGACGAGCTCGAAGTTCCAATATTTCAGCTCGTGAGGCAGCCAACTGCTACTGCAGGGTTTTATTCGTCCTCCAGGTCCGTTCCATGTCTTCTTCAATACGGCGGATGCGGACTGTGTTGACACTTGAGTCGGCATCAATCTCTATGACGCGGTCGACGGCTGCTCCACCTTGCTCGACAATACGAGCTATTCTGCGGATAAAGACATGCAGAGCTCGGTTAGTAGATCCACCATCGCTGACGTTGTAAAAGGTTCGGTCCCCAAAGTATGGTAAGGGTTGACCTTGATCATCACTCCAGCAGTTCAGGTTGTTTGCCCACATGGGTGTAGGACCTGGAAATGCTGGTCGAGGGTTGTTGTTCGAGGCTTGACCTACAATTGGTAGGTTGTTGACTTCAGGCTCGGAGTCGGATCCATCCGAAAAGCCTTCTACGAGGTGATCATCCAAAGGGATTGGATGCTCAATTTCGGGCTCTTCATCGATCCACCCGGCATTGCCTTCATTGGGAAAGTACGGGTTGTTATGATGGATATCTAGCCATCAAGATCTACGCGAGAATAGAGGTATAAGAATATAGTATACGTGTAACTAGTAGCACAAAATACTCCTATAGTATTTTAAGTTTAAGTTTTTCTGACCTTTTTGTGGTATTGTTGGTAAGTTTTTTAGACTTGTTAACCTATCACAACCATTCTAAGGCATGTGCTAATCACTCCTAGGACCAGCATAGTTGATCAGGCTATGCCATTCCTAGGACTGACCATACATCCCCGAGCTCACTTGTGATATTTAACAATCGTAATACTTTTGTTCTTGTCATTGTGACACTTATTTTAGTATGAATGCAGACTAGTATACTTAGTTAAATATTTTAAAGTATAGACTCTTGGTCAGAGTTTAATCCCTAATGGGTTTATAGTTTAGTATATCTTTTATGGGTTGATATACTGAATTCACTATAAACAATGCTCTGATACCAATCTGTCACACCCCAAAACCAAGAACGGCGGAAACGTTCTGGGGCGGAGGACGTCATGTAAGGTAATCACAACACAGTAAATGTAAATAGGCAAACAACATCATCCATTGCATTAAATATATAAATTTAATACATGCGTGTTCTGTACAGTTTTAGACACCAAAAATATAACGTAAATCAAAATAATAAAATGATGAGTCTTTGAGTACGCTCCATCATCTCAAAAGCTGGCATCGGTACCTGTCTACTGATGACCTGAGGATACAAGTTATTTTGAAAGAGTTTATCAGCATTAAGCTGGTGAGTTCATAAGTATTTTAGTGTCAATGTTCATTGTCAAAAACGTTTGAACCTGTCCCAATGTATAAGTTTGTAAAAATGTAAATAAATGTTTAAAAGTGTTTGCAAAAGTTTGAATCTCTCAGAAAATCCTATATTTTCTATAAAAGTAACCTTCTACCAAGGCTTAACTGTTTTGTAAACTCGTCTGTTGTAAAAGTGTGTAATTACCCAAGTATAACTATCATTTGATAAAATATAGTTTGTACATTAATGCTTAAGTGAGATTATCACCAAAATATGTAATGGGTATATCATTTGTAGTACTGTAGTTTTGTATAATAAGAACTACTGTTGTACTAATTACTACTACCTTAAACCGGATTTATATTAAGGTATAATGTGATAATTGCACCATACTATCGACTGATAACAACGACATAAAGAACGGTCGTAATAACGGAATGACGTTTGGCACCCGCAGACCTGCAGGTCCGGCTGTAGCTAGCAGCAAGGTGTAGGATAGTCAATCCAGTATAGATCTATACGCAAACTCAACGCCCTCCCTCCAAGAGAATTATGGCTACAACTCGGGCCATGACATTTAAGGCATGCTCCGATACAGTGGATCACATTTGTTATCGTATTCTTGCATATGTGATAAAATGTTTCTTGTTCTAGTATAGTTGTATATATTCTCTTCCTAGTATAGACTCATGAATGAACTGACTCATTGATCCAGCAGTTGAAATAGTATGATTCTGTGTTACCCCGATGGTAACTTGTTAACGGTGCGTTTAGTACGTATGATTATGGAAGTACTTTTATGTCTATATATGTATATTTGATATATAATTAACATGGAAACGACCTTCGGATGTTCACCCATAATTCCACCAGACCACATCCAAATCGAGGAAAAGGAAATAGGGTGGATGGCCTTCCTAAGCCCTTTAAACATTATTTATACGTCTATACATATATGGGCATGCAATTTATAATATAAAAGCATAAATAGGTATTTATAAGGCATTTGAAACATAAGTATTATTTTTAAAGAAAGATTGACTTGATGTCAATCTATAAAACCATTTGAAGGTGTAGATTTGATTAAAACAGTTTAAGTATAAGGAACATTTGTTTAAATCGCAGTTGCAGTGTAAATTCGAAAAGTAAATGGGTTTGGAAAACATTTAGAAGTAAAACAGTTTGATAGACAGTTTGAATAGTGATAAAATCACTGGTTTCCCTAGTTATTAATCACATGTGATTAATGCAATCACATGTGATTGAAACGATAACTATAAGTATTTAACTTGTATTCCCCCCCTTGAAAGCATATAAAAGCATTTAGAATATTTAAAAAGATTGATTAAGGGGGTATGAAACTCACTTGATTGATTGAAGAAAGCGAGATGGAAAACCGGGCAGAGTTTTGTCTCGGAAATCGGATTTTCCTCGGGATTCTCGGGAATCTCGGGAGTAAAATCGACCCTCGGGACTTGAGCAAAAAGACCAGAGCTTCGGGTTATAACGGGCACGGAAAACGAGGCAAGGTTGTGAGAGAGAGGAGAGAAATGAGCAACATTTTCGGAAAGCCTCGCATCCTATTTATAGGAAGGTTGAACCGCCTCCGTACGCGGGGCGTACGCTCGTACGCAGCGCGTACGCGTACGTCATGCATGACCGAAGCCTCGACTGCCTCGGTTCGGATGGGACGGGTTGCTGGGTACGCGGGTCGGATGGGACGGCGGGTCGGATGGGACAGCGGGTCGGACGGGTCAGAGCTTTGGACGGGTCGGACGGGTTAGATTTCTTCGGATAGTGCGACGTGGACGATCCGAGACCCTCGATCTCAGTACGCGGGGCGTACGAAGGTACGCAGGGCGTACTTCGGTCCAATCCGATGACTCCCCTTCGGATATTACCGGGAATTTATAATTAAATTTATATTTATTATAAATAAACTTCAAAAATTCATATCTCCCTCATACGAACTCCGTGTTTAACGTTCTTTATATCCACGCGACGGTGAGACCATGATCTACAACTTTCGTTTAGATTCCATTAGCAAATTCTGAAATTATTTTTTTATTATTTATTTATTAAAACGACGTGATTAAGAAATTTCTTCAAAAATTCATAACTTCCTCATCCGAAGTCAGATTTGGACGTTCTTTTTATGTACGCAAACCGTGATATGATTCCTACTACTTTATTTAATCCGAATAAGATTTTTGGAAGGTTACATTTTGACCTAAATTTGATCGGTTTTACATTACATTGACTCGAAATATCGGGTTGTCACATAATGATAATTCATGTTTATTTTGTATGATAAATATTACTTACTACAAGTATTACTGATGTGCACAAAAGTACTCACTAATTTTAATATTTATAACCTAACAAACTTAACTAACTATGCACTTATAGGCAGTGTACCTAGTCAGATTATAGTATAGCTTGAGTAAGTCGGGTGTCGATCACAGGGAACGTTGTTCTAATTAATTTATTTACTATTAAATTAACCTAATTTATTAACAAGTTTAAAAGGGGTTTTATATGGTTTTACAAGATCAGATGAAATTAAATTAAATTCAACAAATAAAAACACACTCTTGTTTAATTTGAATCCACATCTCTCTTATGGCTAGCTAATGATTACGGATTATTAAGTTGGTTTTTAGTTGTATTAGTAATTTAGTTCCAACTTACCAATAATTAACTAATTCATGTCAATCCATGTATGTTCACACATAATTAAACACAGAACTAATTATGAATGTAAATATGCTATGTAAGATCTGTTGTATAAACGCAATTATGATCACAATACACGTTCTCTAGCACAACTAAGCTTTATATATTCTAATTACTAACTAAGATTGGTCAATCCTAGCTCTAACAATTCAATGTTCACCAAATCATTAGGTAAACATGTTCATGCAGTTTAATGGTCACTAAGCTACACAGAACATGCAATCAAGCAATTAGAAAAACAAATAATAACATGCTAGGTTATACATGTCAAACACAAGCAATTTTTACCAACTAAACTTAATCCATAAACGTATAACTATTCATAAGTTTAAAGCTTCATCTAGCTAAACAAGAGTAGCTAGATTCAGCTACTCATCATAGCAACTAAACCAACACACCTAAAAATAATGAAAGACATGTTCTTATTTGACTAAAATATAAACCTCTATTCTTTTTGGTGTTGAAAACCTTCTTCCAGAACCCTTCTTTCGCTCTGAATCGTCTCCTGGAACTCTTTCCTTCTGCCAAAAGCTTGTTTCTTTCGTAATAATCAGGAGAACTTATATAATCTTTAAAAACCCGCGCCACATCATGGCCAGAGGAGTGCCACGTCGTGGGCTTCAAGTAATCCGTATCCTCCAAGGAAATCCTCCAGGTCGCGATGTCTATCTTCTGGAAACCCCACGCCACGTCGTGGGCTTCATCGCCACGTCGTGAATTAAGTATTTATCGTGAATTTATTCTTTTCTTGTCTTTCAAGGCTCCCATGTTCCACATTTTGTTACTTTTGGTCCCTCTCTTCGAAAATCCTTTATATTGACTGAAAATAACAATTTAAAGTTACAAGTATCATTATTCTAAACATATTATCAATTTATTAATAAAAATGTACTTAAATATTGCCTAAAAATAAGTATAAATATGGCAATATCAAAATACCCCACACTTAGGCTGTGCTTCCCCCCCAAGCAAATTTAAACTTAATTCTTAATTACTAACACCACACAAAACAATCTGACTCTAGTTCAGCCATTATGCCAAGACCTCAACGCATGCATTTGTGTCTAAAATTTTCCTAAAGTACCCCCCCATACTTTAAATACTCACAATCTTCATAAACACCCACCCACTTTTTCCGAACAATGCTCATTTTATGCAACCCTCCGAATCTATCCGCAGAAAACCTCCTTATCCTCAAGGTATTTTTAGTTGAGCAACCTAAGCATACATAATCTAGAATTACAATCATTGATACCACTATGGAGCTCTTTTGGAATTCTTCATTTCTTTGACATTTGATCTTTGATTTCTTTGAATTCACCACCTTATTTGACTTGATTTCTGGTATCTTCAACTTTTGAATTTCTTGGAATTTTGATCTTTTGATCTTCACTTTATTTGCTCCAAAATTCTTCACACTTCACTCGTAATTCTCTCTCTTTTTTTTAACATGTACCTCTCTTTTTTCACTCAAAACCTACATGCTTAAGCAGAGGCGCTCAACCTCAACCTTTATCGATTAATGATAATAATTTTCCTGGATACATTTCAGGTTTAGGCTGCTAAACATATTGCATCCCTCAAACCAAGTGGGGTTATGTTTTTGCTCCATGATTTCACTAAAATAAGGGAGGCTGCAAATGCACTATAACGTGTATTGGTTCAACTAAACATTTGAACTTTCATTGGATCATCCCACATAATACTAGCAATTATAGCTCAAATTATTACCACTAGATTTAATTATTAAAAATTTCAATTTTCAAATTTTCAATTTTTACGTTCAAATTCTATGATTATCTAGCAATTTACTTTTTCTACCGCTACCCCACACTTATTTCATACAATGCCCTCATTGTATGCATAAAGATAAATAAAAATTAAAGAAAAAGGAGAAAAAGGAACAGACTCCCCTGGGATAGTGGCGTGAGCATCTCCAAAAGTGTGGAAAAAGTGCATTTTGAACATGGACTTCCAAAAATAAAAACTCGGTGTAGAACTGGGTGAATACGTAAATAAACCACGAACATGACTCGAAACTTCAATTCTTCAAAGTGGGTGTTTGTAAGTAGAAATGTGGGGAATGATAAACTGGGACACGTCATGGCAGGTAACTGTCCACGTCATGATATGGGATGAAAGCGCGAACACCAAACTGCTTAATTTCTTCAAATTGCAAGAGCGCCACGACGTGGCGTAAGAATTTCATGTCGTGGAAACTGGACATCAGCAGAAAACACCTTATTTGTTTCATTTACTCTAGCAACTTGACCAATGTCTAAATGGTTTAAGATGGTTCTATGCAAATATATTTCCCAACTGTAACCTCTCTCCTATTAATATACCCCACACTTATCTTGAATTGTGGGTTCCAACTCACGAATCTAAGCTTCCTTGACTAGACAAACACGACTCGAAAGTTAACCTTCTATGCTCCTTAGAATTCCAATGCTAATCTGAAAAATGGAACAACCCAAAAGAAATAAAAAAAATGTAACATCATAGTTTAACAAAGTTTTACATTACAATCCAAATTCAAACATAAAAAAAATCTACTTAAAAAAAATAAAAAGAAAAAGAAATAAAACCAATCATCATCTTGATCTTGTGCTCCACTTGGCCCTGCCCCGTCATTCTGCGGACGCCATAGCTCCTCCCATGTCGGAAAATAAGGATACTGTGGTAGCATAGAAGGTGGTCGGGTCACACCCAAATGCGAAAAAATACCCTTAGTAAGCTGGGTTTGGTAGATGGCATGCCCCTGTAGATTATCCAAATACGTTCGCACCCGAATCTGAAAAGGGTCGGTGGGCACTCCCTGCACATACTGGGGAGCAGCACGCTCTCTCTCGACCTCACCTCTAGCTCGCACATTCCGACGCCGCGATCTGGCTGGTGGTTGTTGTCCTAGTTGCGCCTCCTCTTGCTCGTCATCTATCGGCGGTATAACAAAACGACCCCCGATATTCACCACCGCCCGCATAACACCCAAGACTTGAATGGTCAAGTTTGTGTTCGGGAATCAAGTAAGATTCCTCACAAAGTCATGGGTCAAAATATGATATGACCTAGCAAGGCGAGTAACCAAATGCCGCCCAGTAATCGGGCTCCCGGGCCTAGAATTGGCTGCTTTCTTCCCCATGAAACTTTCCAACATATAAGGTAAATCACAGCAAACTCCCGGGGTAATAAGAGTCCATAAATAAAACAGATTCTAAATGGGGACTATATGACCATGATGCTTGTGATTTATTGAAAAAGTGATAAGGCGGTGTAAAAATCGGAAAACAGGATTCCGAATTTGTGACTCACTTGAGTCACGAGTGTTGTACTCATGGCTAGAAATGCCCCGCCAGAACTGAACATCCAAAACACCGGGATGAAAATCCCGAACGCAACCAAGCAAGAACGGTATGAAAAATGGAGATTGAGTCTCCACTTCGGTATAAAGCGCCATACGCCAAGCGAATTCCCGAAGACTACACTCTCTATAAACACAACCCAAACGAAACACAAGTGCCCGGTTGTAGGTGAAATCAAGGGTGTGTTCCTCGAAGCATACGGTAGAAAAAACCTCTACCGAAAATTCCCGGTACACGGGTTCTTGGATGGCAAACAAATTCCTCCACCTGTGACAAGTGAAAGAAAATTGGTCCCCTTTGTATGTTTTCGACCAATAGCGTGCCAACTCAGCCACCATTCCCACTCCACCAAGCCATCCCCAATCGATAATTGGGGCTATCGCAAACTCCTTATTGTACAGCCATCCTAACCGATTCTCGTAAGTAGTTAACAACGGTCGGGGAATGTTTTGAGGAAACTGGTATAAGGGATGTATACTTGCTACATCTATCGGGTTTTCCTCCTGTGAAACAGTTCGTCGTGGTCCCATTTCTGCGTACAAAATCAAACCAAAACAGCAAATATCCAAAACATTAAAACAATTTATGTTGTTCTGCCAGAAGTCACGACGTGGCCAGGCTACGCCACGTCATGGGCCACAGTCGGTCACAGTTCTTGGATCGGTCCATTTATATGACATTTCTACCAAAATTAGTGCTTGGGGTTTGTTCCTATGGACATTTAAGGGACATACAATCTAAAATCAACCACTAGATTCAACCAATTTCGTGAATCATACAAACCCTAACCATGAAAACTTGAAATTGGAAGAACTAACTACAAAAAATGAGTAGAATACATACCAAGTAGAGTAAATTGACAAGATCTTGCAAGGAAATTTGAAATAAGAAATTGGCAATGGGGTTTTGCTGTTCCCGTTCGTGCGGCAGTTTTCAAGTGGGGAATGAGAATTATCGGTCAAAGGGTTTTAAGGAAATGGTCCCCTCTTACTTTTTAAAGGCCACAACGTGGCTAGCTATGCCCACGTCGTGGACCTTAAATCTGTCATCTGGTCCCGTGTTTTCAATTTGACCCACGACGTGGCTGGCTATGCCCATGTCGTGGAAACTGCCCAAATGCAAAATTTTAATAAGGTCTCACATATTAACTAATTACATTGCATTTCCTTCATTATTTAAAGTTCCCCACAACTAATTCTTTACTAATTATCAGTTATTAGATGATGAGTTGATGTCTTTCCTAAAAAATTAAAAGAAAAGAAAATGAAAACCAAACTCGGGTTGCCTCCCGAGAAACGCTTCTTTTTCTTGGAGTCTTGAGCTGGACTCCGTGCCTTCTACGTTGAATCTTCTGAAGAGTCCACCATTAAGATCTTTTGTTCCTTGAACCGCCGCTTGTAAGCTTGAACTCACCTTTTATATTCCTTCTTTGAATTCTCCTTTTTAGCTTTGCCCTCTTCTTCAAGCTTTCGTTTTGTGCCCTTAGTTTGTTCCTTGCACTCCATAGCAGCCTCTTCTTCTTTCAGCACCGGCTTTGTTACTCTTGAAGTGACCTCCTCTTCATCACTTGTTATCTCCTCATCCTCTTTGCTCACCCAAGAAGGCGGACTCTTGTAAGCTATGACTTCAATCAAATATGGAACGGATGCCATCGGTTTTGTCCATTTGACTCGATGAACTGTCTTTATCTCTTCTTCCATAAGCTTTTCCGGTTCTTCTAGTTCATTCTCTTTGTTAATTGTGAACACCTCTTCTTTATCTTCTTGAAATTCATCTTTTATCCTAAAGACTTCTTGTTCATCTCCAACCCTCAAAGTGAGCTTAGACTCGCGGATATCAACAAGGGCTCCAACAGTGTTAAGCAATGGACGACTAAGGATTATTGGAACATCCAGATCTTCTTTCATGTCCAAGACTACAAAGTCTATTGGAAAAACAAATTTTCCAATTTTTACCAAAATATCCTCCACGATGCCACGAGGTTGTGTCACCGAACGATTTGTCATGTGAATCTTCATTTTTGTAGCCTTCATCTTCTGAATCTCCAATTTTTGATAAAATGAAAAAGGCATCAGATTAATGCTAGCCCCAGAATCGGCTAAAGCATTAACCTTCATTTTATTCCCAAACTCACATGGAAGAGTGAGGCGTCCAGGATCCCCCATCTTTTCTGGTGTTTCTCCCAACACAGCTTTTGAAGTTTGTTCACTTAGAATCACTGTAGACTGCTTCTTTAATTTCCTTCGAGTGTCTATCAAGTCTTGCAGTAATTTTCTGGTTCTCGGGAGCTTTGGATAAGGACTCGAAAAAGGGGGTATTCATTGGGATTCCCTTCGCATGCTTTAGATACTCTAAATGCTCCTTCTCCAGTAGACTAAGTGCAGCTCGGGTGGGAAATGGCAAAGGTGGCTGATAAGCTGGAACGGGCTCAAAGGGTTTTTGATCAGACATGCGCCACGTTGTGGCTAGAGGAGTGCCACGTCGTGGCGAGCCTGGTTCAGCAATTTCTCCACTTTAGATCCTTGATTTCTTGGGCTGATGCGGTTCTTCTTCCAATGTCTCCAGGAACTCAGAGATTGCATCTTCTTCAGTATCGATGGCCATTACGTGAGATTGGGTCTTTACTTCGGGATTCTTCGGGGACAATTTTTCATGAACTAAAGTGGGTAGTTGACCAAATTGTACTTCAAGGTTATGGATGGAGGCTTGCTGATTCTTTATCAGAGTTTGTTGTTCCGTAATGGCAGAATCAGTGGCATCGTGTCTCTTTTCCGAAGCTTCCATAAACTTCATCAAAATGGTCTCTAGGTCGGGTTTCTTCTCGGCTGGTGGCTGCTTCTTTTGATAAAGGCCTCGACCTGTCTGCCTATACTTTTCTTCTTTTTGCTTCTTGTACTCTTCATATGGCAGCCACTCCTTCTTCGGTTTCCTCCAGTCCTCATCAAACTTATCCCCACTAGAGTAACACACTTGAGCTTTTCTGTTCCCAAACTCATCTATATTGCAGTCCTTGGTCAAGTGTAGACCACTGCATCTCTCGCAACCCACTCTTATGGCATGTATCGACTGGTCCATTTGTGTTATGCTGCGATCCATATTATTCATCATGGCCATGACAACTGCTATTTCTTCAGTTTGGGCCCCTCCACCGCTTTTGATTCCATCTTGCCTCGGGTTGTGGTATTCGCGAGAGTGCTTCGCGAATTCTTCAATTAGCTCCTTGACCTCCCTTGGATTTTTCTTTGTCAACGGTCCTTGAGAATCAAGGAGTTGTCTTGTCATCACATTGACCCCATCATAAAAGATTGACATCTTTTGCTGCACATTTAGGTCATGTTGAGGGCAATTTCTGAGCAAGCCCTTGTACCGCTCCCGTGCTTCGTATAGTGACTCCCCTGGCTGTTTCTCAAAGTTGGCTATTGCCTTCTTGAGTTTGGCTATCTTGGATGGCGGGCAAAACTGGTCTAGGAATTGCTCACGCATTTGAGCCCAAGTGGTGACTGTACCCGGTGGGAGTGCCTTTAACCACTCCTTAGCTGCTCCTTTGAAAGTGATGGGAAGCATCCTAAGCAAGACTGTGTTTCTGTTGACATTTGGGACATTGAAGTAATCCGCAATGTTGTTGACTTCATCTAGATGCTTAAAAGCATCCTCATGATCTTTCCCGAAAAATGGGATGTCCTTCAGTGCAGTCAATATGTGTCCCTTCAGCTCGAATGTGGCAGTGGCATGTATTGCGGGTTGGACTAAACCGGGACCCACATCTTCTCGAATCCGCTTCTTGTAAGCTCCCATGGACATTTCTTCAATCGCTGCCATCTCGTTCCTTGGCTCGTTCTCGGGTTCGCTCGTGTGTTCTTCAAATTCCGGCTCGGTATCGCTTTCGGACTCGGTTTGGATGGGTGTATGATCCATATTCTCAAGATTGCTCTTGTGCCTCGCTGAGGAACTTGACTCTCCTGTCCTCTTTCCTGACTTCCTTCAAAAAGCTGACTTTAATTCTTGTAAGGGCGTCTTTTTCTTGTGAAGTGCAGACTCGGGATCTTCCAGTGGTGGCACCAAGTGTGTGTTTGAGCTTCTGGTCATGAACTCCTGCAACTTGCTAAACTAAAAATGTAAAACTGAACTAAAATAAGAAAAACTAACTTCAAACTATAAATTTAGTTTTTTAACTGTCCATGTCGTGGCAGGTATATGGCCACGTCGTGGACTCTGTGATTGAAAGAAAAATTTTATTTTGCTGAAAAATTAACTTGTTGTGGTTTTTTTACTCCACAAGAAGGATCGATTAATTTAATGCAAATAAATAAGCTAAAAACTAAGCCGTTCCCCAGCAACGGTGCCAAAAACTTGATGTGCACAAAAGTACTCACTAATTTTAATATTTATAACGTAACAAACTTAACTAACTATGCACTTATAGGCAGTGTACCTAGTCAGATTATAGTATAGCTTGAGTAAGTCGGGTGTCGATCACAAGGAACGGTGTTCTAATTAATTTATTTACTATTAAATTAACCTAATTTATTAACAAGTTTAAAAGGGGTTTTATCTGGTTTTATAAGATCATATGATATTAAATTAAATTCAATAAATAAAAACACACTCTTGTTTAATTTGAATCCACTTCTCTCTTATGGCTAGCTAATGATTACGGATTATTAAGTTGGTTTTTAGTTGTATTAGTAATTTAGTTCTAACTTACCAATAATTAACCAATTCATGTCAAACCATGTATGTTCACACATAATTAAACACATAACTAGTTATGAATGTAGATATGCTATGTAATATTTGTTGTATAAACGCAATTATGATCACAATACACGTTCTCTAGCACAGCTAAGCTTTATTTATTCTAATTACTAACTAAGATTGGTCAATCCCAGCTCTACCAATTCAATGTTCACCAAATCATTAGGTAAACATGTTCATGCAGTTTAATGGTCACTAAGCTACACAGAACATGCAATCAAGCAATTAGGAAAACAAATAATAACATGCTAGGTTATACATGTCAAACACAAGCAATTTTTACCAACTAAACTTAATCCATAAATGTATAACTATTCATAAGTTTAAAGCTTCATCTAGCTAAACAAGAGTAGCTAGATTCAGCTGCTCATCATAGCAACTAAACCAACACAGCTAAAAATAATGAAAGACATGTTCTTATTTGACTAAAATATAAACCTCTATTCTTTTTGGTGTTGAGAACCTTCTTCCAGAACCCTTCTTTCGCTCTGAATCGTCTCCTGGAACTCTTTCCTTTTGCCAAAAGCTTGTTTATTTCATAATAATCAGGAGAACTTATATAATCTTTAAAAACCCGTGCCACGTCGTGGCCAGAGGAGTGCCAAATCGTGGGCTTCAAGTAATCCGTATCCTCCAAGGAAATCCTCCAGGTCACGATGTCTATCTTCTGGAAACCCCACGACACATCGTGGGCTTCATCGCCACATCGTGAATTAAGTATTTATCGTGAATTTATTCTTTTCTTGTCTTTCAAGCCTCCCATGTTCAACATTTTGTCACTTTTGGTCCCTCTCTTCGAAAATCCTTTATATTGACGAAAAATAACAATTTAAAGTTATAAGTATCATTATTCTAAACATATTATCAATTTATTAATAAAAATGTACTTAAATATTGCCTAAAATTAAGTATAAATATGGCAATATCAACTACCATGTACAAACGAGAGCCAGAGATGAAATACTGGAAGGCAAGACCATTTTAGCATTTAAGCTGTATTGAAATCCAACAATCTTATGCGACCCTTCAAACCAGATTCCCGGCACCGTAAGTAATAGAGTAGTAAATAATACTTTTGTGTGATTTATACTTAGTGATTTGGTATTTTAACTAAGTATAGTGACTTATTGAATAATTTCCAAGGTTAATCTAAAATTTATTTAACTCAAAATAAATTTTATCTAAAAATTAAACTTAATATCTTGCACCATTTTAAATTAAAATTTTTTTAAATCAAAATTTATTTAATAATATCTAAAAGTTCATTAAATCTAATGTTTATGTAATAAAATTAAATTAAAAAATCTACTTAACTTTGTATTAAGAGTTTGGATTCATTTTGAAAGGATTTTTCCACCATCGGGTAAGTTTTGCACATTTTGATAAAAGTTTCATTGGCTTGGGATTCTTTTGAAATTAATTTGAAGGAGGCAAGGACTAAAGATGTGCAATTTTGAAGTTGAGGGGTTGCATACATTTATTTTGAAATAAAGTTTGTTCATTACTCTATCATTTACACAGGAGGTGTTAACCTCCTGTAGTCCTGTTTTTTCTTTGCCCGCCATGCACAAAAAGAAGAACGAAATGGTCTTGTGCTTCTCAGATTGTCGTTATGATCGAAGAATGGAAAGCAATAAAAATGCAAGGTAGTGACGGTAAGGACTTACGGTGGTGGAGTAGCCGCAACACAAGGGAAGTGACGAGGTGGCAGTGGGCTCCAAGGGCCTGTTGTCTCCATCTCTATCCTCGTGTTTCTTGCCGAGTTTGAAGAGGATGGGGCCTGAGATGATGGTGGTGTTTTAGGTGGATTATAAGGGAGGTGTTGGGTGGTTTTAGGCTGGTGGCAGTGAACGGTGGTGATGGGGTGGCAGCTTGCTACTGCCTCGTTTCCTTGTGTTTATGGGTTGGGTTAATTTTGTGAAAGTTAATGAAAAACTCTATGTTGTAGATACACTAGAGTTACAATGATATATATAGGTAAATAAATTACATGAACACCCGTCTAACTAATAAATAACTTACAAGGACACCCCTTTAACTAATGGACAAAACAGAATGGTACAAAAACTATATTTGTCTAATATCCCCCTTCAAGCGAATCGGTGGCGGTCCAAGGCGAAGCATGTGACGAAACTGCTCAAACTGTTGTCGTAGAAGGCTCTTAGTAAAAATGTCCGCTACCTGAAGCTTGGTAGGAACAAACATGGTAACGAGTTTCCCAGATACAACGAGCTCACAAACAAAATGGTAGTCAAGATCGATATGTTTGGCGCGCTTATGAGACACCGGGTTTTTTGTGAGAAATAGGGCACTCTGATTATCACACAAGATGGTCGGACGACCAGTGGGAAGAAAGTGAAACTCACACAACAAGTGAGTAATCCATATGAGTTCAGCAGCAGTGTTAGCCGTGGCTCGATATTCAGATTCACAGCTGCAGCGAGAGACCGTAGGCTGCTTTTTGGCGCTCCAGGATACAAGATTACCCCCACGAAGATCGAGTACCCATAGGTGGACCGACGCGTATCCAAACAACGAGCCCAATCCGCATCAGAATAACCAACAAGGGTCGTAGATGTAGGTCTCGAAAAAGTAAGACCATAGGAGAGGGTGCCCTTAACATATCGGATAAGCCGCTTGACCGCCTGATAGTGATCAATAGTAGGAGCCTGAAGAAACTGGCTAACTTGATTCACGGCATAAGAAATATCAGGACTGGTAATGGTCAAATATTGCAAAGCCCCAATAAGAAAACGATAATGGGTTGGATCTTGATAAGGTGTACCAGATGCAACAAAAGAGACACTCGGGGATAGTGGGGTTGCCATGGGCTTCGACTCAAGTAGGCCACCACGGGAAACAATAGCATGAGCATACTTGGACTGACTAAGAAACAACCTAAACGAAAGACGCTTGGCTTCCAAACCGAGAAAGTAGTTGAGGTGACCAAGGTCCTTGATCTTGAACTCGGTGTGAAGCTTGGAGATAAAAGAGCGAATAATAGCTGTGTCGGAGCCTGTTAGGATAAGGTCGTCCACAAAAACGAGTAAGTATAAGAGACAAGTACCACGTTGAAACACAAACAAAGAGGGATCCGCATGACAACAAATGAACCCATTTGCCACAAGAAAGGAGCTCAAGCGATGAAACCAGGCCCTAGGAGCTTATTTGAGGCCATAAATGGCCTTGTTAAGCTTGCAAACATGATTAAGGAAACGAGGATCCTCGAACCCGGGTGGTTGCCGCATATACACCGTATCGGGCAAGTGGCCATGAAGAAAGGCATTGTTAACATCAAGTTGGTGGAGCTGCCAGTTATTAATAATAGCAATAGTCAAGACAACCCTGCTTGTTGCCGCCTTCACCACCAACCTAAATGTATGAGAAAAGTAGAGACCGGGAATTTGACTAAAAGCTTGAGCAACAAGGCGTGCTTTATGTCGATCAATAGAGCCATCGGCTAAGTACTTGGTCCGAAAGAGCCAACGGCACTCCACTACATTCGTGTTAGTAGGACGGGGAACCAAAGACCATGTGTGATTTTGTGAAAGTACTGCATCCATTTCGGAGCGCATGGCGTCAACCCATTTGGAATCCCTGAGAGCCTCAATATGCGTTGTCAGGTCAGCAGAGGAAAACAGAGTAGTATAAAGCCCACCATCAGATGTATGAGAAAGGTACGCCCAATGCCTTGGTTTAAAAATCCCAGATTTTGTTTGAGTGGTCATGGGGTTCCCGATAGAAGAAACAGGAGCCGGTGCCGATGGAGCAGAGGGCGAGGGTGCAGCAACATCGACATCGGGTATCGACGGATCCGAATCCGAACCCGATGCAGGTTCAATGTTGGAGCCGTGATCAGAGTCTGAGGCAGCAGAAGAGGAGTCTGATGCAGGCACTGTAGAAGCAAGATCGGGTTGGGGGGCTCGACTGGTGATGACGACATGGGAGGATCATCGCATACAATACAGGGAGCTGGAGGCAAGGCCGTTGGAGCAGGATTTGAGACAGCAGCGGGAACGGACACACCCGAAAAATCATCCAAAAAGGAGTGAAGTGATAAATTAACGATTGCTGTGTGCGTGGCAGTGGTGTCAAAAGGAAAACACAACTCATCAAACCGAGCATGGCGTGTGATGTAGATGTGCGAGGATCTAGGATCAAGACATAAGTAACCTTTGTATTGGGAGTGATATCCAAAAAAAACACAGGGAATGCTACATGGAGACAATTTATGAGGCGGATAATCCCGCAAATAAGGGTAGACCCAGCACCCGAATGGGCAAAAATTATCATAAAATGGCACCCGACCATACAACATCTCAAAAGGCGAACGATAGCCAAGAACTTTCAAAGGCAAGCGATTAATAATATACACCGCGGTGCTAAAGGAATGAACCCAATAAGAGGCGGCTATGTGACCATGAAACATCCTGGAAAGGCCCGTTTCAATTATATGGCGATGGTTGCGTTCGGTTCGTCTGTTTTGTTGCGGGGTGTACGGACACGAAATCTGATGAAAAATGCCACGCGATTTTAATAAGCCCTTAACACGATAGTGTAAAAATTACGTACCCCCGTCACTTTGAAAAACTTTAATCTTGGTGGAGAATTGATTTTCCACAAAAGTAAGAAATCAGATGAAAACATCATAAAATTCTGATTTGGCCTTGAGTGGATACAACCATGTAAAGCGCGAATAATCGTCCACAAAAGAGACATAGTAGCGATATGAATTAACCGACGAAACAGGTGACGGCCCCCATAAATCACAATGCACCAAATCCAATATATGTAAAGCACGTTTATTATTATTAGAAAATGGAAAGCGACGAGACTTAGCAAGTTCACAAGGAGAGCAAATATTTGGTTTTGGAAACACACTAGAAATAGATAAAAGTCCAAGTTTATTTAACATAGAAATAGTGTCAAAAGACACATGTCCCAATCTGGAGTGCCAAAGTTCAAAAGAGGCACGCAGCTTGGATCCGGCAAAAAATGCATAAGCTTTGGGAGAAGTGGCTAGAACATAAAGCCCACGATCACATTTTCCTTGTGCTAGAACTGACTTCATTGTTCGATCATAAATAAAAAACGATGAAGCAGAGAAAAGAACATCCACAGGATTATCACGTGTGAGCTTGCTAATGGATAATAAATTTTTGGTGAGGCGAGGAACCACCAAAACATCCCGCAAGTGAATACCATTAGCTATTTTGGAAGAACCAATATAAGAGATTCTGAGTGTATTACCATTTCCAAATTGCACCGAAGAGTCACCACCATACGGCTCGACATTAGACACCGATCCGGTGGAAGACACCATGTGATCGGAGGCGCCAGAATCAACAAACCAATCTGGGCCGGAAGGAGTAACTTGGCACTTGGCTAAAAAAGCTTTAGCAAGATCAACATCACGCATGGGTGAAGGGGACGCAAAAGAGTGAAGTTGAGGGAACTGGTTCGCGTAGTGGCCATTTTGGCGACAAAGTTGACAATGAGGAGACCGGCATCCACGACCACGACCACCACGAAAAGAGCGACCACCCCGACCCCGACCACCATTCGAACCTGAGGAGGGAGTGGTGCCGGCAGAAAAAGCAACCGAGGGAGTGGTGTCGCCGTGAATAGATTTGAGAAAAAATTCATGACCCTCGGCCCTAGCCAACAAGTCGCGAAACCCAAAACAGACCCGGAAGCACGGATGGCGGTGGAAAAATGCTCAAACGAGACACCGAGATCGCAAAGAAACCAATGGGTTTTGTCAGTTTCCTCCACCCCTTGACCAATGGCAGCAAGTTGATCATAAACGGACTTGAATTTTCGGCCAAATTCTGAAACGGTGGAGGAACCCTTGGTATGATGACGTAGTTAATCATAGAGATTTTAGGCACGCTCTAAGGAGGAGTTGCCGTAGGCGGCTTCAAGGGATACCCAAATGTCACGAGCTGTTGAGAGGCCCACAATCTCAGAAAAAGCTTCTTCTGTGAGAGAAGCTTGAAGAAGAATAACAGCCCTTTGATCGGTGGAGACCCACTCTGCCAATGTCGGATTCAAGGTCGGCTTGTTATCAACCAAAATGGAGGGCGGTGGGGACGAAACGGAACCGTCAACATGACCAAGAAGTTGCTGGTATTGTAAAATAGGGATCATTTGATTCTTCCATAGAAGGTAATTGGATGATGAAAGGTGAATGGTGATGAGATGCAAGATGGTGTTCATAGAGAGAGAGACGAAGCATCGGAGGTAGACATGATGAGGAAGCTAAATGGTGAGGAAAGTTGATGGGTGGGAGAGGAAGAAGAAGAGAGGGACAGTTTTAGAGGGAGGGAAAAAGAAGGTTGGGAGTTACAAGGCTTAATACCATGTGAAAGTTAATGAAAAACTCTCTGTTGTAGATACATGAGAGTTACAATGATATATATAGGTAAATAAATTACATGAACACCCCTCTAACTAATAAATAACTTACAAGAACACCCCTCTAACTAATGGACAAAAACAGAATGGTACAAAAACTATATTTGTCTAATAGGTTTGAGGAGAGAAATGTGAGGGAGAAGATGGCGGTAGTTGCTTGATGATTTCAAGAGGTTATAATGAGGTTTAAGGTGGTGGAAGTGGTGGGTTATGGTGGTATATCGGGAGAGATTGAGAGTGGTTTTGAGAGAGATATGGAGGGAGATATTGAGATGTGAGAGTGGTAGAGGATGGTTGATGGTTGTGGTGTGTTATGAGTCCCTAATGCACTCTATTTATTGTGCCAACCCATACACACACATACACCCTTGTTTGAGGCCATGCTTCCAACCATAGTTACCAGAAACGCGGTACGATACGGGGAACGAGGTACGATACGGTACGGGGTTGGCGACATATAGTGTATCGGGTAGGGGGTGGGTAAGCTCATTTCGCTACGAACCGGTACAGTGTGTTGTATAGTTCGGTACAACATGCCTAGTTCTAAGACATTTCATCATAATACTTAATAACAAAAGGACCAATTACTATAACATGAACAAAAGAAATACCACAATTACTTCATCATAATACTTAATAACAAAAGGACCAATTACTATAACATGAACAAAAGAAATACCACAATTACTTCATCATAATACTTAATAACAAAAATATTAAAATACCATAAACTAGTTTATCCGCTGCCTTTTTCCTCTTTCATTCGCCACGCCTTCAACATCAAGGTTCTCCCACACCATTTCCTCTAGGCGAGCACTTGAGCATTTAGTGTGATCACTTTCCGGATTGATGTCCCATTTTTTGTTGCGTCCAGCTTTGTAAGATTCTTAAAACCGGGACAAAAGTCTAATATTAGAGTGAATACACACAAGTTTATCCGCTCTTGGGCCATTTAAACAATTTCTTTTGATGCTATGTATATGAGAGTATGTACTCCAATTCCTCTCAGCCGAAGAGCTACTAATCGAGAGGATTCGTTTAGCCACATCCGCCAAATCCGAAATCTCCACTCCATATGTTGCCCACCAATTAATTGTGTCCATAGTCACCGCATCGGCTTGCGTCCCGGCCAATGAATAGATTCCTTTCTTCATGTCAAAGGTTACAATTGGTCTCTCAACTAATTCTCTTCTTCTTCACTCTCCGAAAAATTTTCAAATGCTTTCAAAACACCAACAATAACTTCTCTGTCTTCGTTGGGAGGATTTCTTTTCATGCCTCCTGGTGCCAACTTTTGTAAGTCCCAAAAACTATAGATCCAATCAGTGATCAATTTAAGGCAAACAATCAAACAGAGTGTAGAAGGAGTAAAAGAAGAATTAATCCAAGCATGCACACATCTATTACGAATAAATGTCAGGTACACCTTGGGAAAACACACACATACGTCATTGACGTCCCTCTATAACTGACACAGACACACTCTATTTATAGGACCACCAGCCGCACATGTGTGTACAGCCGCACACAGTGTGTGCAGCCACACATACGTGTATGGCCGCACACAGAGTGTGCAGCCGCACACGCGTGTATGGCTGCACACACTCGCTAACATACTACAAGCAACATAGCAAACCCCAAGACCCTACCAAGACCTATACAAGATGAATGCCTACTCAAACCACAAAATTGTGACCTAACAACTTTGCAAGATAATGCTTGTCATAATATTTAGGATTTAAAGCAACTCCTAAACAATGGAGGAGGAGAGTCATCTTGTCCCACCTTTCAAATACAATTTCTTCAAATTTATTGCAGTACATTGAGAATTTATTCTCCCTCATAGTCATATCCTCTTTGATTTGACCCATCATATTGTCCATTCTTTCAAATATTTATGCCATTTTTGGACCTTCACCATCACAAAACTTTACCATGTAAAAGATACATTTTGTGACAGCCAAAATGTGAGAAATATCATCCCAAAAATCTTCATCTTTAATTGTATCTGCCACTTTATTAGCAAGGACCCGAGTGTGGTCATCCTCCTTGTTGACCCATTCCCGCCACAAGTTTACAACAATAGTAGTAACAAGTGCTTCCCTACACTTGGTTAGTCTTTTCAACAATATGTAATCCGATGCAAATTGTGTTTGTGCAATTTTCAACAATTGTAATTTCGAGTTGTCTCTAAAGAAAGATAAGGCGTGTGTGTGGTTTAAAAAAAATGTGACAATATCCTTCCCTTTATTATATGTATCGGACAACCATTTAAATTGATTCACGATGTGTTTAAAAATCAACTTTAAAGAATGTACACAACAAATGGACCAAAAAATATGTTTATATACCTTCTGTATTTCCCGTCCATCCGCCTTGCAATTCGCCGCGTTATCGGTTACAAATTGAATAACACTACGTAGACCAATCTCCTCAATAGCTTGTCAAAGAAACTTAGCAATCTCCACCCCTCGTATTCGAATCCCCTAAAAGGCCTGCGTGTACATAAAAGTTGCACCAATTGAATTTTGTGAAATAACATTTATATGCGGTTCACTTTTTACATCGACCAACCATCCGAGATAATGGTTACTCCTTATGTTAACCACGTGTCTTTGACCAGATCAAGTTCTTTGCCCACTTCTCTCACACATTGATCAAGCAACAAAGTTCTAGCTTTTTTATATGAAGGTGGCTTGTAACCTTTCGGTGCTTTCTTAACAGCTTGAATCCTTTCAAGGAATTATGGGTTCCGTAACACATTAAACGGAATCCTATGAGCACACAAGCCTCGAAGTATCTTCATGTCAACCTCCTCTTTCTTGAGCATCTTAAATGCATCTTCAATTCTTCTTTTTGAAGCTGACTTTTTTGAGAGCAACGAATTCTTCAATGATCTGGCAGGAACACCATTCTTTTCCGCTTCTTTCACCCTATTATATAGAATGTCACAATACTGGTTACTTTTAACAAGAACCGGACACCTTTTGATCTCAGTTTTTTTCCCTACAGGAGTTCGAAAACAATGAATATGGATTCGAGTATAAGAGTTGGTATATTTGCCTTTATAGTGGTTACAGGTACAACGTATATAACCTCCACTATTTTTGTTGTTTCCTGGAACTTCTTCATATGTAACTTCTTCATGGAGTTGTTTTCTTGGATCTTTCTGAACATTGGTTTTTGGGGCTGTTTGTTGAACCTCATCATCAACATGGATTGTTGTTTGATCTTGGATCTCACTAATGTGAGTGCCTTCATTTTCACTGTCGGAATGAGTTGGCTGACACTCTGAATTTTTTTTCTTCCAAATTCCATTCTTCACAATCAGATACAAAATTTGTAGTGGAAAGTAGAAAATTAGAAATAGAAAAATTAAGTGGAGAAATTGAAGGTAGAAAGCTGAAATCGAATATGAGTTTGATTTTGGATGTCCGATACAAGGTCTATATATACTATTCTCAAAGATTTGCAATTTACAGTGCGAAATTAAACTTAAGAATACTAGGCATCGATCCATCATATCTAGGTGAGTCGCCGATTGGAGATATCGAACAACCATATAAAACGTGGCCTTATCTCCCGCCCAAAACTCCATGTTAATCGATGTATAAAATCCGATCGGAAGAATAAAAATCGACTTCAGGTATGATCGACTTTGACTCCAATTACACTCGATTTTGACTCCAGGAACGCTATTATGATCGATTGGGATCGCTATAAGGATCGATTGGGATTGCGATTAGGAATGATTGTATCCAATTCTTCGCCAATATATCACGTAGCAGATCGATTTCGCTTAGATTGGGTACAGGGCGATTGGGTACGTGGGACGCCACTAGTTTAGCGTTTCTAGTAACTATGCTTACAACTAAGAGTGTACTAAATTTTGTAACTTGCACTTCAAAAAGAAGAGAGTGAGAAGAAAAACACAGGGAAGAAGTAGAAGACAAAAAAATATTTTGATTTTAGCTTCTAGAATCATATGTGGGTCCGACATGGGGTTATACCCACATTAAATGCCAAAAAACACACAAAACCGGGTGCCCCGGGATCCGAATGTCGAGATGTTTTTTTCAAATGTAGCGCTAGATAGAGTTTAATTCAAGGATTTCGAAACAAGAAACAGATAAGTTTTTGGAGTTATGGAACTCCGGGAAATTGCGTTTGAAGTTTTGCGTCTAAAAGGCTCGCACTGTTCGTTTTCCCGACTTTTATAAATATTTTTCTTAAAAATATTTCGAGTGTGAAATTAAATAATAGTCTATAGCCTAATTCCAAAAACATTCTCAGAAATCCCGTCGGCATTGTTTAAGTTGTTGGGAAATTAATTTAGTTAATTTCCAAAAAAATGGATTTTTCCATTTTTGAGCACAGATTTTGGACTCTAAATATAATCAAAACGAGTTATTGATTATATATTTGTGTTCTCCTCTGTGGTATCTACGTTTCGATATATCACACGTCCAAAACGAATTAAAAATGAATGAGAAATTACTTGTCAAAGTAGGGCAATTGGAAGAGAAAATAAAAGAGTTAAGTGGGTTTAAAACTAATCCCACATTGGTGGGAGAATGAAAAGGAAATTGGTTTATAACAACAAAGACTAGCTACATGTGTAAGACTTATTAGAACCAAGGCTCTCTCTTGCGCGCACACATAAGGGGGTGCTAATGCAAGCCAAATTGGCCTCGAGTCACTGAACTTGTGTGCGAGCGCGGACACGAATGCACCACCGATCGACCAGAAAAGTTCAACGACCTTTTTTGCATTTTTCCTTTATGGTTAAGAGTTACAAAAACAAATTTAGAGCAATTAATCATACATTTTGGTTTTGATTTCTTGATTATTTTTTTAATTGCATTGGTTACATTGGGTAGTATATGTACAATGCATATGTGACTGATTCCAGACATTGGATGAAACGAAATCACTCTCTAACTTTCTTACGCTTCTGCTTCATCTTTTCTCTCTTGCTGCAACCAAGGAATTATCCGGGTCAAGTGAGGATTCGAGCAATCTACAACAATTGCTTTCTACTGCTGTATCATGGGAAACAAACACCCATATAGGGCGAATTTGTTTTAAGGAAACCGTGTTAAGCACAGGCCTCAATTAAGAATTTTTTGCTTTTGTTCTTTCGTACAATTTTGGGTTATATTTTCCTAACATATGTACCTGAACGGATTGATTCAGTTTTACCCGATTAAAGAAAAACAATGTTTTAATGTCTGTTTTCTTAAAACCGTCGTATCTTTTGTATACGAATTCCGATTTGAACGTTCTTTATATTTTCATAAATAGGGGAACAAGTATTATATTATTTTAATGTTTGTTTTGATTAATATTGTTTAATGCAAAATTTAAGTTTTTCAGATGTATTAATTGTTGGATTAGGTGTCTTAGATCTAAAGCATTAGGGTTGCAGGTGCACCATAAGGATGTTAGAGTACATAAAACCCAACAGTGGTATCAGAGTCATGGGTGTTTTCTGTAATATAGATGCAATTTTATTGTTTTCAAAGTCGAAAAATTATGATTTTTGCTGACTGACTGCTGGAGTCGTCGAGTCCCATCGTGGAACTTGACGAGTTGGATGATCTGACTATGAACTCGATGAGTCCATAGTCTGGCTCGACGAGTTGGATCATCAGTTGGCTGATTTTTTTGAGTTTTTGGCTTGTTTTGGATTAGAATCATTACCACAAATTGTTTTGGTTCATAAAATTCATTTTTATTGATATGGTAATGGTTATCCTCATCCGATAACATGATGATTGTCTAATTTTAAGATAATTACTTGATTTTGTGAAAAACTAATTATTTTTAGAATTTGAAATTATTTTGCTATATGACTGTTGTTAGATCAAATTGGTAAATGATAAATTATATGATAATTGTATTACTTAAATTTGATCTAAATATTTCATGAAGAGTTTCATAACTTGTCTTCAAGTTATGGAATATCAAAAGTCTCATTAATGAAACATTAACTTTTTAAGTAATAAAATTCCAAAAGTCTTGAAGAGTTCATAACTTGTCCTCAAGCTATAGAACTTTGAAAGTCTTATTTATGTAACATAAATTCTAAAAATCATAAGAGTTTCATAACTAGCCCTCAAGTTTTGGAATTTGGAAAGTCTCATTTATGAAATTTTAATTCCAAACCCTAGAATTATAAAAGTTTAAAATTAAACCATATACTATTATAATATTAAAGTTTAATACTTATATATATATATATATATATATATATATATATATATATATATATATATATATAAGACAAGTCAATCTTACCGTTAGTAGGCCTCGTTCACGAAGCCGGTCTATAAGGGGGTATAAGGAAATTGCCTATAAAATGACGATTGAATGGGTGTCCACTCTCACCCACCGCTTCCTTGACTGGTGGAGGGTCATTTGCTGAACGGGTAGGATAAGACATTAATCCTCATTAATAAGTATAATGGTATTATATAGTAACTAAACTTTTATAAATTCCCAATTTTAGTTACTTTAGGAAAAATGTGAAAATGGTGCTATTCCATGAAATTGCACTTTGCACCTTGTTAAGTCGTTAGTGGAGAGTGTGTGGTTAACCGACACACTAATTTGGGACTAACAAGGGTGGCAAAGGGTAAATTGATGTTAATCGTGGATCAATGAAGTGTGTGTGGTTAAGCAGCACATTGATTATGTGATAAGTAACATTGAGAGTACCAAGCACATTTGCATGGTTGTTCACACCTTGTTTGTGATCCTCGGTATCCCAGTCACAAACTTGAAGGCCATAATTGAGATTTAAACATGCCATTGAAAAGTTCAATGAATCTCAAAGAATCTTGGAATTTCATTTCATTTAAAACTTAATCTTCATTTTCGTTTTTCATGGTGTAAATTGGTAAATCGTCATTTACCTACCTTCAAATATTTTGCAATTGGATTACGACATCCCTCTTCCGAATTGTAGGATATTGTGTTGGATCCTAGCCTTAATATTTCATTTGGGTGTTATATTAACGATCTTTATCTAATCTAAACTTTGTCTTTCTTTTTAGATGTCTATTTCCAACACTGCTTCAAACCCAAACTCTTCCGACTCTTTCTCCCTCATGAACTTATGTAGGAGGGTCATCTTTGATGGATCGAATTTCAATGATCGGATTCGTAACATCCGCATGGCCATTCACTATGAGGATAAAGAATACGTTCTCGATAAAGAGCTAAAGGAGATTTATGAAAACACTGCTACTCTCGAATAGATTGTTGAGTATAAGACTCATCAGAGGGACGCGAAAAAAGTGTCGTGTATCATGATTGCTACCATGACCGCTGAGCATCAGAAGTCCTATGAGGACTTTTGGCCTTATGAAATGCACTTAGATTTGATAGAAAGGTACCATGAATGTGCTCGGCAGGAAAGGTATGAAATCATTGCCTGCATGATCACAACCAAAATGAAGGATGAAGAGTCTTTCACAGCCCACTTGAAAAAGATGCAAAGGTTTGTGGACCGTTTGCTGAAGCTGAATGTCAACTTCGATGAAGAGTTTGTAGCACCCAAAAATTTACGCCAAATTTAAACTTTTAATCCTAACAAAATAGTCAAATAGTAATTGTTTTTACAAAACATTTCCAATTCGTTTATCATCAGCGTGTCCCAAAATAGGTCATGAGGATGAGGAGCGGTACGGTCATGCCTTCGCCTTCCCTCGCTCTCCTGAAGTACGTGAAACAATAAACTGAAAACTGTAGGCCCGAGGACTTAGTGAGCTACCCGCAAAATACCAACACCATACAGACAAAAACCGCAGCCATAACGATCAATCAAACAACATACATATTGTGCCATCGGCCAGACTGGTCCGCCCTATTGGGCCTACAGTCTATCTGAATCTATCCCGAGCCTTCGACATGACTGGTCGGCCGCGTGAGCCTACAGTCTCCCCAGGCCGCTCAGAGGGTGTGTTGGCCTTCTGCACAAAGCAGGATCGCCTCAACCCAACCAACAAGCAACTAACCATGTATGCATACTATCATATACTGGCATATACACATAGAAAAGATATCTATCTCATTGACCATCAATTATAGAGTTTCACTCGTAAGTAGAGTATCGACCTAACAGGTCACTAACATACCAATCCTTACGGATCATAAAAGCATAACATAATATCTATCCTGATTCCGATCTAACAGATCAGAATCATATGTAGCATACCATAACAACCGATTTGACCGATCTCTAGTATAACAACCATCCTAAACAGGATGAATTCTAACAAAGCAATAACATAACACCTATCCTAAAACAGGATGAAATCTAGCATGGGAATAACAAAGCAACCATCCTAAACCAGGATGTAAATCATAAAGGTCCGGCCTTGGCGCCGTAGACCCTATCAATATAGTGAGGATAACTCACCTTGCAGATGTCGATTGAACTGCAAACTCCAACTATCGAATCACTTGACACCGGCACCACCACCTATAACAATGGCACAATATACTCATAACTTCTTACTCTTATGAGACACCCCATAACCTCTTAGTAATTCTTGATCAAGGTCAGAGTCCTCTGTCAAGGTCAACAGTCCATGTTGACCTCAACTCGCCGAGTCCGTGGAGCACATTCCAACTCGCCGTGTCATTAGAGTGACTCGTCGAGTCCCTTCGAATCCCTATCCATCCTTAAGGGCCACCCGTTTAGTTTCCTCCTTGCAACTTGATCGGTACACACACATGCCAATCCAAGGGAAAAGCCATCCGACTCGTCGAGTTGTTCTTTAACTCTTCGAGTTTTACGGTGATCTTCATCGGACTCGCCGAGTTGTTCATCCAACTCGCCGACTTCAATGACCATCTCCATGTGACTCGTCGAGTCCATCCAGTCCTCTTTCCATACAGACTTGTTTTGAGCCATGCAGCGGCTCCAAATCACATATCCCAGCTTCTAGAGCATACTTACCACGTTAAGTTGCAAACTTTATGTGCATGCATGGTTATAAAGGCTCCAAATGTCTATTTTAAGTTCTTAAAGGAGCTTCTAGTCCAAGAGGGACTCCAACCACAACAAATACAACAACTTTATCACTCTAGCATCCAAGGAGGGTCTAGATCTGAAGTTACAACATCAGATCTAGCCCATAGCTCAACATCCCAACTTGAAAATCCATAAAAATCCCTAGAATCAACCAAAGGGAAGAAAAGGAAGTAAGAATGGAACTTTGATACCTTCAAACGATGCTAGCTGAAGCAAAACCCGCTTCCCACTCCTTTCTTACTTCAATTTCCTTTGCACTCTTAGCTTTCTTCCTCCAAGATCCTCTTTTCCAAGCTTCAAACCCACACCAAGGCACACACACACGAATTAGGGTTTCAAGTGTTCTCAAAGACTGTAAGGAGTCCCAAAGGAGGCTGATGCTCCTTTAAATAGGGGTGCAAACCCCGGGATATAGGGTTTCATCTGCCAGCTCCTACTCGCCGACTCCCAATAGTGGACTCGCCGAGTAGGTCACTAACCACGCGTTCTCACCCCGCTGCTACTCGACAAGTAGGTCGACCAACTCGTCGAGTAGAGCTTCTCCAGAAATTCTTAATTAATTAATATCTAAGGATCGGGGAGTTACAATTATCCCCCACTTGAACTAGACTTCGTCCTCGAAGTCCGTTGAAGAAAACAATGTCGGGTAATGCTCGCGCATCTCTTCTTCTGGCTCCCACGTCCACTCGGATCCCCTCCGATGTTCCCACTGCACCTTTACTAAAGGTATTTCCTTATTTCGCAGAATCTTCTTCTACATTTCCAAAATAGCTACATGCCTCTCCACATAGTTTAGGCGCTCATCGACCTGAATGTCATCCAACGATACCACTGCCTCCTGGTCCATGACCGCACTTTCACAATTGCGAAACATGAAATGTGCTGTTGATCCGGCTAAGTTCCTCTGGAAACTCTAGCCTATAAGCCACCTTGCCAACCCTGGCAACAATCCTGAATGACCTAATGAATCGGGGACCCAATTTTCCCCTCTTCCTGAAACGGATCACACCCTTTCAGAGTGAGACCTTCAGGAGAACCATGTCACCCACCTGAAATTCCAACTCAGATCGGCGTCGATCGGCATAACTCTTCTATCGACTCTGAGCGGTCTGCAGCCGCTGTCTAATCTGCTGTATCATCTCGGTAGTTTGCAGAACTACCTCTGTCCGACCCATCATGCTTTTCCCAACCTCGCCCCAACAGACTGGGGTCCTACACTTCCGCCCATACAACAGCTCGAAAGGCGGGGCGCCAATACTGGAATGATACTTGTTGTTGTAGGCGAACTCTACAAGCGGTAGGTGGGAATCCTAACTTCCACCGAAATCAATGATGCACACCCTCAACATATCTTCGATGGTCTGAATGGGCATCCTCACTTGTTGTTGTAGGCGAACTCTACAAGCAGTAGGCAAACTCTGCCCATCCATCTGCGGATGGAACGCTGTACTGAAATGCAGCCTCGTACCTAGTTCCTCGTGGAACTTCTGTGAAAAATAGGGAGTAAATCGGACATCCTGGTCGGAAACTATGGAAACTAGAACCCCATGGCGAGAGACAATCTCGCGGACGTATAGGTCGGCCAACTTCTCCGCCAACGAACTCTCCCGTATAGCTAGGAAATGGGCACTCTTGATCAATCGATCCACGATGACCCATATAGCGTCGAATCCCATTGCCTTTGTTGGAAATTACATGATGAATTCCACATGGGAATCTCCAGAGGTTGCAGATTACCATGCGGCCTATGGTGCTCAGCCTTGACCATCCTGAAGGTGAAGCACCTCTCAACGTACCAAGCGATATCTCACTTTATACCAGGCCATCAATAACTCAAACTCAAATCTCGGTACATCTTGGTAGCCCCCGGGTGGATAGAAAAACGAGACTTATGAGTCTCCTCCATCACTGTCTGCCTAACTCCTCCGGTCATCGAAACCCAAACCTGACCATATGGGGTCAATAGCTTGTGGCTATCCTGAACGAACCGAGCGCTTTCGCCCTTAATCCTTTCCAATTTCCAGTTTTCCGGTTTCATACCCTTGATCTGAGCATCCCTAACCAAACCCACCAGCGGGGAATCCACCGTTATCCTCATACATCTGGTTGGGGTAGAAGACCCAGCTGACTTGCGGCTCAGAGCGTCCGCAACCACATTCACTTTACCAGGATGGTAAAGGATCTCGCAATCATAGTCTTTAACTACATCCAGCCACCTGCGCTGCCTCATATTCAAGTTCGGATGATCTATTTGTTGGATATAGTGTCTAAGTCCATAACTATATTTGGTATGTACTTGACCCGACCCGGCATGGTCCATTTGGGTTGCACTTCACCCGAACAATTTATGGATAATATTTGAGAATAATACAAGTTATGATTTATTAATATATTATAAGTTCTAATATATTAATATAAGATCATATTATTTAATTAGTAGTGATCTATAATTAATCTAGGATTAATTTAGTGATCAAAGATATTACTAATTAAATATGGGCTTCTATATTTATATAGTGTGGGCTTATGCTTATTTGGAATGGGCTAGGCTTGGATGGAGAAGTCCATGGATACTCCATGGAGCTTTAACCCATGGATCTCATGGAAATGAAGAGACATGGGTATTAGGGTTTACATGGATGTAACCCTAATCCACCACACTATATATAAGGAGGCTTTGGCTCTTGAAATCACACTAGTTGACACATGTTGGGGTGAGGGCCGATTTCAAGAGAAGTGTGACTATTCTCTCAAAGTTCCAAGTTTGTGGTGATTTGTGACTTTCATTTGAGGCATCCACATTATTGGTGCTAGGCTCTAAAACACCAAGGAATCAACTACAACTACAAGGTAAGTGTTTCTACTAGCTCTATTTGATTCAAGTTCCTCATGCCATGCTAGTTAGCATATAAGCCTTGGAAAAATAATTATTTGCATGTATCTTAGAGAAACATAGATCCAAGGTTTATTAGGGTTGCATGTACACTTAGGAAGTGTTAGAATGCTCTAAACCCATCAGTGGTATCAGAGCCTAGGCTTGTTTGTTTGATACTTGTTGCAATATGCTTGAAAAAAGTCGAAATCTTGCTGTCTGACTGATGGACTCGCCGAGTCCATGGGGGGACTCGCCGAGTCCACTTGTATCTTCAACCTACTCGCCGAGTAGGTTCATGCACTCGACGAGTAGGATCGACAGAGTGCAGTTTTTCGACTTTAGTTGCTGGAAATGGATTAGAAACATTACCCTTAACTGTTTTGGTACTTGAAAACTTGTTTTAGATGGTGTAATGTCTTTTCTAATTCATTTACAACAACTAGTTATCAAAATTACAAAGATTAAAGTGTGATTTTGATATATGAAAGTGTTCATGTTCATGATCTTGTTCTTATGATGTTTAGATGATCATAGGAATTATTTGTAACCTATGTGGTAGATTAATTCTTGATCATAATGTTATTTAATGGAGTCCATAACTTGTCCTCAAGTTATGGAAAACCAAAAGTCTCTTGGATTGAAAACCATTAAAAGAACACAAGAGTTAGAAAAGTGAAGAGTCTTCATTTTATTACTCTATTAAACTCATAAGTTACAAGATATGAAAAGTTTTGAAAGTTTACAAAACTTGCCCTCATGTTTTGGAACAAGTAAAGTCAAGTTAAAACTTTAGTTCCAACCCTTAGAATTTTAAAAGTTAAAATTCAACCCTTATACTTATATTATTATGATTTAATAATTATATATATATATGTATAAGAACAAAGTCGTCGTACCGCTAGTATGCCTCATTCACGAAGCCGGTCTATAAGGTGGGTATAAGGTTGTTGCCTATAAAATGGTGACTTAATGGGTGTCCACTCTCACCCACCGCTTGCTTGACTGGTGGAGGGTCGTTAGCCGAACGGGTAAGACAAGGACTTATAAATTCTCATTCAAAGTATGATGAATATTATAAAGTAACTAAATGTTTTATTAAATTCCCAATCTTAGTTACTTTAGGAAAAATGTGAATAAGGTGCTAATCCATGAAATTACACTCTACACTTTGTTTAAGTCGTTGGTGGAGCGTGTGTGGTTAACCGGCACACTAACTTGGACTTAACAAGGTAGGTAAAGGGTGACTTAAAGGTTTATTATAGTATCGATGGAGCATGTGTGGTTTACCGGCACATCGATTGAGTGATAAACTTTAAAGGGTACCAAGTGATTTGCATGGTTACTTCACACGTCGTTTTGTGATCCTCGGCATCCCAGTCACAAAACTTGGAGGGCACACTCGAGATTGAAACATGCCTTTGAAAAGTTCATTGAATCTCAAAGAATCTAGGAATTTCTAAGAACCAATCAAAAACCTAATACTTAAATATTTCGGTTTTCGTGGTGGAAATTGGTGAATCGTCATTCACCTACCTTTCAAATATGGTATAGCTTAGATTACGGCATACCTCTTCTAAGTTATATTATATTGTGATTGGATCCTAGCCTTAATATTACATTTGGGTGTTTTATTAAGGACTCTCTTATATCTAAACTAATCTTGTTCTCTTCTTTTTAGATGTCTTCAAACAATGCTGCTTCTGGCTCTAATCCTAATGGCTCCTTTACCCTTATGAACTTGTGTGGGAAAGTCACCTTTGATGGATCCAACTTCAATGAGTGGATCAGAAACATCAGGATGATTACCCGCTACGAGGACAAAGAATATGTCCTTGACAAGGAGCTTAAGGCGATTGATGAGTCCACTGCAACTCCTCAGGAGATCGCTGAATTTCGGGCACATGAAAGGGATGCTACGAAAGTGGCTTGCATCATGATGGCCACGATGACAGCGGAACTCCAAAAGTCTTATGAGGATTTCTACCCTTATGAAATGCACCAAGATTTGATGGAAAGATACCATCAAAGTGCAAGACAAGAGAGGTATGAAATCATCTGCTCCATGATAACAACCATGATGAAGGACGGCGAATCCGTCACGAGCCACATGCAGAAAATGCAAAGGTATGTGGATCGTTTGTTGAAGCTTAATGTGAACTTCCCTGAGGATCTTGCAATAGATATCATTTTGCACTCCTTACCATCGTGCTATGATCAATTCCGCATGACATATCACATGAATAAGGAAGAGGTCACACTCAGCAAACTTCAGGGACTTCTCAAGACCGCAGAATCAGGTCTTAAGGGGAAGTCGGTTGCTATCACTCCTACTTCAAACTCAACTTCGGTTTTGGCAATTGGGAAAAGTCGATGGAGGAAGAGAAAGAGGTCCTCGAAGGGTACCAAGGCTCGGACCCTTGATGGCTCTTCTTCAAGTGGAACCAAGAAAGGTTTCGTCACTCTTTCTTCTGACCCAAAAGAGGCTGAATGCTTCTATTGCCATGAAAAGTCTCATTGGAAGCGGAACTGCCCAAAGTACCAGCAGGATGTGAAGGATGGGAAAGTCAAACCCAACCATGCAGGTACTTACACTATCATTTCTAATGACTCACCCCATTCTAAATCTTGGGTCCTTGATACCGGTTGTGGTATTCATATTTGTTGTGACTTGCAGGGACTAAGAAGAAGTGAGAATGTGGAGCAAGGAAGAATAAACTTGATCATGGGGAATAAGAAAGCTTTACCTGTTACCAAGATTGGAGTTTATACTTTATCGCTAAGTAGTGGGTTTAATTTAGATTTGAATAAATGTTGTTATTCGCCAGGAATGGCAAGAAATATTATTTCCTTTCATGCTTTGTACAAACAAGGGTTTACCTTTTCATTTAATAATGAAGTTGGTTCTATAGATGTTTTCTATAATAATGTTTTTTTATTTTAAAGCATTACCTTGTGATGGTGTGTATGAAGCTGTATCTGTTGTAGATAACTTAGGAAATAATGTTTTGTGTATTGATTCTACTAATAATAATAACTTGGATAAAGCATCATTATGGCATTGTCGTCTTGGACATATAAGCAAGAAACTCATAGGACAACTCCAAAAGGATGGAGTCTTGGAGTCGTTTGACCTAATGTCAGATGATAGTTGCGAATCATGCTTACTTGGAAAAATAACAAAGTCACCCTTCACAGGCTCGTGTGAGAGGGGTGAAGGTTTGTTGGACCTTATACACATGGATGTGTGTGGACCATTCAAACATGCCACAAGGGATGCTAATCGTTATTATTTGACTTTTACTGATGATTACAGTAGATATGGATATGTGTACTTAATCAAGCATAAGTCAGAGACTTTCGAGAGGTTTAAGGAATTTAAACAGGAAGTCGAGAATCAATTGGGCAGAAACATTAAGATGCTTCGATCCGATCGAGGAGGTGAGTATCTTAGTTCAGAGTTCCTCGACTATCTTAGGGAATGTGGGATTGTCTCACAATTGGCACCTCCCAGGACACTACAGTTGAATGGTGTGGCTGAGAGGCGTAATCGAACCTTGTTGGATATGGTTCGTTCCATGATGAGTCGAGCTACGCTACCAATCTCATTCTGGGGGTATGCCTTAGAGACTGCCGCCCATATTCTTAATCTTGTCCCTACAAAGAAAGTTGCCAAAACTCCTCACGAGATGTGGACTGGCAAAGTACCGGAGCTAGACCACATCAAGATTTGGGGTTGTGAGGCGTTCGTGAGACGCGAGACTCATGATAAGCTCGAACCTCGAAGCGAGAGGTGTATTTTCATCGGCTACCCACAGCAATCCTTTGGTTACATCTTCTCCAGACCTAGTGACAATGTGGTCTTTGTAGCAAGAAGAGGAGTCTTTCGAGAGAGAGAATTTATAAGCCAAGGAGACAGTGGGAGGCAAATTGATCTTGAAGAAATTCAAGAATCAAGCGGTGAAGGAACTTCAAACACTAGCCCTCAACTTGAGGAGGAAACTCCTGTTGAGCCAGTTGATGAGCCTGTACCTCTGAGGCGTTCCACGAGAGTTAGGAATGCACCTGAGCATTACTATGGTTTCCATATTACTGCAGAAGGTGAGACACTTATTAGTGATGAGACACTAGTGGGTCTGGATGAACCTAACAGCTACACGGAAGCCATGGCAGGCCCTGAGGCTGCTAAATGGAAAGAGGCCATGGATAGCGAGATACAATCCATGTATGACAATCAAGTTTGGAACTTGGTTGAGAATGTACTTGGTCGTAAGACTGTAGGGTGCAAATGGGTCTTCAAGAAGAAGACCGACATGGATGGTAAAGTACACACTTATAAGGCTAGACTAGTTGCAAAGGGCTTCTCTCAAATTCCTGGAGTGGACTATGATGAGACCTTTTCTCCAGTAGCCAAGATTAAGTCTATTCGGGTTCTGTTGGCCATAGCTGCATTTCATGACTATGAAATATGGAAAATGGATGTCAAAACCGCTTTTCTTAATGGAAAGTTGGCTGAAGATCTTTACATGAGTCAGCCAGAGGGTTTTGTTAGCAACGAGTACCCGAATAGAGTGTGTAAGCTCGAGAACTCCATTTATGGATTGAAACAGGCACCTCGCAGATGGAATCTTTGCTTTGATGAGAAAGTCAAGGAATTTGGCTTTTCGAGGAGTGAAGATGAATCTTGCGTCTATATCAAGGCTAGTGGGAGCATAGTCAGTTTTTTGGTACTGTATGTGGATGACATACTACTCATAGGAAATGACATCCCAACCTTGCAGGAAGTAAAGTCCTAGCTTGGGAAGTGTTTCGCTATGAAGGACCTTGGTGAAGCTGCCTATATCCTAGGGATAAAGATTTTGAGAAACAGGAGTAAAAGACTAATTGGACTTAGTCAAAGTACTTACTTGGACAAAGTGTTGAAAAGATTCAACATGCACAACTCCAAGAAAGGCGAGTTACCCATTCAGTGTAACGCCAGATTGAGTAAGACACAAAGCCCTAGTAGTGAGGCTGAGATAGCAGAAATGAGTCGATTTCCTTATGCTTCAGCTGTAGGATCGATCATGTATGCCATGACTTGTACTCGACCTGATGTAGCCTTTGCTTTGAGCATGGTTAGCAGGTATCAGGCGAACCCTGGCAAGGAACACTGGACCGTGGTAAAGAATATCCTCAAGTACCTGCGAAGGACTAAGGACTGGGTCCTTACCTTCGGTGGGAGTGATGACTTGAGAGTTGTAGGGTATAGTGATGCTAGCTTCCAGACTGATAGGGATAATTTCTGCTCTCAGTCAGGCTGGGTCTTTACCCTAAACGGAGGAGCAATTTCTTGGAAGAGTTCCAAGCAGGAGACAGTGGCTAATTCCACTTGTGAATCAGAGTATATAGCAGCGAGCGAGGCAGCAAAGGAGGCGATATGGCTAAAGAACTTCATCGGAGACCTTGGAGTTGTACCAGCTATAAAAGAGCCAATGGAGATTTTCTGTGACAGCAATAGTGCAGTTGCCTTAGCCAAGGAACCAAGGGATCACGGGAGATCCAGACACATCGACAGAAAATACCATTTTATCAGACATCGAATCGAAGAAGGAATCCTCGTGGCGAAGAGGGTATCATCGGATGAGAACCCAGCAGATCCCCTCACGAAGGGACTGAGTAGGGTTAAGCATCTCCAGCATGCTCGGAGCATAGGGCTGAAGGATGATATAAGTTTTAGTAGTTAGATAACCCGGAAATTTGTAAAGTGTAATTGACATTTGATGATGAATAAAAGGTGTTTTATTTATGAGTAAAGTGTTACTATCTCTTGTCGATCTTTTACTATATTTCTTTTGCATGTTTTGACTTCCAGAATAATTTTTGTTTGGTATAACATATTATTCAAACCTCCACAGTCGGTCATATGTCGGAAGTAGGTATGAATCAAGACTGTCATGATGGGTTGTAGAGGTCTAAGGTGTTGGACAAGGCTACAACAATCATGAGTGCTCATAAGTTCTGAGCATTGGACTCAACCCACGCTCACTGGAATCACTTCATGGAATTTTATCTTGAGTGATCGTGAGACGGTAATATCATATAAGTCTTCAAACCTAGAGATATGATTTGTTACTTACGAGTTGGTTATGCATTGATTGTACGTAAACGCATTGGTAACTCGATGTTATAAAACGTGCCTTTGTGTGTAATTCAATGAGTGGTAGAACAAACATATGAGTCGAAGTTTATCTGTTCCTTCTTGGATTAGAAGCTGATATCTGGGCCCCTCGATGATTTTGTTTTGACCAATGTACCGGGCCCGGTCAGAACTAAATTGATGTGTTCAGTTAAGTTCTATGTCAAACAAATCGGAAATCGGGAAACAAATGCTGGACAATAAGCAAGACTATGTTCCATGTGTTTGTCCGGCTGATATCTAGAACAGAGGATTATATGATCACTTATCTAAATGGCGTGTTCTAGTTCAACAGAGTTTAAAGAGCTACGAGTGTTGATTGGTTCCTGAAGTTATACTTGCAAATATAGTTACTAGACTTATCCAAGTGGGAGACTGTTGGATATAGTGTCTAAGTCCATAACTATATTTGGTATGTACTTGACCCGACCCGGCATGGTCCATTTGGGTTACACTTCACCCGAACAATTTATGGATAATATTTGAGAATAGTACAAGCTATGATTTATTAATATATTATAAGTTCTAATATATTAATATAAGATCATATTATTTAATTAGTAGTGATCTATAATTAATCTAGGATTAATTTAGTGATCAAAGATATTACTAATTAAATATGGGCTTCTATATTTATATAGTGTGGGCTTATGCTTATTTGGAATGGGCTAGGCTTGGATGGAGAAGTCCATGGATACTCCATGGAGCTTTAACCCATGGATCTCATGGAAATGAAGAGACATGCGTATTAGGGTTTACATGGATGTAACCCTAATCCACCACACTATATATAAGGAGGCTTTGGCTCTTGAAATCACACTAGTTGACACATGTTGGGGTGAGGGCCGATTTCAAGAGAAGTGTGACTATTCTCTCAAAGTTCCAAGTTTGAGGTGATTTGTGACTTTCATTTGAGGCATCCACATTATTGGTGCTAGGCTCTAAAACTCCAAGGAATCAACTACAACTACAAGGTAAGTGTTTCTACTAGCTCTATTTGATTCAAGTTCCCCATGCCATGCTAGTTAGGATATAAGCCTTGGAAAAATAATTATTTGCATGTATCTTAGACAAACATAGATCCAAGGTTTATTAGGGTTGCATGTACACTTAGGAAGTGTTAGAATGCTCAAAACCCATCACTATTATGTGCCTCAATCTATTGTGATCCGTGTATATGGTACAACGGACCCCGTACAAATAGTTCCTGCAAACTTTGAGAGCAAAGACCACCGCTTCCAGATCAAGATCATGCGTGGGGTATCTCGTCTAATGCGGCTTCAACTGTCGCGATGCATAAGCTATCACTCGCCCCCTCTACATGAGGGCTGCCCCTAGGCCTGTGATGGATGCATTACAATATACCACGAAATCCTCCACTCCCTCGGGGAGTGTAAACATTGGCGCCTCGCATAACCGCTGTCGGAGGGTCTCAAACGCCCTATGCTGCTCCGGGCCCCACCGGAAATCCACTCCCTTCCTCGTTAGATGAGTGAGCGGTACGACAACCTTGGAGAAATCACGAATGAATCTCCGATAATACCCTGCTAATCCCAGAAAACTCTTGATGTCTGTGGGAGATCTCGGAGTCTCCCACTGAATAACCGCCTCCACCTTGGCTGGATCTACCAAAATCCCATCCTGGTTAACGAGATGTCAAAGGAACTGAACCTCTCGCAACAAGAATTCACACTTCAAGAACTTGGCGTCAAGCCGTTCTCGTTGCAGCACCTCCAACGTCTCCTTGAGGTGCTCCTCATGCTGCTCTCGGGTCTTGGAATACACCAAGATGTCATCTATAAACACAAAGACCAAGCGATCGAGCATCGTTTTGCAGACTCGGTTCATCAGATCCATGAATACTGCTGGAATGTTGGTGAGTCCAAACGGCATCACCACGAAATCGTAATGACCATAACGAGTCCGAAACGTAGTCTTCTCTACGTCTTCCTCCCTCACCCTGACCTAGTGGTATCCTCATCTCAAATCGATCTTGGAAAACCAAGATGCACCCTGCAACTGGTCGAAAGGACCGTCTATCCTCAGGAGCGGATAACGGTTCTTCACCGTAACTTATTCAACTCCCTATAGTCAATGCACATCCTGTGCGAATCATCCTTTTTCCTGACGAAGAGCATCGGTGCTCCCTAGGGTGAGTTACTTGGTTGAATGAACTGCTTACCCAGCAGTTCCCGCAGCTGAGATGATATCTCCTGCATCTCTGGCAGTGCCAAACGGTACGACGCCTTGGCAATTGGGGCCGCACCTGGAACTAGATCAATCCTAAACTCAACCTGCCTCACCGGAGGCACTCCACGTAACTTCTCCGGAAACACATCAGCAAACTTTCTAACCACAGGGACCTTTGAAACTGAGAGTTGCTCCCTAACCCGTGTATCTACCACATACGCCAAATAACCGGCACAGCCGTGCTGAATATACTGTCGAGCCCTGGCCGCCGAACAAAACCCTGATCCCGACCTGGTGCCCTCACCATATACTACCAGTTCTCCCCCACTTGGGGTTCGAACCACTACCCGCTGTCCCTCACAGTCGATCATGACGCCAAAACGGCTAAGCCAATCCATTCCTACAATCACGCATACATCCCCCATGGGGATATGAATCAAATATATCGGGAAAGATACCCCGAAAATCTCCAACTCGCATCCTCGGTAGACCGAAGAAGCGGAAACCCCATGCTTGTTGGCGATCGAAACTTGCATCGGACACTCAAGATCATCTATCAGCACACTGAACACTCTAGAGAAGGTCTGAGATACGAACGACCGACTCGCCCCCGAGTGAAATAAAACCAAAGCAGGCAAAGAATTTACTAAAAACATACCTGATCATAGGCACAACCAATAAGCATAGTACAAATACAATAACTGAGATAGAGAATAGGAACATACCAGCAACCACATCCGGTGCTGCCTTGGCCTCCTTGGCCGTGAGCTGGAAGGCACGACCCGGAGCCTTCGGAGGCTCCATCTTGACTGGCCTCCCATCTCCAATCCTCACAGTAGCCGGTGTGGATCCCTGCGCCGGCTTAGCGGCGAGCTGCGGACAGTTGGTTTTCACATGACCAACTTGATGACAATGGTAACAACTCCTCATATCTGCTGGAGGGGTGAACTGACGGCAGTCCCTGGCATAGTGCCCCTCCTTGCCACATTTGTGGCACCCACCTCCTTTTCGACAAACCCCTAAATATGCCTTGCCACACTTTCCACAAGTACGGCTCTGATGACCCCTAGACTGTGTATCAGCGGTTTTAGACCGCTTAGGCATCGGCTGAGACTGTGCTGGTGCCTGACGTTGCTCCTTCAGTTGCAGCTCTATCTCCAACTCACGCCGCTGCGCGGCTTCCTGTAGGTCCAGGAGGGTATCACATCGTTGAGTAGACACAAACTATTGAATATCCGTCTTGAGTATACTCAGATAACAAGTCATCTGAGACTGCTCTGAAGCAAACTCCGGGCAAAACATAGCCCTCTCTATGAACATAATGCTAATCTCCATCACAGACTCCCCATCGTGTATCAAGGTCAAAAACTCCTGAGCAAGCCGCTCCCGTTCCACACGCGGAACGTAGCGGGTGCGGAACATATCCCGGAACTGCTCCCAGGTAATAGCAGCCCTCTGACGATCAGCATGCAAACCCCTCGTCAGCCTCCACCAGTCCTTCGCCCCAAGCGTCAGCAGGTTCAGGGCACACCTGACCTTCTGGTCAGCAGGGCATGAACACGTGAAGAAACATCCCTCCACGTCAGATAACCACCTCATAGCCCGAATGGCATCCTGTGTACCATCAAATGTTGGGGGATTTGTATCGTCGAAGTCCCGGTACTAGAAAGCCCTGCCGGCTCCTCCTCCTCCAACCCCTGCAGCATTTACAACCGAAGTGGCTGCAGCGGCAGCAGTCTCTACTAGAGCGGCTCCTTATCAACAAAATACTCGACCATCACGGTCTTAATCGACCCAAACATCTCTGGCAGCTGCGCTCGGAATGCAACAACAATCTCATCGTTCATGATCTCCCGAATCTGGGCATCCAACTCCTCAGTCCCTATCTGAACCATGGGCTCAGGTGCTACTGACACCTCCAATCCTCCGTCTCTTGACCCTGATCCTGATCCTGATCCTGATCCAGATCGGGATCCGAACCCGGAAGCAACACGTCTTGTCACCACCACACTGCAAACACACTCAATGTCTCAGCATATCATATAATGACGGAAAACCAATTACCCTCAATCCCTAGTGGTTGCGACTTCCTTGATACACGTATGGGTCCTATGCTTTTAGTAGTATGGGCCCCCACTACCTTCCACACCTACCCATATTTGTCTCAAGTATCACCACAACGCCCTAAACTGTATTTAACATAATATGCGCTCAACCCTCACTAACAGGGGACATCGCCTAACTAGTAACTGATCTTGCAGTTCCGCACCACTCACACATCCATGAAACTTCCATCATCCCCTGTAGCGCTAATGTACACTGGCTGCACATAGCGCTGGACCCGATAGACTTTTGAATATCCAATCCAACACTAAGGTCGAATCGGACATTCTCAGGCTATAAGATCTTGACTATCCACAGCCGTGGTTCATACACTAATCATCTACAGTTATGATGTCAATCCCATATACAAGAAACCCTAGGCTAATAGGTATCATACAATCAGGCCAATTTATCATGTGATTCCTGAAAATACCTAGCCGAGCACTAGCATGTTGTTCTAACATATCAGAATATCAAATAACTTTATGGTATTTTGGGGCTTACTTACAGGCTCCGACTGATCGTACCCACTGCATCCTCCATCTTTTCTTCTAAAAACCATTTTAAAAAACTTATTTTCCGAAAACCTCCTTGGTTTGAGACTGGGTTCACACGAGTGTTCCTCCAATTCACTCAAACCAAGGCTCTGATACCAACTTGCAACACCCAAAAATTTACGCCAAATATAAACTTTTAATACTAACAAAAGAGTCAAATAGTAATTGTTTTTACAAAACATTTCCAATTCGTTTATCATCAGAGTGTCCCAAAATAGATCATGAGGATGAGGAGCGGTACGGTCACGCCTTCGCCTTCCCTCGCTCTCCTGACGTACATCAAACAATAAATTGAAAACTGTAAGCCTGAGGGCTTAGTGAGCTTCCCCCAAAATACCAACACTATACGGACAAAAACCACAGCCATAACAATCAATCAAACAACATACATACTGGGCCATCGGCCGGAATGGTCCGCCTACTGGGCCTACAGTCTATCTGAATCTATACCGATCCTTCAGCATGAATGGTCCGCCGCGTGGGCCTACAGTCTCCTCGAGCCGCTTAGAGGGTATGTTGGCCTTCAGCACAAAGCAGGACCGCCTCAACCCAACCAACAAGCAACTAACCACGTACGCATACTATCATATACTGGCATATACACATAACAAACATATCTATCTCATTGACCATCAATCATAGAGTTTTACTCGTAACTAGAGTATCGACCTAACAGGTCACTAACATACCAATCCTTACGGATCATAAAAGCATAAGATACTATCTATCCTGATTCTGATCTAATAGATCAGAATCATATGTAGCATACCATAACAACCGATTTGACCAATCTCTAGTATAACAACAATCCTAAACAGGATGAATTCTAACAAAGCAATAACATAACACCTATCCTAAACCAGGATGAAATCTAGCATGGCAATAACAAAGCAACCATCCTAAACCAGGATGTAAATCATAAAGGGCTTGCCTTGGTGCCGTATACCCTATCGGATCACTTGACACCCACAGCACCACCTATAACCATGGCACAATATACTCATAAGTTCTTACTCTTATGAGACACCCCATAACCTCTTAGTAATTCCTGATCAAGGTCAGAGTCCTCAGTCAAGGGCAACAGTCCATGTTGATCTCAACTCGCCGAGTCCCTGGAGCACATTCCAACTCGCCGAGTCATCGGAGTGATTCGTCGAGTCCCTTTGAATCCCGATCCATCCTTAAGGTCCACCCAACGAGTTTCCTCCTTGCAACTCAACGGGTACACATGCATGCCTATCCAAGGGAAAAGCCATCCGACTTGCCGAGTTGTTCTTTAACTCGTCGAGTTTTATGGTGATCTTCATCGGACTCGCCGAGTTGTTCATCCAACTTGCCGAGTTCAATGACCATCTTCATGTTACTCGCCGAGTCATCCTTGAGACTCGCCTAGTCCATCCAGTCCTCTTTCCATACAGACATGTTTTGAGCCATGCAGTGGTTCCATATCATAGATCCAAGCTTCTAGAGCATACTTACCACGTAAAGTTGCAAACTTTACATGCATGCATGGTTATAAAGGCTCCAAATGTCTATTTTAAGTTCTTAATGGAGCTTCTAGTGCAAGAGGGACTCCAACCACAACCAATACAACAACTTTATGACTCTAGCATCCAAGGAGGGTCCCATAGCTCAACATCCCAACTTGAAAATCCATAAAAGGCCCTAGAATCAACCAAAGGGAAGAAAAGGAAGTAAGAATGATACTTTGATACCTTCAAACGATGCTAGCTGAGGCAAAACGCGCTTCCCACTCCTTTCTTGCTTCAATTTCCTTTGCACTCTTAGCTTCCTTCCTCCAAGATCCTCTTTTCCAAGCTTCAAACCCACACCAAGGCACACACACACGAATTAGGGTTTCAAGGGTACTCAAAGACTATAAGGAGTCCCAAAGGAGGCCGAGGCTCCTTTAAATAGGGGTGCAAACCCCGGGATTTAGGGTTTCATCTGCCAGCTCCTACTCGCCGAGTCCTAATAGTGGACTCGCCGAGTAGGTCACTAACCATGCGTTCTCACCCCACTGCTACTCGACGAGTAGGTCGACCAACTCGTCGAGTAGAGCTATCCAGAAATTCTTAATTAATTAATACCTGAGGATCGGGGTGTTATAGAGTTGGCGATTGAAATTATCCTACACTCTTTGCCTTCTTGTTATGATAAGTTTCGTATGAATTATCATATGAACAAGGAGGAGGTCACTCTAAGCATGCTTCAAGGTCTTTTGAGAACAGCTGAAAGCAGTTTGAAAGGCAAATATGTTGTACCAACTCCTACTGCTGCTACCCCTGTCTTGGTAATTGGACATGGGAAGTGAAAGAACAGGAAGGCTCCTTCTACGAGGCACAAGGGAAAGTCCCATGATGGATCCTCTTCTAGTGGGACCAAAGGCTGTTCAACTAAACCCTCTTCCAATAAAAAGGAAGAAGAATGGTTCCATTGTCATGAAAAAGGGCACTAGAAACAAAGTTGCCACAAATGTTTACAGGATATATAGAATGGGAAGAGTATTTACACCATTTTGTGTAATAACTCATCACATGCTCATTCTTGGGTCCTTGATACAAGATGTGGTTTTCACATTTGTTTTGATTTACAGCATCTGAAAAGAAGCAGGGATGTGGAGCATGGGAAAATGAACTTGATCATGGGGAATAGGAAAGTATCTCCTGTCACCAAGTTGGAGTTTATTCTTTATTGCTTAGTAATGGGTTAAATTTAAAATTGAGTACTTGTTGCTACTCGTTTGATATGTTCGAGAAATATTATTTCTTTTCATGGTTTGTACGAACAAGGTTTTACTTTTTAATTTAATAATGAGATTGGTGGTATTAATGCTTATTGTAATGGTAAATTTTATTTTGAAGCATTGCCTTGTAATGGTATATATGAAAATGTGATGGTTGTAGATAACTTAGGAAATAATATGTTACATATCGATTCTTCCAATGGTTTTGATAAAGCATGTGTATGGCATTGTCGTCTTGGACATGTCAACAACTAGCACATAGCCCAACTCCAAAAGGATGGAGTGTTGGAGTCATTTGACTTGAATTCGGATGAAACATGTGAATCTTGTTTACTTAGAAAGATGACCAAGTCACCATTTACTGGGTCTTGTGAAAAGGGGGAGGGTTTGTTGGATCTCATACACACTGATGTGTGTGGACCCTTCAGATCCGCTACAAGAGATAATAACCGCTTTTATGTGACTTTTACTGATGATTATAGTAGATATGGGTATGTCTTCTTAATAAATCATAAGTCAGAAACCTTTGAAAAGTTCAAAGAGTTTAAGCAACAAGTGGAGAATCAATTTGGCAGGAAGATAAAATGCTCCGATCCGATCGAGGTGGTGAGAATCTTAGTATCGAGTTCGACAGATATCTTAAGGAATGTGGAATTGTTTCACAATTGACGGCACCTAGGAAACCCCATGTTAATGGTGTGACTGAGAGGCATAATCGCACCTTGTTGAACATGGTTCATTCCATGATGAGTCGAGCTTCATTGCGTATCTCATTCTGGGGGTAAGCCATAGAGATTGCCATCCATATCCTTAATCTAGTCCCAACTAAGAAAGTTACTAAAACACCTCACAAAATGTGGATAGGGAAGGTTCCCTCGTTAGCTCAAGGTTTGGGGTTGCGAGGCTTTCGTAAGAAGAGAGACTCACGACAAGCTCGAACCTTGTAGTGAGCGATATATTTTCATCAGCTACCCACATAAATCCTTTAGATATCTCTTCTATAGACCATGTGACAATTTTTTCTTCATTGTGAGGAGAGGGGTTTTCTGAGAAAGAGAACTCATATGCCAAGAGGATAATGGGAAGCAAATTGAACTTGAAGAGTTTCAAGAGTTAATTAATGAAGGAACCTCAAACACTAGCGCTCAACCTGAGGAGGAAACTCCTCTTGAACCGATTGACGAGTCCCTACATCTGAGACGTTCTAGTAGAGTTGGTGTTCCACCTGTGTTATATTGTTATCATATAACAACTGAAGGTGATATGTTTATCAGTGATAGTACATTGATAAATTTGGATGAACCTAACACCTACAAGGAAGCCATGGCAGGCCCCGAGTCTGCAAATGGATCTTCAAGAAGAAAACTATCTTGGATGGGGAAGTACACACTTAAAGGCACGATTGGTTGCGAAGGGCTTTACTCAAATTCCTGAAGTTGACCATGACGAGACTTTCTCACCAGTAGCGAAGATTAAATCTATAAGGGTGATGCTAGCCATAGTTTCATTTCATGATTATGAAATATGGCAAATGGATGTCAAAACTGCTTTCTGATGGGTTTTGAGCATTCTAACACTTCCTAAGTGTACATGCAACCCTAATAACCTTGGATCTATGTTTGTCTAATTATCATGCAAAGTTGAATTCCAAGGTTATATTCCTATCTAGCATACATGGGGAACAATTTTAACTTGAATCATAGATAGAATAACTTACCTTGTTGTTGCTTGAGTTCCTTGAAACCTTGTGAGCCTAGCACCCCAAGTGTGATGCCTCAAATGCTTCACACAACACCAAATGCTCTTGGAAAGACTCTTGAGATAACACACACTTCTCAAAATCGGCCAAGCCCTCTAGTTTCTTTTGTCTCTATGTGTGTCACCAATTTTGTGGAGAATGGGACTCTTATATAGTGTTGGCACATCTAGGGTTACACCATGTAAACCCTAATGTGTCATGACTCTTCATTTCCATGACCCATGGGTTTGTAACTCCCATGGAGCATCCATGGAGCATCCTATGGGTAGAACCCAACTTGATAATCCATGGAGCCTCTTAGCCCACTATACAAGATATGAATGATTTACATAATCAACCCATATATTTAATTAGTTATCCTTTGATCACTTAATTAATTCTAAATTAATTCTTTGATCAACTAATCAAATAATATTATTAATATATTAGAACTTATAATATATCAATAATCTCCAAGTGTTATTTCTCTCATTTAGTCTATCCAATTGCATGGTGCCATGCAACCCAAATGGACCATGCCGGGTCGGGTCAAGTACAAGCCCGAAATAGTTATGGACTTAGACACCTTATCCAACAGTCTCCCACTTGGATAAGTCTAATAACTATATCTCTAGTACTTCAGGAACCGACCGGCAATCGTAGCTCTTTCAAGGTCTCTCGGAACTGAGAAGATGATGATGCGCCATTTAAGATAAGTGATCATATAATCCTCTGTTCTAGATATCAACCGGACAAATACATGGAACACGTCTTGCTTATTGTCCAGCATTTGTTTCCCGATTTCCGATTTGTTTGACATAGAACTTAATTGAACACATCAACTTAGTTCTGACCGGGCCCGGTACATGGGTCAAAACAAAATCATCGAGGGGCCCAGATATCAGCTTCTAATCCAAGAAGGAACAGATAAACTTCGACTCATATGTTTGTTCTACCACTCATTGAATTACACACAAAAGTACGTTTTATAACATCGAGTTACCAATGCGGTTTCGTACAGTCAATGCATAACCAACTTGTAAGTAACAAATCATATCTCTAGGTTTGAAGACTTATATGATATTATCGTCTCACGATCACTTGAGATAAAATTCCATGAAGTGATTCCAGTGAGCGTGGGTTGAATCCAATGCTCAGAACTTATGAGCACTCATGATTGTTGTAGCCTTGTCCAAGACCTCTACAACCAAACATGACAGTCTTGATTCATATCTACTTCCAACATATGACCGACTGTGGAGGTTTGAATAATATGTTATACCAAACAAAATTATTCTGGAAGTCAAAACATGCAAAAGAAATATAGTAAACGATTGACAAGAGATAGCAACACTTTACTCATAAATAAAACATGTTTTATTCATCATCTAATGTCAATTACACTTTACAAATTTCGAGATTATCTAACTACTAAATCTAATATCATCCTTCAGCCCTATGCTCCGAGCATGCTGAAGATGCTTAACCCGAGTCAATCCCATTGTGAGGGGATCTGCCGGATTCTCATCTGATGATACCCTCTTTGCCACGAGGTGTCCTTCTTCGATCCGATGTCTTATGAAATGGTATTTTCTGTCGATGTGTCTGGATCTCCCATGATCCCTTGGTTCCTTGGCTAAGGCAACAGCACTTTCACTATCACAGAAAATTTCCATTGGCTCTTTAATAGCTGGTACAACTCCAAGGTCTCCAATGAAGTTCTTCAGCCATATCGCCTCCTTTGCTGCTTCACTAGCTGCAATATACTCTGATTCACAAGTAGAATCTGCCACTGTCTCTTGCTTGGAACTCTTCCAAGAAATTGCTCCTCCGTTTAGGGTAAAGACCCAGCCCGACTGAGAGCGGAAATTATCCCTATCAGCCTGGAAGCTAGCATCACTATACCCTACAACTCTCAAGTCATCACTCCCACCGAGGGTAAGGACCCAGTCCTTAGTCCTCCGTAGGTACTTGAGGATATTCTTTACCGCAGTCCAGTGTGCCTTGCCAGGGTTCGCCTGATACCTGCTAACCATGCTCAAGGCAAAAGCTACATCGGGTCGAGTACACGTCATAGCATACATGATCGATCCTACAGCCGAAGCGTAAGGTGTTCGTCTCATTTCTGCTATCTCAGCCTCAGTGCTAGGGCTTTGTGTCTTACTCAATCTGGTGTTACTCTGGATGGGTAACTCTCCTTTCTTGGAGTCCTGCATGCTGAATCTCTTCAGCACCTTATCCAAGTAGGTACTCTGACTAAGTCCAATTAGTCTTTTACTCCGATCTCTCAAGATTCTTATCCCTAAAATATAGGCAGCTTCACCAAGGTCCTTCATAGCGAAACACTTCCCAAGCCAGGACTTTACTTCCTGCAAGGTTGGAATGTCGTTTCCTATGAGTAGTATGTCATCCACATACAATACCAAAAAGCTAACTATACTCCCACTAGCCTTGACATACACACAAGATTCATCTTCACTCCTAGAAAAGCCAAATTCCTTGACCTTTTCATCAAAGCAAAGATTCCATCTGCGAGGTGCTTGCTTCAATCCATAAATGGATTTCTCAAGCTTACACACTCTATTAGGGTACTCGTTGCTGACAAAACCCTCTGGCTGACTCATGTAAACATCTTCAGCCAACTTTCCATTAAGGAAAGCGGTTTTGACATCCATCTGCCATATTTCATAGTCATGAAATGCAGCTATGGCTAACAGAACCCGAATAGACTTAATCTTGGCTACCGGAGAAAAGGTCTCATCATAATCCACTCCAGGAATTTGAGAGAAGCCCTTTGCAACCAGTCTAGCCTTATAAGTGTGTACTTTACCATCCATGTCGGTCTTCTTCTTGAAGACCCATTTGCACCCTACTGTCTTACGACCTGGTACATTTTCAACCAAGTTCCAAACTTGATTGTCATACATGGATTGTATCTCGCTATCCATAGCCTCTTTCCATTTGGCAGACTCGGGGCCTGCCATGGCTTCCTCGTAGCTGTTAGGGTCATCTTGACTTACTAGTGTTTCATCACTAATAAGTGTCTCACCTTCTGCAGTAATATGGAATCCATAGTAATGCTCAGGTGCACTCCTAACTCTCGTGGAACGTCTCAGAGGTACAGATTTGTCAATTGGCTCAACAGGAGTTTCCTCCTCAGGTTGAGGGCTAGAGTTTGAAGTTCCTTCACCGCTTGATTCTTGAATTTCTTCAAGATCAATTTGTCTCCCACTGTCTCCTTGGCTTATAAATTCTCTCTCTCGAAAGACTCCTCTTCTAGCTACAAAGACCACATTGTCACTAGGTCTGTAGAAGAGGTAACCAAAGGATCGTTGTGGGTAACTGATGAAAATACACCTCTCGCTTCGAGGTTCGAGCTTATCATGAGTCTCGCGTCTCACGAAAGCCTCGCAACCCCAAATCTTGATGTGGTCTAGTTTAGGTACTTTACCAGTCCACATCTCGTGAGGAGTTTTGGCAACTTTCTTTGTAGGGACTAGATTAAGAATATGGGCGGCAGTCTCTAAGGCATACCCCCAGAATGAGATTGGTAGCGTAGCTCGACTCATCATGGAACGAACCATATCTAACAAGGTTCGATTACGCCTCTCAGCCACACCATTCAACTGTGGTGTCCTGGGAGGTGTCAATTGTGAGACTATCCCACATTCCCTTAGATAGTCGAGGAACTCTGAACTAAGATACTCACCACCACGATCGGATCGAAGCATCTTAATGTTCCTGCCCAATTGATTCTCGACTTCCTGTTTAAATTCCTTAAACCTCTCGAAAGTCTCTGACTTATGCTTGATCAAGTAGACATATCCATATCTACTATAATCATCAGTAAAAGTCAAATAATAACGATTAGCATCCCTTGTGGCATGTTTGAATGGTCCACACACATCCGTGTGTATAAGGTCCAACAAACCTTCACCCCTCTCACACGAACCTGTGAAGGGTGACTTTGTCATTTTTCCAAGTAAGCATGATTCGCAACTATCATCTGACTTTAGGTCAAACGACTCCAAGACTCCATCCTTTTGGAGTTGGCCTATACGTTTCTTGCTTATATGTCCAAGACGACAATGCCATAAGGATGCTTTATCCAAGTTATTATTAGTAGAATCAATACACAAAACATTATTTCCTAAGTTATCAACAACAGATACAACTTCATACACACCATCACAAGGTAATGCTTTAAAATAAAGAACATTATTAAAGAAAGCATCAATAGAACCAACTTCATTATTAAATGAAAAGGTAAACCCTTGTTTGTACAAAGCATGGAAGGAAATAATATTTCTTGCCATTCCTGGCGAATAACAACACTTATTCAAATCTAAACTAAACCCACTACTTAGCGATAAAGTATAAACTCCAATCTTGGTAACAGGTATAGCTTTCCTATTCCCCATGATCAAGTTTATCCTTCCTTGCTCCACATCCTCACTTCTTCTTAGTCCCTGCAAGTCACAACAAATGTGAATACCACAACCGGTATCAAGGACCCAAGAATTAGAATGGGGTGAGTTATTAGAAATGATAGTGTAAATACCTGCATGGTTGGGTTTAACTTTCCCATCCTTCACATCTTGCTGGTATTTTGGGCAGTTCCGCTTCCAATGAGCTTTTTCAAGGCAATAGAAGCATTCAGCCTCTTTTGGGTCAGAAGAAGGAGTAATGAAACCTTTCTTGGTTCCACTTGAAGAAGAGCCATCAAGGGTCCGAGCCTTGGTACCCTTAGAAGAGCTCTTTCTCTTCCTCCCTCGACTTTTCCCGATTGCCAAAACCGGAGTAGAGTTTTCAGTAGGAGTGATAGCAACCGACTTCCCCTTAAGACCTGTTTCTGCGGTCTTGAGAAGTCCCTGAAGTTTGCTGAGGGTGACTTCTTCCTTGTTCATGTGATATGTCATGCGGAATTGATCATAGCACGATGGTAAGGAATGCAAAATAATATCTATTGCAAGATCCTCCGGGAAGTTCACATTAAGCTTCAGCAAACGATCCACATACCTTTGCATTTTCTGCATGTGGGTCGTGACGGATTCCCCGTCCTTCATCATGGTTGTTATCATGGAGCAGATGATTTCATACCTCTCTTGTCTTGCACTTTGATGGTATCTTTCCATCAAATCTTGGTGCATGTCATAAGGGTAGAAATCCTCATAAGACTTTTGGAGTTCCGCTGTCATCGTGGCCATCATGATGCAAGCCACTTTCGTAGCATCCCTTTCATGTGCCCGAAATTCAGCGATCTCCTGAGGAGTTGCAGTGGACTCATCAATCTCCTTAAGCTCCTTGTCAAGGACATATTCTTTGTCCTCGTAGCGGGTAATCATCCTGATGTTTCTGATCCACTCATTGAAGTTGGATCCATCAAAGGTGACTTTCCCACACAAGTTCATAAGGGTAAAGGAGCCATTAGGATTAGAGCCAGAAGCATTGTTGAAAGACATCTGAAGGAAAGAGGACAAGATTAGTTTAGATAAGAGAGTCCTTAATAAAACACCCAAATGTAATATTAAGGCTAGGATCCAATCACAATATAATATAACTTAGAAGAGGTATGCCGTAATCTAAGCTATATCATATTTGAAAGGTAGGTGAATGACGATTCACCAATTTCCACCACGAAAACCGCAATATTTTAGTATTAGGTTTTTTGAATGGTTCTTAGAAATTCCTAGATTCTTTGAGATTCAATGAACTTTTCAAAGGCATGTTTCAATCTCGAGTGTGCCCTCCAAGTTTTGTGACTGGGATACCGAGGATCTCAAAACGAGGTGTGAAGTAACCATGCAAATCACTTGGTACCCTTAAAGTTTATCACTCAATCGATGTGCCGGTTAACCACACACGCTCCATCGATACTATAATAAACCCTAAGTCACCCTTTACCTACCTTGTTAAGTCCAAGTTAGTGTGCCGGTTAACCACACACGCTCCACCAACGACTTAATCAAAGTGTTAAGTGTAATTTCATGGAATAGCACCTTATTCACATTTTCCTAAAGTAACTAAGATTGGGAATTTAATAAAACATTTAGTTACTTTATAATATTCATCATACTTTGAATGAGAATTAATAAGTCCTTGTCTTACCCGTTCGGCTAACGACCCTCCACCGATCAAGCAAGCGGTGGGTGAGAGTGGACACCCATTAAGTCACCATTTTATAGGCAACAACCTTATACCCACCTTATAGACCGGCTTCGTGAATGAGGCGTACTAGCGGTAAGACGACTTTGTTCTTATACATATATATATAATTATTAAATCATAATAATATAAGTATAAGGGTTGAATTTTAACTTTTAAAATTCTAGGGGTTGGAACTAAAGTTTTAACTTAACTTTACTTGTTCCAAAACTTGAGGGCAAGTTTTGTAAACTTTCAAAACTTTTCATTTCTTGTAACTTATGAGTTTAATAGAGTAATAAAATGAGGACTTTTCATTTTTCCTAACTCTTGTGTTCTTTTAATGGTTTTTAATCCAAGAGACTTTTGGTTTTCCATAACTTGAGGACAAGTTATGGACTCCATTAAAACACATTATGATCATGAATTAATCTACCACATAGGTTACAAATAATTCCTATGATCATCTAAACATCATAAGAACAAGAATATGAATATGAACACTTTCAAGAATCAAAATCACATTTAATCTTTGTAATTTTGATAACTAGTTGTTGTAAATGAGTTAGAAAAGACATTACACCTTCTAAAATAAGTTTTCAAGTACCAAAACATTTTAGGGTAATGATTCTAATCCATTTCCAGCAACTCAAGTCGAAATTCTGCACTCTGTCGACCCTACTCGCCGAGTGCATAAACCTACTCGCCGAGTAAGTTGAAGATACACATGAACTCGACGACTCCTCCCCATGGACTCGCCGAGTCCATCAGTCAGACAGCAAGATTTTCGACTTTCTTCAACTTTTAAGCACAAATAACAAACAAACAAGCCTAGGCTCTGATACCACTGATGGGTTTTGAGCATTCTAACACTTCCTAAGTGTACATGCAACCCTAATAACCTTGGATCTATGTTTGTCTAATTATCATGCAAAGTTGAATTCCAAGGTTATATTCCTATCTAGCATACATGGGGAACAATTTTAACTTGAATCATAGATAGAATAACTTACCTTGTTGTTGCTTGAGTTCCTTGAAACCTTGTGAGCCTAGCACCCCAAGTGTGATGCCTCAAATGCTTCACACAACACCAAATGCTCTTGGAAAGACTCTTGAGATAACACACACTTCTCAAAATTGGCCAAGCCCTCTAGTTTCTTTTGTCTCTATGTGTGTCGCCAATTTTGTGGAGAATGGGACTCTTATATAGTGTTGGCACATCTAGGGTTACACCATGTAAACCCTAATGTGTCATGACTCTTCATTTCCATGACCCATGGGTTTGTAACTCCCATGGAGCATCCATGGAGCATCCTATGGGTAGAACCCAACTTGATAATCCATGGAGCCTCTTAGCCCACTATACAAGATATGAATGATTTACATAATCAACCCATATATTTAATTAGTTATCCTTTGATCACTTAATTAATTCTAAATTAATTCTTTGATCAACTAATCAAATAATATTATTAATATATTAGAACTTATAATATATCAATAATCTCCAAGTGTTATTTCTCTCATTTAGTCTATCCAATTGCATGGTGCCATGCAACCCAAATGGACCATGCCGGGTCGGGTCAAGTACAAGCCTGAAATAGTTATGGACTTAGACACCTTATCCAACACTTTCCTTAATAGGAAGTTGGCTGAAGGTGTTTAGATGAGTTAGCCAGAGGTTTTTTTCAACGCAAAGTACCCTAATAGAGTGTGTAAGCTTAAGAAGTCCACTTATGGATTAAAAGAAGCATCTCACATATGGAATCTTTGTTTCGATGAGAAATTCAAAGAGTTTGGCTTTTCGAGAAGCGAGGATGATTCCTATGTATACGTCAAAGCTAATGGGAGTATATTTAACTTTCTGGTCTTGTATGTGGATGACATACTACTCATAGGAAACGACATTACATCCTTGCAGGAGGTTAATTCATCGCTTGGAAAGTGTTTCGCTATGAAGGATCTTGGTGAAGCTGCTTATATTCTAAGAATAACAATATTGAGAAATAAGAGTAAAATAGTAATATGACTTAGTCAATGTACCTACTTGGAGAAAGTGTTGAAACGTTTGAGCATGGAGAACTCCAAGAAAGGAGAATTACCTATCCAAAGTGATACCAAACTGAGTAAGACTCAGAGTCCAAGTACCGATGCTGAGATAGCAGAAATGAGTCGAATACCATATGCTGCTGCCGTTGGCTCAATTAAGTATGCTATGACATGTATTCTCCCTGATATAGCCTTTTCTTTGAGCATGATTAGTAGATATCAAGGGAACCCTGGTAAAGCTCATTGGACTGCAGTAAAGAACATTCTTAAGTACCTGCGGAGGACTAAGGACTGCGTCCTTGCCCTCGGTGGGAGTGATGACTTTAGAGTGACAGGGTATAGTGATGCCAGCTTTCAGACCGATAGAGATAATTTTTGCTCTCATTTGGGCTGGGTATTTCCCTTAAATGGAGGAGCAGTAAGTTGGAAAATATCCTAACAGGAGACTGTAGCTGATTCAATGTGCGAATCAAAATACATAGGCGAGTGAAGCATCAAAGGAGGCAATATGGCTAAAGAACTTCATTGGAGACCATGGAGTTGTACCAACTATAAAGGAGCCTATGGAGATTTTCTGTGACAACGAGGGTGCGGTCGCCTTAGCCAAGGAACCAAGGGATTATGGTAGATCCAGGCACATCGACAGAAAATATCACTTCATAAGACATCGAGTAGAAGGACTCCTCATAATGAAGGGTTTATCATCAGAGGAGAACCCATCAAATACCCTTACAAAGGGACTAAGTATGGTGAAGCACTTGTAACACGCTAGGAGTATCGGCTGAAGGAGGATATCAGTTTTAATGATTAGATAGACATTTAGAAACTTGTAATAGCAAGAATGTAATTGATGATTGATGATTGAAAAAAAGGAGTTTTATTTATAAGTATAGATACTATATTGTGTCAATTATTTACTATTCATGAGTGTCTTTGAAATAAGATTTGAGTATTGCACTAGACCCACACTCACATGAATCACTTCATGGAACTTATCACGAGTGATTGTGAGATGATAATATCGGGAAACAAACTGCTGGACAATAAGTATGACTATGTTCCATGTATTTGTCCGCATGATATCTTGAATAATAGAGGATTATATGATCCATTATCTAATGGACGCATCATAGTTCGACAACGGCTTTTTGAGAGTTACGATTGCTAATCGGACTTTGAAGGTGCTTTGGAAGTTATAGTTATTAGACTTACCCAAGTGGGAGACTGTTGTATTAGGTGTCTAAGCCCATAACTTTAATTGGTATGTACTTGACCTGATTGTAGCATGGTCCATTTCGGGTTGCCTTCACTAGACCAATTTGATAGATGGATATTTGAGAAAAAGGTTATTTGTGATTTATTAATATATTATAACAATAATATATTGATTGAGAAATCATATTATTTAATTTGTATTGATCAAGAATTAATTTGGAATTAATTTAGTGATCAAAAGAGACGAATTAAATTAACAAGTACTGATTATGTAAATCAGTGATACATATGGTTTGGGCTAATGATCCATGATTGATTTGTGATGGGCTAAGCTTATTAGTTGGTCCATGAAGTGTTAGTCCATATCAATTGTTGGATAATAAGCTTAAGTGTAATAATTAGGGTTAAACATATGACTCTTGGAATTCTACACTATAAATGTTTACCCTAAACCCTAAAATCGGTGACCATTGTATTCTAAATAGCTAGCCGATTTTAGAGTCTCATAAACCTCTCTCATATTCATATAATTGTTTATTGGTGTTTGTGACTTGTTTGAGGCATCACATTTGAGGTGCTAAGCTCTTTCAACACCAACATCCTACAAGTTACTACACAAGGTAATCTTCTAAATAGTTTGTCTAATTCAAATATTACCTTAGCATGCTAGTTAGGCTTCATGCTTTGGAAAATGAATATTGGATGTATAATTAGAGAAGACTTAGATCCAAAGCATTAGGGTTGTATGTGCACCATAGGGATGTTAGAGTACATAAAACCCAACATTAATTAGCACTGCAATTTGAGCGGTTTAATTCGGTTGCCAGTTTACACATTTGGAAGCAAGGTATCATCTGGCATCTTCTAGCAGTTTAAATGAACTTATTTATTTTACTTAAGACACACTAAAGCTCAATAAGTTGAGTTATAAAGAGATTCTCAGTGATTTGACTGTCTATAATATTAGCCTTAAATTTTGGGATGTCACAATTGGAATTTGGAACCCATAGGTAAGTAGGAGGAGATTACCATGTATTTTGTAACCAAATTTCCCAGAACAAGAGGACGTCACGATATGATTTAGGGAATCATAGAAGCCAATGAGAAGAGGTCTACGGATAATCTTGAAAATGTTTATATAAAGGAGATCAATGTTCCGTTAATAATCATGTTAGATCGTGACAATCGTTTTACTTCGAGATTTTGGAAAAGATTACAGGAAGTGATGGGTACCAAATTGTCTTTGAGTAGAGCCTACCATCCACAGATTGATGGTCGGAGTGAATGGACAATTCAAACACGGGAATATATGCTGAGAGCATGTACCTTGAAATTTCAAGGTAATTGCGATGAGCATTTATCTCTAGTAGAGTTTTCCTACAACAATAGTTACCATTTAAGCATTAAGATGGCAACTTATAAGCCTTTTATGGATAGGAGTGTCTTACACCATCATGTTGGCTTTAAGCTAGAGAATAGTAGTTTATGGGACTGGAGATAGTCAATCAGACTGCTAAGAAGCTGAAGGTGATTAGAGAAAGGATGTTAGGATCTTAAAATCAAAAAAAGAGCAACACTGACAAAAAGCGACAACCAATGACTTTCAAAGTCGGAGATTTGGTGTTGCTTAAAGTCACTCCATGGAAGAGACTTATAAGATTTTGAAAGCAAGGGTAGTTGAGTCCAATGTTTATAAGACCATTTAAAGTGCTTAAGAGGATTGGAAATCAAGCATAAAAGCTGGAGTTTCCAGCATAACTGGAGGGTATTCATAGCACCTTCCATGTGTGTTATTTGAAGAAGTTCATGGGAGAGGTTCTCGATATTGTTGAGAGAAAAACTTGGAGACAAACTTGAACAAAAGTTAGAACAAGTATACTGCGGAATAGTTAATCTCAAAGGATCTAAAAGCTCAACAATAATATAGTTAGATAGTTAGAGAGTTAGTTGCGGAAAGTAAAGAAATATAAAATGACAACAATTGTTATATTAAGAATACACTTAAGCTGATTCGTAACAAGGAATGCATTCTCTCCAAGTTAATAAGGAAGATCAAGCTTAGTGATTAAGTCTTAAAGACTTGCTCCGGAGAGAAGTTATAATCAGATATGCTTTAGTACCAATTGAGAGTAAGAAGAATAGAAAGATAGAGAAAAGAAGAAGATAACTTAGAGAAATGAATTCAAAATAATACGCAAGTTATCAGTGATCGAGAGGTTATTCAATACAAGAGAATAAGTCTCTATTTATAGAGACTCTAAACTATACTAGACTACAACTCTATAAGCAGCCGTGCAAGGCATACTGGATAATAGAGTGAATTACATAAAAGACAAATAAAGTAATCTAGTTAAGTAGACTGTGGTAGCAAAAGACTAATTGCAGTTGCTGATGAAGAACTGACTCCGGATGCTGGATAGGCTGCGGGTGCTGAACCGTTGCGGTAGAGAGATGGTTGTGGTAGCTGATTTCTAGAGGGTCACTTTTATGATTCAACAATTTCCCCTAAGTGACCTCTTTAACTCTGGTTCACCTATCAAGTTTGAGGAACTTGATCAAAATCCACCAGAACTTCCTGACATTTTCCAGCCATGTGATTCTTCTTGAAATTTCAAACTTGACTTCTACAGTAGTATGCTTCAATTTTTCAACTGCGGTCCGGCAGATCTCAAGTTGTTTCTTGGGCAGGCGGTGCATGGAATTCATCGGAATGAAGTATTTGACATTGTCAGTCTTCCGTTTGAATATGATTCCAAGTTCAGGGAAGTTTGTTGCGCCTAGTGATCTTTCTTTGAAGCCTTTGGTAGGCATTGACACAGGTTCAAGTGGTGGGAGATCAAACTTCTTGATGATGGTGGGGTAGATATCCGCATCTATCTTGGCAAAGTCACAGACTGTATCCCTCATAAAAGAGTTGGCTTTTTCAAGCGCTATTTGCATTTTAGGGTGCTTTTCTGCCTTGTTCTGGAACACCCTGGCAATAAGGAAGATTTCTTTCGGATTCATGCATGGGAAGTCTGCCTGGGTACGGATGTAGTCATGCTCCCTTCTGGTGAGGGTATACTGGATGAAATCAGTCTTCATGAACTTCCGCATCTTGTAGTTCTTGACTGCGGATGGTCTATCGTTAGACCATATATTCTTAATGGAGGAGCCATGCTTAGCATAAAATCGGTTAAGTCTTTCAAACTCCATTGGATGTCGTTTGTGAGCAGGAAGGTTGCAGTCAAATGACTCAAATACTACAAAGTATTTGGCATTGGGAGAAATTGGAATATCCCAGTATCCATCAGTAAGGGGTTCAACATATCTGAGGTGTGGGGTGTAGTCTTCATCCAATAGCCTACGGTGTGGATTGACCCATGATTTAATCAAGTACTCATCTATCATAGTATCGAATCCGCATTCTCTCCAGATAAGTTCAACAAGCTTGGTTGCCTTCCAATCATGCTTCCTTTGGGCTTTTTGGGAGCGCTTTTGTGAACACATCAGCAATCTCTTCATGAGAAGGAACAAAGATGATTTCAATATTACCTTTCAGAATATGATACCGTAAATCAATATGTTTGGTCTTTAAGTGCTGAATCGGATTCTGAGAGATAACAATAGCACTTTCAGAGTCACAATATATTGGTATCCGCAACATTCTATACCCGTAGTCCATTAGTTGAGTTTTCATCCAAAGGACTTGAGAGCAACAGTTGGCTGCGGCCACATACTCGGCTTCTGCAGTTGATAGAGAGACACAACTTTGTTTCCTCGAAGACCAGCTGACGAGTCGTTCACCCAGAAATTGACATCCACCTGAACTGCTTTTTCGATCGAGCTTGCATCCGGCATGATCCGCATATGTGAAGGCTTGTAGCCTGAAGTCATTGCCTGTGGGGTACCACAGACCAAGAGATTTGTGTCCTTTCAGGTACCATAGAATCTGTTTGATTGCGGTCAGATGAGATGCTTTTGGGTTAGCCTGATACCTTGCACAAACACCAGTTGCAAAAACAATGTCTGGTCTGCTTGCGGTGAGGTACATCAAAGAGCCTATGATGCCTCTATAAGTCTTGTGATCCATAGATTCACCTTAGGGATCATCAGAGATCTTATAACCGAAAGCCATGGGGACCTTAGTAGATGAATAATTGTCCATTGAATATTTCTTCAATAGTTCAGTGGTGTATTTTTCTTAATGAATGAATATGCCTTGCGGTACTTGTTTCCCTTGAAGACCTAGAAAGAAGTTAATCTCTCTATTCATGCTCATTTTGAACTTGTTGGTCATGAGCTTAGCAAATTCATCTACCATGCCTTGATCAATCGATCCGAAGATGATATCATCCACATATATTTGTACCATCATAAGGTGGTCACCATTTGCTTTTCTGAATAGTGTGGGATCAATCACTCCTCTCTTGTACCTGAATGAGACGAGGAATTCAGAGAGTGTCTCATACCAAGCTCTTGGGGCTTGTTTCAAACCGTAGACTGCTTTTTCAATCTTGTAGCAGTGGTCTGGGAATTCAACATTTTCAAATCCTGGAGGTTGCTGAAGATAAACCTCTTTTTTTAGTTCCCCATTGAGAAAGGAACTTTTAACATCCATCTGGTGTACCTTGATGTTTTTGTGGGTTGCGTATGCTAGAAAGATCCGGATGGCTTCTATGCGTGCTACCGGAGCATATGTTTCATCGTAGTCAATGCCTTCGAGTTGACTATAGCCCCTTGGCAACAAGTCTTGCCTTGTTTCTGACTACCGCACCAGATTCATCCAGCTTGTTTTTGAACACCCATCTAGTGCCAACAATGGAGTGACCACGTGGCTTCGGAATGAGCTTCCATACTTTGTTTCTTTGAAATTATTCAAGCTGTTCTTGCGTTCCGGCTATCCAGTCCGGTTCATGCAGTGCTTCTTCGATCGTTCTGGGCTCTACCGAGGACATAAATGCTGCATAGTGGCAGTGATCAGATAAGTCCTTGGACGATCGCGCCTGGATACCTGCGGGTAGGTTGCCGATGATTTGACCTGGTGGGTGGTCTTTCGGCCATACATGAAGACGTGCCAGCAGATGATCAGCAGCTGCGGTAGAAGGGATATCTTGGATATTAGAGGAATATGTGGTTGGAGATGGTAGTTCCCCTTGGAGTTGAGAACATCCTGTTGAATCATCTTGATCTATTGGAATAGAATTTTCTTGAGTAGCCGGGGGAGGTTCCCCCTGGGTTGCAGATGGGAGTTCCTCTGGAACCTGAGAAGGTTCCCCCTGGACTGCAGATGTGAGAGTGACAATCCTTGGATCGGTTCTAGTTTCAATATTCTGTATGAGTTCATCATCTGAATCCGAAGATCCGTTTGATGGTAATACTTCTTTGCGGGTAGAAATTTGAACAATATCAAGTACTGGAACCTCAACTGTTGCGGCTAGATCCGAAGTAGAGCTTTCCCCCAATCGGAGAGGTGGAAGTATTGAGAGATACTATTTCAGATAGAGATGGTCCATAAACATCAGTATGTTGTTGTTGAGATGCGGGTGACACAAGAACTTCGAATAGTTTCGTCGTTTCAACAGGATCGAAAAGATCGTCATAATTGATTTCAACAAGATTTAAGGGTCCTGAAGAGGCATGAATGTCACATTCCATGATTGCGGTGGTTTCTGTGGACGGAGGGGCATCGCGGATGTGAGAATCATCAAATTTCACATCAAAGCTTTCAATGATCAACCTTGTATGTCTGATGAGCACTCGATAAGCAACCTTGTTAGTGGAATAACCAAAGAAGATGCCTTCGTCAGACTTTGGTGCAAACTTGTTGAGTTTGTCTCTGTTGTTGATCACGAAGCATCTACATCCAAAAATATGAAAGAAGCGAACATTCGGCTTGCGGTTGTTAAGACCCTCATATGGTGTTTTATTGAGGCGTTTGCACACGATACTTAAGTTTTGAAAAAAGCATGTGGTTGCTACTGCTTCAGCCCAGAAGTAGAGAGGAAGTTGTGCGAGGTTAAGCATGGATATGGCTGCTTCTACTAGTGTGCGGTTCCTTCTTTCTACTACACCATTTTGTTGAGGTGTATAGGGTGCTGAGAAGTTGTAAGAGATGCCTTTGGAAACAAAGAAACTTTTGAGAAGATGATTAGTGAACTCGGTTCGATTATCATTGCGGATGCGTCCAACTGGAAGCTTGATCTGAAGTTCGATTTCTTTGATGAAGTTGATGAAGATCCGCGGTGTCTCTGATTTGAGTCTAAGAAAGAAGACCCATGTGAAGCGTGTATAGTCATCAACAATAACCAGTATATACTTTTTGTGGTGGAGACGGGTTACGGTTGAGGGACTGCGGAGATCAATGTATAACAGCTCCAGTGGTTCAGAAATAGAAGAGTCCATTATCAGAGGGTGACTTGTTTTTGACTGTTTGCCGCATTCACAAGCTGGAAAGAGAGTTTCTTTGCTGAATTTGAGAATAGGGAGACCGCGGACTAGTTCTCTAGTGACCAGGTTGTTGATGTACCGGAAGATGACATGAGCTAGCTTGCGGTGCCATAGCCAGCTGACTTCGGATACAGCTTTGGACAGGAAACACAATTGTGGTCTGCCAATGATTAGAGAGACATCCAAAGGATACATGGTACCTTCGGATCGAGATTTGATCAGACATGAGCTCCTATCACTTGTCATTTCGTAACAAAACTTATCATCAAATTCAACACGGTGTCATGCTTTACATAGTTGGCCAACACTATTGAGATTGTGTTTAAGGCTTTCTACATAAGCAACCTTCTGAATGGAAAAGTTCCCCGTAGTGAGAACACCGTAACCTCGGATGACACCATTTACATTGTTGCCAAACATGACATTTCCACCATTGCAAATAGGCCTGAAATCCCGAAGGTACTCTATCCTTCCGGTCATGTGCAAGGAGCAGGCACTGTCAATTAACCATTCTTCTTCTTGTTCCTCCTTGCACAAAGCCTGAGAATTACATGGTTAGTTTAGGCATCCAAACAAGTTTTAAGCCAGGGACAACTGATGTATTTCTGAATGATGCATAGTCGGAGGTTGCATGGACAGGTCTCTTGTCAACTTTTAGACTTAGTCCTGGGTGTTTGTTCAGATTTGGATTGTTGTTAGTTTTTGAAAAAATAAGAGGTTTCTGACTTTGATTCGATTTGACATGAGATAAAACCTTTTGACAACTACACTAACATTTACAAAAAGAGATTTTTTCATTGAATCTGACACTTTACTTGGTCAGCGGTTTATAGAATGAATTGGTCTTGGTACCGGTCCGAGGTGGGTAACTTCTGACATGCGTGTTGTTTGGTTTCTTAAAAGTCTGTTTTGAACAAGGTTTAGCACGTGTAAATCTTTGAGTCCCTTTAGGTGGATTTGGTAAGATACCCTTCCATTTGTTGAAATTTTGACGTGATTTTAAAAGTGTTGGAGTGGGTAAAATTCCTTTCCAATAAGGTTCATTTGAGGAATAGACCTGAAAAACGTAATTTTAAAAGACTTGACACCTTTTTGGGTTGTGTCAGAAGTAGTAGGAATGACTTTTGAAACTGGACATTCCTTTTTGCTTCTTTTCATTAAAGAATAATTTTTTGAAATGTAGTTTGAGAAAACAAATTTTTCTGGACTCTTAGATTTTGGAATTCTGACATGTCTCTTCTTTTTCGAAAAACTGTCTGTTTGTGCCTCGAGATCTAAGTTCTTCTTTGAAAGCCTTTTTTACCAAAGATTTTGGTGAACCACAGTCATTGTTGTTCAACTGCGGTTTCCTGGAAGTTTTTGAATGATTTTGAAAACGTGGACTTGAATCATCAGAACTTGAGGATTCTGGGATTTGAGAGCATTGACCTACTTCAAAATTTTCTTTGGGTAACTCATGAAATATTGGCTGAAGAGTTGTGGTTCCTTGAACTGATGACTGTGGTAGGGATGACTTGACTACCACAGAGTAGGTCTTAGATGGGACTTCGATGGGATACTTGTGGGACATTTGACTACAGTGTGAGACACTACGATCTGAGGACAAAGATGGAAAGTCTTTTGAGACTTCGGGGCCTTCAACAACAATCTCTTCATCAACAACGGATGAAGTTTGAGAATTTGGATAAGTGGTGCCATAGATAGGAATTTGATCACAGGTGTGATCCGAAACCTCAGGCACAATTTCCTCAATGACACAATTATTGCTTCAATTGTGCAGTCTACCGAAGTGAGTTTTGATATCTTCTAGCAAAGTCTTGTTATTGACAGGGAAATGAAATTCTTTATCCGGAGGGAAATACAATCTGTCTTTGTTGAACCGGGGTGAGGAATCGATTGTGGTAGGATATCCATTTGACCAACCCCAGTTATATGTATTGTCCACGGTTCCATTGTTTACCAAATTTTCAATAGCCACACTTTCATTAAACAATTTTTCAATTAAGAGATTTAAGCATACAATTTCTATCTGAGCATCTCTCTGGTTCATAGCTATCTTTAATTGGGTTTCGCTTAACATTCTAGCATCTTTTTCTAACTCTAGATCCTTCTCTAACATAGCCATTGATGTGTGTAAAACCCACTAGTTTTAAACCTACTTTTAATTATCAAATAACACACAAAAGGCAGTGAACCTATCAATTGTGGTATAGTTCAAGCAAGTAGGGTATCGAACACAGGGAACGGCGAATTAAACTAAAAACTAATTTAATCTAAGTTAATTAAAAAGCAGGGGTTGTTCTCTAGTTTTACAAGACTAGAAACTTACTAATTATTACTAAATTAAGCTAGAGAACAAAGACTTTGACTAGATTCAATAACAGAGAAGTACTTCTATTTAGTTCAACTTAATTGATCCTATGGTTGATTTCAAGGTAAAAGTGCAATGGATTAATTCTTTTGCTAGTTACCGATTCAATTGATTAGTTCCGTATTCACTTCATTAATCCTTAGCAAATAAATCAATTTAAACAATGGCCAGTTGTCTATTTCAATTAAATTTACTAGATATAATATTCGGGTTAAGTTAGACTTGCAATAGCTAATTAATTTATCTTTTAATTAACTTCTTGTTTAATGGTCATCTCACAAGCTTGCACATAAATTTACTTGATTTTCTTATTAATCCTAGTTTCATGTTCACTACACTAGACATATGACAAAAAGTGTTCACTAAGCATATGAGATTGATAACTAATAGATGTTCATGCTAATTAATTATCTCCCTATTAACAGAAAATCAATTATCACTCACACACAAGGTTCTTTAGCAAGCTAAAATAACTAAATTAACCAGCATAGAATTAATCCTACCAAGAATCAAACCATATTACCAATTTTGTATCCCCAAATAGAAGTTTAAAGAATTTAGTTCATAACTAAGGTAAATAACAGCAAATAAATAAGTTCAAGTTGCTTAATCATGTTGACAAAACAAAAGAAATAAGTAGAATGGTGAAATTATCTTAATTACTCCCGGAATTGGATTCTAGCTTCCTTGGTCGACTTCTAGGGTTCTTCTGGCTTCTTATTCGCAGCTAAGCACTTCTGAAACTTCCCAGAATTCTCTCTGGACTCCCCCTGGACTCCCTCTCTCGATCTGTGGAATTATCTTTAAATAAGCGGTCCGACTCGTCGAGTCAAGTGGTGACTCGTCGAGTCCCTCTCACATTCTCCGTATTGCGATAACTATCTGGGATCCCGAGTCACTATCCTTCTGAATCCTCGACCGGACTCGTCGAGTAGCTATCTGACTCGACGAGTAGAAGCCTTTTTTTGGGTGTTTTTCCTTCTTCATTCCACTCTCGAGCTCCCAACCGCTTCTCTTGCTTCCTTTTGCTCCCGAGCCTCATCTTTAGCTGAAAAACATAATTTAACACTTTTAAGTACCTTTTGTCCATAATATGCGATAAGTTAGCTAATATATGAATAAAAAACTATACTAAATACACACTAAATATACACATATCAGCCATCTTAAGTCTTTTGTTATCCAGTCGTCCTCTCACATGGAACATCTCTTGGGACGCAATATTCTTCTCATCTAAGGCTTTGTTATAGTCTGTAAGGACGGCAGCACAAGTGTCATTAAGATCATCTATGTTGGGATGAAAGTCATGCATACTATAATTTAAAGTTTGGATCATGAGTTTTACCTGTTCGACGATTCTTAGAGTCACATCCTTTACCATGTAGCAGTAGTTCTTGTTCAGCATTGTAGACCCATTGTCATCCGTAGTGGCCAGCATGCAGATTTTCCCTTTTCCTTTAACACTGCTGATGGTCTCTTCTTCGTCTCCGGATGACCGAACATGATGATCTCTTTTGACATGGGCCACATATGCCCTTGCCTTTTCCTTTTCTTCCAACTCTTGATCCATTCTAAGGTAGAATGCTCTGTCTTTGACTATATTGTCCTTTCAATATCTTGCGAAGTGATTTTCTTTGTTTCATTTGTGACAAATCACAACATCAGTCTTCTCTTCTGATTAAGTACCAGAGTCAGTGGTCTAAGGAAACTGCGGTACCTCCTTTGGTTGATTGTTCTGAGATTGCAGTGGTGGATGAGAAATTTTGGGATATCGAGAATGGTTGTTCAGAGAACCAAAATTACGGTTGAATGGAGGTTTGTTGAACTATTGATTCTTGCAGAAGAAGGAGGTGGTATACGGTTGAACTATTGGCTAACCAGAGCAATAACCTTCTGAAATTCTTTTTCATCATCATACTCAAAATCGGCTTCATATGACTGCGGTGGAGTGTCATATGATGAAGAGTAGGGTGACTGCAGTGGAGCTTGTGCTATGAGAGCAAGTGGTCCACCAAAGTCAGCACAGTTTTTTAGTACGGTGGATTCTTGTGCTTGAAGCTCTCCACAGAGCTTGTAGAGTGACAAAGAGTGAATCTTCCTGTCGCCTTGGACTATCTTCTTAGCCGTAGTCCAATGTCTTCCTAAACCATTAAGAAACTGGAGAATGGTTTCATGGTTTCTATGAATGGTGCCCGCATTGGATAACTTAGTGACTATCAGGTTGAACCTTTTGAAGGAGTCTTCCAAACTTTCACCAGTATGAGCTTTGAAGTTGTTGAAGTTGCAGTTTATGATAATATCGAAGTTGTCATGAGAAACTCCGCAGGAAATTTCATAGAAAGCAACAACATCATTTTCCATTTTATCGAGATCATCCTTGGTGGGACGGCTCATGGCTGGTTGACCTCCTCTTAGCCTGGTTGTAGTGCCGTTAGTTTGGACAGGTGTAAGGACTACAACATGTGGTCCTTCTTCTGCGGATCGCCATACATCTTTTCCCAGTCTTCTTAAGTACCTCTCAATTCTTTGCGACCAGTGATGATATTCATTTGCTACCAGTATTGGAGCTCGGTTAGAACCACCAACATTGTTGGAGACATCTAGAGATAACGATTATGCCATGTGAGATTGTTTTTGTTGTTTTTTTTTAAGAAATGAGCTTTAGTGGTATAGAAGGCTTTTTGAAAAATCAGAGTTCCGATATCCAAAAAGCAACCACTTTGGCTCTGATACCAATTGTTGAGAGAAAAACTTGGAGACACACTTGAACAAAAGTTAGAACAAGTATATTGTGGAATAGTTAATCTCAAAGGATCTAAAAGCTCAACAATAATATAGTTAGATAGTTAGAGAGTTAGTTGCGGAAAGTAAAGAAATATAAAATGACAACAATTGTTATATTAAGTGTAACAGCCCGGAATTCCAAGTATTGATATAATTATGTTTTTGGGGGTGTTTTAAGAGGGGACTCGGCGAGTTGGAGCCTAGACTCGCCGAGTAGGATCGCAGACCGGGTCGCGGGTTCGCGACTGGACTCGACGAGTCCAGATATGGACTCGGCGAGTCTGCGCTGTTTAGCGAAAACCCTAACCGTTCAGGTTTGGGACGTATAAGAGGCACTTATTGGCCGTCATTTTTCATTTTAGCCTTCTGAGAAGAACCCTAAATCGATTGGGTGCATCTGGAGCAAAGTTTAAGGGCCATTGTTGATCTTGGAAGAGTTGTTGTGCAAGGAAGAGAAGGGCTTGGCTAAAGGAACAGCAAGGGAGTCACGTTCTGAGGATTTGGGGACACAGAGGGCACATTATTCAGGTAAGAATTCGAGTTATGCTCTGCTATGTTGATGTGTCATGGAATTAGGGTTTATGGAACCCCTTTTGTGACTAGATTGAATGTTACCCTAGTCCCCCAAACGATTGTAACCCTGTATTGGGACCTTTGTAGGTCCAGAATGTCCCATGCCTGTGCATTTCGGGAATTGATGAAGGCTTTGGATTGGAATCCTTATGCCTTAGGTCAAAATGTGAATTATGAATCATGGGGTGTATCATGAGCACTGAAATGAGGACCTTACGTGGTGGATCAGTCTAGGAAGGCCAGACTTATGAATGGTCGGAGCAGTTCTGACCTTAGAAGGCGGTTTGAGCGATTGCATGGCATGGACTCGCCGAGTCCGATGAACAGACTCGGCGAGTAGCTTGAACAATAACTGGGACTCGTCGAGTTGTTCTTCAGACTCGGCGAGTTGAGTTGGGGTGGCCCCGCGATTCTTCCAGGAGAAACTCGTCGAGTAAAAAGGGGATACTCGACGTGTAGGAAGGGAATCTTAAGGGATCGGTGAGTTAAGGGCGAGTGGACTCAGAGTGGTCGAACTCGGCGAGTCTTGGGGTGACTCGGCGAGTTAGGTCGCGGGTTGAGTGAAGTTCTGAGCATGGGGACTCGGCGAGTCTTAGGGTTGACTCGGCGAGTAGGGTCAGTCAGGGGTTGACTTTGACCTTGTCTTCGACCAAGGATTGACCAGTGGTTCCAGGGGTATTTTGGTAATTGTTGTTTATCGTTTGAGTTCAGTGCATTGGTGGCTATCCAGAGGTGGAGATCGTATCAGTGATCGGAGCAGCTTGAGCTATCTGTTCAGTCGGCAGTTTCGAGGTGAGTTATCCTCACTATATCGCTAGGGTTTATGGCACCAAGGCCGACCCTTTTTACCGGATGGAAATCCGGGTAGTTGTCATTATATGTTACAGGCCGGAAGGCATTACTATGTGGACCGGAAGGTCATGGCCTGGAAAGGCGTATGTATGCATTTAGTATGTTGACTGATTCATAGGGTAATGTTATGATAGTGACCGGCTAGACCGGTATCTTGTTTAGAGTAATGCTATGATATGTGATCTGTTGATCGATTGTTGTCTATGAACTGCTATATGATTATTTGTTATGTTATATATGCATTTTATGCTTATGGGCCGGAAGGCGATATGTTATGGGCCGGAAGGCAATATGTTGTGTGATGGACCGGAAGGTCGGCGTGGGTAGGACCGGAAGGTTTACCCAGCAGGGACGAAAGTCCCCTGAGACACATGGACCGGAAGGTCAGGGCCTGGAAAGGCGTATATGTGGTTGGTATTCTGGGGGTATCTCACTAAGCTTTCGGGCTTACAGCTGTGGTTTTATGTTTCAGGTTCTCAAGAGTCTGTGGCAAGGCAAAGGCGTGATCGTACCGTTCCACGCGTTGGTGTTTTATGATATGAACCTGGGAAATTACTCTGTTTAATAATGTATTGAAAACCTTTTTGCAACAATGTTAATAAAATGGGTGATTTTGAAAAGTTTTAATTGTTTCGAAATATTGGACGTTACATTAAGAATACACTTAAGCTGATTCGTAACAAGGAATGCATTCTCTCCAAGTTAATAAGGAAGATCAAGCTTAGTGATTAAGTCTTAAAGACTTGCTCCGGAGAGAAGTTATAATCAGATATGCTTTAGTACCAATTGAGAGTAAGAAGAATAGAAAGATAGAGAAACGAAGAAGATAACTTAGAGAAATGAATTCAAAATAATACGCAAGTTATCAGTGATCGAGAGGTTATTCAATACAAGAGAATAAGTCTCTATTTATAGAGACTCTAAACTATACTAGACTACAACTCTATAACCAGCCGTGCAAGGCATACTGGATAATAGATTGAATTGCATAAAAGACAAATAAAGTAATCTAGTTAAGTAGACTGCGGTAGCAAAAGACTGATTGCAGTTGCTGATGAAGAACTGACTCCAGGTGCTGGATAGGCTGCGGGTTGTGAACTGTTGCGGTAGAGAGATGGTTGCGGTAGCTGAGTTTAAGAGGGTCACTTTATGATTCAACAGATATAATTCCACTTTTGGAGTTAAGGATCGGTGAGATTAAGAGGTTGATTGAAGAGCCCGAACAAATTGTTGACCATAAGAAAAAGAATTTACGACGTAAGATGGTCAAATTAGTGATATTTAAATGGAAACATATGAATGAGTGGAACCTCACCTAGGAGACAGAGAACGACATAATGATTCGATACTCACATTTGTTTGTTGACGCATGATTACGGGAAAAAATCATCCTTAGGATAAGAGAATTCTAACATCCGCGTTTCTCGGTAGGCATTAATAAGATGAGGTAATAGTCTGGGTCAAAAATTGTAATCTTTTTGAAGTAAATAAATAGAATTATTTCAGTATTATGTGTTCTATTTGTAGTTACATGTAGGATACATGCTTAAAGTGATATAATAAAATAAGAAATAAAAATACATGTATTAAATAGAATAATAATTATGCTGAATAGCCTTGATGAAAGATATAGTAGTCGTGGTAAGGGTTTTGGAGATATAAGGAAAGCTCAAAACCGCTTAGAATGAAGAAGTTATGATGCATTGATGTTTCATGTTGAAATCAGTATGGCTACAGATGTTGTAAGTAGCTAATCGGAGGTAGGTTTCTTATTAGCCTTATTAATCTAAACAAAAGTCCTAGTATACGCAAAAGAGAATCCGTACATATAGAAAACATCAAAATCTGACTATCATTAGAGGAAGTTATGATTTTTCTAAGATTCAGCGTAGCAGCATGTAGCACTGAAATCAAATTTTAGATCGATTCAATTTTAGCCAAAACAATCTAAACGAGAATTGATGATCTCGTTAATAGGAGTCCAACAATATAAGACGACATGGACACCGTGACTTTAAGGAATCAACCATTATTGGAACTTGAAATTTCTCCATCGCCCAGTGAGTAACTAGGCTCCAAAACCTAGCACATGAGATTTCAGAGTAGCAAGAGGCAGAACTGAGACATTAAACCAGTTGCGACCATAAGATGGATCCAAATTCTAGGTTAACCCCATAGTACAGACCATAAAGAAGGGTCATAAACGCCTTTCTTACCCCATCGGAACCAACATCCCTCTCCGATAAGCCTTTGAAGAGGAGGGTAAAAAGTCCATTCCCCTGAGGAGGAAGGCATGACTTCTTGAACTTTGTAACAGTAGTAAGAACCTCAGTATACCCCATATCATAGAACATTGTGAAGAGTTGAGTAGTCGAAACGGTATCAGGGTTGATCATGGAATCGTCGATTGCCATCCTTAGTAATAAGTAGAATCGATTTTGGAAATCGATGTTGTGTGATTGAAGATCTCAAAGAATATCCTCTCCTTGACCTTGTCGTAGACAGCAGTTGAGTAGACTTGAGAAAGCAAAGACATTGGAACGTACTCCACCTTGGTCAGTGCAACAACAAGTGGTGAATATATGAGGCATTCAACCACTTGCATCATATACGGATCATATTGGAACGGCGATATATCAATGATCAAGTTTTGATTTGGTTTGATTGTAAGAAGAGAGGACTGGTCACTCTGCTCATGAACAGAAGAGGAATCCGCCATTGATGATACTTGAAGAAGAAGATGAACAGTAAAGAGAGAATAGGCCGTATAGTTCTTGAGAGAATTTGGAAGTGGTAAAGTGGTACATGAGGTGTGAGAAATTCTTATATACCATTCCTAGGAGAGAGACAGAATCAACAATAATGATGATACGATCTTCTGAATCAGTTCCTGTAAAAGCGCGATTTAACAGTTGTATATCCCGAGGAGGACATCATCAGGCGTATTGTTAGGAACCGTTTCGAATTCACGCGCCCTTTGTAATTCTTATCTATTGACTCGGTTTGAAATCTTATCTTGTTACCGTCGTTTCAACTTCGAAAATGTTTGAAATTTGATTGCCAACTGTGACTCACCCTTTCGCTTCATATAAGGATAGTAATGTTCGCGTCTTAACATAGTGTACCGCTGTATTAGTTACAACTTAAGCATCAAATCTGAAAAATTGCCATCAGTACCATGAACAAGAATTGGGAAAATCATAAAGATCTTCATGCAAGAGTGTGCCAATAAAGAAGAAATAAAGCAAATTATTTGTGGGATTTAAGTGATGTCAATTTAGACACGAAACTATGGATCCCGGGCATGAATCGATTCCTTCGAAGTCAAGAGAGACTGAGAAGTGCCTGTGTGGTTTCCCGTTGAAATACGATTAAATGTTTATTAAGAAACATCGAAAGGCATCTTTTCAAATTTAACATATAATGGGTGGCTTCGCTTCAACCGAACTTCAATACGTGACATAATATCGAAAGTTGGATGAAGTACTTGTGAGACCAATGTGGCCTGTTGAACAAGTAGGTTAGATATTGTATTTAGTGATTTGGTGAGATTTAGATTGAAATCAAAAAAAAAAATCGGCTCTTTTGAGAAGAAAAGTCTTGGTGTTTAGATAAATTCATAAAGATCACACAAAAATAAAAACATTTCAAGGTACAGATCGTCAATTCGTTGACGGCATTGGTTTTTGGGTCTCACTTAGCACGTGGTGAAACGAAACTAAGATCATCAACGCAGATGTTGTGTACACATAAATCTCAGTGGTAAATGCTGAGAGCCTCAAGGGTTACTATTATGAACCGAAATAAGATGGAGAAATAATAATAGGTGGTTAAAGAACCAAAAGTACCTCTGCTATTAAGATAGACCAAGCAGATAACTCTTAACTCAATGTGAGAAGAGTAATGTAGCTCATGACTTGAGTCATTTTATCAGCCTAATTAGGAAGAAACGATTGGTATATATCGAATCAGTAAGGCTTCACTCAAAGTCTTGGAGGCTTCAGTCAACATGCAGCAGCATTCTTCTAGGGACTCTTAGCTAGTACATGGATAAAGAATGTTATACCTGCCCCGACTCCATCATGTAAGTGCATCTATGATACTGAATTATAAAAGAAAATATTTTTGGTTTTCATGAAATTTTTCTGAAAAATAAATAAAAACAGAAAAGAAAATATTTTTGAGCTTTATGTATTTTCTGAAAAAGAATAGAAACAGAAAGGAAAATATTTTTGAGTTTTTTATGTATTTTCTGAAACAGAAACAACAACAGAAAAGAAAATATTGTTGAGTTTTATGAGTTTCAATTGAAGACATAAAGTAAAGTAAACAAAAGATATACATAGCATACAAAGGATATGTAAGTCCCAAACCATAAGAGGAAACAATCGCTCGCTTAGAAAAAGATACAAGAGGTGAAACAGATCGAGCCTTGGGTTCATTTTGGTCCCCGAAAAAACAGGAGCCGAAATAGACCGAGCCTTCGGTTCCCGAAAAATTAGGAGCCAAAATAGACCGAGCATTCGGCTTATTTTGGTTGTTAGAAAATTTTAAGAAAGCAAAAGCGAAAGTTATACTTAATGAAATGAGTTTCGTTTTGGAACTGATTCCCTAGCCTTGTAGTATTTTATTGAATGATGCTTTGGGTAAGGCCTTAGTAAAGATGCCAGCAAATTGATCAGAGGACCGAACGAAGTGAATTTCAACATTCCCATCTTCTACGTGATCCTTGATGAAATGATATCTCAGTGCTATGTTTTTTGTCTTGGAATGCTGCACTGGATTATGACAGATCCTGATAGTGCTTTCAGAGTCGCAATAAAGAGAAATCTTCTTCATATTTGGGCCATAATCTCTTAATTGGCTTTGGATCCACATGACCTGAGAAGTGCAAGATGTTGTAGCGATATATTCAGCTTCGGTTGTAGAGAGAGAGAGACATGTTTGTTTCTTAGATTGCCAGTTAACAAGTTTACCGTCAAGGAATTGACATCCGTCTGTAGTGCTCTTTCGGTCCAAACCACATCCTCCAAGACCAGCATCAAAGAATGCTTGTATGAAAAATCCTGATTTAGCAGGATACCACAGACCGAGAGAAGGATTCGCTTCAAATATCTGAAGATGTTCTTAACAGCCACCATATGAGGTTCGCATGGATTAGCCTGAAACCTAGCACAGTAACAAACAGAAAACATAATGTATGGTCGACTAGCTACTAGATATATTAGAGACCCTATCATATGCCGATAGAGAGTCATATCAATAGTCGGTTTCTCCAAAGATGGTGTCAACTTCGTTCCGAAGGCCATGGGAACCTTTACTTTGGAATCACCCATCATGCCAAACTTTGCTAGAAGTGTATTCATGTAGGCCTCCTGATTGATAATGTAACAGCCCGGATTCCCAGGTATTATGCATTTATATATTTTTGGTGTTTTGTGAGGAGACTCGACGAGTTGGAGCCCAAAATCGCCGAGTATGATCGCGGCTATGGGTAGGGGTTCGCGTCTGGACTCGGCGAGTCCAAGAGTGGACTCGGCGAGTCCATGCTGTTTAATGAAACCCTAATTTCCAGGGTATGAGACCTATTTAAAGGGGCTTATGGCCATCATTTGCGGCCACCAACCCCAGAGAGAACCCTAAAGAGTCTTTGAGCGTTTTGTGAGAGAGAAGAGGAAGGTCCTTGACTATTTGTGGGTGTTTTTGCATATAGAAGAGGATCAACGCAAGAGGAGACCAAAGAAGGTGCTAATCTAGTGATTCCTGAGCTCAGAGACTTCATTTGAGGTAACCATTCATTCCTTTCTCAGTCCTTGGTGTAAATCTTAGAGTTAGGGTTTCTTTGTGCAATGATCCATGGAGTAATTGGCCTCTTCTCATGTTGGTGCTTTAGATCTGGACCCAAAGAGGTCCAGAGACCCTTTTCCCTCAAGCTTTATGAGTGTTAATGGAGGCCATGAGCTTAGAATAGCATTCTAGAGACCATATCATCAAATAAGGCCTTTGAACCTTTGCGTGAGCACCAAGATAGTAACTTTACGTGATGTATGTGCTTGGAAGGACTGGATCTATGAGTTATTGGAACGGATCTGACCTCAGGAGTGAGTTTGAGTTTATGCATGGCATAGACTCGCCGAGTCTGAAGAACAAACTCAGCGAGTAGCATGAAGATTGTCCATAACCACTCAGCGAGTGATCTTGCCAAGTTAAGGGGTTGACTCAGTGAGTCAGGGAGAGTCAGAGAGGGTTGACGGGTGGACTGAGTCAAGCTGGAACTCGCCAAGTTGTTCTTGAGACTCGACAAGTTGAGTCGTGGTGGCCCCACAACTCTTTCCAGGTGGAACTCGTCGAGTTAGGAAAATACTCGACGTGTCGAGAGAGGATCCCAGGGAATCAATGGGTACGTATAGACTCGCCGAGTCGCTATAGTGCACTCGCCGAGTCCGGTCAAAGTTGACCGTTGACCATTGACCAGTGTTGACCTGTGTTGACTTGATAGGGTTAGTCAACCTTAGTTGTGAAGTGTTATTTAGAGATATATTGTGTTATAGGAGGACTATTGGTCGGGGGATCGAGCACGAGTGATTTCAGGGATTTGCGAGTTACCGAGATACGCGAGGTGAGTCTTCTCACTATACTTTACCTTGAGTAGGTAACCAGAGTTATGTGATAGAGTATTTGTATGCTATGTATATTATGTGTTGCACTGCATTATTCTATGTGATTTATGCTATGCATGTTTACAGAGTTAGAACCTAAGGGTTCACAGAGTATGGGTGCACGGACCCACAGAGTTATAGCGTCGAGTGGCTAATATGTGTTGTGTGGTATTTTGGGGAACTCACCAAGCTTTGTGCTTACAGTGTTTGGTGTTATTTGTTTCAGGTACTAGTGATGACCGTGGGAAGGCGCCGGCTTGATCAGTACACACACAAGGGATTTTTATGTCATGAGATTCTGGGATTTTATATGGCATGGATTGAGTTTCAAACATTGATGTTTTTATGAATATTAAATGATTTATGTTTTTATAAAATGCGAAAAATTGTTTTGAAATTTACGGTGTTACAAGTTGGTATCAGAGCCTTGGTTTGAGGGATTTGAGTACACCTTCGAGCATATTTGAACTCAAACTGAGGATTTGAGAAGTATTTTCAAAAAGAGCAAAATATTTTTGGAAAAACGCAGAGCAGAGTTGTGTGTACGATTAGTCCGCGCCCAAACGGTGATTTCCCAAAATACCCTCATGTTATGTAATATTGATATTGATATGATGTATTTTCATGCTAGAGTAGGCTAGGTACTCTTATTAGGACTAGAGTGGCCTGATTTGTGATGCCTTAGCCTAGGGAGTGGTGAGCTGCTATGAGGTGGTTGAGAGTGAGTAGGTAGCAGCGAGGGGCTTATGAGAGATCGGTTAGAGAGTGGATTATGCATGATAGAGTACTTAGAATTTGGGATCCGAAGAGGCGGACTTGGGGTGTATTTTGATACGATGCAGACAGTAGTATTGGTCCCGTACTACTGAAAGCACCGGGGCGGTGTACAACCCAAGTAAGAATCTTTGGAATACCAAGGATCAAGGAGGAATGAGTTGTCGAGTGTGTGTATGCTCGAATGGATTCTAATTTATCGTATGTTGTATTTCAGAGGTAGATCATGGTGAGGTCATGTCTTATGCCTGAGAGCAGTGGGGCCAGTGATGAGGAGATCCGCCGGATCATCCATGAGGAGGTGGCTGCAGCCATCAGGGGAGAGATACCAGAGATGTTCGGGTCTATTAAGACCACGTTGATTGAGACCTTCGACGAGCGTTATGCTGCTCTTTCTGAGGCTGTTGTTGCAGCAGCCACCGCAGCTATTGATGCTGCGAGGCCGCAGGGTGGTGATGCGTTGCTGTTCCGAGAATTCAACAACACAAAACTGCCGGAGTTTGATGGGACCCAGGACCCGGTGGCGGCTATGAGATGGATTTCTGACATAGAGGGGTGTTTCTTCACTTGTTCATCTCCTGAGCATTTGAGAGTCCGGTTCGCGCTGAACCAGCTTCGCTTGGGAGCGAAGGACTGGTGGAAGTTTGTGATGGCGCACTTTATGCCTGCTGAGCTTGCGGCAGTGACCTGGGAGAGGTTCACTGCCATGTTCCGAGACGAGTACGTTCCCCAGGTGGAGAGGGAGCGTTTGGCACAGGAGTTTTTGACCCTCAAGCAGGGTATTGAGTCTGCAAGTTGATTACCAGGATGTTCCACGAGAGGGCGATGTTCTGCCGTGAGCACGTGTCTACTGAGCAGGCACGTATGAGCTGATATTTGAGTATCTTGAGACGAGACATTCAGGAGTTCGTGGTGAACTCCTCGTACCAGACATTTGCCGAGCTTCAGGAAAATGCCCGGAAGAGGGACATTAAGCTAGAGACTCAGTCTAGGGAGGAGGCGGAGTCTCAGGGGAGGGATCGGCGACCGGCACAGTCCAAGCCGGCAGCCAACCGGGCCTAGCCCGCTGATCCCAAATCAGGGAGCCAGAAGGGTCGCACTTGTGGGAAGTGCGACAAGGTTCATGATGGAGTCTGTAAAGCGGGGTCTTGCTACAAGTGTGGAAAGGAGGGGAATATGGCCAAGGACTGCCCCAAGGGGTTTGCGGTGTGTTTCCACTGCAACCAGACCGGACACCAGAAGGCAGAGTGTCTGCAATTGCGGGGATCATCCCAGGGAGCACCTCAGGGATCTTCCCCTGCCGCCATCAGAGCTACCGAGAGTCGGCCAGTGAAGGCCGAGGCGCCGAGAGCACGAGGGAGAGCCTTTCAGTTGACCGTGGAGGAGGTCCGCGCAGCGCCCGATGTTGTGGCTGGTATGTATTCTTTCGTGTATTTATTTTGATGTTGAGATATCATGCTTATATTATGTTATGCGTAGGTAGTTTTCTTGTGAATTCTATACCTGCCTTGGTGTTATTTGACTCGGGTGCGAGTCGGTCTTTTGTGTCTTTAGCTTTTAGTCAGCAGATCAGTCTTAGTCGTGAGGCGTTGAGTCGGCCTCTGAGAGTTTCCATAGCTGACGAGAGGGTGATATATGGCATGGAGGTAACCGCGGGTGCGTATTCGAGATCTTCGGGGTCGAGTTCCCGATTGACCTGCTTCCTATCACGATGGGTGATGTCTATGTCATTGTGGGCATGGACTGGTTGAGCAGATTCAGTGCGGTTATCGACTGCGAACGACAGCCGGTGACCATACAAGACCCTAGTGGGGGAGTTCTTACAGTGTACGGTGAGGGTATTCGTTCTGGGTCAGCATTTTGTTCGACCGCTAGGGCGAGGCAGTGTCTACAGCAGGATTGTAAGGGCTTTGTAGCATATGTGTTGGATTCGAGGGTTGATTCAGAGAGGCTGAGGTCAGTTGAGGAGGTTCCGATAGTGCGTAAGTTTCCGGATGTATTCCCAGAGGAGTTTTCGGGTGTGCCTCCCGTGAGGCAAGTGGAGTTCAGTATCGATTTGGTTCCGGGTGCCGCGCCTATCGCCAAGGTGCCTTATCGCCTTGCACCTCCAGAGATGCAAGAGTTATCCTCACAGCTTCAGGAGCTGTTGGGAAAGGGGTTTATTCGGCCGAGCAGCTCGCCATAGGGAGCGCCTATCCTTTTTGTCAAGAAGAAGGATGGTTCTGTTGGACATAGTGTCTAAGTCCATAACTATATTTGGTGTATACTTGACCCGACCCGGCATGGTCAATTTGGGTTGCACTTCACCCGAACAATTTATGGATAATATTTGAGAATAGTACAAGTTATGATTTATTAATATATTATAAGTTCTAATATATTAATATAAGATCATATTATTTAATTAATAGTGATCTATAATTAATCTAGGATTAATTTAGTGATCAAAGATATTACTAATTAAATATGGGCTTCTATATTTATATAGTGTGGGCTTCTGCTTATTTGGAATGGGCTAGGCTTGGATGGAGAAGTCCATGGATACTCCATGGAGCTTTGACCCATGGATCTCATGGAAATGAAGAGACATGGGTATTAGGGTTTACATGGATGTAACCCTAATCCACCACACTATATAAAGGAGGCTTTGGCTCTTGAAATCACACTAGTTGACACATGTTGAGGTGAGGGCCGATTTCAAGATAAGTGTGACTATTCTCTCAAAGTTCCAAGTTTGTGGTGATTTGTGACTTTCATTTGAGGCATCCACATTATTGGTGCTAGGCTCTAAAACTCCAAGGAATCAACTACAACTACAAGGTAAGTGTTTCTACTAGCTTTATTTGATTCAAGTTCCCCATGCCATGCTAGTTAGGACATAAGCCTTGGAAAAATAATTATTTGCATGTATCTTAGACAAACATAGATCCAAGGTTTATTAGGGTTGCATGTACACTTAGGAAGTGTTAGAATGCTCAAAACCCATCAGTGGTATTAGAGCCTAGGCTTGTTTGTTTGATACTTGTTGCAATATGCTTGAAAAAGTTGAAATCTTGCTGTCTGACTGATGGACTCGTCGAGTCCATGGGGGGACTCGCCGAGTCCACTTGTATCTTCAACCTACTCGCCGAGTAGGTTCATGCACTCGGCGAGTAGGGTCGACAGAGTGCAGTTTTTCGACTTTAGTTGCTGGAAATGGATTAGAAACATTACCCTAAACTGTTTTGGTACTTGAAAACTTGTTTTAAGAAGGTGTAATGTCTTTTCTAACTCATTTACAACAACTAGTTATCAAAATTACAAAGATTAAGTGTGATTTTGATATATGAAAGTTTTCATGTTCATGATCTTGTTCTTATGATGTTTAGATGATCATAGGAATTATTTGTAACCTATGTGGTAGATTAATTCTTGATCATAATATTATTTAATGGAGTCCATAACTTGTCCTCAAGTTATGGAAAACCAAAAGTCTCTTGGATTGAAAACCATTAAAAGAACACAAGAGTTAGAAAAGTGAAGAGTCTTCATTTTATTACTCTATTAAACTCATAAGTTACAAGATATGAAAAGTTTTGAAAGTTTACAAAACTTGCCCTCAAGTTTTGGAACAAGTAAAGTCAAGTTAAAACTTTAGTTCCAACCCTTAGAATTTTAAAAGTTAAAATTCAACCCTTATACTTATATTATTATGATTTAATAATTATATATATATATATATGTATAAGAACAAAGTCGTCTTACCGCTAGTACGCCTCATTCACGAAGCCGGTCTATAAGGTGGGTATAAGGTTGTTGCCTATAAAATGGTGACTTAATGGGTGTCCACTCTCACCCACCGCTTGCTTGACTGGTAGAGGGTCGTTAGCCGAACGGGTAAGACAAGGACTTATAAATTCTCATTCAAAGTATATTATAAAGTAACTAAATGTTTTTTATTAAATTCCCAATCTTAGTTACTTTAGGAAAAATGTGAATAAGGTGCTAATCCATGAAATTACACTTTACACTTTGTTTAACTCGTTGGTGGAGCGTGTGTGGTTAACCGGCACACTAACTTGGACTTAACAAGGTAGGTAAAGGGTGACTTAAAGGTTTATTATAGTATCGATGGAGCGTGTGTGGTTTACCGGCACATCGATTGAGTGATAAACTTTAAAGGGTACCAAGTGATTTGCATGGTTACTTCACACCTCATTTTGTGATCCTCGGCATCCCAGTCACAAAACTTGGAGGGCACACTCGAGATTGAAACATGCCTTTGAAAAGTTCATTGAATCTCAAAGAATCTAGGAATTTCTAAGAACCAATAAAAAACCTAATACTTAAATATTTCGGTTTTCGTGGTGGAAATTGGTGAATCGTCATTCACCTACCTTTCAAATATGGTATAGCTTAGATTACGGCATACCTCTTCTAAGTTATATTATATTGTGATTGGATCCTAGCCTTAATATTACATTTGGGTGTTTTATTAAGGACTCTCTTATATCTAAACTAATCTTGTTCACTTCTTTTTAGATGTCTTCAAACAATGCTGCTTCTGGCTCTAATCCTAATGGCTCCTTTACCCTTATGAACTTGTGTGGGAAAGTCACCTTTGATGGATCCAACTTCAATGAGTGGATCAGAAACATCAGGATGATTACCCGCTACGAGGACAAAGAATATGTCCTTGACAAGGAGCTTAAGGAGATTGATGAGACCACTGCAACTCCTCAGGAGATCGCTGAATTTCGGGCACATGAAAGGGATGCTACGAAAGTGGCTTGCATCATGATGGCCACGATGACAGCGGAACTCCAAAAGTCTTATGAGGATTTCTACCCTTATGAAATGCACCAAGATTTGATGGAAAGATACCATCAAAGTGCAAGACAAGAGAGGTATGAAATCATCTGCTCCATGATAACAACCATGATGAAGGACGGGGAATCCGTCACGAGCCACATGCAGAAAATGCAAAGGTATGTGGATCGTTTGCTGAAGCTTAATGTGAACTTCCCTGAGGATCTTGCAATAGATATCATTTTGCACTCCTTACCATCGTGCTATGATCAATTCCGCATGACATATCACATGAATAAGGAAGAGGTCACACTCAGCAAACTTCAGGGACTTCTCAAGACCGCAGAATCAGGTCTTAAGGGGAAGTCGGTTGCTATCACTCCTACTCCAAACTCAACTCCGATTTTGGCAATTGGGAAAAGTCGATGGAGGAAGTGAAAGAGATCCTCGAAGGGTACCAAGGCTCGGACCCTTGATGGCTCTTCTTCAAGTGGAACCAAGAAAGGTTTCGTCACTCCTTCTTCTGACCCAAAAGAGGCTGAATGCTTCTATTGCCATGAAAAGTCTCATTGGAAGCGGAACTGCCCAAAGTACCAGCAGGATGTGAAGGATGGGAAAGTCAAACCCAACCATGCAGGTACCTACACTATCATTTGTAATAAATCACCCCATTCTAAATCTTGGGTCCTTGATACCGGTTGTGGTATTCATATTTGTTGTGACTTGCAGGGACTAAGAAGAAGTGAGGATGTGGAGCAAGGAAGAATAAACATGATCATGGGGAATAGGAAAGCTTTACCTGTCACCAAGATTGGAGTTTATTCTTTATCGCTAAGTAGTGGGTTTAATTTAGATTTGAATAAATGTTGTTATTCGCCAGGAATGGCAAGAAATATTATTTCCTTTCATGCTTTGTACAAACAAGGGTTTACCTTTTCATTTAATAATGAAGTTGGTTTTATAGATGTTTTCTATAATAATGTTTTTTATTTTAAAGCATTACCTTGTGATGGTGTGTATGAAGCTGTATCTGTTGTAGATAACTTAGGAAATAATGTTTTGTGTATTGATTCTACTAATAATAATAACTTAGATAAAGCATCATTATGGCATTGTCGTCTTGGACATATAAGCAAGAAACGCATAGGCCAACTCCAAAAGGATGGAGTCTTGGAGTCGTTTGACCTAAAGTCAGATGATAGTTGCGAATCATGCTTACTTGGAAAAATGACAAAGTCACCCTTCACATGCTCGTGTGAGAGGGGTGAAGGTTTGTTGGACCTTATACACACGGATGTGTGTGGACCATTCAAACATGCCACAAGGGATGCTAATCGTTATTATTTGACTTTTACTAATGATTACAGTAGATATGGATATGTCTACTTAATCAAGCATAAGTCAGAGACTTTCGAGAGGTTTAAGGAATTTAAACAGGAAGTCGAGAATCAATTGGGCAGGAACATTAAGATGCTTCGATCCGATCAAGGAGGTGAGTATCTTAGTTCAGAGTTCCTCGACTATCTTAGGGAATGTGGGATTGTCTCACAATTGACACCTCCCAGGACACCACAGTTGAATGGTGTGGCTGAGAGGCGTAATCGAACCTTGTTGGATATGGTTCGTTCCATTATGAGTTGAGCCACGCTACCAATCTCATTCTGGGAGTATGCCTTAGAGATTGCCGCCCATATTCTTAATCTTGTCCCTACAAAGAAAGTTGCCAAAACTCCTCACGAGATGTGGACTGGCAAAGTACCTAAGCTAGACCACATCAAGATTTGGGGTTGTGAGGCTTTTGTGAGACGCGAGACTCATGATAAGCTCGAACCTCGAAGCGAGAGGTGTATTTTCATCGGCTACCCACAGCAATCCTTTGGTTACCTCTTCTACAGACCTAGTGACAATGTGGTCTTTGTAGCAAGAAGAGGAGTCTTTCGAGAGAGAGAGAGAATTTATAAGCCAAGGAGACAGTGGGAGGCAAATTGATCTTGAAGAAATTCAAGAATCAAGCGGTGAAGGAACTTCAAACACTAGCCCTCAACTTGAGGAGGAAACTCCTGTTGAGCCAATTGATGAGCCTGTACCTTTGAGGTGTTCCACGAGAGTTAGGAATGCACCTGAGCATTACTATGGTTTCCATATTACTACGGAAGGTGAGACACTTATTAGTGATGAGACACTAGTAGGTCTGGATGAACCTAACAACTACATGGAAGCCATGGCAAGCCCTGAGGCTGCTAAATGGAAAGAGGCCATGGATAGCGAGATACAATCCATGTATGACAATCAAGTTTGGAACTTGGTTGAGAATGTACCAGGTCGTAAGACTGTAGGGTGCAAATGGGTCTTCAAGAAGAAGACCGACATGGATGGTAAAGTACACACTTATAAGGCGAGACTGGTTGCAAAGGGCTTCTCTTAAATTCCTGGAGTGGAATATGATGAGACCTTTTCTCTAGTAGCCAAGATTAAGTCTATTCGGGTTCTGTTGGCCATAGCTGCATTTCATGATTATGAAATATGGCAAATGGATGTCAAAACCGCTTTCCTTAATGGAAAGTTGGCTGAAGATGTTTACATGAGTCAGCCAGAGGGTTTTGTCAGCAACGAGTACCCTAATAGAGTGTGTAAGCTCGAGAAATCCATTTATGGATTGAAACAGGCACCTCGCAGGTGGAATCTTTGCTTTGATGAGAAAGTCAAGGAATTTGGCTTTTCGAGGAGTGAAGATGAATCTTGCATCTATATCAAGCCTAGTGGGAGCATAGTCAGTTTTTTGGTAATGTATGTGGATGACATACTACTCATAGGAAATGACATCCCAACCCTGCAGGAAGTAAAGTCCTGGCTTGGGAAGTGTTTCGCTATGAAGGACCTTGGTGAAGCTGCCTATATCCTAGGGATAAAGATTTTGAGAAACAGGAGTAAAAGGCTAATTGGACTTAGTCAAAGTACCTATTTGGACAAAGTGTTGAAAAGATTCAACATGCATAACTCCAAGAAAGGTGAGTTACCCATTCAATGTAACGCTAGATTGAGTAAGACACAAAGCCCTAGTACTGAGGCTGAGATAGCAGAAATGAGTCGATTTCCTTATGCTTCAGCTGTAGGATCGATCATGTATGCTATGATGTGTACTCGACCTGATGTAGCCTTTGCTTTGAGCATGGTTAGCAGGTATCAGGCGAACCCTGGCAAGGAACATTGGACCGCGGTAAAGAATATCCTCAAGTACCTGCGAAGGACTAAGGACTGGGTCCTTACCTTCGGTGGGAGTGATGACTTGAGAGTTGTAGGGTATAGTGATGCTAGCTTCCTGACTGATAGGGATAATTTCCGCTCTCAGTCAGGCTGGGTCTTTACCCTAAACGGAGGAGTAATTTCTTGGAAGAGTTCCAAGTAGGAGACAGTGGCTGATTCCACTTGTGAATCAGAGTATATAGCAGCAAGCGAGGCAGCAAAGGAGGCGATATGGCTAAAGAACTTCATCGGAGACCTTGGAGTTGTACCAGCTATAAAAGAGCCAATGGAGATTTTCTGTGACAGCAATAGTGCGGTTGCCTTAGCCAAGGAACCAAGGGATCACAGGAGATCAAGACACATCGACAGAAAATACCATTTTATCAGACATCGAATTGAAGAAGGACTCCTCATGGCGAAGAGGGTATCATCGGATGAGAACCCGGCAGATCCCCTCACGAAGGGACTGAGTAGGGTTAAGCATCTCCATCATGCTCGGAGCATAGGGCTGAAGGATGATATAAGTTTTAGTAGTTAGATAACCCAGAAATTTGTAAAGTGTAATTGACATTTGATGATGAATAAAAGGTGTTTTATTTATGAGTAAAGTGTTGCTATCTCTTGTCGATCTTTTACTATATTTCTTTTGCATGTTTTGACTTCCAGAATAATTATGTTTGGTATATCATATTATTCAAACCTCCACAGTCGGTCATATGTCGGAAGTAGGTATGAATCAAGACTGTCATGATTGGTTGCAGAGGTCTAAGGTGTTGGACATGGCTACAACGATCATGAGTGCTCATAAGTTCTAAGCATTGGACTCAACCCACGCTCACTGGAATCACTTCATGGAATTTTATCTCGAGTGATCGTGAGACGGTAATACCATATAAGTCTTCAAACCTAGAGATATGATTTGTTACTTACGAGTTGGTTATGCATTGATTGTACGTAAACGCATTGGTAACTCGATGTTATAAAACGTGCTTTTGTGTGTAATTCAATGAGTGGTAGAACAAACATATGAGTCGAAGTTTATCTGTTCCTTCTTGGATTAGAAGCTGATATCTGGGCCCTTCGATGATTTTGATTTGACCTATGTACCGGGCCCGGTCAGAACTAAATTGATGTGTTCAATTCAGTTCTATGTCAAACAAATCGGAAATCGGGAAACAAATGCTGGACAATAAGCAAGACAATGTTCCATGTATTTTTCCGGCTGATATCTATAACAGAGGATTATATGATCACTTATCTAAATGGCGCGTTCTAGTTCAACAGAGTTTAAAGAGCTACGATTGCTGATCGGTTCCTGAAGTTATACTTGCAAATATAGTTACTAGACTTATCCAAGTGGGAGACTGTTGGATATAGTGTGTAACTCCATAACTATATTTGGTGTATACTTGACCCGACCCGGCATGGTCCATTTGGGTTGCACTTCACCCGAACAATTTATGGATAATATTTGAGAATAGTACAAGTTATGATTTATTAATATATTATAAGTTCTAATATATTAATATAAGATCATATTATTTAATTAATAGTGATCTATAATTAATCTAGGATTAATTTAGTGATCAAAGATATTACTAATTAAATATGGGCTTCTATATTTATATAGTGTGGGCTTATGCTTATTTGGAATGGGCTAGGCTTGGATGGAGAAGTCCATGGATACTCCATGGAGCTTTGACCCATGGATCTCATGGAAATGAAGAGACATGGGTATTAGGGTTTACATGGATGTAACCCTAATCCACCACACTATATAAAGGAGGCTTTGGCTCTTGAAATCACACTAGTTGACACATGTTGAGGTGAGGGCCGATTTCAAGAGAAGTGTGACTATTCTCTCAAAGTTCCAAGTTTGTGGTGATTTGTGACTTTCATTTGAGGCATCCACATTATTGGTGCTAGGCTCTAAAACTCCAAGGAATCAACTACAACTACAAGGTAAGTGTTTCTACTAGCTTTATTTGATTCAAGTTCCCCATGCCATGCTAGTTAGGATATAAGCCTTGGAAAAATAATTATTTGCATGTATCTTAGACAAACATAGATCCAAGGTTTATTAGGGTTGCATGTACACTTAGGAAGTGTTAGAATGCTCAAAACCCATCAGGTTCACACCGGATGTGCATTGATTACCGGGAGTTGAACAAGCTAACAGTCAAGAACCGTTACTCGTTGCCAAGGATCGATGATTTGTTCGATCAGTTACAAGGAGCATCTTGGTTCTCCAAGATTCATTTGAGGTCTGGATATCATCAGGTGAGGGTTCGAGATGAGGACGTCTAGAAGACAGCATTCAGGACGCGTTATGGGCATTACGAGTTTGTGGTGATGCCTTTCAGGCTCACCAATGCCCCCGTAGTGTTGATGGATCTCATGAACCGAGTGTGCAGGCCGATGTTGGATCGGTCGGTGATTGTATTCATCGACGATATTTTGGTATATTCGAGATCTAGGGAGCAGCATGAGGAGCATTTGAGGGAGATCCTCGGAGTTCTGAGATCGGAGAGGCTTTATGCCAAATTCTCCAAGTGTGATTTCTGGTTGCGAGAGGTCCAGTTCATAGGACATCTCATTAACCAGAAAGGGATATTGGTCGACCCGGCCAAAGTCGAGGGAGTGATGAGTTGGGAAGTGCCGAGATCGCCTTCCGAGATCAGGAGTTTCTTAGGGTTGGCGGGTTATTATCGTAGATTTATCAGGGACTTCTCCAAGATCGCGGTGCCACTCACCAGCTTGACCCGGAAGGGTATCGCTTTTTCATGGGGCCCCGAGCAGCAGGCCTCCTTTGAGACTCTTCGCCAAAGGTTATGCGAAGCCCTGGTGTTAGCCCTCCTGGAGGGGATGCAGGACTTTGTGGTATACTGTGATGCATCGATCTTGGGGTTGGGAGTGGTGCTGATGTAGAGAGGGCATGTGATTGCATACGCATCGAGGTAGCTGAAACCTCATGAGACGAGGTATCCCACCCATGATCTAGAGTTGGGGGCAGTGGTGTTCGCCCTCAAGATTTGGCGTCACTATCTGTATAGGGTTTGGTGTACGATATACACGGACCATAAGAGTCTGAGGTATTTGATGGATCAGCCCAACCTAAATATGCGGCAAAGGAGGTGGTTGGATGTGGTCAAGGATTATGATTGTGAGATTCTGTACCATCCGGGCAAGGCTAATGTGGTAACCGACGCCCTGAGTCGCTGGATGGAGAGCGCCCCATTACAAGGTGTATGTTTGCGATTGACCGTGATGGCTTCGGTGTTGGACACCATTCGTGGAGCACAAGCTGAGGCCGTAAGATCGGAGAACCAGAAGAGAGAGCGATTTGTTGGGTTGGTATCGGAGTTTGTTACCGATAGTCGGGGGCTTATGACTTTTTAGGGGCGTATATGGGTACCGTTTGTTGGAGGGGCGCGTACCATTTTGATGGAAGAGGTTCATCGGTCGAAATTTTCAATCAATCCTGGGGCCACTAAGATGTATTTGGACCTGAGGAGGGAGTATTGGTGGCCCTGTATGAAGAGGGATGTTGCATGGTTTATTGAGAGGTGCTTAACCTGTCGTAGGGTTAAGGCCGAGCACCAGAGACCGCATGGTAAGTTGCAGCCGTTGGAGGTTCCCGAATGGAAGTGGGAACAGATCACCATGGATTTTATCACCAAATTGCCAAGGACCGCTAGGGGAGTCGATGCAATTTGGGTGATTGTGGACTGGTTGATGAAGAGAGCCGTCCTTGCTATTAGTGAGAGCTCCTCCGTAGAGAAGTTAGCAGAGATGTACGTGAGGGAAGTGGTATCTCGGCATGGCGTGCCGATCTTGATTGTCTCAGACCGGGATGTACGTTTCACTTCCAGATTCTGGAAGAAGTTTCATGAGGAATTGGGTACTAGGGTGCATTTTAGTACCACATATCACCCCCAGACAAACGGGCAAAGTGAGCGGACGATTCAGACGCTCGAGGACATGCTCTGGGCATGTGTGTTGGATTTTGGGGGAAGTTTGGATACGTACTTACCCTTGGTAGAGTTTTCCTATAACAACAACCATCATTCAAGCATTGGTATGCCGCCCTTTGAGCTGTTGTATGGGAGGAGGTGTCGGACCCGCATTTGTTGGGGAGAGGTTGGACAGCGTGTGATGGGCAGTACAGAGATCGTGCTTCAGACGACAGAGCAGATCCAGCAGGTCAGACAGAGGTTGTTGACCGCCCAGAGTCGTCAGAAGAGTTATGCGGACAGACGTCGGTCCGAGCTTGAGTTTCAGGTCGGCGACCTTGTGCTCCTGAAGGTCTCTCCTTGGAAAGGAGTGATTCGATTCAGGAAGAGGGGCATGTTGAGGCCTCGATACATTGGTCCATTCCGAGTGGTCGCGAGGGTAGGCAGGGTAGCCTATGGTCTGGATTTCCCAACAGAGCTGGGGCAGATTCACGACACCTTCCACATGTCGCAATTGCGGAAGTGTATAGCCGATGAGTCGGCAGTGGTTCCAGTAGAGGATATTCAGGTGGATGCGAGCTTGAATTATGATGAGAGACCAGTGGCAATCAGAGATCGGAAGATCAAGGTTCTGAGGAACAAGGAGGTACCCTTGGTTTTGGTTCAGTGGCAGCATCGGAAGGGGTTCGAGATGACTTGGGAGCCGGAGCGTGAGATGCGTGAGCAGCATCCAGAGTTATTTGCAGAGCGAGACTTCGAGGGCGAAGTCTAGTTCTAGTGGGGGAGAATTGTAACAGCCCGGATTCCCAGGTATTATTCATTTATATATTTTTGGTGTTTTGTGAGGAGACTCGGCGAGTTGGAGCCCAAACTCACCGAGTATGATCGCGGCTATGGGCATGGGTTCGCGTCTGGACTCGGCGAGTCCAAGAGTGGACTCGGCGAGTCCATGCTGTTTAATGAAACCCTAATTTCCAGGGTATGACACCTATTTAAAGGGGCTTATGGCCGTCATTTGCGGCCACCAACCCCAGAGAGAACCCTGAAGAGTCTTTGAGCGTTTTGTGAGAGAGAAGAGGAAGATACTTGACTATTTTTGGGTGTTTTTGCATATAGAAGAGGATCAACGCAAGAGGAGACCAAAGAAGGTGCTAATCTAGTGATTCCTGAGCTAAGAGACTTCATTTGAGGTAACCACTCGTTCCTTTCTCAGTCCTTCGTGTAAATCTTAGAGTTAGGGTTTCTTTGTGGAATGATCCATGGAGTAATTGGCCTCTTCTCGTGTTGGTGCTTTAGATCTGGACCCAAAGAGGTCCAGAGACCCTTTTCCCTCAAGATTTATGAGTGTTAATGGAGGCCATGAGGTTAGAATAGCATTCTAGAGACCATAACATCAAATAAGTCCTTTGAACCTTTGCGTGAGCACCAAGATAGTAACTTTACGTGATGTATGTGCTTGGAAGGACTAGATCTATGAGTTATTGGAACGGATCTGACCTCAGGAGTGAGTTTGAGTTTATGCATGGCATAGACTCGCCGAGTCTGAAGAACAGACTCGGCGAGTAGCATGAAGATTGTCCATAACCACTCAACGAGTGGTCTTGCCAAGTTAAGGGGTTGACTCAGTGAGTCAGGGAGAGTCAGAGAGGGTTGACGGGTGGACTGAGTCAAGCTGGAACTCGCCGAGTTGTTCTTAAGACTCGGCAAGTTGAGTCGTGGTGGCCCTGCAACTCATGCCAGGTGGAACTCGTCGACTTAGGAAAATACTCGACGTGTCGAGAGAGGATCCCAGGGAATCAGTGGATGCGTATAGACTCGCTGAGTCGCTATAATGCACTCGCCGAGTCCGGTCAAAGTTGACCGTTGACCATTGACCAGTGTTGACCTGTGTTGACTTGATAGGGTTAGTCAACCTTAGTTGCGAAGTGTTATTTAGAGATATATTGTGTTATAGGAGGACTATAGGTCGGGGGATCGAGCACGAGTGATTTCAGGGATTTATGAGTTACCGAGATACACGAGGTGAGTCTTCTCACTATACTTTACCTTGAGTTGGTAACCAGAGTTATGTGATAGAGTATTTGTATGCTATGTATATTATGTGTTGCACTACATTATTCTATGTGATTTATGCTATGCATGTTTACAGAGTTAGAACCTGAGGGTTCACAGAGTATGGGTGCACGGACCCACAGAGTTATAGCCTCGAGTGGCTAATATGTGTTGTGTGGTATTTTGGGGAACTCACTAAGCTTTGTGCTTACAGTGTTTGGTGTTATTTGTTTCAGGTACTAGTGATGACCGTGGGAATGCACCGACTTGATCAGTACACGCACACGGGATTTTTATGTCATGAGATCTTGGGATTTTATATGGCATGGATTGAGTTTCAAACATTGATGTTTTTATGAATATTAAATGATTTATGTTTTTATAAAATGCGAAAAATTGTTTTGAAATTTACGGTGTTCTAGATAAATATGCCTTCAGGTCGCTGTCTAATATTCAAGCCAAGGAAAAAGTTAATTGGACCTATTGAGCTCATCACAAACTTAGTCTCCATCAATTTCCTAAATTCAGCTATTAGGCTGGGATTCGTGGAACCGAAGATGATGTCATCACCATAAATTTGGACAATCATGAAGTGGTCACCCTCCTTCTTACGAAAGAAGGTTGGTCAACCGAACCTTGTTTAAAGTTTGACATTTTTAGAAATCGAGTGAGGGTTTCATACCAGGCTCTAGGAGCTTGTTTTAACCCATAGACAACTTTATCCAAAATATAGCAGTGATCAGGATACTTTTCGTTCACGAAACCTTGTGGTTGCTCAACACATACAGTCTCCTCTAATTCTCAATTCAGGAATGCACACTTAACATCCATTTGAAAGACTTCAAAGTTTTTGTGTGCAACATATGCCAGAAAAATTTGCACTGATTCTAACCTTTCCACTGGAGCAAAGGTTTCTTCATAGTCTATACCTTCTTCCTGACAATATCCCTTCACAACCAGCCTCACTTTATTATGAATCACATTCCCTTCTTTGTCCATTTTATTTCTGAAAACTCATTTTAGGCCAACGAAATATGCATCCTTTGGTGTGGGAATAAGTCTCCAAAATCGATTTCGCACAAACTCATAAAGTTCGTCTTGCATTGCATGTACCCAATCAGAGTGATCGAGTGCAATATTTACCTTTTTTTATTCTATTTTTTATACGAATGAGTTAAACATGCAGAAATCTACTTGAGAGAACAGAGCAATTTGCTTCGCTTTAATTTGAGACCGAGTGTGGACTCCCTCATATGGTTCACCAATTACTTGAGTTTTTGGATGATCCCTTGTCCATTTTGTGGGAGGAGGATGGTTTGGATCATAGACGAGATTCAATTTGGCATTGATTTCCTCTTCCAATTCTGATTGAGTATCCGAATCATTATTCGTATTATGATTATCCCCCTCGAATGATGAGACAGTTTCAACATCAGGATCAAAATGCTCCCCCTCGAATGGGACTTCATGGGTCTTTGCTGGTAATGGATTTCCCTCCTGGAAAGACGAATCAGGGTTATCTGATGTGGATGAACCCTCCCCCTGGAATATACAACTTTCTTTTGGAGGTTCGCTTGGAGCTGGCCATTCGGTTCGTTCTTGATGTTCGCTTTCCATTTCTTTTGCTACTTCATCAATAATTTTCTGCAAGTTGTCAATATTCTTGTTAGTTGCCTTTGTCTTAGAATTAATTTCTCTCTGGTTCATCAAAGAGCAAAATATATTCTTCAAATAGAGTAGAAATATGGACCAAAACTTGACCTAAAGCTAGAAAGATTTCCTCTGTTGGTCTTTGAACGCTTATTCAGAAACCTATATGCCTTTGAAGTTAGTGAGTAACCAAGGAAGATCCCTTCATCTGCCTTTACGTCGAACTTGTTTCAGTTCTCTTTGGAGTTGAAAATGAAGCACCTTGCACCGAACAAATGGAAGAACTTGACATTCAGTTTTCGATTATTCAAGATCTCGTACGGAGTGTGGAAAATCGTTTGTTGAGGAAGGATCTGTTTTGGGTTTAGCGGGCAGTAGCTATTGCATTTGCCTAGAAATACAAAGGTAAGGAAGCGAAGCTAAGCATGGTTCTAGCTGTTTCACAAAAAGAGACGGGTTTAGGAGCACGTTTAAGTTGGCGACTCGGCGAGTCCACATTCGGGACTCAGCGAGTCCCCGCTGTCTGATGAAACCCTAAATTTCAAGGGTTTGCACCCTATTTAAACCAACCTTATGAGCCCCAACCTCGCCCCCTTCACCGTCAGAGCTCCCAACATCGTTCAAACCCTTATTCATTGTGAGATTGAAGTGCGTTGGTGTGTTTTTTGAAGATTTTAAGAGAAAAGAAGAGTAGATCAAGAAGAGAAGAAGGAGGCCAGGCATTTTGGTGTTATCTTAGTGATTTCCTTGAGGTATAACTCAGTTTCCCTCTGTTTTCATGCTTATATTCCTTTGTAGCTCCATTAAAGTCCTTCTTGAGCCATTTCCATGCTTGATTACGAATTAGGGTTTGTAATAAGTTGATTAACCCTTAGATCTAGGCATGATTGAGCTCCAGGAGCTCAGATCTACTACCTTTATGGAGCCATATTTCATGAAAGCCCTAGATCTACTCTTTTAGTGCATTTTGAGCCCAAAAACCTTCATTGGTGTTTATTTACATGTCAAGTTGGAAACTTTACGTGTTAATCAGGCCCTAGAAACCCAGATCTATGTATGGCATGAGTTGGATTCGAGCGAAATCGAATATTTAGTGGTTGCATGTGAAAGAATCAGCGAGTCGTTCATCGAACTCGGCGAGCCGAGTCGCGAGTCCACGAGTTTTCCCTTTTTGTGTTTACGGAGTGGAGTAGTGAGTCATGGGGTATGACTCAGTGAGTCGGAAGCCAGACTCACCCATGAAGGAACTCGGCAAGTCAATGCCTTGACTCGGCGAGTCAAAGGCAATCTTCTTGCCTCACGAACAGACTTGGCGAGTTGTTCATACAACTCGGCGAGTCTCAGCATGGAATGTTCTTCGGATGAAGATGAACTCGACGAGTTGTTCATACAACTCGGTGAGTAGGATGAAGGACTTGGATTTTGGGTTAGAAGTAAAACTCGTTGAGTCAATGCATATCTCGACGAGTAGAGGCGGAAGTATGGTCAATCAAATGAGTAGGGACTCGGCGAGTTCGGTCAACTGGAAGATGACTTTGACTTTGACTCTTCGTTTGGTTAAGGGTAAATGGTCATTTTACCCTAAGGTCGGTTAGCAGTATTTGACTAAGTGTTTTGTGGGAATTATAGCCGGAGGATTTCCGGAGCAGCATCAGCAGAAAACAGTCAGTTCCCACAAAGACCAGTAGCTACTTTTCGAGGTGAGTTTCCTTCCAGTAGGAACGGGTCTAAGGCACAAAGGACGGCCCGTATAGATGATATGATAGTGTCAGAGTGTGGGCAGAGCCCGTATCTCTTAGTTAAGTCTGATGATGCTATATGCTAGCGTGGTAGAATTGTTTATACTCGTTGTCTGTGTGATACTTGTATGTTATGGTTTAGTAGTGGAGTGTGGGCGAGGACCGTATCTCCTAGATAGCGGAGTGTGGGCGAGGCCCTTATCTCCTAGATAGCGGAGTGTGGGCGAGGCCCGTATCTCCTAGATAGCGGAGTGCGGGCGAGGCCCGTATCTCCCAGTTAGTGGAGTGTGGGCGAGGCCCGTATCTCCTTGAGTGTGGGCGAGGCCCGTATCTCCTAGCTGTTCATTATATGAGTGTATGGTATGTGGTATTATGGGGGAACTCACTAAGCTTCGTGCTTACAATTTTCAGTTTTGGTTTCAGGTACCTCTTCTTCGAATGGGAAGGAGCTGGCGCGGTAGCGGCCCATCACACACATGCCTTGTATTCCGCACTATGAGATCCTCCTGGGAATTTGTGCTCTGATGATATTATGTTTTTATAAAATGTTTTTCAAGACATGCGATAACTTTTATGAAATGATATGACTGGTGAACGTTATATTTCTAATGGTTGCTAAGTATATGCTTTAACAATGAAATTTTTGGCTCGTATTTTTGGGACGTTACAAGTTGGTATCAGAGCCCTGGTTTGAGGGATTCGGACACACCTTTGGGGGTGTTTGAACTCAAATCGAGGGAGTAAAAGATTTTGAAAGAGAAAATGTTTTCTAAAAGGCTAAGTAAAGGGTTTTAAGAAAGAACAAAGTGTGTGATGTCTGCGACCGGCCGAGCTCAAGTAAGTATTCCCCAAAGTACCCATACAAGCTTATGTTATGTTTATCAGTTTCAGTAGAACAACATGCTAGAATAGGACTAAGGATCTAGGAGTGATGCCTTATGTGCCTACTTTATGTGCTTCAGTGTATGAAAAATTGCATGCTAGAATTGAGTAGACAGCAGTAGGATAGCCTGTTTAGGTTATGCCTGATAGTACAAGTTTAGCATTGTATGTTAGTTCAGTTTCTCTCTACGAGGATAGAGTTGCTTGAGATTGTTTCCTTTTGTCCAAATGTTGTTTGCTTTGTGCTATGTGGGCTTTGAGTGATGGGAGTTAGCTGTTAGGTGAATACGTTAAGTCACATGTGATCAGGGTTGAATAGTCTCAGAGTGTTGGATTTGATCCTATTGCGTAGCTCTTTTCTAAGTCCTAACCGTTGTAGGGATGAGTCCCTTGCTCGAAGGATTATCCGAGCCTCGTCGCATGTGATTGTATTCAGGTAACGGCTAATTGGCATCACAAAGAGACATTCAGTAGCTGAGGACTAGGTTGGGTGGAGTCAGAGGTTTCCTAGGATAATCCTAGGATAAGAGTAGCAGAGGTCAGCGGTAGTGAAAGGGATCTGGTGGAGTCAAGTCAGTCCTTGGAGAAGGTACGGATAGATGTGGAAGGTAGTATGGATCCGTACTACTGAAAGCAGAGGATCCGTACCCGAACCGAGGAAGGCCAAGATAAGACCAGGGAACTTGTAGTAGGTGTGATCCCTCCAAAGGTATCAGTATCGCTAACGGTTATTATTTATGTATTTTAGAATGGTGGTACTACACTCGAGGCCAACAGTTGGCAGTACAGGAGAGGGATCGGGTTCGGGATCAGGTTCTGAGCCAGTAGATGAGGGGCTACGCGAGTTCATTGCGTCAGAGATCACCAGAGGCATCCTTGAGTCGACCCCCATTATCTTCAGGTCGATCAAGGAAGGGATATTAGAGCTGATGGAGGATCGCCTCCGGGCATTCAGGAGCGACATGGCAGCTGGCCAGTCGGGATCTCGCACACTGTCCTTCAAGGACTTTCGGGGCATTGGTGCGCCGGATTTTCACGGGGTGAAGGACCCCATAGTTGCCAGGCGATGGATTGCAGACATTGAGTCTGTGCAGTTGACTAGCTTCTGCCCTGAGGGGTCGAAGGTGAGATATGCAGCAGGATGTTTGCGAGATCGAGCTAGGGATTGGTGGGAGTCCGTTGGTGACTCGCTGGGAGCCTTGGCTGTCGAGGCTATGACCTGGTCGGACTTCGTGACCAGGTTCAGGGCAGAGTTTGCGCCGGCTATCGAGCTTCAGCAACTGGCCAGAGAGTTCTTAGACATTAGACAGACGACGGAGACTGTGGCGGAGATCACCGCCAAGTTCCGGGAGAGAGCATTGTTGGTGCTCCAGTACGCGGGTGATGAGGACATGAGGAGGACCCGCTATCATGACATGCTCCGAGCTGATATTCGGGAGCATGTCAGTTTTTCAGCTTGCCCCACCCTGGACTCTATGATTGCCAGGGCAAGGGAGAGGGAGATAGATCTGGAGCACATCCGGAAGAGGAAGACAGAGGAGGGACAGGCAGGAGGGGCTTTGGGGAAGAAGCCCAGGGGATCAGATGGTAGGCCGAAAGACTAAAGAGGACCAGGTCGTTGCGGGAAATGCGGCAGGTCACACGAGGGAGCATGTAGATTGGGATCGTCGGGCTGCTACAAGTGCGGCAAGACGGGACACTTTAGCAGGGATTGTACTACCCCTGCACATGTGATTCAGACATTGGAGTTGATGTGTTTCCACTGCAACCAGAGGGGCCACAAGAATGCCAATTGCCCCCAGTTGACAGCATCAGCGCCGGTTACGGCGCCAACTCCAGTGACCCTGTGGATTGCTGATGGCTGACAGGGCAAGGTAGAGGCTCCAGTGGTGAGGAGTCGGGCATTTCAGCTGACTACCGAGGAGGCACGCGCCGCACCCGATGTGGTGATGGGTATGATTCTTCCCTTTATTTTATTTTATATGATGTTATGTTATTGATATGTGCTTTGTGTTTATACGTTAGGATCGTTCCATGTGAACGGTATCCCTGTTTAGGTGTTGTTTGACTCGGGTGCCACCCGGTCATTTGTTTCCCTTTCACATAGCAAGAGGTTTACTGAGTCTTTAGGCATGTTGGATTGCCCTTTAGAGTTGGAGATTTTCGATGATCGATCGGTGCAAGCGACAACAATATTCAGGGATTGTGTCCTAAGGTTATTTGAGGAGCGCTATTTAGTGGATTTCGTTCCCATCCCATTGCGGGGGGAAAAGGTGATTATAGGCATGGATTGGCTGAGCCCTAATGGGGCGGTGATAGACTGCGCACAACAATTAGTGCGGATCAGGACCCCAAGTGGGGGAGAGTTGGTGATCCACGGCGAGAGGCCACAGTGTGGACCTGCAGTATGTTCAGCAGCGAGAGCTAGGTGCTACCTTCAGTAGGGTTGCACGGGATATGCCGCGTATGTTTTGGATACCCGGGAGACGGGTAAGGCGACAGTGAGCGAGGTTCCAGTGGTGTGAGACTACACTGATGTGTTCCCGGAGGAGCTTCCTGGAATACCTCCAGAGCATCAGGTAGAGTTCAGGATTGACCTAGTTCCTGGTGCGGCTCCGATAGCCAAGGCACCGTATCAGTTGGCTCCTCCTAAGATGCAGGAGTTTTCTACACAGCTGCAGGAGCTGTTAGACAAGGGATTCATTCGACCGAGCAGTTCACCTTGGGGAGCCCCGATCCTGTTTGTGAGGAAGAAGGACGGGTCGCATCGGATGTGTATAGATTACCGGGAGCTGAATAAGGTAACGGTGAAGAACTGTTACCCACTCTCGAGGATTGATGACCTCTTTGATCAGTTGCAGGGAGCATCTTGGTTCTCCAAGATCGATTTGCGTTCAGTTTATCATCAGACGAGGATCAGAGAGGAGGATGTACAGAAGATCGCGTTTCGGACACATTATGACCATTATGAGTTCGTGGTGATGCCGTTTGGGCTCACCAATGCTCCTGCCGCGTTCATCGATCTCATGAACCGCGTGTGTAGACCGATGTTGGATCGGTCTGTGATAGTTTTCATTGATGACATCTTGGTTTATTCCAAGACGCAGGAGGAGCATGAGGAGCTTCTGAGAGAGGTTTTGGAGACCTTGAGGAGGGAGAGCTTGTACGCCAAGTTCTCCAAATGTGAGTTTTGGTTGGGCGAGGTGCAGTTTGTTGGGCACCTCGTCAACCAGAATGGGATTTCAGTAGACCCGGCCAAGGTGGAGGCCATGATGAGATGGGAGGTTCCGAAGTCTCCATCCGAGATTCGGAGTTTCCTAGGATTAATGGGCTACAATCGGAGATTCATTCAAGATTTCTCCAAGATAGCCATACCCCTGACACAGTTGACTAGGAAAGCCGTGGTCTTTCGATGGGGGCCTGAGCAGCAGGCCGCGTTCGAGGTTCTGAGGCTGAGATTGTGCGAGGCGCCAATCTTAGCCCTGCCTGAGGGTGTAGAGGATTTTGTGGTATACTGTGATGCGTCTATCTCGGGCTTAGGCGCAGTATTGATGCAGAAGGGACATGTCATAGCTTATGCCTCGAGGCAGCTGAAGCCTTACGAGGCGAACTACCCGACGCATGATTTGGAGTTGGGGGCGGTGGTCTTCTCCCTCAAGATTTGGCGGCATTACCTCTACGGGGTTCGATGTACCATTTACACGGACCACAAGAGTTTGAGGTACCTCATGGATCAGGGGAATCTGAACATGAGGCAACGTCGGTGGCTGGACGTGGTGAAGGATTACGACTGCGAGATCCTTTATCACCCGGGGAAGGTCAACATGGTGGCTGATGCGCTTAGCCGTAAGGCGGCACCGATCAGGGATGTGTGTATGAGGATGACGGTGGTGACTCCACTGTTATAGCAAATTCGGGAAGCTCAGCAGGAGGCTATGAAGGAGGAACATCGGAAGAGTGAGCAAATAGTGGGTCAAGTCACCTCCTTCAGTTATGATAGCCGAGGGCTATTGATACTACACCATAGGGTGTGGGTGCCATATCACGAAGGCGTGCTCCAGATCTTGATGGAGGAGGCGCACAAATCCCGATTCTCTATTCATCCGGGGGAAACGAAGATGTATCGAGATCTTCGTCTAGACTATTGGTGGCCCTGCATGAAGTGGGAGGTGGCGTGGTACGTCGAGCGGTGTTTGACCTGTAGGAAGGTCAAGGCCGAGCATCAGAGACCGCACGGCAAGATGCAGCCTTTGGATATCCCGTTGTGGAAATGGGAGGATATTACGATGGATTTTATCACAAAGCTTCCCCGGACGGCACGAGGAGTAGATTCGATTTGGGTAATCATGGATCGTTTGACCAAGAGCGCCCATTTTATTCTGATTCAGGAGAGTATCTCGGCCGAAACGTTGGCCGATATCTATATCAGGGAGATAGTGGCGCGGCACGGGGTGCCTGTGTCAGTGATATCAGATCGAGATGTGCGGTTCACTTCTAGGTTTTGGAAGAAGTTTCATGATGAGTTGGGCACTCGTCTTCATTTTAGCACCGCCTTTCACCCGCAAACGGATGGTCAGAGCGAGCGGACCATTCAGACATTAGAGGATATGTTGAGGGCATGCGTGCTAGACTTCGGTGGTAGTTGGGATACCTATCTTCCCTTGGCTGAGTTCTCGTACAACAACAGCTACCACGCGAGTATTGACCGTCCCCCATTCAAGATGTTGTATGGACGGAGGTGCAGGACCCCGATATGTTGGGGTGAAGTTGGCCAGAGGATCATGGGGAGCACCGAGGTGGTGCTCAAGACGACCGAGAGGATCCAGCAGGTTCGAAGCAGGCTTCAGACTGCACAGAGTCGGCAGAAAAGTTACGTCGACAAGCGTCGATCAGACCTGGAGTTCCTGGTCGAGGATATAGTTCTCCTGAAAGTGTCGCCTTGGAAAGGCGTCATTCGATGCAGAAAGCGGGGCAAGTTGGGTCCGAGATACATTGGTCAGTTCAGGGTTGTAGCCCGGGTGGGCAAGGTGGCATATAGGCTGGATCTGCCACCTGAACTCAATCAGATCCACAGCACCTTCCATGTAACCCAGCTGCGGAAGTGCCTAGTGGATGATTCAGTGGTGGTGCCGCTAGAGGATATACAGGTTGATGACAGCCTAAATTACATTGAGCGCCCAGTCGCAATCCTCGACCGGAAGTCGAAGGATCTGAGGAACAAGAGGGTGGAATTAGTAAAGGTTAAATGGCAGCACAGAAAGGGTTCGGAATGGACTAGGGAGCCGGTGGAAGAAATGATGCAGCATTACCCTGAGCTGTTTCAGGATCGAGCAGCAGACTTCGAGGACGAAGTCTAAAATAAGTTGGGGAGATTTATAGCACCTGGTTCCTGGTACGTAAAATTTATCTAAGTATTTTGCATTTTTGGCCTTGGACTCGGTGAGTTGTAGGCTTGACTCTCTGAGTAGAGATGGGTTTGGGAGCACGTTTAAGTTGGCGACTCGACGAGTCCACATTCGGGACTCGGCGAGTCCCCGCTGTCTGATGAAACCCTAAATTTCAAGGGTTTTCACCATATTCAAACCAACCTTATGCGCACCAACCTCGCCCCCTTCACCCTCAAAGCTCCCAACATCGTTCAAACCCTTATTCCTTGTGAGATTGAAGTGCGTTGGTGTGTTTCTTGAAGATTTTGAGAGAAAAGAAGAGTAGATCAAGAAGAGAAGAAGGAGGCCAGGCATTTTGGTGTTATCTCAGTGATTTCCTTGAGGTATAACTCAGTTTCCCTCTGTTTTCATGCTTATATTCCTTTGTAGCTCCATTAAAGTCCTTCTTGAGCCATTTCCAAGCTTGATTACGAATTAGGGTTTGTAATAAGTTGATTAACCCTTAGATCTAGGCATGATTGAGCTCCAGGAGCTTAGATCTACTGCCTTTATGGAGCCATATTGCATGAAAGCCCTAGATCTACTCTTTTTGTGCATTTTGAGCCCTAAAACCTTCATTGGTGTTTATTTACACGTAAAGTTGGAAACTTTACGTGTTAATCAGGTCCTAGAAACCCAGATCTATGTATGGCATGAGCTGGATTCGAGCAAAATCGAATATTTAGTGGTTGCATGCAAAAGACTCGGCGAGTTGTTCATCAGACTCGGTGAGTCGAGTCGCGAGTCCCCGAGTTTTCCCTTTTTGTGTTTACGGAGTGGAGTAGTGAGTCATGGGGTGTGACTCAGTGAGTTGGAAGCTAGACTCACCCATGAAGGAACTCGGCGAGTCAATGCCCTGACTCGGCGAGTCCAAGGAAATCTTCTTGCCTCAAGAACAGACTCGGCGAGTTGTTCATACAACTCGGTGAGTCTCAGCATAGCATGTTCTTCGGATGAAGATGAACTCGACGAGTTGTTCATACAACTCGGTGAGTAGGATGAACGACTTGGACTTTGGGTTAGAAGGAAAACTCGTCGAGTCAATGCATAACTCGACGAGTAGAGGTGGAAGTATGGTCAATCAAATGAGTAGGGACTCGGCGAGTTGGTGAGCCAACTCGGCGAGTCGGGTCAACTGGAATATGAATTTGACTATGACACTTGGTTTGGTTAGGGCTAAATGGTCATTTTACCCTGAGGTCGGTTAGCAGTATTTGACTAAGTGTTTTGTGGGAATTATAGCCGGAGGATTTCCGAGGCAACACCAACAGAAGACAGTCAGTTCCCACACAGACCAGTAGCTACTTTTCGAGGTGAGTTTCCTTCCAGTAGGAACGGGTCTAAGGCACCAAGGTCGGCCTGTATAGACGATATGATAGGTTCGAAGTGTGGGCAGAGCCCGTATCTCTTAGTTGAGTCTGATGATGCTATATGCTAGCATGGTAGAATTGTTTATACTTGTTGTCTGTGTGATACTTGTATGTTATGGTTTAGTATTGGAGTGTGGGCGAGGACCGTATCTCCTAGATAGCGGAGTGTGGTCGAGGCCCATATCTCCTAGATAGCGGAGTGTAGGCGAGGCCCGTATCTCCTAGATAGCGGAGTGTGGGCGAGGCCCATTTCTCCTAGATAGCGGAGTGTGGGCGAGGCCCGTATCTCCCAGTTAGCGGAGTGTAGGCGAGGCCCGTATCTCCTTGAGTGTGGGCGAGGCTCGTATCTCCTAGTTGTTCATTATATGATTGTATGGTATGTGGTATTATGGGGGAACTCACTAAGCTTCATGCTTACAGTTTTCGGTTTTGGTTTCAGGTACCTCTTCTTCGAAGGGGAAGGAGCTGGCACGGTAACGGCCCATCACACACATGCCTTGTATTCCGCACTATGAGATCCTCCTGGGAATTTTTGCTCTGATGATATTATGTTTTTATAAAATGTTTTTCAAGACATTCGATAACTTTTATGAAATGATATGATCGGTGAACGTTATATTTCTAATGGTTGCTAAGTAGATGCTTTAAAAATGAAATTTCGCATGCAGCGCACAGGTGTTCCTTCTCAAATTTGAGAAAGGGAAGACCTCGTACATGATCACCGATAACCAATTTATTGATATCTTTAAAGTTGATATGTGAGAGTCTTCGGTGCCAGAGCCAACTTTCGTCAGAGTTCGCTTTTAACAAAAGACATACATCTGTCTATCCTCGAATTGGGTTAAGATTTAGAGGATACATCTCTCCTTTTCGCTTGGATTGTAACAGAACAGTCTTTGTCTTCTTTTCAACAATCTTAGAGTCTTTGTCATCGAATGAAACTTTCAAGCCAGTTCCCACGATTAGTTGAGATACGCATATGAGATTGTGTTGTAATCCCTCTACATATGCTACCTTCCGGATTGAGAAATCTCCGTTTGTAATCATTTTGTAGCCTTTGATAGCGCCATATGAATTATTCCCGTATTTGACACATCCACCATCCTTAAGGGACCGAAACTCCCTTAGGTCTTCCCTCCTTCTTTTCATGTGACGTGAGCAACCACTATCAATGTACCATTTGTCATCGAACTGCTCGTCACTTATAACCTGCAAGAATTAAGCAGATTTAGGAACCCAAAGTTTCTTGGGTCCTCGTGAGCCTTTTACAGGACAAGGAATTGCAACAGAAAGATCAACCATATATGTTCTTTTTATTAACGTGGTTTCATCTTTTCTTTTGATGTTAAAAACTTTGATTTTGTTATTTTCTTGAATTGGTTTAATTAAAAATGACTTTTTTTTGCTTTGATTTTTAGTTGAGCTTGTCTTTAGATTCCTAGGGTTAGCTAACATCTTCTTGGTATGAACTTCAGGGTGCGAGACTAGCTTTCCCTTTCCTTTGATATCCATGACTGGGTTGGGCTTTGGTTGTTGATTGACTTTAGGACCGAAGCTGGTCTTTCAGTTCATATTTATTCTAGATTCAACACCAAAACGGTTTCTTTGGTTTGCTTGGCTTCAAGATTGACAGTGAGTGCATGGACCTTTGTTCTTCTGAGGGCTTGCTTTTGCATGTGGATTCGACACTTTTGGAGCGTAATTAGCATTTTGAGAATTCCAGAACTGCTTTCTCTCTTTGATATTCTTTTGGTACCTTCTGTTCCTTTGACGTGTTCGCTCAGCAAGCTGTTTTTGGGATTTGTGAATGTTTGCCTTTGGTTTTGGTTCATCTTCACGAGCTTCGCTTGGAGATGATTCTTTAGATGCCTTTTCTGTTTTGCCTTGAATTTCTTTAGTACTGCTTGTACTTGTCTTATCAAAGCTTGACGGCTTGTTGAGAGGTTTGGCCACATATCTACCCTTGACTCTCCACGAGGTTTGCTCCGACATACCTACTGTTTTGTCTACATTATCAATGGGAGCTGACCAGAAAAAGTTATCACACCCATCAGTATTGTCTTCATCTACTAAAGAAGTCAGTTCAACTGTTTGCTTCTTGGTAACTCCAATGGTGGCATAGACTTGATTCGGTACCGTTTGCACCTTTTTGAATACCACATCCTTTTCTTTAAGGACTTTGGACTTGTCCTTGGAAATACGAGTGAAAGCAACTGAGTTTTCAGATATGAGAGGTTTTGCTGGTTTGGGTTCGCTTTTGAGGAATTCAGAGCAGTCAACCTCATCCTCTACAAAAATTTCACTCATATCAGTGTCCTCATCAAATTCAGAAGAATTTTTCACATTCATGTTATTTTCTGAACTTAATTTGGTACTCAATGAGTCAAATTTTTGCATGGTTTCGATCTTTATGTTCAATTTGTCATTTTCGTCCAATAAATTCCTAAGCAGGTCGTTATGGTCTTTGGACTTTATAAAGGACTCAATTTTGTCCAGACCAATCTAGTAAGCATCTAAAACCTCATCCGATGATAAAATAGATTCATAATTGTAGCGATCTACATCCACTTCATCCTCCTTAAATTCAAAAAATGGCAAGATCATTTTCTGAACCCTTTTACCAATATCACAATTCAGGTGTAGCTGAGTAATATTAGTGTAAAGACGTTTAGCTATTAAAAAATATATTTTGTTTTTTTTTAAACTTCAAATTCTCTCGTTGTAAATAAATCAACCCATCTCTCGTTCTAATTAAATCTAACTCCGTCTTCTCGATCCACATCCTTCACTCCTCACTCTTGGATGTCGCCCTGCTAAGTTGATCGGTTAAGTTAGCATTTGTGAGGCGTGTTTGCATTAGACTTCCACTTAAACTAGAAAACTTAAATTTTAATTCGTTTAATTCCCTTTCATAGTTTGTTACAGGTATTTTAAGTGATTCAAGAATGGATTGTACCTTCTTGATCAACTGATCGCAGTCGTTGATCCTTTCGCTCACAGGCTTGGCTGCGAAACACTTATCCTCCTTTTGATTCGCCTCATCATGCTCACCTTCGGTTGTATAGTCCCTCATCTGTGACACTCTAGCTGTCACCATCAGGCATCTTCCGGCAAACTCGGCACTATCTTCTTTCACCATAAATGCCTTGCCATGTGTGGGTTTACGTACCTCTTCATCTTTAGAGTCTGTAGACCAGACCTCCACGCCACCGAACTCATCATCAACAACATTCTCCCGAACAATCAAAGCATTCATAGAATAGTTAGTAGCTTTCTTCTTCTTTATCTCCTCCAGCTTGCGCATATGATATGCTTGTGCTGCATGGGCTTACCAGACGACAGGTATCAGACTGCAATGCAAATCTAATCATTCTCATGGCCTTAACGTTACATAACAACTTTTCTTTTTCGTCTTGAGGAATCTTTTCCACATCAGTTAAGAGTTGGTTGTACTCCTTTTGAGTCTTTATGGTTCTATTTGTTCCAGAATGAAAAAATGGACCCAATGTTATTGCTTCCCATATAAGATAACCGTTGTCTTCAGAACCGATGACATAGTCTTCAAAGTGATGCGTCCAAACTTCATAATCTTGAGTGTAAAGAATATGGATTCTAGTTGTGGATCCAATTTTGTTTGAGATATTGATCGGATTGGTTTGTGAATCATCGAGAGACATGATAAACTTTTTCAGATATCTGCTAAGAATCAGACTTGTAAAAATTGAATTAGGGTTTTATCAAAAGCAAGAAACAGCGTCAATGAAGATATGACAGCTCCTATAGATTCGATAAAAGCGGAAACCCTAGAATCGTTCTTCCAATAGAAGAGATGCGTATTTTTTACACAGTCTCCTGTTCTGATACCAATTGATGAGAATAACTTTCTCTTAGATCGATCGATTCAAGCAGATATTAAAGGATAATGACAAGAATAGAAAACGATAAACACAAAGATGAATCAAACGTGTGTCAAATGATTAATATGCTCTATCTCAGAAGAATTCAATGTGAATTGTTACTGTAGAGATAGGATAGGGTTACGGTAGATAAGCAAAGTAATAATCAAGAAAAGTGTTCTCTACATAATGCATGCATGCACTATATATACTAAACCCTAAACAAATCACGGCTGGACAGGCCCAGACCGAGAATACTAATGGACCAAACTACAAGGCCCAATGACGCAATCTTCTTGGACTCAACAAATATCTTTTCTTTCATCATTTTATATAATGAGATGAAATGGAAATATATATGAAATTATGGTATCTTAATGAATATTCAGGTGAATTTCAAACTGGATTAAGCAAGCATTGAATTCAAATTGTTACATGTCTAATTACGTCTCATGATGAACTATAACACATACGACACTTGCAACGCAGAAATGAAGAAACATGATTCTAGTACTCCATTATACAACCACCTATAGAAAATGCCTTCCCAACAGTGGTTATCTCCGGTAGTGATTGATGGTTTCGATGTGATTTGTGGGAGGAGGCGGTGTTGGGCTGAAGGCAAGATCGAAGTTGGGTGTCATTGGTTTTTAGCGTGAATAAGTGCAGCATATGGACTAGGTGTGACAACCCGTTATTTTTCAATCTTGTAAAAGTCAAACAAAGTCAACAAAGGTCAAACATATCTAATAAAAGTCAAACTTGTTGTTTTATTAATTTATTTAGTTAAATTAATAAGTCTTCTTATGCAAAAACCTTTTATATTAAGTGTTGTAAAATTTTGAATTTAGAAGAAACTCAAACTAAGAAGTCTCGCATAGGAGCCTTCCCACCGAAAACCCTCAGATTGGCTCCTTCCCTCGCACTGAAAATCCTTTACGACCTCAAACCTACGAGACTACTCCTTCGGACTGCAAACGTATTTTTGACCAAAAACCCTTCGGACCGCAATCCTCGCATGATTCTCATTCTTGGCCAAAAACATGCCAAGTCTATCCACTTTACGAGATTCAAGGCACTTCACACTTCCCAACCAAGGTGTCCCATCACCATTTCAGCCTTATGTATATAGTGGGACTGAAATCATCCCTTCATTCTACACCTTCCAGCCGAAAACTCACCCTTTTCTCTCAAGAACACAAAGAAAAAAACCCACCTTTCTCTCTCAACTATCATCCGAAGGCGCCAATAGTCAGAAGGAGTACTCAGGTCGTAGAGTCAAAGCATTTACTATGACAATACATTCACATATGTCCACACATATCAAAGAGGATCAGCAGGAAGCCTTGAAATCAACGAATGTGGCAGGTGAAGCCTTAAGAGGGATGGATAAGAACATAGAAGTCAAGGGTGACGAAGTCCATTATCTCATGAATTGGATCTGGACACCGAAGTTTGATGGGTTCAGAGACATTGTCATGAACGAATCCCGCAATACTCGATACTCTATTCATCCAGGTTCAGACAAGATGTATCTGTACCTCAAGAAATTATATTGGTGGCCAAACATGAAAGCAGAAATTGCTACCTTCATGGGCAAGTGTCTTACTTACGCCAAGGTTAAGGTAGAATATCAAAATCACTCACGTTTACTACAACAACCAAAGATACCCTAGTGGAAATGGGAACGGAGTACAATGGATTTCATAACCAAGTTAACCAAGACAACGGGTAGCCTCGATACCATTTGGGGTATCGTTGACATCTTACTCAAGTATGCGCACTTCCTGCCAATTAAAGAGACTGACAAAATTTAGAAACTGATCAGAACCTACATTTGAGATATTGTGTGACTACATGGTGTGCCCATATCTATTATCTCTGACAGAGAGAGTAGATTCAACTCAAGGTTCTGGAAGGCGTTACAAAAATCCCTAGGAACTAGGTTGGACATAAGTACAGCCTACCATCCACAAACTGACGGGCAAACTGAGAGAATAATTCAAACATTAGAAGACATGTTGAGAGCTTGTGTGATCGACTTTGGTAAATCGTGGGATATCCATTTCCCATTAGTCGAGTTTTCATACAACAACAGCTACCATACCAGTATCAAAGTTGCTCCATTCGAAGCACTCTATGGCCGGAAGTGCAGATCCCCTATGTGTTGGGCTGAAGTGGGTGACATGCAGCTAGCTAAAGGACAAGTTCCTAAAAGAACTCTCAATAGCCCGAAAATCATCAGAGAGACGACTAAAAAGATTGTTCAGATTCGTGAACGATTGAAAGAAATGTCTATCTGATGAGACTCTTTTGATCCCACTCGACGAAATCGAGATCAATGAGAGCATCAACTTCATGGAAGAACCTGTAGAAATCATGGATAAGGATGTTAAACAAACCAAACAAAGTCGTATACCCATGGTGAAGGTTCGCTGGAATGCCAAGCAGGGACTTGAATTCACTTGGGAGCGGGAAGATCAAATGAAACAAAAGTACCCCCACCTTTTTTCCTAGTCCAAGTGTATCACTTTAGACTTAATTTCGGGACGAAATTCCCTTTAACGTGGGGATGATGTGACAACCCGTTATTTTTCAATCTTGTAAAGGTCAACCAAATTCAAAAAAGGTCAAACATATCTAATAAAAGTCAAACTTGTTGTTATGTTAATTTATTTAGTTAATTTAATAAGTCTTACTATGAAAAAGCCTTTTATATTAAGTGTTGTAAAAATTGGAATTTAAAAGACATTCAAACTAAGAAGTCTCGCATAGGAGCCTTCCCATCGAAAACCCTCGGATTGACCCCTTCCCTCGTACTGAAAATCCTTTTCAACTGCAAACATGCGAGACTACTCCTTCAGACCGCAAACGTATTTTCAGCAGAAAACCCTTCGGACCGAAATCCTCGCATGATTCTCGTTCTCGGCTAAAAACATCCAAAGCCTATCCACTTTACGAGATTCAAGGCACTTCACACTTCCCAACCAAGGTGTCCTATCATGAATTCGGCCTTATATATATATATATATATATATATATATATATATATATATATATATATATATATATATATATATATATATAGGGGGCCAAAATCATCCCTTCATTCTACACCTTCCAACTGGAAACTCACTCTTTTCTCTCAAGAACACAAACCGAAAACCCACCTTTCTCTCTCAACTATCATCTGAAGATCACTTGAATCTTCATAGGATCATACCGAGTTCTTCAAGTGTTCTTCATACCATCAAGCAATCATCATTCCATCTCCTTAATCCCAACCGAAAACACCTTGATCCTCTTGGTTTCACCAAGACACCACTTGATCATCAAGTGACCGAAAACCCTTGGGTGGCCAAAAACTCCTAACAGCTTCACGGTTCACCTCTAATCCTTCCATTTTGTAAGTGATTCTTACATCTTAGGCTATTCCATAACATGTTTATCACTATATTTGCTAATTATATACATACATATGCGTGAAATGCTATTAGGACTCGATTTTGTTATGGGATTTAACTTGTGGAATTTACTCTATTACTCCGTATCTTCACTCGAACACTCACATAAAGTGAGTTCATACCCCTATGTTTTACCATTTTAAATGCTTTTAAGGGGAGAATACAAGTAGAACACAAAATATTTGTGTTAACACTCACATGCGATTAAAAACCAGTTTTAAGACATTAATGCTTTTATAAATTTATTAAACTATTTTAAACTTTTTTCAAACTCTTAAATTGTTGTTTTTATCAAGCCATGTTCATATATATCTTTATGTATAATTAGGATTTAACAGATTTAGGACTATTGCTTTTAACTTGAATCATGTTCCTTGTTTGGTTGTGGGCTTAGGGTAGGATCACCAGTCTGATTGTCGGTTAACCCTTAACTATACATGCAAAGTATATATATGAGTATTAAACTTATTTCAATAACATTGTAAATCAGTTCAGTACAAAAAAAAAACAGTTGGAAACTATAATAGGTATAATTTTCAGATCCGTTCACACTATTATCTAGCTTAATAATACATTACATGTATCCATTACATAAGTACAAATTACTTTTCATTGCAAGTACATTATTCATTTACAAGAAAAGGAAGACATATACATACTATACGTAAACGAGTTAATACTAGAATGTGAGATACTACATGGTACTTAGTAAGATCCTTAATAATTCATGTTTTATAACCAGAGTCTCCTTGAGGGAGAGCGTGAATATGTGTATAGATCTATACGGGACTGACAATCTCGCACCTTGGCTGTTAGCTACAGTTGGGACCGGCAGGTGTACGGGTGACAAATGTCATAATTTTTCGATGCCTAAAGAACATCGTGTAGAATACTAGTCAATTAAGCGTGGTTATAATCTCATTCACATTAAGCATTAACTAATCAATTCGGTTTACAAGACAAACATTACTTCAGTGATTTTATTTTAAGTAATAAGGATACCTATCATTATTTTCCAAAACTATTACACTATGGAGTTCATACAAGTGTAGTACACTATTTCCTATCAAAGAAAACATACATTTATGGAAAACACACACCCGCACTATTTCAGCGTACAATAACATACAAACATTTTGGTCTTAAGGCCTAAGACTGCTTTTCATTTAAAAAGAGAAAATATGGGATTTTCTGGGGAACATACTATCATTTTCAAGGAACAAATACAATCATCAAATACTAAATGCTTATGAACTCACCAACTTAAATATTGATACTCCCTTTTCAAAATAACTTGTATTCTCAGGGAACCAGTAGACAGGTACACTCACCCAGGTTTTTTAGAAGACTGGGCTTATTCAAGACTATGCTTTTATTTTACTATACATTTTTGGTGTCTTATAAACAATACACAGATGACACATGTAGTAGCAATATTTTAAATACAATGGATGTTGTTTCTTGTTTTACTATTATGAAATTGTTATGATATTGTACATTACGTCCTCTGCCCCCGAACATTTCTGCCGTTCCGGTTTTGGGGTGTGACAGATTGGTAGCAGAGAATTGTTTATAGTGAAGTAAGTATATCAAACCATCAAGCATATACAAACTATAAATGCGATGGGGCTGAAGCGCTCTGACTAAAAGTATACTTTTAAAATCCGAGTATTTTAATAAAAAGTATACTAACATACATGCATATGTACTAGATCAGTATTATAACTATAACAAAACAAAAGTATTATGATTGTTGAACAGCACGAGTAGACCTTGGTATATATATAATCATGTATGGGATTGATATAGCTTGATCAACTATATATATTCGATAGGTGATTAGCATATGCCTAGGAGTGGTCGTGGTGTTCTAACAAGTCTAAAAACTCACCAAACCCTACTATCAAGGAACATTAGATCATAGCATAGATTTAAATACTATAGGAGTATTTATAACTATCACACCCCCAAAACCCGAACGGCGGAAACGTTCGGGGGCGGAGGACGTCGTGTACAGTATCACAACAATGCATAATAGTAAACAAGCAACAACATCATCCATTGCATTAATAATATAATTTTAATACAAGTGTGTTCTGTATAGTTTATAAAACACCAAAAATATGAATCAAAATAGGAGATGAGTCTTGAACGTCTCCATCTTCTCAAAACCTGGCATCGGTACCTGTCTACTAATGACCTGAGAATACAAGTTATTTTGAAAGTGTAGATCAGCATTAAAGCTGGTGAGGTCATAAGTATTTTAATGTCGTTGCTTGTATGAAAGTGTTTGTAAATGTTTGATATAAATGTTTGTAAGAGTTTGTAGTAAATGTTTGTATCTCCTAGAAAATCCTATATTTTCTACTAAAAGTAACCTTCTACCAAGGCCCAAATGTTCTGTGTGTTGTGTTGTTTGTAAAAGAATATATTTCCCAAGTATGACTATCATTACCAATATCTAGTTTACATTACCGTTTATGTGAGAAGATCACAATGTGAGTGCAATGGAAAAATAACAGTGTACAGTAGTATTGTATGTAAGTGACTACCAATGTACTAACTACCTTAAATCAGTTTGTTAATTAAGGTAAAATGTGATACGATTGTAACCACACTTGATCGACTAGTATAACACGATGCTCTAAGCCGTCGAAATGGTATGACATTAGTCACCCGTAGACCTTCAGGTCCCACTATAGCTAGCTGCAAGGTGTAGGATAGTTAATCCCGTATAGATCTATACACCAACTCACGCTCTCCCCCCAGGAGACTCTGGTTGCAAAACGTGACATGGCAGTAGATTGACATGCCATGAAGTAGTGGCTCACATTAATATTATAGTGTTCTAGTGTTTGTATAGTATATTCTAGTGTATTGTATGTTCTCTCTGTACTAGTGTAGTGTATGTTTTTTGTATAGTGTAGTGTATGTTCTCTTTGTTTCTCATCATAGTATGTTCTCTTGTATACTGTAGTGTATTGTATGTTCTCTTAGTTTCTCATCATAGTATGTTCTTTCTGTTTCTCATAATAGTAAATTTGTATTGACTCAAGAATGAACTGACTCTTCTATGTTTCATTGTACTAGAAATAGCGAGTAGTGATTTCCTAAACTATACCTATTATAGTTTACTAGTAGTGTTGTTTGTATGAATGAACATGTTTGTACACCTTTGCTACCAAAAGGTATTGAACTGAATGTAGAAAAATAATATCCATATATATACACATAATATATAACTAAGATTCAAACGACCGTCGGACAAACAACCAAATACCCTAAGTCCACAACCAAACAAGGAACATGAAATAAGGCGAGTTATCAGTCCTAAGTCCTTTCAAACCTACTTATATAACTATATCTATATAGTCATGATTTTGACAATATATAAGTTTGAAAGAGTTTAATAAGGAGTTTTGCATGTAAAAAGTTTGTAAAACGATTTGAAGTAGTTTGTTTTATAACACAGTTTAAAGTATAGTAAATCCATAAGTTTGATAGTTATTAATCACATGTGATTGATATCATAACCATAATGTTTCAAATTGTATTCCCCCCTCCATAAAAGCATTCAAAATCATTTAAAAGATAAGTTAACGGCTATAAACTCACCTGTAGTGAGTGGTTTGGATGAACGAGTGGTATAGGATGTTTAGTGTCAAGTGAAGACTTGAGCACACACACGGATCCTATTTAGCATATAATGACACATATACGCATCTAATTAGTATTTAGACAACTAATAATGTAAGGAACACATCCTAGGACTTAGGAAACACTTAGATTGAAGTATTAGAAGTATAGAGGGTTTCATCTAAGGGGTGTATGGCCACACAATGGTGTTTACGGCCATGGAGTTCATGGCCTTAGGAGTTCACAGCCATAGATTTTACGGTCTCATGAGTTTACGTCGTAAAATCATGATGATTTGTGCCAAATAGTGTTCTAAGGTCCTAAGAACCACAAGGAAGTGTTCTAGACTCAAGACCAAGCCTTAGGAAGGAGTTATAGTCCATATGCACCTCTAACTAGGGTTTACGGCCAATGGAGATGCTATTGTCCGTAAACACCTCTTGTTCTTGGGAAATGGATTATTTCAAGGCTTTTAACATATGTTTCAACTAGATAACAAGTATAGGTAAGTAATACTTACGATATAGAAGCTAAAAAGGTTGATTTTGGACCAAATCACTAGTATGTTCTTGGTGTTCTTGATGATCTAACACAAAAGATGATGTTAATGGATGGAATCAATGGGTTATGCTAGTTAAGAAGATGTAGTAACTAGACAAGGGATAAAGCATTTACATCTTTGAAGGAAACTGAAGATCCTTGATGATAGTTGAGAGCAAAACCCGATTTCTTGGCTTGGAAATGGTAAAAATGTTAGAAAATGGCCAAGTATCATATATATAGCCTAGAGTTTACGGCCATCATGAGTTTACAGCCGTAAACTCATGTGCCATGGTCGTAAACTCCTCATAAAGGGGGTTTATGGCTTGTTTGTTGGTTTTGAACTTCATTTGAAACATCCTAACACTTAACCCTTTGATGTACTAGGCTTAGAATGCTTAAACAGACTCTAAACAGTGCTAAAAGTTAGTAGAAACAAGTCTGCCTTTGACTGAATTGAATGGTTGTACAAGATAGAAATTTCAAGTTGTCACATCATCCCCCCGTTTGAGAGAATTTCGTCCCGAAATTAGAGTTTAAACAATTAAGCTATTACAAATAACTAAGCAAAAAGATGAGGATATTTCAATTTCATTTGATCCTCGCGCTCCCAAGTGAATTCAAGTCCTCACTTGGCATTCCAGCGAACCTTCACTATCGGGATACTACTTTCCTTCGTTTTCTTGACCTCTCGGTCCATGATCTCTACAGGTTCTTCCACGAAGTTGAGGCTCTCGTTGATCTCGATCTCGTCGAGTGGGATTGCAAGAGTCTCGTCAGATAGACACTATTTTCAAGTTTGAGACGTGGAAAGTAGAATGTACGTTATTGAGTTCGCGAGGTAGTTTGAGTTTGTAAGCTACAGGGCTGATTCTAGCGAGAATCTCGAAAGGCCCTACGTATCTTGGATTTAGCTTTCCACGCTTTCCGAAGCGTATCAACCCCTTCCAGGGTGAGACCTTCAATAGAACACGGTTGCCAACCTGGAATTCCAAAGGTTTCCTTCTCTTGTCTGCGTAGCTAACTGTGTATCGCCCACCTCAAACCATCACAGAGGGGATCTACACTTACGGCCATAAAGGGCTTCAAATGGAGCATCCTTTATGCTCGTGTGATAACTATTATTGTAGGAGAACTCGACAAGGGGTAGATGGATATCCCATGTCTTTCCAAATCCTATCACACAGGCTCGCAACATATCTTCCAAAGTTTCAATACTCCTCTCACTTTGTCCATCGGTTTGCGGATGGTAGGCTGTACTCATGTCCAGCCTAGCTCCTATGGAACTTTGTAGCGACTGCCAAAACCTTGAAGTGAATCTACTATCTCTATCATAGATAATGGATATAGTAACACCATGCAGTCATACGATCTCCTTGATCTAGGTTCTAGTTAGCTTCTCCATCTTGTCAGTTTCTTTGATGGGCAGGAAGTGTGCAGACTTGGTTAACCTGTCTACGATCACCCAAATGGTATCGAGACTACCCGTTGTCATGGGCAACTTGGTTATGAAGTCCATTGTGATCCGCTCCCACTTCCATTTAGGTACCTCCGGTTGTTGAAGTAAACCTGATGGTTTCTGGTATTCGACCTTAACCTTTGCGCAAGTAAGGCACTTACTCACGAAGGTAGCAATCTCTGCTTTCATGTTAGGCCACTAGTATATCTTTTTAAGATCTAGATACATCTTATCTGAACCTGGGTGGACAGAATATCGAGTGTTGTGCGCTTCTGTCATGACCAAGTCTCTGAAACCACCTTGTTTCGGTGTCTAGATCCGATCCATGAGATATAAAGTTCCGCCATCCTTGACTTCCAAGTTCTTATCCATTCCTCTCAGGGATTCACTCGCCACATTTTAAGGTTTCAAAGCTTTGAGTTGAGCCTCCTTAATTTGTGTGGAAAAGTGTGAATGGATAGTCATAGTCAATGATTTGACTCTACGACCAGAGTATTCTTTCCAACTTAGGGCGCTAGCTACTACATTGGCCTTGCAGGGATGATAATGAATTTCGCATTCGTAATCATTGAGTAGTTCAACCCACCGTTGTTATCTCATGTTGAGCTCTTTCTAGTCGAATATGTGTTGTAGGCTCTTGTGGTCTGTAAAGATAGTGCTTTTTGTACCATACAGCTAGTGTCTCTAGATCTTCATAGCAAACACTACTTTGCCTAACTCAAGATCATGTGTGGTGTAGTTGACCTCGTGCGTCTTCAGCTGTCTTGAGGCATAGGCGATGACCTTACCTCGTTGCATCAGAACACAGTCAAGCCCTTGATTTGATGCATCACAATAGACCAGGAAGTCTTCTATTCCTTCTGGGAGGGATAGTATCGGTGTGGTGGATAAGGCTCGTTTCATCGTTTGGAACACTTTCTCTTGTTTCTCTTCCCAGTCAAAGACCAATCCTTTCTAGGTAAATGTAGTGAGCGGTTCGTGGTCCTAGAGAAGTTCTAAATGAACTTGTGATAAGAGCCAGCGAGGCTTAGAAATTGGCGAATTTCTGTAGGCGTCTTCGGTGCTGACCAGTTCTCAATGGCCTTTATTTTGGAAGGGTCCACATGAGTTCCCTCTTCACTAACAACTTAACCTAGGAATTCGACTCTTTGAATCCAAAACTCGCATTTGGAGAACTTCCCATAGAGCTTCTTTGATCGTAATGTTTCCAAGATCTGACGTAGATGCTTACTATACTCATCCTTACTACAAGAGTAGATAAGTATGTCATCAATGAATACAATGACGAACTGGTCCAAGTAAGGACGGCATACCCTATTCATTAAATCCGTTATTACTACAGGCACATTAGTCAATTCAAATGGCATCACTACAAACTCATAGTGTCCATAACGAGTTCGGAAGGCTGTCTTCAGAACATTTTCCTCTAACACTCGTAATTGGTGATACTCAGACCTTAGATCTATCTTTGAAAAGTAATTCTCCCCTTGCAGTTGGTTGAACAAATCGTCTATGCGAGGCAGAGGGTAAGGATTCTTAACAGTAAGCTTGTTTAGTTCTCTGTAGTTGATGCACATATGAAACGATCCGTCTTTCTTCTTCATGAACAAGACCGGAGCTCCCCATGGTGAGAAGTTTGGTCTAATAAACTTGCTGAGCAGCTCTGTAACACCCAAATTTTCAAATAATTTTTCACATCTAAAAACACACTTTGATTCATAATTGTTATATAAATATCATTGTATCACATAATCAGTTCATAACTTCACATCCCAAGATCATAAAAAAATGCAAAAGCTCCTCATGTGTGTACTGATCAAGCCGTCGCCTTCCCGCGATCCTCACTGGTACCTGAAACACATAACACAACATTGTAAGCATAAATGCTTAGTGAGTTCCCAAAAATACCACACACAACACATATTAGCCACTCGAGGCTATAACTCTGTTTGACCCTCTTGTCAATGTGTCTCAGTGGGACCCTCCAGTCCCATAACTCTGTGGGCCCTCTGGCCCTAACTCTATGGACCTTCCCGTCCTAACTCTAAAGACTCTATAACATACATAGCATAAATCACATAGAAATCACATCATGCAAAAGCATACAAAATACACTGTCACATAACTCTAATTACCATTCTAGGTAAAGTATAGTGAGAAGACTCACCTCCGGTAACTCGGTAATCTCGAACTCTGTAAAATCGGGTCTAGCCTCCGCCTAATCATATGAAATAAACACTCTAAATCAATACATCTCTCAAGGCTAAAATATTCCCTCTCTTAGTACTCTCAGAAGGGTAAAAGACCATTTTACCCCTCTCATGGTTCAAAGACCCTAAAGTTGACCAAACCCTAAAAGTGAACAAAAGTCAACTCTCCGGGTTACGCTGGCGTACCAAACATGTACGTTGGGCGTACTCGGCGTCCTCATAGAAATGGGGTGCGCAACCCCTTACACTGCGCGTATTGGGATTACGCCCTGCGTAACTCCCAGTTTCAGACTCTAAGCTCTTGAGGTCTTAAACAGTTAAGACCCACGTCCAACTTCTAGATCTGACCATTTCTAAACCTCTTAATCCATAAAGTTGGTGACTTCGAGCCTTTGCATGGTTGGACAAATCACTAACACCCATAACATTCCATTACCCAACTCTAGAAAGCTCATAACTCAAGCATGACCTCATAACAGCGACCAAGATGGAAACTTTATGGATTTATAACACAAATATCACAAAAATGGGACAGATCTAGGTCCATGGAGTACATTACACTCATAAAGTCTCCACCTTTGGGACTTTTAAACCTAGAAATGGTCCATGCAACATGAAACCAAATAAAGAGGAAAGTTTTGAACTTTATACCTTTAGATGAAGCTCCTTTCTCTGTAGATCTCAGATCCAAACTTGCACTTCAAGCCCTAGCCTCAACAAGCTCTTTTCCTTCTTCTTCACGAAGACACCAAGACACTTTTAGCTCCAAAACACACACACTCAAGCTATGGACGATAGAAGGCTCTCTCTTAGGGTTTCACTCTCTGATATAGAGGCTGAGAAATAAGCCTTAGCATCCTTCAAATAGTGCACAAGCCAATCATTTAGGGTTTTCATCTGGACCCGTTATGCCCAGCGTAACCCTGGGTACGCCCAGCGTACCCAGGAGAGTCTGCGTCCAAAATAAGCGCATGACTACGCGCAGCGTACTCCCCAGTACGCCCAGCGTACTCATTTGCTTCAAGAACTCGCTCTCTCTCTCTCTCTCTCTCTCAAGGGACCACTCTTGACAACTTGACATAATGGAAGGGTTAAATAGCTTACCTGAATTTTGGGATGTTACAATTCTCCCCCACTAGAACCAGACTTCGCCCTCGAAGTCTCATGCCGAAAACAACTCTGGATGCTGCTCCCGCATCTCTGACTCTGGCTCCCAAGTCAGCTCGGACCCCTCTGATGCTGCCACTGGACCTGAACTAGAGGCACCTCCTTGTTCCTCAAAAGCATGACCTTCCGGTCCAAGATCACAATCTGCCTCTCAACATAATTTAGACCCGCGTCCACCTAGATATCCTCCAATGGCACCACTGTCGACTCGTCGGCTATACACTTCCTCAACTGAGACACGTGGAAGGTATCATGAATCTGGCTCAACTCCGCAGGTAGCTCCAATCAATAAGCTACCCTGCCAACCCTCGCAATCACCATAAACGGTCCAATGTACCGGGGCCCCAACTTTCCCCTTTTCCTGAATCGGATCGCTCCTTTCCAAGGAGACACTTTCAGGAGTATAAAATCACCAACCTGAAACTCGAGCTCGGATCGACGCCTATCCGTGTAACTCTTCTGGCTACTCTGGGCCGTCAGCGACCTCTGTCTAACCTGATGTATCTGATCTGCCGTCTGAAGCACTATCTCAGTGTTGCCCATCACTCGCTGCCCTACCTCTCCCCAACAAATGGGAGTCCGACACCTCCTCCCATACAATAACTCAAAGGGAGGCATACCAATGCTTGAATGGTGGCTGTTGTTATAGGAAAACTCAGCCAAAGGCAGATACGTGTCCCAACTCCCTCCAAAATCCAACACACATGCCCGAAGCATGTCCTCGAGCATCCGAATCGTCCGTTCACTCTGTCCGTCAGTCTGTGGGTGGTAAGCGGTACTGAAATGCAGCCTAGTACCTAACTCCTCAAGGAACTTCTTCCAGAACCTAGAAGTGAAACGCACATCTCGATCTGACACAATCGAGATCGGTACACCATGCCTCGATACCACCTCCCTCACATACACCTCTTTCAGTCTCTCTGCATAAGAGCTCTCACTGATAGCATGAAAATGAGCGCTCTGTGTCAGTCGGTCGACGATCACCCAAATTGCATCGACACCTCTCACAATCCTCAGCAATTTGGTGATAAAATCCATTGAAATTTGTTCCCACTTTCATTGGGGAACCTCAAGCGGCTGCAACTTGCCATGTAGACACTGGTGCTCGGCCTTAACCCTGGGATAGGTCAAGCACCTCTCTACAAACCACGATACATCCCTCTTCATACAGGGCCACCAATAATCTCTTTTCAGGTCCAAATACATCTTAGTGGCCCCGGGATGGATCGAAAACCTCGACCTGTACGCCTCCTCCATCAAAATGGCACGTGCCCCACCCTCAAATGGCACCCAAATCCGGCCATGGAAGGTCATAAGCCCCCGACTATCAACAATGAACTCAGATATCTGACCATCACCTGCTCTCGCTTGCGGTTCTCCGGTCTCATGGCCTCCACCTGGGCCTCACGAATGGTGTCCAACACCGGAGTCATCACTGTCAACCTCATACAAACATCTTGCAAAGGGAACTCTCTGCCCTGTGACTCAAGACATCGGCTACCACATTAGCCTTGCCCGGGTGGTATAGGATCTCACACTCATAATCCTTTACCACGTCCAACCATCTCCGCTGACGCATGTTCAGGTTGGACTGATCCATCAGATACTTCAAGCTCTTGTGGTCCGTGTATATGGTACACCGAACCCCATACAAATAGTGACGCCAGATCTTGAGGGCGAACACCACAACCCCCAACTCCATATCGTGAGTAGGATACCTCGTCTCATGAGGCTTCAGTTGCCTCGATACGTATGCTATTACACGCCCTCTCTACATCAACACCACACCTAGTCCCGATATCGATGCGTCACAATATACCACAAAGCCCTCCATTCCCTCAGGAAGGGCCAACACTGGGGGCTTCGCACAATCTCTGGCGAAGTGTCTCGAATCAGGCCTGCTGCTCCGGGCCCCAACTGAAAGCCACGCCCTTCCGGGTCAGCCTAGTGAGAGGAACAACAATCCTAGAGAAATCTTGGATGAATCTCCGATAATATCCGACCAACCCCAGGAAACTCCTGATCTCCGAAGGGGATCTCGGCACCTCCCAACTCATCATCGCCTCAATCTTGGCCGGATTGACCAATATCCTATTCTGGTTAACGAGGTGTCCTAGAAACTGGACCTCCCGTAACCAGAAATTACACTTGGAGAATTTGTCATAAAACCTCTCCGATATCATAACTCTGAGGATCTCCCTCAAGTGCTCCTCATGCTGCTCTCTGGACCTCAAATACACCAATATATCATCAATGAACATGATCACCGAACGATCCAACATCGGCCTGCACACCCTGTCCATGAGATCCATGAACGCTGCCGGTGTATTGGTGAGCCCGAAAGGCATCACCACGAACTCGTAATGCTCGTAACGAGTCCTAAACGCTGTCTTCTGGATATCCTCATCACGCACCCTCATCTGATGATATCAAGACCTCAAATCAATCTTGGAGAACCAAGACGCTCCCTGCAACTGATCGAACAAATCCTCGATCCTTGGTAAGGGGTAACGGTTCTTGACCGTCAGCTTGTTCAACTCTTGGTAATCAATGCACATCCGGTGTCAACCATCCTTTTTCTTGACAAAAAGGATCAGCGCTCCCTACAGCGAGCTACTCGGCCATATAAACCCTTTTCCTAGCAGCTCCTAAAGCTGTGAGGATAACTCCTACATCTTTAGAGGTGCAAGGCGATAGGGCGCCTTGGCGATAGGCGCTGCCCCCGGAACCAAATCGATACGTAACTCCACCTGTCTCTCGGGAGGCACACCCGACAACTCCTCGGGAAAAACATCTGGGAACTCATAAACTATCGGGACCTCATCGACCGACCTCGGTCTCTCTGCACCTACCCTCGTATACACCACATAAGCCACAAACCCACTACAGCCCTGCTGTAGACTCTGCCTCGCTCTCGCAGCTGAACAAAATGTTGACCCAGAAAGGGTACCCTAACCATAAACCGTAAGAACTCCCCCACTAGGGTCTCGTATGGTCACCAGCTGTCACTCGCAGTCGATAACCACTCCAAATCTGCTCATCCAGTCCATGCCCACAATGACACAAACATCTCCCATAGCAATCGGGACCAAATTAATCGAAAACTCGATGCCAAAAATCTCGAGTACACATCCTTGAATCACATCAGTGGCATACACTGCTCTCTCATCAGCTATGGAAACTCGCAAAGGTCGACTCAACGCCTCTCGACGAATATTGATGTGCTGACTAAAGGCTAATGACACAAAAGACCGACTCGCACCCGAGTCAAATAGCACCAAAACAGGTACAGAACACACAAGAAATGTACCTACGCATATCACAATATAAGCATAACACCACAATCTCAAAATAAACATATGAAAGAATACATACTAGCCGCAACATCGGGTGCTGCACGGACCTCCTCCGCTGTCAACTGGAAGGCTCTCCCGCGAGCGTTCGGCGCCTTGGCCTTCACCGGCCGACTCTCTGTAGCTCTAACAGCAGCAGGGACATATCCCTGAGAAGCTCCCTGAGCTGACCCTCGTAAATGCGGACACTCGGCCTTCCGGTGTCCGGTCTGGTTGCAGTGAAAACAAACTACAAACCCCTTGGGGCAATCCTTGGCCATGTGCCCCTCCTTGCCACACTTGTAGCAAGACACTGCTCTGCACAACCCCTCATGACTCTTGTCGCACTTGCCACAAGTGCAGCCCTTCTAGTTCTCTGATCTCGAATCGGTGGGCTTAGCCTGCTTGGTAGCCGGCTGGGACTGTGTCGGTCGTTGATCCCGCCCCTGAGACTCCGCCTCCTCCCTGGCCTAAGTCTTTAGCTCAATCTCCCTATTCCGAGCATTTTCCTAAAGCTAGGAAACTGTCTGGTACGTCGATTTCGTCATGAACTCGCGGATGTCTCTCCTCAAAATACTCAAATACCGACTCATACGTGCCTGCTCGGAAGACACGTGCTCAGGGCAAAACATCGCCCTCTCATGAAACATCCTGGTGATCACAGTAACATACTCAGTACCATGCTTGAGGGTCAATAACTCCTGGGACAAACGCTCCCCTTCCACAGGGGGAACGTACTCATCACGAAACATAGTGTTGAACCTCTCCCAGGTCACCGCAGCAAGCTCTGCAGAAGAATAGTGCGCTGACACAAACTTCCACCAGTCTTTCGCCCCCAAGCGAAGCTGGTTCAGTGTGAACTGAACTCTCAGATGCTCCGGACATGAACATGTGTAGAATCACCCCTCAATGTCATAGATCCACCTCATCGCGGCTATCGGATCCTGAGTCCCATCAAACTCTGGTGGCTTCGTGTTGCTGAACTCCCGGTACAGCAACGCGTCACCCCCCTGCGGCCTGGCAGTAGCAACGGTTGCAGTGGCTGCAGCATCAGTAAGAGCAGCATACCGCTCATCAAAAGTCTCAATCAGTGTGGTCTTGATAGACCCGAACATCTCTGGAATCTCAGCGCGGATGGCAGCAGCCACCTCATCATGAATCATCTGGCGGAGCTCCTCATTGCTCACACCCGCTCGCTAGTCCGTGGCCTGTGGCGTGTCCCAACCATGATGTTTCTCTGAAATACAAAACAATATATCAAAGACTCACTCGAGTGTACACACACTCGATATCCCAATCCTACTCAATCCCTGGTACCCTAAGGATTCTTACTTGGGCTGTGCACGGATCCGGTGTCTTCGGTAGTACGGGCCCGATACTACCGTCAACACCGCATCAATATTCAGCCCAAGTCCTCCTACTAGGATCCCAAGTCCCAAGTACTCTACTCTCTCTATGCATAGCCTACTCTCTAGCAGGTCTCTCATAAGCTCCTCGCTGCTATCTATTCACTCTCAAGCATCTCCTAGCAGCAAAATCCCTAGGCTAAAGCATCTCCTCGTTGCTATCTATTTTACTCTTGAGAAAAATTTTGTGAATTTTATTTTGAAAATCCCTCAAATCCTCAGTTTGAGTTCAGGTACACCCGAAGGTGCACCCAAATCCGTCAAACCAAGGCTCTGATACCAAGTTGTAACACCCAAATTTTCAAATAATTTTTCACATTTAATAACACACTTTCATTCGTAATTGTTATAAAAATATCAATGTATCACATAATCAGTTCATAACATCACATCCCAAGATCATAAAAAATGCAAAAGCTCCTCATGTGTGTACTGATCAAGCCGGCGCCTTCCCGCGATCCTCACTGGTACCTGAAACACATAAAACAACATTGTAAGAATAAATTCTTAGTGAGTTCCCCAAAATACCACACATAACATATATTAGCCACTCGAGGCTATAACTCTGTTTGACCCTCTGGTCAATGTGACTCAGTGGGACCCTCCAGTCCCATAACTTTATTGGCCCTCTGGCCCTAACTCTGTGGACCTTTCGGTCGAACCCTGAAGACTCTGTAACATACATAGCATAAATCACATAGAAATCACATCATGCAAAAGCATACAAAATACTCTGTCACATAACTCTAACTACCACTCTAGGTAAAGTATAGTGAGAAAACTCATCTCCGGTAACTCGGTAATCTCGAACTCTGTAAAATCGGGTCTAGCCTCTGCCTAATCATATGAAATAAACACTCTAAATCAATACGTCTCTCAAGGCTAGACTATTCCCTCTCTTAGTACTCTCAGAAGGGTAAAAGACCATTTTACCCCTCTCATGGCTCAAAGACCCTAAAGTTGACCAAACCCTAAAAGTCAACAAAAGTCAACTCTCTGAGTTACGCTGGGCGTACCTGGCATCCTCACAGAAATGGCATGAGTGACCTCTTACGCCGTGCGTACTGGGATTACGCCCCGCGTAACTCCCAGTTTCAGACTCTAATCTCTTGAGGTCTTAAACAGTTAAGACCCACGTCCAACTTCTAGATCTGACCATTTCTAAACCTCTTAATCCATAAAGTTGGTGACTTCAAGCCTTTGCATGGCTGGAGAAGTCACTAACACCAATAACATTCCATTTCCCAACTCTAGAAAGCTCATAACTCAAGCATGACCTCATAACAACGACCAAGATGGAAACTTTATGGATTTATAACACAAATATCACTGAAATGGAACAGATCTATGTCCATGGAGTACATTACACTCATAAAGTCTCCACCTTTGGGACTTTTAACCCTAGAAAACATCTCAGATCCAAACTTGCACTTCAAGCCCTAGCTTCCACAAGCTCTTTTCCTTCTTCTTCACTAACACACCAAGAAACTTTTAGCTCCAAAGCACACACTCAAGCTAAGGACAATGGAATGCTCTCTCTTAGGGTTTCACTCTCTGATATGGAGGCTAAGAAATGAGCCTTAGCATCCTTTAAATAGTGCACAAGCCAATCATTTAGGGTTTGAATCTGGACCCGTTACACCAAGCGTAACCTTGGGTACGCCCAACGTACCCAGGCGAGTCTGCGTCCAAAATAAGCGCATGAGTACGCACAGCGTACTCCCCAGTACGCCCAGCGTACTCATTTGCTTCAAGAACTCTGTCGCAAGGGACCACTCTTGACAACTTGAGTTAATGGAAGGGTTAAATAGCTTACCTGAATTTCGGGATGTTACAAGCTCGTTACATTGACCGGATATTTCCTACATCTCAGCTGGTGCTAGACGATAGGGCGATTTGGCTACTGGGGTAGACCCTGGAACTAAGTCGATTCTAAACTCGACTTGACGTTGCGGAGGTAATCCTGGGAGTTCTTCTGGAAAGATGTCGGGAAAATCGCGTACCACTTGGATGTTCTTTATGTCCTTTGTCTCTTGGCTCACATCGACAACGTGAGCAAGGAATACGTTACATTCCTTTCGCAACTACTTCTGGGCTTGAATACTTGAGATGATACAAAGGTTTGTGCCGGGTTTGTCGCCATAGACTACTAGAGTTTCATCAGATGTCAGATTAAGGCGAACAGCCTTTTGACATGATGCAGGCTCAACCAATCGATGCCGATAATGACGTCGAAACTTTTAATTAAGACCGGAATGAGGTCAATTGAAAATGAATGGCTATCTAGAGTTAGAGTACATCCTATGTATATACTGCTAGTGCTCTCAATCTTTCCGTTAGCCATTTCTATAGTGAACGGTTCTTTAAGTGCTCGTGATTTTTGCTTAAGTATGTGAGCAAATTTTTGGTTCACGAAACTCCTCTCCGCTCCACTAGCAAACAGTATGGATGCATAAGAGTTATCGAGGAGAAACTTTTAATTAAGACCGGAATGAGGTCAATTGAAAATGAATGGCTATCTAGAGTTAGAGTACATCCTATGTATATACTGCTAGTGCTCTCAATCTTTCCGTTAGCCATTTCTATAGTGAACGGTTCTTTAAGTGCTCGTGATTTTTGCTTAAGTATGTGAGCAAATTTTTGGTTCACGAAACTCCTCTCCGCTCCACTAGCAAACAGTATGGATGCATAAGAGTTATCGAGGAGAAACGTACCAGTGACCACTGTAGGGTCGGCAACTGCTTCCTTGTGGCCTATAGCCAAAACTCTTCCCACTCCACCGGAATTCCTTGCCTTCGGGCAGTTCCTTTTGTAGTGGCCCACCTCGCCATAACCGTAGCAAGCATGGCCCGCACCAGTGTCAGGACTTAGTAGATCGGCCTTATCGGAGCTTTGCAGAAACGAGCAGTGTTCCCCTTCCTGTTGCAGTTAGAGCACTGCATTTCCCGGCAGGGTCTATTGTGGTGGAAACTGCATTTGTTGCACTTCGGCAAGTTTCCACCATTCTGCTTTACTGGTGTAGCAGCGGCACGTGCTATCGCAACATGAACTGCTACAACCTGCTGCTTTTTGGCAGCTTTCTATGCAGCGTTCTTCTTCTTGTCATCCCAAAATTTCCCCTTGTTATCAGCGGCTTTGGAGGGTTCGGAGATGGCTAGGGTTATTGTTGACGAGGTACGGACCCTATGGTTAATGAGCCGTTGTGCCAATCACTTGGCACTATCGAAGGTAGCGGGGTTTGAAGCTAGTACATTCCCTTGGAATCGAGGCACTAGCCCCCAGATATACCTCTCCACCTTCTTTGCTTCAGAAGGGACCATTCCCGTACATAGCGCTACCAGATCGCTGAATCTGGCAGTGTAGAAGACTATGTTGAAGCCCTTCATGGTTAGGCTCCAGAGCTCCTACTCCAATTTCTGAACTTCTCCCCTTGGGCAGTATTCTTCGATCATGAGCTCCTTAAGAGCTTCCCAGCCAATAGCATTTGCCACTATAAGAGATAGTGACTTAACATGGCTATTCCACCATGTCAAGGCTCGGTTCGCGAAGGTGCAGGCAGAAAATTTGACTATGCTCCCTGTCGGACAGGAGCAGATCTCAAAGATCGACTCCGCCTTCTCGAACCATTGCACGAGGGAAATGGTTCCACCAGTTCCATTGAAAGCCCTGGGTTTGCAGCTGGTGAAGTCCTTGTACGAGCACTCTCTACAGTGCACTAGAGCTTCGACAATAGTGGGAGGCACATTAGTTCCACTCCTACTCGTACCGGTTGAGGTGAATTGTGCTAGAGCTGCCATAACAGCCGCATTTACAGCAGATTGGATAGCTGATGGGTTATATTGAGGAGGAGGAGGAGTTGGAGTTTGATTCGGAGGTATTAGAGTAGTGCGTCTCGCTGATCGACACAGAGCCATCTTGTAGCTATAAGATCACAAAGATAAATATATTGATAAGAATTTAATAGAGAGAATGAAGAAAGTGACCCATAGACTAACTCTTCAAAGTCCAACAACATAAATCAGAGTGTGATTGAATATAGATCTAGCACTAGAAAGATGAAAGCATTTGGATAATTAATTCTATTTGATTAGATATCTGTCAATAATATTGGTATTACAGATGTAACAAGTTTGGGAAAAATGACATAGAAGTAGGTCTTACATCAAACCAAGATAGGAAAATTTTGACAGAATTAAGACTTAACAAGACCTAGCAAGTTTAAAGTCTTATCATAGATAGGAAACTAAAACTAGAGCTTTTACATAGACATAAGTTATCCAAAAGAGAAAGTTTAGAAGGCTCTATCTACGACGAGAACTACTAGAATGAGTCCTTGATTCTGCCAGACGACGTTCCATATCCCTTATGTGCCTTTCAGACATTTCATGTCGAGCTCGAAGTTCCCTGACTTCATCTTAGGTTGCAGTAAGATCTCTCTGCAAGGCCGCATTCTAGTTCTGAGTCCTTTCATAAGTAGACTCCAGATGGCGAATGCGAACGGTATTGACTCCCGCATCGGCATCAACTTCCATGATTCAGTTGATGGCCGCTCTACCCTGCTCATCATTACATGCAATCCTGCGGACCAGAATAGGCATAACTCTATCCGCTGAGCCTCCTTCGCTCAAGTTATAGAAGCTCCGATATCCTTTGTAAGGTAAAGGTTGACCCTGTTCATGACTCCACCTGTTCAAGTTTGTTGCCCACAGAGGTGTGGGGCCTTGAAATGTTGGACGAGGGTTAGGATTTGGGATTTGAGCCACTGGGGGTAGGTTATTAACTTCGGGTTCGGAGTCAGAATCCTCCGAGAAGTTCTCTGCGAAGTCGTCATCCAGAGGGATTGGATGATTTTCTTCTGGCTTTGCATCGAGCCATCCTCTGTCACCTTGGTTGGGAAAGTAGGGGTCGTCGTGGTGATGGAATCCAGCCATGTTTACCTATGCGAGAAAAGGGATAAAAGAGATAGTTAATAGACGTACTAATTAGAATAATTATAAGATGATCTTTATTAGTTACTTCAATACTTGCATAGTGCATACCAGTTACATGTAATCCAAACAAGATAGACCTTCGAATAAGTGACCCTAACTCCAAATCCACAACCAAACAAGGAACATGAAATAAAGCAAAGATTCATAGATTCTAAGTCTATGCCACCTTATTCGCATATAACCTTAGCGTATCCACCAAGAAACTATTGACCTACTAATAAAGACCTGTTGTTCTCAAATAAGAATTATAGTAACACAAAATACTCCTATAGTATTTTAAGCTTATGTTATGTTCTAATGTTTTCATTGTAGTAGTGTTAGTAAGTTTTTAGACTTGCTGCAACACCACAAACATTCCTAGGCACATGCTAATCACTCCTCGGAAAGATATTGTTGATCAGGCTATATCACTCCCATATCTGATCATATGTCCTCAAGTCCACTTGTGTTGTCCAACAACCGCAATACTTTTGTTCTGTCCTAGTATAAACTCTTGGTCAGAGTATTTTAATTTCTTTGTGTTTATCGTTTGTATATCTTTTATGGGTTGATATACTCGATTCACTATAAACAAAGCTCTGACACAAATCTATCACACCCCAAAACCTGAACGGCAAAAACGTTCGGGGGCAGAGGACATCATGTACAGTATCACAACAATGAATAATAGTACACAAGCAACAACATCATCCATTGCATTAATAGTATAATTTTAATACAAGTTTGTTCTATATAGTTTATAAGACACCAAAAATATGAATCAAAATAGGAGATTAGTCATGAACGTGCTCCATCTTCTCAAAACCTGGCATCGGTACCTGTCTACTGATGACCTGAGAATACAAGTTATTTTGAAAGCGTAGATAAGCATTAAAGCTGGTGAGTTCTTAAGTATTTTAGTGTCGTTGCTTGTATGAAAGTGTTTGTAAATTTTTGATGTAAATGTTGGTAAGAGTTTGTAGTAAATGTTTGTATCTCCTAGAAAATCCTATATTTTCTACTAAAAGTAACCTTCTACCAAGGCAAAATGTTATGTGTGTTGTGTTGTTTGTAAAAGCGTATCTTTCCCAAGTACGACTATCATTACCAATATCTATTTTACATTACCGTTGATGTGAGAAGATCACAGTGTGAGTGCAATGGGAAAATAACAGTGTATAGTAGTATTGTATGTAAGTAACTACCAATGTACTAGCTACCTTAAATCAGTTTGTTAATTAAGGTAAAATGTGATACGATTATAACCACACTTGATCGACTAGTATAACACGACACTCTAAGGCATCGAAATGGTATGACATTAGTCACCCGTAGACCTGCAGGTCCCACTGTAGCTAGCTGCAAGGTGTAGGATAGTCAATCCTGTATAGATCTATACACCAACTCACGCTCTCCCCCCAGGAGACTCTGGTTGCAAAATGTGACATGGCAGTAGATTGACATGCCATGAAGTAGTGGCTCGCATTAATATTATAGTGTTCTAGTGTTTGTATAGTATATTCTAGTGTATTGTATGTTCTCTCTGTACTAGTGTAGTGTATGTTATCTTTGTATAGTGTAGTGTATGTTCTCTTTGTTTCTCATCATAGTATGTTCTCTTGTATAGTGTAGTGTATTGTATGTTCTCTTAGTTTCTCATCATAGTATGTTCTTTCTGTTTCTCATAATAGTAAGTTTGTATTGACTCATGAATGAACTGACTCTTCTATGTTTCATTGTACTAGAAATAGTGAGTAGTGACTTCCTAAACTATACCTATTATAGTTTACTAGTAGTGTTGTTTGTATGAATGAACATGTTTGTACACCTTTGCTACCTAAAGGTATTGAACTGAATGTAGAACTTTAATATCCATATATATACACATAATATATAACTAAGATTCAAACAACCATCGGACAAACAACCGAATACCCTAAATCCACAACCAAACAAGGAACATGAAATAAGGCGAGTTATCAGTCCTAAGTCTTTTCAATCCTACTTATATAACTATATCTATATAGACATGATTTTGACAATATATACGTTTGAAAGTGTTTAATAAGGAGTTTTGCATGTAAAAAGTTTGTAAAACGATTTGAAATAGTTTGTTTGATAACACAGTTTAAAGTATAGTAAAACCATTTGTTTGAACTTGTAATTGATATAATAACTATAATGTTTCAACTTGTATCCCCCCCCCCCCATAAAAGCATTTAAAATCATTTAAAAGATAAGTTAATGGGTATAAACTCACCTGTAGTGAGTGGTTTGGATGAACGAGTGGTATAGGATGCTCTGTGTCAAGTGAAGACTTGAGCACACACACGGATCCTATTTAGCATATAATGACACATATATGCATATAATTTATTTATACAACTAATCATGTAAGGAACACACCCTAGTACTTAGGAAACACTTAGATTGAAGTGTTAGAAGTACAAAGGGTTGCATCTAAGGGGTATATGGCCACACAATGGTGTTTACGGCCAAGGAGTTCACGGGTATAGGAGTTCACAGCCATAGAGTTTACGGCCTCATGAGTTTACGGCCGTAAACTCATGATGAGTTGTGCCAAATGGTGTTCTAGGGTCCTAAGAACCACAAGGAAGTGTTCTAGGCTCAAGACCAAGCCTTAGGAAGGAGTTATGGTCCATATGTACCTCTAACTAGGGTTTACAGCACAAGGAGATGCTCTTGGCTGTAAACACCTCTTGTTCTTGGGAAATAGATGATTTCAAGGTGTTTAACATGCATTTCAACTAGATATCGAGTATAGGGAAGTAATACTTACGACATAGAAGCTAAAAAGGTTGATTTCGGACAAAAACACTAGTGTGTTCTTGTAACGCCCCGATTCTCAGGTAATAATTTAAATATTTTTGGGTTTTTGGCCCTACTCGACGAGTTGGTTTCCCTACTCGTCGAGTAGCAGTGGGTCGGATCGCAAATAAAGTGGCCTACTCGACGAGTCCTTTGTTGGACTCGGCGAGTAGGAGCTGGAGAGTGAAACCCTAAGTTCTGGGGTTTGCACCCCTATTTAAAGAAGCTCAAGCCTCTTTCAGTTCTTTTGCAGCCCCCTTTGCATCTCTATCTTGTGTGTGTGTGGCCGTTGTGTGTTGAAGTTTGAGAGAGGATTTTTGGTGGAAAAGTTTGGTGAATCAAGTGATTTTGGCAAGGAGCTGGGAAGAGATCCGATTTCTTCTTTTGTGGGCATCTCTTGGGAAGGTAATTGACTATTTCCCTCTGTTATTTCAGTTAGACCTCATCTTTGAATGAGTTTTAGGGTTTCTGAAAGGGGATCAAGTTGGTATGGCAATCTATGGGCTAGATCTAAAGTTGTAACTTCAGATCTGGATCCTCTTTGGATTATTCGAACATAAAGTTCCAACTTTAGTCGAGTGTAAGGTCCCCTTGGTCTATGAGCACCCATTTAGAGCTTGGTTTTGGCATTTGGAGCTTGTAAGGCAATGCATGCACGTAAAGTTTTAAAGTTTACATGATAAGTAGGCTTAAGGAAGCTAGATCTATAATTTGGGACCTTGTCATGGCTTATAGACGTCCTCATGTTAAATTGACTGAAGGAACTCGGCGAGTCGCAAAGCCGACTCGGCGAGTCATATGAAGATATGCATTGGACCCTACGAGCTGGATGAACAACTCGGCGAGTCAGTTGAAGGAAGCCATGAACTCTAGAAGTTGTTTGAACAACTCGGCGAGTTAGATGAAGATGGTCATGAATCTCGACGAGTTGAAGAACAACTCGGCGAGTTGTATGAGTTTTAGCCAAGGATATGTTTGCATGTACACTCGTCGAGTTGAAAGGAGGAAACTCGACGGGTGGCCTTGAGACTTGATCAGGATTTGAAAGAACTCGACGAGTCACCCCGATGACTCGGTGAGTCGGTATGTGCTTCAAAGACTCGGCGAGCCGCCGAGTGTACTCGGCGAGTTGAGGTCAACATGAACTGTTGACCTTGAGCAAGGACTTTGACCTTGATCAGGGATTGACTAGTAAGTTATGGGGTGTCTCATAAGAGTAAGGACTTATGAGTATATTGTGTTATGGTTATAGGTGGTGGAGCCGGTGTCAAGTGATCTGATAGTTGGAGTTCGCATTTCTATCGACATCTGCGAGGTGAGTTATCCTTACTATATCGATAGGGTCTATGGCACCAAGGCCGGCCCTTTATGGTTTACATCCTGGGTTAGGATCGTTGCTTTGTTATTGCCATGTTAGATTTCATCCTGGTTTAGGATGGGTGTTATGTTACTGCTTTGCTAGAATTTATCCTGCTTAGGATGGTTGTTATACTAGAGATCGATAGTTATGGTATCTTGCATAAGATTCTGATCTGTTGGATTGGAATCATGATAGATAGTATGTTATGCTTTTATGGCCTGTGAGGATTGGTATGTTAGTGACCTGTTAGGTCGATACTCTAGCTAGGAGTGAAACTCTATGATTGATGGTCAATGAGATAGATATGTTTGTTATGTGTACATGCCAGTAAATGATAGTATGCGTACCTGGTTAGTTACTTGTTGGTTGGGTTGAGGCGGTCCTGCTTTGTGCTGAAGGCCAACACACCCTCTGAGTGGTCCAGGGAGACTGTAGGCCCAAGCGGCGGACCAGTCATGCCGAAGGCTCGGGATAGATTCAGATAGACTGTAGGCCCAGTAGGGCGGACCAGTCCGGCCGATGGCCCAACATGTATGTTGTTTCATTGTTCGTATGGCTATGGTTTTTGCCAGTGTGGTATTGGTATTTTGGGGGTAGCTCACTAAGCCCTCGGGCGTACAGTTTTCAGTTCATTGCTTCAGGTACTTCAGGAGAGCGAGGGAAGGCGAAGGCGTGACCGTACTGCTCCTCATCCTCATGATCTATTTTGGGACACTCTGTTGATAAATGAATTGGAAATGTTTTGTAAAAACAAATACTATTTGACTCTTTTGTTTGTATTAAAAGTTTAAATTTGGCGTAAATTTATGGGTGTTACAAGTTGGTATCAGAGCCTTGGTTTGAGTGAATTAGAGGAACACTCGCGTGAATCCAGTCTCAAACTGAGGAGATTTTTGGGAAATAAGTTTTTTAAAAAAATGGTTTTTAAAATAAAGGATGGAGGATGCAGAAGGTATGATCAGCCGAAGCCTGTAAGTAAGCCCCAAAATACCATACAGTTATTTGACATTCTGATATGATTAGAACCGCATGCTAGTGCTAGGCTAGGTGTTTCAGGAATCGCATGATAGATTGGCCTGATTGTATGATACCTATTAGCCTAGGGTTCCTTGTATATGGGATTGACATCATAACTGTAGATGTTTAGTGTATGCACCACGGCTGTGGATAGTCAAGATCTTATAGCCTGAGAATGTCCGATTCCACCTTAGTGTAGGATCGGATATTCGAAAGTCTATCGGGTCCAGCACTATGTGCAGCGAGTGTACACTAGCGCTCCAGGGGATGATGAAAGTTTCATGGATATGTGAGTGGTGCGGAACTGCACGATCAGTTACTAGTTAGGCGATGTTCCCTGTTAATGAGGGATGAGCGCAGATTATGTTAAATACAGTTTAAGGCGTTGTGGTGATACTTGGCACAAATATGGGTAGGTGTGGAAGGTAGTAGGGGCCCATACTACTGAAAGCACAGGACCCATACGCGTATCAAGGATGTCACAACCCCTAGGGTTTGAGGGTAATTGGTCTTCTGTCATTATATGATCTGTCTGAGATATTGAGTCTGTTTGCAGTATGGTGGTGACGAGACGTGTTGCTTCGGGATCCAGATCAGGATCCGGATCAGGATCAGGTTCGGGAGACGGAGGATTGGAGGTGCTGGTGGCACCTGAGCCCGTGGTTCAGATAGGGACTGAGGAGTTGGATACCCGGATTCGGGAGATCATGCACGATGAGATTGTTGCTGCGTTCTGAGCGCAGCTGCCAGAGATGTTTGGGTCGATTAAGACCGCGATGGTCAAGTATTTTGATGAGCGGTATGCCGCCCTAGCAGAGACTGTTGCCGCTGTAGCCACTTTGGTTGTAACAGCTGCGGGGGTTGGAGGAGGAGGAGCCGGCAGGGCTTTCCAGTACCGGGACTTCGACAATACAAAGCCCCCGACATTTGATGGTACACAGGATGCTATTCGAGCTATGAGGTGGTTATCTGAAGTGGAGGGGTGTTTCTTCACATGTTCGTGTCCTGCTGACCAAAAGGTCAGGTGTACCCTGAACCTGCTAAGGCTTGGGGTGAAGGACTGGTGGAGGCTAACTACTAGGTTGTATACTGATGATTAGAGGGCTGCTATTACCTGGGAGCAGTTTCGGGATATGTTTCCCACCCGCTACGTTCCGCACGTGGAACTGGAGCGGCTTGCTCAGGAGTTTTTGACCTTGAGACAGGATGGAGAGTCTGTGATGGAGATTACCCGTATGTTCACGGAGAGGGTTATGTTTTGCTCGGAGTTTGCTTCAGAGTAGTCTCAGATGACTTGTTATCTGAGTATGCTCAAGACGGATATTCGACAGTTTGTGTCTACTCAGCAATGTGATACCCTGCTGGACCTACAGGAAGCCGCGCGACGGTGCGAGTTAGAGAAAGAGCTGCAGCTGAAGGAGCAGCGTCCGGCACCGGCACAGTCTCAGCCGGCGCCTAAGCGGTCTAAAATCGTTGATACACGGTCTGGGGGTCATCAGAGCCGCACTTGTGGAAAGTGTGGCAAGGCTCATTCGAGGGTTTGTCGAGCAGGAGGTGGGTGCCACAGGTGTGGCAAGGAGGGGCACTATGCCAGGGACTGTTGTCAGTCCGCCCCTCTAGCAGATATGAGGATTTGTTTCCATTGTCATCAGGTTGGTCATGTGAAGACCAACTGTCTGCAGCTTGCTGCCAATCCGGCGCAGGGTTCCGCGCCAGCTACTGTGAGGATTGGAGATGGGAGGCCATTCAAGATGGAGCCTCCGAAGGCTTAGGGTCACGCCTTCCACCTCACGGCCTAGGAGGCCAAGGCAGCACCGGATGTGGTTGCTGGTATGATTCTATTCTCTATCTCAGTTATTGTATTTGTGCTATGCTTATTGGATGTACCTATGATCAGGTACGTTTTTAGTAAATTCCTTGCCTGCTTTGGTTTTATTTGACTCAAGGGCGAGTCGTTCATTTGTATCTCAGACCTTCTCTAGAGGGTTCAGTGTGCTGATAGATGATCTTGAGTGCCCGTTGCGAGTTTCGATCGCCAACGAGCACGGGATTTTTGCTCCTTTGGTCTACCGAGGATGCAAGTTGGAGATTTTCGGAGTGTCTTTCCCGATAGATTTGATTCCTATTCCCATGGGGGATGTATGCGTGATTGTGGGGATGGATTGGCTTAGCAGATTTGGCACCATGATCAACTGTGAGGGTCAGCAGGTGGTGGTTCGAACCCCAAGTGGGGGAGAACTGGTGGTATATGGTGAGGGCATCAGACCGGGATCAGGGTTCTGTTCGGCGGCCAGGGCTCGACAGTATATTCAGCACGGGTGTGTCGGTTATATGGCATATGTGGTAGATACGTGAGTTAGAGAGCAACTCTCTGTATCAGAGGTACCGGCGGTTAGAGAGTTTGCGGATGTATTTCCAGAGGAGTTACCCGGAGTGCCTCCGGTGAGGCGGGTTGAGTTTAGGATTGATCTAGTGCCAGGTGCGGCCCCTATCGCCAAGGCGTCGTACCGTTTGGCACCGCCAAAAATGCAGGAGTTGTCATCTCAGTTGTATGAACTGCTGGGTGAGTAGTTTATTCGTCCAAGCAGCTCACTCTAGGGAGCACCGATCCTCTTCGTCAGGAAGAAGGATGGTCCGCACAGGATGTGCATTGACTATAGGGAGTTAAATAAGTTAACGGTAAAGAACCGATATCCGCTCCCGAGGATAGATGATCTCTTCGACCAGCTGCAGGGTGCATCTTGGTTTTCCAAGATTGATTTCAGATCAGGTTACCACCAGGTCAGGGTCAGGGAGGAAGATGTGGAGAAGACCGCGTTCCGAACTCGTTATGGTCATTACGAGTTCGTGGTGATGCCGTTTGGACTCACCAACGCGCCAGCAGTGTTCATTGATCTAATGAACCGAGTCTGCAGACCGATGCTCGATCGCTCGGTCATTGTGTTTATAGATGATATCTTGGTGTATTCCAAGACCCGACAATAGCATGAGGAGCACCTCAGGGAGCTGTGGGAGGTGCTACGAGGAGAATGGATTTATGCCAAGTTCTCGTAGTGTGAGTTCTGGTTGCGGGAGGTTCAGTTCCTTCGACATCTCATTAACCAGGATGGGATTTTGGTCGATCCGGCCAAGGTGGAGGCGGTCATGCAGTGGGAGGCTCCAAGATCTCTCTCAGACATCGAGATTTTTCTGGGCTTAGTAGGGTATTATCGGAGATTCATTCGGGATTTCTCCAAAATTGTTGTACCCCTCACTCGTCTAACGAGAAAGGGGGTGGACTTCCGGTGGGGCCAGGAGCAGCAAAGGGCATTTGAGACCCTCCGGCAGCGGTTATGCATGGCGCCGGTGTTGACACTCCCCGAGGGAGTGGAGGATTTTGTGGTATATTGTGATGTGTCCATCGTAGGCTTAGGGGCAGTCCTCATGCAGAGGGGGCGGGTGATAGCTTATGCATCACGGCAGTTGAAGCCGCATGAGACAAGATACCCCACGCACGATCTTGAGTTGGGAGTGGTGGTCTTCGCTCTCAAGATTTGGAGGCACTATCTATATGGGGTCCGTTGTACCATATACACGGATCACAAGAGTTTGAGGCATATTATGGATCAACCGAACCTGAATATGAGGCAGCGCAGGTGGCTGAATGTAGTCAAGGACTATGATTATGAGATCCTTTACCATCCTGGTAAAGCGAATGTGGTCGCGGACGCTCTGAGTCGAAAGTCAGATGGGCCTTCTACCCCAGTCAAGTGTATGAGGATAGCGATGGATTCCCCGCTGGTGGGTTTGGTCAGAGAAGCTCAGATCGAAGGTATGAAACCGGAAAATAGAAAATTGGAAAGGATTAAGGGCAAAAGCGTCCGGTTTGTTCAGGACAGCCGCGGGCTACTGACCCGATATGGTCGGGTTTGGGTTCCGATGACCGGAGGAGTTAGACAGATAGTGATGGAGGAGGCTCATAAGTCTCGTTTTTCTATTCACCCGCGGGCTACCAAGATGTACCGAGATTTGAGTTTGGGTTATTGGTGGACTGGTATGAAGCGAGATATTGCTTGGTACGTTGAGAGGTGCTTGACCTGCAGGATGCTCAAGGCCGAGCACCAGAGGCCGCATGGTAAGTTGCAGCCCCTGGAGATACCCATGTGGAAATGGGAATGGATTACGATGGACTTCGTCACATAGTTACCGAAGATGGCAAAGGGATTCGACGCTATATGGATCATCGTGGATCGATTGACCAAGAGTGCCCATTTCCTAGCTATTTGGGAGAGTTCGTCGGCAGAGAAGTTCGCCGACCTATACGTCCGCGAGATCGTCTCTCGCCATGGGGTTCCAGTTTCCATAGTTTCCGATCGGGATGTCCGATTTACTTCCCGTTTTTGGCAGAAGTTCCACGAGGAACTAGGTACGAGACTGCATTTTAGTACAGCGTTCCATCCGCAGACTGATGGGCAGAGTGAGCGGACCATTCAGACCCTCGAAGATATGTTGAGGGCGTGCGTCATCGATTTCGGTGGGAGTTGGCATTCCCACCTACCGCTTGTGGAGTTCACCTACAACAACAGCTATCATTCCAGTATTGGTGCCCCGCCTTTCGAGCTGTTGTATGGGAGGAAGTGTAGGACCGCAGTCTGTTGGGGAGACTTTGGGCACAGGGTGATGGGTCGGACAGAGGTAGTTCTGCAAACCACCGAGATGATACAGCAGATTAGACAGCGGCTGCAGACCGCTCAGAGCCGGCAGAAAAGTTATGCTGACCAGCGTCGATCTGAGCTAGAATTTCAGGTGGGTGACATGGTTCTCTTGAAGGTCTCACCTTGGAAGGTTGTGATCCATTTCAGGAAGAGGGGAAAATTGGGTCCCCGATTCATTGGGCCGTTCAGGATTGTTGCCAGGGTTGGCAAGGTTGCTTATAGGCTAGATCTTCCGGAGGAACTTAGCCGGATCCACAGCACATTTCATATTTTGCAATTGCGAAAGTGCATCATGGACCAGGAGGCAGTGGTGTCGTTGGACGATATCCAGGTCGACGAACGTTTGAACTATGTGGAAAGGCCTATGGCGATTTTGGAAAGAAAGAAGAAGATTCTGCGGAATAAGGAAATACCTTTGGTAAAAGTACAATGGGAACATCGCAAGGGATCCGAGTGGACATGGGAGCCGGAGGCAGAGATGTGCGAGCATTATCTGGCGCTATTTATCCCAGCGGACTTCAAGGACGAAGTCTGGTTCAAGTGGGGGAGAGTTGTAACGCCTCGATTCTCAGGTAATAATTTAAATATTTTTGGGTTTTTGGCCCTACTCGACGAGTTGGTTTCCCTACTCGTCGAGTAGCAGCAAGTCGGATCGCGAATTAAGTGGCCTACTCGGCGAGTCCTTTGTTCGACTCGGCGAGTAGGAGCTGGAGAGTGAAACCCTAAGTTCCGGGGTTTGCACCCCTATTTAAAGAAGCTCAAGCCTCTTTCAGTTCTTTTGCAGCCCCCTTTGCATCTCTATCTTGTATGTGTGTGTGCCCGTTGTGTGTTGAAGTTTGAGAGAGGATCTTTGGTGGAAAATTTTAGTGAATCAAGTGATTTTGGCAAGGAGCTGGGAAGAGATCCAATTTCTTCTTCTGTGGGCATCTCTTGGGAAGGTAATTGACTATTTCCCTCGGTTATTTCAGTTAGACCTCATCTTTGAATGAGCTTTAGGTTTTTTGAAAGGGGATCAATTTGGTATGGTAATCTATGGGCTAGATCTGAAGTTGTAACTTCAGATCTAGACCCTCTTTGGATTATTCAAACATAAAGTTCCAACTATAGTCGAGTGTAAGGTCCCCTTGGTCCATGAGCACCCATTAAGAGCTTGGTTTTGGCATTTGGAGCTTGTAAGGTAATGCATGCACGTAAAGTTTGAAACTTTATGTGATAAGTAGGCTTAAGGAATCTAGATCTACAATTTGGGACCTTGCCATGGCTTATAGACGTCTGCATGTTAAATTGACTGAAGGAACTCGGCGAGTCGCAAAGCCGATTCGGCGAGTCATATGAAGATATGTATTGGACCCGGCGAGTTGGATGAACAACTCGACGAGTCGGTTGAAGGAAGCCGTGAACTCTACGAGTTGGTTGAACAACTCGGCGAGTTAGATGAAGATGGTCATTAAACTCGACGAGTTGAAGAACAACTCAGCGAGTTGTATGAGTTTTAGCCAAGGATATGTTTGCATGTATACCCGTCGAGTTGCAAGGAGGAAACTCGACAGGTGGCCTTGAGACTAGATCAGGATTCGAAGGAACTTAACGAGTCACCCTGATGACTCGGCGAGTCGGTATGTGCTTCAAAGACTCGGCGAGCCGCCGAGTGTACTCGGCGAGTTGTGGTCAACATGAACTGTTGACCTTGATCAGGGATTGACTAGTAAGTTATGGGGTGTCTCATAAGAGTAAGAACTTATGAGTATATTGTGCTATGGTTATAGGTGGTGGAGTCGGTGTCAAGTGACCGATAGTTGGAGTTCGCATTTCTATCGACATCTGTGAGGTGAGTTATCCTTACTATATCGATAGGGTCTACGGCACCAAGGCCGGCCCTTTATGGTTTACATCTTGGGTTAGGATGGTTGCTTTGTTATTGGCATGTTAGATTTCATCATGGTTTAGGATGGGTGTTATGTTATTGCTATGCTAGAATTTATCCTTCTTAGGATGGTTGTTATACTAGAGATCGATAGTTATGGTATGTTGCATAAGATTCTTATTTGTTGGATTAGAATTAGGATAGATAGTATGTTATGCTTTTATGGCGTGTGAGGATTGGTTTGTTAGTGACCTATTAGGTCGATACTCTAGCTATGAGTGAAACTCTATGATTGATGGTCAATGAGATAGATATGTTTTCTATGTGTACATGCCAGTATATGATAGTATGCGTACCTGGTTAGTTACTTGTTGGCTGGGTTGAGGCGGTCCTACTTTGTGCTGAAGGCCAACACACCCTCTGAGCGGTCCAAGGAGACTGTAGGCCCACGCGGTGGACCAGTCATACCGAAGGCTCGGGATAGATTCGGATAGACTGTAGGCCTAGTAGGGCGGACCAGTCCGGCCGATGGCCCAGCATGTATGTTGTTTGATTGTTCGTATGGCTATGGTTTCTGCCAGTGTGGTATTGGTATTTTGGGGGTAGCTCACTAAGCCCTCGGGCTTACAGTTTTCAGTTTATTGTTTCAGGTACTTCAGGAGAGCGAGGGAAGGCGAAGGCGTGACCGTACCGCTCCTCATCCTCATGATCTATTTTGGGACACTCTGTTGATAAATGAATTGGAAATTTTTTGTAAAAACAAATACTATTTGACTCTTTTGTTTGTATTAAAAGTTTAAATTTGGCGTAAATTTATGGGTGTTACAGTTCTTGGTGTTCTTGGTGTTCTTGATGATTTAACCCAAAAGATAATGTTAATGGATGGAATCGATGGGTTATGCTAGTTAAGAAGATGTAGTAACTAGACAAGGGATAAAACAGTTACATATTTGAAGAAAACTGAAGATCCTTGATGATAGTTGAGAGCAAAACCCGATTTCTTGGCATGGAAATGGTAAAAGTGTTGGAAAATGGCCAAGTATCATATATATAGCCTAGAGTTTACTGCCACCATGAGTTTACGGCCGTAAACTCATGTGCCCTTGCCGTAAACTCCTCATAAAGGGGGTTTATGGCTTGTTTGTTGGTTTTGAACTTCATTTGACACAACCTAACACTTAACCTTTTGATGTACTAGGATTGGAATGCTCAAACAGACTCTAAACAGTGCTAAAAGTTAGCATAAACAAGTCTGACTTTGACTGAATTGAATGGTTGTACAAGATACAATTTTGGGTTGTCACAATAGCACGATTACACATCATTATAGATCAATTAAACATATCTTACACCCCTATTCTCGCGTAGATATAATCGTTGGATTTCATTTGCTGGGAGACTCATACTTTCCCAATCAAGGAAACAGAGGTTGGATCAAAGAGGAACCAGAGGACGACACTGTAGCTCTAATAAAAGAAGAAGACTTCGAGGAAGAGGATGAAGAGGATGTTCAAGAAGACTCTGACTTAGAGCCATAAGTCTATGATCCACCTCAAGTAGCCCAACATCCAAATCTCAGACAGGACTTCCAAGGTCTGACACCTCAATGGGCAGTAAACTTAGAGGGATGGAGTCGTGAATAGGATCAGCAACTTCCCTATAATGGGGACCAAAGCTTCTACTACCTTAAGAAGGGAGGCACAGCAGACAGAGCCCTCCCTACATTAGTATGTCGAGTTGCTCGTAATGACGAGCAAGCAAGAGCAGCCATCCACCGATTTGTGGAGGTTGGTGCTACCAAGATAGTTAACACAGTTCGCCTCCGCCACCTGAGTGAAGACCAAGAATTAACCAGGACTCACACTGATTCACTACAGAGGGAACTGGCCGCCAACCAATCCAAGGTTAGAGAACTTCGGCAGCGCCAAGCTACATTAGAAAGGCATGTGTGGGAAACAAAACACCAGTTGGCTGAATCCAGGGCTGAAACTAGTACAAAGCAGAACCAAACTCTTCGCGAGTAGGGCATACCCTACTCACTCTTTTGGATATAGATTAGGTCTACTTATAGACCCTATTGTTATTTTTCCTATTTATGGTTAGACCTCAAAATTTCATTTTAGGTAGGTCAATATGCTGTTAAAGTTTTCTTGTTAAGTTGGTATGTTGTAGACCTACTTCAAGGTCAAATTTTCTGAACATTATACATCTAAATATATCAATGAAATTAACATGTATTCTCTTTTCCTTGGAAAGATCACTATTAAATTCTTGAAGTTACTTTACAGATTACTACTTGTCCTAGACTCTATATCCAACTCTTTGCGGAATACGTATTGAACCAGTGTGAATTTGGTTCAAAATCTCCTAATTTATTATCACTCTTAAATTCTTACCATCATTTCATCTTTACAAACATTATAGCTAAAAGATGCCGCCACGGAAATCAATTAGGCGCAACAACAACAATCCTCCCATAACTCCAACTCCACCGTCGCTGCCATAATTCGATCATGTAGTTTTCCAAGCTGTTGAAGCAAAAAATAAATGACCCTCTTGAACTTCAGCTACCGCAGCCTCCAAGCCACCGCAGTCAAGCAATCTCTTCGTCAATCATCATCTGAAGTCTTCAAGCACCGCGGTCACTATCTTTACTTAGATTATATTGTCTTTATAGTAAAACACTCTGTTGTCCAGTATGCCTTGCATGGCTACTCTTAGAGTTGTAAATCTGCTATCTTTTGAGTCTCTATAAATAGAGCACATTCTCATGTAATTCAAACACGGTGAAATATAGAAAACATCTCATCTGTTTTCTAATACACATCTCTAAATTCTCTTTCTATCTTACTTATTCAATCTGTAACATCCGGATTCCCAGGTATATTATTTATTCTTTTATTTTTGGAAGTTGTGAGGGGACTCGGCGAGTTGGTGCTTAGACTTGCCGAGTAGGGTCACGGATTCTTTTCCGGATTCATGGCTGGACTCGGTGAGTTCAGGAGGTGGACTCGGCGAGTCCACGCTGTTTAATGAAACCTTAATTTCCTGGGTTTGGGACCTATTTAAATGCCCTTAGGGCCGTCATTTGCGGCTACCAAACCCCAGAGAGAAACCCTAAAGGAGATAGAGCGTTTGTGAGAGGATAGGAGCCATATTTTGATCTTTGTGGTTGATTCTTGCAAGAAGGAGGTGTTTCCAGCTTAGAGGAGACCAAGGAGGTGGTGCATCTGTGGATTCCGAGCAAGAGACTTCATCTTTGAGGTATTATATCGCCCATTTATCTGTTTTGTGGAAGGAATCCATAGATGTAGAGTTTTATGACCTTTATTGGAAGAAGATTGTGAGGATATGGCCCTATTCACTTTGATACTTAAGATCTGGACCCATACTGGTATATGGAGCTTATCCCAGCTAGCTTTATGTTGAGATATGGAGGTGTTGAGCTAAGGATGTTGCTTTTGGGGCTAAATCAGCAAGTGAAGCCTCCTAGACATCCCATGAGTGTCAAGACTCGAACTTTACGTGTTTATCAAGCTTGGGAAGGTCAGATCTATGGATTCAAGGAACAGATCTGACCTCAGGAGGCCATTTGAGTTTGTGCATGGCATGAACTCGCCGAGTGCAAGGGTAGACTCGGCGAGTAGGGTTAGGGTTTCCCATGAATCACTCAGTGAGTGGACTTACTGAGTTGGGAGAATAACTCAGTGAGTCAGGGGGGTAATCAGAGGACTCGAGTTCAAGCGGAAGTCACCGAGTTGATCTTGAGACTTGGCGAGTTGAGTCAGGGTGGCCCCACGATTCATGTCAGGTGGGACTCGTCGAGGAAGGGGAGGGACTCAACGTGCCAAGCGAGACTAAAGAGTTAGTGGACACGTGTAGACTCGCCGAGTCACCTAAGTGCACTCGACGAGTCGGGTCAAAGTTTGACCGTTGACTTTTGTTGACTGATAGGATTGGTCAACAATGTGGCCTTTGAGTCTAAGAGGGGTAAAATGGTCTTTTTCCCTTCTGAGGGCGCCAAGAGTGGGTTGAGTCTAGTCCCGAGAGATATATTTATGAAAGTATTTACTTTATGTGATTAGGCGGAGGTTAGATCGTATTTCTTCTGAGTCAGAGATTTACCGAGACATCTAAGGTGAGTCTTCTCACTATATTGTACCTGGAAGGGTACCTATGTGTGACCGGAAGGTCTGGTATGCTATGAGATATATGCATTGTATGTTATGAGTTGCCTGTTTTGTATGCGCTATGTATGTGATATGTATGCTATGCTTGATATGGGCCGGAAGGCATTATGATATGGGCCGGAAGGCAATATGATGTGGACCGGAAGGTCAGGGAGTTATGGACCGGAAGGTCAACACGGGTAGGACCGAAAGGTTTACCAGGTTGGGACGGAAGTCCGCTGAGACACATGGACCGGAAGGTCGTGTGGAGTATGGCCTGGAAAGGCATATGTTTGTAAATGGTATATTGGGGAACTCGCTAAGCTTCTTGCTTACAGTGTTTATGTGTAATGTGTTTCAGGTACTAGTGAGGATCGTGGGAAGGCATCGGCATGACTCCTACACACACAAAGGTAGATTTGGATATGATTGATCTTGGGATTGATATGTTTTGTATTATGACCATGTTACATTGGATTTTATGGTTTGTCTTGAATGAAATTATGTTTTAAGAAATGAAAATTTGTTTTGAAAATTTACGTTGTTACACAATCTTCTTACTCACATAATCAATCATCATATCTCTTCGGAGCAAGTCTATTGTGACTTAATCACTAAGTTTGATCTCACTTATTAACTTGGTTTGAATGCATTCCTCGTTATGAATCTGCTTATGTGTATACTTGATATAACAATTGTTGTCATTTACATTTCTTTACTTTTCCGCAACTAACTCTCTAACTTCTAATTCTTAATATTATTGTTGAGCTTTTGATCCTTCGAGATTAACTATTCCGGTATATACTTGTTCTAATGTTTGTTCAAGTGAATCTGCTTATGTGTATACTTGATCAACAGTGCCTGCTCCATGCACATGACCAGAAGGTTAGAATACCTTCGGGATTGCAGGCCTATATGCAATGGTGGAAATATTACGTTTGGAAACAATGTGAATGGAATCATCCGAGGTTACGGTGTACTCACTACGGGGAACTTTTCAATTCAGAAGGTTGCTTATGTAGAAATCCTTAAACACAATCTCATCAGTGTTGGCCAACTATGTAAGGCATGCCATCGAGTTGAGTTTGCTGAACAATTTTGTTACATTATGACGAGTGATAGAAGTACCTTCTTGATCAAGTCACGATCCAAGGGTGCCATGTATCCTGTGGATGTCTCTCTCATCATTGGAAAACCACGGCTGTGTTTTCTCTCCAAAGTTGTATCCGAAGTTAGCTGGTTATGGCATCGCAAGCTCGCTCATCTCAACTTCAAGTATATCAACACCTTGGTTACTGGAGAGCTGGTCAAAGGATTACGCATTCTCAAGTTCAGCAATGACACTCTATGTCCTGCTTGTGAATGTGGTAAGCAATCCAAAGCAAGTCATCCCATGGTAATTGACTCTTCAATATCTGAACCACTTGAACTTCTACACATTGATCTCTACGGTCCATCAATTGTAGCCAGTCTTCATCATAAAAAGTTCATACTGGTTATAGTTGATGACTTCACTCGCTTCACTTGGGTATTCTTCCTCAGACTCAAATCAAAAACACCGCAGATTCTCATCAACTTCAACAAAGAGATAGAACTTCAGATTAAACTGCTTGTAAAACGCATCCGCAGTGATAATGGCACTGAATTCATTAATCATCCTTTCAACAACTTCTTGGTGTCAAAAGGTATCTCTCATAATTTTTCAGCTCCTTATACGCCTCAACAAAATAGCATAGTAGAAAGAAGGAACCGTACTCTAGTTGAAGCTGCTAGATCCATGCTCAACTTCGTACACCTTCCTCTTTACTTCTGGGCTAAATCCGTAGCAACTGCATGCTTTGTTCAAAACCGAATCATCGTGTGCAAATGCCTCAATAAAACACCATATGAGGGTCTCAACAACCGGAAACCAAATGTTCGTTTCTTTCACATCTTTAGATGTAGATGTTTAGTGATCAATAATAGAGATCGGCTTAACAAATTTGCACCGAAGTCCGATGAAGGAATTTTTCTTGGCTACTCAACGAACAAGATTGCTTATCGGGTTCTTATCAGACGTACGAGACTTATCATTGAAAGTTTTGACGTGAAGTTCGATGACTCTTACATCCGCAGCACCCCTCCATCTATTGAAACCTCAGCCATCATGGAAAGTGATATTCCTGCTTCTTCAGGTCCTCAAAACCTGGTTGAAGTCAATTATGATGATCTTTTCGACCCTGTTGAAACTGCTAAACTATCCGAAGTTCTTGTGTCACCAACTGCTCAACAACAACACACTGATGTTTCTGGACCATCTCTATCCGAAGTAGCATCTCTCAATACTTTCACCTCTCCGGTTGAGGGGGAAAGCTCTACTCCGGATCAAGCAACAACCATCAAGGTTCCAGTATTTGATGATGCTCAAGCTCCTCTCCTTAAAAGATCACTACAATCAAACGTATCTTCGGATTCGGATGAGGAAATCATAGAGACCATTGACACTTGAACCGATTCATGAATCATTTCTCTCCCATCAGCAGTCCAGGGGGAAACTTCTCAGGTTCCAGAGGAACTCCCGTCAGCAATCCAGGGGGAACCTCTCCAAGCTGCTCAAGAAAATTTCATTCTCGCTCCAACAAGCCAAGATAACTCTGCAGGATGCTCTCAAATCCAGCAGGAACTGCCCTCCCCATCTGAAGAAACATCTGATATTGAAAACATTCCTTCTACCGTAGCCGCTGACCATCTGATGCCTCGTCTACACGTATGGACGAAGGACCACACACCATGTCAAATAATTGGCAACCCATCCGCAGGTATCCAGACTCGATATGCCAAAGACTTATCTGACCATTGCCACTACGCAGCTTTCATGTCTGCAGTCGAGCCCCTATCTATCAAAGAAGCATTATTAGAACCTGATTGGATTTCTACAATGCAAGAAGAACTGGAAGAATTTGAAAGAAACAAAGTGTGGCAACTTGTTCCCATACCGCAAGGCCATACTGTTGTTGGAACAAGATGGGTGTTCAAGAACAAGTTAGATGAATCTGGTGTGGTTATCAGAGATAAGGCAAGACTAGTTGCAAGAGGGTATAGTCAGCTGGAAGGTGTTGACTACAACGAAACATATGCTTCGGTGGCTACAATGGAAGCAATTCGAATCTTTTTATCATATGCTTCCCAAAAAAACATCAAGGTACACCAAATGGATGTTAAATGTTCCTTTCTCAATGGGGAATTGAAAGAAGAGGTTTATTTGCAACAACCTCCCGGTTTTGAAAATATTGAATTCCATGACCACTGCTACAAGCTTCAAAAGGCAGTCTACGGTCTGAAGCAAGCTCCAAGAGCTTGGTACAAGACTCTTTCTGAATTTTTAGTCTCTTCAGGCTACAAAAGAGGAGTGATTGATCCCATGTTTTTTAGAAAAGCAAACAGTGACCACCTTATGCTTGTACAAATATACGTGGATGATATCATCTTTGGATCTTCTGATCAAGGAATGGTGACTGATTTTCCTAAGCTCATGACAAACAAATTTCAAATGAGCATGAATAGAGAGATTAACTTCTTTCTAGGTCTTCAAGTCAAGAAAATTCAATAAGGGATATTCATTCATCAAGAGAAGTACACCACTGAACTTTTGAAGAAATACTCTATGGAAAACTGCTCCTCGGCTAAGGTCCCTATGGTCTTCGGATATAAGATCTCTGCTGATCCCTCTGGCGAATCTGTGGATCACTAGACTTATAGAGGTATCATTGGCTCTCTTATGTACCTCACCGAAAGCCGACCGGACTTTGTCTTTACTACTGTGTATGTGCAAGGTATCAGGCTGACCCAAAAGTGTCACACATGACCGCAGCCAAACAAATTCTCCGGTACCTGAAAGGAAGAAAATCTCTTGGTGTATGGTACCCCGCAGGCAATGATTTCAGTATGCAAGCTTTTACCGATGCGGATCATGCTGGATGCAAACATGATCGAAAAAGTACATCTGGTGGATGTCAATTTTTGTGAGGTAGACTTGTCAGCTGGTTCTCAAGAAAACAAAGTTGTGTTTCTTTGTCTACCGCAGAAGCAGAATATGTGGCCGCAGCCAGTTATTGTTCTCAAGTTCTATGGATGAAGACACAACTATTAAACTATGGATACAGAATGTTGCGGATACCAATCTCTGTGATTCTGAAAGTGCCATAGCAATTTCTCATAATACTATTCAACACTCCAAGACGAAACATATTGAACTATGGTATCATTTCATCAAAGACCACATTCTGAAAGGTATCATCGAACTCATCTTTATACCTACTCATGAAGAGATTGCGGATGTATTTACAAAATCACTTGACTCTACCAAACTCAATGCGTTCTTACAAATGTTAGGGATGATGAATCCGGACCCCTAATTCTTCTTTAATTGATAGGTACTACAGACCTTCTTGGTCTCCATTGCGGTTGTAGATGAAAGACACTTATAACAGATGGTTTTGGTACATCGTGTGTACCGCAGTCAATGTACCGCAACCATATGTTATATCTATCTTTCATGGGTCTTTATTGCTTATTGTTACTAACTTTTGTACAAGTGCTCTTCTCAGTTTCTCCCACTGTAGTCATTCGCAATGCCAAAGAAACCATCCGCAATGATGTGTTCATCCGCAGTCACATTAATTGTTTTACAGACAGTTCATTTCTTTTTGAAAAACAAAAAAAATATAGTGTGCTATTTAATGATCCTTCATTAAATAAAAACTTTCCTTTGAGAAATTGTCACATTCTTTTCTTCCAAAAACCTCGTGTCATATCTATTTTAGGTATGATGACAAAATAAAAGATTTTCCAAATCAAATCCTCTAAAATGTCTTTTCTTCTTACCCCAAACCATCACATCCATTACAACTTCTACTTTATCCAACGGATTTTTCTCACCCCCCCTCCACACGTTCACATGACGTGATTCAACATCTGACATTTCATTAAATGTAGTCCTTTTTCTGGTTAATCCAAATTTCAATCTTTGTCCCTTTTTGTCAATCTGTGGTTAAGATTAAAGATGCTCATCCAAAATTAAACCCAAACGTTTTTACCCAATTTCACTTAGGTCAAAAACATAAACGTTTCCCGCTCCAATAAACCACTATAAAACCCTTTTCTTCTCCACAGAGAACCTTTTACGCTCTCAAAACCCTTAATCCCTCTCTGCATTCTTCAAGCTCTTATCAACTCAACAATGGTGAAATCCGGCGCTTCCAAGAAACAAACAAAAGCCTCTGGATTAGTGAACCCAACTGGTTCAGATTCTCCCATAATTGCCTCGAGCAATTTCAGAGCTATTTTCGACGATCAACCCACCTACAATGCTCCACAAAACTGATGATCAAGTTCTTGAAGAGTCATCCTCTATTTGGACCATTCGATGCATTCACAGACATTGTTCCACTCTCCACTCTTAACAAAGGTGCTTTCTCTGCCTACCGTCCAATTGATAACCCTCAAGAAGTTCACCTAAACCTCATTAATGATTCTTTGGTCATTCTATCCCAAGAAAAGTTTCTTTCAGCCATTAACCTTCTGATTCATCCCTCCGTCAAGTTTTTTACACTATCAATGGCGGACATCACCTCAGCACTGTATCAGATGGGCTATCAGAAGCCGATCAAAGGCATTGGTGAGTTCAAGAAGAATCAACTGCCTGCGGTCTGGTAGTTTGTCTGTCATTTTATCATCTGCAGTCTGTCCGACAGAACCGGAGGCACGGATAACATGGGCCTAAAACTTTTGGGACTGGTTTGGAGCATCTACACAGGCCACGATGTGAACTACGGTCAGATTCTTTGGGATGACTTTCTGCAATACATTCCCAAGGAGAGCCCAAGGCAAAATCCATCCGAGCTTACTTTTTCCATATTTTGGTCTCTCTGCATATCTGATTTGCATGCGGATGCAAAGATCAACATGGGTTATGACATTGACTTCTTCGTCACCAAAGATCTAAAAAGGTACAACCCTTCCTCTGATCAAACTATTTCTGGTCCCATCCGCAGACTCCCTACACACATTCTTTCTACCCTTTGTCTCGAGACTGCTGATGTCTCAGATCACATAGAGGCTACGGAAGGTGTTGACCCATACCTTCCTACCCCGCCTCTTCCATCCGCAGCCTTAAACCCTGAAGGTACCGCAGTCCCTTCTTCAACAACTCTCTCAAACGTCTCTCACTCTCAAAGACATAAAACCAAGGTTCCTACCCTTCATGGCCCCCGCCATTCAAAGAAATCTGGAACTCCTAAAAAGGATGCTCCCAAAACCTCCAAACCCTCAAAGAAAAGAAAAACTCCACCTGCAGCCAAAACTGTTGAACCAAGTCACCATGACTCCAGCAGTGACTCTGAAGAGGATAACCAACCTATTTCTATCCTCAAGAAACGAAAACCTAATCCCACTAGCCAAATGCATGACCGGACCAATACCTCAGCCTCTCCACAGGCTCCGGTAGTCCTTGGGATGCCTGTACATCCATTCAACACCGCTATCTTTTTCGTTTCATACTCAGAAAGTGAGTCTGAATCACAGCAAAGAGGAGACTCCCCCTAGTAGATTCCCAAAGGGATGATACTAGTTCTCGCCCTAAAGTCTCCAGGGCTTCCCGACTACATCTTTTTTCACCTGAGGAGTTGAACTCCATCCTGTTGAATGTTACCCAAACACTACAAACACACTCCCCTACGCAGGGCACTTCTTCCGCCCATGCCAGAACTGAGCCGAGGCCAAACTTGACTACGGGTCAAGGAGACCGAGGAAGTTCAGGAAATCCTACTCTGCTTTCGTTACAACAAGGTGGTTTAGGCACGGTGAGCACAAATGTGCAACGATCCGTGAACCCAAGGGACACCTTGGTGCGATTTACAGGAATTGACGGTGAAGATTCGAATGATTCTTGGAACAAATATCAACCCTCTAACGAGGCTGGAGCCATGATATATGCCGCTTTTCATAGGTCATTTCAAGCTCTTAAGGATCAGCAAGTCAAGCAACAACAGCTCAAAGAACAAGAGATTCAAGTTGTGGCCAAGTATTGGGCAGAGGCCATCAACAATGTCAATACCGTAGCCACCATACTCAAGGTTCAAGACTGGATGACTGCAATGGCCGAAACAGTTCAGAAAGCCAAGGAAGCTACTGCTGCTCAACTTGCTTCTCAAGCTCCACCTCCCCCCTCTCCCACTGCTGCAGGTTCACAAGATGATGAACCTGAAATCGAAGTGAGCTTTGCTCCCATTTTTGGCTTTGATGATGATGAACCACAAGAGGTAAACAAGCCCTCTCCTTCTGATGACGATCTGATGATGTTTGATGAAGATGAAGAATCCAGTGGCTCTCATCACTCCACTACTAAGCCAAAGGAAAAGAAGAAGAAGAAGAAGAAGAAGAAGAAGAAGAAGAAGAAGCAGTGACAAGGAAGGAATTTCTCAGTCTTCAGGCTAAGGTTGATCAAATCTTAGCTGCGGTCAAGCCAAATCAACCGCAACCAGAAGACCTTCTTGGACCGCAGTCCTTGATGGAAAGAATAGAAAGCCCTGAAACCAGAGAGAGATTAGCTGCTGAGCGTATCTCTCTGAAAGTCGAAATGGGGATCAAATCACTTGACAATAATCGCCAAGCTGATCACAAGGAATTCATGGCTGTTGCGGAACGCCTCATCTCTGAGGTTACTACAATCAAAACTGATCTTCAAGCAGCCATTGCGGATCAAGCATCACACTCAAAGAAGTTGATTGTTGAAACTCATACTACTTATGAGTCCACAATATCCGTTCTCCATACAACGATCAACAAAATGCAACGATCACTATCTGCCAACTTCCATGGTCCGGAGATTCTCCAACTCACCAAGGAGATCCATAAACTACTCTTCAATCCCTCCATTCCCAATAATCAACATTTGGCCGAAGCCCTCAAAGCACAATTTCAAATGGTGTTTGACAAGGTAGATGGCCTTTGTCAATGGCTTGACGAGGCTCCGGTCTGAACTCCTCAAGATGGGGAAGTGAAGAAGTCCATCATTCCAACCAATCCCTCTCACACCATCAAACTCCTCCAGTCTCTACTGAAAAAATTCCCACACCGCAACCATCTCATCACACTCCACCTCACAACTCCCCTCCTCATATTGAAAATACCCCTGAAAAACCAGAGACTCCCCCGCACTTTAAGAATCTGGAGGAGTATATGTCTTCTCCCAGCACAAACGACTCTCCTACCACTGCTCAAAGAAAAATTGATTGGAGAGCAGCCAAGCTTGCTGAAGAAGTATGGAGACTTTGTGGATTCGACACGGTCATGGATGAATCCCTAATAAACTCTTGGGTCAATCCCCATAGAAGACTACTTGATGATGACTACGTCCCTCATCTTACCTATGCGGAACCCCCTCAGACGGTTAATGGGATGTCCCAATCTCACCAAATGCCAGATATTTCACTGTATTTGAGCAGTTTGACCGCAGCCTTCCTGATGAGAAAAGACTTCCGATGAAATTTGAGAGACTTAGCCAATTCTATGCTAAGCATGTCTCTCCCGTAGAACATATATGGTCTAACGATAGACCATCCACAGTTAAAAATTACAAGATCCGGAAGTTCATGAAGGCTGAGTTCATCCAGTACACCTTAACCAGGAGGGAACACGACTACATCCACACCCAGGCTGATTTTCCATGCATGAACCCTGAAGACGTTTTTCTCATCGCCAAGGTGTTTCAGCACAAGTCTAAGAAGCATCTGAAGATGAATATTGCACTTGAAAGGGCCAGTACCTTTCTTAAGGAAACAGTCTGTGACTTTGCCAAGATCGACGCAGACATTCACCCCACCATCTCCAAGATTTTTGATCTTCCACCGCTTGACCCCGCACCGATGCCTACCAAAGGCTTTGAAGAAAGAACTTTGGATGCAACCAATTATCCTGAGCTAGGAGTCATTTTCAAGAGAAAGACAGACAATGTCAAATACTTCATCTCTATGACTGTCATGCATCGTCTCACCAAAAAGCAACTTGAGATCTGTAGAAACGCAGTGGAAAAATCCAAGCATACCACCGCAAAGGTCAAGTTTGAAATACTTAGAAGAATTCACTGGTTGGAGAACATCAAGAAATTTTGGTGGATCTTGATCAAGTTCCTTAAGCTTGATATTTGATCAAAGTTAAAGAGGTCACTTAGGGGGAAATTGTTGAAGCAAAAAATAAGTGACCCTCTTGAACTTCAACTACCGCAGCCTCCAAGCCACCGCAGTCAAGCAATCTCTTCGTCAATCATCATCCGAAGTCTTCAAGCACCGCAGTCACTATCTTTACTTCGATTATATTGTCTTTATAGTAAAACACTCTATTGTCCAGTATGCCTTGCATGGCTACTCTTAGAGTTGTAAATCTACTATCTTTTGAGTCTCTATAAATAGAGCACATTCTCATGTAATTCGAACACGGTGAAATACAGAAAACATCTCATCTATTTTCTAATACTCATCTCTAAATTCTCTTTCTATCTTACTTATTCAATCTTCTTACTCACATAATCAATCATCATATCTCTTCGGAGCAAGTCTATTGTGACTTAATCACTAAGTTTAATCTCAATTATTAACTTGGTTTGAATGCATTCCTCGTTATCAATCTGCTTATGTGTATACTTGATATAACAATTGTTGTCATTTACATTTCTTTACTTTTCCGCAACTAACTCTCTAACTTCTAATTCTTAATATTATTGTTGAGCTTTTGATCCTTCTAGATTAACTATTTCGCTATATACTTGTTCTAACGTTTGTTCAAGTGTGTCTCAAAGTTTTTCTCTCAACACAAGCTGCAGTATCCCCGGCTGTGACAGTAACCCTAACCCAAATCAACGCTAGTGGCACCAATGGGGATGGAACCGGTACCAACTCACATCATGGTGATAGCCATGGACACCCCATGGAGTGTTCATACAAGGACTTCACTAACTGCAAACCCATGACCTTTAATGGGAGTGGAGGAATCATTTCTCTTTTTCAGTGGTTCGTAAAGACGGAGTCGATCTTCGAGATTTGCTCCCGCCCTGAAGGTAGAAAAGTGAAATTTGCTGTCGGCACTTTCTCTGATAGGGCCTTCACATGGTGGAATAGCCATTTCAAGTCTCTTACACTCATAGTGGCTAACTCAATGGGCTGGGAGAAACTAAAAGATATGATGATGAGGGGGGGGGGGGGTACTGCCCGAGGGGCAAAGTACAGAAACTAGAGTAGGAACTTTAGGGCCTTACCATGAAAGGCTCTGACATAGTAGCTTACACTACTAGGTTTAGTGATCTAGCGGCTCTATGTCCGGGGATGGTCCCCTTGGAAAGTAAGAAGATTGAGAGGTACATCTGGGGACTATTAACTCTATTTCAGGGGAATGTATTGTCTTCAAACCCCTCTACATTCGATAGTGCCAAACTCTTGGCACAGAGACTCATTGACCATGGAGTCCGTTCACATGTAGCAACCCCTATCCCTAAACAAGCCAAAGCAATCGACAACAAGAGAATGTTTTGGGACAAAAAGAAGAACCAATCAGCATAGAAACCCTCCAAGAAAGAAAAAAAATTGTGGTTATTCATGCTACAACGACCCCTGCTGTCAATGGACCAACAAAGCAGTATGCTGGAAATCTACCTAAGTGCGGAAAGTGCAATTTCCATCACAACGGACCCTGCCGGGAGATGAACTATGCTAACTGCAACAGGAAGGGGCACAATGCCTATTTCTATAAAGCATCGGCGAGACCAATCACCCAGGTCACTGACATTGGAGTAGGCCAGGCCTGCTACAGGTGTGTTGAAGTTGGGCACTACAAGAGGAACTGTCTAAAGGTAGGGAATACTTGTGGAGTAGGGAGAGTTATGGCGATAGGCCATGAAGAAGCTGTGCAGATCCCATGGTGGTCACGGTTACGTTTCTCCTCAATAACTCTTATGCATGCATACTCTTTGATAGTGGAGAGGAGAGAAGTTTTGTGAGCCAAAACTTTAAACACTTACTCAAACAATAACCTCAAACACTAACAGAAATATTTTTCATAGAAATGGCTTACGGCAAACTGAGAACACTAACAATATATATATATATATATATATATATATATATATATATATATATATATATATATATATATATATATATATATATAGGATGCACCCTTACTATAAATAACTATTATTTCCAAATCAACCTTATGCCGGTCTCAATAAAAAGTTTCGACGTCATCATCGGCATGGATTGGTTGAGTACCCATCATGCAGACATCCAATGTTATGAGAAATCCGTTCACCTTAACCTGCTGAGTGGTGAAACCTTAGTCATCTATGGCGACAAACCAGGCACGGGCCTTTGAATCATATCGTACATCCAAGCCCGGAAGTACTTACAAAAGGAATACCCTGCACTCTTAGCACATGTAGTTGACAGAACATAGGAAGTGAAAGACATAAAGAGCATTCCTGAGGTCTGTAATTTTCCCGACATCTTTCTCGAAGACCTTCCTGGAGTGCCACCAGAATGCCAAGTCAAGTTCAGAACCGACTTGATAACTGGAGCTACTCCTGTAGCCAAATCGCCTTATGGTCTAACACCATAAGAGATGCAGGAAGTATCCAATCAACTGAATGAACTGCTCAAGAAGGGATTCATCAGACCGAGCTTCTCACCCTGGGGAGCATCTATCTTGTTCGTGAAGAAGAAGGATGGATCGTTCCGTATGTGCATCGATTACCGCGAGCTAAACAAACTGACCATTAAGAACTGATACCCTCTACCACGGAAAGACGACTTGTTCGACCAAATTCAAGGAGAGAACTACTTTTCAAAAATTGACTTAAGATCCGAGTATCACCAGTTACGAGTTTTAGAGGAAGATGTTCCCAAAACAGCCTTTCAAACTCATTGTGGTCACTATGAGTTTGTAGTCATCCCTTTCAGATTAACCAATGCACCCACAGTGTTTATGGATTTAATGAACAGGTTGTGCCATCCTTACTTAGATAAGTTTGTGATAGTATTCATTGATGACATACTTATCTACTCTCGCAATAAGGAGGAACATAGTCAACACTTACGAAAAATCTTGGAAACACTACGAACAGAAAAGCTTTACACGAAGTTCTCAAAGTGTGAATTTTGGATTCGGATAGTCGAATTCTTGGGTCACGTGGTCAGCGAAGAGGGAATTCATGTGGAACCTTCCAAAATTAAGGCAATTGAGAACTAGTTAGCAGTAAGAATGCCTATAGAAATCCGTCAATTCTTAGGCTTTGTTGGCTACTATCACAAGTTCATACAGAACTTCTCAAAGATCTCAAAGCCACTTACCACCTTGACCCAGAAGGGCGTAACCTTCGACTGGGAAGAGAAACAAGAAAATGTGTTCCAAACGCTAAAGTAAGCCCTATGCAGCGCACCGGTATTGTCCCTTCCAGAAGGGATAAAAGATTGCGTAGTATACTGCGATGCATCCAACCAAGGGCTTAGTTGTGTTCTTATGCAACGGGGAAAGGTCATCGCATATGCCTCAAGACAGCTTAAAACACACGAAGTCAACTACACTACTCATGATCTTGAGCTAGGAGCAGTAGTATTTTCTCTGAAGGTCTGGAGGCACTACCTGTATGGTACGAAGAGCATTATCTTTACAAACCACAAAAGTCTTCAACATATATTCGACTAGAAGGAGCTCAACATGAGACAGCAACGATGGGTCGAGCTACTAAATGACTATGAATGTGAAATTCGTTATCATCTTGGTAAAGCCAATGTAGTAGCCAACGCACTTAGTCAGAAGGAGTACTCAGGTCATAGAGTCAAAGCATTGACTATGACAATCCTTTCACATCTGTCCACACAAATCAAAGAGGATTAGCAGGAAGCCTTGAAATCAACGAATGTGGCAGGTGAAGCCTTAAGAGGGATGGATAAGAACTTAGAAGTCAAGGGTGACGGAGTCCATTATCTCGTGAATCAGATCTGTACACCGAACTTTGGTGGGTTCAGAGACGTTTTCATGAACGAAGCCCGCAATACTCGATACTCCGTTCATCCAGGTTCAGACAAGATGGATCTGTACCTCAAGAAATTATATTGGTGGCCAAACATGAAAGCAGAAATTGCTACCTTCATGGGCAAGTGTCTTACTTACGCCAAGGTTAAGGTAGAATACAAAAATCCCTCAGGTTTACTACAACAACTGAAGATACCCGAGTAAAAATGGGAATGGATTACAATGGATTTCATAACCAAGTTACCCAAGACAACGGGTGGACTCGAAACAATTTGGGTTATCGTTGACATTTTACCCAAGTCTGCGCACTTCCTGCCAATTAAAGAGACTGACAAAATGGAGAAACTGACCAGAACTTACATTAGAGAGATTGTGCGACTACATGGTGTGCCCATATATATTATCTCTGACAGAGACAGTAGATTCACCTCAAGGTTCTGGAGGTCGCTACAAAAATCCCTGGGAACTAGGTTGGACATGAGTACTAGTTTTATTTGATAATAAAACTACAAGTTATCTGTTAATAAAACTACAAGTTATTCAAGCTAAGTATGAAATATTTACTTACACTTTTCGGTCTTGATTCATATTAGACTACAACTCAACTCATGGAAAATATAGGATTTTATGGGATAAACACCATCATTTTACAAGTAAACAATTTATAATTTAACTTTCTAGAAACAAATACGATTATTTATTTCAAAACATTATTCTCTAAGTAAAAGAACTTATACAATTTTTGTCTTCAGGTACTAAGACTACATTTCATTTAACTAATAAGAAAATATAGGATTTTCTGGAGAATCACCGTAACACTTTCAAAGAATAAAGAACGTAGTTTTTGAACGCAAAAATGTTTATGAACTCACCAACTTAAATGTTGATACACTTTCCAAATCATTTGCATTCTCAAGAAACTAGTAGACAGGTACTTGTACAGGTTTCGAGAAGACGGAGTATAAAAGCTTCAAGTCTTTGTTTTGTTATCTACTTTTGAAATCAATCATTTTATGTTATGAATACAATGTAAACACTTTATTATCACTATGATGGTTTTTGTTGCTTTGATTACTATTATACATTTGTTGTGATACTGTACATGACGTCCTCCGCCCCCGAACGTTTCTGTCGTTCTAGTTTGGCGGCGAGACAATATATATATATATATATATATATATATATATATATATATATATAAATGATGCTACATGGCTTTTTATGGGGTCAAAGGTAAGACAAAAAAAGAGGATAGGTCTTCTCGATAAACTTTATTAGTAGTCATGACTACAAAATAAGTGAAACCTTATTGTGGAGTATTATCGAGGTTGTACTCAATAATACCCTCTGATGCCAAAATTATAATTTGATTTCATGATGCATAACATTAGGAGTGTGTAGTTGATTATAGCCTTTTTTTTGTTCTTACCTCTTCGTGGGGTAAGGATGAGTATTTATGCTTTAAAGAAGGACCTTTCATTATGTGGTGTTTCTGGATAATGATCTTGTTCTCTAGTAGTTGTTTTTGCTTTCATAGAATAATATTTTTGGGTCCTTTTTCCCTGATTTCTTGGATATTGATCTTGTATCGGGAGATTATTTTATTCCCGTGCATGTTTTCGAGCACTTTGTAGTTGTACTAGCTTTATATTTACTTCTAAATTTTTTACTAGGCTTGTGGGCTTGAAAAGGTTTCTTTGGCTAACTATAGGACGCTTAAAATAGTTGGTATCATACCCCAATTAAGCCCCTTAGTGCAATTATTAAACAAAAGTTATTCTCGAGCTTTAATAATTGGGTTAACATGTGCTTAAAGCCCCGAGCAGTATCGAAGCATCGGTTTATATTGCACGTGCTTAGTGAGGAGCGTGTATAGTGAGCCATTATGGCATAGTATCAGAGCCGCCTGCCTTTTTCTTGTAAGAACCTGAAATTTAGAGAAAGTTGACTTTTAGTCAAATATTGACCAAAATGGCAAAATGGTCATTAATGAGAAATTAGGGAGATTATCAAGTTGTGACTTCATGAAAATTGCCAAGCTGAGTTTAAATCACTAAGAAGAGGTTAAATGAGTTAGTTGAAGAGAAAGAATGCATGAGAATATGCATTTTGGCCAAAAGGGTAAAATATGTATTTTTATGTTTTTAGGACAACTTTGTGACTTAATAGATTAAGACATGTATTAAGTCGGCGAGAAATGACTTAATAGAGTTGTAGAGTATGTTCCCACCTTCGAGTGGATATAAAGATCATAAAAAACAAGTTAGAAACAAAGAATTCATGCTCGTTAGAAGATTGATAGAAAATGTCCCCAAAACTGGAATGGAATCAGCTACGGAACTACTCTCAAGCAGTTACCATACGCGCGATGGGTAGATCACCACATCGCGGTGAAGGATGACGAGGATTTAGACAAAGTACTTTGTCATAAGTAGAGCGCAATGTACTTTGCTGCGCATCACGATATATGGGTGCCACGACGCGGTGGCCAAAGTAGGATGATGTGATAATAGTCGTTGTGACGCGGAAAAAAGAAGACTGCGTGCTTATTTAGACGCACCACGACGCAGTAACAAACCCACGGCGGCGCGGTGTCGTAAATAGATTAAAGGTTGTTAAGCCTTCATTATCGCCAAAAGACCCCCAAAACCCTTTAGAGCTAAGCTCCGATGATTCCAAGGATGGGAGACAATCAAGTGGTGATTAAGGGTGTTTATGGGTTGGATTGAAGATTGAAAGCTCATGAGGTAATCATTTTAACCATTTTTAAGCTAATTAGGGCTTTAATGGTGTTATGATGATTTGAGCTAATTATGTAAGATTATATTAAGAAAGTTTGTTAGTAATGTTTAATCAAGTGTTTAGAAACCTTGAACAAGCTTTTTATGTGATTTCCTTGGTGTATATATATATATATATATATATATAAATGTGTGTGTGTGTATGTTTGCGTGTGTGTGGGGGGGGGGGGTTAGGTTCATATGAGACCATCATATTTTGTGAGACATGAGGACGCAATCCTAATCACTTATTTTGGAGATAAAAAAATTACTTTTTAATTGCAAAATAAATGAAATTTTTCGAAAGTCTTTTTAAAAAAATATTATTTTCGTCATTTATTGTAACCATTTTTAAGCTAATTAGGGCTTTAATGGTGTTTTGATGATTTGAGCTAATTATGTAAGATTGTGTTAAGAAAGCATGTTAGTAATGTTTAATCAACTGTTTAGAAACCTTAAACAAGCTTTTTATGTGATTTCCATGGTGGATATATATATATATATATATATATATATATATATATATATATATATATGTGTGTGTGTGTGTGTGTGTGGAGGGGGGGAGGGAGGGGGTTAGGTTCATATGAAACCATAATATTTTGTGAGACATGAGGACGCAATCCCAGTCATTTATTTTGGAGATAAAAAAAATATTTTTAAAATGCAAAATAAATGAAAATTTTCGAAAGTTTTTAAAAAAAATATATATTATTTTCGTCATTTAGATTATCCATAAATAAATAAATAAATAAAAATTGTCGTTTTTTTATATATACGTGAAATATTCCAATAGAATATTACAGTATAAATATTAAAACAAAATTGTTAGAATATTCAAATATTTCACTAGAATACTAGACTATAAATATTCAAATAATATTAATAGAACATTAGAATATTTTAAAAATTCTTACAATTTTAATAGAAAATTACAATATTTTAATATATCTAACAATTCGAATAGAATACTAGAATATTCTGGCATTTTAAGAATTATGTTTGAATATTTACAGTGTAATATTCTATTAGAATATTTCATTTTTTTTTCTTTTTTTGTTAGGTAAACTAAATGACGAAAATAATATTCAAAAAAAGAATTTTCGGATTTTTCCTTTTATTTTGATATGTGTAATTTTTTTTATCCCCAAGATGAGTGGCTACGATCGCGTCCTCATGTCTTACAAAATTAACATGGTTTCAAATGAACATCTCTCTCTCTCTCTCTCTATATATATATATATATATATATATATATATATATATATATATATATATATATATATATATATAACCAAGAAACCAAGGAACTAATCCAAAGCATCGAAATTTAAAGCGATCAACGGCAACAAGAAGAGTTGTAGACTTTACAATGGAATCCTAACTAGTGATTATGTGAACTGATGCATTAGAGATTAGATGATAATGAATTAGGTATTATAGGTGCTAAATTCATTGGTTGGAACAGATTAAGTGATAGAGAGTGGAAAGATAGAAATATGATCCATTAAGTTGTCATTTTGACTATAAGAGTCATCAAGCTCTTAATAGGCTAAGACAAGTATTAAGAACCTATATATGTGTATGAATAAGCCTAAGAGCAAAGAAGATAGATCCAGAATGCGTTAATGTTGAGGAAAATGGGACAATTAATTCTTCACTAACTAATAAGGTGAGTTATCTCTCTCTCTCTCTCTCTCTATATATATATATATATATATATATATATATATATATATATATATATATGTGTGTGTGTGTGTGTGTGTGTGTGTGTGTGTTGAATCTTGGGCGCTAAGTTAATGTTTCCAAGTAATGAGATAAAAATAGATGATAATTATACGCATAAAAAGATGTGAGAACATGTACATATAATTAGAGTATGTATGAGGTATACATTAGATACATGTAGTATAACATGTAAGTCAATAATATATATATATATATATATATATATATATATGTGTGTGTGTGTGTGTGTGTGTGTGTTGAATCTTCGGCGCTAAGTTAATGTTTCCAAGTAATGAGATAAAAATAGATGATAATTATACGCATAAAAACATGTGAGAACATGTACATATATTTAGAGTATGTATGAGGTATACATTAGATACATGTAGTATAACATGTAAGTCAGTAAGTATATGTTGAGTGTGTTAAGTAGATAATTAGGGTACTTGTTAGTACCCAAGAGATAATAGAAAACAACAAAAGTATGATTATATGTAATAAAATCATAAGAGTATGTATATATGTCTAGACATTACTAGGATTATGTAGAATACCTATATGTTAATAGACATAGATAGAGATTAAGTACTTAATGAGTTAAGTACTAGATGAGAAGTAGAAGTGTGTTAATGAGATATCTCGATAAAGAGATAGATTGTCCATAGGAGAAATATTGTGTGACGATATTATATGTTACAATAGTGTGGGATAAGGTTTTATAGCTACCACGAGATATGAAATCCTACAAATATCACGACTTCACAAACATGAGACAACATCATACTCCAACACTCAACAGTATATATATCACCACCACCACTTATGTTCAATCCATATGTTATCAAGTCAAAAACATCCCTACGAACATTTGTCCATTTTGCTCAAGAAAATGCAACAGCTCGTACGAGAGCAGCGATTATGAACAATAGAAAGCTACTAAGCTATAATAGCAACTAACTAGGGAAGAATCCTGCGTTGAGGGGGTTGGGGGTATTTCATAGTCTTTTATTAAAAAACAGGAAATAGCAACAAACTTTTCAATGCTTTATATTTGTAATGTGTTCTTCCTTGAATTTGATTTCCAACAGCTGCAGCAAGTATGGCTATCAATAGCAAATACTAATAAAATTTGGAAAAAATGTAGTTTAATTTATTAGGAAATATTAACCAAGCAAACACCTATTTTAAGAAAATATCATGTTCATTAGGAATTATTTTGGTAGACAATAGTCATGTACGAATGCTTGGCTAAATGTTCAACATTTTTGTCTTCGAAATGCCAAACAGGTGTTCATGCTGAAAGCTTTACCTTTCTCCATATTTTTAGATCATCACAAAGTCTTAATTTGGTGTTCAGACTGAAATTTTAAGATAAAAACCAAAAAACATTATAACATAAATATAAGCTTAGATTTAAGAAAAAACTAAACAAAAATAATTTCTAAAATATCACTTCAAATTGTTTGAAATCCGACTATCCAATTCTTCTCATCCGTTACCTTTGAACCATAGATGAACCAAAAAAATTTAGGATTTTCTCACGTAAGAAATTATCAAACTTTACTTGTTAAATACATAAATGCATACTTTCTCCAATTGACTTAACTTTGAAGAACTCCATGCCATTGACCCCTACGAAAATGAAAAATGCATAAACAGAAACATGATTGGGAGAAAATGCTTAACTTTAGAAATAAAAACATAATAAAACATTAGAAATTAAAGAAGTGTGTGGGATACCAATCTTGAAGGCTTGCCACAAACACATGCAGTCACATGTAAACCAATTCATTGTTTTCTTCAAAACGACCAACATACCCCTCCTCACTCCTCTACCACAACCACATACAGATACAGTCAAAAGACTCGTGATTCTTTCATGGCAAAAGTTGGATAATATCTGGTGTAGAATCTCATAATTAAGCATACTCGAAGGAAAATTAAGCGTACCCTGAATAATGGTTTTGAATAAAAAATTGAAAAAGTTGGTTCAAGCATTTTGTCGAGCAGTTTGTGTGCATCCTAAGAATTACAATCAAATCTCATAACAAAGGCAATGACAGTACCTCATATAACTGACTGTCTTTGAGTCCCTAAAAGCTTCAACAATAAGAAAAACTCCAAGAATCAGTCATTTCCTACCAAAAAAAAGAATGATGATGTTTCATTCTTATTCAGCCACCCAAATGAAAAAAAAGGCAAAAACATTGTAATATCATTTCATATTGTGAGTTATTTTACTAAATTAACAACAAAGGCAATGACAACTCATATTTTGCTTTAATAATCTATTAAAACTTGTCTTACCTTATGACCATGTTGTTTGACTTCACCGTATTAGTAAAATATCCCCTATTCATTTCATCTTTATTGGCCAAAATCACACAAACCTCAACAGAAATTCAACCACATCTTAGACAATAATCCAATCGAGATTTAAGTAATTATAAGAAATATAAAACGCACTAATTGCTGCTCAACAACAGCATAAATCAAGTGCATGTAACACAATCACACGATATCATTATGTCCAGGATCTGGTTTCAGCAAAATATAAATTCAAATTAAGTTATCTAATAGAAATCAAGGAACCGATCAGAGGCGTGTAAAATAAACATATGTTTTGAACGGCTCTTGTAGCTTAGACGACCAGCACTTTCGACCATCTAGTCATCGCCTTCGAGGCTATACAAAAGAACCATAAGCCCTAAAATTGAGAGCAGTGGTGGGAGAGAGCAAAGATGAGGTGTTGAATTGAAAAAACCCAACAAAAAAAAGGGAAACATTACCTGGCTGATTAAAATTTTGTTGAACCCAAGGTGAAAGCGTGACTGAAAGTGAAATTGACACCCAATCCAAATATGAATAATAAAAACCCAATCCAAATATGAAATATGCTAGGGTTGAACGGTTACCTTTCCAACCAACCCAGCAATCCTCGGCGTCATACGTCGCATGTTCATAACAAAAAAATATAAAATTGGAGTTCAAAGTTATAAGTAGAAAAATTGAAACAACACCTTCGTTGTTACAGAAATCGATAACAGGAAAAAAAAGTTTAAAGGACATTTCTTACCCTTTAGATGCAGAAGAGGGCAGTGGGTGTATTCGTTATTTGTTGCTAGTGAGGGCTTCCGTCACGCTTCGGCCGATATACAGAACTTCATCTATCACACGAAGGCGGAGCAAGCAGCCAATAGTGAGACGTAGACCGGTCGTCGGAATCCATTAAAGGAAGAGAGGGGAGACGGTAGGGTGAAACAGATGGTGTGTGATAATCAATAGTCTAGAAAATATGTGGCAAGAGGTAGGTTGGGTATATCGGTGAAAAGGAAGCGGTGGCTACCGACAGTAAGAGTGGTGGACTATTAGAGTAACAATGGAGTATTGAGAGTGAGTAAGCAAAAAGATGCAGAAACAAAGGGAGAAAGCCATGTATTGGTGCAAAACGGTGAGATAGTAATAAAAGAGAAGCAAAAAAGGACACGTAGATGAGAGGCATCCAGTCCACGACACATGTACTCCACTATAGAAATTATAAAGGATAAATAACAAAAAAGTAAATCCAGAAAGAAATTTAAAAAAAAAAAAAATTAAAACAACCAACCACAAATAAAATTCAGCCAATCGGATCATGTGGCACTTCAAAATTAATATATATATATATATATATATATATATATATATATATATATATATATATATATATATATATATATATATATATATATACTAGTAGTGTACCCGCGCAAAGTGGCGGGGCGCATAAGTTCTTTCGGTGATATATTTCATTCATAAAAATGTTATGTTCCAAAAGAAAGTACATGTCGAAGACAATATAATCAAACTATGGTGTTATTTGTTACATGATACATCAAATAACCGATAAAAAGAAACCGGTCAAGACGACATAAAAGAAATGTTTAAGTTGTTCAAACAAAAATAATAAAATTATATAAGAATACACAAAATATGAAAATGTGTAATATGACATGACTGATTATACATTATTAATCGTGCAATACTTCTTTATACACCGCATTTGTCGGGTATGGATATTTTATCTAAAGTTTAGTTTCTAGAGAATATTACTTCTTTTAGACAAATAGTTTATTGCATCTAAACAATTATCATTAAGAATTACGCTAACAGAAATAAAATCAATTAGAACTAAAAATGTAGAGTTGAAATTCTTTACAAATAGACATGAATACTTTATTGATTGTGCATTATTAATCGTACAAAACTTTTATATTACACATTTGATGTATAGACTGCACTGTCGTTGAATTCTTTATCAAGGATCACTAATATTTTTGTATTGGCACGTGATATCTCTCTAGATAATGCCACATAAAGTTAGTCATGCGAGAAAACCGATTCTGAAAGATAAATTCCTACATTTGGTATTGTTTTTCATTGAGCTTTATTGATTGTCATCTCGAAACATAATCAGATTGGAATTGTTTTCTCATCAGCTTGAACAGGAACATGTCATCTTAAAACGGACATAGAGGAATCGTTGACAAAAATACCATCTTTCCAGCATGTTGACCAACAACAATTAACAATTTCATCATCAATGACATTGTGCTGAAAACTTTTACATATCAATTGAGTATCATTACACAATCAATTTAATGGGTCGAGATTTTGTAACAGTATGATCGGGCATCCAACTTTCAGTCGTAGGTAATGAGGAGGTAAACCACTAACACCGAGGGTGTTCAAGAATTCCACGAGATGGTAATTATTTATATCATCTAAGATTTTAAAGATTTTAGATTTAGTGACATAAAAAGAAATTTTATTTTATTAGACTTCTTGAACATTGGTTAATCACAAAAGAAGTCCTTATATTGTTTTATATTAGATTTAGAAGTAAAAAGTTGTTATTATTATTATTATTATTATTATTATTATTATAGATCGAATCTTTTCTACTTTTTTCGGTTTGAATAATCATAACATTAATAAATCAACACAAGTTTTTAGTTGATACAAAATTATAAGAACATTGTATATATTAAAGTAGAAAAGTTATAAGAAATAAGCTAATTATTTAATGTAGAAAAATGTATCGTTGCTATCAATGAGTTCTATTTTGATGAAGTGAAAAAAGAAATTAAAATCGTGTTTTTTATGTCTAATGAGTGATGGGTTCAAATCATTACCCTACAACTTCAGTTTCAACTACAACTAATTATGTAACAATGTTGAAATGTATTCTCATTATATTTGAATTCTTTATAAATATATCTAGTACATGAAAGTATAGAATCTTAAGCTTAACGATTTTCTTATAACTCTATTTCTACATAAGGTCATATGCATTGGTGTTAATAATCATTTTATGCATAAAAATAGTAGTGAATTTAAAATAAAAATAACATGGTATGCATTTACATCGTCAGCAAGAAATCCCACAACAGTCAGGTGTGGCTACCTTCTACAATAGTAAATAAACATGAATGTTGCTTAGCAAATTGTTCCGATTCTATAATTTTGTTTCAACTTTCAATCCAATTTTCCTTTTACAGTATCCCATAAAAATGGAGCATATTAGAGATGGAAAATGATATAGAATGTAATTTCATTGATTTGTTAATGAGTAGGTAAAACAATAAAAATATAAAAATATAAAAAAAAGTGTTAAAAAATAGAAAAAAAACACTCATTCAACAGGAGCCACAATGGCAACAGGAACGACAATAGGAGCATGCAAAAACAGATCTTCTACGACCTCTTCACCTTAAGAAACACAACAATGTTCTACATTAAAATCCTTTGACATACTTTAATCAGGTACCTGCAATAAAAAAACAAAAAGATGTGTAAAAATTATGGTTCAAAATACTTTTGAAGACCACAAAAAGGACAACATTATGGACTAAAAGAAATGTTATTATTATTTAATAGAAACAATTATGGGGATAGTTTTGTCAATAATAAACAAACATTATAAATTAACAACAAATTATAATGAAAATAAACTACCTTCAACATATGATTAGAGTCGTCCTACTCTTTCTGTTACCCACACTTTAATTAAGTTCTCCGTATAACCAACAAGAAACAGATGTCAAATAAGTAAGATAAGTAAAATCCATCAAACCAATGTTTATCACTTCTAAAAAAGTAGAAAACCTAATAACTCCATGTGCAAGGAAATCATTCCCAACACATCAAGAAATAGATTAGTTTTTAGATTCAAATTTAGAGAAAAAAGAGACAGAATAAACTTTGAATCATAAAAATACCAACATATTGTTCAACACCAACACAATGAAGATCAAATGAATCCTCCTTGGAATAAAGCTACTTCATCTTATTTAGTGGTGTGGTCCACCCTAAACATCTATGACCATCTGGAACTTTTCAATAAAGTCATATGCACCTCCATTGGGGCTTTATTCCACCAGAACAAAAAGTATATCTAAGAAACTGAACTACTAAAACAAAAATAAAAAATAAAAATAAAAATGACTCATTCCTCGTAAAATAAACCAAGACATTCATCAAATATTTTGTATGCATAATGTTATCCCAAAAATTGGTTCCACACAATACAATATGTTGGGGCAGAAAGACCCAAAGATAGATTTGTGTTCCTTCGTTAATCCTCTCTGTAAAAGCAATGTTGTAACTGATGGGATTTATGCATAAGAACAATCCTATGTGCTCATACAAACCCTAATGCTTGGATCTAGGTTTCTCTATTGTACATGCTTTGAATCCAAGACTATAAACTTAGATCTAACATATTATAAACTGAATTAGGGTTTATAGAATTACCTTTAATTGTTATATAGTAATAACAATCAATTCCTTGCTTGGATTGGCCTTAGAAAGCTTAGTGCCTCAAGTGTTGCACCTCTAATGGAGTCACAAACACCTTATGCAACTTGGATGAAGAGGAGAAGAGAGGGGAGGCACCAAAAACGGCTGGAAACCCTAGAGAATCAGTTGTTCATGTTTTTGGAGCCTAAGGGGCCCTTTATATACTTGTATGGGCTGCTAGGGTTTCAGTCAAAACCCTAATGGACGGCTTAAACTCTAAGCAGCCCATGGAACCTTCTGGATAAGGCCATGGACGAAAATATGATGGGCTTCCATCATAATTTCGTTCACCCCTTGTTCCTTTAGCATTCCTTAGCCTAATAACTCAATTATCCAATAATTGCAGTTCAGTCCCCTGAATTTAATTAATCTCTTTTAGCCACAAAATTAATTATCAATTAATTCTTGACTAATATTACTTAAACAATATGATTTCTCCTTTAATATATTATTCTCATAATATATTAATAAATCATATTTAAACCTCATCCTACATATTGCTATGGTGAAGGCAACCCAAAAGGACCATGCTCATAATCGGGTCAAGTACATACCAAAATAGTTATGGACTTAGACACTAATCCAATAGTCTCCCACTTGGATAAGTCTAATAACTATTTTCCGTATGACTTCAGAACCTGATCAGCAATCGTAGCTTTCAAAAGCCGCTGTCAACTCTGATCTTATCAGATAGCGTGTCCTCTAGATAAGGGATTATATATTCCTCCATTCTCAAGATATCGTATAGACAAAAGACATGAATTTTAATCATTCTCTCTATACTGTTTCCCGACTTCCGATTTATGACGACTGATAACAGACTACAATTGAACACATCAACTTAGTCCCGGCTTGGCCAAGCGCTTAGGTGTCATCACTAAATCATCGAGAGGCCCACATATATCGCTTCTATCCCACTTTGGGTAAAAGGAATGGATAAACTTTGACTCAAATGCTCGCTTGCATTTACTGATCGAATCACACACAACAATAAGTTTTATAACACCAAGTTACTGGTGCGTTTACTTATTATCAATGTGTAACCGACCAACAAATAACAACTCACATGTCTCGGTTTCAAGAATATACAATATTATCGTCTCACTAATCACTCGTCATAAAACCATGAAGTGATCCAAGTGAGCGTGGGTTTAATCCCATACTTTAATCTTATCAAAGCACTCATGAACTCTGCAGCAAACTTGTGTTATGTCTAAACACTTCGGACAATCTACAGACAGATTCATGACAGTCTTCCTTCATACCTACTCCCAACGTATGACCGACTGTGGATGTTTGAATAACCTAGTTATTCTGGAAGTCAAAACATGCAAATTGAAACATAACAATAATACTTAATCCTATATGGCCTCAAACTTGTGAGAGTAAATAAAACACTTCTATTTATCCACCATATTGATTACTCATTATTTACATTTAATGTTTCGGATAGTCAACTCATTACTTGAATTACAACAACAAATGTCCCATGCTCTAAGCATGCACACTTTGTTTCCTATGGTCCATGCTTTGTGAAATAGAACAATTGAAAACTTTTCCAATGATTCTCATTTCATAATTCCTCAATCCCCATTATTAGTGTAAGAACACAAGGTTCTTTCACTACTAGAATATGCTAGATTCTAACATTTTACGCAACGATCCTTTCGTAAAGTCATAGCACAAAAGTCACCAAGACTTGGCTAATGAAATTACAAAGTATTTACTTAGAAATTGTTACAAGACAATTCTATAGACGCGAAGTCTCACATTCAAAGTACATTCATTTGAACATCCTTCTTGCATAAAAATTTCTATCTAGGCATAGATTCTCAATATCCAATTCCCAATATGGAAACATTTCCACATTTGCCATATGACAACTCATTCTTAATAGAATCTTATCTATTCATAATAATGTCGATATGGTCCATCCAATACCATACTTTCAACTACTTACAAGCGACCAATCCTCAGCGAACTTTGGATCGTCCTTTGATAGTTGTTTAATAATTTTAGTCAAAACCCATTCTAGTCCTTTTTCCCTCTTAATGCGTTAGACATTTGAAAAATTTTAGAATGGTAAATTATTATAGCATTTGCAATCGATCATATACCCGAAGTGTATGGGACACAATGCATAATGTCTCACATAAAGATATGATACTTTACCAATCTTTTGCCATAATATTTTATGTGTCATGTTCTCATAATTCGAACTATGAAGAGGGATGTCGTAATCATAATCGAAATTTGAGAACACACAATGTATCCTTTGAATGAAAATATTAAAATTTCTCAATCTAAGCTTTAGATTTTGAAACAAAGTATAATATTCTCTCCCTTAATTATATTAAAAACAATTTTTCAACCCATGCAACTTTGCAAATTGAATCTTTGTTTTTCTATAATTAATATTGCTAACTTGCAATACTTGCCATAATAATCATACAAGCATAACACTTATGCTCCCACTATCATGATGATTATTATCATATAAGCATAACACTTATGCTCCCACTAGCTTTGACATGTATTTAGAAAACAAATGAACTTCAAGAAAACAAAGCCTATTGAATTTCTGAAATTCATATTTCTAATACCAGATGCTTCGATAAGCCTTTATCTAAGCTTCTTAAACTTATACACCTTCACCTTAGATAGCTCATATACGTGCTTAAACAATTTAGAACTTATGTTACTAAGTTCCAAATGTTCAAACTAATTGTCAAATCTCACAATACGAACTATGGAAAGGGATGCCGTAACCATAATCGAATTTGAGAATACAATTTTCACAATTGCTATCTTCTTAAAACCTCTCTTAGTGAAAGTATTTCCTCACAGTCATTTTCATGAAGGAGGGAATCTTATGACACTTAGATTTTATGGTGTATGAGTTCCTATCCATGTGAATTTGCCAAAACCAAGGTTTGCGACAAATCCAAACTCATATGGACTGAACTTTCTTAATCTTGATTTCTTGCCCTATGGTAACACGAGTGCCCACCATGTCTTCCAAGTAGTTTAGTAACTTGTCCTTACACATCAATGTACATTCCATCGACTAAGGCTCTAGTATGCATTCAAATGAGAACTCATAGAACTCACATACGCAATTAACTCAATTGGAATGGCACAGAAACAAGATAATGTCAGTACGACAGGTTGTAAATCTCAAGTCGTGTGCTAGTGATGATCGATAAGGTTTATTCTTGATTTGTTCTTGAAACTTTTCTAGACCATTAAGACTCCCACTGACTCCTTGACATATAAAATTCTCTTGTCAAGAAACATTTCTTGACAAATCAAATATTCAAGAGTTAGTGTAGTTCTTATCAAGACAAAACACTTCACACAATTGGTCCTAGTTGGTCTTTGTCTTATCCAAGACAGCACAACTTACCAATTTCAAATGTGTAAGAATAAGGAAACCTTTTTTCTAAATTCCACATTTGATGAGTGTTATAAACCTACTTAAAACTTGTCACAATCTTGACTCTAAGACTTGATATTGGAACGAAGTATGATCGACTTCTTGATTTAACCATTTCTATAATTCTCGATTCCTCTTCTTAGACATGCAATTGCACTAAGACTCACTTAGAGGATCAATTGAGACATGGTTCTTAATCATTAAGACTTATCATAAAACACAATAAAAGGTATTATCCCTTCTTCTTAGAATAGAGAAACTTTTATCTTTCTGCCTACTTGATTCTTCTTTATTCGTTCTACTATTCATTGATACTTTTTCAATCAACTCAGAATTACACATAATCTTATAAGTATAATTATATTTACTAAACTTTAGTAAATCATGACGAATATATTTGTCATTCTTGTGGTGGACTTGATCAACGCACAACCTAGTGTACTTGATCTCCTAATCCTTCAATTTGACACTTTGTCAAAGAATTAGTCTAAGTTTCCCAAATGTGAAAGTTTTTCATTCATCATACAATACACATTGCGTGATTCCAAGTTTCTGTCCAATTGAAACTTGGGCGATGAGAAACTCTCCCTATTTGGTAAACTTTTGACATTTCCACAAATAACATAATTAAGAATCAAATCCATTTTGCTAATAATAGAAGTACACAAACATCAATTTTTCATATATTTCATTGCAAGGATAAACAAATAAGATAAAAACCAAAATTTATTTTATTCATAAAAACAGCGGAAAACATGTCCTTACAATGCAGAATTCAAATGAAAAACTATGTAATCATATACTCCTAACAAATCTATCATAACTTCCTAAGCTCAAAATCTAATCTTCGAATTCATGCGATCGAAATCCATTTCTTCGTGATCAGACTCATCTTGCTCTTCCATCAAACTTCCTCTCTTTTCTCTAATCCTGCAAAACATGCAAATGTAATCTTATCACATTATGAATAAAGAATAGGAATTTGAATGTAGTTAGATAATGGATTTTATACCTGAAGTAGAGCCATACTCATCGACTCTCCTATCTCTTAGATTCTTCAGGTCCTTCGGGCAGCTTCGTATCCATTGCCCCTTCCCTTGGCAGCAGGAACAGGTGGTGTCCATGGAAGCATGGTTGGTTGAGTTATCAGATAAATATGCTCCATTACTTCGCCAAATCATTTCTGATTCGGCAGCAATAAGCATATAAGTCAAGTCAATGAGGGTTGCGTCAAGTTTCATCATATGATACTCTCTAATGAATTTATCATATGATTCAGGGAGTGACTGAAGAACCCAGTCCACAACCAACTTATTTGAGATAGACACACCCAACATAATCAACCTATCAATGTGTGATTTCATCCCTAGGATGTGAGCACACACGGATTTGCCATCTTGATGTTCCATTTCCAATAGGGATTCGGTGATCTTGAACCTTTCAAATCTTCGATTATCTGGGTTAGGGAGAACAACGGGAGGAAGAGGAGGAAGTGAAATCAAGCTAGTCCACATTGATCTCTCACTTTGAATCAAGCTTTCACTTTCATTAGGAACACTTTTTCCTTGGGATTCGGGAATACCACGGTTAGACATCTACAAAACGGGAGAAAATTCAAGTTAAGTTGATTGACTCCTTAATAAAACACTCAAATGAGTTATTAAGGCTAGGATCCAACACAATATTCTACAACCTAGAAAAGGGATGCCGTAATCTAGTTGCAAAATATTTGAAGGTAGGTAAATGACGATTTACCAATTTCCACCATGAAAAACGAAAAAGGAAGTTTAAGTTTTAAATTAATTGAAACTCCTAGATCTTTTGAGATTCATTGAACTTTTCAATGGCATGTTTAATCTCGATTATGCCCTTCTATTTGTGACTGGGATGCCGAGGATCACAAACAAGGTGTGAATAACCATACGAATCACGTGGTGCACCCAATGCTACAATCACCTAATCAATGTGCCGGTTAGCCACACACGCTCCATTGATCTATGACAAACATCGAGTCACCCTTCGCTACCAATGTCATCCCCAAATTAGTGTGCCAGTTAACCACACACGCTCCACTAACGTTTGACAAGGGTACAAAGTGTAATTCAATGGGTTAGCATACAATTTCACATTTTTCCTAAAGTAACTATGATTTGGGAATTTGAAAAAAAAACATTTAGTTACTTTGTACTTCATTATACTTATAATGGAAGGTTTCTGTCCTATCCTACCCGTTCGGCTAACGACCCTCCACTAGTCAAGAGTGCGGTGGGTAAGAGTGGATACCCATTCAATCGCCATTTTATAGGCAATTTCCTTAAACACCCCTTATAGACCAGCTTCGTGAATGAGGCCTACTAACGGTAAGACTGACTGTTTACTCATACATATATAATATTAGATTTTTAATGTTATATATAGTATAGGGTGTATTTTATACTTTTAAAATACTAGTTGGTTTAACATAGTATATTATACTTTTAATTTAATTAAATGTAAACCAAAACTTTATGGGTTTATTAAATCACTTTTAATTATACACTTTAATTAATTAATAAAACCATAAGGGTGCAATTTGAACTTTTCAAAATACTAGGGTTTTAGAATTTAACATTTCAAAATTAAACCTTTTAATCAAAAATTTAAATTCCAAAACTTGAGGACAAGTTTTGAAACTTTTCAAAACATAAGGGATCAAATAACAAATAATTCAAATTAAACAATTAATTTCATAATTATCTATATTTGACCTAATCTTATTTTAGTCACTAGATAATTACCAAATAATTTGAAATAATCCATATTTATCATATAAACAACCAATATTTAAAAGATTTGAAATTATCTATTGTTTTTTGCTAGGATAATCACTAATTTAAGATAAAAATCGGATTTTTAACTTCAAAAACGAATTAGGCATTAAAACCAAGTCAAAACAGCAGCTAAAACCCGAAATACCCTCTGCCTGACGAACTGACTCGCCGAGTAGGGGTCAACTCGCCGAGTCCAGATACTGACTCACCGAGTTGAGTCGGGCAGGGGCCAAAAACTCGATTTTCATCAAATAAAGCAGTTAAGCATCACATACAACTGAAACCAATCAAGGCTCTGATACCACTGATGAGATTTATGCATAAAAACAATCCTATGTGGTCATACAAACCCTAATGCTTGGATCTAGGTTTCTCTATTGTACATGCTTTGAATCCAAGACTATAAACTTAGATCTAACATATTATAAACTGAATTAGGGTTTATAGAATTACCTTTAATTGTTATATAGTAATAACAATCAATTCCTTGCTTGGATTGGTCTTAGAAAGCTTAGTGCCTCAAGTGTTGCACCTCTAATGGAGTCACAAACACCTTATGCAACTTGGATGAAGAGGAGAAGAGAGGGGAGGCACCAAAAACGGCTGGAAACCCTAGAGAGTCAGTTGTTCACGTTTTTGGAGCCTAAGGGGCCCTTTATATACTTGTGTGGGCTGCTAGGGTTTCAGTCAAAACCCTAATGGACAGCTTAAACTCTAAGCAGCCCATGGAACCTTCTGGATAAGGCCATGGACGAAAATATGATGGGCTTCCATCATAATTTCGTTCACCCCTTGTTCCTTTAGCATTCCTTAGCCCAATAACTAAATTATCCAATAATTGCAGTCCAGTCCCCTGAATTTAATTAATCTCTTTTAGCCACAAAATTAATTCTTGACTAATATTAATTAAACAATATGATTTCTCCTTTAATATATTATTCTCATAATATATTAATAAATCATATTTAAACCTTTATCTCCTTAAATCATCCTACATATTGCTATGGTGAAGGCAACCCAAAAGGACCATGCTCATAATCGGGTCAAGTACATACCAAAATAGTTATGGACTTAGACACTAATCCAACAGTAACAGAAAGCCTCGACTAAAAAAATAAACAGCTCCTTAGATTCAGCTTCAGCAAAGTAGTAAAACAAATATCTCCATTTTGATTCATGAATGGAGATGTAGTCTTCTAATTGCTTCATGAGACATGTCGGAAATGGTAGCCTAATCAAACCAAAACAACAATAAGGAAACTTAATTATCTCTTCCATGCCCCAAAACTTTTGTGATGTTATATAATAAAGGCTATATTTTTCAGCATCTGTATTTCTCTTTACCAAGATGTATATGAGTTATCAATCTTCATGCTCTTTACCAGAATCTGTAAACGTGGCAGAGTAAGTCCATCCAGATTGATAGGCTTTAAAGCTGGCTTTGCATAAGAACTGTCACTTCTAGTAGTTTTAGGAGCACATGTTGGATATAGAGAACTAATAATTAAGCTTCACTAAGGTAAAATAGAAAAGATAAAAAAAGTTGGAGATCTGCCTTCAATATTCCTGTCTAAACTGGCAGTCATTTTGAAAAATTGATACGCTATAATTACTTGCCTGCAAGGTACATAGTGAAACACATAAGAGTCAAGAAATAAATTGCATTTCTAGTGGCAAATAAGCACTATTACTTTTGAAGGTATACATGCATTACAAAAAGAAAACAGTCTTGATATAGTAGATGTAAAAATTCCAGTTTACCCATGAAGTTCATACGAAGTTCATACCTGTGATGTAGTTGAAGCCAACAAAGATGAGATTCATGAAAACCTGCTCAAATAAACATTTTAATATTAAGATATTTCTTACTATGGAAAATGGTGAAAATTCATGGAAATAAAAAGAACTCCATATGGAAAAAAAACACATAGATCTAGATGCAACGTGAAGATTTGTGATCAGGGACATTTCCAATCACCCAATACCTCAGCTTCTAAATTATGAGGATTATGTCAAGACCTAATCACAAACTTTATGAATATAAACAAAAATAAGAGGAAGATAAACAATTATATGGGTTTAAAATCATACATCTTGTTTGTATATGTGTATTTGCAAATCCAGTGAATGTGGTGTCTAGGGTATAATAGTGTCAATTATTGGAACCCACGAGAACAGTGTGCTAATTTTAGAACTTAGTGATATAGATTGGCACTGTCCAGATTATGAAGGCGGATGAGGGGAGAAACAATTGGATTCAACATAAATCGATCAAGGATTAAAGGGGGACGGGTGTTTTTTAAAATGATTGGGAGGATGAAAGGATACAATGAGATTGAGAGAGAAAGGCTACGTAGATGCTAAATGGAATTGAATCTATAATTCGAGATGGGAATAAATAACAACAATTTGTAGATTTTGCATCTTCGATTGCATATGGGAAAGTAAAATACAAAAATCTGAACCTGGAAAATCTACCCGTGTTGATCAAGCCCTAATCACAAAAATAAGAACAAATTAGAGATACATAAGAAATGGAGAAATTAACACATTGTTATAGGAGAGAGAGAGAGAGAGAGAGAGAGAGAGAGAGAGAGGGGGAGAGAGAGAAAGAGAGAGACAGAGAGACCGCTCAAGAACAATCGAAATCGTTGATATCCTTTTTTGGAAGGAATTATCAGGGTGGCCTTCAATTCACGTTGTAAGCTACAAACTAAATACCACCAAATGTTAACTAATAAGTGTAAATAGGATGAAAATGTTGATCAGAGCAAGCAACCCAAGCGATAAACTCTTAAATACTCTAGCAGTAAGATTTTGAGGATTTACAGATAGTGGATCGGTGGTGACGATGGGTATGGCGAACCCTAGGACATCAGTGATGGTGGCTGATGTTTGGATGATGGGTGATGTCGTGAAGGTCTCGATTGGTTATAATGGCAACGACGATCGAGTTTGGGTAGGGTTTATGGATCTCGGATTAAACGATTCAATTGGGTGAAGATGAAGAGCAGGTCAATATATGCAGAATTTAAGATATTTGGTGAAGCGTATTTGGACGAGAAGGCTTTCAAATTTTGAATGAACCCTGAACTAACGGTAACGGAAGAAGATCAGATTTATAAGGATTAAAAAAACATGGTTAAAATTCAATATTATTTTATTAATGGTCACTTGTACCTGTAACTTAATGGTTTGGACGTTTTAAAAAAATAATATTTTTATATTTGATATATTTTTAGAAATAGTTAGATTTCTTATATATATATATATATATATATATATATATATATATATATATATATATATATATATAGAGAGAGAAAGAGAAATTAAATTACCTCCTACCTTTTATGACTACAATTATTCCTACCCACTAAAATTATGACAAATCATCATTCAATTTAATTCTAATTGATATATTCCTAATATAGCATTAATGAGTTAGTTAAAAAAATATGGAATGATAATACTTGTCATAATTTTATTAGGTAGGAACATTTGCAAGCATAAAAAATAGGAAGCAATTTAATTTCTCATATATATATATATATATATATATATATATATATATATATATATATATATATATATATATATATATATATATATATATATATATATATATATATATATAATGAATTTGTTAAATAGAGAAAGAACATATGAAACAATCAATCGACCAATATCTTAAAATATGAAATGATCCACAACCCAATTGAGAGGAAACAATGGAACCACATATACCAAAAATGAAGAGAAAATAGAGACAATATTTTACGTGCCAAAACATAAATTCAATTCATTACAAATCTCCGCTCCCAACTGAATCACTCTCACTCTCACTCTCAGACCAATAATGAAAACCATCAGGAAACTTCATATTTGATGAAAACGCAAAACCTTTTAGCTTCCAAACGCTTCAGAACCTACCAACAAAAGAATACAAGTGAGAAGATAACAAATATGGGAATCTTGCAATGACATCTCGTTAGAATAGAAAGAGAGCCAAGAGGTAGAAGCGAAGATATACATGCTTCATACAGATGAGTTATAAGCAGCACATGTATAACATATATTAACAAATAAGAATGTTGAGATGGGTTTGTAGTTTCTGACTTTCTTCTACAACGTAAATGTATGGGGATGTTTGGAGGTGCATTTAGATAGAGACTACTATGATTTAAAGCAGATAATCAGTTGATTAAAGATAGAGATAGTTAGGGTCAATTCTTTATTCAACAACAATCAGAAATCGTAATCATAATCATTTTTAACCAAACACTCAAAATTTACATTTTAATGATCATATGATTTTTACATAGATATAAATTGTAAGAGGGAAGCAGAATTTTACCATACAACAGAAAATCCCAATTTTAAGATCCTTGACATGGGAGAGGTTTAGTATTAAATCCTTTAAGCATCTCTTCTTCATCTTCTTTATGCGATGTTCCCCAATGCCCTATCCTTGTATAATCTAACTCTGCTTCCACTAAAGAAGGCAAGTTTACTAACAAAAGCTTCCACAACAACAAATCATCTATGATTGTTAGTGATGAAATATTTTTCGATAATATCGTTCACAGCCTGATAATCTCAAATCAGTAAAACATGAACTTATGAATAAAAAATTGATCTACCAGACACTCCTCTTCGGAATCCATATCCCATAACGTTAAGTAAAGCTCTTCAACATTACATCTTGTAGCATAACGTATCCAATTGTTGACTTGCGATTCAAAGCCAGTATCATAAGTGGCATCCACTTCGAATTTCTTAAGCTTCACTTGCCGACATTGAACTAGGGTTTTGTCGACGCACGAAACAAAATCGGACCATGGTTGATTATCCTCAATATGTATGAAAACTAAAGAAGAAAAGCTTACTCCAAAGATTTGTCCATCGCTTCGAAAGTGTACCTGTTCTAATGGCACCTTTTGTACAGGGTAAACAAGACAGGATTTGTAGAAACAAGCAATCAGGCAACTCACTGATTCGATCGTCTTCTCCCTTCTCCATGATTTTTTGCAACTTTCGGGAATTTTAGGTCCGTCTTCCACCGTTTCCATGGCGGCAACAGAGCTCACCAGCATTATATCAAGAATTTCAACACTTTTCGATTGATTGATATAGGAGTATTATTTTACATTCATTATTAAGTTTGAATAAATCACATGGACTCCTATTTCAAGGTCATTTTTGCCCTTTTTGTTTTTGTTTTGATTACGACCCGACGTTTAACACAGAGAATATAAATTAAATACATATCATATTAATAGGTGGTATTGTCTTAGGTGAAATTTTAATAAAAAATGTTAGTTAAATTCATTTTTAGAATTTTGAACCAAACTTATTAAATAAAAATATTAAATATTTATGTTAGAGCAATTTGGTTTTTTAATACAGTAATTTTTAACATAAATAATCCACATGATCTTTGTTTTATCACGACATGATGTGACTCATTGATTAAAACATGGTGTGTAGTAGCTTTATGAATCGACTATGTTCAGTGTACCAACCCCCATGGAGGCTCACATGGCTCTTTTCATATTGGCCCTGTAAAACCAAAAGCAACAATAAGTTGTTATATGTACCAACAACCTTACATTCTGCAAGGAAATTCGATAAACATTATAATTAAAGTGCATTGCCATAACCATAAACATCAAATTCAGACATGTAATTTGGTCGATTTCTAAAGTATTTTTCCCTTATAAGAATTAAAATATGATTTTTCAGGCTAAGCCCAATCAAATATACATATCTTTCACTTAAAGAAATTATTACAAAAAAAAAACATGTTATGAATAAAAAATAATATTAGTTTCATAATTTATCATAGGTTAACACTAATAAAGTATAATGGACTTTCATAAATCTTGCATTTTGGTCACCACATCCAACTAACAAATGAAATCCAGTTTAATGGATTGATTCAAGAAGTGCATCTATGACTTCTTGTAGCTGAATTTGGAGAAATGCTAAGAGCTACTAAGATACCAGGGAGCAGTATGTGAGGCTACGGTTGGTTTCTGGAGGGCATTATAAATTCAAAATCGTTAGCACATATCTTTCACACATGCTTCAATTATCAATTCTAGATCAAACTTGTCAAAATCAAATTAAATCAAAAAAAATAATAAATAAATAATAAATAAATAAAACTCATATATGTAACATACCAATCAAACAGCTTATTTTTCATAGAAATAAATATCACAAATCTAAAATTTACACTTTATATAATATTCTTAAATTATATCTTACATTTTCATCTTTAATGGTCACTAAGGCCTCTTCCTGTCTCACTGCTGTGACATGAAAGAACTATAGAGTACACACATGCTTAATCGTACCGACAAAAATCAATATTTTTTTATGATAACTATTGATATAAGTTTAAATTATATAATAAAAAGTAAAACGAAATATGAGGGTAAAAATAATCCAAAAACTATTTAACGTAATGTATATTTCATAAATGGAAGTTAAATATATAAGCCTCATCTACTTGTTGGAGATCAGTAATAACATGAAAATTAAACTTATTAAGGAAATCATCATTTGCAGAGTAAAGGATGAAGGACAAAGCGTTGCTACAATTAGTATATATGCTTTTCTGGACTGGCTTTGGCAAGAAATCTTAACAATAAAGAAGATGTTATTTTTGTTGCTTTAAAATAGGATCATTGATAAAGATCCTAACCGTAGTGAAACAATTGTGACGGAGAACCGTTTTGAAACGATGCATAATGAAGTTAGTATAAATGTATATTCATTTATAGTAAAAGGAAGAATAATATTTTGAAATTTTTTTAAGGTGTAAGTTGTGAATCAGAGTAATGAACAAACCTCTATAATAAAATATTTTTCCGTATTGAATAACAACTATCATAGGAGTTTGTTTGTTATTTTTTAAATAGTATGCAAATTGTTGTGCATACTTATCCTAGAGTGTTATATTTATTTGTTTGCTTCTATAAAAACCAAATAATAAATAAATATACAATATAAAATGACATTATAAAGTAAAATTTGACACAAAATTTTGAAAAGTAAAAAAATATCATCTTCCAAAAAAGTGGGATCCTAAGATATTATCTTGGAGATTTTCGGCTATTCATTTAGAAAAAGAATTAAGATATCAGTTATATTGATTCAAAATTTCAAATTAATTAACTTGCTTATTCGATGAGTTTTAAAATTCAAACCAATATCTCAAACTGGTTCATTTTATGTGGAATATACTGTGAGATAAATTATAAATAATATTGATTTAATTTTAACTCCCAAATAGTTTGCTGATTTACTGGGATTTGATTAGATTTTATATTTTAATAACCGAATTATTGATATGTTTATTTAATGAGTTTTTTCAAAAAAAAAAAAAGTTAAACGGATTTGAATTTGAAGCCAAGAGCTATAAATAAAGAAGTTAAATTAGGAACAACGTGGATTAGAGAAACTGATATCTAGTATATAAATTAAATGATATGCTTTAATTGATAATATAATTGATGAATTTAAATATTCTATAATTAATTGAAATTTTTTTTGAATTCTATTTGGGGAAGATGATGTCAGCAATTTGATCTAAGGGTGAAAAACAAATCATTGAAATACAATCAAAGGCCTGATTGCTTCATTGATGAATTAAGGGTTCTTTTTTAATAATATTAAAGATAGATATTTTTATAAACATAAGTTCGATCTTGGTGTGCAGTGGTGTTGATATTAATTAATTACAACATAATTAAATTGGTATAATTGCGGCAATTGATTTTAGTGGAATCGTAGCTGGTTGGGTATATTGGTTTTAATTCTCATGTAATTATTTTTATGCTAATAATTTCTTTGATGACGGCTTGCCTCAAAATGTAGCACACCCTCATAAATATTGTTGAATTTCTATTCTAAAATAAATCACAATAATTTCGAATAGCAATTATTAGCATGAAAATAATTACATGAACTTAAAACCAATATACCCAACCAACTACGATTCCACTAAAATCAATTGCCGCAATTATCCGTCAACATAATCCGCCTCCTTCAAGTTCGATAGTCGTTTTACTTTTTACTTTTTACTTTTTACTGCAAAAGGGCAGATGACTAAATTTAACATAACAAACCCAAAAAAAAGTATCATTCATCAAGTAATGTATTTCTGGCTTTATGTTAGTCTACTTCAACACTTGATCGCAACAACATCCAAAAAAAACCCTGGGAACTGTAAAGTGATCAAAAGCCAAAAACTCAAACAAAAGTTACATAGATGCAGATATAGATACATATACAGATTCGCAACAACACAAGGAGACAATGGCTTGGCTTGATTAATAATATTCACAAGTTGTGAAACATAAGAAAAGTAGGAGCAAATGCAGTAGATGCAAATTCAACACAAGAAAAGGAAACGTTACTGATTATTAAAATAAAACAAGAAACCTTTGAAGGATTTGGATTTGAGCAGACAATAAACAGAAGGTAGATTTCTAGCATAAAGAAGCAAGCAGCTCCAACAAGGAAGCAACAAATTGCATTTGGATGTCTTGTTCGATTGTTTGGAAGAGAGGGACGTGTACAAAGACAGATTTAACCCCATTTTGCTCTGCAAACCGAAGGGAATGATAGTACACATAGTTGCACACAAATCTGCCCGCATCATCTGATGTCACCACATCATAACCCATCTTTGCCAACGATCTTGTTATCTCATCCACAGGAACACATGTCTGCAATAAACAACAAGTAAAAATTTAGTTTCAAATCTTATGAAAAGACGTAAATGCCCTCCCTCATCATTGGAAATGATTATACCTTTCGTGTTTTTGAAATTCCACCATCTGCAGGAATAATAGGAACTTTCTGCAAATAAAAAGGATTTGACATTACAGGAATTATATTAGTTACTTACCTTTTTTTCATAACAATTTTGAAGTACAAGGGTGTTTTTTGAACATTTTAGATAGTTAGTTACCTGAGGCTTCCATCCCATCTCATCAGGACAGCGGAAAGTAGCTTCATTTACAGCTTGATGCTCAATAGCAAACCTTGTGGCCCCGCTATTAACTCCAAAATGTAACTGAAAAAATAAGAATTTGCAAAAATATATATGTATTATATTATATTATATAATTCATTGGCTTATAGTTCATACACACATTAAAAATAATAAAAATAAAGGTTTAAATGCTCATTTATGCAACGATGTTTTTGCAATTAAGCTGTTTTCTACACGAAATGTGCATTTATAGGACAGAATATACAACATTTTACTTGTAAACAACTCATTGATACTGGTTGCACAAATTGGTAAATATATTAAACATTGTTGCACAAATCTATCCAGTTATAGCAAAGTACAATGCTGTAATGAAATGAAATGGAAGTTATAATACACAAATATATGAAACTACATTGCTATTTCTTGCATTTAGCCCATAAGCACACATTTGTGCTAAAGCCTCGTCTTCTTGTGTTTACTTCTACTAAGTGCACCTATAATAATCTAAACTATCATGGAAAAACTCACGTTGACTTGCCTCTTTCCAGTGCCTAAAACATGAATTTTCCTTTAGATTCCATCTATCTTTCTTGTTTACATAGTTTGTGAGCATTTTTAAAATATCACAATTACCCTTCCCATGTTCCCAATCATATTTCCCCATGTATCACTCTTTTACTTAATTGACTTTGTGGGAACAAAACAAAATCCTCAGAAGCTGTATATTATATAGATGTTTCTTTTTAACTAATGCAAAAAGAAGTTAAGAACAACTCAATAGAAAAAGTTACAGAAACAAAGTTTTCCCCATTAAATCCCAAGTGTTCACAAATTTCCCTTGATTATTTTTTATTTTTCCTCTTTCTCGAAGTATCATTCAAACAGTACTTTATCTTATCTGGACAGCGGTTAATAGGAAAATAAAGAGGAACAGGGCCTTAGAGAAAGGAAATTTTATGGAACTCCCACCTTGATTTGATGGGAATTTTGGGCTTTGTTATAAATAACGTAATGATTCAATACAATCACCAAGGACATTTTTTTGGAACATTTATAACAGCTATGATAAAGACTGGCATAAAGGATCTATATGCATGGTGATACTTTATTTGTCAACTACTCAATTCACAAGGATCAGCCTCTGGGTATTATGATATGGTGGTATGGGGTATGAACTAATAACATACGGTTGCTCAATCTAGTATTAAGGTTGAATTTAGATACATGGAATATGCAGTAGGTGACCTTTTGTGGATAAAAAAATAAAATCATAATGGATGAATGATGATCTCAAAATTTAGAGATAGAAACCTATGAAGTAGTAATGAATATTAACTTTGTATGTATACAATTAGTAAACATCAATTTCACATAGAAAATTGAGAATCAAAGATTAGAGATAACAACTGACCAGAATGACTTTGGAAAAATTGGATTGTTCAGTGTCCTTGCTGACAGCAGATTGTAATGTCTGATACAAAGGAACAAGAGCTCCTTGGCCTGCAGTCTCCAGAATTGTGCAACTACCAAGTGTCACCCCCTTTGGCAATCCATTCTTCTTCATATACTCGTTCAAATTATTAACAATTTTCTCAGTTGGATTGTCTGAAACTCCATGAAATTTCTTAAACCCTGTCACATGGAACGTTACTGCTGGAGGCCCTTCTGATCCCATTTACCTAAATTTGATCACTAATACTAAAGATGCACCTACAAGAAGAAAATGATTGCTTATCAGTTGAGATCAAACTCTAATTACACAAGTTACACAGAATACTTATTCCCATCAGTTTATAATGTTTCAGCAAATCTAGTTTCAATTATGAATATAAAGTTATTTAGAGGTCAAATAATCAGTTTGCTCATAGTTGCAACGAAAGTATAATTATCCACTATTAGAGTAGAATTAGTTAGATATAGACCTGTCAGTTGACCCAATTTTATCTATTCGTTAAACGATATCAATTTCCCAAACACATCGCACTATCAAAAGTGATTATCTGTCTCCAACACCATGTTTTATCAAGGTTGATTATGTGATTCTGAATTTTCAATAGAGTAATCACTTTCAAAAACGATAATCGAAACAATCCCTAAGTCGGAAACTTGTATTTCTGCAGATGAATAATTATCGTGTTTGAGCTGAAAGTCAAACGAACACCTGACAACTGATTTCAAATACATATCCGGAATCAAATAATACATACAAAAAAATCGAACCGGTCAGTGATTTCTTCGGCAACAGTACATGAGAATTGTGATCGAGCATATCACAGACGAAATCACTGAAGGCCAGCATGAAAATAATAATAAAAAAAAAAACCCTATAACTTTTCGATAAATAGAATCGAATAAATCAAACTGTGAACTATAATTCAGAAGCAATTGAAACAACAAAACCTGATAAAAGGCATATTGGATCAAACAAATCAAAAGGAAGGAAAAGGAGAAGGAATTGTGCGTTTACCTGAGAATTGTGCGCGAAATGGGTACAACCACCAGTCTTATCTGTATAAGCGATTAAGCAAAAAAGTTTAAGCTGATTGAGATTCCTTTTGGCAATCAAAAGCGAAGAAAAATACACATTAGAGGACGTGTCAAATGGTGTGTCGTTGTCACACTTTGATGAAACTTGGCATTTAACGTCTTCCCTTTACCATTCTTTTTTGATGAATGCAATCGTATTTTGTCCTTACTTTGGCCAAATACAAAAAATATGACGCCTAATTCATTTAATCATTGTTTTACCTATATTTGCAAATAAAAGGTAAAATTCATAAAAATTCAATGTTTTTTTATTAATTAATCCCACTTTATGTAGACATTTGCAAAAATTACCAACTAATCCGAAGTTGAGCATTTCGTAATAGACCTAAGTAATTTTGGATTAACTTTACGTCTCATCAAAATATATTTTCATCAAAAGAAAGGACGTTTTGGATTTCAAAATACTGGTTTTGAATTTCTAAGTCGGATTTCATATTTCGGATTTCGGACAAGGTTATTCCACAAAAAAAACATCCATGACAACTAATCTCAAACACTTGTTCATGAATATAATGGTGATACACTTTCATTCAAATGATTTAAGTTCTCAAACTTACGTACGTAGACAAAGAAATCACACCGGATGTGATTGTGATATTCAACCTAAGTTTTCGACTTCTTGATGGGATAATAAAGCATGTAGGCGTTGCTTTGGTTGTCCATGTTTTTTAGATAAAGACCAAAATTATGGAGATTTTAAGTGGTATGATGAAGAACTACATTATAGTTGATACAAAGGAAATGTTTTGAAATGCATAATCAATTGACTAAGATGATTCAACATCGTTCTACTGATTCGGTGTGCAAAAACCAATTAAAGAATTACATTGTAGTAGGGATGTCAAAAAGTCTCGCGAGACGTCGTTCACGTGGGGGTCCCGTCCCGTTTGGGGATATTTATTAAAAAAAAATGAGGGCAGAGGCAAGATTAAACACTGTTTTAATTTCTGGGGCGGGGGCGGGATGGGCAGTCCCATCCCAAAACCCCATGGGGCCCCCTTTAATAAATTATACATATATTTACATATATTAGTTATATAAATATAATAAACAATAACATGATTCTAAGCTTCCAAAAAATTCAACAAAAAACATGTTTTTAAGATGTCATAATTTTTTTTAACATGTAAAATTTTGCTATAAAAATAATTATTTGTTATCTAAAAAATAGTTTTTTTAACCCAAACAACTTCGTTTAGCCAAAAAAAGAAAAAGGCAACCCAAAATCAATCGGGACGGTGACGAGGGTAATAAGGGGGGGGGGGGGGGGATGCACTCTCCGTCTCGTTTGCCCCCGTTGACATCCCTACATTATAGTTGGTACAAAGAAAATGTTTTCATAGGTTGTAGTGTTTTTGGTTATTTAAATATTCTTTAAGACTTGTCATATAAGTGCATTGTCATAGTTAGTTGAATGTCATTATAGTAGGTTTGTAAGGTACTTGTGTAGTTGTGTATCATTTTGGCGTGTGGAATGAAAATGAAATAGAATTAAATATATTGTTCAAAATACATTACAAATTGTTTTATTATAAAATACATGTGGTCTCCTGTAGAATTCCACAAGTTTTCTATGGGTTTTCCAAGGAAAATTTCACATAGGTCGTGCGGTCTCCTAGAAAATTCCACAAATTTTGCATCTTGGGTTTGACTTGTTTGTTTGACCCCAAATTAGTTCCCTTGTTTTTCTAATGACTTAACTAACTTATTTAGGTTGTTATATGAGTTAATTGTGTTGGATTAGTGTCTAAGTCCATAACTATTTTGGTATGTACTTGACCCGATGGTGCATGGTCCTTTTGGGTTGCCTTCACCAAAGCAACTTGATTGGATGAATTATGGAGAGAAAGGATTAAATATGATTTATTAATATGTTATGAGAATAATATATTAAAGGAGAAATCATATTGTTTAATTAATATTAGTCAAGAATTAATAAGAATTAAGTTTGTGACTAAAAGACATTAATTAAACTTAAGGGACTAGAACTGTCAATTGTGTGATAGTTGAATATTGAGCTAATGGACTCCATATTAAAGGGGTGGACGAATTCTATGGGGAAACCCATTAGAAATCGTCCTAGGGCCTTTAAGGAAGGAGTCAATGGGTTGCTTAGGGCTTAAGCATCCAAATTAGGGTTTCCTTGTTAGATAACCCTAATAGCTTCACTATTTAAAGAACCCTTAAGCCTCAAAAACGTGGTGAACTAATTGGTTAGGGTTTCTACATGTTTTGGACAGCCTCCTTCTCTTCTCTTCTTCATCCTCTTGCTCTTGGTGTTTGTGAGCCATTAGAGGAGTGACCTTTGTGACTCTAAGCTTTCTAAAGTCAATACAAGGAGGATTTGAGATTGTTATTGCTACATAACAATCAATGTAATATCTAAACCTAATTCTTATGTTAATATGATTACTTGTATGCTAGAATTAGGGTTTTAAAGTCTTGGACGAATAGCATGTATAATAGAGAAACCTAGATCCAAGCATTAGGGTTGCATGAGCACATAAGATGTTCTTATGGCCAAAACCCATCAGTGGTATCAGAGCCTAGATTGGTTTCTATTGTATTGATGCATATTTGATCGAAATCAGCACTGAAAATCGAAATTTTTGGGTTCTGAGTGTTTGACTCGCCGAGTCACTTGGTGCACTCGCCGATTCAGGTGTACTCGACGAGTCCAAGTCCAAACTCGACGAGTCGAAACGTCTGACAGCTAATTTTCGCGATTTTCTTCCTGTTTTGGGTTTGGATAATTACCATAAACATGTTTTTGTTATAAAATCCGAATTTTATCAATATTTGGTGATTATCCTTACCTAAATAGAAGATAATTGTCAAATTTTAGATAATCAATTGTTTTATTAGATATTATTTGATTATTTGTAATTTGGATTTGAATTATCTTGTGAAAAGTTTCAATTTTTTCCCTCTAGGTTTTATAGTTTAAATTTGAACTCAATAGTTTTGTTTTGAAATTTAAATAGTTAAAACCCAAATGTTTTGAAAAGTTTCAAAACTTACCCTCAAGTTTTTAGAATTTAAATTTTGATTGAAAAGTTTGATTTTGAAATATTTGAATTCTAAACCCTAATGTTTTGAAATGTTTCAAAACTTGCCCTCAAGTTTTGGAATTTAAAAGTTGATTAAAAGTTTAATTTAGGAATGTTAAATTCTAAAACCCTAGTTATGTTTTGAAAAGTTCATATCACACCCTTATGGTTTTATTAATTAATTAAGGTGTATAATTAAAAGAGGTTTAATAAATCCATAAAAGTTTTGGTTTACAAATTAATTGAATTAAAAGTATAATTGTTAAATTTGACCACCTAGTATTTTAAAAGTGTAAAATACACCCTATACTATATATAACATTAAAAGTATAACATTATATATATGTATGAGTAAAAGTCAGTCTTACCGTTAGTAGGCCTCATTCACGAAGCTGGTCTATAAGGGGTGTTTAAGGAAATTGCCTATAAAATGGCGATTGAATGGGTATCCACTCTTACCCACCGCACTCTTGACTAGTGGAGAGTCGTTAGCCGAACGGGTAGGATAAGACAAAACCTTCCATTATAAGTATAATAAAGTACAAAAGTAACTAAATGTTTTACAAATTCCCAATCTTAGTTACTTTAGGCAAAAGTGAATTGATGCAATTCCATGAAATTACACTTTGTGCCCTTGCGAAGACGTTAGTGGAGCGTGTGTGGTTTACTGGCACACTAAATGGTTCTAAGCAAAGGTAGCAAAGGGTGACTCAATGTTTGTCATAGTTCGGTGGAGCGTGTGTGGTTTACCGGCACATCGAATAGGTGACTGTAACATGAGAGGGCACCGTGTAATTTTGCATGGTTATTCACACCCGCTTTGTGATCCTCGGCATCCCAGTCACAAACTAGAGGGCATGTCGAGATTTAAACATGCCATTGAAATGTTCAATGAATCTCATAGGATCTAGGAGTTTTCATAGATTTAAAACTTAAATTTCTTTTTTCGTTTTTCATGGTGGAAATTAGTGAACCGTCATTCACTTACCTTCAAATATTCTGCAACTAGATTACAGCATCCCTTTTCTAGGTTGTAGCGTATTGTGTTGGGTCCTAGCCTTAATATCTCATTTGGGTGATTTATTAAGGACTCAATCTATCAACTAACTTGAATTTATTTTTCTCCCATTTTGTAGATGTCAAAGTTCAACAACTATGGTCTTCCTAAATCCCGTGGAACAAGCATTCCACACGAAGATGATATTCCATGATTCGATCGACGAACAAGAGATCATGCTTCACTTCCTCCTCCTCCTCCAATTATTCTCTCTAACCCACAAGATCGAAGAATTGAAAGGTTCAATGTCACTAAAGCCCTATTGGAAATGAAACATGAAGATGGTAAACCCATGTGTGCCCACATTCTAGGAATGAAAGCACACATCGATAGGTTGATTATGTTGGGTGCGTCATTCCCTGATGAGTTGGCTATAGGCTGGGTTCTACAGTCACTCCCTGAATCATATAATGAGTTCAAAAGAAAGTATTATATGATGGATCATGACGCAAACCTCATTGACCTAACTTACATGCTCATTGTTGCTGAATCAGAAATGATTTGGCAGAGCAATGGAGCATATTTGTTGGGAAAGTCAACTAACCATGCTTCCGAGGACGTTCTAGGAGAACCGACCTGCGTTTGCTGCCAAGAGAAAGGGCGTTGGATACAAGTCTGTCCTAAGAGCCTGAAGAGTCCAGAAGATGGGAGAGTCAAAGAGTATGGTTGTGCTTCAGGAAAAATTTACTATCTAACTCCATTAAGCTCCTATTCGTTGATTCTCAATACATGATATGATAAGATTGCATTTGAATGTTTTGCAGGATCAGTGAAAAGAGAGGAAGCTTGATGGAAAAGCAAGATAAATCTAATCACGAAGAAATGGATCTCGATCGCATGGATTTGAAGATTAGATTTTGAGCTTAGGAAGTTATGATAGAGTTGTTAGGAATTTTTCTTTTTGGCAACATAGTTTTTCAGTTGATTTTGCATTGTAAGGACAAATGTTATCCGCTGCTTTTATGAATAAAATAAAATTTTGATATAACTTATTTATTTATTTATTTATTTCCTTGCAATGAAATCATTATGAAAATTGATGTTTGCATATTTCTACAACGAATGGATGTGATTATTGTGGAATGGTCAAGAATTTACCAAATAAGGAAAGTTTCTCATCGCCCAAGTTTCAATTGGATAGAGACTTGGAATCATACAACAAGTATTGTATGATGAATGAAAAACTTTCACATTTGGGAAAATTAGACTAATTCGTTGACAAAGTGTCAAGTGAAGGACTGGGAGATCAAGTACACAGGGTTGTGTGTTGATCAAGTCCACCACAAGAGTAACAAAGATATTCGTCATGATTTACTAAGGTTAAGTAAATATGATTACACTTATGAGATTAAGTATAATTCTTAGTTGATTGAAATATTTTAAATCGATATCAGAACGAATAAGAAGAATCAAGTAGGCAGAAAGATAAAAGTTTCTCTATTATAAGAAAAAGGGAGAGTACCTTTTATGCTTTATGATATGACTTAATGATTAAGAACCATATCTTAATTAATCCTCTAAATAAGTCTTAGTACAAGTGTATGTATAAGAAGAGGAATCAAGAATTGAAGAAATGGTTAAATCAAGAGGTCAATCATACTTCATTCCAAAACAAGTCTTAGAGTTATGATTGTAATATTGAGTGACAAGTCTTAAGAAGGTTTATAACATTCATCAAATGTAGAATGTGGAAAAAGGTTTTCTTATTCTCACACATTTGAAATTGGTTAGTTATGATGTCTTTGATAAGACAAAGACCAACTAATTTTATGAAGTGTTTTGTCTTGATAAAAGCTGCATTAACTCTTGAATATTTGTCAAGAAATGTTTATTGACAAGAGAATCTTATATGTCAAGGAGTCTTAATGGTCTTGAAAGGTTTCAAGAACAAATCAAGAATAAACCTTACCGATCATCACTAGCACACAAGTAGAGGTTTACAACCTATCGTGTTGACATTACCTTGTTTTTGTGCCGTTCCAAATTGAGTTAATTATGCATGTGAGCCTATGAGTTCTCATTTGAATGCATAAAAAGGCAAGGACCTTGATCAATGAAAAGTACATTGATAGGAAAGGGTGAACTGCTTAACTACTTGGAAGACATGGTGGGCAGCCGTGTTACCATAAGGCAAGAAATCAAGATTGTTAAGAGTTCGGTCCATATGAGTTTGAATTTGTCGCAAACTTTGGTTTTGAAAAATTCACATGGATAGGAACATATACACCATTAAAATCTAAGTGTCATAAGATTCCCTCCTTCATGAAAATGACTGTGATGAAATGCTTTCACTAAGGAAGATTTTAAGAAGATAGTGATTGTGAAATAGCATTCTCGAATTCGATTATGGTTACGGTATCCCTTTCCATGATTCGAATTGTGAGATTTGACAATTAGTCTGAATTGTTTAAGACACACATATGAGCTATCTAAGGCAAAGGTGTATAAGTTTAAGAAGCCTTGGTAAAATATTATCAAAGAATTGGGTATTAGAAATATGAACTTAAAGAAATTCAATAGGCATTGTTTTTCTGAAAGTTAAGCTGTTTCTGAAAAGCTAGTGGGAGCATAAGTGTTATGTTTGTAATAATCATCGTGATAGTGGGAGCATAAATGTTATGATTACATGATTATTAAGGCAAGTATTGCAAGTTAGCAATATTAATTATAGAAAACAAGAGTCATACTTTGCAAAGTTGTAAGGGTTGAACAGTTGTTTTGCTATAATTAAGGGAGAGAATATTATGCTTCGTTTCGAATCTAAAGGCTTAGGTTGTGGAATGTTAATAAACTTAGTCAAGGATACATAGTGTGTTCTTAAATTTCGATTATGATTACGGTATTCCTCTTCATATTTCGAATTGAGAGAACGTAGCACATAAAATATTATGGCAGAAGATTGATAAAGTATCGAATCTTTATGTAAGACATTATGCATCGTGTCCCATACGCTTCGGGTTTAGGATCGATTGCAAATGCTATAATATTTGACCATTCTAAAATTTTCCAAATGTCTAGCGCATTTAGAGGGAAAAGGGCAAGAATCGGTTTTGACTAAGATAATTAAACAACTATCAAAGGACAATCCAAAGTTCGCCGAGGATTGGTCGCTTGTGAGTAGTTGGAAGTATAGTATTGGATGGACCTTATCGACATTATTATGAATAGAAAAGATTATATTAAGAATGAGTTGTCATATGGAAAAATATGGAAACGTTTCCATATTGGGAGTTGGATATTAAGAATCAATGTCTAGATTAGAAACTTTTATGCAAAAGGATGTTCAAAGGAATGTACTTTGAGTGAGAGACATCATATCTAAGGAATTGTCTTGTAACAATCTCCGATAGAGGAATTTGTAATTTCATTGGCAATAGTCATTGTGACTTTAGTGCAGTGACATTACGAAAGGATCATTGCATAAAAGGTTAGAATCTAACATATTCCATAAGTGGCAAGAATTTGATATTCTTTCACTTATGAAAATGGATTAGGAGTTGTGAAATGAGTATGATTGGAAATGTGTTCATTTGATCTATTTCACAAAGTAAGAACCATAGGTAAAACATTGTGTGCATGCTAAGAGCATGGGACAAGTGTTGTAATAATTCAAGTAAGAAGTTGATTACCCGAAACAACAAATAATGAGTAATCGATATGGTGATAAATAAAAGGTGTTTTATTTATACTCAAAGGTTTGAGGCCATATGTGATTAGTATTATTCTTGTGTTTCACTTTGCATGTTTTGACTTCCTGAATAATTTAATTGGTTTAGAACAGTCAAATTATTCAAACGAGCCACAATCGTTCATATGTTAGAAGTAGATATGAATGAAGACTGTCGTGAATTGGTGTGTGGATTGTCTGAATAGCATTAGACATAAGCAAATGTTTGCTGCAACGTTCATGAGTGCTTATGAATATGATTTGAGCATTGGATTAAACCCACACTCACTTGGATCACTTCATGGATTTGTATCACGAGTGATTAGTGAGACGATAACATCTTATATTCTTGAAACCGAGATGTGTGAGTTGTATCTTGCGAATCAGTTGCACATTGATAATATGTAAACGCACCAATAACTTGGTGTTATAAAACATATTGTTGTGTGTGATTTGGTGAGTGAGTGCAAGCGAGCATTGAGTCAAATTTTATCCGTTCCTTTTATTCAAAGTAGGATAAAAGCGATATCTGTGGGCCCCTCGATGATTTAGTGATGGCACCTAAGCGCTTGGCCAAACCGGGACTAAATTGATGTGTTCAATTGTAGTCTGTTGTCAGTTGTCATAAATCTGAATTCGGGAAACAACACATAGACAGAGAGAATGATTTAGATCCATGTCTCAGTCTATACGATATCTAGAATGGAGGAATATATGATCCCTTATCTGAAGGACACGCGTATCTGATAAGATCAGAGTTGACAGCAGCTTTAGAAAGCTACGATTGCAGATCAGGATCTGAAGTCATACGCAAAATAGTTATTAGACTTATCCAAGTGGGAGACTGTTGGATTAGTGTCTAAGTCCATAACTATTTTGGTATGTACTTGACCCGATGGTGCATGGTCCTTTTGGGTTGCCTTCACCAAAGCAACTTGATTGGATGAATTATGGAGAGAAAGGATTAAATATGATTTATTAATATGTTATGAGAATAATATATTAAAGGAGAAATCATATTGTTTAATTAATATTAGTCAAGAATTAATAAGAATTAAGTTTGTGACTAAAAGACATTAATTAAACTTAAGGGACTAGAACTGTCAATTGTGTGATAGTTGAATATTGAGCTACTGGACTCCATATTAAAGGGGTGGACGAATTATATGGGGAAACCCATTAGAAATCGTCCTAGGGCCTTTAAGGAAGGAGTCCATGGGTTACTTAGGGCTTAAGCATCCAAATTAGGGTTTCCTTGTTAGATAACCCTAATAGCTTCACTATTTAAAGAACCCTTAAGCCTCAAAAACGTGGTGAACTAATTGGTTAGGGTTTCCACATGTTTTGGGCAGCCTCCTTCTCTTCTCTTCTTCATCCTCTTGCTCTTGGTGTTTGTGAGCCATTAGAGGAGTGACATTTGTGACTCTAAGCTTTCTAAAGTCAATACAAGGAAGATTTGAGATTGTTATTGCTACATAACAATCAAGGTAATCTCTAAACCTAATTCTTATGTTAATATGATTACTTGTATGCTAGAATTAGGGTTTTAAAGTCTTGGACGAATAGCATGTACAATAGAGAAACCTAGATCCAAGCATTAGGGTTGCATGAGCACATAGGATGTTCTTATGGCCAAAACCCATGAAATTGTGCGGGAATTATTAAGAGCTTAATATAGTACTTAAGTGATAAGTACATCTATATATATTGGTTGACGTAGAGCACATAAGCATTCTTGAGTTTGATTGTTAACTTCTACAAGCTAATGAGAGTTATATCGAGAGCACATATGCCTTAAACTTATTTTTGTAACACCTGTTCCCGGTATGAATTTAATTTGCAAATGTTAAATATTATTCTTGGTGGCCATGGCATGGTGGATTCTTACCATGGCTTGGAAATTCTCTATGGGTTGTGGGCTTTTAATGGACCACCACGGCGTGGCAATAGGTGCCACGACATGGTAGCCGTTGTTGGAGAAAACCCCTAATTTTTATGGTTTGAGCCCTATTTAAGCAGCATTAACCCCAAGACATTTTCCCTCATCGACCTCCATTGCCCACTTCATCCCTTTCAAACCCTAATCTCCATTGGTGGTGTTTTGAGCTCATTTTTGGTGATTGATGTCCATTGTAGAGGGAAGGATGCCATTAGAAAGCAAGAAGGGAGCTCCAAGCTTTGTAGATATGAGTTGAACACTTCTTGAGCAACCCCCAAGAGGTATAAAGTTTTGAACTTGATGATTATCTCTCTAGATCTTGCTAATGTTTGAATTTATGTGCTTTTAGTCCCATATCTTTTGTCTATATGAGTATGGACTAGGACCAAATGAGTTGCCCTTTTTGGACATTTTGGGGTGTTAAAAGTTATAAAAATAGAATCTTGACCCTTCACTTTCCTCCATGCATGTATTTTGTGACTTGAAGTGTTGTTAAATGTTAGGGTTTAAGATTTAGACACTTTCTATCCATACATTTTCATAAAGTTAGAAACTTTATGACTTAGAATGTTGTTTAGGATCAGAACTGAGTTTTAGACGAAAGGACTTTAGGGATTAAGAGCTTATTATTTAAGCCATGTTGAGCTTTTTCTCTTTTTAAACTTATATTGGACATCTTTGCTCATTTGAGGGTCTTAAGGGGTAAAGTTGGAAACTTTATCCATTTAGACCCCAGAATGGACCAGATCTAAGCTTTGGAGCCCCTAGGATCAAAGAAATCAACTTATTCCATTAAGTTGTTTGGGGAACAGTGACCACGGCATGTGTCACACCCCAAAACCGGAACGACGGAAACGTTCTGGGGTGGATGACGTCATGTCAAGTATCACAACATATGCAGTATAGTAATCAAAGTACAACAACCGTTGCATTAATAATAATAGTTTTACATAAGTTAAATTTTATAGAGACATCAAAGTAATACAGAAACTAGTATAGATGCAGCTCGGTTCTAGGCTGGCTTCACAAAAGCTCCCGGGTGTACCTGTCTATTGCTGACCTGAGAATACAAGTTATTTTAAAAGCGAGTATCAGCATTTTTATAAATGTTGGTATGTTCATAAGTATTTAGTGTCATTTGTGTAAGTAAGCATTTTATTCAAAATAAATTTATGAAAAGTAGTAGTTTAGAATCTACGGTGTATTAGTGTCATTTCCAGAAAATTCTATATTTTCTAATTAAAAGCAGTCTTCTACCAAGACTCGACAGTGTTATTTTTTAAAGAGAAATTTTCCCTGAAATACTATCATTACCAAAATACGGTATTTGACTTTAAAGAAAGTAGGAGAATATCACTAGTAAAAATACTAGGGGAAAATAACATATGCCTCAACAGAAAATATTGGTGGCTAAGGCAAAAGAAATCATAGACTCCAGGAGAGTATCGAATGAATGATACACCTGGCTCAGTCTAACAAAAGGAAACATAGACCCCAGACGGTATCAAATGTACGATATGGCTAGCAAGGTCTAAAACAAAGAAACACAGACCCCAGACAGTATCAAATGAACGATACTGCTACCAAGGTCTAAACAAAGAAACACAGACCCTAGACAGTATCAAATGAACGATACAGCTAGCAAGGTCTAAAACTATGAAGCATAGACCCCAGATAGTATCAAATGAACGATACAGCTAGCAAGGTCTAAACAAAGAAACACAGACCTCAGACAGTATCAAATGAACGATACAACTAGCAAGGTCTAAAACAAAGAAACACAGACCCCAGACAGTATCAAATGAACAATCCAGCTAGCAAGGTCTAAAATAAAGGGTAACCCTAAGAGTGTTGTTTCAAGAATACAGTGTTAAATTCTCGTTACCTTAAGGCCATGAATTATAAGGTAAACATGGAGATACTCGTAACCATACTGATTGACACTAGAGTACTTGACGCCCTGCTAGCGTCAGAATAAATGTGACATTTGTCACCCCTTGGCTTGGTAGGACGTGGACTGTAGCTAGCAGTCAGGGTGCGGGAGTGTCAGTCCCGTATAGATCTATACACACAATGCCCGCTCTCCCTCCAGGAGACTCTGGTTACCAACTTGACAACGGGGAAATACGTGTCCTGAAGATGCATCTCGTATTCTGAATTCTATTAGAGGCGCTGGAGAAATGATATAGACTCGCGAATGAATTGGCTCCTTTGGAATTCTCGTACTAGAAAGAGTAAATAGAACCTCCTAACTATTCCTATAATAGTTATTAGTGTCTTTGATCTATGAATGATGAATGGAAGGATGCCCTTGCTACCCAAGGGAAAATGAATTGGTCGATGTAAACCTTTACGTCTATACGTGTATACATGATATATAACTAATGTTTAAACGACCTTCGGACGGATATCCGATACCCACCAGACCACATCCCAACGAGGAAAAGGAAATAGGGCGAACTAGCCTTCCTAAGTCTTTTAAACATTATTTATATAACTATACAAGTATAGGCATGCATTTAACGAAGTAGAAGCCTAGAAGTATAGAAGAAAACTTTGGTAAAACCTTTGGGAAGTACCTCGGCTCAAGGAACTTCCAAAGGGCAATGAGCTGAGACAGTCAATACCCCTGCCAGCCCTTCCATCTCGACTTCAAGAAGACCATACCTAGGAAACCTTCCCCACTGCAGCAAGTGTAGCTACCATCATCATGGTATCTGTCGAGAACTCTTTTGTGCTAGGTGCAACATGAAGGGGCATACCGCTCGCGTCTGCAGAACCCCGATTGAGTTTATTACATCAACCACCAATGTGGCGACCAACCCAGTATGCCGTCTATGTGGTGAGATTGGGCCCCTAAAGCAAGACTGCCCAACTGAAAGAAACGACAAGGGCACAGGAGGAGTCTAACTCTAATGCTTAGGGAGAAGCATCAAGGAACCCAATAGATTTTGGGTACGTCTCTCAAATCCTAAATAACTAACTGAAAACATTAAAAGGAAGAGCGGGCATTGTGTGTATAGATCTATATGGGACTGACACTCCCGCACCCTGACTGCTAGCTACAGTCCACGGCCTACCAAGCCAAGGGGTGACAAATGTCACAATTATTCCGACGCTTGCAGGGCGTCAAGTACTCTAGTGTCAATCAGTATGGTTATGAGTATCTACATGTTTACCTTATAATTCATGGCCTAAAGGTAACGAGAATTTAACATTGTATTCTTGAAACCAACACTCTTAGGATTACTCTTTGTTTTAGACCTTGCTAGCTGTATCGTTCATTTGATACTGTCTGGGGTCTGTGTTTCTTTGTTTTAGACCTTGCTAGTTGTATCGTTCATTTGATAATGTCTAGGGTCTGTGTTTCTTTGTTTTAGACCTTGCTAGCTATATCGTTCATTTGATACTGTCTGGGGTCTGTGTTTCTTTGTTTTAGACCTTGCTAGCTGTATCGTTCATTTGATACTGTCTGGGGTCTGTGTTTCTTTGTTTTAGACCTTGCTAGCTGTATCGTTCATTTGATATTGTCTGGGGTCTATGCTTCATTGTTTTAGACCTTGCTAGCTGTATCGTTCATTTGATACTATCTGGGGTCTGTGTTTCCTTTTGTTAGACTGAGCCAGGCGTATCATTCATTCGATACTCTCCTGGAGTCTATGATTTCTTTTGCCTTAATCAGCAGTATTTTCTGTTAAGGCATATGTTATTTTCCCTAGCACTTTTACTAGTGATATTCTCCTACTTTCTTTAAAGACAAATACCGTATTTTGGTAATGATAGTATTTCAGGGAAAGTTTCTCTTTAAAACATGACACTGTCGAGTCTTGGTAGAAGACTGCTTTTATTTAGAAAATATAGGATTTTCTGGAAAAGGCACTAATACACCGTAGATTCTAAACTACTACTTTTTATAAAGTTATTTTGAATAAAATGCTTACTTACACAAATGACACTAAATACTTATGAACTCACCAGCATTTATAAAAATGCTGATACTCGCTTTCAAAATAACTTGTATTCTCAGGTCAGCAATAGACAGGTACACCCGGGAGCTTTTGTGAAGCCAGCCTAGAACCGAGCTGCATCTATACTAGTTTCTGTATTACTTTGATGTCTCTATAAAATGTAACTTATGTAAAACTATTATTATTAATGCAATGGTTGTTGTACTTTGATTACTATACTGCATATGTTGTGATACTTGACATGACGTCATCCACCCCAGAACGTTTCCGTCGTTCCGGTTTTGGGGTGTGACAACGTGGCTTGGACTACCACAACATGGCGGCAGGGCTAAGGCCCGTCTGTTTTGGCATTTTGTGGCCATGACGTAGCCAAAGAAGGCTCTAGATTTTAGGAGATCAGATTACCATTTAAATATTTAGATTTTATCCGATTAAATCAATATCTTTAAATGTAATTATCCTAATTTAGATCTTAATTATCTCAAAAAATCCGTTGAACAGATCCACCACGACGTGGTAGATAAGCTCCATGTCGTGGCAGATGAAAAATTACGCGGATTAGACAGTTGGCCATGACGTGGCAGAAAAACACCACGTCATGGTGACGAAACAGAATGACAATTTTGTTCTCTATCAATTGTTCAAGTTCAATTTATGCACATTCAATTGTTAGACAACCTACGCTTTGATAGCACTGATGGGTTTTACATGTAATAATGCGGAAAATACCTTAAACTCTTAAGGGTACATGCAACCTAATTTGACTTATGTCATAACTCTATTGAAGCAACACACTATTGAACAACAAAACTCTAATCATATTGTAAATTGAAATTCACAAAGTATATTGCATACCTCTTGTTTGTTGTTGTAAACAAACCCTTGAATCAATCCAATGGTTTCTTAAACGCTAGCTTCAATTGTGTGTAAGTCTCTAATGGTTCACACCCACAACACAAGAACCCTAGAAGATTTGGGAGAAATGGGAGAGGTAGGAATTTTCGGATTTTCTCTCTTGGAAGAGCATGGCCGAAAATTCCAAGTAATAGGGTTGTATTTATAGCTGGTAAGGAACCACCTAGAAACCCTGATTTGAACATAAAATAATATTATTTCAAATAAGGTAATTATCTGGCTCCTAGTTTATCCTCACAAAGGTTGTTAGAAGGCTCCAAGATAGCCTCAAAACCATCCCTAGCAGAAGGGTTCTAGAACTTGTCCCTTGCTCAAATTTTGAACAATTACAACTATAGTCCTTCAACTTTTAATTAATTCTAGTTTAACCATAATTAATTCCTAATTAATTCTGATTAATTCTAAAATAATTATAATTAGTTCTAATTAATATATTAGTCATATAATATATTAATAAATCATTTATCTCTCTCTAAAATCAATTTCTTGGTTATGAGGGCAACCCAAAAAGGACTTTACTCTTATTCATCAATATTATATCAATTTAGTTAGGACCTTAGACACCTTAATCCAACATATACATTGAACAAGAGCGCACATTTCATTCTGATTGCTGAGAGTATATCAGCCGAGAAGTTGGTCGACGTTTACATTCGGAAGGCGGTGGTTCGACACGAAGTGCCTATTTCGGTGGTTTCGGATCGAGAAGTTCGTTTTAACTTCAATTTTTGTAGGCAGTTTCATGAGTATTTGGGTACTCAGTTGAATTTTAGTACAACATACCACCCCCAGAGGGGTCTAGGCAAAGTGAGCGGACCATTCAAACACTCGAAGATATGCTCAGACCATGTGTTCTTGATTTTGGCGAGAGTTAGGATATTTATTTTCTATTAGCCGAGTTCTCCTACAACAATAGTTACCATGTCAGTATTGACTGACCAACTTTTGAGATGTTGTATGGTAGGAGGTGTAGGATCCCAGTTTGTTGGGGCGAGATTGGGCATCGGGTCATGGGGAGTACTGATGTAGTGCTTAAAACCACCGAGATGATACAACAGGTGTGTGACAGGTTGCGTGTCATGCAAAGTCGACAGAAGATTTATGGCGATCGATATCGTTCATATCTCAAGTTCTAGGTGGGGGATTTGGTATTATTGAATGTTTCACCTTGGAAGGGTGTCAAACGGTTTCCGAAACGGGGGAAGTTAGGTCCCTGATTTATCGGTCCTTTTAGAATTATCGCCCGGAGGGGAAGGTTACATACCATTTGGAGTTGCCTGATGAGCTCAGTCAACACCTTCCATGTCGCTCAGTTACGAAAGTGTTTAGTTGATGATTTTTTAGTGATTCATTTGGATGGCATTCAGTTCGATGAGCGTCTGAATTATGTATAGAGACTAATTGCAATTCTCGACAGAAATATAAAGTCTTTACACAACGAAGAGGTGAAACCGATGAAGGTGAAATGACAGCACCGAAGGGGTTATGAGTGGATGTAGGAGCTAGAGTATGAGATAAGAGAGCATTACCCCAAGTTATTTATGGAGGTGAACTTCGAGGACAAAGTCTGATTCTAGTGGGGGAGAATTATAACATCCGGATCCCGAGGTACTTTATATTTTGCAAATTTGGAAAACTTATAGGATCGCCACGATGTGGTAGGAAGACACCACGATGTGGCAAGTCAAGGTCAGCCCGTGTAGTTCATTTAAGCTGCCACGACGTGACAGATGGCAAATGAGAAGCCATATTTTCTGGGTTTTTCTCCATATTTAAAGGAATGAGGAGGCTAGGTTTTGCTCACCCTCAGCTTCCATCAAACCTGTGAAACCCTAAATCCTCTCTCTCTCTCTCTCTCCCTCTCTCTATCTCTCTCTTATTTTGAGCTTTTTTGGTGTTCTTAAAGCCTTGGAAGGAAGAAAGAAGAAGAGGTGAGCTAAGACTCAACAAGCAAGTCCTCATCCTTGGTGTTAGAAATCTTTTGGACCTTTATAAGTGTCCAAGACTCAATTTTTATCAAAATAGATTGCTCGATCTTATGTTTTGTCCCTTAATCTTCATGTTTTGTGAGATGGAATAATGGGATCTCATAAATCTTGCAACTTTATGAATCTATGAGACTTTTGGGTATGATTATTGGTTTGGATCTGGTTTCTTGATTGGTTTTGAGCCATGCATGGTATTTCAATGGAAAAAAACATCTTTTGGCTCATTATGGCTTCATGACATGCATTGGACATGCATGTCTACAAGCACCAACTTTTATGTTGGATTAGGTATTAGAATCTTCTATGGAGTAAATGAGTTATGTACTTTTTGGAATAAGTTCTTAATGGGGAAAGTCATGTTATATTTAGCTCCATTGAATATGGGTTTAAATTTTTGACCTTGTGGATGGTCTTATCGGGTAAAGTCAGAAACCTTATCCTTCTAGACCTTGTTTCGGACCAGATCTGAAATTTGGAGCCTTTGGGGTCGAAGAAAACAACTTAATCCATTAAGATGCTGAAACCCCAGTGCCCACGGCGTGGCTTAGGTCTCCACAACGTGGTGGTGGGGAAAATCACGATTGGTTGTTACTGGAGGGCCATGGTGTGGCCATAGGTGGCCACGATGTGGCAGTTGACTAAAGATAACCTTGATCGTTGACTTTGACCATTGACCTTTGACTTGAGTTGAGTTTTGTTCAAGCACCTATTTTGGAGGAAGAGCTGAAGGTTTATTTGTTTTGACTGATTAAGTGGTGTGTAGCAGTGGTACTCTATCAGTGAGAGCAGTAGTAGTATAGCCTTTTTATGTGAGGTGAGTCTGCTCACCACACTAGTGGGTCGAAAGCACCAATGTCAACCCACTTATTCATATGTGTAGGATGTATGTGACTATGTGACTATTACTAATATGATTGTATGATATGTGCATGGAGCTAAATTGGGCTCAGATTCATTATGGACTCGGGTTGATACGAACCCGGGTGTTGATATGGACCCGACATAGCTACTTCCTGTTACATGGGGTTGATACAGACCCAACATAGCCACGAGTTGTTATATTTATGTGTATGTTGTATGTGGTATTTTTTGGAAGCTCACTAAGTTTTGTGCTTACATTTATGTTTATTGTTTCAGGTACTTCCGATACGAAAGGGAAGGGCCTGACATGATGACACAACATCCCACCCCCCCCCCCACCACCCCTGCTTAATTATGTTTCTACGATTATGATTTCTTTTATGATGTTTAGGATAGTTTGTATCTTGGATGTTTTCGAGACATATGATGTATGGGATTGATGAATTGAAAAGAAAATTTTATCATTGTTTTTGGGCGTTACATGGTTTGAAACATCTGAAGCCGGATCGTGTATTGAAATTTCAATAATGCTTACCATGTAAGGAAGGAATGGAATGGATAATTCTATAAGAATTTAAAAAAAAAATTGTGTTTTTTTTTTGTCAGATGGAATGGAATGGAATGGATCATTCTTGAATGAATTTTATTCATTTCTTTCCTTTGTGGAAGTGAAATATAGGGTTTATAATTGGAATAAGTTTTTTTTTGGATCTTTTTACAGACTTCAATGATCCCTTTAAGGAAGATGAGACAGAGATCACTAGTGTGGATATCAATTATCCAATGGAACCAAATCATGTAAGTTGTTTTTTCCACTTATACGTTTTTGCTTAATTAATTTATGCATCAGGTTAATGTTTTTTATGAATGGATTAAATGCAATGTCTTCCAAATACAAAGCAATTTTCATTGCTTTAATTTGGTAGATTTTTCAAACTAAAAAGTGTTAATAACAAAATGCTACAATTATTCTAAAGTATAGTATAGTAATAGAGGAAATGGAAGTTGAATGCTATAATAAGCAAAATAAAAAAAATTGAAATACCATTGTTTTTTCTTGCATTAACCCCATTTATGAATTTCATGACTACTACCTACAAGGCTACAACCATACTATTCTATTGAATGAGTATATCATTTCAATCTTATTAGGAATATTTTTCTTGAATTTTTATAGGTTGTCTATGAGTTTGAATGGGAGTATGATGATCATGATGTGAGCCTTCAATCCTTATTGCTTTCTGAATGTTAACTCATGAGGTTGAGGTATGGTAATAAATACAACATAATTTCTACAATTGTGAGAAAATTATTAGTTTTAGTCATCTTACAAATTACAATCATCAAAATTCTTGAAATTAATATTTTGTAGGATTTAACTAATGACCTCTTTGCTGAGAAAGAGTTTCCTAAAGATCAGAAGGATGCCTTTAAGGTAAACTTTGCTAAATAAATTAAGACAACATTTAATAGGGAAAATAAGAAACATAAGTTATATCTTTACAATCTTGTTGGATTGTCTTTATTTGACTTATTTATCAAATGATATATGAATTTGTCAGGGAAAAGGTTAGAGAATGAAAGAGAGCTAACCATGAGGTAACTTTGTTAAATATTTTTTTTATTATTTTAATGCTAAAGAATTACTTGAGATTGGTTTTATTTTTTTATTATTATATCTGTATGAAAAAGAAAAGAGGAAGAATTCTCTAGAGGTAATAAGTGAAGAGAAAAAGGACAACATTTGAAGAGATGGAATTTTATAAATTATACCATGTTACCACACTCGACACCCCAGATGTCTCAAATCTTAAGGTTTGTGTAACATCCGAATTCTTGAAGAGGAATTGTTGAGAATGTCCCTAATTCTAGGTCAACTCGACGAGTTGGAGGGACCAACTAGTCATGTTGAAGATGGATGGATCGTGAGGGTTTAATTAACCAACTCGACGAGTTGGCAGCTGGGAAGGAAACCCTAATTTTTAGGGTCTTGCACCCTATTTAAAGTCCTTAAGTCTTTTTTTTGGCCTCCTTATCAGCCTCCATTGTTATCCAAACCCTAAAACGGGTTGTAGCCTCCATTATCAAGTTTTTGGAACCTTGGAAGGAAGTTTGGTGTTCATTTTGTGGATTGTGAAGGAATTAGAAGATCTTGAAGTTTCTTGCTTGGAGAAGGAAGTTCTGGATCCATAATCTCTCCATTTCTTGCAATCACTTTAAGGTATCAAGTTCATACCTTGACTTGTAGATTATTAGATCTCCTTATTTTGGGTTTTGTTGTGTTTTGGCCTCCTTTTGGGGATGATGATGGAGTAAAGTCATTTAAGGGGTTTTCCTTTCAGATCTGAGTTGGTTTTGGTACCCTTGAGCTTAAAGGCGCAAGCTTTATGAGGATTTTGGTGTCATGCATGCTTTAAGTCAATTATTAAGTCCATTCCAAGCTTAAGAGCTTCATTTAGACATGCATGAACGTAAAGTTGACAACTTTACGTGGTTTTTCCAGCTCAAGGAAGTCAGATCTATGATTTGGAGTCATGTCCTTATGGATTAAGTGCTTAATGTATTAAGAGGTGGGTTCTGGCGAACTCGACGAGTTTGTTGGATAAACTCGGCGAGTTGGCTCAGTTTCCCCCGATATTTTCAGATTGATAGAGGAACTCGGCGAGTTGACTTGGTTTTTACCGATCTGTGCAATTGATGGAGAAACTTGACGAGTTGAAGGACAACTCGACGAGTTGGGTCAACGTGAACCGTTGACTTTGACTTTCCATTTATGTCTTTGACCAAGTTTGTCCCAAGGGGTGCTTGAAGTAATCTAAATTGTAATAAGGAAAATTATGGGCTTAGGATAAAGCCCATATGAGGTTGGGCCAAATTTGGAAAATTGGGCCATTAGTGGGCCTTTATGGATCTTTTGGTTTTGGGCCTCAGTTTTTGTTCATATTTGGTCAGGGGTAAAATGGTAATTTTACCCCAAGTATGGATTATTGATTATAGCTTGGAACCCAATTGATAATTGGGTGTGTTGTTGGTATTGATAGACCGGGAAGCCGGCAAGGCAGCAACTAAGGACTTTCTTTCGTGGAGCTTCTACATTCGAGGTGAGTTTCCCTCACTGTAGTTACGGGTCGAAGGCACCAATGTCGGCCCTTTGGATTATTATCCTAGTTTATCTTATGTTGCTATGTTGTTATGATCTGTTAGATCGGAATCCTAGTAGATAGGATGTTGTTATGCTTAGTGATGTGTAGATCTGTTTGTCTGGCTATAGACTGTCATATGATTATCTGTAATATGTGCACATGTTTGGTCGGTGGCTGAGGCTTCACTGCTTTGTACGTAAGCCAACAGGCCAGGGAATTCCAACCCGATGGTTGAATGGGCCCGAGAGTATTCCATCCCGAGGATGAATGGACCTATAGTATGTTGGCATTCCAACCCGATGGTTGAGGGCCTGAGGTATTCCAACTCGATGGTTGACTGGACTCATAGTATGTTGGCATTCCAACCCGATGGTTGAGGGCCTGGGGTATTCAAACCAATGGTTGACTGGACCCATAGTATGTTGGCATTCCAACCCGATGGTTGAGGGCATTGGGTATTCCAACTCGATGGTTGATTGGACCTATAGTATGTTGTTATTTGTATATGTTATTTGTTTGGGTCTTGGTACTTTGGGGGGAACTCACTAAGTTTCGTGCTTACAGTTTTGGTTTATGGTTTCAGGTACTTCAGTGGATCTTGGCAAGGTGAAGGCATGACCGTACACATCCTTGCGTTTTAGACTTATGATTTTTGGGAAACTCTGATAATGTGAATGTTTTGAAAACCATGTTGAAAGAGATTTCGATTTTTAAATAATGTTTTGGAAACAACGGTTTTTGTAAACACTTCTATAGAAAAAGGGTTGTTTTGAAAATTTTAAATTTTATGAAATTTTATGGAAGTTACAGTTTGCTACCTTTTTTTACAAAAATAATTCATTTTTTACAAACTTCACAACACTATTTTAAAAACTGCAAGGAATTTTGAGCTAAACATTATAATATAAAGAAATGAAAGTGGGATGCTATAAATAATACACAAATCAATGCAAATTCATTGCTAATTCTTGCATTTAGCCCTTGGATAATTTTGTAAAAATTTGTTGCTATTTTTTTATGTTAAAAAAACATCATACTGTAGTCAACCATATGTGTCCTTCATTTTGACCAACGGTACAAAATGACCTTTTTGCCCTTGATTTAGATCATCAGATCATGTTTTCTCAACATTGAAGGATGTTTGTTAATCATGTATGTCTTTTTTCTTGCAGTCTCCATACATTAATTGGTACTACGGAAAAAGCTATCAAAGTATATTTACTAGAATACCCTTGAGACCAAAGATATCAAGATTTTTGTAGCTGTAGGAATATGAAATTTATCGAGTGCACTTTGGCCATCAAAGAACGAGTTCATTTTCAATTGCCTTCACTTATTTTGTCAAATTAAATTCATTTTATAACACTTGTATTTAAATATGTTTGTGCATTCATCCATCCATTCATGCATCCCTATGTTATACAAATATGGTGTCATGTGTGAGACATGCATGGTGTGACTCATTAATAATTAATTCATGAGATTATTATGTATCAAGTTCTATGAAGACAATTTTTATCCCATGTAATAAAATGGAAGCAAATTCTCATATATTTTTAAAAGAATTGATTTAATTATAATGATAATAGTTTTGTCTCATTGAAGAGTGAGATGTTTAACTAAGGCAACTCAAGGTAGACTAAACTAAGGTCAAGTTTTTGTTGAACAACATTTAAGGTTAGATAAATACAAGATTCATTTTGTTATTTGGTTGGGTTTTTTGCAATTTACTCCGTTTTTTCTATTACCTTCATCCAAATAGTTGTTCTAACCCCAATGGTAATTATTGCCGCCTATTCTGTTAAACTATGTATGATTTACATTTTATGTTTTTAAATTTGGTAAATATTTTTTGCTAATACTATATTCCAGTTAAAAAGCTCTATAAAAATAGCAATGTATATGAAAACAGGATGCTACAATAAACACATCACCAAATGGATATTGCTTCCAATGCATTGTCTATAAAAAAAATAAACAACTTTATATGAATTATATAACTATAATTAGTAGATTTTTCGTAGTACAATGCTATAATAGGAATAAATGAAAGTATGATGTTATAAAAGAAAGTAAAACCAATAATTTTTTACATCGTTCAACACGGCCACCAGACAGGTATAACACTAGTTTGTACTATTTGCAACTATCATCACTACCGGAAGTTAGTCTAAGATACTACCTATAAATCCTACCAAAGATTTATGAATTAGTCATAGTGAGTGTTTTCGGTCCCAAAAGAAAACATATTTGAGAATAAATGTCAATCCTTGAAGGACTGACATGTAATACGAAATGAAACTTGATAATCTTTCATTAATCTTGAATGAAAAAGATACAAAAACTTATATCAGCTCAAAGGAGCGTCTAACAGAACAACAGCTAACTATCTATTTACAAATCAACCCTCTTATTATGTTTATTTACAATTATAACCTCTAATATTCCCCCTCAAGTTGGAGATGAAGAATAAATGTTCTTCAGCCCCAACTTGCCTAGAAATGGTTGTAGCTTGGAATTCAGTAAGGGTTTGGTAAACATATCTGCAAGTTGCATGGCAGATTGAATTGGTAATAGCTTTACGGTTTTGTCTTCCACTTTTTCTCTCACAAAGTGACAATCAACTTCTATATGTTTGGTTCTTTCATGAAATGTTGGGTTATTTGCTATTTGAATAGCTGATTGATTATCACAAAATAATAATGTTGAATGATGTAATGGAATGTCAAAATCTTTGAGTAATTGCCTTAACCATACAAGTTCAGCTGTTGTAGTAGCCATTGCTCTGTATTCTGCTTCAGCAGATGACCTTGAAACAGTTTGTTGCTTTTTAGTCTTCCATGAAATCAAAGAAGATCCAAGAAATACACAGAATCCTGTAACTGATCTACAAGTGTCTTTGCATGTCGCCCAGTCTGAATCACAAAATGCTTTCAATTGTAGTGTTGAATCTTTGGAAAAAAATAAACCTTGACCTTGTGAACCTTTTAAGTACTTCAATAAGTGACATGCTGCTTCAAAATGACTGTTACAAGGATTTGACATGAACTGAGATAACCTTTGGACAGCAAAGGATATATCTGGTCGTGTTATATTGAGATATAACAATCGACCTACAAGTCGTCTATACTGTGATGAATTATCAAATGGCTCTCCCATCTTTTCAACCAGATCAATTTTAGGATCCATAGGGGTATTTTTGGGTTTTGCAGCAAGAAGCCCTGCATCTTCTATCAACTGTAAGGTATAATTTCGTTGAGTGACAAAAATACCCTTTTTGGATTTTGCTATTTCTATCCCTAGAAAATAGCCTAGTGAACCGAGATCCTTCAATTTGAATTGTTGACTAATTGTTTCTTCAAAAATTCAATGTCTTCATTGTATGGACCTGTGATGATTATATCATCAACATAAACGAGTAAGGCAACATATTTTTCACCAGTTCCTTTATGAAAAAATGAATAATCAGACTTTGATTGATTAAATCCCAAAATTTTCAAAAACTTTGAAAATTTTTCAAACCATTGTCTAGAAGCTTGTTTAAGTCCATAAATTGACTTGTTGAGTTTGCATACAAGCTTTGAACCTTGAGGTTCCCCCTGAATATCAAGTCCTTGTGGAATATCCATGAATACTTCTTCTTGTAAGTCTCCATTCAAAAATGCATTATTTACATCAAGTTGCACCATGTTCCACTGTTTAATTGCTGATAATGCCAATAATAACTTGACTATTACAAGTTTTGCAACTGGAGAATAAGTTTCAAAGTAATCAACTCCTTCCTTTTGATTGAATCCTTTTGCAACCAATCTGGCCTTATGTCTTCCAATTTGCCCATTGCTACCATATTTGATCTTGTAAACCCATTTACATCCAACTGTATTCTTGTTTGGTGGTAAAGGAACTATAGACCAAGTGTTGTTGTCTTTCATAGCATCTAGTTCCACTTTCATAGCATCACACCACTCTTTATGTTTTGAAGCTTCTTTATAAAATTTGGGTTCAAAATTGGCTGATATATTCATTGCAAAAACTCTATGTTTTAGTGATAAATTGTCATAAAACAAATAATCATGCAATGAGTATTGAGATTCATTCTTTGAGACAAAATTGCAATGATAATCCTTAAGATAAGAAGGAGGATTACGAGATCTAATTGACCTTGAAGGAAGGTTTGAGGTTGGCCTTGTAGGAAGATTTGGGCTTGGATTTTGATTTAGTGAATTGGTAATGTTTTGAGACAAATTTGGTTCAGGGGTATTTATGGAAAAATCAGGTTCAGGTAAAGAAATGGGTAAAACAACATGTGCAAATGGATCAACCTGGTCTGGAATAGAATTGTTTTGAAAATGATATAAATGTTCATGAAAGACCACATCTCTTGAATAAAAAATGTGTTTTGTTTCAAGATCATATAACTTGTATGCTTTCATATTAGGAGGATATCCTAAAAACAAACAAGCTTTTGCTCTTGGTTGAAACTTCAATCTGTTAGCAACTAATGTTGAAGCATAAGCTAGACATCCAAAATTTCGTAGATACTTGTATTTTGGAATAGAACCATGTAGAATCTGAAATGGACTCTGATAAGAAAGGATTTTTGATGGAATTCTGTTTATCAAATAAGCTGCTGTTAAAACACAATCCCCCCAAAAATGAATTGGAATATTTGACTGGAACAGTAATGATCTTGCCACATTCAACAGATGTTGATGCTTTCTTTCCACCACTGAATTTTGTTGTGGTTTAGCTACACACGCCTTTTGATGAATTAGGCCCTTTTCTTCAAAAAATTCCTTGAATTCCAATTCTTTTGCATTATCTGTTCTAAAACACTTAATGTTTTTGTTGAATTGTGTTTGAACATAGGAATAAAACTTTGGAATAATTCCTATAATATCAGATTTGTGCTTCAACAAGTAAATCCATGTGTATCTGCTTTTATCATCAACTATAGTAGCAAAATATCTTTGACCATTGTAAGTAGAATTTTGATACGGACCCCAAATATCACAATGAACCATATCAAATATTTCATTACAGAAGTTGTTTTCACTATCAAATGACAATTGTTTCTGTTTGGCTAATGGACAAATAGAACAATGATCATTACATTTATTCTGAGTTATAGAAACACCTAAAATGTTCTTAATAGGAATAAGAACTTTGTTTGAATGGTGTCCTAATCTCTTATGCCACAGATCAAGTGAAACAACATTGATTCTTGTATCATCGGCTTTAAAATTTTCTTCCTGCTTACTTCTCATCACATATAAATCCTGAATGTTATCAGCTTTGCCAATCATCCTCTTGTGAAAGGTATCCTAAATATAAGCATGATGACATGTGAATTGGACTATCATTTGTTGACTTTTGGTTAAGGCACTGACTGATATTAAATTGAGATCAAAATCAGGTACATAAAGTACATTTTTCAATGTAAATAGATAGTCAACTTTGATATCTCCAACTAGATTGACAGGAATAGTAAGCTTGTTTGGAAGAGTAACAATATGATTATAAACTTTCCTTGTGTTGGTGAAAAGATTTATATCATGAGAAACATGTTGTGAAGCACCAGAATCAAGAATCCACATGCATGATTTCAAATCATTCGTAATAGTCAGTGAATAACACTTACCTGTAGTTGTGTTTTCATTTGGATTCACTGAAATCATGTGATTTGTTAAAGCAGACATCACTTGTTGACATTGTGAAGGAGAAAAACCTCTGAACATGTTGCTTAAATCATCATTTACAGATGAATGTCCATCAACAGTAACATTGTCATTTGTTACTGCATTTATTTGATTTGTCTTGGCCTTTGATTTGTATCCAGGAGGATAACCATGTAGTTTGTAACACTTTTCCACTGTATGCCCCTGAAACTTGCAATTTGTGCAATATGGACGATCCTTTTGATTGTTATTGAATTTCTTGTTCTGATTATTGTTTCTATTGTTTTGGTTGGATTTAGCAACAAAGGCGACAGATGAAGAATGTTGATCCACTGAAATAGTCTTCTGTTTTTCTTCTTGAGCAACTAAAGAAAATACTCGATTGATAGTAGGCATAAGATCCATCATCAATATTTGACCTCTAGTGTGTAAAAATGAATCATTCAATCCCATCAAGAAGTTCATGATCTACTCAGATTGAAAATATTTTTCAATGTTTTCGACTCCATGACATTAACATTTACCACATGAACATTTAGGACGAAAATTCTCAAGTTCTTCTGAAAGCGACTTCAATTTGGTGAAATAAACACCAACTGAATCTTGATTTTGACTGAGGTTTACAATTTCTCTCTCCGGATCTAAAAAATTCGAGGTCCGTTGCTTTGCTGATAGCGATCTTGAAGATCTTGCCAAATCTCATTCGCTGAATTTGTAAACATAATACTAGTTGAGATTTCCTTTGATACAGAATTCAAGATCCAGGAAATTACTAGTTGATTGTTACGCATCCATGCGTTGTGATTAACAACCTCATTTGGAGAAGGCTCAAGAATAGTTTCATCTACAAATCCAGCTTTATTCTTGACTGAAAGTGCAATTAACATCGATCTACTCCATGAGGGGTAATTTTCACCAATCAATGGCTGAGAAACTAGATTGAATCCTGGATTATCAGAATGATGAATGTAATATGGTGACATTCGATCATCAATTGGAGAAACGTTTACAGATGATGAATTAGTCGCCATGATGAAGACTACGTAGAAATTTACAAGAACGATTTGTAAATCTCGAAGAATCAAAGAAATTCGATCTCACAAGAACAATTTGTGGAATCAAATCAAAGACGCATAAATCTACAAGAACAATTTGTAGATTTGAAAACAATAGAAAAACAATCGATTTCACAAGAACAATTTGCAAAATCAAATTGAAAGAAAATTGATTCGAGAATGAACAACAGGATTAGAATGATTCATTTGAATCATAGAAACGGAATTTTTCGGCTCTGATACCATAATATGAAATGAAACTTGATAATCTTTCATTAATCTTGAATGAAAAAGATACAAAAACTTATATTAGCTCAAAGGAGCGTCTAACAGAACAACAACTAACTATCTATTTACAAATCAACCCTCTTATTATGTTTATTTACAATTATAACCTCTAATAACATGTGATATTGAATAGGGATAAAAAGAATTGTATTGAATACTAAAGGAGATATCAGATACTAAATGAGATAATATCAATGATTGATATTCAACCCGTGAAAGATAGTATCATGAGCTACTATGACATAAAATGTGACTGGGAAAAAACACATTAGATATTGAATGAGATTGTATAAGGGCTAATATGTAGTCACTAAACAGAGAATGATATGACATAAAATCAAGGACCCGAAGGAAATATATTATAGACTAAATTTGATAGTATCCAAGAATTATTTTCGGTCTCTGCTACGACAGTTATCATGGAGTCATTTTCAGTCATGGATGCATCAAAAACTAACATCTAACTCTAATTATTAATCAAGGGAAACTGATTTTGCCGGTGCTTGATACAATTTTATCTTGTAGTGCATTTGTCAAGAAGAACGCAAAAAAGAGAAGATCTGGATTTTTAAAAGAGGAGAGGATTTTGCTGTAATACCACGTAGATTGTTATTTTTCTATTAAACGATCCTCTCACATTAATTACATTAAATAGGAGATTACATAACAAAAATACAAAGTAGAAACATGTACCTGACTGGTCAAAGCAAATAACCAACAATAATGTCATTGTCTCATTGACTGGTGAAAGTGGTGAAAAGAAAAGACGCCCAATTGGCCGGAATGCCGGATCCACTCAATACTCATGATCAATATACAAATGAACAATAAAACATGCATAAATCAAACATTACAGTTATTCCCGTCCCTTGCAAATTCCAAATACAGACAGATAGAAACTAGCAACTACAAGTCAAGTCTGAAAAGTCTGATAATAAAAGTAAAAACACATTACTCTAGATAACGTACGTTTTCACAATAAGATAACACATTCGTCATAAAGTTAAAAACCCGACATTTTAATACGTTGGTCACCTTTAGTGACAGACGGTGTGAAACACCCACAAAGCCGCTTCCTCCTCCCCGTGCCGCCACTCTTCCCGCCACGGTGAATAAAATCGCGCAAAATCACACTCGTCCGGCTCTTAGTCCTCGAAAACCTGCTCTTCCCTTTGCTTTTCTTCTCATCTTCCACCTTCAATAACACATACTGAATCTTCTGAACCTCCAGTTGCACCCGTTTGATTCTTTCAGACTCTTTCCATGCATCATCTTGCTCCACCCAAACCGATAAAGACGGGTTTTTCTCAACACTAGCCATCGATTCAACGTTCACATTCACTAACCTCAAAATCGTCTCCTCAGCCTCTTCTAATTGTTCTTTCACAGTCTCGAAATCAAACCCCGTTTGTTTCTTCTTACCCTTCTTCCCGGTCTCCAACTTTTTAGCCAGATCTTTGACTATGGTTTCAAGATTCGCAAGCTTTTGAGCATCGGACGCAAGTCTATCCAAAAGTTTGCATTTTCTAGAGTCTTGATTTTGATTGGGTCGGGGTACTACAACCTCTAACTTATCCACACCCAAATCTTCTATTTGTGGCTCGTATGGAAGTCTTTTGAGTTTCTTTTCGGTCTCGATTTTGTGGGCTTCATGGGCTATTTGAAGTTGTTCGATCATTATATCATCGGTCCGGGAATATGCTCTTCGGCTTCGGCTCCTGCTATTGGTTGATGATGAGCCATCGGAGGCTTGATCGAGTGGGATGTCACGAATCGGGACACCTTTTCTGGATTCGGATGATGATGATGATGATTCGGGTTTGGGTTTTGAAAGGTTGAGATTATCTAAGGTTAGGTAACGTTTTCCACGTAATTTTTCGAGTTTGTGTTGTTGGGTCTCGGTGGTTTTTGTGGGTTTCGATTTGGTTTGGATGGATGAGATTTCACGCCTTGTGACCACTGTGTTTATGTCTTCGATGATTACTTTTTCAAGTGCTGTTACACGAGTCTGGACGTCGATCAAATCGGAGAGACCTTTTGATAATGGTTGTTGTGATTTTGGAGTTTCATTTGATTCTGGATCAATTTGCTGATTGTGTGGATGAACTTTTACTTCCATATCCTATAAAGAATTTTGATTCATTAACCTTTTATTTGAACTGTAAGAAATTGCAATAAATAGCAACACACTGGCTTTAGTAACGTTTTTATAAGTCCAATGATCAAATTCAAAATGAAGTGAAAGTATGTTGCTATTTATTATACTTTGGAAAGAAAAAGTGTACCTCTGATTTCCGGCCAGCTGATGTGGCAAGATTTGCTGCCATAGTGAAGAAATTATTCTCAAGAGATGTTATATTCTCCTTCAAAGAACCAATAACCGGATTATATGCAAGCAATTCCGCACGTAATCCTTCAATTTCACGCTCCATAATGCTTGTTTTTCTTTTCATCTCTTCAATCTCCCGATCTTTTGACACGGTTTGACCTTCAAGATTCTCACAAACCCCGGTCAACTCATGAACTTTATTTTCAAAAAGAATATCACGCGTGTTGGATATTTGAAGATCAAAAACAAATGAAGTAGCCTCGGCTTCCCACAATTCAAACTCGTTTTCCCGTTCTTGAAGCTCGGAATTCAAATTATCTTCGATATTTTTCCGTTCCTCAAGTTCTTCATGCAACATATCCAATTCTAATCCAAGATTCTCATTCACTTCACGGAGATATTCCGTTTCTTTCTCAAACGCATCAAGCTTCAATTCCGATTCCGCATACTTTCTCGTCATACCTTCCACCGCAAATTCCAATTCCGACTTCATATCCTCGGTCATCTGGAGCTTCGATTCCAACTCCTCAATCGTACATTGCATAAGAAAATTTTCATTTTCAAGCTCATTCTTCACGATTCCGTACTTTTTCTCTGATTCCCGGAACTCTGATTCCAGTTGTTTGAGAAGGGTTAAAATGACATTTTTCTCCATGAGTAACCGGTGCTTATCATCTTCTTCTTTCTTCAAAGAACGCTTCAAATTCTTGATAATTTTTATAATCTCTTCAACAGATATCTTTGCGGTTTCGTGCCCCCCCATGGAACCAATCTCTAGAGCCAAGAACACCTGATAAATCCCAAATCTTAGATTTTCAACTTCAACTAACAACAGCTCTTCTTCAACCTGTTGCTCAAGAATCTCGGTCTCAAGCTCAGAAATCAATTTATCAGCCAATTTCGATGCCTTAACATGTTTCTCGCTCTCAACCAATAACTCATAGTTCTTTTCTTCGACTTCTTGTATGAATTTATGCAAGATGAAGTTTTCAAATTGAGCTATCACAGCTTTATCAAGTTCCTCCTGGAATTCGTCTTTCCGGCATTTGCTCTCTTCTAGAAGCCGAGCCTGGAATTCCTGATTCCTGATCATAAAACTCTCCCGTTCTTTCTTTTCGATGCTTAAACAACTCATCAATTCTCGAATTTGTGAACGACCCGTTTCCTTTTCGATCTCGAACTGTGTAAACCGATCCTCGAGAGCTTCTAATCTCCGCCTCACCGATTCCAATTCCGCCGCCAGAATGCTTCTTTCTGCCACAAGATTGGATTTCTCAGTGTTGAGCAATTCACATAGTGATTCCAATCCTTTTGATTTTTCCCGGAGATTTTCAAGCTCAAGATTTGCTGTGGAAAGAGCATTCTCAAGAATCATGTTTTGATCCCCGAGTTTTTGCATATTAACAGTAATTATATGCAACTGAGACAAAAGAATGGTTTTTTCAAGAACTAGAGCTGATTGTTCGCCATGAAGCAGCTCATATGAAGTTTCCAAACTGGAATTCTTCTGGATAAGTTCCTCGATCTTTTCTGGGAGGCGTTTTTGCTCATCAGAATCCTTTTCAATGATCTGTTTTAGCCTTGAGTTTTCATCCTGCAAGTGTTTTACAGTTGACCCAATTGACTCGGGATTCAACCCGACCGACTCGAGTTGACTCATTAACACCTGATAACTCGAATTTAATCCCGTGATTTCTTCTTTTAAACCAAGAATCTCGTCCTGCATAGCGGTGGATTGACCCAATTGCAAAGCAACCTCTTCTTCAAGTCTCTCCTTCATTTCTTTCAGCCCCATGATTTCAATTTCCTTCAAATCTTTCAGCATATGAAGGCTGTTTTTAAGCTCATTTTCAAGATTTCTCTGTTCTTCTTGAGATCGAGTGTATAACATTTGCAGAGTCTCGAGAGCCGCTTCGATTTTAACGTAATTTGTGTGCTCGGTTTTCGCCGTGACTTGAAGTTTCTCAAACTCATCGTGTTTTTCCGATAACTCTCGATCTTTTAACATGATTTTTTTGGCCAAATCGCTCGCTTCCATCTTTAAATTTTGATTTGAAATCCCTAATCGAACACAAATCTCTTCAGCATCTTGAAGCTTTTTCGTAAGTGTTTCAATTTCTGATTGAGCAGAAGAGAGATCACGTTCTAATTTGTATGATTTCTCAAGGGATTCCGCATATAAAACCCGCAAAGCTTCCTTCTCTTCAGTTAACCCTGCAAGATCGATTTTAAGTTTATCGACTTCCTGTTCCGCTCTCGTAGCTTGGTCGGAATACGTTTTGGATTCCGATTCCGATACCGCAATCCTGTTCTCCAAATCTGTAATCCTATCGAGACATTTTCCATACTCCAAAAGACCGGAATCGTTTTCCGATTCCAATCTGGTGAGTTTGTCCATCAAATCTTTAACTTCACTTTCACCCATTCCCCGTGTTTCTTCAATCTTTTCCTCCAAATCCGATATCGTTTCAAGATACTCCATTTGCTTAGCTAATCCTGCTTCCTTTTCCCCCTGCAAAACCCGAAGATTCTCCTTCAACATATGAACTTCTTTTTCGGCTTCAATCGCAATTCCATCAAGAATCTTGGCTTTTTCAAGTGCCCGATTAAGTTCTCCATCCGCATTACAAATTTTCTCCAAACTTTCTCGATACTGAGCAAGTAAAGACTCCTTTTCACTGGTCAAATCGGTCAACGCCTTTTTCAACTTCTCAATTTCATGTTCGGCTTTATTCGCCCGTTCGGTTTCCGAGAAAATCTTAGCTTCGATGATCTCGAAGCTAAAAGATTCATTATTTTGATCATCGGGTGTTTGAGATTGTGTGGTGGAGATTGAAGATGCTAATTCTTCCTGTAGGCTGAAATGCACTTGATCGGGAAAAGCCGCCTGTAAAGTCCTTTGAGCATGGCGGAGCTCACCGGTTGCATAATCATATCGTTCCGCTAGTGCACGGTAAGCTCGGTAGAACTCTTCAACTAATTTCATCAGCTCTGGCCTCTTCTTGTAGTACATTTCTGCCCTCCTTGCAAATGAATCCGCATCTTCTTCGATCAGTTTGATCATCGATTTCACTTTTGTATCCATATCTGCAAAAAATGAAACAATTTGACTTTCTTTTTTTACAAGTGGGCCCCTCGTTTTCATAAAGAACACTTTATGCGAATATGAACCATTTTAAATGACTTCATCAGAAACAACGAGTTAATGATTATCAAGTATCTCATCAGAATCAAGAGCATCATGACCAAGGGTGGACCCTGGAATTCTTTTTGAAATGCAAAAAAAGATTAAAGATGAACTCTTTTTGTTTTATTTTAATGCATACCAAAAAAAAAAAAAAACTCTAATGCTGCTTCAGATTCCTAGATCCATGACCCCATTTAGGAATGTAAAAGGTCGATGAAATTCTATACCCCATCACAGGAGTCGTATTCAAAATCAAATGCACACGAGATCAAATATCCCACAAATATTGGATGCGTGTTGAAAGTAATTATCTAACTATTTAGAGATCAAATAATCAGTTTGATTATCGCTTATTTTATTAATCAATTATTTAAATAATCAGAATTTCCCAAATAATCAAACACCGCATTAAGAGTTCATTTCAAATAGTACCACTTTATTATATTATCAGATCAGATTGTGGTTGTTCAATATCTGTCGGTGGAAAGGAATGCGATTCAAACAAGTACCAAAATTATCTTTCATTTACATAAGCAATCAATCAATCATTCATCAAAAATAGATAAAAACAAGAGATAAGATGACAAATCACTCCATACCTGTAAGATTCTCTTGAAGCCATTTTGAATTTTTAGGGCTAATATGACTGTCCCACCACCAAGAATACAAACGCCTTGACTCTGAATTTATCATGCAGGCCATCACTCCAGCACGGAAGAAAAAGGCAGCTGATTTGGATCTTCAAATCCCAGGAAAGTAGATCAGGGCCACAATCAAAAAATTTTTTATCTTTTTTCTTTTTCACAAAAAGTAGGGCTACTTCGCACCTAAAAACGTCGGTTAATTGGTAAAGTTAGACAACCACAAAAAGTGGAATTAGGGTTATATCAACATCCGAGTAGATTACAATAATTACATTCTATAAATCAAGCAGAAATTGGGGGTTTATAAGGAAAAAGAAACTCCTCGATTGAGTTGTAACACTCGAGTAGCTGTGAAACCTCTTAATCTGAACAAAATTACGTTAATTACACAATAGTCTCTCAGGTGGGTGTTTGAAACCATTAGGCAAGATATCGTTTTCAAGCCATCTAACCAAAAAAAAAGTAGAAAAAAATAGTATGAAATTAATTGAGAAAATGGCAAAATCAGTCGAAATATTTCAACAATCTGATGGAAAGAAAGACAATTTATGCAAATGGGATGTTTTTTAAAGAGAAGATTCATATTATTCTTTCAAAAACGTGTCGACGTGGGATGAAATGATGAAATCGAAAATTAAACCTAAATTAAATGAAATGGGGGAGACAAAAACATCAACAAAAAAACATTTAACCAAAACCCAGATGAGTTAGATTAGCATTACAAAGAAAGAAAATGAAGTAAAAATCCAAGAAGAAAAAACAAAATCTCGGTTCTCAAAACAGTAATTGCTAAGGGGTATGAGAAATCAAGATTATCAAGCAACAAAGATCGATAAACTTACAGAAAAATGAAATCTTGCAAATGGGGTTCTGGATTCTGATCTGCAGTTGTAACCCTTCACCCCGTAGAACGGAATTTCCTCTGTCTCTCAACCCATTCGCTTCTCCCACTTTCTCTCTCTAAAAACTCTGACATTCAACGGTAGGTTTTCTTCTTTAATTGACTATTGGGTCATCTTGTTTCTAATTTTATTGCAGACATACAGTGTGAGAATGACTCATGGACTGTAAAAAGCAATAAGTGGGAAACGTGAAGGTTTCTACTAAATGTGTTAGTTTATTGGGGGGCTCGAATCTCGCACATAATAAATGGTAAAATACTCAAACTTAATGATTTTGTCCATTATAAGCATGTTTCTTCAAAATCATATTTCTTATCCCATCCCATCCATAAATATAATATAATTTTCTGTGTTTATAAAAGATATAACAAATATTATGAATATCCCGTCCATAAAAATCATACATTTTCTGTGTAAGTATATAATAAGATATAATAAATATTATTGACTACAAAAAGATATTGTATTGAATTCTAAAAAAAAAAAAAAAATTAGAGTTACATAAAAATTGGTCCCTTGAGTGTTAGCTAAGTTTACTTAAAGTCATAATGTGTTTGTTTGCTTAAACTTGCATTGATCGTACTTATGTTTCTTATTCCTAATGAAACGGTTCCTATGTTAATGTCGGATGAACTATATCTTGTATGAAAAAGGTATTTCAACGATTTTAAGCACTTGCCTTTAAATGGTACTAATAAATTGCAGCACAATTAAATTGCACCTCAAACAAACCGACATATAGTTATGATATAAAGGCTAGCCCCATGCGAAAGAAACACATGTGGTGCACCTCAATGCCATAGATCGTCCCTACATTGATGAAACATATTAGGCCAAATGAGATGTTAAACTAACATATAGAAATGTAATTTACAAATGAAACTCCCAAAAGGCATACATAGTGCAATTGGGACTTTCATTTGTAAATGTTCATATGGTAAATGGTTATAATATTCTTTACAAGCATAACTACTTAAAATAAATTTGTCATCTCAACTTAATGTACAAAGTGTATCGTGTTTATAAAACTTGTCATCATTCATATGTTGATCGAGAGAATATCAACAAAAGTTGCCCGACTCGTAATTTTATTATAGATGAATAGATAAATCCTATCTTTGGATTTGCCCACTAATTAGTCACATAGACAACATGGAAAGTTGAATTATAATGTCCTAATGCGATGAAAGTGATGTCTAAGAGCATCCATAATGGGGAGTTGAATGAGATGTCATGTCTATTTGTCATTCAGTGGATACAACTCTACCATTGTGAAATGTCACATTGACATTCAATGGATTTAAAGTTCAATGATCATTGAACTCTTCAATAAAAAAAATGAAAGTCTTTAAATCTTTAAATAAATATTTTTTTAATATGTTCTATTGAACTTGTAGACTTTAATACATTATGGGATAAAAATGAATAGAATTGTATGGAATAATGAATGATGATGTGACACTCCATTAAACTCTATAGAATTCAATGCATTATGAATGCCCTAAGGTACAACCTCTTAGCCTAATAAATCTATAAAGTTTTTTTAGTGTGTTTCTTTGTATTTATACTTTTCGCCCGTAATAATAAAACTTTAACCGTATTTTGTCTCAATTGTTCATTAGTTTACATGGTGTCAGGGTCATTTACGTTCATTCTTTATGATTGTTGGGGTCGACTTGTACGTAGGGATGTGGTATTCCGCGGGTTGAAAATTTTGGCGATTTTTGGTATGATTTTTTGATTCGTTATTATGTTTGGCGATTTTGGGCATAAATATTTAATGCGTTTTTGTCATTTGTTCTAACAATTTTGGGTATGATTTTCTTATTATTTTATGTATTATGTTTGTTTTGATTAGTTTGATTTTGTCGATTTTAAGGGCTCTGATTGTTGCTATTTTTTCGTTCGTCTGTCATTAATATGATCGGTTATGATGGTTTCAGTAGTTTTGTTCGTTTATCGCATTTATTGTTGGTTTTCTAAATGATTTGTTTGACTGATATTGGCAATATGGCTCCTAGAAATGATTTGCGTTAGTCCATTAGTACCCAACTCAATAGCAAAAACTATGTCTACTATAGTTATGTTATGAAGAACTTTTTGTAGGGGAAAAATATGTAGGGAATTGTGCCAGATACAAAGGACAAACCAATGAATCAGAAGGCTGCAAATTATATAACCTTATTGGACTTGTGGGAGACCAATAACTCCAACATTATCACTTAGATTAACAATTATGTAATTCAGTTTATTGTCACACAATTGGTAAAGTATGATATATCGAAGGAAGTATAGGATCACTTGGATAGATTGTATACATAGTCTAACTTTGCAAAACAGTATCAGTTATAGTTTGATATTCAATTCATCCAATAGAACAGTTTAAGTACTCAGGAGTTTTATTCATCTATGTATGATTTGTGGTATCATGTTAGGACATGAAAAGCTTGATTTGACATGCAGAATAATAAGAAAAAAATCGAGACGATGATTTAGGTGCTAAAAGACATTATCGATCATAGTGAGGAGTTGCAAAATGTATGATCTAGATATAGTTCTAAATAAATAACTATACTCATAACTCTCATTGATTACATCTCTCAAGCATACTATACAATGAATATGACAATCAATATTTATAGAGGTGCATGTACAAGTCTCTATCTCAATTCATGAGTTAAAAACTCACATGTTTAACTTGGTCTTTGTAACACCTCGTTTTCAGGATTTAAAGAAAATAAAGTATAAGCTTATATTTATAAAATTATAAGCAAAAATAAATTGGGTTTTAGCAAAAGTAGTCTATATAGAAGTTGTAGTTCACTCAGTGGCGATTTGTGGATATAATGAATGTCATAAACGAATTTCATATGAGAAAGTTACGACCATTCGAAGTTTTGACGAAAACCACAAACACACAACACGTAACTCATTGACGTTGTCTGTCAAAGGTTGGATGGTATGTCACATAGTGCGAGGCTGCTTCTGGGTGTGGCACATAGACCAGAGAGCGACGCATCCCATGTGTAACGTCTCAAAAACCATAGTAAAATTTTTCATTTTTAAAAGGCATTTTCTAGTCACCAAAACATTGTTTTACAACCATAACCAGAGTAATAAGATCAAAGTATCTCTAAAAACATGAAACTATTGGATGGTGTGTACAATCATGCATTTTCCTTCCCCCCCCCCCCCCCCCCCCCCCCGTCATCTGAGGTACTTGAAACATTTAAATCAACAACTGTAAGCCAAAGCATAGTAAGTTCCTCCAAAATACCCCATGTAACAATACACATACCATGCATGCATACATTAGCCTATAGTCTGACTGGATTGTCTCGCAAGACCTACAATACACCTGAACCGCTCTCCTAATCCTACAACACATAGCTAGACCGCTCCATTGGTCCTAAAATCTAAGTGGACCACCTCGCAAGGCCTACAATACACCTGGACCACCCGGGTATCTTGGCATACAACACAAAGCATGATCGCCTCAACCCAACCACAATATGTCGACATATGAAAAAAGATAAACAATAATCAACAAATCACAAAGTAATTATAATAGATCTACCAATCGAATAGATAACTACAACATACCAACATCCTACACACACGGATACTAAAATACAAAGTATAGTGAGAAAAACACACCTCCCAGTCTAGCAGATAAACAACACAACTCACACGAATCCAAGAACTGGTACTATGAGTCACCTATAAAACAATCATGGACAAATCCTCAATCTACAACCCAAAAACCCTCAAGTTGGCCAAAGGTCAACTTGGTAAAAAAAGCCATTGGTCAAAGTCAACAGCTAGCCACCATGTCGTGGCCACCCACTGGCCACATCGTGGCAGCTCCACGGCGAAATAGTTGCGACCAGACCACCCACCATTTTGCGTCATCAACACAAACAATTAGTAGCAAAGAACCATCCTCCACGACGTGGTGAGCAATATGCCACATTGTAGGAACTGTTTTTGGACAGCTTAATGGATTAAGCCATTAATCCATTAAGCCATACTCTCATCTCTTCTATAAAGATTCCTAACATCAGTTAGCTTCATAAAAACCCTTAATTTATGGACATGCATGGTCCAATGCATGTCTTGAACTTTGTTAGGTCAAAAAGGGTGGAAACGAGGTCAAAACCTCATGCGTGGAATCAAAACTCAACCATTATTCAGATATGGAATACTAAACCTCAAAGGGACCTCAATGATCCATAAAGTTTCCAACTTTATGGAATCCATCCACTCAAACTCTCCCAAACATGGAGAAAATGCATAATATCCTAGATCTAGCATGCTTGAACACAAAAGATATAAGCTTTAGGATTTACAAGAGTCCAGAAACAGCACAAGATGATGATGAGGAGATTTCTTATTGGAACAATGCACCAAAGACACCTTTCTTCTTTTTTAAAGGACTAAAAAGCACCATAAAAGCTCACAAGATCAACAATGGTGGCTAGGGTTTTCTCAAGGTTGAAAGGGATGTGATGGAGGTTGAGGGTGAGCAACCATAGCCATCACATCCCTTAAATAGGGGCGCAAACCTCGTAAATTAGGGTTTAACATAAAACGGATTCCACGTCGTGGCTATAACCTTGCCATGTCATGGTGCACACCATAATGCATGTTTCTTAATGGTTGAGGCCATGTCATGGTGTCTTCCCCCACCACACTGTGGCCAACCAAAACTTCATATTTTATTCTTTAAATGATAAAACACACAAAGGAAAATATATACCACGAACTAGTGTTAGAATTCTCCCCCACTTGAACTAGACTTCATCCTCGAAATCCTCAGCTGAAAACAAATCCGGGTAGTGCTCACGTATCTCTGCCTTGGGCTCCTAAGTCCACTATAATCTCTTCCAGTGTTGTTGCTGCACCTTGACCAAGGGCACCACCTTATTGCGCAAGTACTTTGTCTTCCTATCAGAAATTATCATGGGTCTCTCTATATATTTCAAGTTCTCATTAACTTGAATGTTGTCTAATGGGACCACCGTTATATCATGCACCAAGCACTTTTGAAGCTAAGAAACATGGAAAGTGATATGAATCTGGCTCAACTCCTCAAGTAGATTTAACTGGTAGGCCACCTTGCCCACCTTGGCTAATACTAAAAAGGTCTGATAAGCCGGGCCCCAACTTACCCCTCTTCTTGAAGCATATAACACCCTTCTAAGGTGATACCTTCAACAGTAACATATCTCCAACCTAAAACTCTAACTAAGACTATTGCCTATCTATGTAACTCTTCTGTTAGCTTTGTGTTATATGTAACCTCTGTATGTTCTGCTGGATAAGCTCTGTCATCTAGAGCACCACTTCAGTGCTCCCCATGACCCTATGTGTAACGACCCAAAAACAGTAATAAAAATTTTCTCTTTTAAAAGCTTATAAAATCATTCATTAATTTTTCAAAATCAACACCAAGTCATAATATCCAAAACATCAAAGTACAAATATATCAAATGAGGAAATCATGAGGGGAGGATGTTGTGCCATCACGTTGGGTCATTCCCTTTTGAAGTGGAAGTACCTAAAACCATAAAAATAAACTGTAAGCATAAAGCTTAGTGAGTTCCCCCAAAGTATCACATATCACACATAAAAGAAAATAAATGCTATGGTCCAAATCATAGTCATATACTCCTTTCTTGCCATTGGCCAAACCATGGTATTTCCATTAAGTTCCGAGGGCCAAATCTCGGTATTGTATATAAGTGCTAGTGGTCGGATCCTGGTCTTTCATATAACTACCAGGTGCCAAATCCTGGTCTTTCGTATAAGTGCGACATTGGTGCCTTCAACCCATGGATCCTGGTCTTTCATATAACTACCAGGGGCCAGATCCTGATCTTTCATATAATCATCACAAGGCATCTATCTTTCTACACAACAAGTAATGGGCCGACATTGGTGCCTTCAACCCATGGATTTATTGAGGAAGTTCACCTTAACTGTTGAAAAAGCAGATAAATGCTCGGGATGTTAGACCAGAAATAAATCCCCAATTATTAATTGGTTCATAATCCATAGTTGAAACTCTACTTTATTTGTCCAATATCTAATGAAAAAAGGCCAATTTATCCTTTTCATTTAAGCCCAAACAAAATCCCAGGCCCAACCCTAAGGATCATCGAAAGTCCAACATGGGCCCAAATCCAGAAGTGACCCATTACCAAGAAAGTTTATGGTCCAAGCCCAACGATTCAAGGAACAAAATGACCAAAAGCTGGAATGGGTCGTACGCAACCGATACAGGAACGGATCGTGGCTAAGGTGTAGTGCGTGCAACGTACTAGGCATTACACCCTACGTACGCACCCTATAGAAAAGCTCATAGTAAGGTCTTAATGCCTTAAGACCCTACGTCTAAATTTTCAGATCCGAGCTTAATAAAACCCTAGGGCCATAAAGTTGCAAACTTTATGCCTTTTCCTGGCTACTAGAAGCCCAACACTAAAAACCTAACTTGCTCAAACCTTTCCTACACCATAACTCTTACATGGGGTCAAACTAAGATCCAAGCTTGCATTTTTATGACTTCAAGTGCCCTTAGATGTCTAAAAGGACTATTTAAAGGCTTTGGAGTACCTCATATTCACAAAGACCTAGATTTTGGGACAAAAGAGAAGAGAAACTAAGTTAAACCAAGATCTAGAACAAAATGAGCCAAAGTTGGACCTTTATACTTCCAAATGGTGCACAATGAAGAGAAAATGTTTGATTTAAAGTCTTAAGAGCAAAGCCTACTCCTTGAAGATCTTTCTTCACAAACAAGAAGCCCACAACTCACTCCGAAAGCTCAAAATGCTAAAAATAGATTAGGGTTTACCAAGGTTGTAGAACTTGTTACTCGGTACCTGTTCGGTCGACTACCGAGTAGCGAGTACTCGGGAGTACTCGAGGAGTACTCGGATTTGGAAATTTGTGTAGAAATATTTTTTGGGAAATTATATATGTCAAAATTATAAGATAAAATCATAAGTTGATTGAAATATATAACAAAATTGGATACATGTAAATACACAAAAAATGAAAAACACATAATGGTCTCACTTCGTGAATAATTACTGAAAATTTAAGATATATATGTAGTAATAATCACATGTGTGTGTGTTAAATAATAAATCATTAAGTATATTATACATATTATTCACCGAGTTGACCGAATTTCACAACACTACTTAGTTCGTAAGGGGCCGATCGGGGAGTACTCAGGATTATGTAACTCGCCTCGGCTAGGGGGGGGGAGTAGCGAGTACTCGGAGGAGTAATCAGCCAACTCAGCGAGTTTTACAACACTGGGGTTTACAAGGAGGGTCGGTCTTGGATGGAGGTTGATAAAGGGAAAGGTCTTGAGGCTATAATGGTGCTTAAATAGTGCACAAATCCTAAATATTATGGTTTTGTTCTAAACTACGTACTCCCTACGTACTAGTGTGCGTGCACTGTACTAACACGGGACTAGGTACGCCTAGCGTACCTAAGTGTACGCCCAACGTACCCAGGTTGTACTCGAAAATCTGAAATTGCCATTGGGGACCCATTTTGAAAACAATTCATAACTCAAGGGTCAAAAGTAAATACCTGGAAAATTAGATGTTAAAACTCTCTCCCACTTGAACTAGACTCCGCCCTCGAAGTCTGCAGCCGCGAACAAATCAATTTAGTGCTCTCGCATTTCCGCCTCGGACTCCCATGTCCATTCGGAACCCTTCCGGTGTTGCCATTGGACCTTGACCAGTGACACTTCCATGTTACGCATAACCTTTGTGCTCCGATCTAGGATTTCCACCAGTCTCTTCACATAATTTAGGCAGTCATCAACCTGAATATCATCCAGAGGAACAACTGCGGACTCATCGTCCAGACACTTCCGAAGTTGAGACACATCAGGAAAATCCAGTCGAAACGCCCTTTCCCACCTGGGCCGAAATACTGAAATGTCCAATGAATCTGGGGCCTAAATTGCCCAACTTCCGAAATCAGATGATACCTTTCCAAAGTGACACCTTTAGAAACACTAAGTCTCCTACCTAAAACTCGAGGTTTGAACGTTGCCAATCTGCATAACTCTTTTGTTGGCTTTGTGCGACTCGTAACTTATCGCACACCTATTGAATTAACTTAGCAGTCTTGAGTACAACCTCTGTACTTCCCATGATTATTACCTCCCCCCAGCAAATCGGGGACCTGCACCTTCTTCCATACATTATATCAAATGGTGGTTGGTCAATACTGGCATGATAACTGTTTTTATAGGATAAATTAGCCAGTGGAAGGTAAGTATCCTAACTCCCTCCAAAATCCAACACATAAGCCCGTAACATATCCTCGAGCGTTTGAATCGTCCGCTCACTCTAGCCATTGGTCTGAGGGTGGTATGATGTACTAAAATGAAACTGAGTACCCAACTCCTCATGAAGCTTTCTCCAAAATCTAGAGGTGAAACGAACATCCAGGTCCGAAACCACCAAAACTGGCACCCAGTGCCGAACTACCACCTCCCAGACATAAATGTCAGGTAACTTCTCTGTAGATATGCTCTCGGCAATCGGTATGAAATGTGCACTCTTGGTCAATCTATCAATAATGACATAGATAGCATCAATGCCACGTGTCGTCCTTGGCAATTTCCTGATGAAATCCATGGTAATCTCTTCCAACTTCTGCATGGGAATAGATAAGGGCTACATCTTGCTGTGGGGTCTCTGATGCTCGGCCTTGACTTTTCTGCAAGTCTAGCACTGCTCCACAAACCAAGTTATCTCCCTCATCATACACGGTCACCAATAACTCAACCTCAAATCCCTGCACATCTTCATGGCCCCTGGATGGACAGAAAACTTTGATTTTTGCGCCTCCTCTAGAACCGTCTGTCTCACCCCACCTGATACGAGAACCCAAACTCTACCACACCGGGTCAACAACCCCCGGTTGTCCCTGACAAATAAGGGAACTTATCCCCTGATCTACTCAGTCTTCCAATTTTCCTTTTTCAACCCTCTACTCGAGCCTTTTTTTTTTATCAAATCCATGAAAGGCGAGGTGACAATCATCCTGAAGCAAGTATCCTCAATAGAAGAACACACGTCCTTGAGGGTCAAGGAATCAACCACCACATTGGCCTTCCTAGGGTGGTATAGGATCTCGCAATCATAATCCTTTACCACATCCAACCATCTCCGCTGCCTCATATTCAGATTCGGATGGTCTATCAAATACCTCAAACTCTTATGGTCGGTGTAGATAGTGCACCGAACCCCATACAAATAGTGTCTCCAAATCTTGAGGGCAAAAACCACGACCCCAAACTCTAAATCATGCATAGGGTAGTTTGCCTCATGAGACTAAAGCTGCCTCGAAGCATAAGCAATCGAGTGACCCCTCAACATAAGAACCACCCCCAAACCTGAAATAGAGGCGTCACAATACATCACGAAATCATCTAAACCCTCCGAAAGTGCAAGAATCGGGCTTCACACAATCTCTACCTCAGAGTCTCAAAAGCTGACTGTTGATTAGGCCCCCATCTCAAGGTCACATCTTTTTTTGACAAACTGGTCAAAGTCACTACGATCTTGGAGAAATCCTGGATAAACCTCTAATAATACCCTGCGAGACCTAGGAAACTCCGAATCTCAGATGCAATTCGAGGAACCTCCCATCGCATCATGACCTCGATCTTGGCCGGGTCGACCAATATACCCTTTTGGTTGACGATGTGCCATAAAAATTGCACCTCGCGCAACCAGAACTCACACTTGGAGAACTTTTCATAAAGCCTCTCCCTCCTCAGGGTCTTCAATACCTCTCACAAATGTACCTCTTGCTGCTCCTTGGTCTTGGAGTAGACTAGAATATCATCAATGAATACAATCCAAGACCGCTCCAAAATCGGCATGCAGACTCGGTTCATAAGATCCATGAATGATGTTGGTACATTGGTGAGCCCGAATGACATCACCACGAACTCGTAATGACCATAACTGAGAGAACCCATATTAAAAACTACATCATATTACTCCAAAACATCCTACATGCATATTCATAATTTTACATTGATAGTTGACTGGATACAAACCGACTAAGTTTTAGTATATTACATAACTATCCAGGAAATTATAATTTTATACATACACGATCACTAAATACAAAAGTAATATTATTAACTAATCTAAATCTTCCAATAGTTTGTGTCTATACTAGATGCTTATTACCTACAATAGTTAAATACTAAGAGGGATAAGTGGTGACGCTTAGTGAGTTCAAAAATAGATACAATATAACGTTATGCCATATATATACCAATATGACAGAAGCAAAGAGGAACAAAGAACAAAAAAGGCATATGTGAATCATGTGACAAGCTTTCCATATCAACAAATGATCCGATTCAAAGATTTAAAATCAATGAGATACAACAATTTCAACTTGATATACATTAATAAGACTTAAGCCCAAGTGGCATAGAAAATAAACGATTTCTGAGTTAACATTTTGCTAGAATTTATAGGCTCTTAGCCCTATCTAGCATTCTGCTAATGCCAAAGTGATGCTTACTCATTCACTTCATGGTCAAAGGCAACATACCAATACCCAAGTGATGCTTAGTCATTCACTTCGTGGTCAAAGGTATAGCTCATTGTCATAATAACACGGGAAAACACATTGCACATATAACACATAACATGTAATTGTTCCTATAATTTGAACTCACCGTGAAATAACCGAAGGTTAAAATAGTAATTTGGGCATCACTTCGTCTCTAAAAATGACTTTCTTTGACGAAACCGGAGATTTTTGTTGAAAACCGGACCTTGCGCGGGCAGAGTTTCAACTTAAAAAGATTATTTTCTCGGGTCTTCGGTGCGTCGCGACTTGCTTCGGGTGTGGGGGATGTTTCCTAGGCTTCGGGGTGGTTTAGAGTAGCTAGATAAGGAGTAGATAGTGAGAGAGAATGAATTTTGTAACCAAAAACCGGAAGGCTTCGCTTTCCATTTATAGGGGGTTGGCCTGGTCTACGCAGCGTGTTCCTTGGAGGAATGCAGCGCGTTCATATGAACGCAATGCATTCCGGTGGGTGCGTGGTGTTTCCGGGCTTCGGACGTGTCAAGATGCAAGATACGTGTCCACTGCATGTGAACGCGGGGCGTTCCCTTCGCATATGCTTCGAAGTTTGTGCCCAGAACTTCAAAAATTCATATCTTTTGCATACGAACTCCGTTTTTGACGTTCTTTATATCCACGTGTAGGTGAGATTATACTATACAACTTTCGTTTAGACTCCGTTAGCAAATTTTGACTTTATTTTTAATGTTATATTTTTAACAGGCCGGGACAGGAAAAGTCCGTTAAAAATTCATAACTTCTTCATCTAATGTTCGTTTTTGTCTGTCTTTTTTACGTTATACTACTATTGACGAGACCTTCGATTCTCGTTTAGGTTATGTCGGCTAAAAATCACTCGATCTTTATTTCAAGTTTTGGGCTGTGTACTGCTATACTAAAACTTAGAAAAATCATATCTTCCTCATATGAAGTCAAATTTTGACGTTCTTTTTATGAAAATTATCGGTTTAACGAGTACTACGACTTTCATTTAGGTCACTAAAGCTAAAAAGTAGTTTATCATAAACTCACTTTTTACATCATAAGGCGTTGCGTCAGTTCTGTCGCGAAACTTTAATAAGTCATAACTTCTTCGTTATAACTCGGATTTCGATGAGGTTTTCACCTAAATGTTTCTAACGAGATAATCTAAAACTTTCAATAACATTATTTTTATTTATTTCCATCTTTATATTTTCGTTAATTTCGATAGTTGACTTTTGATCGAAATCTCATAAGACTTCCAATACTTCCCGAATGATTCTAAACATAGTTTTACTTCAAATCTCATAAAACTATCTTGTTAGAACTCAATGCTCAAAACCATATATTATTTAATAATATTCATTTTTAAACTAACAAAACACAATAATTGAACGTGTATGTTACAATAACAAGTCCTGAAGGTTGTCTTTTATACATCATCATCCTTGACCCTCATATGATATGGCCCCAGATCGGAAGTCAATCTTAGAAAACCAAGATGCACCCTGAAGCTTATAAAAAAATCGGCAATTCTTGGAAGTAGGTGGCGGTTCTCCACCGTTTACTTATTCAACTCCCGATAGTCAATGCATATTCTATGTGAACCATCATTCTTCTTCACAATCAGAATCGGTGCTCCCCACAGAGAGCTTCTCGAACGAATAAAACCCTTGTCTAGCAGCTCCTGAAGCTGCATAGATAACTCCCGCATCTCAGGTGGCGTCAGGAGATACGATACCTTGGCTATCGGAGCTTCATTGGGTACCAAATCAATCCAAAACTCAACCTGCCTCTCGGGAGACACCCCTGGTAAATCCTCAAGGAATACATCAGCGAAATCCCTCACAATGAGCACCCCGCTTAACTTCGACGCACCCTCAACCCCCGTGTATGCAACATAAGCTAGGAAACCAAAACAACCATGTTGTAGATATCTCCTGGCCCTCGCAGCTGAATAGAGAGTTGGCCCATACGAAGCCCTTTCGCCAGGAATAACCAATTCTCCTTCACTTGGGGTTTAAAATCTCACCAATTGCCGCTCACAATCAATCATGGCCCCATTGGGGCCCAATAAATCCATCCTATTGATAACCTTCGATCCTCTCAAGGGAATCGACACCAAATCAATAGAGAATCTCTCACTAAACATGTTCAGGACACACCCACGAAAAAACCCTCGAGGCACTCACAATACAGTCATCTGCAATCTTAACCTCTAGTAGGGAATCCAAAGTCCCGGAAGCATCGTAAATTTTCTTGGTAAGTGCAAGAGATATAAAGGATCGGGTAGCCCCGGAATTAAACATAACATGAGCGGTAAAACCATTGACTATAAAGGTCCCTGTACACAATCAAAATAATCATAAGCATAAAAAATGAAAGCAATAAGAGATAGAGATAGGACACATACCGGTAACCACATTCGGAGATGCACGGGCCTCATCGGTGGTCAGCTAAAATGCCTTGCTCTTCACCATAAGAGCCTTCGCCTTGCCCTGGAGGGCTTCAGTAATCCTCAAGGTGGCTGGTGCAGGCGGCTACTGCTCCTCCATACAATCTTGTACAATCAGTCTTTTTATGTCGGTTTGATTGCAATGGAAGAAAATCAAAGCCCTCTTGGAGTAATCCTTGCTCACGTGGCCCGAATGGCCACAACTAAAACATCCTGACCCTGCCGCTCGAAAAGCCCCACCGTGCGACTTACCGTACTTACCATAACGGCCTTGGCCCTGCTGCCCTTTGGTGTGAGCATCGAAGATCTTGGGCCTCGTACCCTGGCCCACCACTGCATGTACCTACTCCGGCTTCCGCTTCGACCTGAGCTCCAACTCAATATCCCGCTCACGGGTCTTCTTGATCATGTTATTCAGGGTCTTGCACCCCGAAAAGCTCACAAACTCCCTGATATCCTCCCGAAGTATGTCATGGTATATCATCCTCATCTCCTCATCCGCAACGTACTACGATACCAACAAATCCTTCTCCATAAATTTGGCGGTAATCTCCACCATGGTCTCAGTAGTCTGGCGACGGTCCTGGAACTCCCTCGCCAGCTGGTGCAAACTCCCTCTGGAATCTCTGAACAAAATCCTCCTAGGTCATCACTGCCACTATTGTTGACCCTAAAGCTCGGGTAATCTTCTCCCACCAGTCTCATGCTCTGTCCCTCAGTATTAGGGATGAGCATAGGCGGGTACCCGCCTCATTTGGCGAGAACCGGAACCGGAACCGGAACCGGCGGTTCCTAGAAAGTTAGAACCAGAACCGGAACCGCTCTAGGCGGTTCCTAAATTTTTGGAACCAGTCCCGGAACCGGCGGTTCCGGTTCCGAGAGAGGGTAACCCGGTTACATTAATTTTGTTAACTTTTGTCGATAAAACTGCAACTTAGTTCGATCCAAATTGAATCAATTCGGACCAAAGAGGGACTGAATCAGACCAATATATTCTAAACCGGTCTAAGTAATACACACATATTTATATGAAATACTTATATATATATATATATATATATATATATATATATATATATATATATATATATATATATATATTATACCAGTTTCGGCGGATACCCGGCGGGTAGCGGTTCCATAACTTTAGAAACCGGAACCGGAACCGCTTAAGGCAGTTCCAGTTCCAGAACCGGCAGTTCCGAAGCAGTTCCGGTTCCAAAAGCGGGTACCCGGTTTCGATGCTCATCCTTACTCAGTATGCAGGAAGCAAATCCCACATTTTCCCCATTAGGGAATAAGCTCGTCTGTTGAGCATTCTCCATGTCAGCGATCCAAGACGGCTAGCGATGGGGTCCTTAACCCTAAAGAACTCAGGAGCTCCACAGGCCTTGAACTCCCCGAATGAGGGAGCTCGAGCTCCAATATGACATGCAACAATCTCGGCTCGAAAATACTTGAGCCTCTCATCCATCAACTCCATAATCCCCTATTTGATGGTACCAAACAACATAGGGGTACCATCCAAGATACTGCGAGTAACCTCAGCCGAAATGAACTCGCGCAGTCTCTCATCAGTTGGTTCAGCACCTGAACCAAAGCCCAAACCAGAACCTCCTAGAGTAGTCATGACCATCCTCAAACTGAAACACAACATATAGACAATCAGCTTATGAATTGAGGAAAAATTCCCATCACAAATGCCTCCTTAGAGTTGTAGGTCTACTCTTGTCTTAGGTACATATCTTATGCTTCGAGTAGTACGGGCCCAATACTACCTTCTACACCTACCTGTACCTTCCTCAAGGTCAGTCCTGATTCCTCTAAGTCACCACACTACAACTATATATATACCAATCCTATGCTTATACAACAAAAGCATCCCAGGCGTTCCTAGGAAATCTCAACCATCACTACTTGCAATACCAAGAACCTCAATCAAAACCGCTAGTTTCCTTATGCATGCAATTCTCATATCAAGCATACTACTTATAATACATATGTATGGGTAATTTGGGAACCACTTACTTGAGCTCGGCTGACCACTCACATCCCACCCCTTCTTCTTAATAAAAATCAATTTAAAAGTTTAGCTTCATTTTTATTAAGAAAAGATATCATTTCCTTAGTTAGAGTTCTGATACACCCGCAAGCGTGCCCGAATCCCTCAAACCAAGGCTCTGATACCAACTTGTAACTACCCAAAAACAGTAATAAATTTTTTCCCTTTTAAAAGCTTATCAAATCATTCATTAATTGTTAAGAATCAACACTAAGTCATAATATTCAAAACATTAGTGTAAAAATATATCAAATACGGAAATCATGAGGGGAGGATGATGTGCCATCATGTCGAGCTCCCCCCTTTTTAACTGGAAGTACCTGAAACCATAAACATAAACTGTAAGCATAAAGCTTAGAGAGTTCCCTCAAAGTACCACATACCACACATAAAAGAAAATAAATTCTATAGGACAAATTATAGCCATATAATCCTTTCCTGCCATGGGCCAAATCATGGTCTTTCACTTCGGTGCCGATGGCCAAATCCCGGTCTTGCAAACAAGTGTTAGGGGCCACATCCTGGTCTTTTATATAAGTGCTAGGGTCCAGATCCTGGTATTTCATATAATCATCACAAGGCATTTATCATTTTACACAACAAGCAATGGGCTAGCATTGGTGCCTTCGACCCATAGATCTATTGAGGAAACTCACCTCAACTACTGAAAAACCAGATAAATGCTCGGGCTGATGGAATGGAAAAATCACCACTCTGACTAAACAAATAAATCCCCGATTAATAAATAGGCCATAACCCATATTTGAAACTCTACTTTATTTGTTCCATATCTAAGGAAAAAAGGCCAATTTATCCTTTTCATTTAAGCCCAAACAAAATCCTAGGCCCAACCCCAAGGATCATGCAAAGTCCAACATAGGCCCAAATCCAGAAGTCACCCATTACCAAGAAAGTCTATGGTCCAAGCCCAACAAGCAAAGCCCAACGATTCAAGGACCAAAATGATCAAAATCTGGAATGGGTCGTACGCCCCGCGTGTGCGACCGATACAGGAACAGATCGTGGCTAGGGTGCAGTACGCGCAACATACTGGGCATTACGCCCTACGTACGCACCATATAGCAAAACTCATAATAAGGTATTAATGCCTTAAGACCCTACATCCAAATTTCAGATCCGAGCTTAATAAGACCCTTAAGGCCATAAAGTTGCAAACTTTATGCCTTTGCATGGCTACTAGAAGCCTAACACTAAAAACCTAACTTGCTCAAACCTTTCCTACACCACAACTCTTACATGGGGTCAAACTCATAAACTTGCATTTTTATAACTTAAAATGCCCTAAGATGTTTAAAAGGACGACTTAAAGGCTTTGGAGTACCTCATACTGACAAAGACCTAGATTTTGGGACAAAAGAGAAGAGAAACTAAGCTAAACTAAGATCTAGAACAAAATGAGCCAAGGTTGGAGTTTTATACCTCTAAATGGTGCACAACGAAGAGAAAATGTTGGATCCAAAGTTTTGAGAGCAAAGCCTACTGCTTGAAGATCTTTCTTCACAAAAAAGAAGCCCACAACTCACTCCAAAAGATCAAAATGCTCAAAATAGACTAGGGTTTGCTAGGAGGGTCGATCTTGGGATGGAGGCTGATAAAGGGAACGGTCTTGGGGCTATAAGGGTACTTAAATAGTGAACAAACCCTAAATATTAGGGTTTTGGTCTAAACCACGTATGCCCTGCGTATTGTCGTACACCTAGCATACCAAAGTGTACGCCCAACGCACCCAGGCTGCACCCAAAAATCATGAAATTGCTTGAGGACCTATCTTGCAAACAATTCATAACTTAAGGATCAAAAGAAAATACCTAGAAAATTAGATGTTACACTATGGTTGACGTCTCCCCAACAAATTGGAGTCCGGCACCTTCTCCAATAAATAAGCTCTTTAAGAGGTACGACGATGTTGGAATGATAATTATTGTTGTACGAAAACTTGGCTAAAAGAAGGTAGGAATCCTAGCACCCATCAAAATCAATAATGCAGGAACTCAACATACCCTTGAGCATCTGAGTAGTACACTCACTCTTCCCATCTGTTTACTGGTGATAAGCAATGTTGAAGTGTAGTCTAGTGCCTAACTCCTCATGAAACCTCTTTTAAAACCTAGAAGTGAATTTGACATATCGATCAGATACAATGGAAACTGGCACACTGTGGCGAGCAACGATCTTGCACATAGATATCGATCAATTTCTTGGCCGAAGAACTCTCCCCGAATAGCAAGGAAATAGGCACTCTTGGTCAGGCGGTTGACAATCACCCAAATAGCTTTAGATACCTTAGCCATCCTTGGTGGCTTTATGATAAAATCCATCGTGACCCATTCCTATTTCCACATGGGAATCTTTAAAGGCTGTAACTTGTCGTATGGCCTTTGATGTTCGACTTTGACCTTCTGACAAGTCAAGCACCTCTTAATGAACCAAACTATCTTTCTCTTCAAGCAAGGCCACCAATAACTAAGCCTCAAGTCTTGATACGTTTTCATGGCTCTAGGGTGAATCGATAACCTAGACTTATGCACCTCTTATAACAATGTCTGATAGACTCCACCAGAAACTGGAACTCAAACTCGTCCACATTGGCTTAATAACCCCTAATTTTCGGTGATGAATCTATCAACCTGACCCCTTGTCTTCTCATTCTTCCAGTTCCCCCTCTTGATTCCCTCGATCTGAGCCTCACTGACCAAATCCAGAAGCGATGAAATGATGGTCATCCTCAAACATAAGCCTTTGATAGGAGCATTAGTTGCGTTGTGGCTTAAGGTATCAACGACCTCATTGGCATTCTCCAAATTGTAAAGAACTGTACAATCGTAATCCTTGACCACATCAAACTTTCGTGATCCGTTTAGATTGTACAACGGACCCCGTAAAGATAGTGTCGTCAAATCTTGAGAGCAAACACCACTTCCCCCAACACCAGATCGTGCGTTGGATAGCTAGCCTCGTGAGGCTTCAACTGCCTAAAAGCATACACAATAACACTACCTCTTTGCATGAGCACTGCCCCCAAACCTGTGATTGAAGCATCACAATACACCACAAAATCCTCAACACCCTCTGGAAGGGTCAATACAGGGGCCTCACATAGTCTCTGCCTTAGAGTTGCAAATGCCACCTGTTGCTTAGGCCCCCACCGAAAATCCACACTTTTCTTCGTTGCAAATGCCACCTACGGATCTCAGATGGAGACTTCAGGACCTCCCACTACATAATCGCCTCAATCTTGGCCAGATTCACTAGAATCATGTTCTGCACTACAAATAAAACGACTTATAGTGGCACAGAAAAAGTGCCACTAAATACCAAAAAAGTGCCACTAAAGACCACCTCGTAGATCAGCGGTACAAAAAAAGTATCACTAGAAGCGCTGCCACTAAAGGCTCGCTTTTTGGTTGTGTCGTTGCATCCTTTTGGGTTTTAGTGGTACTTTTTATGCCACCATAGCATTTTCAGCTTTTGTGGCACTGTTTTTATGCAACTATTAAATAAAAACATTTTTCATGTTTTTAGTGGCACTTTTTTTTTACCATAAAACATTTATATTTGAAAAATAGATCCAATTTTTTTATACATTTAATAGAATACAAAATAATAAAAAAATCAATTAAAATAACCAATGCAAAACACAAAAACATAATTAAATTAAAAATTAACTTGTCTTACAACAATATATTCTTAATATTTAAATGAAAATATTCCAAAAGGATTTATAAGTCTAAACATTATGCTAATAATTACTCAAAACATAACCCTATCAAACTATATACTAGTTCCGGAAGAAGCAAGAAATTTGACATGAAGATGAACTTTACATACTTTCTCTTGTTGTTTATCCAACTTACGAGCAATTACCTATAATATAAGCTATAATAAATCATATAAAAATATGTAATAATATCACTAATAATCACAACACATAAAAAGAAATCATAGATCAAATTGTTATAGCAGTTCAAAGTATTTACCATTTGTTATGATCACTTTCAGACGAGGATCATTGAATTTCTAGATAATGGTTAGTTACATGTAGGTTCAAATTGTTAAGTACTTAGGAACCATAGAATAATAATGTCACTTTCTATAACATACTCGTAAAAGGACAATTATAAGGAAATACCATTAATCTGAACCCATTATCACATTCATCATTTTAAAAAGGAAATTTGTTTTCTCATCAAAATTGGAAATCTTATCAAAATTAGGGCACAATAACTTGTTTTCAAGTGGGTTAGCTTGATATTGTATTTCGTACTATAATAATTTATTTCTATAATGCAGTAATTAAAAAACCAATAACCGATGTATCAACTCTTCTAGTTTAATTTATTGTAATAAAACCAACAACACACTAATTAAGAGCTACATATATTTTTTCATTAGACACTTTTCCCCACTAAAGATTCAATACGTCCATACTCCATCCCACCTGAAGTTACTAAAATATTATGGCAAAACTCAAAATCAATTGCAAACTTATTTTATAGACCTTCAAGACCCATCACTTTAAAAAACAAAATACACCATTTCATGCCTAACAATTTTGGTATCATTGATGCTATGCTTATGCTTCAAGACCCAAAATCTTAAAAATAAAATGCACTAATTCATGCTAATTTTAAACTAATATGAAACTTATGTGGATGGGAGTTTCAATGACTAGCCAAATTTATCAAACATTAGTTTAATAATTTCAATCAGCACCCCCATGAAACACACAAATTAGTTAAATATCTTCAAGAAAAATCTACGTCCTGATTTTTATCAACATCTAAGAACAACACTCTATCAAATGGCAGGGAATAAAACACTTACGAAAAATCCAAACATGTAACAAGAAGAAATAAGGAATGAATTTGATAAAATGGATGGAATTGTTATAACAACATGCTAATGGATTGGACCATAATAAGCAAGTCGAGCAACTAGGGTGGACTTTCCTCAAATAGTTGGTAGGCAAGAAATAAGTACACACACACACACACACACACATATATATATATATATATATATATATATATATATATATATATATTATCAAACAACATATTTTCTTTGTAATTCTCCCAGAATAACATTATACACACGTCCACACAATAGTTGTCCATCCACATTATAACCTAGCTCTCTCTCTCTCTCTCTATATATATATATATATATATATATATATATATATATATATGTGTGTGTGTGTGTGTGTATGTATGTGTGTATATATATATATATATATATATATATATATATATATATATATATATATATATATATCATAAACCATATTGAAACCAAAATCATCTAAATATATTTGATACACTTATGTTTCGAAATCGTTGGGATTATATAAGTAGAGCATACTCACCTGCAACAACACAATTTTTGAAAACTGAAGCAACTCTATTCGAGCAAACATCACACAAATTTCTAAAACCAATCGATTATATATAGGCTCCTTTAGGCTCGTGATCCTAATTGAACTTAATGACATAGGCTCGAGCTCGAGCTTGGCTCGGGCTTTTAAAAGAGCTTAATAGTGAGCTCGAGTTCGCTCGGGCTCATTTAAAATCGGTTTCGAGTTGAGCTTTTAACAAGCTAATCCCGAGTAGCTCACGAGTGGCTTGGCTCGTTTGCACCCCTAAATATCATCAATGAATACAAGGACTGGCCGATCAAGCATCAGCCTGCATACTCGATTCATCAAATCTACTGAATGATGCACGTGTATAGGTGAGCCCAAACGACATCACCATGAACTCATAATGACCATATCGAGTTCAGAAAGTTGTCTTCTTCACATATTCTTCTTTGACTCTCATCTAGTGGTATCTTGACCTCAAATCAATCTTGGAGAACCATGATGCACCTTATAGCTGATTAAAAAGGTCATCAATCCTCGAAAGTGGATAGTGGTTCTTCACAGTCAATTTGTCCAACTTCCGATAATCTATGCACATTCAATGAGATTCGTCCTTCTTTTTTCACAAATAAAATCGATACTCCCGAAGGTGAACTACTCGGTCGGATAAACTGCTTGTCTAACAGCTCCTGGAGCTAAGAGGACAGCTCTTGCATATCTGTTGATGTAAGGTGATAGAATGCCTTTGCAATCGGGGACACACGTAGGATCAAATCAATCCTAAACTCCATTTGCCTTACTGGAGGCACACTAGGTAGATCTTCCAGTAAAACATCCGAAAACTCCTTAACCACTAGCACATTCGAAAAGTGACTTCTTTCCTTCAACTCAGAGTCGACCACGTATGTTAGATTACATGAACATCCATGCTATAAATACTGCCTAGCCCTGGCAGTAGAACAAAAAGCTGAACCAACCTTGGTACCCACACCATTGATGGTAGTTCTCCCCCACTTGGGGTTCGAACCACCACTAGATGCCTCTCATAGTCAATGATAGCTTCAAATCTATCCAAAAAATCCATCCATACAATCATACACACATTCCCCATAGGGATACAAATCAAGTCAATCAGGTAGGGCACTCCGAATATCTCTAAGGTATAGGCACGAAAAACGCTTGAAACAAAAACCTTGTTTTCATTGGAAATGGAAACTCGCAACAGTCACTCTAGCTCCACAAGGGTTATATCAAAATCCCTACTGAAAGGCTGAGACACAAAAGAACAACTCACACTTTAGTCAAAAAGCACTAGAGCGGACAATGAACTCACTAAGAAGATACCTAAAAAAACATAAATATAAGCCTACATAAATTAACTTGACAAAATATAAATGGATACATACTGATAGTTTCATTTTAATTACTTCTTTTTGTAGTTTATTTCAGAATATTTCATTTATAATTTAGTTAATCATCATGCATATTTTTCTTTTTGTTATTTTCCATCTATATGGGGTACTTTCTAGTTTTTGAGCATAGTTGTAGAGTTTTAGAAGACTAGCGGATCGCAGATGTTCAGAACTTGTGGAAAGCAAATAGACTTGGAGGAAAACATGAATTATAGGCTTGATGACTTGTGGAGTTGATACAAATCATGGGCTTGTTGATAGTTGTAAATGTGAAGAAGATGGACGTTGAATTTAAAAGAAAATAGTGGATATTTGAGCATGTAAGCTTAGTTGATTGAGCGATTACTCGAGCCTCGAACGTTTATGAGGAGGTGAATTGGGTAAAATAAAAGAATTATCCCAGTATATTGGCCAACCAACTTACCAAAAGTGAAATCGGGCCATTAGGCTAAAGTGGTGCAAGCCCAAGGTGTAAATGAGCACAATCAGGACCCACCCGTGCAACATGTCTACGCACCAACACGCAGGCTACATAAGATCCTGCAGGGGAAAATCCACAAATTCTTCTTTTGTGCTATACGAGGAAGCTTGGTGTGCCACTTTTCTCAACATTTTCAGATCCGAATTTAAGGCATTTCATTGGAGATTTTGAAGGTTTGGAGCACTTGTAGAACATCAAGATGAAGCACTTGACCATTTTTGAATCATTAGGATGAAGAATTGGTGCTTGTCCTCGAGTAGTAATTCATAACTAGTCTGTTTATATCACCATTTTTTTTTGGGATTTTTAGGTTTTTGGAGATTCTTTTAGTTTACATTTAGAAGTTTCATTATATGTTCAAATCAAAAGTTTGAGAAAGATCCTAAAACTTTATGCTCCACACCTTGGTCATTTCACATTTAGACTATTCAAATTACTATCTTTTGGTTCCACATACATGTTTTTGGAACCAAATTTTGAGTAAAAAAATTCATATGAATTTCGCTATGTTACAAATTACCTTCAAGTTACTTGAAAAAAACATTTAATCAGAAAAGAAAAAGCTCAAATAAGCAATTCTAAGCTGTGATTATTTTTTATGAGTGACACTTCAAGTATAGAACAAGTTTTCTTACATTTTTGGTCGTCCGACGATTGATATTTATGTAGATAGGTAGTATTTATCATATATAGATCAAGTTGTACTTTTCTACAAATTAGGTGATGTTAGGGAGTCTGTCGAGTCGGATTGCTACGAGAGGTCCGGGTAAACACTAAGTGAACGGATTCCTACAACCCTGTCGAGAGATAAAACTAATAACATATGGATAGAAACCGTTAGACGTGAGATCACACAACTTTCATAATAAGAGTGTACACTTAAAAAGAGCTCCAAGAGAGCCCATCCATCTTCTTTCTCCCTACTACAAAGGTTTTTCATTGTATGCATGTTCCATTGGGGTTGTGATTTCCCTTCCGTTCTTACTCACCCGAAAGAGTTGTTTTTGGCTGTGGTTTATAGTTTCAATATCAACTGGATGAAAAAGTCTTGGGATAATAGCAATATCAACTCAGATCATTTTGAATAACTTTAACCAGGTTCTATGGTTCCAACCCTTTTTTGTTCTTTATAGTTTAGTTCATCTCCAGTTCATTCTAGTCTTGTCTTACTTGAGGACAAGTAAGGTTATAGTTTATTTTAGCATATTTTATTCATAAATTATTTAATCGTCGTGCATCTTTTCATTTTTGTTGTTTTCCATCTATATTGAGTACTTTCTAGGTTTTGAGCAAAATTGCCGATTTATAGAAGACTAGTGGAGCAGAGATGTCTAGGACTTGTGGAAAGCAAACAGACTTGGAGAACAACATGAATTATAGGTTTGATAACTTGTGGAGTTGATACAAATCGTAGGCTTGTTGATAGTTGAAAACTTGAAGAAGATGGACCTTGAATTTAGAAGAAAATGACGGATGTTTGAGCATGCGATCTTAATTGATTAATTGATTACTCGAGCCTCACATGACTATAGAGGTGGTGAATGGCGCTAAAATAGAAGAATTATCACAATATACTGGGCTACCAGCTGATCAAAAGTGAAATCGGGCCATTAGGCTAAAGCAGTGCAGGCCCAAAGTGTAAATGAGCCTAATCAGGACCCACCCACGCACTAGCACGTGAGCCACACTAGACCCTGCAGGGGCAAATCTGGAAATTCTTCTTTTGTGATATATGTGGAAGGTTGATGTTCCAATTTTCAAAACTTTTTCACATCCAATTTTGAGGCATTTCTCTGGAGATTTTGAAGGTTTGGGAGCACTTGAAGAACATCAATAACATCATCTTTTATCTCAAAAATATTGCTACACGATTGGTACATTTGCTTTTGTTTTTGTTTCTTAAGTTTAGCCATGTTAGGCTAAACTAATCTTGTTTGAATTTGGTGAAATTGCTTGAATGTTTGGTTGAATATTGAAGAACTCCATGAACTTATTCTTCAATCTCTATGAAAGTGTTTTACATCTTAACTTATTCTTCAATCTTGTTTCTTGAGTTTAGCCATGTAGTGATGAGTTGGCTAATTTCTTGATTAAGTAATGGATCCTCAAATTAGCAAGCAACAAGTGGTTTGTGCGTTAGTTTTCACTTGCTCCACGTAAACCGTTTCTTCAAGTTCTCCATTCAGAAATGCACATTTGACGTCCATTTGGTAGACCTCGAAGTCCTTGTGTGCAACATAGGCCAGAAATATTCGAACAGATTCCGGCCTTGATACCGGAGCAAAAGTTTCCTCATATTCAATTCCTTATTCCTGGCAGTATCCTTTCACCACGAGACGAGCTTTGTTTCGAATGACGTTGCCTTCCTTTTCCATCTTGTTTCTGAATACCCATTTGAGACCAACAACTGAGGCATCTTTAGGAGTTGGAATGAGGCGCCATACCTTATTTCTTTCGAACTCGTTGAGTTCATCTTGCATAGCTTGAACCCAGTCGGAATGATCAAGAGCAGTATTTACTGTCTTCGGTTCAACTTTTGATACGAACGAATTATACATGCAAAACTCTACTTTGGAGAATAAAGATGTTTGCTTTGCCTTTAGTTGAGATCGGGTGAGGACCTTTTCAGAGACATTACCCACTATCTGAGATACAGGATGATCTCTGGTCCATTTAACAAGAGGAGGGTAATTTGGATCATAGGATGGATCCAATTCAGCGTTTACCATTTCTTCCAATTTAGATTGACTATCATCATCGAAAAACATGTCATAGTTCTCCCCCTCGACTGATGAGCTTTCAGGTGTAGCTGGACTTTCTGGTGCTACAGGACTCTCGGGTGCAGTTGAGCTTTCGGGTGCTGTTGAGCTTTCGGGTGGAACTGGAATAAAATTCTCCCCCTCAAGTTGTGAGCTTGGTTGTTTTGAAGAAAGAGGATTCTCCCCCTCAACTGAAGCACCTTGCTAAGGAGGTTTGTTTGGAACTTGTTCTCCTTCACCCATTCGTTTGGTGGCATCTTCGACAATTTGCTTTAGATGGTCGACTTTGTTGTCTGCTGCCTTGGCTTCCGAGAGAGTAGCTTTGTCAGGATCATCGAATAATTCCACAAACTGATCGAACAGATTAGCAATCGAGGCCGTGACTTGACCTGTTTGAGTGAATATCTCTCCAATTGCTTCTTCAGCGGCCTTTAGCTTCTTGACGTAGTTATCATCGAAAGTCACATAATATGTTTCTTCGATCTTCCTAGAACGCTTGTTTAAGACCCGGTATGCCTTTGAAGTAAGAGAGTATCCCAGAAAAATTCCTTCATCAGCTTTAACTTCAAACTTGTTACGATGTTCTTTAGAGTTGAAGATGAAGCATCGTGAGCTGAACACATGGAAGAATTTTACGTTCGGCTTCCTGTTATTGATGATCACATAAGGAGTAAAAGAGAAACGCTTGTTGAGATAAGACCTGTTCTACGTAAAACATGTTGCAGCAATAGCATCAGCCCAGAAATATAAAGGAAGAGAAGAGAAACTTAGCATTGTTTGAGCCGCCTCACACAATGATCGGTTTCGTCTTTTGACAATTCCGTTCTGTTGAGGCGTGTAGGGGGCTGAGAAGTTGTGACTGGTTCCTTTTTCTGCCGAAAAGTCTTCAAATTCTTTGTTCTTGAACTCCAGTCCATTGTCGCTCCTGATTTTGCGAACGACTTTTCTCAGTTGCACTTCAACCTGCTTGATAAACATCTTTAGCTTAGGAGTAGCCTCAGATTTGTGCTTCAGAAAGAACACCCATGTAAAACGTGAGGAATCATCAACAATAACAAGAATATACTTGCTACCGCCAATGCTTTCGATTGATGATGGACCACACAAGTCAATGTGAAGCAACTCAAGTGGTTCAACAACTTTTGTGTTTATAACGGATGGGTGACTTTGACGACTTTTCTTCCCCATTTCATACGCAGCACACAAATGTTCTTGATCAAACTTAAGCAATGGAAGACCCCTAACATGACCTCCTGTGACAAGCTTGTTGATGTCTTTGAAGTTCAGATGTGAGAGCCTTCGGTGCCACAACCAGCTTTCGTCAGAATGAGCTTTCGACAAAAGACATATGGCTGGATTTCCTTTGATTGGTTTGAGATTGAGAGGAAACATTTCGCCTTTGCATTCTGATTTGAGAATCACCCTTTTTGATTTCTTCTCTATGATTTCTGAACCTTCGTCGTCAAATGAAACTTTGAGACCGGTACCTCCTACCAGTTGAGACACACTGATGAGATTATGTTGTAGCCCTTCAACGTACACCACCTTTCTTATTGTGAAGTCTCCATTGGTTATCATCCCATAACCCTTTATCGTTCCATAAGAGTTGTTGCCAAACTTGACATTTCCACCATTCTGAAGAGATCAAAACTCCCTTAGCTCTTCCTTCCTTCCTGTCATGTGACGTGAGCAGCCACTGTCAATGTACCATTCTTCGTCGAACTGCTCGTCACTTATAACCTGCAAAAATTAAGCAGATTTAGGAACCCAAAGTTTCTTGGGTCCACGTGAGCCTTTCACAGGAACATGAATAGTAAGAGAAACGTCAACAAGATATGTTCTTTTTATTAATGTTGGTTCATCTTTTCTTTTAATGGTAAACACTTTGATTTTGTTAGGGTTAACAACAGTTGGTTTGGTTTCAGGTTTTGGTGTTTGGGCTTTAGACTGCTTTCGGTCTTCCTGGACTAAGGAAGTCTTCGATTTTCCTTTCAAGTTCGTTGATGATTTAGAGTTTTGTGCAGGAACAGAATTGGGTTTAGAAGAGAATTGAGAACGAGAAAAATTAGAATGAGAATTTCTTCTGACTTGTGGTTCGAAATGACCCTTTTGTTTATGGTCATTGGAGGGACCGAACCTGGACGTTCGGTAGCTATTGCTTTCAGGACCGAACCTGTCCTTTCGGTTGTTGTTGCTCTCATGACAGAAGCTGGACGTTCGGTAGCTGTTGTTTTCGGGACCGAACCTGTCCTTTCGGTTCTGTTCCTCATGTGGCCCGAAAGCCTTTTCTTCTGACTTTGGATTTTTATCATGATAAGAGAAATGTGTGTTTTGAGAGCGCCAATACTGCTTTCGCTCAGAGAGATTCTTTTTGTATCTTAGGTTTCTTTGCTGCTTTTGATTTTTCACTTGTTTCGGCTGTCTGTGGATGTTAGCGTTTTGTTTCAGCTTCTTGTCAGCCGGTTCACTTTTCACAGATGATGTTTCACTTGTGGAAGTGACTTATTCTACAGGTATTTCTTTTGTGCCACTTGTGCTTGGTACGTCAAAGTTGTCAGGCTTGTTCAGCGACTCTGTTACATATCTTCCTTTTGATTTCCAGGACGTTCGCTCTGACAAACCAACAGTTTCGTCGGCATTATCTATAGGAGCAGACTAGAAGAACTCATCACAGCCATCTGCGTTATCTTCGTTCACAATGGCAGTGAGTTCGGCTGTTTGATGTTCGGTTACTCCTGTGACTTTATACACCTGATTTGGAGTAGTTCTCACCATTTGGTACACTACATCCTTTTCTTCAAGAATCGGGGACTTATTTTGGGACAAACGAGCGAACTCCACAGAATTTTCAGAAATTGGATTTTTGTGGTTTTCAGGTTCGCTCTTGACAAACTCAGAACAGTCGACTACATCCTCTACAGAAATTTCACTCATATCGTCATCCTCATTAAGTTCAGATGCGTTTTCAACATCAATTGTATTTTCTGAACTTAAATTAGCACTCAATGAGTCGAATTTTTGTATGGTTTCGGTCCTTAGTTTCAGCTTATCGTTTTCATCCAAAAGATTTTTCAGCATGTCCTTATGGTCTTTGGACTTTATAAAAGATTCTATTTTGTCCAGACCATACATGTAAGTGGGATTCACATCATCAGACGATACAACACTTTCACAGTTATATGCCTCAGCATCGATTTCATCCTCCTTAAACTCAAGGAAGGGTAAAATCATGCGATGTATTTTCTGCCCTATTTCACAATTCAATGTAGTTGAGTAATGTTAGCATATAGTCTTTTAGAAATCAAACAAAAAACATTTCTTTGTTTTAAAAGTCTTAAAAGAATTGGGTATACCAAACGAAGGGTACTATAATTAACTCGTTGATTTCGGACAGGAAAAGATGAAAATTGCAGATGAATTTTCCTACGAAGAGTACTGAACAAAAGTTGGTTTGTTTATCCACAACTGGAAAAAGATCGATTGGGTCCATTGAAATGAAATGTGTTTTTGCTTTTAGTTTGATATTCTACTTTAAACGATCCCCTTGAATGGGCTTATAGTAATGATTGTCTTTTGATAAAGCAATCAGTCAGTTAAAACAATAACGAGGAAATTCAAATGAAAAATGATACAATTTTTTTTTAATATTCATTTTTATTTTATAGGGCTCTAGGGCTATACGGACTCGAACCGTAGACTTTCTCGGTAAAACAGATCAAACTTATTATTATCAAAATGATCTGAACTGTTTCAAAGACCCAACATGCATTTTTTGTGCATTGGGCTCTTTCATTAACTGATATAAATATCAGCTAGTCCGCCATTTTTATTTTTTACCGAAAAATAAGGAGATGGCTCCATGTGCTCTGAGTCATTATGTGGATTCAGATTCAGGAACACTACCAAAGTTTTTCAAGGGGGGTTATCTTGACGTAGGTCTGCCTCTGGCCTAGATTAACCTAAGTGAAATGAAGTCTCTATCGCTCTATTTAAAAATCAAATATGAAACTTCGTACACCTTAAAGTTCATAGGACGAAAAGAGATTTTTTTTGAGGCCCTTATGCTCAGCCTAGCATTGAATAGACTGGGTATTCACCTTATCAATATATCAAATCAATGATGGGGTCTGTTTGGCACCTAACTGGGCACCTAAACGGACCGAACCCTTGTCAGGCTATTGTTCTCTTCTTCCCTCAAAGTTATGGAATGGAGTAAGACATCGATTTGTCAATAAGATCAATTTTTTTTGATTCCATGATGGACTCCCCTGAAAAACATCGGCGCGCGTGTAAACGAGGTGCTCTACCAACTGAGCTATAGCCCTTAGTGCTTGTAATATATATTTTATTATGTCGATAATTTTTTGTCAAGATGAATATTCTCAAGATGACTATTCCATGATCCAAGATCATATTGATCGGTATTGCTTCTAAGTAATATGATATTTATAATCCATCGATGGGATGAGTCCCTTTTGGTTTTCTTTGTGAAGATAAATGACCTACTTAACTCAGCGGTTAGAGTATTGCTTTCATACGGCGGGAGTCATTGGTTCAAATCCAATAGTAGGTAGAACTTATTAGATACCGCGGTCCATGGTATCTAATAAGTTTTTATACCCATTTTCTTTTAGTGATATTGATTTTTTATCTTTTCTATTTCTTTTTCGTTGCATCAAAATCTGATTTTGCTTGATTGTATTTACTCGACAGAATCAAGTCAAACAAAACACCCAAAGGGTGTATAAGTGTATAAATCGATGATTATTCGGACGCACCTAGTGGTTATGAAATCGCATTGATAGCCTCTACCCGTGTCCTAGCCCGTCGGAGAGCTAGATTTGCCTCAATTGTTTGTCTCTTTCCTTCAGCTTTTCTCAAAGCAGCTTCCGCTATTTCAAGAGTTTGCTGAGCTTCTTGTGGATCAATGTCACCACTTTTCTCTGCATCATTTACTAAAACAGTGATCTCATTATTACCTATTCTAGCAAAACCGCCCATCAGAGCCATCGTTAGCCATTGGTCGTTAAGGCGTATTCTCAAAATACCTATATCTACTGATGTGGCAATAGGAGCGTGATTTGGTAATACGCCAATTTGTCCACTATTAGTAGATAAAATGATTTCTTTCACTTCTGAATCCCAAACTATTCGATTAGGGGTCAGCACACAAAGATTTAAGGTCATTTCTTCAAATTGCTCTCCATTTCTAAGTTCATAGCCTTCGCCGTAGCTTCATCGATGTTACCTACCAAATAAAAAGCCTGTTCTGGAAGACCATCTAATTCTCCGGAAAGGATTAATTGAAAGCCTCTAATTGTTTCTGCTAAACCAACATATTTTCCCGGAGAACCCGTAAATACTTCTGCTACAAAAAAAGGTTGTGATAAGAAACGCTCAATTTTTCGCGCTCTTGCTACGGTTAAACGATCCTCTTCGGATAATTCGTCCAATCCAAGAATAGCTATAATATCTTGAAGTTCTTTGTAACGTTGTAAAGTTTGCTTAACCTCTTGTGCAGTGTCATAATGTTCTTCACCAACGATCCGGGGTTGTAGCATAGTTGACGTTGAATCTAAAGGATCTACTGCTGGATAGATACCTTTGGCGGCTAATCCCCTTGATAGTACGGTAGTAGCATCTAAATGTGCAAATGTCGTAGCAGGAGCAGGGTCGGTCAAATCATCTGCAGGTACATAAACAGCTTGAATAGAAGTTATGGACCCTTCTTTGGTAGAAGTAATTCTTTCTTGTAAAGAACCCATTTCGGTACTAAGGGTAGGTTGATAACCCACAGCGGAAGACATTCTACCCAACAAGGCGGATACTTCAGATCCTGCTTGGACAAAACGGAAGATATTGTCAATAAATAAAAGTACATCTTGTTCATTAACATCTCGGAAATATTCCGCCATAGTTAGGGCAGTCAAACCAACTCTCATACGAGCTCCCGGCAGTTCATTCATCTGACCGTAAACTAGAGCTACTTTTGATTCTGGAATATTTTTTTCATTAATTACTCCAGATTCTTTCATTTCCATGTAAAGATCATTTCCTTCACGAGTCCGTTCACCGACTCCGCCAAATACAGATACGCCTCCGTGAGCTTTGGCAATATTGTTAATCAATTCCATAATGAGTACTGTTTTACCCACGCCAGCTCCCCCGAATAGTCCGATTTTTCCTCCACGGCGATAAGGGGCTAAAAGATCTACTACTTTAATTCCGGTTTCAAAAATAGATAATTTTGTATCTAACTGTATAAAGGCAGGCGCAGATCTATGAATAGGAAATGTTGTACTAGTATCTACAGGACCTAAATTATCAACAGGCTCGCCAAGCACGTTGAAAATTCGTCCGAGAGTCGCTCCACCGACCGGAACACTTAGTGGAGCTCCCGTATCAATTACGTCCATCCCTCTCGTTAGACCATCTGTAGCACTCATAGCTACGGCCCTAACTCGATTGTTTCCTAATAATTGCTGTACCTCACAAGTCACATTAATTGGTTGACCAGCAGTATCTCGACCCTTAACTACCAGAGCGTTATAAATATTAGGCATTTTGCCCTCTTTGTAAATAAATGTTTTCATCCTTAGACTTAATCAACTCTGACTCCTTCTGCTCAATCCACATCCTTCGCTCCTCACTCTTGGATGACACCCTGCTTATTTGGTCAGTTAGGTTAGAATTGGTGACCCGTGTTTGAGTTAAACAACTATCCAGATTTGAGATTCTTGAATTTAAGTTATTTAATTCCTTTTCATATGATTTCTGTGGAACTTTGAACGAGATAAAAAGAGATTGTACCTTCTTGATCAATTCGTCATGCTCATTGATCTGCACACTGAGAGGTTTTGTTGTGAAGCATAAGTCCTCTCGCTCCTTGGTGTCCTCATTTCCACCATCTATATTGTATCCCCTCATGTGAGATACGTCAGTCACCATCAAACACTTTCAGCTGCATTCACCACCTCTTGCCACATACGCCTTTCCATGTGAAGGCTTTCTCACCTCATCATCTTCTGAGTCGGTCGACCACACATGTACGCCACCGAACTCGTCATCCTCTGCCCAACCCTGTACAATAAGAGCATTCATAGAAGGATTAGTAGCAGCTTTCTTCCTCTTGATCTCTTCTAGCTTTTTCATCAAGACAGCCTCTTCATCTTTCTCCTCATCTTTCTCTGCCATTTTCTTCAGAACACAATCTTTGGCATAATGATTCTTTCCTCCATAGTAGTAGCAGCTAACACCAGAATCTCCTTCAACCTTCGCCTCTTTCTTTGGTTCCTCGGTCTTCGGCTCCTCCCTTACCTTTTTTGAACTATAGCTTCCCTGCCAATTTCAGTTCTTATTGGTAGGAAACCTCTTCTTGATGAACCTTTTTGGATTGGACACCATCATAGCATAATCTTCTGAAGTAAGATCGTAGTCCTCTAGGTTCAGATCTTCATCTTCTACTACATTCTTGCTTTTGGACAGGAGGGCCAAGGACCCCCAAGTTTGAGACCACATTCTTCTCTTGCATCACAATATTTTCTTGGGATTTCAGAATTCCCACCAGTTTCGCCAGCGAATATGACTTGAACTGCTCGTGAGCTTTAACTGTAGACACAACAGCTCTCCATTCGGATCTTAATCCATTAAAAAAGGTAACCTTCTGTTCAATCAACTTCCTTTCGATATCATGCTTGATCATCTTGCTAAGAAGATGATTGAAGCGATCAAATGTTTGAGTGACAGACTAATCGGTATTTTGCTTAAATTCTCGAAACTCAGACAACAGCAAGGTCTGAATAGAGTGCTCTAAATCTTCATCTGTGGAATACAGCTCTCGCAGCCTATCCCAGATTTCTTTAGCGGTACTGCAAGAACTCACTAACCTAAACGTGTCAGATTGAAGAGCGAATCAGATCAGTCTTAATGCTTTGATGTTGCATTAAAACTTCTCCTTTTTGTCTTGAGCAACGTCTTTTACATCTTTTAACAGATCATTATACTCTTTCTAAGTTTTAATGATTATGGATGTTCCTGAGTGAGCAAATGGTCCAAACACAATGGCTTCCCAAATAAGATACCCATTATCTTCAGATCCGATGACATAGTCTTCAAAATGATGAGCCCAAACTTTGTAATCCTGGGTGTAAAGAATAGGAATCTTCGTCGTTGATCCAATATTGTTTGAGATGTTGATAGGATTAGATTGAGAATCGTCCATGCTTGATCGTTTAACCTGTTTGAAAGATCAGACTTGTAATATGCAATATTAGGGCAAAGGAATAAATACTGAGATACGTCAATTATGGAGTGACGGCTCAATAAATATCAGTTAATGCGGAATAAACCCTAATCACTTCTTTCACAGAAGAGATGTGTATGAATTACACAGCCTCCTGCTCTGATACCAATTGATGAGTTTATAAAACTCTTTGATCGATTAGATCTTTATAACAGGCAAATCAGTAAAGTAAAAACAGTGAGATAAAAACACAAGTATGGATCTGAATGAGTCGAATGATTCGATTAACTTAATCCTCAGCAGAGCTCGATGAAGAACTTCCGCTATAGAGGATTCTAGGGTTACAAAAGATAAGAACGTGTACGCTATAAAATCTCTATCAAAATCATTATGTTCAAGAATGCATGCAAGCATCTATATATAATAAACCCTACAACATACTCACGGATGGACAAGCCCATACCGGAGACAAAACTAGACTAGTTAACGAGCCCAAAGACACAACACTAAACTGGACCTAACAATAATCATAAATTTGAAACCAGGTAGACATAGGGATGTTTATTGTAACATCCCAAAATTCAGGTAAATTTCCTTTAGCCTTCTTCTTTGCCAAATTGTCAGGTTTAGCCCCTAAGTGAAAAATGTTGAAAATGAGTATGCTGGGCGTACTGAAGGGTACATTGCGCGTACTCATGCGCTTATTATGGACGCTGACTCAACTAGGTACGTTGGGAATAACTGGCTCAGAGGCAAAACCCTAAATGAGACTTGAGGACTATAAAAGGAATGATATCGTCCTTACCTCAGCCATCATAATACAAAGAGTGAAACCCTAAGAGAGCAAAACCCTATTATAAGCTTGTGTGTGTTCTTAAGCTTGAAAGTGCCTTTTGTGGTGGTGAAGAAGAAGAGGAGGCCATTGTGGAAGCTAGAAGTTGGTGGAAAAGCTTAGACCCGAGTTCTATAGAGGTTGGAGCTTCACTTGGAGGTAAAATGCTCAAATCTTTCCTTGGCATCTTTGATTTCTGCTTTATGGACCCATTTTTAGGGTTTTTGGCCCCAAGGTGGAGACTTTATGAGAAAAGGGTCTCCATAAGCTTAGATCTGCCCTATTCCATTGTAATATGTGTTGTAGATACATAAAAATCCAATCTTGGACGTTAATATTAAGTCATGCATGAGATAAGGGCTTAATGAAGAAAGAGGAAAGGTGTTTGGAGTGATTGGTGACCTTTACAGCCATGCAAAGGCTTAAAGGTTTCGACTTTATGAATTAAGTGGCCTTAGAATAGTCAGATCTGGAGTTGGTACTTATGTCTTATCCATTTAAGATAAAAAACCAAAAAGAGTATAAGACTGGGACTTACGCCGGGCGTAATCCTAGTATGTGCAGCGTAAGGGGTTGAGCTCCCCGATTCCTTGAAGCATCCAAGTACGCCCAACGTACAGAGTTGTTATGCGTCCCGTACTCCGGAGGGTTGACCTTCGTTGACTTTTAGGGTTTAGTCAATATTGGGACCGTTGAACCATTAGAGGGGTAAAATGGTCTTTTACCCTTCTGAGAGAATTTAGAGAAGGGTAAGTCTAGCCTTTGAGAGTCGTATTGATTATGAGTATTTATTTTAGGTGATTAGGCGGAGGCTAGATCTATATATCGAGTTCGAGATTTATCCGAGTTACCCAACGTAAGTCTTCTCACTATACATTCCCTATAGTGGTATCTATGTGCAGACCGGAGGGTCTTATGTGTTATGTGTATGTGTATGTCTAAAATTTATGTGCATTGTGTTATATAGACCAGACCAAAGGCTCCAACGATTCAGACCGGACCGGAGGGTCCAATGAGCTAGACCGGACCGGAGGGTCGAACGAGCTACGGGACTGGAGGGTCCCGCTGAGACACATTGACCGGAGGGTCATACCGAATTATAGCCTCGAGGGGCTTATGTGATGTATGTGGTATTTTGGGGAACTCACTAAGCAATTATGCTTACAATGTTATGTGATATTTTTTTCAAGTACCAACAAGGATCGCGGGAAGGCGCCAACATGATTTGTACACACTGACCGAGGATTGTATTTTGTGATCTTGGGATATGTTTTATTATAATGACATTGGATGAATATGAGATTTGAGAATATTATTTGATTTTTATGTTGTTTGAAAAATGAAATTTTTTTTAAAATTTTTTACGTCGTTACAAGTTGGTATCAGAGCCTTGGTTTGAGGGATTCAGATGCACCTTCGGGCGTATCTGAACTCAAACTGAGGATTTGAGAAAGTTTTTCATAAAAAGTAACAATTTTTCTAAAAGGATAAAAGACTTTGAGAAAAGCAGAAATAAGCAGTGTGTACGATCAGCCAACACCCGAACGGTGATTTCCCAAAATACCCTTACATTATGTGTTATGAGATATGATATGATATGTTATGCATGCTAGAGTTGGCTAGGTATTCCTATTAGGACTAGAGTGGCTTGATTTGTGATGCCTTATCCTAGGAGATTACTGCTACTATGAGATGCTTCGAGAGTGAATAGGTAGCAGTGAGGAGCTTATGAGAAGTCTACCGAAGGGTTGCCTATGCTTAGCGAGATGTATAGTACTTGTGTTCTGGGATCCTAGGAGGAGGACTTGGAATAAATGTTGATGCGGTGTAGAAGGTAGTATAGGGACTGTACTACTGAAAACATTGGATCAGTGCGCAGTCCAAGTAAGAATCCTTAGGGTACTAAGAGCAAGGAGGGTTGAGTTAGCGAGTGTGAGTATACTCGAGCGAGTCTTTGATACTTTGATGTTGTATTTCAGAGACATCATGGTTGGGACATGCCACAGACCAGAGACCAGTGGCGTGAGTGACGAGGAGCTTTGTCAGATGATTCATGATGAGGTGGTTGCGGCTATCCGTGCAGAGATACCGAAGATGTTTGGGTCTATCAAGACCACCTTGATTGAGACGTTTGACGAGAGATACGCAGCGGTTACTGAGGCTGCGGCTGCTACAACTACTGCAACTGTGGCTATTGCTAGACCTCAGGGGGGGGGGTGAGTCGTTGCTGTTTCGGGAGTTCAGCAACACGAAGCCACCGGAGTTTGATGGGACGCATTATCCGATTGCTGCGATGAGATGGATTTCTGATATCGAGGGAGGCTTCTACACATGTTCGTGTCCGCAACATCTGAGGGTTCGGTTAGCACTGAACCAGCTTCACTTGGGAGAGAAGGAGTAGAGGAAGTTTGTGACGATGGATTTCACTACGGTGGAGGTTTTGGCGGTGACCTGGAGAGGTTCACCACCATGTTCAGGGATGGGTATGTTCCCCCGGTGGAGAGAGAACGGTTGGCACAGGAGTTCTTGTCCCTCAAGCAGGGGACAGAGTCTGTGATCGTGATCACACGGATGTTTCACGTGAGGGCGTTGTTTTTCCCTGAGCACGTGTCGTCTGAGCAGGCACGCATGAGCCGATACTTGAGCATACTGAGGAGGGACATTTGTGAGTTCATGGAGAACTCGTCATACGGGACATTTGCTGAGCTGCAGGCAAATGCCTGGAAGAGGGAGATTAAGCTGGAGACTCAGGTCAGGGAGGATGCCGAGTCTCAGAGGAGGGACAGGCGACCGACGCAGGCTCAACCGGTAGCCAAGCGGGCAAAGCCCGCTGATTTGAGATCTGGAGGTCCGAAGGGCCGCACTTATGGGAAGTGTGGCAAGAGTCGTGAGGGGGTGTGCAGAGCCGGGTTGTGCTACAAGTGTGGGAAGGAGGGGAATTTTGTGAGGGATTGCCCCAAGGGATTCTCGGTTTGCTTTCATTGCAACCAGACTGGCCATCGGAAGGCTAAGTGCCCACAGCTGCTATAGGGATCGCCACAGGGATCTACACCTGCTGCCAGAGCTACCGAGATCCGGCCAGCAATGGCCGAGGCACCGAAGCCTCGCGGGAGAGCCTTCCAGTTGACAGCAGAGGTGGTCCGCGCAACGCCCGATGTCGTGGCTGGTATGTATTCTTTCATTATTTATTCTAAGTTTGAGATATTGTGCTTATATTATGATATGCATAGGTACTTTTCTTGTGAGTTCTGTACCTGCTTTGGTGTCGTTTGACTCGGGTGCAAGTCGATCTTTCGTGTCTTTAGCGTTTAGCCAGCACATCAGTATCCGTTGAGAGGCGTTGAGTCAACCTCTTCGAGTTTCCATAACTGATGAGCAAGAGATATATGCTATTGTGGTGATTCGAGGATGTGTACTCGAGATCTTCGGCGTTGAGTTCCGATAGATCTGGTACCGATTGCGACGGGGGATGTCTGTGTCATCGTGGGCATGAACTGGTTGAGCCGATTCGGAGTCGTTATCGACTACGAGCATCGATTGGTGACCATATGAGACCCTAGTGGGGGAGTACTTACGGTGTATGGAGACGGTACCCGTTCTGAGTCAGTGTTTTGTTCGGTTGCTAGAGAGAGGAAGAGCCTACGACAGGGCTGTAGTGGGTTTGTGGCCTATGTGATGAATACACAAGTGACTGCAGGGAGGCCGAGTTCGGTTGGTGATGTACCGATAGTTCGAGAGTTCCCGAACGTTTTCCCCGAGGAATTGTCGCGTCTGCCTCCTGAGAGGCAGCTGGAGTTTTGCATTGATTTGGTTCCAGGAGCGGCTCCCATTGCCAAGGCACCCTATTGCCTTGCGCGCCAGAGATGCAGGAGTTATCCTTGTAGCTTCAGGAGCTGATGGGGAAGGGGTTTATTTGACCGAGTAGCTCTTCATGGGGAGCGCCGATCCTTTTTGTAAAGAAAAAGGATGGTTCACACCGGATGTGCATTGATTACCGAGAGTTGAACAAGTTGACGGTCAAGAACTGTTACCCCTTATCGAGGATCGACGATCTGTTCGATCAGCTGCAGGGATCGTCTTGGTTCTCCAAGATTGACTTGAGGTCTGGATATCATCAGATGAGAGTGCCCGATGAGGATATCCATAAGATGGCGTTTAGGACTCGTTATGGGCATTATGAGTTCGTGGTGATGCCTTTTGGGCTCACCAATACACCAACAGCGTTCATGGATCTCATGAACAGAGTATGCAGGCTGATGTTAGATTGATCAGTGATCGTGTTCATCGACGATATACTAGTGTATTCAAGATCCGGAGAGCAACATGAGGAGCATTTGAGAGAGATTCTTAGAGTTTTGAGATTGAAGAGGCTTTACACAAAATTCTCCAAGTGCGATTTCTGGTTATGAGAGGTCCAGTTCTTCGGGCATCTTGTCAACCAAAATGGGATATTGGTCGATCCGGCTAAGATTGAGGTTGTGATGAGTTGGGAGGTGCCGAGATCCCCCACCGAGATTAGGAGTTTTCTAGGGTTAGCCAGCTATTACCGGAGATTTATCAGGGATTTCTCTAAGATTGTCGTTCCTCTCACCAGGTCGACCCGGAAGGGCGTGGCTTTTATGTGGGGTCCAGAGCAGCAAACCTCGTTTGAGACTCTTCGCCAGAGATTATGCGAAGCCCCAGTGTTAGCCCTTTTGGAGGGTATGGAGGATTTTGTGGTGTACTATGACGCATCTATATCGGAATTGAGTGCGGTGCTTTTGCAAAGAGGGCACGTGATAACATATGCATCTAGGCAGCTGAAGCCTCATGAGTCGAGGTATCCCAACCACGATTTGGAGTTGGGGGCAATGGTGTTCGCCCTCAAGATATGGCGTCATTATTTGTATGGGGTTCAGTGTACCATATACACGCACCATAAGAGTTTTGAAGTACTTGATGGATCAACCCAACCTGAACATGCGTCAGAGGAGATGGTTGGATGTGGTAAAGGATTATGATTGCGAGATCTGGTACCACGCGGGAAAGGCTAACATTGTAACCGATGCCCTGAGCCGCAGGGCGGAGAGTGCCCCGATACGAGACATTTGTATGAGGATGACGGTGATGACTCCGGTGTTGGATACCATACGAGAGGCCCAGGCAGAGGCTGTGAGACTAGAGAACAGCAAGAGAGAGTGGATAATTGGGCAGGTATCTGAGTTCGTTACTGATAGCCAAAGGCTTATGACATTTCAAGGTCGGATTTGGGTGCCATTTGCGGGCAGGGTACGTACCACACTGATGGAGGAGGCGCACAGATCGAGGTTCTCGATCCATCCCAAGGCCACTAAGATGTATTTAGACCTAAAGAGAGAGTATTGGTGGCCCCTTTATGAAGAGGGATGTTGCGTGGTTTGTTGAGAGGTGCTTGAACTGGCGCAGGGTTAAGGTCAAACACCAGCGTCCTTATGGCAAGTTGTAGCCACTTGAGGTTCCCCAGTGGAAGTGGGAACATATTCTTATGGATTTCATCACCAAATTGCCGAGGACCACAAGGTGTGTCGATGCAATTTGGGTGATTGTTGACCGACTGACGAAGAGCACTCACTTCCTTGCTATCAGTGATAGCTCTTCCGCAGAGAGGCTAGCGGAGATATACGTGAGGGAGGTGGTGTCGCGCCATGGCGGAGATATACGTTTCTCTTCCAGGTTCTGGAAGAAGTTTCATGAGGAGTTGGGTACAAGGTTGCACTACAGCACCGCTTACCACCCACAGACGGACGCGCAGAGTGAGCAGACGATTCAGACGCTCGAGGACATGCTTTGAGCATGTGTATTTGACTTCAGAGGAAGTTGGGACACATGCCTACCGTTGGCTGAGTTTTCCTACAACAACAACCATCATTCGAGTATTGGTATGCCTCCCTTTGAGCTTTTGTATAGGAGGAGATGTCGGACTCTCATCTGCTGGGGAGAGGTAGGGCAGCGAGTGATGGGTAGCACTGAGATAGTGCTTCAAACAACCGAGCAAATACAGCAGGTCAGACAGAGATTGTTGACATCTTAGAGTCGTCAGGAGAGTTATGCGGTTAGGCGACGATCCGAGCTTGAGTTTCAGGTTGGAGACTTCGTACTCCTGAAGGTATCTCCTTGGAAAGGAGTGATCTGATATAGGAAGAGAGGCAAGCTGGGGCCTCAGTACATTGGTCCTTTCAGGGTGACCACAAGGGTGGGCAGGGTAGCGTATCGTTTAGAGCTACCTGCGAAGTTGAGCGAGATACATGATACCTTCCACGTGTCTCAGTTGAGGAAGTGTATAGCCGATGAGATGGCGGTAGTGCCGCTTGAGGATATTATGGTGGATGTGAGTCTGAATTATATTGAGAGGCCGATCGTAATCTTGGATCGGAAGATCAAGGTTCTAAGAAACAAGGAGGTGCCCTTGGTTCAGGTCCAGTGGCAACATCGGAGAGGATCCGAGCGGACTTGGGAGCCGGAGTTGGAGATGCGGGAGCAGCATCCAGTGTTATTTGCAGAGAGAGACTTTTGAGGGCAAAGTCTGATTCTAGTGTGGGAGAATTGTAACATCCCGAAATTCAGGTATATTTCCTTTACCCTTCATCTTTTCCAAATTGTCAGGTTTAGCCCCTAAGTGAAAAATGTTGAAAATGAGTATGCTGGGTGTACTGAAGGGTACGTTGCGCGTACTCATGCGCTTATTATGGACATTGACTCAACTAGGTACGTTGGGCGTACCAAAGTTACACTGAGCGTAACTGGCTCAGATGCAAAACCTTAAATGTGACTTGAGAACTATAAAAGGAATGATATCGTCCTTACCCCAGCCACCATATTACAGAGAGTGAAACCCTAAGAGAGCAAAACGCTGTTATAAGCCTTTGTGTGTGTTCAGAAGCTTGAAACTGCCATTTGGTGGTGGTGAAGAAGAAGAGGAGGCCATTTTGGAAGTTAGAAGTTGGAGGACAAGCTTAGATGTGAGTTCTACAGAGGTTGGAGCTTCACTTGGAGGTAAAAAGCTCAAAGCTTTCCTTGGCATCTTTGATTTGTGCTTTATGGACCCATTTTTAGGGTTTTTTGCCCCAAGGTGGAGACTTTATGAGCAAAGGGTCTCCATAAGCATAGATTTTCCCTATTCTAGTGTAATATGTGTTGTAGCTCCATCAAAATCCAATCTTGGATGTTAATAATAAGTCATGCATGAGATAAGGGCTTAATGAGGAAAGAGGAAAGGTGTTTGGAGTGATTGGTGACCTTTACAGCCATGTAAAGGCTTAAAGGTTTCGAGTTTATGAATTAAGTGGCCTTAGAATAGTCAGATCTGGAATTGGAGCTTATGTCTTAACCGTTTAAGACCAAAAATCAAAAAGAGTATAAGACTGGGACTTACGTTGGGCGTAATCCCAGTACGCGAAGCGTAAGGGGTTGAGCTCCCCGATTCCGTGAAGCATCCGAGTACGCCCAACGTATAGAGTTGTTACGCGCTGCGTACTCCGGAGGGTTGACCTTCGTTTACTTTTAGGGTTTAGTCAATATTGGGACCGTTAAAGCATTAGAAGGGTAAAATGGTCTTTTACCCTTCTGAGAGAATTTAGAGAAGGGTAAGTCTTGCCTTTGAGAGCTGTATTGATTATGAGTATTTATTTTAGGTGATTAAGCGGAGGCTAGATCTGTATTTCGAGTTCGAGATTTATCCGAGTTACCCGTGGTGAGTCTTCTCACTATACATTCCCTAGAGTGGTATCTATCTGCAAACCGGAGGGTCTTGTCTGTGATGTGTATGTGTATGTCTGAGATTTATGTGCATTGTGTTATATGTATGGTATGTGTTATATAGACCGGACCATAGGGTCCAATGATTCAGATCGGACCAGAGGGTCCAACGATTTAGACCGGACCGGAGGGTCCAACGAGCTAGACCGGACCGGAGGGTCCAACGAGCTACGGGACTAGAGGGTCCCCGCTGAGACACATTGGTCGGAGGGTCATACCGAGTTATAGCCTCGAGGGGCTTATGTGTTGTATGTGGTATTTGTTTGATTAGTGTCTAAGTCCATAACTATTTTGGTATGTACTTGACCCGATGGTGCATGGTCCTTTTGGGTTGCCTTCACCAAAGCAACTTGATTGGAGAAATAAATAGAGAGAGGTTATTATGATTTATTAATATGTTATAAGAATAATATATTAAAGGAGAAATCATATTTATTTAATTAATATTGGTCAATAATTAATTAAGAATTAATTTTGTGATCAAGTGTAATTAATTAAACTAGAGGGGCTGAATTGTAATTATGTGATAGTTACAAAATAAGGTAAGGATTATCTTAAATATAGGGTGAGCGAATTTAAGGAGATAATGCCTTATAATTCGACTAGGATAAGGGTTTCTAAGACTTATCTTATGGTTGCTTGGTGGGCAAGCAACTAGATAAGGATAAGGACTAAAACCCTAATCTTTACACCTATATAAACCCCCTAAGGCTCATGAATTCGTCTAACCCTTCACAAGAAGTCCTAAGGACGAATTCCTACCTCTCTCCTCTCTCTTTATACCTTCTCCATTTGCTCTTGGTGTTTGTAAGCCATTAGAGGAGTGACACTTGTGACTCTAAGCCTTCCAAAGTCAATTCAAGGAGGAATTGGGATTGTTATTGCTACATAACAATCAAGGTAATATCATAAACCTAATTATATGTTAATATCGATTTCCATATGTTAGAATTAGGGTTTATAGTCTTGGATTCAAAGCATGTCCAATAGAGAAACCTAGATCCAAGCATTAGGGTTTGTATGAGCACATAGGATGTCTTATGACTAAAATCCATCAGTGGTATCAGAGCCTTGATTGGTTTCTATTGTATTGATGCTTGATATGTTTGAAAAAATTCGATTTTTGGTGTTCTGCTTGATGGGCTCGGCGAGTCCCACTGTGGACTCGGCGAATTGCCCTTACTCGGCGAGTTCCAGAGGGTGACTCGGCGAGTCGGTGCGTCAGACAGAGTTATATATGGGATTTCTTGCTGTTTTTGCTTTGGGATAGTTATATTATCATGTTAGATCAATATTAATCTGATTATATGATATATTTGACTATATTTTGATCTAATTGAAGATATTTATCAATTAATAAGATAATTGTTTCCTTATGTGATAATTGTTTAAATTAAATTGATAAATTGTTTTGTAAGAAATCATTAAATAAATCAAATATGGATAGTTATGTGATTAATTGTTAATTTAGATTATTTGTTATTTGAACCTTGTTGTTATGAAAAGTTTCATATTTTCCCCTTAGGTTTTATAGTTTAAATTTGAACCCAAAAGTTTTGTTGTTTTGAAATTTAAATAGTTGAAACCATAATGTTTTGAAAAAGGTTTCAAAACTTGCCCTCAAGTTTTGGAATTTAAATTTTGATTAATAGTTTAACTTTGATGTATATTTAAATTCTAAACCCTAATGTGTTGAAATGTTTCAAAACTTGCCCTCAAGTTTTGGAATTTAAAAGTTGATTAAAAGTTTAATTAGGAATGTTAAATTCTAAAACCCTAGTATAGTTTTGAAAAGGTTCAAATCACTCCCTTATGGTTTTATTAATTAATTAAGGTGTATAATTAAAAGAGATTTAATAAATCCATAAAAGTTTAGGTTTACAATTTAATGGAATTAAAAGTATAATTGTTAAATTTGACCACCTAGCTTTTTGAAAGTATAAAATACACCCTATACTATATATAACATTAAAAGTCTAACATTATATATATGTATGAGTAAAAGTCAGTCTTACCGTTAGTACGCCTCATTCACGAAGCTGGTCTATAAGGGCTGTTTAAGGAAATTGCCTATAAAATGGCGATTGAATGGGTGTCCACTCTTACCCACCGCACTCTTGACTAGTGGAGGGTCGTTAGCCGAACGGGTAGGATAGGACGAAACCTTCCATTATAAGTATAATGAATTATTAAAGTAACTAAATGTTTTCATAAAATTCCCAATCTTAGTTACTTAGGCAAAAGTGAATTGATGCAATTCCATGAAATTACACTTTGTGCCCTTGCGAAGACGTTAGTGGAGCGTGTGTGGTTTACCGGCACACTAAATGGTTCTAAGCAAAGGTAGCAAAGGGTGACTCAATGTTTGTCATGGTTCGGTGGAGCGTGTGTGGTTTACCGGCACATCGAATAGGTGACTGTAACATGTGAGGGCACCATGTAGTTTGCATGGTTATTCACACCCGCTTTGTGATCCTCGGCATCCCAGTCACAAACAAGAGGGGCATATCGAGATTTAAACATGCCATTGAAAGTTCAATGTATCTCAAAGGATCTAGGAGTTTTCATAGGTTTAAAACTTAAATTTCTTTTCGTTTTTCGTGGTGGAAATTAGTGAATCGTCATTCACTTACCTTCAAATATTCTGCAATTAGGGTTACGACATCCCTCTCCCGAGTTGTAGAATATTGTGTTGGGTCCTAGCCTTAATATTTCATTTGGGTGATTCACTAAGGACTCAATCTATCAACTAACTTGAATTTGTTTTTCTCCCGTTTTATAGATGTCAAAGTTCGACAACTATGGTCTTCTTAAATCCCGTGGAACAAGCATTCTACATGAAGATGGTATTCCACGATTCAATCGAGGAACAAGAAATCATGCTTCACTTCCTCCTCCTCCTATTGTTCTCCCCAACCCACAAGATCGAAGAATTGAAAGGTTCAATATCACTAAAGCCCTATTGGAAATGAAACATGAAGATGGTAAACCCGTGTGTGCCCACGTTCTAGGAATGAAATCACACATTGATAGGTTGATAATGTTGGGTGTGTCATTCCCAAATGAGTTGGCTGTGAATTGGGTTTTGCAGTCACTTCTTGAATCATATAATGAGTTCAAAAGAAAGTATTATATGATGAATCATGACGACAACCTCATTGACCTAACTTACATGCTCATTGCTGCTGAATCAGAAATGATTTGGCGAAGCAATGGAGCGTATTTGTTGGAAAAGTGGACCGACCATGCTTCCGAGGACGTTCTAGGAGAACCGACCTACGTTTACTGCCAAAAGAAAGGGCGTTGGATACAAGTCTGCCCAAAGAGCCTGAAGAGTCCAGAAGATGGGAGAGTCAAAGACTATGGCTGCGCTTCAGGTAAAATCCACTATCTAACTCCATTAAGTTCCTATTCATTAATTCTTAATACATAATGTAATAAGATTGCATTTGAATGTTTTACAGGATCGGTGAAAAGAAAGGAAGCTTGGTGAAAGAGCAAGATGAATCTAATCACAAGGAATGGATCTTGATCGCATGGACTTGAAGATTAGATTTTGAGCTTAGATAGTTATGATAGAGTTGTTAGAAATTTTTCTTTTGAAATACATAGTTTTCAATGGATTTTGCATTGTAAGGACAAATGTTTTCTGCTGCTTTTATAAATAAAATAAATTTTCGTTTGACTTATTTATTTATTTGTTTATTTTCTTGCAATGAAATCATTATGAAAATTGGTGTTTGCATATTCCTACAACAAATGGATATGATTCTTATTTATGGAAAAGTCGAGAATTTACCAAATAGGGAGAGTTTCTCATCGCCCAAGTTTCAATTGGACAGAAATTTGGAATCATGCAACTTGGTTGCACGATGAATGAGAAATTTCATATTTGGAAATTAGACTAATTCATTGACAAAGTGTCAAGTGAAGGACTTGGAGATCGAATACACAAAGTTGCGTGTTAATCAAGTCCACCATAAGAGTAACAATGATATTCGTCATGATTTACTAAAGGTTTAGTAAATATGATTATACTTACAAGATTAAGTGTGATTATAAATTGATTGAAAAAAGTTTAAATCAATAGTAGAACGAATAAGAAGAATCAAGTAGGCAGAAAGATAAAAGTTTCTCCATTCTAAGAAGAAGGGAGAGTGCCTTTTATGCTTTATGATAGGTCTTAATGATTAAGAACCATATCTCAATTGATCCTCTAAGTGAGTCTTAGTACAATTGTATGCTTAAGAAGAGAAATCAAGCATTGAAGAAATGGTTAAATCAATAAGTCAATCATACTCCCTTCCAATAACAAGTCTTAAAGTCAAGATTGTGACATTGAGTGACAAGTATTAAGAAGGTTTATAACATTCATTAATTGTGGAAAGTTGTGATGTCTTGGATAAGACAAAGACCAACTAGGACCAAAGTTATGAAGTGTTTTGTCTTGATAAAAGCTACACTAACTCTTGAATATTTGTTTGTCAAGAAATGTTTATTGACAAGAGAATCTTATATGTCAAGGAGTCAGTGGGAGTCTTAATGGTCTTGAAAGGTTTCAAGAACAAATCAAATAAACCGTATTGATCATCACTAGCACACGAGTTGAGGTTTACAACCTATCGTGTTGACATTATTTTGTTTCTGTGCCAATCCAATCGAGTTAATTATGCATGTGAGTTCTATGAGTTCTCATTTTGAATGCATAAAAGGCAAAGCACCTTAATCAATGAAAGGTACATTGATAGGAAAGGGTGAGCTGCTTAACTACTTGGAAGACATGGTGGGCAGCTGTGCTACCATAAGGCAAGAAATCAAGATTAAGAAAGTTCGATCCATATGAGTTTGAATTTGTCGTAAACTTTGGTTTTGACAAATTCACATGGATAGGAACACATACACCGTTTAAATCTAAGTGTCATAAGATTTCCTCCTTCATGAAAATGATTATGAGGAAATGCTTTCACTAAGAAAGATTTTTAGAAGATAGTGATTGTAAAATTTCATTCTCGAATTCGATTATGGTTACGGTCACTACTAGAAAAAAGACCTTTAATGACGCGCTTTTTACGACACGCGATAATTAACGATACGCAAAAGGACGTGCCCTTAAAATAGTGTCATCTCTCCAAAAAATTTAAGGATTTACGTCACGCTTTATTGCGTGCCCTTAATTTAGTGTCTCAAGAAAAAAAAATTAAAAACACGGAGGGCGCTTTATCTTAAACGCGCGTCGTCTGTACCTGTCGCTTTATAATTTTAATGAAACGCGCTTTTAGTAGACAAGGGGGGAAATGAATTCCCCAAAATTTTGAAAACCCGCCTTTTTTTTCTATCTTCTATCTATCTTTCATCTTCAACCTAACAAGGACGAGCATTGCACTCTTGATTTCCCTAACTCTTTCTCATTTTCTGATTCAAACTTGAAAGAATCGAAAAAAAAATCTATCAATTTTGAAGCCTAAAAAAAATCTAACAAGGACGAGTATCCATCGATCTGACTTCCAAAAATAGAGGGCATCGATTCCACGTCTTCTGGGGTTGGGAGGAAGGAAAAACTGTTGGTCCCGTGTTGGTTTTGTGATGTTCAATCGAAGAAAAGGAAATCAGAATCGACGAAAAAGAGACCGGCTGGCCAGGTGCGTTCGTCGGCCCTTGTGGACTTAGTTTAATCCCTCCGCTCCTTGTCAATATTTCCTCCACCGCCTCTCCCTGTTTGCTCTACCTTCGAAAAAAAAGGAGGGCAGCCGTCGTGACGGTGCTGACCACCGGAAAGTGCAAACGAACTCGATTAGGGCATAATGCAATCATTACAATCGATTGCAGAAAATGAGAAGATTTAGGGTTTTTTTTGGACCAGTGGAATACTTTCAGGTTTCATCTTAACTCCTTTTATTTTATTTTCTTTCTTTTCCTTTCCTTCTGCCATCTGCTTCCTTTCCCCACCTCTTCTTTCTTATTTGGATTCTCCAGGCGATATGCTACTGTGGCGATTCAGTCGGTGGCGGGTCAGCCTCAATTTCATAACATTTTAAGGGATTGCTGTTGGTGTTTATCGACGGTCGTGGTGGGTCGGAGGTGCCATGGTGATGTGAAGAAATAGAGAAAAAGGAATATAGTCATCACTTCCTGATACTGACGACGATCCGTTTTCTGCATTAGCCAGATTGAATGACTTCAAAGGAGGTTCGTATTTGCTGTAGCATCATCTCATTATATTGATTGTTGGAAATGATAATTTATTTTGTTGACATTTTAGTATTTATAGGGTTAAAAATATAACTACTGTTGCAGTGTTGATATATATATATATATATATATATATATATATATATATATATATATATATATATATATATATATATATATATATATATATGCATCATTGTTCGAACGCTCAACATCAAATAATATTACAGTATCTGAGTACAATTCTCTAAATAAGCCACCAATGGGTCCAACTCATTTGAAGCACACTCATAGTAATTCACTGTTTTTTATTTAGAGAATTAAATAACATGGGTGAGCTTTTCTTTTGTATGTTTTTTTATCCCAATCAATGAATGGATTTTTCCCCTGTATACGTTGGGCATCTTTCTTTTCTTTATGTATGACAAAGTGATCAAGCATAAAATCAGGGTGCAACTGGCAACCAACATGAACCAAATAGCAGCAACAACAAATAAGAGATTTAAGAAAACAAGTAATAATTAGTAATTAGGAGGGTAGGCTAGAGGAACCGTTTGAAACAATATAATAAAAAAATTTCCAGAAGAGTCACAGCTTTGGGATACTTGAAGTCTTCTTATAAAAGATAACAATAGTAGTTTTGATTTCCCTGGTCATCAACTTGAAGTCCATTTTCTACCCACTTCAATCTTTTTTAATGTGTGATTATGTTTTGTTTTTAATTTCTTGAATGTGATTTATTGTAAAAGATTTTTTTTAATTGTGTAATTTTGTTGCAGTTTTATACACAACAGTACCAAGGCCATCGACTACTTTTGACATGTTCCCTTCTTGGCCTATGACAGTTCATCAAACCCCAAGAGTAAGTCTTTTTTCCCTTATAATAATACCCGCTTCCCTGTTTGAATACGATTGGAAAGAGATACTCTATTTATAGTAAAATGGTTCCATGTACAGGTAGGTACTTGCTGATATGGTTCTTTTTGCTCAACCTCCAAATCTGGTCTCATGTAAGCAATAGGAAATAATCGTGAAGAAAATTTGATTTTAACAGTTTTGGACCAAACTGCCCCTCCATACTATTTTTATAGTTAAAAAATTTGATTTTAACAGTTTTTGGCCAAAATGCCCCTGCATACTGTTTTTATACTTATTTTTTATTTTCAACAGTTTTGGTTTTCTCTTACATGGCTGTTTCTTTTTCACTTAACCTGGACAGAATGAAATAATTGGTTAAGACACTAATTACCTATTTGCCCTTCTTCTTTTTTCCTCCCAATCCTCTCACGTTAAAGAATATTGTCAAATTTTGTTCTTTAGAATGTAAGGGTAAAATGGTCATTTGGTCTTATCTTAAATATTTAACAAAGTCACGGAAAAAATTATGCATATTATTATCGTTTAACTAATTCAAAACAACAATGAGAATTTGGAGAGATTTTTTTCCAACCAAATGAAGACGTTAAGATTTCTCAAACTTATGCAATTTTATTTAAAATCAGTTGATATTGACATTTAAACTCTTTAACAGTAGAGTATTGAAACTTCTTACCAACATGTTATTGTTTTTCATTTTATTTTGCACCTCTTCAAAGCCATTTGTTTAAACATTGTCGAGGTTACTTTTTTTTCTTTTTTTTTCAAGTTCTCTTTCAAACATATTTGTTATGAATCAATATTTATTGTTTATTTGTGATTACTAGATCGTGGTTGTAATCCTGTAAAACATGTGAGTTGCATGAGATCATAATCATGTTATTGGTTCGATTCTTATTACTTTTGTTATTATTAGATTGATCGTTTCTGAATGTTAGTTATCAACTTATAGAAAGATATCAACTACAATACAATTTCCATAGCTACGATGTACATTCATTTTTTAATCACATATTACAACATATTCAAAACTATTATGCATTTGTAAATGGACGAATTGAAGTGAGTAGCAATATACTTTACTATGTCTACAATTTAGGCAATGTACTATATTTCACACAAAACCGACAACTGTCTTCTGTTGGTTTTATTTAACATAAGTATCGAATCCAACTCCCGCAAAGCGGGGGTTCCTATCTAGTTTAAATTAAAAAATGATAATATTATCAAAGTGTAATATGATTAAATTATTTGTTTTTAATCTTTAGGTGTCACTTACCTAAACTCGCTGAGCAGGTAGTAATTGATATACCACATTCTTAAAAAAATGTCTAAAATACCCTTTTCTTTATTTGGTTTGATGTAATTTCATTTTTCTTTGGTTGTGTATAGTTTTTTTTGCAAGCAAATGCAATATGTCCTTCGGATCCACTTGTCATGAACAAATTTACTGGGCACATAAAAGATGTCATGGGTTTGATCAACTGGTACTGGCTCTTTAGTCTTTCTTTTTATATCTTTTTATGAAATCAACTTATGATATGAGCTCTGTTTTTCACATGGTCTAGGACCACTAATTGCTTAGGATGGTAACTGGGTTGTCTTTTCGCGCCCTCCTTTGATACACCATAAAGGCATGAAGATTCTCTCTCTCTCTCTCTCTCTCTCTCTCTCTCTCTCTCTCTCTCTCTCTTTCTCCAAATTCTAAAACAAACAACAACAGGTAAATAGATGCCAACATTTTGCTTAAAATTCTGTGAACATTGAAAAAAAACGAGGTCGATAGTGCCTTTTTCATGAGATTGTCAAAAGTTGAATAAAATAAAAAAATAAACAAGGGTAATATTGTAATAGGGAGGGTCTTAATACATAAAGTGACCAACCTCTCACTTAGCACGACAAGTCATTTTGATTTTATTAAGTAAAAAAGAAACAACCTTATCAATCTACATGCATTTAGTCATGTACTGCTGTCCCACAATTTGTCATCATAGAAGAAGACCCTGCTGTCCCACAAGGGTAATATTGTAATAGGGCTGCTTTATATGTCATCATAGAAGACCCTGCTGTCCCATAATTTTTAACAATTTGTATTATCATTATTTGATTTTAATAATAATTTGTTTTGTTTTATTGTTGAGGTTATAAACTGATAGTCTTACTTTTCATGTCATTATTATTTATTTCTTTTTTTGTTTGCAGTTTCTTGCAGAAACTTTGGATGTTGTTCAAGACATTGATTGGGTCATTTCTCTTGGAAATGCTTTTGCAAAGCAGTATGAGCTTTATACATATGATGATGAACATTCTGCACTACTTCACAGGTATGAACTCATTATCATTATCATTACATTTTTTTAATTAAATTATCTTATTGAGAGTATTCTTCTCCTACAAATGTCTTGGTATACTTCTTCAGAAAGTTGATAACATGACTTATGTTCGTGATAAAATCGTCTGGATGTACAAACAAGCAAATAATCTAGATTTCAAGTATTCCAGCACCTTGATAATTATTACATTGCTATGTTTCACATTTAACCCTGTTTTCTAATATTGTTTTGGTTGAACATGTTATTCCTCAAATTTTAATAGATTCTTGAATTGTGACTCAACCCTGCAGCTTTCTGAATGCAGGCTTATTTTGGTGCTGGATTAAGTGGAGTTCTGGCTTGGTGTGTGCGAGTGGGAAGGAACCAACCCAATGCCCCCGGAGTTCTGGCACCTTCCATCTTTACTTCCTATGTATCTAGGTTAATCTACTTGTATTTATTCATGTCTCAAAGTGTGTATTCCAATATCAGGTATCATGATTTGTGTATTTATAAAATTTTGAAATAGGGTCTTGTTCAATGCGTTAGCTGTGTTTGCTCTAAGGGAGATCAACTTAACAAAAGTAAGTTACTGTTTCACCCTTTTATTTAATATTTTTGTGATTGAATGAAAGTCTTAATGAAAGTAATTGACAACCCTTTCTCTGTAAATGATGTTGTGATTGTGGGAGAGGTGTTGTGTTTTTCTCTGTTGCTAGGTAACCTTCTCAACAACAACATTCTACTTAAGCAGGTGAGTAATCAAGATTAAGGGAGACTTGTAATCATGTTTGACATTCCTTTCCAGTAAGAAACAGAGTTGTATGATTATTTGTTAGTTTTATAGGAATGTATAACCGATGTTAGCAATGTATTATTTTTGTTTAACATTTGAATGATTCTTTGTATGACATTACAATTCGTGCAATTTATTTTATTTTTTCAGTATGAAATTTTATTTTATATTATGCAATGGATTGTATTTTTTGTATATGGTATTTTATTTCTATTATGAGAAATTAAATGCAAATTTAATTTAAAAATTAATAAATATATAAATTTATTTTTTTTAAACATTTAAATTTACGATACGCAAAAATGTGTGTCATCTTCATTTATGACATGGCCTTTCTTGACAGGGGTTTCTTGATACGCATTGCGTGTCATTAACACGCGCGTCGTAAGGTTACGACACACGAATGCGTGTCATCTTCCTTTATGACAGGGCCTTCCTTGATACGCATTGCGTGTCGTAAATGCGTGTCGTAATTGCGCGTCGTAAATGAGCGTCGTAAATGCGCGTCGTCTCTCTTTATGACAGGGCCTTCCTTGACACGCATTTGCGCGTCGTCTGAGCCTTTTACGACGCGCAATGAAAGTCGTAAAAGGCTGTTTTTCTAGTAGTGGGTATCCCTTTCCATAATTTGAATTGTGAGGTTTGGCAATTGTTTAGACACACATATGAACTATCTAAGGCAAAGGTGTATAAGTTCAAGAAGCCTTGATAGAAGATTATCAAAGCACTAAGTATTAGAAACATGAACTTAAGAAATTCAATAAGCATTGTTTTTCTGAAAGTTAAGATGTTTATGAATACATGTTGAAGCTAGTGGGAGCATAAGTGTTATGTTTTATAATAATCATCATGATAGTGGGAGCATAAATGTTATGATTGTATGATTATTAAGGCACGTATTGCAAAGTTGGCAATATTAATTATAGAAAACAAGAGTTATACCTTGCAAAGTAGTAAGGGTTATAAAGTTGTTTTGCTATAATTAAGGGAGAGAATATTATGCTTCATTTCAAATCTAAAGGCTTAGGTTGAGAAATGTTAATAAATTTAGTCAAGGGTACATAGTGTGTTCTTAAAATTTCGATTATGATTACGACATTCCTCTTCACAACTCGAATTTTGAGAACATAGCAAATAAAACATTATGCGTCGTGTCCCATACGCTTCGGGTATAGGATCGATTGCAAATGCTTTAATGTTTGACCATTCTAAATTTTTCCAAATGTCTAGCGCATTTAGAGGGAAAAAGGACAAGAATCAGTTTTGACTAAAATAATTAAACAACTATCAAAGGACAATCCAAGGTTCGACGAGGATTGGTCGCTTGTGAGTAGTTGGAAGTATAGTATTGGAAAATATGGAAATGTTTCCATATTGGATGGACCCTATCGACATTATTATGAATAAAAAAGATTCTATTAAGAATGAGTTGTCATATGGAAAATATGGAAACGTGTCCATATGGGGAATTAAATATTGAAAACCTATGACTAGATTAGAAACTTTTATGCAAAAGGATGTTCAAAGGAATGTACTTTGAGTGAGAGACATCATGTCTAAGGAATTGTCTTGTAACAATCTCCGATAGAGGACTTTGTAATATCATTGGCAATAGTCTTTGTGACTTTGGTGCAGTGACATTACGAAAGGATAGTTGCATAGAATGTTAGAATCTAGCATATTCTATAAGTAGCAAGAATTTGATATTCTTTCACTTATGGAAAAGAATTTGGAGTTGTGAAATGAGAAAGATTGGAAATGTGTTCAATTTGATCTATTTCACGAAGTAAGAACCATAGGTAAACATTGTGTGCATGCTAGGAGCATGGGACAAGTGTTGTAATTCAAGTAAGAAGTTGATTAACCGAAACGACAAATAATGAGTAATCAATATGGTGATAAATAAAAGGCGTTTTATTTATACTCAAAGGTTTGAGGCCATATGGGATTAGTATTATTCTTGTGTTTCACATTTGCATGTTTTGACTTCCAGAATAATTGAGTTTATTAAGAATAATCGAATTATTCAAATGGGCCACAGTCGTTCATATGTTGGAAGTAGATATGAATGAAGACTGTCATGAATTGGTGTGTGGATTGTCTAAAGAGCATTAGACATAAGCAAATGTTTGCTGCAACGTTCATGAGTGCTTATGAATATGAATTTGAGCATTGGATTAAACCCACGCTCACTTGGATCATTCCATGAATTGTATCACGAGTGATTGGTGAGACGATAACATCTTATATTCTTGAAACCGAGATGTGTGAGTTGTATCTTGCGAATCGGTTGCACATTGATAATATGTAAATGCACTAGTAACTTGGTGTTATAAAACATATTGTTGTGTGTGATTTGGTTAGTGAGTGCAAGCAAGCATTGTATCAAAGTTTATCCGTTCCTTTTATCCAAAGTAGGATAAAAGCGATATCCTTTGGGCCCCTCGATGATTTAGTGAAGATAAACGTAAATGCTCGGCCGGGCTAGGGCTAATTTGATTTGTTCAATTAGTCAGTCGTCATAAATCGGGAATCGAGATATTAACAAAGAGAATGATTTGAAATCATATCTCATATGATATCTAGAATGGAGGAATATATGATCCCTTATCTAAGGACACGCGTATTTGATATGATCAAAGTTGACAGCGGCTTTGGAAAGCTACGATTGCATATCGGGATCCGAAGTCATACGCAGAATAGTTGTTAGACTTATCCAAGTGGGAGACTGTTGGATTAGTGTCTAAGTCCATAACTATTTTGGTATGTACTTGACCCGATGGTGCATGGTCCTTTTGGGTTGCCTTCACCAAAGCAACTTGATTGGAGAAATAAATAGAGAGAGAGGTTATTATGATTTATTAATATGTTATAAGAATAATATATTAAAGGAGAAATCATATTTGTTTAATTAATATTAGTCAATAATTAATTAAGAATTAATTTTGTGATCAAGTGTAATTAATTAAACTAGAGGGGCTTAATTGTAATTATGTGATAGTTACAAAATAAGGTAAGGATTATCTTAAATATAGGGTGAACGAATTTAAGGAGATAATGCCTTATAATTCGACTAGGATAAGGGTTTCTAAGACTTATCTTATAGTTGCTTGGTGGGCAAGCAACTAGATAAGGATAAGGACTAAAACCCTAATCTTTACACCTATATAAACCCCCTAAGGCTCATGAATTCGTCTAACCCTTCCCAAGAAGTCCTAAGGACAAATTCCTACCTCTCTCCTCTCTCTTTATACCTTCTCCATTTGCTCTTGGTGTTTGTAAGCCATTAGAGGAGTGACACTTGTGACTCTAAGCCTTCCAAAGTCAATTCAAGGAGGAATTGGGATTGTTATTGCTACATAACAATCAAGGTAATATCATAAACCTAATTATATGTTAATATCGATTTCCATATGCTAGAATTAGGGTTTATAGTCTTGGATTCAAAGCATGTACAATAGAGAAACCTAGATCCAAGCATTAGGGTTTGTATGAGCACATAGGATGTCTTATGACTAAAATGCATCAGTATTTTGGGGAACTCACTAAGTAATTATGCTTACAGTTGTCACACCCAAAAACCGATAACGGCGGAATGCGTTCTGGGGTGGAGGACGTCATGTACAGTATCATAACAATCGCATAATAGTAAAAACAAGCGACAACAACCATTTCATTTATATAGTAATTTTAATTACAAACGTGTTCTGTAAAGTTTAATAGACACCAAAATTATAACAAAAGTAATAGATGGGTCTTGTATGTGCTCCATCTTCTCCATAAGCTGCACCTGTACCTGTCTATCTTTGACCTGAGGATACAAGTTATTTTGAAAACGAGTATCAGCATAAAGCTGTTGAGTTCATAAGAATTTAGTGTCATTGTTGTATAATAGTGTTTACAAACTTATAGTATAAAAACTGAAATTTATGTTTATGAGTAGTAGAAATCCCTAGAAAATCCTATATTTTCCAGAAAAGTACATTGTAAGTTAAATCCTTTGAGTTGTGTGTGATTATTATCATTGAAAACCTTCAGTTGTGAAAGTACGATAATAAATATCATGTGAGTAACATAGATGAAGAAAAGTTATGCCTGTTGACAGTGGTAGTGGTGCAAACTTCCATTAGTAATAGATACTTACTTACTTCGGGATGTTAGCTTAGGCTTAAGTCTTAGTGTATTAATTTGGATAAAAGTGTAACCCCTCATATAACCAGACTGAATGATAATAGAGAACCCGATGACCTTCCCGGTCATGCGTAGTGTAGTGATGTAGTGCCACCCCTGGGCCTAGTCGGCTCGGACTATAGTTAACAGTCGGGATGTAATAGTGTCCGCCCCGTATAGATCTGTACATGTAGTGTTGCCTTCCTTCCGGATAGCCCTGGTCACATGGTGTAAGCGCGGTAGAGTGTCTTATAGAGGGATAGTGTGTTATACTCTGGATTAGTGTATACTCTTGTATTATAGTATAGTAGTCTTTTTGTACATTTCATAGAGTGTTCTCTTATATGTGTATTAACTTGTAGTAATACAGTTACAGTGAGTGTAGTAGTAGTTGAGGTAACGAGCAGTAGTCTGAACTATACCTATTATAGTTAACTAGAGTGTATGATTTCCTGCCTTTAAATAACAAAGGTATCGTATGAGATGAAGACTTTCATATCTAACACAAATATATATATATATATATATATATGATATATAACTAAGAAATCGACGACAGTCGGACGGATAACAGATACCCTAAGACCACATCAAACAAGAACAGGAAATAAGGCGAGCTATCGGTCCTAAGTCCTTCAAGTCTTACTTATATAAATATATTAGTGTAGATATCTTTTTAAAAAGAAAAATGATTTAAACACAGTTTTGAAAATAGTTTAACAACAATATAATCTTAAAAATGCAGTTGATAAACAACTAAAACAATTTTATTGGTAAACAGCTAAAAGTGTAGAAAATCCCTTTTTGATGATAATTTGTGAATCACATAAGATTTGATAATTACGCTTGCATAATTATACTTGTATCCCCTCCCCTAAAACATGTAAAAAAATTTAAAAAGGTTCATTAAGGGGTATCAACTCACTATTTATTGTAGGGTTCGAGTATGCGATTCGTATGAGTGTCGAGTCTCAACGGATGCTCTGAACGCACGTAGCCCCTATTAATTATATGACGACACACATATAAGTTAGAGCTAAGGTGTTTTCATGACTAAACATGATGGGAAATCCCTCCTAAGGGCTTGGAATCACTAAGACAAAGTGTCCCATGTTCTATACCCAATGATCTATGCAAGTTTAAGGCCAAATATGAGTATTAGGGTGTGTGTATGGCCATAAAGGTGAGTGTGCGGCTGGGGTATGCGGCCAAACTTGTGAGTGAGGTTGCACACTAGAGTGTGCGACCGTACAAGGTGTGTGCGCGGCCGTACATAGGGGTGTGCGTCCGTACACTCCTTGCTTGAGTCCCTTGTGTCGATTATGTGGCCTTACTCTCACTTTGGAGGGTATTATGAGTGTGTGCGGCTACCTGATGAAGGTGTGCGGCCGCACTCCTTCATAGGATGAAGAACATTATGAGTTTGAGGCTTGGATTCAAGTGTTTTACCTCTATGACAAGCTAAATGATGGTGTTCTTCATGTTTTGGGAGCCTTCTAGGTGTTTTGGGTGGTTTTCTAGAGAGAGAAAGGATGCAACCAAAAGTGAATGGAAGGGGGTCCTCCACTTTATATAGGGTTGAGTGTGAGGCTGGTGGGGTTTGCTGCTGGGTGTGCGGCTGGCTTGGCCGCACACACCTCTCTTGGTGTGTTTGGTTGGATTTGGTGATGAAACACTCTTCTTAATCTTTCCTAAGGTCCATATTTATGATATATTAAGCCTAAAACACTAGCACAGACTCAGCATACTATTAAAAGATGCTAAATTCAAGCGAATTATAGATATAAGGATCGATTGCTCAGTGTAAAAGTGTCAGGTTGTCACATCCTCCTTCCGTTAGGGGAATTTCGTCCCGAAATTATAGTTCAAGCAACTAAGCTACTACATATTAACTAAGCAAAAAGATGAGGATATTTCTGTTTCATTTGATCCTCGCGCTCCCAAGTGAACTCCAGTCCTCACTTGGCATTCCAGCGAACCTTTACAATTGTGATGCGACTTTGCTTCGTTCGCTTGACTTCTTGATCCATAATTTGCACAGGTTCCTCCTCGAAGTTGAGACTCTCGTTGATTTTCTATCTCGTCGAGTGGAATTACAAGAGTCTCGTCGGATAGGCACTTTTTCAAGTTCGAGACGTGGAAGGTAGGATATATGTTACTAAGCTCGTGGGGTAGGTTGAGTTTGTAAGCTACGCGGCCTATTCTGGCGAGAATCTCGAAAGGCCCTATGTATCTTGAGTTCAACTTTCCACGCTTTACAAAGCGTATCGTGCCCTTCCAGGGTGAGACTTTCAAAAGGACTCGGTCTCCCACCTAGAATTCCAAAGGTTTTCTTCGTTTGTCTGCGTAGCTTTTTCTGTCGATCCCTAGCGGCTTTTAATCGTTCGCGAATCTGTACAATCTTCTCGGTCGTTTCTCGACTGATCTCCGGACCCATGAGGGCGCTGTCAGGAACTTGTCCTTTGGCTAACTGAGTGTCACCCACCTCAGCCCAGCACAGAGGGGATCTGTACTTCCGACCGTAGAGGGCTTCAAATGGAGCTGCCTTGATGCTCGTATGATAACTGTTATTGTAGTAAAACTACAAAAAGGGTAGGCGTGTATCCCACGCTTTACCAAAGTCAATCACACAGGCTCGCAACATATCCTCTAAGGTTTGGATCGTCCTCTCACTTTGTCCGTTAGTCTGCGGATGGTAGGCTGTACTCATGTCTAGCCTTGTCCTTAATGCTTTTTACAGTGATTGCCAAAATCTCGCAGTGAACCTACTATCTCTATCAGAGATAATAGATACAGGGACACCATGCAGCCGTACTATTTCCTTAATGTAGGTTCTTGTGAGTTTCTCCATCTTGTCTGTTTCTTTGATGGGTAGGAAGTGTGCGGACTTGGTTAGTCTGTCGACAATGACCCATATGGTATCCAGCCCACCCGTTGTGTTGGGTAGCTTAGTTATGAAATCCATAGTGATCCGCTTCCACTTCCATTCCGGTATCTCCGGTTGTTGGAGAAGACATGATGGCTTCTGGTATTCTACCTTGACCTTTGCGAAAGTAAGGCACATACTCACGAAGGTAGCAATCTCTGCTTTCATGTTAGGCCACCAGTATAGGTTTTTGAGATCCAGATACATCTTATCTGAACCTGGGTGAACGGAGTATCGAGCGTTGTGTGCTTCCTTCATGACCAAGTCTCTGAAACCTCCGTGGCGCGGGGTCCAGATTCGGCCCCTGAGATAATAGGCTCCGTCACCCTTGACCTCCAAGTTCTTATCCATTCCATGCAGGGATTCTCCCGCCACATTCTTAGCATTTAAGGCTTCGAGCTGAGCCTCCTTAATCTGTGCGGATAGATGCGAATGGATAGTCATTGTTAATGACTTGACTCTTCGAACAGAATACTCTTTTCTACTTAGGGCGTCTGCTACCACGTTGGCTTTCCCCGGGTGATAACGAATCTCACAGTCGTAATCGTTGAGTAGTTCGATCCATCGTCGTTGTCTCATGTTGAGCTCCTTCTGATTCAGTATGTGTTGGAGGCTTTTATGATCAGTGTATATTATGCTCTTCGTTCCATACAAGTAATGTCTCCAGATCTTTAGAGCGAATATAACCGCCCCTAACTCGAGGTCGTGAGTCGTGTAGTTAACCTCATGTGTCTTCAGCTGTCTTGAAGCATAGGCGATGACCTTACCCTGTTGCATCAATACACAATGCAGCCCTTGGTTCGATGCATCATAGTATACCACAAAATTTTTTGTCCCTTCCGGAAGGGATAATACCGATGCGATGCATAGGGATCGCTTCAGGTTCTGGAATGTCGTCTCCTATTTTTTTTCCCAGTCAAATGTTACTCCCTTCCGTGTCAACATGGTAAGAGGTTTCACAATCCGAGAGAAGTTCTGAATGAATCTGCGGTAGTAGCCAGCGAGGCCCAGAAATTGACAAATTTCTGTGGGCGTCTTCGGTGCTGACCTGTTCTCGATAGCTTTAATCTTGGATGGGTCCACGTGGATTCCTTCCTCACTAACCATGTGTCCTAAGAATTCAACTCTTCGGATCCAAAATTCGCACTTAGAGAACTTCGCGTATAACTTCTCCGATCGCAGGGTTTCTAGGACTCGTCGTAGATGATTCCTGTGTTCTTCCTCGCTCCGGGAGTAGACGAGTATATCATCAATAAAGACGATGACGAATTGATCTAAGTATGGACGACACACCCTATTTATCAAGTCCATGAACACTGCGGGTGCGTTAGTTAGTCCAAAGGGCATCACTATGAACTCGTAATGTCCGTAACGAGTTCGGAAGGCTGTCTTCGGAACATCCTCCTCAAGCACATGTAACTGGTTATACCCGAACCTAAGATCAATCTTGGAGAAGTAACTCGCCCCTTGTAGTTGGTCAAATAGGTCGTCTATACGACGAAGAGGGTAGCGATTCTTGACCGTGAGTTTGTTGAGTTCCCTATAATCGATGCACATACGGAACGATCCGTCCTTCTTCTTCATGAACAAGACCGGAGCTTCCCATGGTGAGAAGCTCGGTCTTATAAAGCCCTTGCTGAGCAGCTCGTTAAGTTGACCAGATAGTTCTTGCATCTCTACAGGCACTAAACGATAGGGCGACTTAGCTACGGGGGTAGGTCCTAGGACTAGGTCGATTCTGAACTCAACCTGACGTTTGGGAGGTAGACCTGGACGGTCCTCTGGAAAGACGTCAGGGAAATCGCATACAACAGGGATGTCTTTTGGATCTCTCGCTTTTTGGCTTGTGTCGACGACGTGTGCAAGAAAGGCGCGATATTCCTTACGCAAGTCTTTCTGGGCTTGAATACTTGAGATGATACGAAGGCTCGTACCGGGTTTGTATTCGTAGATCAACAGAGTTTCGTGATTCGGTGGATTTAGGCGAATGCCTTTATCGAAGCATAGAATATCAGCGCGATGAAGACTCAACCAGTCCATGCCAACAATGACATCGAAACTCTTGATCGAGACTGGTATGAGATCGATTGGGAATGAATGATCGTCTAACGTGAGGGTACAACCTATGTAAATTTCGTTAGAGATTTCGGTCTTTCCATTAGCCATTTCTACAACGAATGTTTCTTTTAGTGGTTGCGGGGATTGCTTAAGTAAGTGTTTAAATTTTTGGTTTATGAAGCTTCTTTCTGCACCACTATCGAACAAAACACAGGCATACGAGTTGTTGAGAAGGAACGTACCCGTGACTACTGCAGGATCCGCTATTGCTTCGCTGTGGCCAATAGCGAGTAGTCTTCCTGTTCCTCCCGCATTCCCAGCCTTCAGACAATTTTTCTTGAAATGGCCTGCTTCACCGTAGCCATAGCAGGCTTGACTCACTCCTGAACTAGGGACTTGAGAGATAGGTTTGGGTTGGGATCTGCAAAACCGGGCAGTATGGACCTTCCAGCCGCAGTTGGTGCATTGCAACTCACGGCAGGGGCCGTTGTGATTGAAGGGGCACTTGGGATACTTGGGCAGATTCCCAACATAAGTTTTTGTCGGTACCGGGGTAGCAGGAGTGGTGGCAGCATGGACAACCACGATTTGTTGGTCTTTGGAGGAAGGTTGAGTTTTCTTGCCCTTCTTCTGACCCCAATGCTTCCTCTTTTTGTCAGTTGATTAGGGTGATGCAGTGGCAGTCGTGGTTGCTGTTGCTGGAGTGGAAGGAGTTTCATGATCGATCAACCTGTGTGCCAACTCCTTGGCGCTATCAAAGGTTGCAGGATGGGAAGATAGAACATTTCCTTGATATGGGGGCACTAAACTCCAAATATATCGCTCGATTTTCTTGCTTTCAGAAGGGATCATGTTAGGGCACATAGCCACCAGGTCGCAGAACCTGGCCGTATAAGCCACTATGTCTATTCCCTTCATTTTGAGGTTCTAGAGTTCCTCTTCAAGCTTCTATACCTCTCCTTTAGGGCAGTACTCCTTTCTCAGTAGGTCCTTCAGTGTATCCCAGCCCATGGCATTGGCTGTTACTAAGGAGAGTGAATTGACATGGCCATTCCACCATGTCAGGGCCCTTTCAGTGATGGTGGCAGCAGCGAACTTGATTTTGCTCTCTTCGGGGCATGAGCACATTTCGAAAATAGCTTCAGCTCTTTCGATCCATTGAGACAGAGCAAGGATCCGTTCGGTCCCATTGAAAAATGTGGGTTTACAGTTCATGAAATCTTTATAAGTACACCCCTTTGTACGTGAGGGAATTTCACCATGTTTGGAGTTGGTGCCCATTCCAGCTCCACTGGCATCGCCAGAATTCATTTGGGCCATGGCTGCCGTCACAGCTGCGGTTACGGCCGTTTGAAACAACACTGGATCGAACTGCGGAGGAGGAGGTGGTGGAGGTGGGGTTTGAGTTGCGGGTCTGCCTCTATTCGGGCGCTTGCGAGGAGGCATCTTTTACTGAATGTTCATAGAGATGTTGACAATAGTAAGAGTCTATTGTAAGTATGATAAGAGGGTTTTATGGACTAAATCAACATAGACCAATAATCAGAGAGAGGGTCATAGCAATAGAGTAGTTAACTGGCAATTTACTGGTATTAATGATGTAATACAAGTTTGGGAAAAGTGACCTAACAGTAGGTCTTACATCAAACCAAAAGGAAAATGCTGGCAGTCTAGAGGCCTAGTTAGAGTACTTTTAAAGTTAGGAATGTTTACAGACAAGTGCTCTACTGAGAATAGAAAACAAAAGGCTAGTCCTTAAACAAAAGAGGGATGAGTCGACATCTTCTATCGGCGACGGGTACCCCTTGGGTGAATCCTCAAGTCGGTCAGTTGGCGTACAACTTCCAAAAGATGTCGTTCATGAGCCCTCTGACATGCTCGGAGTTTGCTAACTTCGGCTCGGGATGCAGCTAGCTGTTTATGTAGAGCCTCGTTGGACCTCCTTGTCCTATCAATAGCTTTTTCAAGTTGGCGGATGCGAACAGTGTTGAGATTTGAGTTGGAATCCTCTTCTACAACTCGGCCAATGGCTGCTTGACCTGGCTCGATGTTCCTGGCAATCCTTCGGACCATGATGGGCAGAACTCGGTCCGCTGATCCTCCCTCGCTTATGTTGTAGACGCTTTGGTCTCCATTGTAAGGTAAAGGCTGACCCTGCTCCTCGCTCCATTGGTTCAAGGTTATTGCCCACATAGGAGTAGGTCCTTGAAATGCCGGACGGGGGTTGGGGTTTGGAGCTACAGGGGGTAGGTTGTTAACTTCTGGCTCGGAGCTGGAGCTATTCGAAAAGCCTTCAATATGATGATCATCCAAAGGGATCGGGTGATCATCTTCTGGCTCCTCATCGAGCCATCCTCCATTGCCATGGTTTGGATAATACGGATCGCCGGGATGGTGGAAGCCAGCCATGCCATCTATGCGAGAAAGGGGGAAAGAAAGGTTAATAGACGTACTCATCTAGGATACTTATAAGATGGATCTTTATTGGTCGACCCAATACTTGCGTAGTGCATACATATTACATGTCACCGAAGCAAGATAGTCCTTCGAATAAGCAACCCTAACTTCATATCCCCAATCAAACAAGAACAGGAAATGAAGCAAAGGTCACATATTCTGAGTCTATAGCGCCCTAGTCACATGTAACCGTGGTGTATCTACTTAGCAACCCTTGTCCTACCAGTAACGACCCTTTAGTTATCACATACGTAGTTAGTAGAATGCAGAATACTCCTACAATATTCTTGTTCTAACGTTCTTGTGGTAGTGTTGGTATGTTTTTAGACTTCTTGCAACACCACAATCACTCTTAGGCACATGCTAGTCACTCCTGGAAAAATGCAATTGATCAGGCTACATCCACCTAGATATGACCATATGCCTCTAAGCTTAATTATGTTGTTCAACAATCTTAATACTTTTGTTCTGTTCTAGTATGATACTGACCCTTTTTTTAGTGGTGAGTGTATATATATATATATATATATATATATACATAATTAAATATTTTAGTATTTATAAGTATATATTCTTGGTCAAAGTGTTTTAGTCCCGAAGTGTTTATAGTTCGTATATCTTTTTATAGATTGATATACTTGATTCACTATAAACAATGCTCTGATACCAATCTGTCACACCCCAAAACCGATAACGGCGGAATACGTTCTGGGGTGGAGGACGTCATGTACAGTATCATAACAATTGCATAATAGTAAAAACAAGCGACAACAACTATTTCATTTATATAGTAATTTTAATTACAAACGTGTTCTGTAAAGTTTAATAGACACCAAAAGTATAACAAAAATAATAGATGGGTCTTGTATGTGCTCCATCTTCTCCATAAGCTGGACCTGTACCTGTCTATCTTTGACCTGAGGATACAAGTTATTTTGAAAATGAGTATCAGCATAAAGCTGTTGAGTTCATAAGAATTTAGTGTCGTTGTTGTATAATAGTGTTTACAAACTTATAGTATAAAAGCTGAAATTTATGTTTATGAGTAGTAGAAATCCCTAGGAAATCGTATACTTTCCAGAAAAGTACATTGTAAGTTAAATCCTTTGAGTTGTGTGTAAGTATTATCATTGAAAACCTTCAGTTGTGAAAGTAAGATAATAAATCTCATGTGAGTAACATAAATGAAGAAAAGTTATGCCTATTGATAGTGGTAGTGGTGCAAACTTCCATTAGTAATAGATACTTACTTACTTCGGGATGTTAGCTTAGACTTAAGACTTAGTGTATTAATTTGGATAAAAGTGTAACCCCTCATGTAACCAGACTGAATGATAATAGAGAACCCGATGACCTTCCCAGTCATGCGTAGTGTAGTGATGTAGTGCCACCCCTGGGCCTAGTCGGCTCAGACTGTAGTTAACAGTCGGGATGTAATAGTGTCCGCCCCGTATAGATCTGTACATGTAGTGTTGCCTTCCTACCGGAAAGCCCTGGTCACATGGTGTAAGCGCGGTAGAGTGTCTTATAGAGGGATAGTTTGTTATACTCTGGATTAGTGTATACTCTTGTATTATAGTATAGTAGTATTTTTTTACATTTTATAAAGTGTTCTCTTATATGTGTATTAACTTGTAGTAATACAGTTATAGTGAGTGTAGTAGTAGTAGAGGTAACGGGCAGTAGACTTAACTATACCTATTATAGTTAACTAGAGTGTACCTGCCATTGAATAGCAAAGGTATCGTATGAGATGAAGACTTTCATATCTAACACAAATATATATGATATATAACTAAGAAATCAACGACAGTCGGACGGATAACAGATACCCTAAGACCACATCAAACAAGAACAGGAAATAAGGCGAGCTATCGGTCCTAAGTCCTTCAAGTCTTACTTATAATCTTAACAACAATATAATCTTAAAAATGCAGTTGATAAACAACTGAAACAATTTTATTGGTAAACAGCTTAAAGTGTACAAAATCCCTTTTTGATGATAATTTGTGAATCACATAAGATTTGATAATAACGCTTGTAGAATTATACTTCTATCCCCCTCCCCCCTAAAACATGTAAAAACATTTAAAAATGTTCATTAAGGGGTATGAACTCACTGTTTATTGTAGGGTTCAAGTATGCGATTCGTATGAGTGTCGAGTGTCAACGGATGCTTTGAACGCACGTAGCCCCTATTAATTATATGATGACACATATATAAGTTAGAGCTAAGGTGTTTTCATGACTAAAGATGATGGGAAATCCATCCTAAGGGCTTCGAATCACTAAGACTAAGTGTCCCATGTTCTATACCCAATGATCTATGCAAGTTTAAGGCCAAATATGAGTATTAGGGTGTGTGTATGGTCATAAAGGTGAGTGTGCGGCTGGGGTATGCGGCCAGACTTGTGAGTGCGGCCATACAGGGTGTGTGTGCGGCCGTACACTGGGGTGTGCGGCCGTAAACTCCTTGCGTGAGTCCCTTGTGTCGATTATGTGGCCTTACTCTCACTTTGGAGGGTATTATGAGTGTGTGTGGCTACCTGATGAAGGTGTGTGGCCGCACTCCTTCATAGGATGAAGAACATTATGAGTTTGAGGCTTGGATTCAAGTGTTTTACCTCTATGACAAGCTAAATGATGGTGTTCTTCACGATTTGGGAGCCTTCTAGCTGTTTTTGGGTGGTTTTCTAAAGAGAGAAAGTATAGAGAGAGAAAGGATGCAGCCAAAAGTGAATGGAAAGGGGTCCTCCACTTTATATAGGGATTTAGTGTGAGGCTGGAGGGGTTTGCTGCTGGGTGTGCGGCTGGCTTGGCCGCACACACTAGTGTGCGGCCGCACACACCTCTCTTGGTGTGTTTGGCTGGATTTGGTGATGCAACACCCTTCCTAATCCTTCCTAAGGTCCATATCTACGATATATTAAGCCTAAAACACTAGCACGGACTCAACATACTATTAAAAGATGCTAAATTCAAGTGAATTATAGATATATGGATCGATTGCTCAGTGTAAAAGTGTCAGGTTGTCACAACAGTGTTATGTGATATGTGTTTCAGGTACCAGCGAGGATCGCGGGAAGGCGCCGACATGATTTGTACACACTGACCGAGGATTGTATTTTGTGATCTTGGGATATGTTTTATTATAATGACATTTGATGAACATGAGATTTGAGAATATTATATGAGTTTTATGTTGTTTGAAAAATAAAAAAATTGTTTTAAATTTTTACATCGTTACATTTATTTTTTAAGAAAAAACCCTTCTGACCACTTCCTTTTGCACCGCACAGCATACGTGCAACACTTGACCTTTTGCAGCTGTTCATTTTTTAGCACACTTCTGACTTAAAAATTGTTACGCGTGTGATGTGTGGTGCAACACTATACTCTCATCTTCAAACCACTTCCCACCCTACTTTAATTTATATTATTCAACATAGATTTTTTTTTTAATTTTAACAACATGTTTATTATTTTAATAATATTATGAAATATATTATAAACAATTTGAGTAAAATTTACATAATTTCTAAACCAATTGTTAAATTTCATATAAATATTTGTTTAGTGCTACATTATCTATAACCAAATATTAATAAATTATAAAGTTAATCGCTAAAATTAACAAACTTATTCAATCTAAACGGAAAAATAATCATCGTCTTTGAAAATTTAACAAAATGAACATGTTGCTCTCTAAATTAACTAATTTATTTATTGTTATTTAGCAATTATATGTTTAATTATTTTATATAAACGTCTTTAAAAATCATATCATGACAATGATCTTTATATTTGATTTGCATATGATTAAACTAAATAAAATTTTGATTTAGAATCATTGTTAACTATTATATGATTAATTTTAGTTTTTTACATCAACCTACAAACATTAGAAATAACATATTTCTTATTATAGGTTGCAACAGTTCAGTCCACCTCTTGTGTTGCATAAGATTACAGAAGTGGTCCGTAGACTTCATGCGGTTTAACTTAAAAAAACAAATAGTACAATACAATTAAATTATGATCTCACATGCAATAAATCATTAAAAGAATAAAGTCTCAATCTATGAGTTAATTAACAATTTAAAATTCAACAATTAAAATAATCAAGTAAAACTTATATCTACTTTTGTAAAACCAACAAATTTACATCAGATTCGCGTCTAATACGTAAGAGTGAAAAAAACAGGAAACCGAAAAATACAATATGTGAATAGTGACCAATGTGTCGCGTAGGAAAACCTGCACACACACACACACATATATATATATATATATATATATACATATATATATGCTTGTATATAACTCTAAGTGGGTTTATGTTCGTCTCCTTGAGAACTTCGAATCGATATATTATATGTCAAAAATGGAGTATATGTGAATGAGATATCGATACTAAATGCGAGTATTTGAGAAAAAAGTTAGCAAAAGAGATGAATGTGGGAAGGAGTCCCACATTGGTAGAAAGACCAAAATCAACTAGTTTATAAGCTTGAATGCATGAAAAGCTTACAAGTTTATGTTAATGGTTTTACTTCAAGTCCTACCCGCACGCAGGGGGTGCAAATATTGGACCAAAGTCACCGAACTTATGCGTAGATCAAAATCACCGAACTTGTGCATGGGCACGACCTGCGGACACGAATGCAGCTTCGAAAACTCAAGCTCGTGTAACCGTTGTTTTTTGATAAACTTGACAGTTTTGGTCCCTAATTTGAATTTTGTAACTGATGCATTTATGTATTTCATGGCATATATTGGCATTAAATGTCTCAATCAATTCCTTAATGACGATTGATTTGTTGTTGTTATTTGTTTAAATATAAAAGGAGACCTCCAGTTTCTCATTCAATATACGAATGAAAATAATCTTCTTCCTCCTCTCTGTACACCTGCTTCAGGCGATTCTCTCAAGAAAGTGGATATATCCAGCAGTACACACCTATTAAGGTTGTTGTACCCTGGGAACCGATGAAGAATTTGTTTAAGGGAATCGAGTCCAACTCGAGCCTCGGCCACTATGTTTATTTCTAACCTTTTCTTACAGGAATATTCAAAGAAGAAAATGAATTCCTAAATTAGCAATCTTAAATATATTTTTTGTTGTTCTTTATTTTTCGTTTTTAGTTGTTTTTATTCTAAATGGATTGTGTGTCAATTTTTCCTGAAATCAATTTAACTGTTGTGACAACCCAAAATTTCTATCTTGTAAAGCCAATCAATTCAATCACAAGTCATACTTGTATCTGTTACCTTTTAGCCTTACTAAGGGTTATTGTAGGAGTTTTTAGGCCTTGTACACTTAGGACTTAATGCTTCAAACTGTGAGTAAGGAATCTATGATTTTTTAATTGTGCCAAGATCATCCATCAAGGGATGTTTACGGCCCAAGGTAGGTTTACAGCCGTAAACCCAAGCTTGGCCATAAACCCCTTCCTACTTGTATAGATTTCCATCATTATTCTTCACTTCTCACATTTTCAAGTCAAGAAATCTCAGTTCTCTCTCAAGTATCATCAAGGATATCCTCCTTGATCTTCAAAAGTGTAAGTGATTCTTCCATTCTTTCTTGATATCCTTCTTATTCAAGTGAAACCCTATGATTTCATCCATGAATTCATCTCTTTTGGGTTTAGATCTTCAAATCACCAAGACACCAAGAACACACATTTGTTCTTGGGGCCGTAAACACCTTCAAGACTTCCATTTCGTAAGTATCTCTTCCATACACTTGTTATCAATTAGAAGCTCTTGAATCCCCTTGAAACAAACACCTTTTAAGCATGATCTTCAAGAGTTCACGGTCGTGAACCCTTCATGTGGCCCTGAACCCTTCAAGTGATCTTGATAGGGCCGTAAACCCTTCATAGATAATATGGTGACCATGAACCCTTCAACCCATGGCCGTAAAACCCTTCATAGGATCAAGCTTAGGGCCATAAACACTTCATGTGTGGCTGTAAACAGATCCTTGTGTGGCCATGAACACCCTTTCATACAATCACATGTGATTGTAACACTTCATTTTAAGTGTTTCCTAGTCCCTAAGGTTGTTCCCTTACACGATTAGTTGTTATATTGTAACATCCCAAAAATACAGTCTAAAAATTTTGTTTTAATTTAATAATAAAACCATAGTCATCGAAATTCATATAAAAATCATAAAAAGTGTATCTCAAAATACCATAAGAACTGTCAAAAATATTAGAGTATAAACATCCCAGGCTGAACAGATGGTGTGTGCACTGCAATCATCCCGAGCTCCTCTTTTGAAAGCAGAACTACCTGAAACCAAAAATAAATATCGTAAACACGAAGCTTAGTGAGTCTCCCAAAACTACCACATACCATACACTTAGTCACACTAATGAGAGATATGGGCCCCGCCCACACTCAAGGAGATACGGGCCCCGCCCACACTCCGCTGAATAGGAGATACGGTTGCCCACACTCCGCTGACTAAGAGATATGGGGCCCGCCCATACTCTGCTGATTAATAGATACGAGCCCCACCCAAACTCCGCTCACTAGGAGATATGGGCCCCGCCCACACTCCACTGACTAGGAGATACGGTGCCCGCCCACACTCCACTGAATAGGAGATACGGGCCCCGCCCACAATATCACACCCCAAAACCAAGAACGGCGGAAACGTTCTGGGGTGGAGAACGTCATGTACAGTATCATAACAATATAAAGTAGTAAATAAGCAACACCATCATCCTTTTCATTAATAGTATAATTTCATACGAGTGTGTTCTTTAATAGTATTAAGACACCAAAAATGAATAATCAAAATAAAAGACGAGTCTTGAAGATGCTCTGTCTTCTCAAAACCAGATCATCGGTACCTGTTTACTGGTGACCTGAGAATACAAGTTATTTTGAAAGCATAGATCAACATTTAATCTGGTGAGTTCATAAGTATTTAGTGTCTATGTCTGTATAAGTTTGATGAAAATGTTTGTAATTGATCAATGTAAATGTTTGTTTATGTTTGAAAACTCCTAGAAAATCCTATATTTTCTACTAGTATAAAAAGTAGTCTTCTACCAAGACGCGACTGTATTGTATGTTTGTTCTTTTGTAAAAGTGAATGCTTTTCCCAAGTATGACTATCATTACCAAAATATAGTTTTATATTACCCTTTATGTTAGAAGATCACAAATTGAATATAATGGAAAAATGTATATGTGTACTGCAATATTTTTTGTATTAATCACTGAAGTAATAACTACCTTAAAACCAATGGTTTAATTAAGGCAAAATGTGATATGATTTTTATCATACTAGTCTGACTATAACACGACGATGAAAGACGTCGGAAGAAATGACATTTGGCACCCGTAGACTTGCAAATCCCAATGTAGCGAACAACAATGGTGTAGTATAGTCAATCCAGTATAGATCTATACGCAAACTCATGCTCTCCCTCCAGGAGATTCTGGTTACAAAACGTGACATAATGAAATGGTCGATGTGTCATGAAGTAGTATCTCACATTATGTTAGCTCTGAATCTTGTTATACTATACTTGTTATAGTAATAGTATTCTATGTATAGTATTCTATGTATAGTATCCTTTGTATAGTATTCTATGTTATAGTATTCTATGTTATAGTATTCTCTGTCTAGTATTCTCTGTTATAGTATTCTCTGTTATAGTACTTGTATATGATACTATTCTCCTAGACTATACCTATTATAGTTTACTAGTAAGTTATGTATACGAATAGATGAATGTATACCTTTGCTAACCAAAGGTACTGTACTGATTAAATAGAACTTTTATGTCTACATATGTATACAAAATATATATCTAATATTTAGACGGCCTTCGGACAACTGGACGATACCCTAAGTCCACATCCAAACAAGGAAAAGGAAATAAAGCGAGCTAGCAGTCCTAAGTCCTTTAAACGTTATGTATATAACTATACATATATAGACATGCTTTAGACAGTATATGTCACACACCAAAACCGAGAATGGCGGAAACGTTCTGGGGCGGAGGACGTCATGTAATGTATCACAACAATGTAAAGTAGTAAACAAGCAACAACATCATCCATTGCATTAACAGTATAATTTTAATTACAAGTGTGTTCTTTCACAATATAAGACAACATAATGAATAATCAAAATAAAAGACGAGTTTGAACTACTCCGTCTTCACAAAACCTGGTCGTCGAACCTGTCTATTTGTGACCTGAGAATACAAGTAATTTTGGAAGCGAGTATCAACCAAAAAGCTGGTGAATTCATAATTATTAATGTGTCTTTGATTTGTAAAACTTGTAATGAAAGACTTGACATTTTTCTGAATGAAAGTTCGTATAAGTGTGGAAATATTTGTAAGTAAGTGAAAGCGTTTGATAAACCCTAGAAATCCCTATGATTCCTATTAGTATAGATGAAATCTTCTACCAAGACCTAACTGTTTTGAAAGTAGTCTTCTACCAAGACCTAACTGTTTTGAAAGTAGCCTTCTACTAAGACCCGATTGTTTTGAAAGTAGTCTTCTACCAAGACCCGACTGTTTTGAAAGTAGTCTGCTACCAAGACCCGATTGTTTTTAAAGTAGTCTTCTACCAAGACCCGACTGTACGACTATTATTATTAATATAAGAAATTGTATCCTTTGGAACTAGGATACATAAATATAATTCACCTCGTCGGTTATGTGAATGACTCACAAGATAAAGGTAATAATAATATAAATAACTTAAGTATTATCCTTTTGTACTAGGATAACTAACAGTGTTAACTTAAGACATCCATAGATATGCCTTTACCTCTGTAGCTAACAGCTGGGTGTAGGAATAGTTAGTCCCTTAAAGTATAGCTATAATGGTATCAACCGAAGACATCCATAGATGTGCATTTACCTCTGTAGCTAACAGCGGTGATAGGAATGGTTAGTCCCACAAAGTATCCTTTGGTACTTGGATATTAAGTCCAATCTATCTCGTCGATTATGTGATTGCATCACAAAATAAAGATAAGAAGGAGAATTATATAACAGAATCTATTCCTATAATATGTAATAGTAACTCGTCATATATTATCTATGTAAAAGTATCCATGTAAGAGTATCTATGTAAATGTACTCATGTAAGCGTATCTATGTGAACGTACTCATGTAAGCGTATCTATGTAAACGTACTCATGTAAACATATCTTTGTGAACGTACTCATGTAAGCGTATCTATGTAAACGTACTCATGTAAGCGTATCTATGTAAACGTACTCATGTAAGTGTATCTACGTAAACGTACTCATGTAACATGTAATGTACTAGTATAGACTCATGAATGAACTGAATCTTGTGTGATTCCTTGTACTTGGAATGGTAAGTGGTATCTCCTAACTATACCTATAATAGTTACTAACCATGCACGTGTATAACCTGAAGTATGCCTTTGCTACCCAAAGGTACTGAACTAACTGAGGAAAACTTTTATGTCTCTGTATGTATACATGATATATAACTGATAGTTAAATGATCTTCGGACGGATACCCGATACCCTACGAGACCACATCCCAACGGGGAAAAGGAAATAAAGTGGGTTAGCCTTCCTAAGTCCTTTAAACATTATTTATATAACTATACATATACAGACATGTAATTGACAATATAAAAGCATATAAGGAGTTTTATAAAATCTTTGAAAAAGATTAATACCTAAGAAAAGAAAGACTTGATGTCAGTTTATAAAACGGTTTAAAAGTATTTGTTTGACAACACAGTTTAAGTATAAAGGAACCTTTGTTTGAAACACAAATGTAACAAGGTTTTTGAAATGAACATACAGTGTTTAATAAAGTGTTTTAAACACCTAAAAATGTTTAAGATAAACATTTGAACAAATCTGTTTAGTAAAACTGTTAACGTAAAGTAAAGCCATTTGCATGTTAATTATTAATCGCATGTGATTGATATAATAACTAAACATGATTCAACTTGTATTCCCCCCCCATAAATCATTTATAAACATTTAAAAACATTTAAAAGGTTAATTCAAGGGGTATGAACTTACCTGCAGTGAGCGGATCGGAAGGAAGTGTCGGACAAGTGCTTGGTGTCAAGTGAAGACTTAGACACACACAATGATCCTAATTACATATGAAAACATATGTATATAAACAATTAGTGATTATAACACTAATTAAACATGTATAAACATCCTATTGCGAGGAAAACACTTTGGTCAAGTGCTAGGAGGCTATCGGGTTGCAACAAAGGAGTGCGAAGCCTCATACGGGAGTTTATGGTGCAATGACCATCTTTATTGGAGTTTACGGCCCATGGGAGTTTACTCCTGGCCGTAAACTCTCAATTGGTCACCAAAAGGGGCTTAAAACTCTAATGACTTAAGTGGTTAAGTGCTCCAAAGCTTTAAACAAGTTTTTGGGTGGGTTTGAGGTCCTAAAATGAACTTGTTTGGTGTTCACGGCCCTGGGACCACTCCCCCATGAGTTTACGGCCGTAAACTCATGGTAAGGTGTACCATTTCATGAAATGAAGTCCTTAACTCAAAGGCGGTAAGGTTCTATGCTAAAATACAAGGCTCACTAAAGTGTTAGGGTGTCATTTACACCCTTAAAAGGGGTTTACGGCCCAAGAACATGCCTTGGCCGTAAACTCCTTGAACCCCTTGATTTCTTATGTTTTCTAAGCTCTAAATATGATAAACTTAGTGTACAACAAGTTGGATCAAGAGTACTTACGATCTACGAGCTCGAATGGACGGTTTTGGCGAAGAACACTAGTGTGTGTTCTTGGTGTTCTTGGTGAAACATGAAAATCTACAAAATGGGATGATTTCACAGATGAAATCATGTAAGATTACTAGTTCATGCAAGATATCAACTAGTTAGGACAATAAGCTTACGAGTTTTGAATATCGGGGACGAAGATCGGGATGATACTTGAGAGGATTTGGGCCAAATGGAAGGAAGAAATGAACAAATGGCCATCTTTTCATCATATAGGCAAGAGTTTACGGCCCACATGGAGTTTACGGTCGTAAACTCCCATGTGTTGGCCGTGAACTCCTTGCATGAGTGCTTAGGGTCGTTTCTTTGAGCTAAAACTTCAGTCGATTAACCCCGACACTTATTCCTTAAGTGTACAAGGCTCATAATGCTCAAATAAACTTCTAATTGTGCTAAAAGATAACATCAATGAGTTTGGCTTTCAATGTAGTGTTAGACTGAACTAGATGGAAAATTTCGGGTTGTCATAGTATATATATAAGTTAAAAAAGAGGTTTTGTAATACATTAAAAGAGTTTTAAACAATAAATAATTAATGACTTGATGTCAGTCTACTTGTATCCCCCCCATAAATGAATTTATAATCATTTAAATGATAAGTTAAGGGGTATGAATTCACCTGAAGTGAGTGATGCGAATGTAAAATCGGTAAAGAATGCTAAGTGTCAAGTGAAGACTTGAGCGCACACGAATCCTATTTAACATATAATGACACATATATGCTTACAATTAGTGTTTATAACAACTAATTATTTAACGGAACAACCTTAGGGACTAGCAAAACACTTGTACTGAAGTGTTAAACCACATAGGGTTGCATATAAGGGGTGTAGGGCCTTTCTTTGGAGTTTATGGCCCATATGGTAATAACCACATGAGTTTACGGCCCACGGGTAATTTCCCCATGAGTTTACAGTCGTAAACTCATGGTATTAAGTACCAAGTTGTGATATAAGGTCTTGCAAGTCATATTGAAGTGTTCTATGATCAAGTCTAAGCCTTAGGACGGAATGGTGGCACCATTGCACCACTAACTAGGGTTTATGGCCTAAGGACCATGTCTCCATGATTTTATGGCCGTAAACTCATGGTATTTTGTACCAATTCATAGTTTAAGGTCCTTAGCTCATGTTGGAAGTGTTCTAGACTTGGTCCCAAGTCTTTGGAAGGGATTAGAGCTGATTTGCACCCTTAATTAGGGTTTACGACCCAAGGAGGTTTCGTTGGCCATAAACTCCCTTTTGATCTTGTTTTATTAATGTTTTCTAGGTGTAAACTAGTTGATTCAAGTGTATAACAAGCTAAGACAAGAGTACTTACAATATAGAAGCTTGAAAGGGTGTTTAAGGCTCAAGAACACTAGTGTATGTTCTTGGTGGAATGAAGAACACTTGAAGATCTATCAAATTAAGAGATTTCATGGATGAAATCACATACAAACACTAGATATTGAAGTATATCAACTAATCAAGGAAGGAAACACTTACCAAGTTGAAGATCTAGTGAAGAACTCGGATGATACTTGAGAGAGAATGAGTTCTAGGCTTGAAAATGGTAAAATGACATAAAATGACTAAGTGTCATATTTATATCCTAGAGTTTACGGCCGTAAACTCCACTTTGTGGCCGTAAACTCTAAACTCTTGGAGTTTTGAGACTTAAGTGTTGTACAATTAACTCTAGAGCATACTTCCTATAATTACCTCTGATGTATTTATGATTAAAACACCCAGACTGACTCCAAAACTGCTAAAATTTAGCAAAAGAAAGTTCGAATTTGATTGAATGTAGGGTTTGTTATGAGATAGAAATTTCGAGTTGTCACACACACTCCGCTGACTAGGAAATACGGGCCCCACCCACGCTCCGCTGACTAGGAGATACGGGCCCCACCCACACTCCGCTTACTAAGAGATACGGGCCCCGCCCACACTCCGCTGACTAGGAGATATGGGCCCCGCCCACACTCAGTTAGTCATAAAAATACATACAAGTACTATAAAAACAACAAGTATCACTAAGCGTATAAATATGTACCATATCAGCTATCTGTGAGATACGGGCCCCACCCACACTCAGCTACTATGAGATACGGGCCCTGCCCACACTCTATGAGATACGGGCCTAGCCCACGCTCACATTCCTAACAACACATACAAGTATCACACATATAACAAGTATAGCAATCCAATAATATGAATAATATCTATACTCGGATAATAATGAGATACGGGCCCCGCCCACAGTCAACTACTAATGTCTCATATATACGGGCCGAACTTGGTGCCTTAGACTCGTTCCTTCTGGAAGAGGACTCACCTCGCACTGCTAAAGTTGCATGAATAAATCCTGGGCTGTTGGCCGACAGATCATCAACCTGTCAACAGCCAAATAAACCCAATTAATAATTGGATCCCAAATACATATCCATAAATCCTTGCTTGGGGTAAAATACTACTTTACCCCAAACTTAGCTTGATTCAAGCCCAAGGCCCAACCCAAAGGCCTAATAGTCTAATAATCAACTAAAGCCCAACTATGGCCCAATTTTCTAAATTGGCCCAAACTCCTCACATGATCTTTCCTTAAGGCCCAACCATCTATTTTGCTCCAAACACTTGGCAATCCAATCGTCTAATACCTCATAATCTTCAAGGCCCAAATATAGCCCATCTAAGGCCCAATTTTCTAAATTAGGCCCAAGCCTGTCTAATGGGCCTTACCCTATAGCCCAGTCCAATACTCTAGTCCTTATACTTGTTCTTGGATGGTCCATCAATAGCCCAAAACATCTAGGCCCAACTCCAACCCAACAAAATTAGGGTTGTCACATGAAATGATGATTAGGGTTAAGTGTTCTCACTTAACCCATTAATGACATAACCTATTAAATCCATTATTCCACTAACCCATCATATAATGGAGCCGGTACGAGTCATAACTTCAATCCACAGGTCCAAGCGCGGCTCCCAATAGGCCCGAACCAACAACTCACAATTAGGGTTTTCTAAACCATAATTAGGGGTTTCAAGCCCAATCACTAACTAACCAAGTCCAACATTAAGCTTTTAGGTTCATTAGGGTTCTACTAGGCTGGGCACCACCCACTGCCACCTTATCCAGTGGTGGTCGGCGGCAGCAGCCACCATTTCCACTGGTGGTGACGATGATTCCTACCTAAAATACATATTCAAATTCATATCCACAAAAAACACACTCCCACACACATTAACACAAACACGGTCACCTTTTATGGTGACTGGTGGCGGCAGCCACCACCTTGAGGTGGTGGTGGTGGGTTTTCCGGCCATATATCACGCCCACGACTTCAAGACCACCAAAACCAGCTTATATATTGGAACCCATAAACATCTGACCACCTTTTAGGTGGCTGACGCCGCCGGGAATGATGAGATCATTGGCCAAGGGCCACCGGTGGCAGTTACATCATCGATAAGGTGAGAGGAAGGAAAAAGTGGCAGGTGGCGATACTTACCGAGAACCCTCAATTCACACATGACCCTCTCAGTGGCGAAAACGGAGACTACACTAATCTCTGTGGCTCTCTGAGCTGTCCACGACGTCTCCGACCGACAACAACATCGTGATGGTGTTCCAGTGGCGAGGTGGCTTCGTCTGATCGGAAAACGAACGAGGAAGAGATGACGGTTGTGAGGCTCTTGTGAGGTAGCGGCGGCTGCAATAGAATAGTAGATTTAGGGTTTCATGACTCCCACACATCGGGAGCGAATAGCCACCGGGTTCAAGTCCCGTGTCCCTTCAAACTTTAAATCAGTTGTGCAATATTAGTCCCTCCCCACCACATTGTTTACAATTTAACTCCAAAACTTACACTTTAGCCCAATCCTCCATAAAGTCTTTCATAATAAGTCCATAATTTACCAAATCCATCCTAACTTTTGAAATCCTTTTCAAAATATACCGTTAATTTATTGAACATCCCTCAACCTCCATAACGTTACAAATTAATCCAGAAGTTACATTTTAACCCCCAAAAACATTGCCTTGCTAAATTATTCCACATTTAGGGCCATTTATTCATTTAATAACTTTATCTATTTATTTATTAAATAAACAGGATGTTACATATATACACTAATTATATACATATATGTGTCAATATATGCTTAATAGGATCCTTTTGTGCTCGAGACTTCACTTGGCATACTTAGCATTCTATATTGATCTTACATTCGAATCACTCACTAAAGGTGAGTTCATACCCCTAAACTTATCTTTTAAATCATTTTAAATGCTTTTATAGGGGGGATACAAGTAGAAAACAATATGGTTATAGTATCAATCACATGTGATTTATAACTATCAAACAAAAGGATTTCTTCAACTTCAAAACTATGTTATCAAACAAACTGTTTCAAATCATTTTATAAACTGACATCAAGTCATCAATAACCATTCAAATGGTTAAATCTCCTTTATATGATAAACTGTTTATCATTTTACAAAACTTTTATAAAATTATATATTGTCAAAATCATGTCTATATGGATATAGTTATATAAACAAGGTTTAAAGGGATTAGGGCCGGTAACTCGCTTTATTTCATGTTCCTTGTTTGGTTGTGGACTTAGGGTATCAGTTGTTTGTCCGAGTGTCGTTTAAATCTTAGTTATATATTATGTGTATGTATGTAGATATAGATGTTCTTCCAATCAGTTCAATACCTTTGGGTAGCAAGGGTGTACAAACATGATCAGTTATTCAACTACATAGATTACTAGTAAACTATAATAGGTATAGTTTAGCGAATTACTACTTACTATTTCTAGAACTATGAAAAATACAAGAGTCAGTTCATACATGAGCCAGTTCAAACATACAATAACAAGAACGAAAAGGAACATACAATTACAAGAACAGAAAGGAACATACAATTACAAGAACATAAATGAACATACAATTACAAGAATAGAAAGGAACGTACATCCTTTTACAAGAACAAGATAACATTAATGTGAAACCACTACTTCACGGCATAAAAATATATTTATTAGGTCGCGTTTTGTAACCAGAGTCTCCTAGGGTTAGAGCGGGTATTATGTGTATAGATCTATATGGGACTGACAATCCTGCATCCCGACTATTCGCTACAGTTTGGCCGGTAGGCCAAGGGGTGACAAATGTCACATCAGTTTCAACGCCAGCAGGTCGTCGTATTAAACACTCGTCAATCAGTATGGTTATAACCACATCACATGTTAACCTTAATTAAACAAATTGGTTTTAAGGTAGTTAGTGCTTCAGTAGTTACTTATTACAACATTATTGTACACTGTTATTTTCCCATTACATTCATATAGTGATCTTATCACATAAAAGGTAATGTAAACTATTTTCTGGTAATGATAGTCATATACTTGGGAAAAAACTCACTTTTACAAAATAACAACCATACAGAATAGTCAGGTCTTGGTAAAAGACTACTCTTCATTTTTAGTAGAAAATATAGGATTTTCTAGGAAGTATACAGACTTTACGTCAAACATTTACAAACCTTACATCCAACACTTACAAACATTTTCTTCAAACTTATATAAACATTTGACACTAAAATACTTATGAACTCACCATATTTAATGTTGATCTACCCTTTAAAAAGAACATGTATTCTCATGTCACCAGTAGACAAGTACACTGGACTAGGTTTTGAGAGGACGGAGTGTGTTTAAGACTAATCTTTTATTTTGATATATATATTTTTGGTGTCTTACAAATACATTTAGAACACACTTGTAATAACTATATTACTAATTCAATGGATGATGTTGTTGCTTGTTTTACTATTGTGCATTTTTAATACTGACAATGGCATCCTTTGCCCCCGAATATTTCCGCCGTTCCGATTTGGGGGTGTAACCACTGTCATTGCGATTCTTTTAGAATGAATGGAATTCCTGTTGCTACTGCAACTCCTACTGCTGTTGGTACACCTACTGGAACTTCTACTTAACCACCTTGAACTTGGATCGTTTCCTAATAGAATCTGTTCCTGTAATTGTTGAGGGACATGCTGATGTTCATTTTGTGAATGCAGTGGATGGTTGGAAGCATTATGAATTTTTGTGTCGCAACTATGTATTGAAAGGGCTAACTGATGCACATTATAATGTCTACTGTAAAGTTGCAACTGCTAAGGAACTATGGGAGTCTATGGAAAGGAAGTATAAGATAGAAGATGACGGTACCAAGAAGCATGTTGTTGCTATGTTCTTGAAATACAAAATGGTTGACTCAAAATCTGTTCTGAGTCGAGTCCAAGCCCTTCAGGTTATTATAAATGCTCACAATACAGAAAGGATGGACCTTAATGAGTCTTTTGAAGTTGCATCAATTGTTGAAAAGCTTCCTCCCGGTTGGCTAGAATTCAAAAACTACCTTAAGCATAAGCCAAAGGAGAGGTCCGTGGAGGAACATGTGGTATGTTTTTGCATTGAAGAAGACAATCGAATGGTATTGAGGAAAGTCAGTGAAGTTGAATCATCTAAGGTTCATATGGTGGAAGCTAGTCAAACTTCCAAGAGCAAATTCAAGGGACCTCACAAAGGGAAAACAAAGGGCAAAAACATAGGCAGCAAGGCAGTAACTTTCATGAAGAAGTTCAATTGCTACAATTATGGCCAACCGGGTCACAAGGCTTCAGAGTGCCCGCAACCTAAGCAATAAAACTGTCAAGCAAACATGGTGAATGATAACATGAAGTTGGTGACCATGATAACTGATCTCACGGATATGGACTCTGAGGTGAATCTCGTGAACACAATTCTAATGGAGTAGTGGATTAAGACGGTGGATACTCGTCATGTGTGTCAGGATAAGAGTGTTTTCAACACCTACAAGGAAGTTTAAGAATGTGAATAGATCTACATAGTAGATGCAGCTATTGCAGATATCAAAGGTGTTGGTGATGTCGTTCTAAAAAGGAGTTCGGGGAAAGATGTGAAACTTAGGGATATTTTGTATGTTCCTAAACATTGTAAGAATCCGGTGTCGGGTGGTTTCTTGAATCAGTTTGGTTTTAAGTTTGTGTTTGAGACGGACAAGTTTGTTTTGTCCAAGAATGTTATGTTTGTGGGGAAAGGATATGCCTTGAATGGCATGTTCAAATTGAATGTAATGGTGAAAAACAAAATGAATAAAGAAAGTTCCAGTTCTGCTTATTTTCTTCAGTGTTCAAATGTTTGTCATGGTCGCTTATGACATGTAAATTACAATTCTATTCAACGATTAATTAAACTAGACTACATTCCAATAATTAGTATTGACTCAAATCACAAATGTCCCATATGTGTTGAAGCCAAAAAAACTAGAATATCTTTCCAAAAAATTAAAAGAAACACCAAACCTCTTGATTTAATTCACATTGATGTGTGTGATTTAAAGTCAATTCCTACTCAAGGTTTTTCAAGGAATCCAAACTACTACAAGGTATGTTTTCTAGCATACTTTTATGTTTAAAAGTTCCCCATGTACGCTAGATAGGATAATGAACCTTGGAAAATCAATTTTGCATGTATCTTAGACAAACATAGATCCAAGGTTTCTAGGGCTGCATGAACACCTTAGGAGTGTTAGAATGCTCAAAACCCTTCAGCGGTATTAGAGACTGGGCTAGTTTGTTTGATACTTGATGCAAAATAGCTAAAAAGTTGAAATTCTTGCTGTCTTTACAGGGGACTCGACGAGTCCACGGGGGGACTCGACGAGTCCAAGCGTATCTTCAACCAACTCGGCGAGTCAGTTCTTGCACTTGACGAGTTGGCCAGGCAGAGTGCAAATTTTCGATTTTTGCTGCTAGAAATGGACTAGAAACATTACCCTAAACTGTTTTGGTGTTATAAAACTTGTTTTAGATGGTGTAATGGTTTTACTAATCCATTTACAATGGCTAATATCAAATTTCCATGTTTATATGTGTTCATATGTTCTTGAAATTATGAATATTCATGTTCTTATGAGTTCTTGGAAGATCATAGGAATTATGTGTTACTGATTGGTAGTTAATTAATGATCATGATGTGTTTTAATGGAGTCCATAACTTGTCCTCAAGTTATGGATAGCTAAAAGTCACTTTGTAATAAATCCATTAAAAAGAACACATAAGTTACAAAAAATGAAGAGTCTTCATTTTTTAATAAACAACAACTCATAAGTTATGAATTGAAAAGTTTTGTAAAGTTACAAAACTTGCCCTAAAGTTTTGGAACATGAAAACTCATCTAGTAAACTTTAGTTCCAACCCCTAGAATTTTAAAAGTTAAAATTCAACCCTTATACTTTATAATATTATGAGTTTATATATATATATATATATATATATATATATATATATATATATATATATATATGTATGTATAAGATCAAGTCGTTTTACCGTTAGTAGGCCTAATTCACGAAGCCGGTCTATAAGGGGGGTATAAGGTTGTTTGCCTATAAAATGGAAACTTAATGGGTGTCCACTCTCACCCACCGCTTCCTTTATCGGTGGAGGGTCGTTAGCTGAACGAGTAGGACAATGACTTAAAAATTCTCATTAAAAGTATAATGATTATTATAAAGTAACTAAATGTTTTTATAAATTCCCAATCTTAGTTACTTTAGGAAAATGTGAATAGGGTGCTAACCCATGAAATTACACTTTGCACTTTAATTAAGGTTGTTAGTGGAGCTTGTGTGGTTAATCGGCACACTAACTTGGACTTACCAAGATAGGCAAAGGGTGAACTAAGGTTTTTCATAGGTCGGTGGAGCACGTGTGGCTAACCGACACATCGTTGAGTTAAAAACATTAAGGGTACCAAGTAATTTACAATGCTACTTCGCACCTTGTTTTGTGATCCTCGGCATCCCGGTCACAAAACATGAAGGGCACACTCGTGATTGAAACATGCCATTGAAAAGTTCAATGAATCTCAAAAGAATCCAGGAGTTTCTAAAAACCAATTAAAGCCTAATAATTTATATTTCGTTGTTCATGGTGGAATTTGGTGAATCGTCATTCACCTACCTTTCAAATATGTTATAGCTTAGATTACGACATTCCTCTTCTAAGTTATAATATATTGTGATTAGATCCTCGCCTTAATATTACATTTAGGTGTTTTATTAAGGACTATCTTTATATCTAATCTAAACTTGTTTTCTTCTTTTTCAGATGTCTTCCAACAATGCGGCTTCTGGATCAAACCCTATCAGCTCCTTCTCTCTCATGAACCTTTGTCGGAGAGTCATCTTTTTCAGATGTCTTCCAGCAATCCAACTCTATGGATTGGATCAGGAATATAAGGATTGTCATGCGGTATGAGGAGAAGGAATATGTCCTCGACAAGGAGCTTAAGGTACCCAAGCCTTATGCTGCTCCTGAGGAGGTCGCTGAATATAAGGCACATGAAAGAGATGCTACCAAAGTGGCATGCATCATGTTGGCCACTATAACAACCGAGCTCCAAAAGTCCTATGAGGACTACTATCCTTTTGAGATGCACCGGGATTTGATGGACAGCTACCATCAGAGTGCTCATCAAGAGCGATATGAAATCATCTCCTCTATGATAACAACCCAGAGGAAGGATGGTGAGCCCATCACGGGCCACATGTAGAAAATGCAAAGGTATGTGGACCGTCTGCGAAAGCTAAATTTGAACTTTCCTGAGGACTTAACAATAGATATCATTTTGCACTCCTTACCATCATGTTATGATCTATTCCGCATCACATACCACATGAACTAGGAGGAAGTTACCCTTAGCAAGCTTCAAGGACTCTTAAGGACCGCTGAAACAAGTCTTAAAGGTAAGTTGGTTGTTACCACTCCTACTCCTACTCCAAACTCCGCCCCCGTCTTGGCAATCGGGAAAGGTAGAGGGAAAAAGAGGAAGAACCCTTCGAAGGGTACCAAGGGTAACACCCTTGATGGCTCCCCTTCAAGTGGAACTAAGAAAGGTTTTTTCACTCCTTCTTCTGACCCAAAAGAGGTTGAATGCTTCTATTGCCATGAAAAGTCTCATTGGAAGCGGAACTGCCCAAAGTGGCAACAAGACATAAAGGATGGGAAAGTAAAACCCATCCATGCATGTATTTACACAATATTGTCTAATAACTCATCCTATTATAACTATTGGGTCCTTGATACATGCTGTCGAATTCACATATGTTCTTATGCGGAGGAAATAAGAAGAAGTGAGAATCTGGAGCATGGAAAGATAAACTTGATCATGGGGAATAGGAAAGCTTCACTTGTCACCAAGATTGGAGTTTATTCTCTGTTGCTAAATATTAGGTTTACATTAGATTTGAATAAATGTTGTTACGCACCTGAAATGGAAAGAAATGATATTTCCTTTCATGCTTTGTACAAACATGAGTTTACCTTTTCTTTTGATAATGAAGTTGGTGGAATAAATGCTTTCTTTAATAATGTTCTTTATTTTAAAGCATTACCTTGTGATGGTGTGTATGAAGTTTTGTCTCTTGTAGACAACCTAGGAAATAATGTGTTGTGTATTGATTCTTCTAATAATAATAACTTGGATAAAGCATCATTAAGGCATTGTCGTCTTGGACATGTAAGCAAGAAACGCATCCATAGGCCAACTCCAAAAGGATAGAGTCTTGGAGTCATTTGACCTAAAGTCAGATGATAGTTGTGAATCATGCTTACTTGGAAAAATGATAAAGTCACCCTTTACTTGTTCTTGTGCAAGGGTGAAGGTTTGTTGGATCTATTGCATATAGATGTCTGTGGACCCTTCAAAACTACCTCAAGGGATGCTAATTGTTAGTATGTGACTTTTACAGATGATTATACTAGATATGGATATGTATAGTTAATCAAGCATAAGTTAGAGACTTTTGAAAGGTTTAAAGAGTTTAAACAAGAAGTGGAGAATCAGTTGGGCAGGAACATTAGGATTCTTTGATCCGATCGAGGTGGTGAGTATCTTAGTACAGAGTTCCTCGACTATCTTAAGGAATGTCGGATTGTCTCTGAATTGACACCTCCCAAGACACCACAGTTGAATGGTGTGGCTGAGAGGCGTAATCGACCCTTTTTGGATATGGTTCATTCCATGATGAGTCGACCTTCGCTACCAATCTTATTCTGGGGGTATGCCTTAAAGACTGCCGCCCATATCCTTAATCTAGTCCCTACAAAGAAAGTTGCCAAAACTCCTCATGAGATATGGACTGGAAAAGTTCCTAATCTAGACCACATCAACATTTGGGCTTGAGAGGCTTTCGTGAGGCGTGAGACTCACAATAAGCTCGAACCTCGAAGTGAGAGGTGTATTTTCATTGGCTACCCACATAAATCCTTTGGTTACCTCTTCTACATACCCAGTGAGAATGTGATCTTTGTAGCAAGGAGGGGTGTCTTTCGAGAGAGAGAGAGTTCATAATCCAAGGAAACAGCGGGAGGAAAATTGACCTCGAAGAAAATCAAGAGTCAAGTGGTGAAGGAACTTCAAACCCTAGCAGTTAACCTGAGGAGGAAACTCCTATTGATCCAATTGACAAGTTTGTACCTCGGAGGCATTCCACAAGGGTTAGGAATACACCTGAGCACTACTATGGTTTCCATATTATTACGGAAGGTGAGACACTTATCAGTGATGAGAAACTGGTAAGTCTGGATGAACCTAACAACTATGTGGAAGCCATGGCAGGCCCCGAGTCTGCAAAATAGAAAGAGGAAATGGATAGCGAGATACAGTCCATTTATGACAATCAAGTTTGGAACTTGGTTGACAATGTACCTAGTCGTAAGACAGTTGGGTGTAGATGGATCTTCAAGAAGAAGACCAACATGGATGGTAATGTACACACATATAAGGCGCGACTGGTTGAAAAGAACTTTTCTCAAACACTGGGAGTTGATTATGATGAGGCCTTTTCACCAGTAGCAAAGATCAAGTCCATTAGGGTCCTGATAGCCATTGCTGCATTTCATGATTATGAAATATGGCAAATGGATCTCAAAATTGCTTTCCTTAATGGAACGTTGGCTGAGGATGTTTACATGGGTCAACCAGATGGTTTTGTCAATATAGAATACCCTAATATAGTGTGTAAGCTTGTGAAATGCATCCATGGATTGAAACAAGCACCTCGTAGATGGAATCTTTGTTTCGATGAGAAACTCAAAGAGTTTGGCTTTTCGAGGAGTGAAGATGAATCTTGTGTATATGTCAAGGCTAGTAGGAGTATACTTAGATTTTTGGTATTGTATGTGGATGACATACTACTCAATGGAAATGAAATCCCAACCTTACAAGAAGCGATGTCCTGGCTTGCGAAGTGTTTCGCTATGAAAGACCTAGGAGAAGCTGCCTATATTCTAGGGATAAGGATTCTGAGAGACCGAAGTAAAAGACTAATGGGACTTCGTCAGCATACCTACTTGGATAAGGAGCTGAAGAGGTTCAACATGCAAGATTCCAAGAAAGGAGAGTTGCCCATCCAGAGTAACGCCAGACTGAGTAAGACTCAGAGTCTGAGTACCGAGGCTGAGATAGCAGAAATGAGTTGAGTACCTTATGATGGGTATTGAGCATTCTAACACTCCTAAGGTGTTCATGCAATCCTAGAAACCTTGGATCTATGTTTGACTAAGATACATGCAAAATTGATTTTCCAAGGTTCATAATCCTATCTAGCATACATGGGGAACTTTTAAACATAAAAGTAAGCTAGAAAACATACCTTGTAGTAGTTCGGATTCCTTGAAAAACCTTGAGAGCCTAGCACCCCAAGTGTGATGCCTTAAATGTCTCACACAATACAAAATGCACTTGGAATAAACTTGAGAGAAATTTAGAACAATTCTAAAATCGGCTTTCGCTCTTCTTTCTTGCTGAAGTACCGATTTTGGTGAACATAAGGATCCTTATATAGTACGTTACAATTAGGGTTACACCATGTAAACCCTAATTGTCATGACCTTTCATTTCCATGACCCATGAGTTTTATAACCACCATGGAGCATCTATGGAGCATCCTATGGGTTTTAGCCCAAGAGACACAACTTCATACACACCATCACAAGGTAATGCTTTAAAATAAAGAACATTATCAAAGAAAGCATTTATTCCACCAACTTCATTATCAAAAGAAAAGGTAAACCCTTGTTTGTACAAAGCATGAAAGGAAATAATATGTCTTGCCATTTCAGGCGAGTAGCAGCATTTATTCAAAACTAATGTAAATCCACTACATAGCAACAAATAATAAACTCCAATCTTGGTGACAAGTGAAGCTTTCCTATATCCCCATGATCAAGTTTATCTTTACATGCTCCACATTCTCACTTCTTCTTAGTCCCTATGATGAGATATTAATCTATTGATCCTTTAGATATTTCACATGTATAATAATGAACAACAAACTATTTAATCAAACAAGGCAAAGAACACAATATATAATCAATATAAAGCTTATGATTCAAACGTAGTCACGCCTCAGTAGAGCTCAATTAAGAACTTCCACTGTAGAGGCGAGCTAGGGTTTACAATACTATGATAAGAATAATAAAAGCGTAACTAACTAAGGATGCATGCATGCACCTTAAATACTAAAACCCTAGAATAAATAATGTACGGCTGGACAAGCCCAAACCGGCTACAAAACTGGGCTAAAGGAACTACCCGAAGACACAACAATATGATCCCAACAATCTCCCCCTTTGCGTCAATTGGGGCGAGATCTTCACTTCGGTTGATTAGAAGCAGTTCGCTTCACCACTTTGAACAAACATGGAATCATGGCAAGAAGAACATGGAAAAAGTGGATATACCATCTTATCATATCAGTGAAGTACTTCTTGTCGCTTTCATTGTTCTGCTTGCATCTGTGAATAATTCCCAGTACATACTCTAGGCACGAAGTAGTAAAGAGATGCTTATCAGTTAAAGCAAACAGGCATTTCTTACCATCTTGTTTGGTGAACATCACAGAGGTCAAGACTGGATCAATCTTTCCCATCTCCATCTTGTTGACATCAGTTGCAGAACCAATAGGAAAAATAGTGGGCTTCTTCCTGAGAACCGAAGTGACCTCTTGATCCATCTTAGCTACCTCCAAAACGTAGCAGACTAGCAATCTTTTAAGATGATCAATAATTGGATCATATTCAACTGGATTGGAGAATAGAATGTGGTGCAGGACAATCCAATCATGAGGATTAAGATTCAGTAGATCAGCAAGAGAAAAGGTATGCTCAGACAAAGTCGAACCTCTAGTGACTTTGAACTTGATGTTGATGTACTTACCTACTGCTTGAGGCTTAAGGACCCAAACCATGATGATCTTTTGAGCACTCCATGTGAGATATTGAGGTTGAGAGAACTCCAAGTAATAATCAATCAGCTCACGATCAACCTTTTGGTCTGGATGTGGGACTTCTTCAATGGGAAGAAAGCAGTGAAACACAAACGCCTTTCGGGTGATAGGCATATCAAATTGAGAGTCCTTTGTGTTTTCACAGTCCAAAGACACTACTGGCTCGAGCCAATGAGTGCTCGGAGAATCAATGGCTTCTTTGATCAGTTTCTCCAGAGTCCAAATGGGAAAGAGGGTTTTCTTGCTTTCTAGGAGATCCTGAGCCTCCTTTAATCTTCTCTCTTTTTCTTCAGCTTCTTTTACAATTTTGGCATTGAGATCGATTTCCCTTTCCTTTGCCTTTCGCTTCAAGCCCTCAGCGATTGTCTCCTCTTCCTCATCACTGTCATCGACATTACCTTTACCTTTAGCCTTAACACCCGAACCTGAAGCATGCTTAGTCTTCTTTTGTTCTAGCTGGGAAGTAGGAGGAGGTTGAGACTTAGGTAGAGGTTAAGACAAAGATGTTAGTCCTTCTCCCCCTTGTTTCGAAGGGACCATAGTCTCTGAAACACCTTCAATGCGACTCAACATCCCAAGGGAAAGACAGAACTTGTCAAAAAGATGACGTCGAACCAAGATGGTTAGAATTGGATCGCGAGCTTCCAAGACGTTCGATAGAATGGCGTGTATGTCTGAAACACAACTTTTGACGACAACCCTTTCAAAGCAAAGTTGATTGACGTCGTGGTTCGCCTGAGAAAGTTGGATATTCTTGGTTTTGAGCTGAGTAGTTTTGAGAGGAAGCTCATTCGTGACTGAGTTCTCCATGGCAATATCTTCTTGAAGCTTCGTGAAACGTTCATTGAGTGGAGATAAAAGGGCAACATTGTCCTTTTGAATGTCTTGGCGAAGAGTGGCAAAATTTTGCTTCTCAGCAGCAAATGCTTCTTCAAGTTTAGTGATTGAGTTGGTCACTTTAGAAGCGTTCAACTCAACTACTCCCTGTAAAGACTCAAGAAAAATATTAGCATTTTCAATTAGTTTATTGACTTTTTCGGTCACGTCTGTGAAAACTTTGGTAGAAGCTTCAATAGTTGTTGTGGCATTAGAAATGGAAGCATCATGAGCCTTGACAAAGGAGTCAAGCATGCCCTGAATAACAACTTCAGAAAATGGATGATGATAGGAAGAAGAGGCCATGAGACTGTCGAGTTTGGCATTCAGCTTCTTAATGTGCTTTTTGGTAATAGGAGCATCATCATCTTCATCACTTTGAACACGGTAAAGGCTGTATTAGAAGGAATCCAATTCCATGTCTTCTCCACTAAGGACAGTGTTGGTTTCGGTTGAACGTGTGGGAGATAATGGTTTGGTTGTTTCTTGGACTGAAGACCGAACCCCCGTATCAGATACATTGGTTTGAACTCTAGTGGTAGTTGTTTTTGTTGCTTCAGAAAATAAAGGAGTGGGAACAGGAATGGTAAAGGTAAGTTGGGATGTGATAACATGGAAGGTTGTTGGTAAGGAAATATGAATAGAAGTACGTGGAGAAGAAGGAACTGGGGAGCGAACAGGTACTTCAGGTGTGGGTGATCTAGGTGGAGTATCACCACGAGTCGAAACCTCCTCGTCAGATCTTTCGCTCTCTGATTTGGTAGGAGTAGAAGGTTTTTTGTCTGGAGGAACATAATCAGAGTCTGAATCATTAGAGGATTGAACTATAAGCCTCCGAGCTGGTTTTTTGACCTTCTTCGGCTTAGGCTGTGAAGAAGCAGTTTTGTCTGACTTTCGCTTCTTTGGGGTTTTCCCCTTAGATGGTTTAATGACCCTCACATCCTTTTGTTTTTCTGGTTTCTTTCCCCTCTTTACAGGCTTGTCTGCTTCCTCTATAGAGCGAATCATAGCAGGAGTGAGTTCCCTTGGACCCGAAGAAGGAAGATTCTTGTATTCTTGAATGACGTTACTTGCCTCAGACACACAGGCATACATGGTTTCTGGAATCGATCTAATGAAGAGAAACTTGGAAGGATATGTGACGATAATCTTCGTTGTGTGAAATGTTGCGATGGATGAGAGAAAGAGTCAGCCATGATTGGAATATGAAGACGATCCATTGCCCACTTTGTGATAATTAACCAGTACCAGCCACATGAAATGTCAGAATGGCGAGAAGAAGAGTATAAACTCTAAACAAGTTGTTGCCATATGACCGCCCCAAAGTCCAGATGTACGCCATTGTACAACGCATAAAGCATAGTCATAAATGACTTGCCTGCCCCATCTGATCCAGCACTTCGCTCTGAGAGGCCCTTGAATAAGAGAGTAAAGAGGCCATTCCATTATGGGGGAAGGCAAGACTTCTTGAATTTGATGACAATAGTTAGGGTTTCAGTGTATCCCATTTGGTAGAACATCGAGAATAGTTGACTATTGACGATGGAGTCAGGGTTTACCAGAGTGGGTTCGTGAGCAAGACCAAGTAGGGCACATAAGCGATTCTTGGAAATTGAGGTCTTCTCACTATGAATGTCAAAGTGAATCCTCTCAGCAACCTTTTCATAGTACGCGGTTAAATAGATGTGAGAGAGGCAAGACATGGGAACAACTTCCACCTTTGTAAGAGCATTGACAATTGGAGAGTATTTGAGGCATTCTACCACGTACAACATGTAGGGTTCATAGATAAATGGTGTAAGGTCAATGATGAGGTTTTGTTGTGGCTTAATGGTCAGAAGGTTGGAGTGAACAGAGGTATCTTGAACAGAACACGATTCCGCCATTGATGAAGCTTGAGAAGAAGATGATGAACAGTTAGAGAAATCACCCTTTTCTTTTAGAAGATTTGTGAGAGGTAAAAGAATAAAGTTGATCGTGAGAAACCCTTTTATACGTGAGAGTACAAGAGAGAAAGATACGGCTGAAATCTCGTCCTTTTGTGAAACGTTTTCTGATGCGATGGGGAGTAGACAGATGGCAACCCCGATGATGACGCAGGAGAGAGAAAATATGTTTCACTTTTTACACGCCTTTCCATAGAAAGTACCTTTTTCAAATCGATGAAACAATGAAAGGCATGTGTGGTTTCCCGTTAAAATACGATCAAAGACTTTTGAAGAAGCAATGAAAGACATCTTTTAGATTTGAGGCTTGTAAGGGTGGCTTTTTCTTCAATTCAAGTTTCGGTACTTGATATAAGACCAAAAGAGAATGAAGTACTTGTGAGACCAATGTGGCATGTTGAACAAGTAGGTTAGAAATATTTTCAGTGACTTGTTGAATTTTTAGTAAGAAATACCAAAGAAATATTGGGGTTATTATGTTGCGTCATGGGCTCGGTCCTTAGCCTAGTTTTGGTTGCTGGTTTGGGCCTGTCCAACCGTGTACGTTTTGTTCTAGGGATTAGTATTTAAGTTGCATGCAGTCCTTGTAGTTAACGCTTTCATTATTTTTCCTTATTGAGTTTTGTACACCCTAGCTCGCCTCTACATTGGAAGTTCTTCATCGAGCTCTGCTGAGGCGTGACTTTATTTGAATCATAAGCACAACTTTGATTCCATTATGTGTTCCTATTATTATTGTGTTTGTCTTGTTTAATATTCATATTCTTACCTGTGAAAGATCTAATCGATCTGAGGTTTATTCTCATCAATTGGTATCAGAGGAGGAGAGTGTTTAATTCATACACATCTCTTCTGTCGAAGAAGTTATTAGGGTTTTTATTCCGCATTGATTCATATTAATTGAGCCATCATTCCATATTGACGTATCTCATTAATCGTCGATCTAACCCTAACAGTATATTACAAGTTTGATCTTAAACAGGTAATCGATCAAACGTCATTACAATGTCCATGGATGATTCTCAAACCAATCCTATCAATATCTCCAACAACATAAGTTCTATGACAAGGATTCTAATCTTGTATACTCAAGATTATGAAGTTTGGACGCATAATTTTGAAGATTATGTGATTGGATCGGAGGATAATGGGTACTTGATCTGGGAACAAATCACTATTGGCCCATTTTCTCACTCAATCACCTCAAAGATTGTCAAAACTCAGAAGAAGTACAGTCAGCTTGTTAACGATGTCAAAGATATTCCTCAAGATGAGAAGGAAAAGTTTCAATGCAACATAAAGGCCTTGAGGATGATTAGGTTTGCTCTGCAGTCAGATACCTTTCGTTTGGTAAGTTCATGCGCTACTGCTAAAGAGATATGGGACAGGCTAAAAGAACTGTATTCCACTGATGAAGATCTAGAACACTCGATTCAAACTCTTTTGCTTTATGAATTTGGTGATTTCAAACAGAAGCCTAAAGAGAAATTGGTTCAGGCTTTTGATCGCTTTAATCATCTCTTAAGTAAGATGATAAAGCATGGGATCGAAAGAAAGGTTATTGAACAAAAGGTCACTTTCATGAATGGTCTAAGACCCGAATGGATGGCTGTTGTATCCACTGTTAAAGCAAATGAACAGTTCAAATTGTATTCTCTGGCAAAACTGGTGGGAATTTTGAAATCCCATGAAAGTGCACTGTCCAAGGAAACGAGTGTGGTTTCCAGTTTGGGTTCTTCAGCCCTTGTTTCTAAAGGAAAAAGTTGTATTGAAGAAGAAGAGGAACTGGATCTTTCCGATTACGATCTAACCATTAAAAGGAAATTCCCAGCCAACAAGAACCGAAATTGGCAGGGAAGTTACAGCGCTGAAAAGATTAACGAGGAACTGAAGATGTGGTTGAAGTCTAAAGAGTCAAAGAAAGAAGTAAAAGTTGGTGGAGACTCAGGATTTGATTTCCATTACTGTGGAGGAAAGAACCATTTTGCAAAAGACTGTATGCTGAAAAAGAAAGCAGAAAAGATAGATGATGACGATGAGGAAGCGAGCCTCCTGAGACGACTGGAGGAAATCAAGAAAAGAAAGTCTGCTGCTAACAATATTACTATTAATGCTTTGATTGTACAGGATACAGACAATCGTGATGAATTTGGTGGTGTGGAAGTATGGTCACAGATTCAGAGGATGAAGAAGTTAGCAAACCCACTCATGGAAAGGAAATGCTGGTGATTGAAGAACCAGGTGCAGCAAGGTGTTTGATGGTGACTGAAGGTGTTTCTCAGATGAGAGGATATACAACTGATGGTGGGATAGAAGGCGAGAAGAAGCGAGAGGACACGTGTTTTGCTGCGAAACCTTTCAGTACACAGATCAATGAATGTGATGAGTTGATCAAGAAGGTACAAAATATTCTTGCTTCTCTAAATATGCCTGTTACTAACTATGAAAGGGAATTAAATAACTTAAAAACTAAATTCTCAAGTATAAGCAGCAGTCTTTCCTAAAACCGTGTCATAAACTCTAACCTGACTAATCTAATTAGCAAGATATCGTCGAATAGTGACGAAAGAAGGATGTGGATTGGGCAGAAGGAGAAAGAGTTGATTAGGTCAAAGGATGAATTAATTTATTTACAACGAGACAATCTTAAACTTTTGAAACAAAGGAATGTTTTTTGTTTGATTGCTAAAAGACTTTATTTTAATATCACTCAGTTGCATCTCGATTGTGAAATAGGAAAGAAGATACATCGCATTATTTTACCCTTCCTTGAGTTAAAGGAGGATGAAATCGACGTTGAAGCTAACAACTATGAAAGCGTTGTTTCTTCTGATGAGATCTCACCTACATACAAAATTGGCCCTGACAAAATTGAGTCCTACATAAACTCCAAAGACCATAAGGACATGCTCAAAAATTTGTTAGATGAGAATGATAGATTGAATTTCAGAACTGAAATTGTATAGAAATTTGACTCGTTGAATGCCAAATTAAGTTCAGAAAATAAAATTGATGTTGAAAATGCATCTGAACTTAATGAGGATGATGATATGAGTGAAATCTATGTAGAAGATTTGGTGGACTGTTCAGAATTCGTCAAGAGCAAACCTGAAAAACGTAAAAATTTGATTTCTGAAAATTTTGTTGACTTCGCTCGCTCGTCAACAGACAAGACCAAAACTCTTAAAGAAAAAGTTGTTGTGCATCAAAAGGTACAAACCACTCCAAATCAAGTCTACACGGTCCCAGGTGTCACTCCACAATAAACCGCAAAATTGATAGTTATTGTGGAAGAAGATAATGTAGCCGGATGTGACGAATTCTTCTGGTCAGCACCAATAGACAACGCTGATGAGATGAAAGGCCTATCTCAGAGGACCTCATGGAGAGTGAAAGGTAGATACGTGCCAGAACCACTAAATGAGCCTGCAAGATATGATGTGCCAAGCACAAGTGGAACCAAAACATCATTGGGCGAACCAGCGCAAACCACTAGTGAAACATCCTCAACAAAGAGAGACAACTATGCTCCTGCTTCAAAGAAAAAGGCTAATATCCACAAAAAGCCAAAACAGGTAGCTGGTCGAAAACACCAACGAAATCTGAGATACAAGAAGAATCTCTCAGAAAGGAAAAAGTTTTGGAGATCGCAAAATCCTCAGTATGTAAGGATTGAAAAGAAGCACAAATCTCAAGAGGAATCAAGGAACAGCAAGGGCAGTTTCGGTCCCACACCCGAAAGGAACCGAAAGGATAGTTTCGGTTCTCATAACAACATCAACCGAAAGGGTAGTTTCGGTCCTTCGACCAAAAGGAACCGAAAGGGTGGTTTCGGTCCTTCGACTGAAAGGAACCAAAAGGGTAGTTTCGGTCCCTCGACCGAAAGGAACCGAAAGGAGAGTTTTGGTCCTCCATCCAATAACAACGAAAGAGCGGTTTCGGTCCTCCACCTAATAGCAACCGAAAGAGTGATTTTGGGGAAACTCACTATGGTTTGTTCTTACGGTTTAAGTTTATGTTTCAGGTACTTCGTGTTTGAAGGGGAAGGTTCTGGCTTGATCACAGTGCATCCACCCGTGTTCCACATTTTTATGATTTTGGGAATTGTACTCCGATATCTATTTTTGCATTGAGACGCTTATGGATGTTTTTTTATGAATACTTGATGGTTTTCAGTTGATCTAAAAATGAAGTCTTTACTTATGATGTTTGGGATGTTACATTGATGGGTTCAGCGGATGTTTTTTTAGTGGAATAACTTTTGGTTGGTACCGACGTTCCCGTAGATGATGGGTTTTCACCTATTCTCCATATTTCTGATGTTGATGTCAACTTGGTTTCTGCACCTGCTCCTGTTCCAAGCACCCCCACTAGGTAAACGTAAATTATCGTTGTTCACTTATCAGTTTTGTGATTTTCTGTGTGGGGTCACTGACCAGTCTGTACTGAAAGCGGATGATTTGGTTGAACATCAAGGTTCTTCTGGCTTAAATTCTTATGGTAGTTTTTTTCTCCAACCTTTGCTATATATATATATATATATATATATATATATATATATATATATGTGTGTGTGTGTGTGTGTGTGTGTGTGTGTGTTTAGAATAGAGAGTTTGGATAAAATCGTTATGTCTTCGATTTAAGGTTAATTTTTGGGCTACTCAAGAAACGAATATTGAAAGTGTTGATTTTATATCGGTTTGTAGTTTTGGGGGTAATCTCCCGTTTTCTCATGCCTTTTCCTCCTCTCGTGGTGCTTCAGGAGGTATTATACTTATTTGGGACCCGAATCATTTTGTTCATAATAGAGTGATCATTTCTGATTTGTATGTGGCAGTGGAGGGAGTTCGGTCAGTTTCTGGTTTGGATGTGTTGTGTCACACCCCGAAAACCAAGGCAGAAATATTTCCGGGGTGGACTCCACGTTGAGTATCAAATCCAATGCACATAGTAAGCAAAGTGAACAACCATTACATTACATATGAAATTTACATTTGTTCAAAAGTAAAGTTGTACATTTTTATACATATGTATATATAAACAAAAGCAAAATGTGTCTTGAACGCACTCCATCTTCGTCGAAAGGAATCATCGGGTACCTGTCTAATGCGGACTTGAGAATACAAGCAGTTTGAAAATCAGCATAACGCTGGTGAGTTCATAAGCGATTTTGTTTTCTGAAAAGGTACAAGTTCCTTTCTGTTTTCTGAAAAAGTTACACACCAAGAAAATACCATATTTTCTTAAAAGTTGATTATCGAATCCAAATTTTAATGTAAAAGATGTACACTGAAAACATGTTTACCCTTGTGAACTGTAAAGTTTAGTTATCTAAAGTGTTACACGATTCTGGTTCTATACAAATGTTTTCCCCAGGAAAATCCCATATTTTCCTGAATGTTGGTTACCAAATGTGAAAGATGTATACTGAAAACCCGGTTGTCCTTGTGAAATGTATTAGTTTTAACACGTATATAAAACTAATATGTACAAAGTAAATTAATTACTTTATTCATTATTACTATTTAGTAAATCTCTGTTATCCAAATTGCGAGTTCCATAACCATACGATAGACTAGATATGGCAATAAGTAGCCCACATCACCTTATGACTTTCGTCACCATTGAACCTTTCAGTTCGGCTGTAGCTAGCAGCCAGGTGTGGGGTAGTCAGCCCCGTATAGATCTATACACTCAAGTCACGCTCCCTATCTAAGAGATTCTGGTTACAGATGCGGTCCTCCACTCGCGTATCTATGTGGAGTGTTCACCGAGGACGTGTCTCCAATTATATAGGATTAACAAATTTACTAGTAATAATACAATAATCCTCCACTCGCATATCTCTGTGGAGTGTTACCGAGGACAAAACAATGTACTAAATTTTATGTTAAAGGTTCAAATGTCATGCTTTTAATTGATAAAATATGGAATACTATTTGTGAAATATAAAACATAACAGTTTATAACTAATTTCACAAATAATGTGTATGATTATCCTGCAAATTTCAAACGGTTATCTGTTACGATTATCAGTGTTAAAAGCATATGAATTATGAAAGACACACATGTAAAACAAGTTTATAAGTACAAATATCCCTTGTATTTTGCTTGTATTCCCCCCTGAAAACAGTGAAAACATTGAAAAAGGGTAGGGGCTTGTTAACACGCGAGGTTCCTATGTAATATGAAATAATATCCAAATGTATCTAATTAGATTTTAAACCACTAATTAGATATGATAATACACTCCAATGAGCGAAAACACTTCAAATCAAGTGTTTGGAGTGACCCGGGTGACATCTACGGACTTGTATGGCTTAGGAATGGAGTTTACTCTTCAAGAGTAAACTCTTAGAAGAGTTTACGGCCCTAAGACCATAATCACATGAGTTCACGACCGTGAACTCATGGTTGGTTGGTTTTATGGTGCCAAAAGGTCAAATAACACTTGGGAAATGTTGGGATGAATTTATCTAAGGCTTAGGAATGAATTAAATCACCAATAACACCATCAAAGGGAGTTTACGGCCCTAAACAAGGAGTTTACGGCCGTAAGCTCCTATATCCTTCTTATTTTGGTGATTTAATGGCTTTAGATCAATCATATGTGATTCAAACAATTTATACAAGCCTTAGAATGAATTTAGCGCACCAATTGACCTATGTTTATGAGTTTACGGCCCTGGAACCTATTCTTGGGGGTTATGGCCGTAAACACTCAAATGGAGGGTTTTTATCATGTTTAAGGTCCCCAAATCGATTGTGGTTGGTTCTAGGATTTATTCCAAGGCTAATGGTGTGTTTAAATGGCTTTTAAACACTTGGTTTTGAGTTTAGTCTCCATGAATGATGAGTTTACGGCCCAAGCATGTTCTTGGGCAGTAAACTCATGTTTACTCCTGAAAAATCATGTTTAAGGTGTTCCAAGTCCGAATTGGCAAGCCATAAAGTCATATCTAAGTCCCAAGATTGGTTTGGAGGGGTTTTAAGGCTAAAAAACCCACTTTTTAAGTGTTTACGGCCCAAGCATGCTCTAGGGCCGTAAACTCATGAATGAGGTCCTTTTTCATAGCTTAAACTCGGATTTGAAGGCTAATGATGCTATACTATGAGTTAGGGAAATTACATTAATGATTTGAAGCCTTAAATTGATGTTTTTGGACTTAGATCTTTGGTTTTAGGAGAGAGGTTAGAGAGAGAGAGTACTGAGAGAGAACAAAAGCTTCAAATGGAAGCTTAATCTCCTTTAAATAGTGTCTAAGATTTGGACACGGTGGAATTCTACCCGATACCGACGTTAGACGTGGATTTTGGTCGCACCCGATTAAGTTGCCGTAACCCGATATGGTCGATTCTAAAAATATTCCGATTACTAGAATGGGGTGTTAATATGAGTTCTAAATGCGTTAGGACACCCATTAAGTCATAAATAGATATCCCACATTTATGACTTAATTTAATGACGTAAACGGAAATGAAATTTAAAACGACGTATGTATTAACGAAAAGGGTTACAAATAATGGAACGAACTTCGGGTTGTCACATGTTGCTTATTTCAGGTTACGCCCCTCATGGGGCTGAAAGTAAAATGCAACTTTGGGGTGAGATTTCTCAGTTGATTGCTTCTTTTTTGGGGGAATGTGTTGTTATGGGAAATTTTAACGAAGTCAGGGATGAGTCTAAAAGATTGGGTTCTCCATTATACCCTAATCCAGCTAGGAATTTTAATCAGTTTATTGATCAGGCGGATCTAGTTGATATTCATTTGGGTGGTCCTCGGTTTACTTGGAGTGATAGGTGGGGGTCGAAGTTTAGTAAACTAGATCATTTTTTGGTTTTCGAAGACATCTTGAGGTCTTTTCCTCACCTTATAGACTTAGTTCTAGAAAAAAAATATTCCAGATCATCACGCTAGTATTTTTTTTGGAGCACCGTGTTGTTTATGGTCCATCTCCTTTTCGTTTATTTCATTCATGGTTTGAGTTGGATGGTTTTGATGTTGTGGTTCGTGACTCTTGGTCTACTGTTGTTGATGGGGTATGTTTGATAGAACAAACTTCAGCTTCTTAAATCTGATCTATTTGTTTGAAACTCTTGCACTCGAGATCGATTGATTGGAAAGAGAAAATTTTTGCAAGAGAAGATAGAGTCCATTTATTCTTCTCTTATGCTTGATGGTGGTAGTGCCAACCTTCGAGAATAGAGGGTTTCAACTATTAAAGAGTTGACGGACTTGGATCATATTTCTAGGGTGGAGCTTGCTCAGAAGGCAAAAGTTCAGTGGGGTATAGAGGGGGACAAGAAGTCGAGTTTTTTTCATAGCACTATCCATTGAAAGATGCGTCAGCTTGCTATCAGGGGTGTTATGATAGATGGAATTTGGGTTGACGACCCTGGGAGGGTTAAGAAAGAGTTCCAATTGTTTTATCAAAAACTCTTCTCTAGGAACAATGGGATGTGCCCGACTACTGATGCAAGTATTTTCTCTATGCTTTCAGAGGCCCAAGTTCATTTTCTTCAGACCCCATTTTCTCACGATGAAATTAAAAGGGCGGTTTGGGATTGTGGTTCAGATAAGGCTTCGGGTCCTGATGGATTTTCTTTTGGTTTCTTAAAAGAATATTGGGATCTTATTTCTGATGATTTGGTGGCCTTCATTCAACACTTTCATAGTCATTGTTTGATTCCAAAAGTTTGTAATGCCTCATTCTTTAGTGTCATCCCCAAAGTTTGAGACCTTATGAATATTAGAGATTATAGACCTATTAGTCTAATAGGTTCCCAATAGAAAATTATTGGTAAACTTTTAGCTGTTAGGTTAGCAGAAGTTATTGGATCTGTTGTCAGGTTGGAGTAGTCTACCATTGTGAAAGGTAGACAAATTTTGGATGGTCCATTTCTTCTAAATGAGGTGGTAGCCTGGATTAAGACTTCAAAAAATCCTCTTATGATTTTCAAAGTGGAGTTTAAGAAGGCCATTGATTCAGTTTAGTGGGAGTACTGTTGGGATTATTAGATTACGTCATGGGCTCAGTCCTTAGCCTAGTTTTGATTGCCGGTATTGGGCCTGTCCAACCGTGCACATTTTGCTTTAGGGTTTAGCATATAAGTTGCATGCATGCAGTCTTTGTAGTTAACGCTTTGATAATTTTTCTCTTTGAGTTTTGTAAACCCTAGCTCGGTTCTACAATGGAAGTTCTTTATCGAGCTCTGCTGAGGTGTGACTTCATTGAATCATAAGCACATATTTGATTCTATTATGTGTTCATTCTCTTACTGTATTTGTCTTGTTTGATTTTCATATTCATACCTGTGAAAGATCTATTGGTATCAGAGCATGAGACTGTTTAATTCATACACATCTCTTCTGTCGAAGAAGTTATTAGCGTTTTTAATTTCACATTGATTGATATTAATTGAGCCGTCATTCCATATTGACGTATCTCATTAATCATTGATCCAACCCTAACAATATAGTACAAGTCTGATCTTTTACAGGTAATCGATCAAAAGTCATTAAAATGTCCATGTATGATTCATAAACCAATCCAATCAACATCTCCAAAAGCATTGGTTCGACGACAAGGATACCAATCTTGTATACACAAGACTATGAAGTTTGGACGCATCACATTGAAGATTATGTGATTGGATCGGAGGATAATGGATACTTGATCTGGGATGTGATCACTGTTCACCCATTCGCTCACTCAAGCACCTCTAAGATTGTCAAAACTAAGAAGGAGTACAATTAGCTTGTTAACGATGTCAAAGATATTCCTAAGGATGAGAAGGAAAAGTTTCAATGCAACATCAAGGCATTGAGGATGATAAGGTTTGCCTTGCAGTCAGATACGTTTTGCTTGGTATGTTCTTGTGCCACTGCTAAAGAGATTTGGGACAGATTAAAAGAATTGTATTCCACTGATGAAGACTTTGAACATTCAATTCAAACTCTCTTGCTCTCTGAATTTGGTGATTTTAAGCAGAAGCCCGAAGAGAAACTGGTTCAAACTTTTGATCGCTTTAATCATCTTTTAAGGAAGATGATAAAGCATGGGATTGAAAGGAAAGTCATCGAACAAAAGGTTACTTTCATGAACGGTCTCAGATCCGAATGGATGGATGTTATATCTACAGTTAAAGCTCATGAAAAGTTCAAGTCATACTCGCTGGCGAACCTAGTGGGTATTTTGAAATCCCATGAAAGCGCACTGTCTAAGGAAGCTAATGTGGCTTCTAGTTTGGGTTCTTTAGCTCTTGTCTCTAAAGGAAAAAGCTCAGTTGAAGAAGAAGAGGAATTGGATCTTGCCAATTATAATCTAACCGGTGAAGAATATGCCATGATGGTATCCAATCCAAGAAATTCATTAAGAAGAAATTCCCAGCCAACAAGAACCGAAACTGGAAGGGAAGTTACGGCGCCGAAAAGATCAAGGAGGAACTAAAGATGGGGTCAAAGTCTGAAGAGTCAAAGAAAGAAGGGAAAGTTGGTGGAGACTCAGGATTTGATTGCCATTACTATGGAGGCAAAAAACCATTTTGCAAAAGATTGTATGCTGAAAAAGAAAGAAGAAAAGATAAATGATGAAGATGAGGAAGCGAGCCTCCTGAGAAGACTGGAGGAAATCAAGAAAAGAAAGTTTGTTGCTAACAATACTACTATGAATGGATTAATTGTGCAAGATACAGATAACCGTGATGAATTTAGTGGTGTGGAAGTTTGGTCCACAGATTCGGAGGATAAGGAAGTCAGGAAGCCCACTCATGGGAAGGCTATGCTGGCGAAAGAAGAACCTGTAACAGGAAGGTGCTTTGTGGTGACCGAAGGTGTGTCTCAAATGAGAGGATACACAACCGACAGGGGAATAGAAGGCGAGAAGGAGCGAGAGGACAGGTGTTTTGCTGCCAAACCTGTCAGTGCACAGATCAACGAATGTGATGAGTTGATCAAGAACGTACAAAATACTCTTGCTTCTCTAAAAATACCTGTTACTAACTATGAAAATGAATTAAAAAACTTAAAATCTAAATTTTCAAGCATAAGTAGCCGTCTCACCCAAACCCGTGTCACAAATTCTAACCTAACTGATCAAATCAGCAGGATTTCATCAAAGAGTGAGGAAAGGAGGATGTGGATCGAGCAGAAGGAGAAGGAGTTGATTAGGTCTACAATTTATTTGCAAAGATACAATCATAAACTTCTTAAACAACGAAGTGTGTTTTGTTTGATTGCTAAAAGACTTTATTTTAACATCACTCAGTTGCATCTTGATTGTGAAATAAGAAAGAAGATACATCGCATGATTTTACCCTTCCTTGAGTTAAAGGAGGATGAAATCGATGCTGAAGCCTAAAACTGTGAAAGCGTTGTATCTTCTGACGAAGTCTCTCCTGCATATAAAATCGGTCTGGACAAAATTGAATCCTACATAAAGTCCAAAGACCACAAGGACATGCTTAAAAATCTGTTAGACGAAAATGATAGATTGAAATTAAGAACTGAAACTGTACAGAAATTTGACTCTTTGAATGCCAAATTAAGTTCAAAAAATAAACTTGATGTTGAAAATGCATCTGAACTTAATGAGGATGATGATCTGAGTGAAATCTATGTAGAAGATTTGGTGGACTGTTCTGAATTTGTCAAAAGCGAACCTGAAACACGTAAATATTTGATTTCTGAAAACTCTATGGAGTTTGCTCGCTCATCAACAGATAAGACCAAAACCCTTAAATCAAAAGTTGTTGTGTATCAAAAGGAGCAACCACTCCAAATCAAGTCTACACGGTCCCTGGTGTCACTCTACAACAAAATGCAGAATTGACAGCTATGGTGGAAGAAGATAATGCTGCCGGATGTGACGAGTACTTCTAGTCAGCACCAATAGACAACGCAGATGAGACGAAGGGCCTATCTCAGAAGACTTCATGGAGAGTGAAAGGTAGATATGTACCTGAACCTCTAAATAAGCCTGCAAGATATGATGTGCCAATCACAAGTGGAACCAAAACCTAATTGGGGGAACCTGCACAAACCACTAGCAAAACATCCTCAACAAAGAGTGACAACTATGCTCCTGCTTCAAGGAAAAAGGCTAACATCCACATGAATCCAAAACAGGTGGCTGATCAAAAACACAAACGAAATCTGAGATACAAGAAGAATCTCTTAGAAAGAAAACAGTTTTGGAGATCGCAAAATCCTCACTATGTAAGGATCGAAAGGAAGCACAAATTTCAAGAGGAATCAAGGAACCGAAAGGGTAGTTTCGGTCCCACACCTGAAAGGAACTGAAAGGAGAGTCTCGGTCCTCAGAAAAACATCAACCGAAAGGGTAGTTTCGGTCCCACACCTGAAAGGAACCGAAAGTAGAGTTTCGGTCTTCAGAAAGACATCAATTGAAAGGGTAGTCTCGGTCCCTCGACCGAAAGGAACCGAAAGGGTAGTTTCGGTCCCTCGACTGAAAGGAACCGAAAGAGCTTTTTCGGTCCTCATCCCTACAAGTTCAATCAGATGCATAGAAGATCAAATGCCACTTCTGAACCCAACTCTTCTCATTCTAATTCTCTTCCTTCAAAAGATTTAAAGGGAAAAGGAAAGCTCTTTCCAGAAAATAAAAGACGTCCAAAAGAGATCCAAAAGACTGCTGACGTCAACACCTCAAATCCCAAGCCTACTGAATCTAAACCAACCAAAATTAAAGTTTTCACTATAAAAAGAAAAGAAGAAACAAATTTAATTAAACATACTTACTTGGTTGATATCTCTCTTACTATTCCCTGTCCTATAAAAGGCTCACAAGGACCCAAGAAACTTTGGGTTCCTAAATCTGCTTAATATTTTGCAGGTTATACGTGACGAGCAGTTTGACGAAGAATGGTATATTGATAGTGGCTGCTCGCGTCACATGACAGGGAGGAATGAAGAACTGAGGGAGTTTCGGTCTCTCAAGGATGGTGGTATTGTGAAGTACGGAAACTACTCATTTGGTACTATCAAAGGGTATGGAATGATTATCAATGGTGATTTATCAATAAGAAACGTAACGTATGTTAAAGGGCTCCAACACAACCTAATCAGTGTATCACAGCTGGTAGTTGGCACTAGATTAAAGGTATTGTTTGATGATGAAGGCTCAGAAATAGTCGAGAAGAAGTCTAATAACGGTCTGCTGAAATCTAAGCGAAAGGGGGAAATGTATCCTTTGAGCCTCAACCCAATTCGAGGTAAATCAGCAGTTTGCTTACTCACGAAGGCTCACTCAGATGAAAGCTGGTTATGGTCCCTCTTCCATTGAAAGCATTGGAGGAAACAATTACATTCTGGTTATAGTGGAAGATTTTTTCTCGATTCACATGGGTGCTCTTCTTGAAGCAAAAGTCTGAAGCTACGCCAAAGCTTAAGCTCTTCATAAAACATGTAGAAACTCAACTAAGGAAAGTTGTTCGTAATGTGAGAAGAGACATCGACTTGGAATTCAAGAACAAAGATTTTGAAGATTTTCTTGATGAGAAGGGAAAGACTCATAACTTCTCAGCCCCATACACTCCACAGCAGAATGGTATTGTTGAAAGGCGAAACTGATCTCTATGTGAAGCAGCTCGATCGATGTTATGCTTCGCATCCTTGTCTTTATATTTCTGGGCTGATGCAATTGCTGCTGCTTGTTATACTCAGAACATATCATATCTAAACAAGCGATTCTCTATCACTCCTTACGAGATCTTGAACAATCGCAAACCAAATGCAAAATTCTTCCATGTGTTCGGTTCAAGATGCTTCGTCTTCAACTCTAAAGAGAATCGAAACAAGTTTGATGCTAAGGCTGACGAAGAAATATTCTTAGGTTACTCCCTGCATTCTAAGGCGTATAGAGTTCTAAATAAGTGCTCTAAGAAGATTGAAGAAACATACTATGTCACTTTTGATGATAGCTATGTTAAGAAAATGAAGTCCATGGAAGGTGCATCGCAAGAAATCTTTCCAAAGAATGGTCAAGTTACTACCTCTATTTCAAATCTTTTCGAGCAATATTTGCTTCTTTTTGATGAGCCTCAAAAGGTGATTGATTCTGAATCAATGGCGAAAGACAACAAGGTTGATAATCTAAAACAACTCATCGATGATGCTGCTCAAAAGATGGCTGATGATCAACCCAAAGAAACCGAGAGGCCAGAAGCAAGTGAACCTTTGAATGACCGCCCTAATGCCCAGGGGGAGAGTCCATCTCTTCAACACGATCAAGGTTCATCGTTCCAGGGTGAGTCTATCGTCACAATCTTCAAGCTCCTCTGAGAATCCAATCGAAGGAGGTGATACCAATACAGATTCTAAACAGGCATCATCCTTCGAGGGGGAGAACACCAACGTCAATGATGATGACATTCTGTCAGAATTGGAAGAAGAAATCAATGCAAAATTGGATCCCACCTGTGATCCAAATTACCCACCGCTTATCCAATGGACCGAAGATCATCCTCAAAGTCAAATTATTGGGGAATCTTCAGAAAAGGTGTTAACTCGATCTCAAATCAAAGCGAAACAAGCTGCACTCTTTTCACAGGTAGAGTTTTGCATGTTCAACTCCTTTGTTTCCAAAGTTGAACCAAAGACCGTTAATTTTGCACTTGATCATTCAGACTGGGTTCAAGCGATGATAAATGAGTTAAATGAGTTTGAAAGAAACAAAGTATGGCTACTTATTCCAACTCCAAAGGATGCTTCGGTTGTCGGTCTCAAATGGGTATTCAGAAACAAGATGGATAAGGAAGGGAATGTCATTCGTAACAAAGCTCGGTTCGTTGTCAAAGGCTACTGTCAGGAAGAATGCATCGATTATGAAGAGACCTTCGCTCCTGTTGCAAGATTAGAGTATGTCTGTATCTTTCTTGCCTATGCTGCACATAGGAACTTTAAAGTCTATCAGATGAACGTCAAATGTGCCTTTCTCAACGGAGAACTTGAAGAGACTGTGTATGTTGAGCAACCGCCAGGTTTCGTGAACGAGAAGTATCCAGATCACTGTTACATACTTGACAAAGCGGTATATGGCCTAAAACAGGCTCCCAGAGCATGGTATGAAACTCTAACTCGATTTTTAAAAATTTCTAAATTCAAACAAGGTTCCGTTGGCCCAACCTTCTTTCGTAAGAGAGAAGGTAACCACCTTATGATACTCCAAATTTATGTTGATGACATCATCTTTTGCTCCACGAATCCTAGCTTAACAGCTGAATTCAGGAAGTTGATGGAAACTAAATTTGAGATGAGCTCAATGGGTCCAATTAAATTTTTCCTTGGCTTAAACATTAGACAAGGACCCGAAGGCATTTTTATTAATTAGGAGGCATACACCAAGACACTATTGACTAAGTTTGGTATGACGCGAGACTCCAAAGTTAAAGTGTCAATGGCCTTTGGGACAAAACTTACACCCTCATTGGAAAAGCCAGCTGCTAATATGACGCTCTATCGTCAAATGATTGGGTCTCTCTCTCCACTGCAAAAGATGAATACATCGATGCAACATCATGCACATCTCAAGTTGTATGGATACAAATCCAGCTTAGGGATTACGGGTAAACATGAAGAAAATCCCACTATATTGCGACTCTGAAAGCGCAATTAGGATTTGTCACAACCCAGTGCAACACTCAAAGACTAAACATATAGCACTGAGGTATCACTTTATCAAAGATCACGTTGAAGATGGCAACGTGGATATTCATTTCGTCAGGACAACTGATCAACTGGTAGATATATTCACTAAGGCTTTACCTGAAGCGAGCTTCAACAAGATTCTACAAGGCCTGGGAATGATGGAAGCAGAATCCGTACCAAAATCACCTTTGCTTCAATAAAGGTAAGAAGCGAAATAGAGCGAACCGAAATGAACCGAACGTTCTATCTATTTCGGGTTCGGACTATTTCGGGTGAAGATCGACCACCAACCAAAATGAACCGAACGTTCGGTCTATTTCGGGTTCGGTCCTTCTGAACTTGTTCGCTTCTTTTTCTTTACAAGGCACTTTGATTGTATTCTATTCTATACACTCTTTTAAATACTTCTTTTTATATTTATAAAATCCAAAAATATTTTTATCTTTCGTTCAATTGAAAAACTCTCACAAAATACAAAAATATTTTTTGTATCTAATGTTTTTCTTTGTATAAGTGTTATTCTCGATGGTGCAGCTAAACAGGTATATTTTTTATTAATTAGTTAGGTGTCCCTAGAAGCATGCTGCTGCATGTTGACCAAAGCGTCTATCGATTTTGAGTGAAGCCTTAATAACATGATATATACAAATCACGTTTTCCGAATCTAGGCTGACATATTCACTCAAATCATGAGCTACCTTACTCTTTTCAAAATGAGCTTAGAGTTTTCTGCTTGGTCTTTCTTTTTTATAGCAGAGGTACATTTGCTTCTTATACCACCTACAACATCTTTCTTCATCATACTTCATCTCACCAATATAACCCTTGAGACTCTCAACATTTACCATTGAGGTTTATGGTTATACAAAATCTATGTTAATGATCTTAGTTCCGTGCACTATGTACTAAGTGAAACCGACAATTCAACACCAATAATGAATTGACGGTGAATTATCATATTCAAGATCTTACTTGTTACCTACTGAAATCTCTTTTTATTTTTGAGTGATCTTTTATGAATTTGTCTAAAACCAATGCTTTTCTTCCCTTAAAGATCCAGTTTATTTTTCTTTTGAGATTTCTATAATTTCTTTTGTCATTATAAAATATATCCTACCTACTTGTTCAACAGATCACATTGATCTCACAAGTCTTTCATTCAGTTTCGGTCTTATGTCAAGTATCGAAATCATGAACTGAAGCGAAAGCCACCCTTTGTCAACTTTCAAAAGATGCCTTTCAATACTCCTTAACAAGTTATTGATCGTTATTTAATGGGAAACCAAGCAAGCACTTTAATGTCTTTCTGGACTTTGAAGGAAGCGATTCATGCCCAAAATCCGTAGTTTTATGTCTTTTTAAGACATCACAAATTATCACAAAAAGTTTGCTTTGTTTCTTTATCTTTTACACCCTATGCACGAAAGTTTTTAATTTTCCACCATCTGGTTCTTTGAATGCTCTTCAATAAAGCACAACAGGCAATGACGATTCAAGTGGATTATGGGGTGACGATTGGAATAAAGTGAACGCTGACTCAACGGTTATCCAATTGTTTTGCTGATTTGAAAAAGTGATTTTTATGGAATGGCAAGCTAAAAGGAAACGTCCTTTCTCTTTCCTACGCCATCATCGGTATGACAACTGTTCATCCGTGAAGTTAGGTGCTATTTTTGAAATAATCCAAGATATTAGCCGGATTTTTCTCTCTGCTCCTTGTAAGTATAAAGGTTTTGGCATGCTGATCTTTACCCTTTTATCACTTAGAAAATTCTCTCAAAGCACAAAGGCGATTTCTCTTCCTGTTCATCATCTTCTCCAAGCTTCAACAATGGCATAATCTTCCTCAGTTCATGACACTTCTATCTACCAAACAATCCTCACTATCAAACCTCAACAAAATCTGATCATCGATCTTACTCCTTTTGTCTATGAACCCTACATGTTGTATGTAGTCGAGTGTCTCAAATACTCACCTTTGGTTGATGCTCTGTCCAAAGTCGAGGTTGTTCCCTTGTCCTGCCTCTCACTTGTCTACTCCACTTCTTACTACGACATGGTTCATGAAAGAATTCACTTTGAAATCCACAATGAGAAGACTTCCATCTCCAAGCACCGCTTTTGTGCCCTAATTGGTCTTTCTCAAGAACAAACCCTGGTAAACCCTGAATCTATCACTACTGGTCAACTATTCTCTATGTTTTATCAAATGGGGTATACTAAAAACCTCACCACCATCACCAAGTTGAAGAAGTCCTGCCTTCCTCCTCAATGGAATGGCCTTTTCACTTTGCTGTTCAAAGGACTCTCTGAGCGCAGCACCGACTCAGATGGGGCAAGCAAGTCATTTATGACTGTGCTTTATGGTTTATATCATGGGATAGATTTGGATTATGACACCATTATCTGGCAACAACTGGTTTAAAGCTTGGTTTCTTCATCCAGGCACTCAGAGATCTCTTGTGGGCGATATTGGTCTATAATCACTAAGTGGGCAATGGATCGTCTTCACGTTCTAATCATGGCAGATTCTCTTCTCTCCTCCATCACCACTTTTCACACAACCAAGATAATCGTCACAGATCTATCCCTGAAACCATGCTCGCTCTTGTCTCTGCAGTGAGTAATGTTCTGCAACAATACAAAAACATTTCATCTTCGGGTCCAAAGGAGCTTACGCCATCCATGGTTCGCTCCATTGAAGAGGCTGACAAGCCAGTGAAACGGGGAAAGAAAACTGACGCCCAGAAAGGGACGCAGGTTTCCAAACCAACCAAGGGGCAAACCCCTAAGAAGCGAAAGTCTGACAAGGGTGCTCCATCACAGCCTCAACCAAAGAAGCAGAAGAACCCCGCTAGGAAACTAATATTCCAATATTCCAATGATTCAGACTCAGAGTATGTTCCTCCTAAACATAAATCTGCTCCTCCTTCAGAATCTGAAAGTGAAAGCTCTGAGGATGAGGCTTCGGGTCGTGGTGATACCCCGCCTCAGTCCACTACACCAGAAATTCTGGTTCGCTCTCAACCTCCTTCTCCTCCACCTGTTACCATCCCGGTATCCATCGCTCCAATATACCCTATCCCCACCACTCAACCATCCACCACTATTCCCATACCTACTCCTATATTCACAGACACCACCACCACTACCACTACCACAGGGGCTCAATCTACATCTCCCACTCAACCAGTTACAACCGAACCTCCTACTACTACCAAACCCTTATCTCCTACTCCATCTACTGACACCACCCTAGTTCTAGGCGGTGATGACTTGGAATTTGATTCCACTTATTTTAGTCCTTACCGTGTACAGAGTGATGAAGATGATGATGAGCATGTTACCAAGCGTCATCTCAAAGCAGTCAACGACAAAATCGATCAACTACTTTCCTCCACTTCCTCTGGGGCTTATTCTGAAGCTGCTTTAAAGGCTTTGTTCTCATCTGTCGTTCAAGAACACAACGCCTCGCTTTCTGCTACAGCAAAGGCTATTGACGCCTCCACTTCCCAATGTCAGAAAGCCTCCCTCGCTGTTGAGGCTTCCACCAAGGAGTGCAAGGAAGCGACCGCAAAAGTCGATAAACTAATTTCTGAGGCTCACTTATTTTTAGATTCTTTGCAGGCGGCTGCTAAGAAGAATGCTCAAACTGTCAATGCTTCGGTGGATAACCTTCAGCGTTCTATTCAATCTGAACGATCCAACCTTGAAGATGCACGCCAAGCAATCAAAGTTGCCAATGCAACTCTGCATGCTAATGTTAATGATCGATTGACTCAACTGGTGGCAGGGTTGGCAGTTGAGAGTCGCATTATGGAAGAACTCGACAGAAGAACCTCTTAGCTAAAGATGAAAAATCTTAAATTTCGAACTGCCACAACTGAACTCAATGACTTGAAGTCAGAGAGGGAGGTTATACGAAGCTCTGCTGCTGACATTCAGTCCATCTTACTTCATCTCCTTGAAGCCCATGATCCCATTATTTCCAGTACTATCAGACGGCACTTGGCTGACAAACTCAGGCCAGCATTGGACATCGTTAGTCGTATTGAGGGTGTTCCGGTGACTGGTGTCCAGCCGAAACAAGGGGGAGAGAAGGTTGCAAAAACTCAACCTCCTCCTGAACCGAAATCAACTGCTGAACCGAAGGGTAATGAAGCCTCGGTCAGTACCAGAGATAAAAACAAGAAGAAAATCAGTGAAGATGACACTAACAGTGAAGAAGAAGTTTATGCAAATAATCCTGCTATGCCTTTTCAGAAAACAAAACCTTCTGATAAAGACCTAGCAGAAAAATTCAAGGAACAACAGGCTGAGCTGGAGCAGAAGCAAAAGGAATGGGAGCTTCTAGAAAAGAAGAATTCCATTTTTCTTGCCTGGACTCTAGATTCGCTTCAATGGTGTGCCATTGATGAGCCAAGCACACTTTGGCTTGAGCCTGTGATGTCATTTGGGCTTGATAACTCCAAGGATGCACAGTTTGACATGCCGATCACACAAAAGGCATTCATTTTTCACTGCTTTAACTCGACCGTTGCCATCCCATCTCCAGACCCGAAGGTGGATAGGGACCTGTTGGAGTTCTACTTAGAGTTCGCTCAACCCCAGTACTGGACCTCGAGTTCGAAAAAAATTACAACTGTCAAGGTTCTGAAGCCCTACTCAGCAAGGAAGTTTATTAATGTTAAATTCAAAGTGACTCGAGGCTCTGAAGGCTCAGTTCATAGCTTCACTCTTGCTGATCTACCGAACCTCAATCCCCAAGACTGGACACTTCTCAACAATATTTTATTGCCAAATCCACGGGAGTATCAGCCAATCATTGACCATGTCAAGCGAATGCTTGTGTGCTACATTCACGTGGTAGCGAAGATGGACTAAGAGATTGCTTCTGCCATTCACAAGCGAACCACGATCAAAACTATGGGCAGAGCAGGCAACATTGATACAATGTTCAAGGGCAAGATTGATTCGAAGTACCAAACTGTGATGTTCGTCAGGGGTGAAGGACAGAAATGCCAGTTCGCTCTTGTTGACAAACACCTCTTCTCAACTGCTTGTTTGGAGCACATTTTGGAGATTATTCAGAGGTGTAATCAGAACACTGCAGCTGACAAGAAGTTGTTCACTGATATGCTGAGGTGGTATGTATATCCAGTTTCGGAAGACAATTCTTGCGATAATCCCTCGGCTGTTCAAGAAGGTAAAAACTGTGAAGCCAACTCAGAAGAAATAATCTCTCGCCTCATTTGACGCAAAGGGGGAGATTGTTGGGGTTATTATGTTGTGTCATGGGCTCGGTCCTTAACCCAGTTTTGGTTGCCGGTTTGGCCTGTCCAACCGTGCATGTTTTGTTCTAGGGTTTAGTATTTAAGTTGCATGCATGCAGTCTTTGTAGTTAACTCTTTCATTATTTTTCCTTATTGAGTTTTGTAAACCCTAGCTCGCCTCTACAGTGGAAGTTCTTCATCGAGCTCTGCTGAGGCGTGAATTTATTTGAATCATAAGCACAACTTTGATTCCATTATGTGTTCATATTATTATTGTGTTTGTCTTGTATGATATTCATATTCTTACGTGTGAAAGATCTAATCAATCTGAGATTTATTCTCATCAAGAAAAAAAATTAAAACTGGATCCTTGGGGAAGAAAAGTCTTGGTGATAGACAATTTCAAAAGGATCACTCAAAATAAAAAGAGATTTCATTGGTGAAAGATAGAACATAGTAATTTTTCACCGTCAATTCATTATTGGTATTGAATTTTTGGGTTTCACTTAGTACGTAGTGGTACGAAACTAAGATCGTAAACGCAGATGTGTTGTAACCATAAAACTCAGTGGTAAGTGCTGAAAGCCTCAAGGGTTACATGAATGAGATTAAGTGTAATAGAGAAAAATGATGTAGGTGGTTTAAGAAGTGAATGTACCTCTGCTATAAAAGTAGGACCTAATAGAAAAATATAAACTCAATATGAGAAGAGTAAGGTAGCTCTCGTTTAGAGTGAATGTAACAGCCTAATTTGGAAAACATGATTTGTATTTATCACATTATTAAGGTTTCACTCAAAATCTTTTGAGGCTTTGGACAACATGCAACAGTATGCATCTAGGGACACTTAACTAGTCTTATGAAAAGAATTTATACCTGCTGCAGCTCCACCTTTGAGAGTATCTTTTATACAAAGAAAAACATTAAAAAAAATTGTTGGATTTTGTGAAGAATTTCTAAAGAGAAATAAAAACAAAGAGAAAATTATTTTTGGATTTTATATAAAAAAAATAGGAAATGAAAAACATAAAAATAAGTACGAAAAAGAGTGTACAAAAGAATACAACCAAAAGACCTTTTAATGAAAAAGAAGCGAACGAGTTCAGAAGAACCGAACCCAAAATAGACCGAGCGTTCGATTCATTTTGGTTCCCGGGTGAACCAAACCCGAAATAGACCGAGCGTTCGCTCTATTTCGCTTCTTACCTTTAATGAAGCGAACGTGATTTTGGTACTGATTCTGCCTCCATCATTCCTAGGCCTTGTAAGATCTTATTGAAACTAGCTTCAGGTAACGCCTTAGTGAACATATCTGCTAATTGATCAGTGGTCCTAAAAAAATGAATTTCTACATTACCATCTTCCACATGATCTTTGATGAAGTAATACCGTAGTGCTATGTTCTTTGTCTTCGAGTGTTGCAATGGGTTATGACAAATCCTAATTGCACTTTCAGAGTCGCAATATAGTGGGATTTTCTTCATGTTCAACCCATAGTCCTTGAGCTGACTTTGTATCCAAACGACCTGAGATATGCATGAGGCGGCCGCTATATATTCAGCTTCAGCCGTGGAGAGAGAAACACAAGGTTGTTTCTTTGATTGCCAGCTAACCAATTTACCATCAAGAAATTGGCATCCTCCAGTAGTGCTTTTACGATCCAATCCACAACCCCCAAGGTCAGCATCTGAGAATGCTTGGACAAAAAAACTTGAGTTGGTTGGATACCATAAACTGAGAGAGGAGGTTTGGTTTAGATAGCGAAAGATGTTCTTCACTGGCAACATGTGAGGTTCGCGTGGGTTGGCTTGAAATCGAGCACAATAGCAGACTGAGAACACAATGTCCGGCTTGCTAGTTGTAAGATACATCAGTGATCCAATCATCTGACGATAAAGCATCATGTAAGCAGTCAGTTTATCCAAAGATGGTGTCAGCTTGGTGCCAAACGCCATAGGAACCTTCACCCTTGAATCGCCTAACATCCCAAACTTGGAAAGTAATGTCTTTGTATATGCCTCCTGATTGATAAAAATGCCTTCGGGTCCCTGTCTAATATTTAGGCCAAGGAAAAAGTTAATTGGACCCATTGAGCTCATCTCAAATTTAGTTTCCATCAACTTCCTGGATTCAGCTGTTAGGCTGGGATTCGTGGATCCGAAGATGATGTCATCAACATAAATTTGGACTATCATAAGGTGGTTACCCTATCTCTTACGAAAGAAGGTTGGGTCAACCGAACCTTGTTTAAATTTGGACATTTTTAAGAATCAGGTTAGGGTTTCATACCATGCTCTTGGAGCCTGCTTTAGGCCATACACTACTTTGTCTAGAATATAGCAGTGATCTGGATGCTTCTCGTTCATGAAGCATGGCGGTTGCTCTACGTACACAGTTTCTTCAAGTTCTCCGTTGAGAAAGGCACACTTCACGTCCATTTGATAGACTTCAAAATTCTTGTGTGCAACATAAGCAAGAAAGATTCGAACCGACTCTAATCTTGCAACTGGAACAAAGGTCTCTTCATAGTCTATACCTTCCTCTTGACAGTATCATTTCACCACTAACCTGGCCTTGTTGCGAATCACATTCCCTTCCTTGTCCATCTTATTTCTGAATACCCATTTGAGACCGACAACCGAAGCATCCTTTGGAGTTGGAATTAGACGCCATACTTTGTTTCTTTCAAACTTGTTCAGCTCATCTTGCATGGATTGAACCCAATCAGATGATCAAGAGCTGAATTCACCGTCTTCGGTTCAACTTTGGAGACGAAAGAGTTGAACATGCAAAATTCTACTTGAGAGAATAATGCAACTTTCTTTGCTTTCAGTTGTGATCGAGTTAATACCTTTTCAGAAGATTCCCCAATGACTTGACTTTGAGAATGGTCTTTGGTCCATTTAATGAGAGTAGGGTAATTTGGATCACAAGAGGGATCCAGTTCTGCATTGATTTCTTCTACAAATTCTGATTGTGTATCATCATCATTAGCATTCGTATTCTCCACCTCGAACGATGACACGAGTTCAATTTCTGGATCGGAACGCTCCCCTTCATTTGGACTTTCGGTTGAACTGGATGACTGTGATGATGGATTCTCCCCCTGAAATGATGAACCCTAATTATTTGGTAGAGACGAACCCTCCCCCTGGATAGAAGGACAATCACCAGACGGTTCGCTTGAGTCTGGCCTTTCAGTTTCCTTCGGTTGTTCAGTTGCCATTTTCTGTGCAGCATCGTCAATAATATGCTTCAAACTGTCGACTCGGTTATCTTCAGCCTTGGATTGAGAATCAATAGCTTTTTCTGGTTCATCGAAGAGTAGCACATATTGCTCGGAAAGATTTGAAATCGGCACAGTGACTTGACTAGCCTTTGGAAAGATCTCCTGCATTGCACCTTCAGTTGTGTAACGACCAAAATTTCAAAACAATTAAAAACTTTTCAAAAACCACCCATTTTAATAATGTTGTTACAAAAAGGTTTTCAATACATTATTTAACAGAGTATTTTTCCCAGGTTCAAATCATAAAACACCAACGCGGGGAACGGTACGATCACGCCTTTGCCTTGCCACAGACTCCTGAGAACCTGAAAACATAAAACCACAACTGTAAGCCCGAAAGCTTAGTGAGATACCCCCAAAAATACCAACCACAAATACGCCCTTCCAGGCCATGACCTTCCGGTCCAAAACATATCGCCTTCTGGCCTATAACATATTGCCTACCGGCCCGTAACACATCGCCTTCCGGCCCATAACATAACAGCATACATAACATAACAGAACATAGAACGACCATGCATACCGGGTCACACCTCAGACCAAGCAACCCTACACATAACATATAACCATATAACAGTTCGCAGTCAACAATTGATCAGCAGATCACATAACATATCATTACCCTAACCAAGATGCCGGCCTAACCGGTCACTAGCATAACATCACTCTAAGAATCAGTCAACATACTAATTACACACATACGCCTTTCCAGGCCATGACCTTCCGGTCTACATCGCAATGCCTTCTGGCCCACAACATGTAATGCCTTCTGGCTCACAACATATAATGCCTTCCGGCCCATAACGTAATGCCTTCCGACCCATATTCCACAATATCATAACAACAGACACTACCCGGATTTCCATCCGATAAAGGGTCGGCCTTGGTGCCGTAGACCCCGTTGATATAGTGAGGATAACTCACCTTGAAACTGCCGACTGAACAGATAACTCAAGCTGCTCCGATCACTGATACGATCTCCACCTCTGGAAAACCACCAATGCACTGAACTCAAACAATAATCAACAATTACCAAAATTCCCCTGGAAACCACTGGTCAACCCTTGGTCAAAGACAAGGTCAAAGTCAACCCCTGACTGACCCTACTCGCCGAGTCAACCCGATGACTCGCCGAGTTCCCATACTCAGAACTTCACTCAATCCGCGACCTAACTCGCCGAGTCACCCCGAGACTCGTTGAGTCCCACAACTTCTGAGTCCTCTCGCACACAACTCACCGAGTCATCCCTTGACTCACCGATTCTCGACTCAACAAGAGAATATCGGAACTCTTCGACAAGACTCGCCGAGTCCAAGAACAGACTCGCCGAGTCTATGGCTATCTTCAACCTACTCGCCGAGTTGTCCATACAACTCGCCGAGTTCCAGGCCATCTTCAACCAACTCGCCGAGTTATTCTTCCAACTCGCCGAGTCCCGGCTCGTCTTCAAGCAACTCGTTGAGTACACCCATGTGACTCGCCGAGTACCACCGTTCTGAATCTATACAGAAGCACTCCAGGCCATGCAATTGCTCCAAAACATAGATCTAGCCTCCTACAACTCATCCATCACGTAAAGTGGCGAACTTTACGTGAATCCATAGAGATCTAGGCCATTTGCACATTGGGCTAGGGTTTGGGACATGTAAGCTTCACTAAACATTCCAACACAGGGACTTTCATGCTCTCTGATTCTTCTCCATTCCAGATATGAGGTAGCAACCTCATATCTAACCTCTAGACTTCCAATTACATCCATAGGCAAGTTCCCACAAACCCCAAAATGAAGAAACAACATAACAATATCCCAAGAACGAGATATTACCTCCAATGGACGCCCAATCTGCAATGTAATCCGAATCCAAGCAAAGCCCCTTGCTCCAAGCTTTCAATCTCCCAAAATTCCTTCAATAATCATCTCCTTCAAGCTCCCAATTGAGATATGATTACTCACACACGAAGGCTAAGGGTTTCTGGACTTGGAGATGAATAAAGAGGCTGAGAGTGGGCTGTTATGTTCTTTATATAGGGCTCAACCCCAGGAATTAGGGTTTTCTCCACTCAGCGCCTACTCGCCGAGTCCTCCTTACCGACTCGCCGAGTCGGCTACTTAACACGTGACCCAGTCGCGACTCTACTCGCCGAGTCCATCCATGGACTCGCCAAGTCACTCTTCCACAACTTACTCTTTTAGCCCTTCAACTCTACTCTTGATATTTCGGGATGTTACAATTCTCCCCCACTTATATTAGGCTTCGCCCTCGAAGCCTATAGCAACTCAATTCCAAGGATACTCCCGCAACGCTCCACCTGGCCTTAACCGGACCAAGTCCCTCAAGGAATACTTATCGAAACTCGAACACTCTTTCCCCTCCTTCACGGTGTCCTGACCACCGTCTCGAACCGGGCACCGACTGTACCCCTGATTATCATTCTCAATAACCGAGAATTACCCAAGATGCAACTCTGCTCTAAATCTCAACAATCGCTCGACCCATAAGGGTTAGAAAACCAAGGACCATCGGATCCCCGATCCGAATCCCACTCTATCCATTCCAGAACGACTGAGAGACCCATTCTCAATCTCAGAGCAACTCTCACGAGTTCTCCCCTTGCAACCGCATACACATGCTGAACTAGCTCTAACACCCTCAGGTTGGGGAAACCTGATACACTGATAATACCCTCAAACATCCCCCAGGATGAACCACTAATATACAACCCATACCCTGATCATAATTACACTAAGAGTTCAAGACTCTCTCTCTCTCTCCCTGCATCCCTTCCGAGCCTCTTGGCTCTACACTTGCGGATTTCCCTCCGCGACCTCAGCAGACATTCCAAACCGGATGAGCTTCTAATCCACTGCCACAAACACGCTGCTCAATAACCATACTTGAATCGCTTTAATCATAACTCTGCTCTGCCGCTTTCACTTCCATGAACTTGCACTCCCTCTCGGAGTTACACACCTCTTACTTCTCCCTCTTCCGTTACCAAGGAATCCACCCGGCCACGATGTCACTCCGACAAATGCCACGACGCTCGCCCGACGCTACACCACCCTTAGCGTGTCCGCTATCCATCCAACACACTTACTCTGACTCTCCTCGCAAGGCCTCTCAAGCCCATTCACTACCTCAACTAAACAAGATCACTACCCGGGGCCAGACCTTCCAATGCAATCACACTGCAACATACACAAGACGAAATCTCAAACTGATCCAACAATACCAACATAGTCTCCAGCATGACTGGACCGACTCACATAACACATATTAGCCACTCGAGGCTATATCTCTGTGGGTCCGTACACCCAAACTCTGTGAACCCTCAGGTTCTAACTCTGGGAACCTTCCGGTTCCAACTCTATAAACATGCACAACATAAATCCCATAGAATTAATGCAGTACAACACATCACGTACATAAAGCGTACAAATACTCTGATCACATGACCCCTGTTACCTACTCAAACTTGATCCCGACCTGCTTCCAGGCCTCCACAAACAAATGCCCTAGGTCTGTATCCAGCCCCGCATGCCCGACACTCGCTCCTATCAGCCTATACTCTGGGCTGACAGTACACTGCTGAATCCCAACAGCTAAGCACCCTCAAACACTCATCGATCTCCGGGAGAATTCTCCAATTCTCCCCCACTTAAAGCACTGACTAACAACCACCAGTCGCCATTAACGACCTTCCAGAACAACCCCGCACAAAGAGAACACTTACACTCTGACTGCTTCTCACAAGCATAAGCAACCCTTAGCAAAACACATCTCCTCACTGATCAATCTGCTCAAAAGAATCCGATCTTCCAATTATCCACTCCACGAACGCAGATGCTACCCGACATTCAACCCAATGCCGCATCTCCACTAATAACCCTCACGAATGATAACCAACGGAATTCCCAAAACAATAACCCATAACCAAAACCACAACCCGCAAAATGAAGAATACCGCATCGAAAACCACACAAAGATACCAGCACAAAACACCAAACTATAACCATACCAAACCTTCAGGGAACAACGGATACCAAAATGAAAACCCGAAACACCAATCCATAACCATGCCAAACCCGCGAAACAACGAATACCGCATCGAAATCCACACAAAGATACCAGCACAAACAATACGCCACAATAATCGCAAGATAACAAGACATCAAGAAAGAAACATACCTGCAGCTGCCTCCGACACTGCTCCAATTTCCTCTGCCGCAAGCTGATAAGCACGACCCTGAGCCCTTAGGGGCTCCGCTCCATCCTGTCCTCCTCCTGAACTCCTCAAGGTGGTTGGTGCTAGAGCCTGCACCAGTCCTGCGGAAAGCTGTGGACAGTTGACCCTCATATGTCCAACCTGACGACAATGATAGCAAATCCTCGAATCCCGAATCGGCACTGACTGCCGACAATTCCGCGCATAGTGCCCCTCCTTTCCGCACTTGCAACATGCACCACCGGACCAACAAACTCCGGTATGACCCCTCCTACACTTCCCACAAGTATGGCCGCTCAGATCCCCCACTCTAACATCAACGGTCCTGGACCGTTTCGGCGCCGGCTGCGACTGCATCGGAGCCTGCCTCAGCTCACGCAACTGCAACTCAACCTCTACCTCACGCCGCCCGGCGGCCTCCTGCAACTCCAACAAGGTCTCGCACCTCTGCGCAGACACGAACTGTCTGATATCCCCCTTGAGCATAACCAGATATCGGGACATCTGGGCCTGCTCCGAAGTGAACTCAGGGCAAAACATCGCCCTCTCAGTGAACATCCTGGTGATCTCAGTCACCGACTCCGAATCCTGCTTCAGCTCAAGGAACTCCTGAGCCAATCTCTCCCTCTCAACCTGCGGAACATAACGGGTGATGAACATCTCTCGGAACTGATCCCATGATACCGCAGCCCTCTGCACATCTGAATATGACCCCGTGGTCAATCTCTACCAATCCTTCGCCCTGAGCCTCAACAGGTTCAGAGCACACCTCACCCTCTGATCAGCAGGGCATAAACACGTGAAGAAACACCCCTCCGCGTCTGATAACCATCTCATAGCAACAATCGGGTCCTAAACTCCATCGAATGTGGGAGGCTTCGTATAATAGAAGTCCTGATACAGAAAACCCCGACTAGCTCCTCCCCTGCCGCTGCTACAGCCGCTGTAGCCGCCGCGGCAGCCGTCTCTGCGAGAGCCGCATAGCGCTCATCAAAGTACTCAACCATGGCGGTCTTGATCGACCCGAACAGTTCCGACAACTCAGCCCAGAACAATGCAGCAACCTCATCATGCAGGATCTCGCGAATCCTCGCATCCAACTCGCTCGTGCTCATCTGATCGATAACCACAGACGGCACCGATCCACCCGGAACTCTCCCTCCAGCTCTTGATCCTGATCCGGATCCACTCTCATCATGCCTCGTAATCTCCATACTGGAAAACACCATACCAAATCTCAGACTCATCCCACAAACCTGGGATCCAACTCTCTCAACCCAACCCTATAGATCATGGTTTCCCTGATACGCGTATGGGTCCTATGCTTTCAGTAGTACGGGCCCATACTACCTTCCACACCTACCCATATTTGTATGAAGTACTACCACAATACCCTAGAGAACATGCATAACAACTATCAACCCTCACCACTAGAGGAACACTGAGAATCTCCCATAAGGGACCCTAGGCTACAGGCATCACAAATCAGGCAACATTATCATGAAATCCTGAAGATCCCTAGCCTAACTCTAGCATGCTGTTCTATCAAAGCTCAATAAAACAAGTGTCATGAATGGTAAATTTGGGGTTACTTACTGGCTCCGGCTGATCGTACCTCCGCGTCCCCCTTTTACTTAATTTGAAAACCATTTTAATTTCTCTTTTAAAACCTTCCTCGATTTGAGACTGGAGTTACATGAGTGTTCCTCCAATTCACTCAAACCAAGGCTCTGATACCAACTTGTAACGACCAAAATTTCAAAACAATTAAAAACTTTTCAAAAACCACCCATTTTAATAACGTTGTTACAAAAAGGTTTTCAATACATTATTTAACAGAGTATTTTTCCCAGGTTCAAATCATAAAACACCAACGCGGGGAACGGTACGATCACGCCTTTGCCTTGCCACAGACTCCTGAGAACCTGAAAATATAAAACCACAACTGTAAGCCCGAAAGCTTAGTGAGATACCCCTAAAAATACCAACCACAAATACGCCCTTCCAGGCCACGACCTTCTGGTCCAAAACATATCGCCTTACGGCCCATAACATATTGCCTACCGGCTCGTAACACATCGCCTTCCGGCCCATAACATAACAACATACATAACATAACAGAACATAGAACGACCATGCATACCGGGTCACACCTCAGACCAAGCAACCCTACACATAACATATAACCATATAACAGTTCGCAGTCAACAATTGATCAGCAGATCACATAACATTTCATTACCCTAACCAAGATACCGGCCTAACCGGTCACTAGCATAACATCACTCTAAGAATCAGTCAACATACTAATTACACACATACGCCTTTCCAGGCCATGACCTTCCGGTCCACATCGCAATGCCTTCCGGCCCACAACATGTAATGCCTTCCGGCCCACAACATATAATGCCTTCCGGCCCATAACGTAATGCCTTCTGGCCCATATTCCACAATATCATAACAACAGACACTACCCGGATTTCCATCCGATAAAGGGTCGGCCTTGGTGCCATAGACCCCGTTGATATAGTGAGGATAACTCACCTTGAAACTGCCGACTGAACAGATAACTCAAGCTGCTCCGATCACTGATACGATCTCCACCTCTGGAAAACCACCAATGCACTGAACTCAAACAATAATCAACAATTAGCAAAATGCCCCTGGAAACCACTGGTCAACCCTTGGTCAAAGACAAGGTCAAAGTCAACCCCTGAATGACACTACTCGCCGAGTCAACCCGATGACTCACCGAGTTCCCATACTCAGAACTTCACTCAATCCGCGACCTAACTCGCCGAGTCACCCCGAGACTCGTTGAGTCCCACAACTTCTGAGTCCTCTCGCACACAACTCACCGAGTCATCCCTTGACTCACCGATTCTCGACTCAACAAGAGAATATCGGAACTCTTCGACAAGACTCGCCGAGTCCAAGAACAGACTCGCCGAGTCTATGGCTATCTTCAACCTACTCGCCGAGTTGTCCATACAACTCGCCGAGTTCCAGGCCATCTTCAACCAACTCACCGAGTTATTCTTCCAACTCGCCGAGTCCCGGCTCGTCTTCAAGCAACTCGTTGAGTACACCCATGTGACTCGTCGAGTACCACCGTTCTGAATCTATACAGAAGCACTCCAGGCCATGCAATTGCTCCAAAACATAGATCTAGCCTCCTACGACTCATCCATCACGTAAAGTGGCGAACTTTACGTGAATCCATAAAGATCTAGGCCATTTGCACATTGGGCTAGGGTTTGGGACATGTAAGCTTCACTAAACATTCCAACACAGGGACTTTCATGCTCTCTGATTCTTCTCCATTCCAGATATGAGGTAGCAACCTCATATCTAACCTCTAGACTTCCAATTACATCCATAGGCAAGTTCCCACAAACCCCAAAATGAAGAAACAACATAACAATATCCCAAGAACGAGATATTACCTCCAATGGACGCCCAATCTGCAATGTAATCCGAATCCAAGCAAAGCCCCTTGCTCCAAGCTTTCAATCTCCCAAAATTCCTTCAATAATCATCTCCTTCAAGCTCCCAATTGAGATATGATTACTCACACACGAAGGCTAAGGGTTTCTGGATTTGGAGATGAATAAAGAGGCTGAGAGTGGGCTGTTATGTTCTTTATATAGGGCTCAACCCCGGGAATTAGGGTTTTCTCCATTCAGCGCCTACTCGCCGAGTCCTCCTTACCGACTCGCCGAGTCGGCTACTTAACACGTGACCCAGTCGCGACTCTACTCGCCGAGTCCATCCATGGACTCGCCAAGTCACTCTTCCACAACTTACTCTTTTAGCCTTTCAACTCTACTCTTGATATTTCGGGATGTTACAAGTTGCTTTCAACTTCTTGACATAACTGTCATCGAAAGTGACATAGTATGTTTCTTCAATCTTCTTTGAGCATTTATTTAGAACTCTATACGCCTTAGAGTTCAATAGTACTCCAGAAAGATCCCTTCATCGGCTTTAGCATCAAACTTATTTCGATACTCCTTTGAGTTGAAAATGAAACGTCTTGAACCGAACACGTGAAAGAATTTCACATTGGGCTTGCGGTTGTTCAAGATCTCATAAGGAATGATTGAGAAGCGCTTGTTTAGATACAATCTATTCTGAGTGTAACAAGCAACAGCAATAGCATCAGCCCAGAAATATAGGGGCAAGGAAGCGAAGCGCAACATAGTACAAGCCGCTTCGCACAGAGAACGATTTCGCCTTTTGACGATTCCATTTTGCTGTGGAGTATATGGAGCAGAAAAATTGTGAGTTGTTCCTTTCTCAGCTAGAAAATCTTCGAAATCCTTGTTCTTAAATTCCAAGTCGTTGTCACTTCTCACGTTACGAACCACTTTTCACAGTTGAACCTCTACTTGCTTTATGAAGAGTTTGAGCTTGGGAGTTGCCTCTGATTTTTGCTTCAAGAAAAATACCCATGTGAAGCGAGAGAAGTCGTCTACGATGACAAGTATGTACTTGTTTCCACCAATGCTTTTGATAGAGGAAGGACCACATGGATCGATATGTAACAGCTCTAATGGTTCTATCACCTTTGTGTTGAGAATAGAAGGATGACTTTGTCGACTTTGCTTTCCCATTTCACAAGCTGCACATATATGTTCTTTGTCAAATATCATAACTGGAAAGCCTCGAACGTGATCTCCAAGTACTAGCTTGTTGATATCTTTGAAATTGAGATGAGAGAGTCTTCGATGCCATAACCAGCTTTCGTCTGAGTGTGCCTTCGTTAGCAAGCAAACAACTGGTTTCCCTCTAATTGGATTGAGATTTAAAGTGTACATTTCTCCCTTTCGCTTCGACTTCAGCAGAATATTATTTGACTTCTTTTCAACAATCTGTGAACCTTCGTCATCAAAGGAGACCTTCAATCCGGTGCCAACCACCAGCTGTGAGACACTGATGAGGTTGTGCTGCAATCCTTCAACGTATGCAACCTTCCTGATTGAGAAGTCGCCATTTGTAATCATTCCATAGCCTTTGATAGCTCCAAATGAATCATTGCCATACTTCACTGTTCGATTGTCCTTGAGAGACTGAAACTCCCTCAGTTCTTCTCTTCTTCCTGTCATGTGATGCAAGCAACCATTATCAATGTACCATTCTTGGTCAAACTGCTCGTCACGAATAACCTGCAAAATATCAAGCAGATTTAGGAACCCAAAGTTTCTTGGGTCCTTGTGAGCCTTTTACATGACAGGGAATAGTTAGAGAAACATCAACCAGATAACTTCTTTTTATTAGAGTTGTTTCATCTGTTCTTTTTATTATAAAAACTGTGATTTTGTTTGACTTAGTCTCATTTGATTTAGACGTAGGATTTGTGGTTTTGACATCTGCATACTTTTGGGTTTCTTTTGGGCGGATGTTGTCTTTTGGAAAGAGTTTTCCTTTCCCTTTTGAATCTTTATATGAATGAGAATTATAATAAGAATAAGAAGAATGAGATTTAGAAGCAAGATTAGATCGTTGATTATTGCTCTTCCTTGGTTGAGTATGAAGACTTTCTTCCCTTCGGTTCTTCTGATAATTGGATCTGGAACCGAACCCATCCTTTCGGTTGCTATTATGTTGAGGACTAAAACCTTCCTTTTGGTTGCTATTCCCATGAGGACCGAAGTTACCATTTCGATTGCTTACATTCTGATGCCCGAAACTCTCCTTTCGGTTGGCTCTTGGTTCTCCTTGTGACTTATTTGTGTTTTCGTACCTAACGTAATGAGGATTTTGGGATCGCCAAAATTGTTTTCTTTCTGAGAGATTCTTCTTGTATCTCAGGTTACGTTGGTGTTTTCTTTCTGCCACCTGTTTTGGATTTTCATGAATATTGGCCTTTTCTTTGGTACTTGAGCATGGCTTTCTCTCTTTGACAAACACGTCTCACTGGATGCTATCACTGGTTCGCCTGAAGATGTTTTGGTGTTGTTTGTGCTTAGTACATCATATCATGTAGGTTCATTAAGTGGTTCTGCCACATACCTACCCTTCACTCTCCATGAGGTTTTCTGAGATAGGCCTTTTGTTTCATCAGCGTTATCTATCGGCGCTAAGCAGAAAAACTCCTCACATCCATTAGCATTATCTTCTTCTACCAATGCTGTTAGTTCTGTTGTTTGTTGAGGTGTGACTCCTTGAACTATGTAAACTTGATTTGGATCTGTTTGAACCTTTTGATATACTATAGATTTTTCCTTCAGGACTTTGGTCTTGTCTATCGATGAGCGAGTGAACTCAACAGAGTTTTCAGAAATAAGATTTTTACTAGTTTCGGGTTCGTTCTTGACAAATTCAGAACAGTCCACCACGTCCTCTACAGAGATTTCACTCATGTCATCATCCTCATTAAGTTCAGATGCATTTTCAACATCAATTAATTTTATTTTCTGAACTTAATTTGGCATTCAACGAGTCAAGTTTCTGTACAGTTTCGGTTCTCAGTTTCAATTTATCATTCTCATCTAACAGATTTTTGAGCATTTCCTTATGGTCTTTTGACTTTATGTAGGACTCTATTTTGTCAAGTCCAATTTTGTAGGCAGGAGATATTTTGTCAGAAGATACAACATTTTCACAATTGTAAGCTTCGGCATCGACTTCATCCTCCTTCAACTCAAGGAAGGGTAAAATCATGCGATGTATCCTCTTTCCTATTTCATAATCGAGATGTAACTAAGTAATATTAAAATATAATCTTTTCACAATCAAACAAAAAACGTTTCGTTGTTTTAAAATCTTAAGATTGTCTCGTTGCAAATAGATTGACTCATCCCTAGACCTAATTAATTCCTTCTCCTTCTGCTCAATCCATATTCTCCTCTCCTCACTCTTCGACGATATCCTGCTAATTTGATCAGTCTGGTTAGAGTTTGTGACACGAGTTTGGGTAAGACTACTACTTAAACTAGAAAATTTAAATTTTAAGCCATTTAGTTCCTTTTCATATTTAGTAATAGGAATTTTTCTTTCACCATCAGTGCCTTTCCATGAGTGGGCTTTCTTACTTCTTCGTACTCTGAATCTGTGGACCGCACCTGCACTCCACCAAATTCATCATTATCACTTGTATCATGTACAATCAAATCATTCATGGTGTTATTGTTAGCTGTTGATTTCTTTTTCATGATATCCTCCAATCATCTCAGGAGGTTCGCTTCCTCATCGTTTTCATCAACTCTTTTAGACTTCTTCTTCAACATGTAGTCTTTGGAAAAGTGGTTCTTGCCCCCACAATAATAACAGTCAAAACCTGAATCACCACCAATCTTTGTTTCCTTCTTATATTCTTCAGAATTTGAACCCATCTTTAGTTCCGCCTTCACTTTTTCAGAACTATAGCTTCCCTGCCAGTTTCGGTTCTTTTTGGCGGGGAACTTCCTTTTGATAAATTTTCTTGGATTGGAAACCATCATGCCATACTCTTCACTAGTTAGATCATAGTCAGCAAGATCTAATTCTTCTTCTTCTTCAACAACACTCTTTCCTTTGGAGATAAGAGCTAATGAACCCATGCTGGAAACCACATTCGTTTCCTTTGATACCGCACTTTCATGGGACTTCAGAATTCCCACCAGCTTCTCTAGAGAGTAGGATTTGAATTGTTCGTGTGCCTTCACTATGGATATAACTGCCATCCATTCAGGTATAAGACCGTTCATGAAGGTAACCTTCTGCTCAATAACCTTCCTTTCGATCGCATACTTTATCATCTTACTGAGGAGATGATTAAACCTATCAAATGCCTGAATGATTTTCTCTTCGGGCTTCTGTTTGAAATCACCAAATTCAGAAAGCAGCAAGGTTTGAATCGAATGTTCCAGATCTTCATCAGTAGAGTACAATTCCTTTAGCCTATCACATATCTCTTTTGTTATAGCACATGAACTCACCAATCGAAACGTGTCCGATTGTAAAGCAAACCTAATCATTCTTAAGGCTTTAATGTTGCACTGAAAATTCTATTTCTCATCTTGAGGAATGTCTTTCACATCATTCACGAGCTGATTGTACTCCTTTTGAGTTTTGACAATCTTTGAAGTGCTTGAGTGAGCAAACGGACCAACTGTGATTGCTTCCCAGATCAAATACCCATTATCCTCTGAACCTATTACATAATCTTCGAAGTGGTGTGTCCAGACTTCATAATCTTGAGTATATAGGATTGGAATCCTTGTTGTTGATCCAATACTGTTGGAGATGTTGATTGGATTGGATTGTGAATCGTCCATAGACATTATGATGATGTTTGATTGATAACTTGTTTAAGATCAGACTTGTAATTTATCATTAGGGCAAGATCAACAATTAATGATATACGTCAATTAGGAATTATGTCTCAATTAATATTAATCAATGAGGAAAACCCTAATAACTTCTTCAACATAAGAGATGTGTATGAATTGCACAGCCGCCTGCTCTGATACCAATTGATGAGATATTAATCTCTTGATCGTTCAGATCTTTCACATGTATATTAATGAAGAACAAACTATTAAGTCAAACAAGGCAAAGAACACAATATAGAATCAATATAAAGCTTATGATTCAAACGTAGTCACGCCTCAGCAGAGCTAGATGAAGAACTTCCACTATATATGCGAGCTACGGTTTACAATACTATGATAAGAATAATAAAAGCATTACTAACTAAGGATGCATGAATGCACTTTAAATACTAAAACCCTAGAGTAAAATAATGCACCGTTGGACAGGACCAAACCGGCTACAAAACTGGGCTAAAGGAATGAGCCCAAGACGCAACAATATGATCGCAACACCCGAAAAATCAGAACATATGTGAATTCCACATCTTGTATCAAGGAGCCAAGAGTTATAGTAGGGTGAGTTATTAGACAATATTGTGTAAATACATGCATGGGTGGGTTTCACTTTCCCTTCCTTTATGTCTTGCTGGTACTTTGGGCAATTCTGCTTCCAATGTGACTTTTCATGGCAATAGAATCATTCAACCTCTTTTGGGTCAGAAGAAGGAGGGACAAAACCTTTCTTGGTTCCACTTGAAGAGGAGCCATCAAGGGTCTTACCCTTGGTACCCTTTGAAGGGCTCTTCCTCTTTTTTCCCTCTACCTTTCTTGATTGCTAGGACAGGGACGGAGTTTCGAGTCAGAGTAGGAGTGGTAACTACCGACTTATCTTTAAGACCTGTTTCAGCGGACTTTAGAGTCCTTGAAGCTTGTTGTGGGTAACTTCCTCCTTGTTAATGTGGTATGCCATTTGGAATTGATCATAACACGATGCCGAGTGCAAAATGATATCTATTTCTAACTCCTCGGGGAAGTTCACATTTAGCTTCAACAAACGGTCCATATATCTTTACATTTTCTGCATATGGCCCGTGATGGGTTCACCATCCTTCATCCGGGTTGTTATCATAGAGGAGATGATTTCATATCGCTCTTGACGAGCACTCTGATGGTAGCGGTCCATCAAATCCTGGTGCATCTCAAAAGGATAGTAGTCCTCATAGGACTTTTGGAGCTCAGCTATCATAATGGCCAACATGACGCATGCCACTTTGGTAGCATCTCTTTCATGTTCCTCATATTCAGTGACCTCCTCAGGAGAAGCAGACGGCTCGGGTACCTTAAGCTCCTTGTCGAGGACATATTCCTTGTCCTCAAACCGAGTGACCATCCTGATGTGCCTGATCCAATCCATAAAGTTGGATCCATCAAAGATAACTATTCCACAAAGGTTCATGAGAGAGAAGGAGTCGGTAGGGTTTGAGACAAAAGCAGCATTGTTGGTTGACATCTGAAAGAAGAAACACAAATTTAGATTAGATATAAAGATAGTCCTTAATAAAACACCCAAATGTAATATTAAGGCTACGATTCAATCACAATATATTATAACTTAGAAGAGTATGTCGTAATTTAAGCTATAACATATTTGAAAGGTAGGTGAATGATAATTCACCAATTTCCACCATGAAAAATGAAATATAAATTATTAGGTTTTAATTAGTTTTTAGAAACTCGTAGATTCTTTTGAGATTCATTGAACTTTTCAATGGCATGTTTCAATCTCGAGTGTGCCCTTCATGTTTTGTGACTGGGATGCCGAGGATCACAAAACAAGGAGTGAAGTAACCATGAAAAATACTTGGTACACTTAATGTTTTTCACTCAATCGATGTGCCGGTTAGCCGCACGCGCTCCATCGACCTATGAAAAAACCTTAGTCACCCTTTGCCTACCTTGTTAAGTCCATGTTAGTGTGTCAGTTAACCACACACGCTTCACTAACGACTTAATCAAAGTGCAAAGTGTAATTTCATGGGTTAGCACCATATTCACATTTTCCTAGAGTAAATAAGATTGGGAGTTGATAAAAACATTTAGTTACTTTATAATAATCATTATACTTTTAATGAGAATTTTTAAGTCATTGTCCTACCCATTCAGCTAATGACCCTCTATCGGTCAAGGAAGCGGTGGGTGTGAGTGGACACCCATTAAGCTGCCATTTTATAGGCAACAACCTTATACCCCCTGATAGAACAGCTTCGTGAATGAGGCCTATTAACGGTAAAACGACTTGATCTTATATATATATATATATATATATATATATATATATATATATATATATATATACTTATAATATTATAAAGTATAAGGGTTGAATTTTAACTTTTAAAATTCTAAGGGTTGGAACTAAAGTTTACTAGATGATTTTACATGTTCCAAAACTTGAGGGCAAGTTTTGTAACTTTACAAAACTTTTCAATTCATAACTTATGAGTTATTGTTTATTAAACATGAAGACTCTTCATTTTTTTGTAACTGATGTGTTCATTTAATGGATTTATTACAAAGTGACTTTTATCTATCCATAACTTGAGGACAAGTTATGGACTCCATTAAAACACATCATGATCATTAATTAACTACGAATCAATAACACATAATTCCTATGATCTTCCAAGAACTCATAAGAACATGAATATTCATATCAAAATTTCAAGAACATATGAACATATATAAACATGGAATTTTGATATTAGCCATTGTAAATGGATTAGAACAACCATTACACCATCTAAAACAATTTTTAAAACACCAAAATAGTTTAGGGTAATGCTTCTAGTCCATTTCCAGCAATAAAAATCGAAAATATGCACTCTACCTGGCCAACTCGTCGAGTGCAAGAACTGACTTGCCGAGTTGGTTGAAGATACACTTGGACTCGTCGAGTCCCCCCATGGACTCGGCGAGTCTCCTGTGCAGACAACAAGAATTTTGACTTTTTCAACTATTTTACATCAAGTATCAAACAAACAAACTTGGCTCTGATACCACAGAAGGGTTTTGAGCATTCTAACACTCCTAAGGTGTTCATGCAACCCTAGAAACCTTGGATCTATGTTTGACTAAGATACATGTAAAATTGATTTTCCAAGGTTCATAATCCTATCTAACATACATGGGGAAATTTTAAACATAAAAGTAAGCTAGAAAACATACCTTGTAGTAGTTTGGATTCCTTGAAATCCTTGTGAGCCTAGCACCCCAAGTGTGATGCCTCAAATGTCTCACACAACACCAAATACACTTAGAATAAACTTGAGAGAAATTTAAAACACATCTAAAATCGGCTTTCCCTCTTCTTTGTTGCATAAGTACCAATTTTGGTGGACATAAGGATCCTTATATAGTGTGTTACAATTAGGGTTACACCATGTAAACCCTAACTGTCATGACCTTTCATTTCCATGACCCATGGGTTCTATAACCACCATGGAGCATCCTATGGGTTTTAGCCCAACTTGATAATCCATGGAGGATTAGCCCACTATACATGTATGGATGATTTACACAATAAAACCATATATTTAATTAGTCACCATTTTATCACTTAATTAATTCATGATTAATACTAATTAAATAATATTGTTAATATATTAGAACTTATAATATATTAATAAACCATAAGTGTTATTTCTCTCAATTTAGTCTATCCAAATGCATGATGCCATGCAACCCAAATGGACCATGCCAAACTAGGTCAAGTACATACCAGAAATAATTATGGACTTAGACACCTTATCCAACACCTTATGCTTCCGCTGTAGGCTCGATCGTGTATGCTATGACTTGTACTCGTCCTGATGTAGCCTTTTCTTTGAGGATGCTTAGCAGATATCAGGGGAAACCGGTGGGAGTGATGAGTTGAGAGTTGTAGGGTATAGTGATGCTAGCTTCCAGACTGATAGGGATAATTTCCGCTCTCAGTCAGGCTGAGTCTTTACCTTAAACGGAGGAGCAATTAGTTTGAAAAGTTCCAAGCAGAAGATAGTGGCTTATTCAACTTGCGAATCAGAGTATATATCGGCAAGCGAGGCAGCAAAGGAGGCAATATGGTTGAAGAACTTCATTAGAGACCTTGGAGTTCTACCAGCTATAAAGGAGCCTATGGAAATTTTATGTGATAGTGAAAGTGCAGTTGCCTTAGCAAAAGAACTAAGGGATCATGGGAGATCCAGATACATCGACAGAAAATATCATTTCATCAGACATCGAATAGAAGAAGGACTCCTCGTGGCAAAGAGGGTATTATCATATGAGAACACAGTAGATCCCCTCATGAAGGGACTGGGTAGGGTTAAGCATCTCCAACATTCGAGGCACATAGGGCTGAAGGATGATATTAGTTTTAGTAGTTATATAGCTCTGATTTTTGTAATGTGTAATTGACATTTGATGATGAATAAAATTTGTGTTTATTTATGAGTAAGGTGTTGCTATCTTTTGTCAATCGTTTACGATTATTTGTTTTGCATGTTTTTGTTGGATTAATGTCTAAGTCCATAACTATAATTGGTAAGACTTGACCCGACCTGACATGGTCCATTTGGGTTGCATGGCATCATGCACTTGGATAAACTATAACGAGAGAAATAAGACACTTATGGTTATTAATATATTATAAGTTCTAGTATATTAATAATAAGAATAATAAGATTATTTAATTAGTATTGATCAAGAATTAATCTAGGATTAATTAAGTGATCAAAAGAAGACTAATTAAATATATGGGTTGATTGTGTAAATCATCCATACTTGTATAGTGGGCTAATGCTCCATGGATAATCAAGTTGGGCTAAAACCCATAGGATGGTCCATGGATGCTCCATGGTGTATGTGAACCCATGGATCCAAGGAAATGGAAAGTCATGACAATTAGGGTTTACCCTAATTGTAACACTATATAAAGATCTTGTTCTTGACAAAATCGGCGACTAGTATCATTCTAGAGAGGGCTAGCCGATTTTCATGAAGTGTAGTATTCTCTCAAGTTATTCCAAGTGTATTTGGTGTTGTGAACCATTTGAGGTGTCACACTTGGGGCACTAGGCACTCAAGCTTCATGAAGACTTTCTACATCAAAGAGGTATGTATTCTATCTTGTTATATTCATTGTTTTGTATGCTAGATTAGGATAATACCTTGGATGTTCATATTTGCATGTATAATAGAGAAAACATAGATCCAAGGTATTTAGGGTTGCATGCACACTTATGAGTGTTAGAATGCTCAAAACCCAACAGTGATATCAGAGCCTAGGCTTGTTTTCTTTTTATACTTGCAAATGGAGCTGAAAAATCGAGTTTTGATGTTGTCTGCCCAGCAGACTCGCCGAGTCCATGAATGGACTCGCCGAGTCCAAGGCAAAATGCATCCAACTCGCTGAGTTGGTTCGTGCACTCGACGAGTTGGACCCCCAGATAGCATAAATTCGACTTTTTTGGCTGGAATTTGACTAGGAGCATTACCCTAAGATGTTTTTGAACTTATAAACTTGTTTTTGATGTGGTAATGTTCATGCTAATCCAATTTCAAAGATAACTGTCAATAGATTCATGTTTTGTATTAGTTTAAGGTTTAGACTAATTACATGAAAAAGTTTGATTTGAATTATCTTGTTCTTATGAGTTGCTTAGATTAATAGAAAAAGTTGAGTGAAATAGTTGTTTTCAATCCAAATTAATCTAAGAGTTGATTCTAAAATGTGTTTTTGTAACTTGTCCTCAAGTTATATGAAAAGCCACATTTAAGTTTCATAAAACTCATAAAAGTTGGCAAAGGTTACAAAAATGAAGAGTCTAGTTCTAATTAAATGGTTTTATGACTCCATAACTTGTCCTCAAGTTATGAAGGACCAAGAGTCTCTTCATTAAATAATAAAAAAAAGTGTCACCTTAATTAATTCCATAAGTTATAAAATAAAGAAAAGTTAATTCTTTTATTAGTTTAAAGTCTTCCATAACTTGTCCTCGAGTTATGGAACTTAAGAGTTTTTGGATTAAAACTACTTTAAACACATAAGTTATGGAATTAATTAGTTTTAAATAGTTTCAAAACTTGCCCTCAAGTTTTGGAATTTGTAAAGTTTTCTCTTATGAATACTTTAATTCCAAGTTAGCCCTTAGAATTTTAAAAGTTAAAATTCAACCCTTATACTTAAATATTATAAGTTAATAATATATATATATATATATATATATATATATATATATATATATATATGTATAAGAGTAAAGTCAGTCTTACCGCTAGTACGCCTCATTCACGAAGCCGGTCTATAAGGTGGGTATATGGTTGTTGCCTATAAAATGGCAACTTAATGGGTGTCCACTCTCACCCACCGCTTGCTTGACTGGTGGAGGGTCGTTAGCCGAACGGGTTTGACAGGACTAGAATTCTCCCTTCATTAAAAGTATTAATGATAAATACTAAGTAACTAAACTCTTAATAATAGCCAATCTTAGTTACTTACGAAAAATGTGAATAAGGTTCTAATCCATGAAAATACACTTTGCACTGTGTTTAAGTCAGTTAGTGGAGCGTGTGTGGTTAACCGGCACACTAACTTGTATTTAACAAGGTAGGCAAAGGGTAGCTTAATGTTTATCATAGTATCGATGGAGCGTGTGTGGTTAACCGGCACATCGATTGAGGGGTAAACACTTAAGGGTACCAAGTAATTTGCATGGTTAATTCACACCTTGTTTTGTGATCCTTGGCATCCCAGTCACAAAACCTTAAGGGCACACTCGAGATTGAAACATGCCATTGAACAGTTCAATGAATCTCAAAGATGTTGGAGTTTCAAAAACCAATTAAAACCTAATAATACATTTCGTTTATCTTGGTGGAAATTGGTGAATCGTCATTCACCTACCTTCAAATATTATATAGCTTGGATTACAGCATACCTCTTCTAAGTTATAAAATAGTTTGTTGGGTCCTAGCCTTAATATTTCATATTGGGTGTCATATTAAGGACTTAAGATCAACTATCTTGAATATCTCCCAAAAGATGTCTGGTTTAGACATTTATGATCTTCCCAAATCTCTTGAAACAAGCTTTCCTAAATGAAAATGATGTCCCATGGAAATCATTCTTCTTCCACCTCCTCTAATTATTCTCCCTAACCCACAAGTTCTTGAAAAATTTAAGGTCACTCAAGCCCTATTAGCAACGCAAGGTCTAGGTGTGATCACATCTTGGAGATGTAGTCAAATATTGACAAGCCGGGAGAGTTGGGTGTCAAAGTCTTGAGAATGTTGGTAGCTCAATCACTTTCTAAGTTACATAGTGAGTTCCTTTGGGACACCTATGAAATAGACTATGACAAGACCCTTAAATGATCTTATCTATTTGATAAGATCAACTTCCTAAAAATTGATGGACATTGACAATAGTGACACAGGGAATCCAAGAAAGCATTCTCTTCCCAATGGAAAGGGATCGGCCATAGTCAACTCGGTTGACCAAATGGTAAAGAGAAAAGCTAAGTGTGTGATAGTCCCGTGTACCATTATGAAAGGGTCCATATGTTTATATTGCCAAAGAAAGGGGCATTGGTTGCGAAGCTGCCAAATTTACCTAAGGATGTTAAAGTCAATAAGTTTGACTCTACTTCAGGTAAAGTCCACTATCTAACTCTGTTAAGTTTCTATTCTGAGATTCTTGATACATGATGTGACTGGGTCACATGGTGATGTTTTAAGAATCAAAGAAAAGTGAATAAACTTAAATAAAGAATATGCTAAATCTGATCGCGTAGATGGATTTCTATCGCGTAGTTTGAAGATCGGATTCTTGAGCTACTTTGTTAGGAGTTATGAGATATTGCTTAGCAATAGATAACAACAAGTTTTCATATGGATTGTAAGGATAAGTTTTTCCGCATAGTTTTAAAATAAAGGAAAATTTTGATTTTATTTATTTTAAAATATCCTTACAATGGCATTTGAGGAATAATTGTTGCTTATATGATTCCATTAATAGCAAGAGTGGAAATATGAAATTGATTCTTTCATTTGTGGTAATGTCTAAATTTACCAAATAAGGAAAGATTCTCATCACCCAAGTTTCAGTTGGACCGGAACTTGGAATCATGCAAGTTGTATAGCATGATGAAAGAGAACTTTCAAGTATTGGAAATATTTAGACTAATTACTCGGTCACATGGATGTGTGACTCAAGTAAAGGACTAAGGGATCGAGTACACAATCTTGTGCACTGATTAAGTCCACCAAAAAATATTGATCAGACTATTCGTCATAGTTTAATAAAGCTCAGTAAATATGATTATACTTACAAGCTTAAGTGTAACTCCGAGACATTGGAAAAGGTTCCAATGTATGGCAGAGCGAATAAGAAGAATCAAATTAGGCAGAAGGATAAAAGTTTCTCAAATCTGAAAAGATGGGAGAGTACTTTAGTATCAGTTTTTGTGATCATCTTAATGATTAAGAAACCATAGCACAATTAGTTCTCTAAGGAAATCTTAGTGCATTCTTATGACTAAGAAGAGGAAATTGAATTGTTGAAGTGGCTAAATCAAGAAGATAAGTCATACTTCGTTCCAATACAAGTCTTAGAGTCATACTCCAAGATTGTAACCTGAGTGACATGTCTCAAAGAAGGTTTAAAACACTTGTCAAATGTAAGAGTAAAAGTTTTCTACTCTTGTACATTTGAAATTGGTAAGTTATGATGTTTTGGATAAAACAAAGACCAACTTAGGCCAATTGTTTAAAGTGTGTGTCTTGGTTAGAATCCACATTATTTCTTGGATGTTTGACAAGGGAGTCTTATAGGTCAAGAGGACCGTGGGAGTCTTAAAGGTCTTGAAAGTCTCAAGAACTAATCAAGAATAAAACCTGAAGTTCTTCACTAGCACACTACTTGAGGTTTATAACCTATCATGTTGACATATTTTGTGCCCATTCCAGTTAAAGTTGGCTTTGCATATGAGTTCTTAGAGTTCTCAATTTGTTGCACAACAACTTGGAAGCAATGGCGGGCCCTTGAGCTGCCAGGTGGCAAGAAATTAAGATTGAGTTCAGTCCATATGAGTTTGGATTTGTCATTATCCCTGTCTTGTGACTATGGTTTTGACAATTCACATGGATAAGAACACATACACCAGTAAATCTAAGTGTCATAAGGTTTCTGTCCGATTCATGAAAATGATGGTGAGGAAACACTTTCACTAAGTAGATTTTAGCTAGATAGCAATTGCGATATTTGCATTCTCAAAGTCGTTAGTGGAGCGTGTGTGGTTTACTGGCACACTAACCTGGACTTGTGAGAAGTGGCAAAAAGGTCTAACCATTATGATTACGGCATCCCTCTTCATAATTGTTTACACACACAAGTGTGCTATCTAAGGGAAGGTGTATGATTTTGATAAAGTCTTATCAAAACAATCTAGTATCAGAAATCTGAACTTTGGTAAGAAAGTCAATGAAGTATTGATTTCTAGAAGTCCAGCTGATTCCTGAGTACATGTCAAAGCTAGTGGGAGCATAAGTGTTATGCTAATAATCATCATGTTAGTGGGAGCATGATAATTATGATAAGTATTGCAAGTTAGCAATGTTAATTATAGAAAACAAAAGGTTTCAATTGGGAAAAGTTGTTTTGCTATAATTAAGGGAAAGGAAAATTATACTTCATCTCAATTCTATAAGCTTAGATCGTGAGGTTTTAATCATTTAGTCAAGGATATATATGAATTTCATGTTGGAATGGCTCAACATAAGGAAATTTTGTATATGAGTCCATTATTTGCGTTCTAAAATTCGATTATGATTACGGCATCCCTTTTCATAATCTAAATTATGAGAACTTGGCAAATAGAAATGGAAATGTTATAGCAAAAGACTGGTTTAGTCTTTATGTGAGACATCATGAATCGTGTCTTATATGCTTCGGATATAGGATCGATTACATGTGCTATATTCATCCTTTCTAAAATTTTCCAAATGCCTGGGGCATTAAGAAGGGAAAAGGTTTAGAACTGGATATGACTAAAAGGATTAAACAATTGTCGAGGACAATCTAAGGTTTACCAAAGATTGGTTGCTCAAGGACAGTTGGAAGTATAGTGATAATTCTGGAAGGACCATATTGACATAATCTGTAAGGAGGCAACTCTTGTTCAGAAGTGATAGTCAAAATGGAATATGGAAATGTTTCAAGGTTAGAAATTATTCAATATGTGTAAGATTAGGAAACTTAATGCAAGAAGGATGTTTCCAAGGAGCTGATCTCCTTTGGAATGCTCTGTAATGTTTGTTGTCAAGTCTTTCTGACATTGTGCAAAATCATTACAAGAGGATCAATGCATATAAGTTTAGAATGTAACAGATTTCAGTAAATGGCATGAATTTGGAATTCTTGCATTTGCAGTAAGGATTTGGGAGTGTGAAAAGAGAATCATTCAAGTTATGTTCAATGGATCTAGTTCACAAAGTAAAGATCATAGACAAACATAGTATGCATACTTAGTGTATGGCATGACTAGTGTTTAGAAAACATAGTGTACATGCTTGGAGCATGGGACAACTATTGTTTTAAATTCAAGAATAAAGTTGATAGCTGAAACAGTATACAATGAATAATGTGTGATCATATGGTGATAAATAAAAGGTGTTTTATTTATGTTCATAGGTTTTGATACCATATTGGATTCAATTATTAGTGTGTTTCACTTTGCATGGAATGACTAAGTTAGTCAAACCATCCACAGTCGGTCATATGTTGGAAGTAGATATGAATTAAGACTGTCATGGGTTGGCTTGTAGAGGTCTAAGGTGTTGGACAAAGGGCTACAACACTCATGAGTGCTCATAAGTTCTCAGTATTGGATTCAACCCGCGCTCATTGGAATCACTTCATGGATTTTATCATGAGTGATCATGAGACGATAATATCTTATATTCTTCAAACCTAGCGATATGAGTTGTTACTATGAGTTGATAGTACATTGATTGCATGAAAACGCATTTGGTAACTCGATGCTATAAAACGTGTCTTTGTGTGTGATTCAACAAGTAGTAGAACAAGCTATATGAGTCAAAGTTTATCCATTCCTTTTACCTTCGGGTTAAAAGCGATATCTGTGGGCCCCTCGATGATTTGATGATGACAAATGGAAGTGCTCGGCCAGGCCAGGACTGATTTGATTTGTTCAATTAGTCAGTCGTCATAAATTGGAAATCGGGAAAGAACAAATGGACAGAGAGAATGATTATAATCCATGTCTCAGTCCATATGATATCTAGAATGGAGGAATATATGATCCCTTATCTAATGGACAAGTCATTGACAAAGGTCAGAGTTTATCGACAAGGTCAGAGTTCGACAGAAGCTTTTGAGAGCTACGATTGCCAGTTGGTTCCTGAAGTCATACGCAATAATAGTTTTAGACTTATCCAAGTGCGAGACTGTTGGATTAATGTCTAAGTCCATAACTATAATTGGTAAGACTTGACCCGACCTGGCATGGTCCATTTAGGTTGCATGGCATCATGCACTTGGATAGACTATAATGAGAGAAATAAGACACTTATGGTTATTAATATATTATAAGTTCTAGTATATTAATAATAAGAATAATAAGATTATTTAATTAGTATTGATCAAGAATTAATCTAGGATTAATTAAGTGATCAAAAGAATACTAATTAAATATATGGATTGATTGTGTAAATCATCCATACTTGTATAGTGGGCTAATGCTCCATGGATAATCAAGTTGGGCTAAAACCCATAGGATGGTCCATGGATGCTCCATGGTGTATGTGAACCCATGGATCCAAGGAAATGGAAAGTCATGACAATTAGGGTTTACCCTAATTGTAACACTATATAAAGATCTTGTTCTTGACAAAATCGGTGACTAGTATCATTCTAGAGAGGGCTAGCCGATTTTCATGAAGTGTAGTATTCTCTCAAGTTATTCCAAGTGTATTTGGTGTTGTGTGAACCATTTGAGGTGTAACACTTGGGGCACTAGGCACTCAAGTTTCATGAAGACTTTCTACATCAAATAGGTATGTATTCTATCTTGTTATATTCATTGATTTGTATGCTAGATTAGGATAATACCTTGGATGTTCATATTTGCATGTATAATAGAGAAAACATAGATCCAAAGTATTTAGGGTTGAATGCACACTTAGGAGTGTTAGAATGCTCAAAACCCAACAGTTTTGACTTCCAGAATATTTATGTTATGCATTACATATTATTCAAATTCTCCACAGTCGGTCATATATTGGAATAGGTATGAATTCAGATTGTCATGGGTTGGCTTGTAGAGGTCTAAGATGTTGGACATAGCTACAACACTCATGAGTGCTCATAAGTTCTGAGTATTGGATTCAACACAAGCTCACTGGTATCACTTCATGGAATTTATCTTGAGTGATCGTGAGACGGTAATATCATGTAAGTCTTCAAACCTAGAGATATGACTTGTTGCCAATGAGTTGGTTATACATTGATTCTACGAAAATGCATTGGTAGCTCGATGTTATAAAATGTGCTTTGTGTGTGATTCAACAAGTACTAGAACAAGCATATGAGTCGAAGTTTATTTATTCCTTCTTGGATTAGAAGCGATATCTAGGCCCCTCGATGAGTTTTTTTTGACCTATGTATCGGGCCCGATCAGAACTAAGTTGATGTGTTCAATTAAGTTCTTTGTCAAACAAATCGGAAATCGAGAAACAAACTATTGGACATAAGTAAGACATTGTTCCATGTATTTTTCCCGCTGATATCTATAACATAGGATTATATGATCACTTATCTTAAATGGCGTATCATCATCATCTCAGTTCCGAGAGACCTTGAAAGAGCTAGAATTGTTGATCAGTTCCAGAAGTCATGCTTGTAGTTATAGTTATTAGACTTATCCAAGTGGGAGACTATTGGATAAGGTGTCTAAGTCCATAACTATTTATGTTATGTACTTGACCCCGTTTGGCATGCTCCATTTGGGTTGCATGGCATCATGCATTTGGATAGCCTAAAATGAGAGAAAATAACACTTATGGTTTATTAATATATTAAAAGTTCTAATATATCAATAATATTATTTAATTAGTATTGATAAAGAACTAATTTAGAAAAAATTAAGTGATCAAAAAAGTGACTAATTAAATATATGGGTTGATTGTGTAAATCACTCATGCTTGTATAGTGGGCTAATGCTCCATGGATTATCAAGTTGGGCTAAAACCCATAGGATGCTCCATGGATGCTCCATGGTGGTTATAGAAACCATGGGTCATGGAAATGAAAGGTCATGACAATTATGGTTTACATGGTGTAACCCTAATTGTAACACACTGTATAAGGACCCTTATGTTCACCAAAATTGGAATTATGCGAGAAAGAAGAGGGCTAGCCAATTTCAAGTAGTGTGACATTTCTCTCAAGTTTATTCCAAGTGCATTTGGTGTTGTGTGAGACATTTGAGGCATCACACTTAGGGTGCTAGGCTTTCAAGGTTTTTCAAGGAATCCAAACTACTACAAGGTATGTTTTCTAGCTTACTTTTATGTTTAAAAGTTCCCCATGTATGCTAGATAGGATTATGAACCTTGGAAAATCAATTTTGCATGTATCTTAGACAAACATAGATCCAACGTTTCTAGGGTTGCATGAACACCTTAGGAGTGTTAGGATGCTCAAAGCCCTTCAAATACTTCATTACATTTATCGATGATAGCATGAAATGTTGTTACATATATTTACTTAAGAGTAAAGACGAAGCAACAAACAACTTTGTCTTGTATAAAAATGAAATTGAGAATCAACTCAATAAGAGAAATAAAGTAGTTAGAAGTGATATGGTGGAGAATATGTTTCTCCTTATGTTGAATTCTATGTGAAAAATGGAATTCTTCATGAATTCACATCACACTGTTCACTTTAATCTAATGGAATTGTTGAAAGAAAGAACCGTACCTGGAAAGAAATGGTTAACACCATGATAATCAGTTCGGGTGTAAACCAGTCAATGTGGGGGGAACTATTTTGTCGGCTAACTAACTTCTAAATAAGATACCTTACAAAGAAAAGGATGAAACACCGTATAAACTTTGGATGGCAAGAAAACCATCGTATAAGTACTTACGAGTGTGAGGGTGCCTAGCTAAAGTTGTTGTACCACCACCTAAGGTACAAAAGTTAGGTCATAAAACAGTGGATTGTGTATTCATTGGGTATGCACAAAGTAGTAGTGCTTATTGTTTTCTCATGAATGATTCTAAGAATACTAAAATACACAAGAATACCATAATGGAATCAAGGAATGATTCAATATTTGAAGATCTTTTTCCATGTTTGAACAAGGAGGTTGAAAGCCCATCTTTACCAAACAGCAAAGTTGTTCGAGAGGAAGAACAAGCTTGATTCAAGGAAAAAGAGATAGAACTCAGAAAACGTAAGAGGGATAGAGTTGAAAAATCATTTGGTGACGATTTTTACACCTATGTGGTAAAAAGTGAACTTAAAACCTACCAAGAGGCGGTTACATTTTCTAAGGGAACTTAATGGAAAGAAGCCATCAAAAATGAGGTAGAATTTATCTTACAAAATCATATGTGGGAGCTAGCAGATCTACCTCCAGATAGCAAGCCACTCTGTTACCTTTGGATTTTTAAGAGAAAAATGAAACCTAATGGTAGTATTGATAAATACAAGGCAAGGTTAGTAATAAAGGGTTATAGACAAAAGGTAGGTCTGGATTACTTTGATACGTATTCGCCGGTAATAACATCCATTAGATTAGTTCTTGCCATCGCAACTATTAATAACCTACAAGTTCATCAAACTGATATGAAAACTGTTTTTCTAAATGGGGAGTTGGTAGAAGAGATTTATATGGAGCAACCTGAGGGATTCATTGCCTCGGGATAGGAGAACAAGGTTTATAAACTTACAAACTCTCTATATGGATTAAAACAACCTCCGAAACAATGGCATCAAAAATTTGATCATGTCATGATGGAAAGTGGTTTTAGAATCAATAAATGTGACAATTGTATTTATGTGAAAAGCACAACTCATGGTTATCTCATCTTGTGTTTATATGTTGATGATATGATTATCATTGGTAGTGATGACAAGATGATAAGATCCACAAAGGATATGTTGAAATCCAAGTTTGACTTGAAAGATATGGGTCTAGCAGATGTGATTCTTGGAATCAAGATCACATGAACCCATAATGGTTTGATTTTATGTCAAACACACTAAGTGGATAAGATTGTTGAAAATTTTGCTAATGGAGATACTATCATAACTATAACTCCAATTGAAACTAGTCAACATCTACGTAAGAATAGAGGTGATAGTGTTAATCAAGTGAAATATTCAAGAATTATTGGTAGTCTAATGTATCTAATGAGTTGTACCAGACCTAACTTAGCATATGTTGTTAGTAGACTAAGTATATATACTAGTAAACCTAGTTCTAAACACCGGAAGAGTATTACTAGGTTGCTAAGTTATGTGAGATACACGCAAGAATATGGACAGCATTATGTCAGACATCCTGTAACGACCCAAAATTTTAAAGAAATTCTTCATTTTTAATTAATCAAACACATTTGCATAAACCATGAAACTCATAACATTTGTTTTCATATCCACATTCATTACAACTTTATTTAAAAACATCAGAGTGTCCCATATCATATCGGTGAGAGAGAGAGAGAGAGAGAGAGTCCACCCCGCGCCATCACACTTGCCCTTACCCTTGGGCTCAGATGTACTTGAAAAAAATTCATAAACGGTAAGCAAAAAGCTTAGTGAGTTCCCCATAGCATACCCATATACAAACCACATACCATATATCATACTAGCTAAAAAGTTATACATATCACATAAGCCATGCATACAAAAGATAAGGAGGTTGTGGGCTCATCCCCAGAGTCTTACTCCAGGATTCCATGGGCTCCCCACATTGTCTTACACCTAAGTGCTATGGGCTCTCCCATGGGCTTTTATAGGAAAGCCATAGGCGCTCCACATGGTCTTACATCTAAGTGCCATGGGCTCTCCCATGGTCTTCCATATAAACATACCACACATACTACAAGCATATTTCCTAGCTCATACCAACTATCATGCCAAGTAATACAATTTCAGCTAGGACACTACATATAAAGAAATGGGCCAACCTTGGTGCCATAGACCCATTGGTATGGTGAGGAGACTCACCTCTGTCTAAAGAATCCGAAAACTACGCTCCTAACTGTCTGTAACCTCCCGTGTTGAGCCATAAAATTAATCCATGTTAGGACATCATATAATCAAAGGGAAACCCAAACCCCAAGTCCTTCCAAAAAGGCCCAAATGTCCTTTCTTTGTTAATGGGCCCAAAGTCTATGCCCAAAATCATTAATGGGCCTCTTGGCCCAATAAGGCCCTACCATAACACCAATGGCCTAAACACAGATAAAATTGCCCACTATTCTCATAATGCAACCAAGTCCAATAACTAAATGAGGCCCAACAGCTCAAGGACCAAAATAGATTGAAGCCCATTTGAGATGTGTATGCTTAGCGTACCACCCTGGTACGCACAATGTACTGGGCTCAGGGACTTACGCGCCACATACACTGGGTTACGCCCAACGTACTAACATATTAACCACTTTTTCCATTAAGTGCTTAATACTCGATTCCCACATGCCCTAAAATCAGATCTAAGCTCATTAAGATGACCTAGAGCATAAAGTTGGCAACTTTATGCCTTTACATGCCTCATATGCTCCCAACACCCCCATTAAGACATTTCTATGGTTCTTAACCCACGCTTGAGGTCAAAACACCCACCAAGACTCCATTTTTTGTTGCAAAAGGACCAAGGGACCTCAGATCTGTCATTTCCATCCTCTGGAGTTGCTTAAATCACAAGAAAACTAGAAAACACTAGCTAAATCAAATGAATAAGATGGCAAGGTCAGAGCTTTATACCTATAAAAGCTTTGCAAAGTGATCTAGATCCAAATTCTTGAAGCACCAAACCAAACCAAAGCTTTCTTAGCAATTCCCCCTTCTTTGAATGAACTCTAAAATGGCCACAAAAACCCACTCCTTAAGCTCAAAACCCTCTCACACAATATCTCAGTTGTAGGTGGACGAAATGTGGCTAAAGAGACTTATAGGGTTTGATCCAAGAGGCTAAAAGGTGTTTAAATAGGGGTCTAGTCCGACGTTTAGGGTTTTGGCCCTCTGTTGCGTACGCCCCGCGTACGCAAGGCTCCTTCACGATCATTCTCCCATAGTATGCTAAGGGTACCCTTAGGTACGCCCAGCGTACGAGAGGGACCATTTTTTCCATTAATTCGTTTTCAAGGGTTTCAAATGTGTACCTGATTTGGAGTGTTACAACTCTCCCCCACTTGAACTAGACTACATCCTCGAAGTTTGTAGCTACGAATAGATCGGGATAATGCTCCTGCATCTCATCCACCGGCTCCCAAGTCCATTCGGAGCCTCTTCGGTGGTGTCATTGTACCTTTACCAACTTCACTTCCTTGTTTTGAACACCCTTCGTCTTCCTATCTAAGATGGAAAACTGCCTCTTGTTGTAGTTCAGGCTCCCATCCACCTGAATATTGTCCAACAAGATGACTGCAGAATCGTCAGTGACACACTTCCGAAGCTGAAACACGTGGAAGGTGTTGTGAATCTGGCTAAGCTTCTATAGCAGATCCAAGCGACATGCCACCTTGCCCACCCGGGCTGTAATCCTTAACGGGCCTAAATACGGAGGCCCTATCATGCCCCTCTTTCAAAACCTGATAATCCCCTTCTAGGGTGACTTTTCAGCAACACAAAATCCCCCACCTGAAACTCATGATCCGATCGCCGTCGGTCAGCATAACTTTTCTGACAGCTCTATGCGACCCGCAGCCGGTCACGCACCTGTTGAATCGGTCTGGTAGTCTTGAGCACTACCTCAATGCTCCCCATGACCCGATGCCCAACCTTGTCCCAACAAACTGGGGTCCTGCACCTTTGTCCATATAACATCTCAAATGGAGCTCGGTCGATACTGGCATGATAACTGTTATTTTACGAAAACTCTGCCAATGGGAGGCACGTGTCCCAACTACCTCCTAAATCCAACACCTATGCTCGAAGCATGTCCTCAAGTGTCTGGATCCTCCTCTCGCTCTAGCCATCAAGTTGAGTACCCAGTTCCTCGTGGAACTTCCTCCAGAACCTGGATGTAAACCAGACATCCCTGTTAGAGACCACCGACATTGGCACCCCGTGCCTAGCCGCCACCTCTCGTACATAAATATCTGCCAACTTCTTTGTGGATATACTCATAGGGAATCGGGATGAAGTGGACATTCTTCGTCAGTCTGTCTACGATCACCCATACGTCGTCCACACCCCTTGCAGTCCTAGGTAACTTCATGATGAAGTCCATAGTGATCTCTTCCCACTTCCACATGGGAATGAGTAGTGGTTGTACCTTGCAATGAGGCCATTGATGCTCGGCCTTGACCTTCCTACAGGTCAATCATTGCTCCACGAACCAGGCGATCTCCCGTTTCATGCAGGGCCACCAATAACTCAATCTCAAGTCCCTATACATTTTTGTAGCCCCTAGATATATATAGAGAACTTGGACTTGTGTGCCTCCTCTAATATCCTCTATCTCACTCCTCTAGTCATCGGTACCCACACCCGGCCACACTGCATCAAGAGGCCACGACTATCCTTAACAAACAAAGGATATTGTCCCCAAATTTTCTCTATCTTCCAATTCTCTTTCGACCTGGGCCTCTTTGATCATATCTAACAAACGAGAAATCAACGTCATCCTCATACAAATGTTCCTAATTGGGGACCCTGCCACCTTGAGGATCAAAGCATCGGCCGTCACGTTGGCCTTCCCTGGATGGTATAGGATCTCGCAATCATAATCCTTCATCACATCTAGCTACCTCCTTTGTCGCATGTTGAGGTTATGCTGATCCATCAATTATTTCAAACTCTTGTGATCAAAATAAATGGTGCAACATACTCCATATAAATAGTGCCTCCAAATCTTGAGGGCAAACACCACCGCCCCCAGCTCCAGGTCATGAGTGGGGTAATTTGCCTCATGAGGCTTCAATTGCCTCGATGTGTAAGCTATCACGTGCCCCCACTGCATCAGTACAACACCTAACCCTGAAATTGATGCGTCGTAGTACACCACCAAATCATCTAATCCTTACGATCAGGGGCTCGCATAACCTCCGTCTTAGGGTCTCAAAAGCCAACTGCAGGTCAATGGCACAACTATATTGGAGAAATCCTGGATAAACCTCCAATAATTGCTTGCTAAACCCAATAAGCTACGGATCTCTGTTGCATTCTTTGGTACCTCCCACCGCATCACCGCCTCAACCATGGCTGGATCAACCGAAATACCCTCCTGATTGATGATATGCCCCAAAAACTATACTTTTCGCAGCGAGAAATTACACTTGGATAACATTGCATATAGCTTCTCCGCCCTCAGGATCTCCATTACCTCCCTCAAATGCTGCTCCTTGGTCTTAGAATAGACCAGGATATCATCAATAAAAACGATCACCAAACGATCCAAGATCGGTCTACATAACCTATTCATTAGATCCATGAACGTTGTTGGGGCATTGGTGAGCCCAAACGGCATCACCACGAACTCATAACGCCCATACCGAGTCGTAAGAGTTGTCTTCAGTATATCCTCATCCCGAATCCTCATCTGATGGTACCCTGACCGAAGATCAATCTTGGAAAACTAAGACGCACCTTGCACCTGATCAAACAAATCATCGATCCTCGACAATGGATAAAGGTTCTTCATCGTTAATTTGTTTAGCTCTCGGTAGTCAACGCACATCATGTATGATCCATCCTTCTTTTTCACAAATAGGATCGGTGCTCCTCCGGGAACTGCTCGGACGAATGAACCCTCGGTCTAGCAGCTCCTGAAGCTGCGTAGATAACTCCTGCATCTCGGGCGGTGCCAACCGATATGGTGCTTTTGCTATCGGGGCGGCAGCCGGCACCAAATCTATGCAAAACTCCACCTGCCTCTTCGGAGGCACCCCTAGCAGCTCTTTGGGAAAGACATCCAGAAATTCCTGTACAACTGGCACACTGCCCACATCCGTCACAGTCTCAACCCTCTTATCTGAGATTTAAGCCAAAAATCCCATACATCGATGCTATATAAATCTCTTAGCCCTCGCAGCCGAACAGAGAGTCAGCCCCTATGAGACCCTATCTCCATGTATCACCATTTCTCCCCCACTTGAGGTTCGAACCCTCACCAACTGGCGCTCACAATCGATCATGGATCTGTTAGCCCCCAGCCAATCCATCCCGACAATCACTTTCAGCCCTCGCAACGGTATCGGGACTAGGTCGACACGAAACCTCTCACCAAAAACATTCAGGACACAGTCTCGATACACCCTCGCAGCACTAACGGTGCAGTCATCTACAATCGCTACCTCGAGTGGGGAATCCAGAGCTCCAAGCGCATCCCGGAACTTCTTGCTAAGCACAAGTGACACGAACGATCGGGTAGCACCCGAACCAAACAAAACATGCACCGAGATACCATTGACCAAAAAGGTCCCTATACAAGCATAAAGTACACATAAATTATAAAAATAATAATAACAAAGAATAATAGACACATACCAACCACAACGTCTGGAACTGCCCGAGCGTCCTCGGTGGTCAACTGAAATGCGCGGCTCTTCACAGCTGGAACATCCGCCTTGGTAGGAAAACCATCGGTAATCTTCAACGTGGTGGCCGCAGGAGCGGCCACCGCTCCTCCCCCTCCCTGCAACCTCATATAGTTGGCCCGCTTGTGGCCGGTCTGGTTGTAGTGAAAGCAAATCAATCCCTTCTTGGGGCAATCCCTAATCACGTGACCTGGTTGGCCACAAGCATATCATCCTGAGCCTAGCCCCAGTTAAAGTCCACTGTACGGTTTACCGCACTTGGCACACCGGCCTGGCACTGATGGCCCCTGCTGGAAGTATTGGAGGTCTTAGGCTTCTTAGCCAGACCCACCGCTGTTTGTGCCTGCTCCGTTTTCCACTTGGTGCGGAAGTCTAACTCCATCTCCCATTCCCGGGCCTTCTCCACCATCTCATTCAGGGTTTTGCACCTTATAAAGATCACAAACTCCCAGATATCATCCCTCAACATGGAATGATATCTCGTCCTCCTTAAATCCTCATCTGTAGCATAGTACAGGATCAACAAAGCTCATTCTCGAAACTTGGCGGTGATCTCCGCCACAATCTCGGTGGTCTGCTGAAGGTCGTGAAACTCACTCATAAGCCGTTGCACCTCAATAGGTGGTGAAAACTCCACATCGAATCGCTGAACAAACTCGACCCACATCATCTCAGCCACACCAGTTGCTCCCACCCGGCTCGTCACCTCTCCCCACCAATCTCGGGCCCTAACTCTCGCATACACGAAGAAGAACCCACCTTCTCCGCATCAGGGCAAGAACTTGTGCACTGGGAATTCTCAATATCATCCACCCAGCGTCAGCTAACGATGGGGTCCCTGACCCCGAGAAACTCCAGCGCTCCGCACGCCATGAACTCCCGAAACGAGGGAGTTCGGGCCCCAACCTGACTCGCAGCAATCTCAGCCCTGAATGCCCTGAGTCTCTCCTCCATAATCTCCATCATACCCTCCTTGACCGTCCCAAAAATGATTGGGGTAACGTCAAGGATGACCCTTGTAACCCCGGCTGCGATAAGCTCGCGCAACCTCTCATCAATCACATCGGCTGTGTCGCCTGATCCCGCCCAGGATCTAGATCCCAATCCTGATCCTCCTGCTCCAAGTCGTGTCACCACCATGCTGAACTATAAAGTCATAAATTACAACGATCAGGATTTCTATATAAGGGATCTTCCCACACCAGTCCTCCTTGAAGTCGTCAGATCTAACATTGGTTCGGGTACAGGTCCCGTGCTTTTAGTAGTACGTGCCCAATACTACCTTCCACAACTACCTGTACCTTTCCCCAATGCTCTACCTAATAACTCCAATTCGTCCCAAAACTGAACCATATTCCACAACTACTTCATACATCAATCTCAGGTTGTCCTAAGATTTACTCTACTCATATCAATCAAACCAATCATGACAAGTTGCCTTTATGCATGCAAATTATACACAGAAAAGGATCAAATAGACTTTCGAATAAAAGATTCTACCTCAAGCTTATTGAGCATTCTAACACTCCTAAGGTGTTCATGCAACCCTAAATACCTTGGATCTATGTTTTTACTATTATACATGCAAACTTGAACTTTCCAAGGTATTACCCTAACTAACATACAAAACTTTGATACATAGTGAATAAAACAAGTTAGGAAACATACCTTTTGTAGTGGCTTATTGCTTGGAGCTTTAAGAGCTTAGCACCAATAATGTGAATGCCTCAAGTGGAATCACAAATCTCCACTAACACTTTGGAACTTTGAAGAGAACACTAAAGCTCACAAAATCGTCCCTTCTTTACAATACTATAGGTGTGATTTTCTTGAACCAAATATAGTGTGCACATTAGGGTTACACCATGTAACTTGTAAGGTCCTGAAACGGATCTTACCAGTGATCAAACAACATACACAATCAATAATAATAGAGAACAAGTAGAAACAAGAATGAAAACAAGCTTGCACACGCTTTCTATTAGGAATAACGTCGAGGGTAAACTTGTGGAATAGCAGCCGTGAACTCTGTGGCATCAATAACAACTAAATGACCTAGCACACCTCTATATATACTGGACCTGGGCCGACCTTGGGTTTACGGTCGTAAATAGGCTTACGGCCGTAAACTTATAGTTGGGCCGTAAACTACACAAAAGCTACCAAAAACTACATATTGACTCAAAAGAACCTATTACATTCAAAGGCTAGACCAAACCATTAATTAGACCCTTCAATCTCCACCTTGGTTTGGTGCTAGCTTGAAGTTAGTCTTTCTCCACGATCATCACATCGTCTAGCCCTACAGCTCCATTCCACATCCACTTATTTATAATCTTAGCAACCATAGAGGTGTATTCTTTCGCGACTGACTCAAATATCTCCTCAGCAACCCTGATCTGATAATGGCTTAAATGATGAATGTCCCATCTTCTAAACTGGAGCAAATCCCTTCTATCAACGAATGCATCCCTCCTTAAGTTTGATGACAACAGATGTTGTGGTTTCATCAAATACCCAGTAAAGCATAGATCTTAAGGATCCATCCGGGTAATCTTGAAGCACGGGAATTTGTTTGACCTGATTTGTAGCAGGCCACATGACCACTTGGAATGGATTACCACTTTTGGGATTAATGACATCAGGATACTACTTTATCACAGATTCAGCAGTCTTCATAGATGGAAAACCCTTCTTTACTTGATCTTCCAAAAAGTGTTTGAAATTAGTTGCTTGCTGATTATCTGTCGGGTTTGAAAAGGGAGATTAAGACAACTCTGAAAGATCCACCCTGGTCCAAGAATTAAAATCGTGACAGTCTTTATAAAGCTCTGTATTGCCGCTCTTTCTGCAAACAATCCACATTTTCAGGGGATCATAAAAACCCCAAGATACGATTCCTGACCGATCACCATACGTGTCTCTAAACTTTACAGCTTTGAGATCCATAACAGTGATTGTGGATTGATTTCCTGGAGCATTCTTGTTGGAACTCCTCTTGAACAAGAGTTGTCCCTTCTCGGCAACTTTGGCTTGTTTATCTCGAATGATCTCTGCAACATGAGGAGCATGTGCAGGCTCTTCTTCAAAACGATTCACCACTGGAGAAGCCTGAGCAGTTGGAACGGCAATAGGATGAGCCTGAGAGTGAAGCTCTACTCTATACTCATTTGCGATGTCTTATACTTATCACCAAAGTCTTCTTCAAGCATCTTCTTGAGATTAAAGTAGCTGGAGGTAAGAATATTGAAATGATCTTGGAGCCCAGAGATTTTCCTGGACTTTATTTCACTCAAGAGATCTTCAACTTTAATGTCGAGCTCAATGTATTTCTGATCTAGCACATTCACTCTCTTCTGAAGTTCATCAATCACGGAGTCATCTTCTCTTGACTAACCTTCGCTAAAAGCAATTCCTTTGCCCTTAAAAGAAGGTGTAGCAGCTTGTTCCTGAGCAAGATGTAAGGCCAAACACACAGAAACCGCATCGAGATCTGTTCTTAGAGGAGAGAATCCTGGTGGAATAGATGAACCACTGGCTTCAAAAAAATGTGCTAGGGCCTTCACGTAAAGGTTCTGTAGTTACAATTCCAGGAGTGGTAGTTGGATTGAATGGCAAGCCTTGAGACAAACTAGAATCCAGATGCCCGAACCTAGGATCTCGTTGTCTTCTTTTGGACGGAGGCTGCGAAGTCTGGTATGTTGAGAAATCACCCTGAAGTGGCTCAGATGTAGGTGAAGCAACGTCAAGGGGAGGAATCCCTGACACTGTCACCATTGGAATTGTAGAGACAACCACTTGTTTTGTAGCTATGGGTGTTGATTCGAGAGCGTCTGCTGTATCCCTACTCTCCGTTGCCGTGTGAGCAACATCACTGAGATTATCTAGCAGCAAGTTGAGGTTGACATTTGACAGAAAATCATCATTAGTTCCAAAATTTGTTGGAATTTCATCTCTATCGAATCCTGTGAGATCAAGGTCTTCATATTGATCAGGGTCAGTAGCATTCTTGGAGGACCCTTCATTGTAATCTCCTTCAACCTGAACTGTTTGTAGGTCATGTTCCTCAGCTACTGACATACCAAGAGCAGCAGTCTCTTCTCCTTCTTGATCTGACACGGTGATCACATCTCCTGTAACGCCCCATCTCTGGTATGTTGTTCCTGTGGCATTAATTTAAAAGTTTTATTGAGGGACTCGGCGAGTCTATGGCCTGACTCGTCGAGTAGGGTCGAGTTTTCGTGCACGTGTTAGTCGGCGACTCGGCGAGTCCATATTCGGGACTCGGCGAGTCCATATTCGGGACTCGGTGAGTCTGTCTGCCTGGAAGAAACCCTAAATCCCCGTGTTGCTCACTATTTAAGCAATGCTATGTGCCCCAAACTCGCCTCCTTCACCCTCAGAGAGCTGTGAGAAAACCCTAATCCATCCCTTATTGTTTTTAGTGCTTTTGTGTGTAGATTTTGAAGGCTTGAAGAAGAAGAAGAAGAAAGGAGCAAAGAGAAGAGGTGTAGAGCAAAGATCCAAGGGCAAAATCAGAGTTCATTGAGGTATTTCTCGGATTCCTTCTGTTTTATGCTTTAGACCTCCATTAGAACTCTTCTAGGGCTAGTTTGATGCATTTTCCAAGCCTTATAGTTGTATGGATGCCTTAATAGGTCGAGATATCCCTAGATTTGTTCATTTAGGAGTTGTAGAACCCGGATCTATTGCCTTTTTGAAGATGCTTTGCATAAGAACCCAAGATCTAGCCTTTATTATGCTTTTTGAGCCTTATTACCTTCTTAGACGCTTATGGGCACGTAAAGATAGAATCTTTATGTGCTAATCGAGTTAATGAAACCCAGATCTATAAGTTTCAGACGCTGGATTCAAGCAGAATCGAGTTCAGAGTAGCTGCATGGATGTGACTCGGCGAGTCAAGTCACGAGTCCCGTTTTTCCCCTTTTTGAGTGATGTCGCGTGGAAGCCTGTGAGTAGTAGAGTGGACTCAGTGAGTTGGAGGGCAGACTCAGTAATGGAGGGACTCGACGAGTTGTTCAAACAACTCGGCGAGTCCAAGGCAATCTTCTTAGCTCAAGAACAACTCGTCGAGTTGTTCATATGACTCGGCGAGTCGGATGCAGATTGTCTGAGTTCTTAGATCGAGAGGATACCCGTCGAGTCGATGCCATACTCGACGAGTAGCCACGAGTAGGGTTGAGAAGTGAGACTAGAGACTCGGCGAGTTGGCGGCCCAACTCGGCGAGTCAGGTCAACTGTGGGTTGACTTTGACCGAGAGAGTTGACTTTGACCAAGGGTAAAAGAGTCATTTTACCCCAGTGCGGTGTTTAGCATTTGATTGAGTGTGTTTATGGATTTGTAGCCGGGGAGATACCGGAGCAGCAGCAGTTAGCTTCCAGAGCCATTCATACAGCAGCCAGTTCACGAGGTGAGTTTCCTTTTGGTAGGAATGGGTCTACGGCCACAATGTCGGCCCGTTTAGTTAGCAGTAGTCTCGGACTTTAGTCCGATGCAGTAGTTAGAGTGCTTGATGTCTTTGTGATTCAAGCATGTTTGTGTTATGTGTTCCGGACTCTGTTCCGATGCAGTATGCAGTATATGTGTTTATATTAGTTGATATGTGTTATGCTATGCCATGATCAGCCAGTTCCGGACTTCGGTCCAATGCAGGGGACAAGGTCCCAGTTAGTTCCGGACTTCGGTCCGATGCAGCTAGTTCTGGACTTCGGTCCGATGCAGCTAGTTCCGGACTTCGGTCCGACGCAGTCAGTTCCGGACTTCGGTCCGATGTAGTTAGTTCCGGACTCCGGTCCGATGCAGGGGACAAGGTCCCAGTCAGTTCCGGACTTCGGTCCGATGCAGCTAGTTCCAGACTTCGGTCTGATGCTGTGGGCAAGGCCCAGTATGTGCTTTATATGTATTGTATGGTATGTGGTAGTTTGGGGGAGCTCACTAAGCTTCGTGCTTACAGTTTCAGTTTTGGTTTCAGGTACTTCCGCAAGCAAAGGGAAGAGCTCGGGATGATGGCATCGCACACACCACAGCTTCAGTTTTTGTCCTGGGAGTTGATTCTGTTAGTTGATATGTTTGGATACAGTTGTGATATAGTTTTCTTTCTCTCAGTATTTTATCATGGTTTTTGAAACACGCGACGTATGATGTTGTTATGAGATACTTGGTTTCATGTTTTTGTTATGATAAAAATTGAAAATTTTGGGTCGTATTTTTGGGTTGTTTCAAGTTGGTATCAGAGCCTTGGTTTGAGGGATTCTGATACACTCTCGGGTGTGTCTGAACTCAAACTAAGGGAAAGATAAAAAGAATTTTCAAAAGCGAAATGTTTTCGAAAGAATTTTTGAAAAGCGCTTAGAAAGAAAAGAATTTTGAAAACGAGATAAGGGTGTGGTGCATGCGATCAGCCGTGCTCAAGTAAGTACTCCCAAATTACCCATACAAGTTTATTTCAATTTCAGTAGAACAACATGCTAGTATAGGATTAAGGATCTAGGAGGATGACGTATGTGCCTGCTATATGTGTTACAGCTTTATGAGAATTGCATGCTAGTATTGAGTAGACAGCAGTAGGATAGCCTGTTTAGGTTATCCCTGGTAGCGCGAGCTTAGCAATGTATGCTAGTACAGTTTCCTGTTATGAGAATAGTTTTGCCTGAGTATGTTTCCTTTATCCGAATGTTGCTTCCTTTGTGCTTTGTGGGACTCTGAGTGGTGGGAGTTAGCCATTAGGTGAATACGTCACATCACATGTGAGCAGGGTTGAATAATCTCAGAGTGCTGGATTTGGCCCTATTGCGCAGCTCTTGTCTGAGTCCAACCGTTGTAGGGACGAGTCTTTTACTCGAAGGATTATCCGAGCCTCATTGCATGTGATGGTATTCAGGTGGCGGCTAATTAGCATTACAAGGAGGCCTTCAGCAGCTGAGGACTAGTTTGAGTGGAGTCAGAGATTTCCCTAGGGCAAGCCTAGGATGAGAGTAGCAGAGATCAGTAGTAGTAGAGGTGACTTGGTGGAGTCAGGGCAGTTCTTGAGGAAAGTACGGATAGATGTGGAAGGTAGTATGGCCTCATACTACTGAAAGCAGAGGATCCGTACTCGAATCAAGGAAGGCCGAGACAAGACCAGGAAGCTAGTAGTAGTATCAATGATGCCTTGAGATATTTCAGTTTTCTGATGTTGCTATGATGTGTTTCAGATTGGTGGTTTTGCGTCCGAGGACAGCAGCCGGCAGTGGAGGTGCCGGGGAGGGATCAGGATCAGGCTCAGGGGACGAGCGCATGGATGAGCAGACCAGAGAGTTTCTTTATTCAGAGATTTCTCGTATCATTTTAGAGCAGACTCCTGTGATCTTCGGTTCGATCAAGGAGGGTATCCTTGAGCTGATGGATGAGAGGATGGGCCCCTTCCGTGCCGAGATGGCGTCCATGATGGGGTCGCGTACACATACATTCAGGGAGTTCAGGGCATGTGGAGCTCCAGACTATCATGGGGCGCGGGACCCCATAGCGAGTACTACATGGTTGGCGGATGTGGCCAACGTGTTCTGCACTAGCAGGTGTCCCGAGGGGGACAAGGTTAGAATGGCGTCCTGTCTTCTGAAGGACAGGGCACGGGATTGGTGGGAGGAGGTCGGACATACCATTGGAGATGATGCAGCGTTGGATGCCATGACCTGGGCTGATTTCTCTACCAGGTTCAGGGCGGAGTTTGCACCAGTTATTGAGGTGCAGCAGTTAGCCAGAGAGTTTCTGGACCTCACCCAGACTACAGAGACCGTGGCGGAGATCACCGCCAAGTTCAGGGAGAGGGCTCTTCTTGTTCCTCAGTATGTGGCCGATGAGGAGATGAAGAAGGCCCGTTATCATGAGATGTTGCGGAGCGATATCCGTCAGTTTGTGAGCCGGTCCAGCTATAAAACGCTGGATGACATGATTGCTAGGGCTCGGGAGAGGGAGATTGATCTCGAGATGGAGAAGAAGAGGAAACCGGAGGCGGTTTCGGGTACAGGCAGTTCGGGAAAAAAGCCCAAGGTTTCTGATCACAGATCCAGGAGTCAGCAGAGCCACGGCCGATGTGGCAAGTGTGGGAGATTGCACGAGGGGGTGTGCAAGGCAGGGAGTTCCGGTTGCCACAAGTGCGGTCGGACTGGGCATTTGAGCAGGGATTGTACGGCCCCTGTTACTACCGTTGCAGCATCAGATCTGATTTGCTTTCAATGCAATCAGAGGGGACATAAAAAGTCCCAGTGTCCGAGTTTAGCTGCAGTAGGGAAGGTGGCTGCACCTGCCCCTGCTACTTTGAGGATTACAGATGGCCGGTAGGGCCGAGCCGAGGCGCCAGTGGCGAAGAGTAGGGCGTTTCAGATGACAGCAGATGAGGCGCGAGCGACTCCTGATGTGGTGACGGGTATGTATCTTCCCTTCATCTCTTTATTATTATTTATTGATTATTGCTTATGATTGTATGTTTTATATAGGGTCGTTCTCTGTGAACGGCATTTCTGCTATGGTATTATTCGATTCGGGGGCTACCCGATCATTCGTATCGCTTGCGCTTAGCAAGAGATTTAGCAGAGCTCCAAGGGAGCTGGATTGTCCACTAGAGGTTGAGATAGCAGATGACAGGACCGTGAGGGTCGCCAGAGTGCATAGAGGGTGTTCTCTTCAGTTGTTTGACGAGCAGTTTTCGGTGGACCTGGTTCCTATTCCCTTGTGAGGGAATAAGGTTATTGTGGGCATGGATTGGCTAAGCTCCAATGGGGCGGTGATTGATTGTGAGCTTCAGCTAGTGAGGGTTCGCACTCCCAGTGGGGGAGAGTTAGTGATTCAGGGCGAGAGGCCACAGCGCGGACCGACCTTTTGTTCCACCGCAAGGGCGAGGCGCTAATGTAGCTTATGTCTTGGATGCCCGGGAGAAGGGCAAGACGACAGTTGATGATGTTCCGATAGTGCGAGACTTCCCGGATGTATTTCCCGAGGATTTACCGGGGATAGCTCCTAAGAGGCAGGTTGAGTTTAGGATCGACCTGATTCCTGGTGCTGCTCCGATAGCCAAGGCACCGTATCGCCTAGCTCCCCCTGAGATGCAGGAGTTGTCTACGCAGCTTCAGGAGCTGCTAGACAAGGGTTTCATTCGGCCGAGCAGTTCGCCTTGAGGAGCGCCGATCCTGTTTGTGAGGAAGAAGGATGGGTCGCATCGTATGTGTATAGATTACCAGGAGTTGAATAAGGTAACGGTGAAGAACCGTTACCCACTTCCGAGGATAGATGATTTGTTTGACCAGCTTCAGGGAGCGTCTTGGTTCTCCAAGATCGATCTACGCTCCGGGTATCATCAGATGCGGGTTAGGGATGAGGATGTGCAGAAGACTACTTTCAGGACCAGGTATGGTCATTATGAGTTTGTGGTGATGCCATTTGGGCTCACCAATGCCCCAGCCGCGTTCATGGATCTCATGAATCGCGTGTGTAGGCTAATGCTGGATCGGTCAGTGATAGTATTCATAGATGATATCTTGGTATATTCCAAGACGCAGGAGCAGCACGAGGAGCACCTGAGGGAGGTGCTAGAAGTTTTGAGGAGGGAGACACTTTTCGCAAAGTTCTCCAAGTGTGAGTTCTGGTTGCGCGAGGTGCAGTTCCTTGGTCTCCTCGTCAACCAGAAGGGTATTTTGGTGGATCCGGCCAAGATAGAGGCCGTGATGCAGTGGGAGGTCCCGAAGTCTCCATCTAAGATTCGGAGCTTCCTAGGGTTGGTAGGGTATTACTGGAGATTCATTCAGGATTTCTCCAAGATAGCAGTGCCGCTCACCCGACTGACCAAGAAGTCGGTGGTATTTCGTTGGGGGCCCGAGCAGCAGGCAGCGTTCGAGACCCTCAGGCAGAGATTGTGCGAGGCTCCGATCCTTACCTTGCCAGAGGGAGTAGAGGACTTCGTAGTCTACTATGGTGCCTCAATCACAGGTATGGGAGCAGTGTTGATGCAGCAAGGCCATGTGATAGCTTACGCCTCGAGGCAGTTGAAGCCTCACGAGGCTAACTATCCTACTCATGATTTAGAGCTGGGGGCGGTTGTGTTTGCCCTCAAGATTTGGAGGCATTATCTTTATGGGGTCCGTTGTACTATCTACACGGATCACAAGAGTTTGAGGTACCTTATGGATCGGCCGAGTCTGAACATGAGGCAGAGGAGGTGGTTGGATGTGCTGAAGGATTATGATTGTGAGATCCTTTACCATCCAGGGAAGGCCAACGTGGTGGCCGACGCCCTAAGCCGCAAAGTGTCGACAGCCCCTATCAGAGATTTGTGTTTGAGGATGACACTGATTACTCCGTTGTTGGAGTGGATCAAGGAGGCTCAGGTTGAGGGCCTCAAGGAGGAGAGGTAAAAGTGTGAGAGGATAGTGGGTTGAGTAGCTTCGTTTGATTATGACAGTCGGGGATTGTTGACACTTCATGGGAGAGTGTGTGTACCGTACTGGGGAGGAGTACGTCAGGTGCTGATGGACGAGGCTCATAAGTCTCGATTTTCTATCCATCCAGGGGCGACGAAGATGTATAGAGATCTTCGACCCAATTATTGGTGGCCCTACATGAAGCGGGATGTCGCTTGGTATGTTGAGAGATGCCTGACCTGCAGGAAGGTCAAGGCGGAGCACCAGAGGCCTCGCGGCAAGTTGCAGCCGTTAGATATTCCCGTGTGGAAATGGGAGGACATCACCATAGATTTTGTCACCAAGCTTCCCAGGACCGCACGAGGAGTAGATTCGATATGGGTAGTAGTGGATCGGTTGACGAAGAGTGCTCATTTTATCCCGATCCAGGAGAGTATATCGGCAGAAAAGTTAGCGGATATCTATGTGCGAGAGATCGTGGCACGTCATGGAGTGTCGGTATCGGTGGTGTCAGACCGAGATGTCCGTTTTACATCCAGATTCTGGAAGCGGTTTCACGATGAGATGGGTACTCGTCTTCATTTCAGCACCGCTTTCCACCCTCAGACGGACAGGCAGAGCGAGAGGACGATTCAGACCCTCGAGGACATGCTCAGGGCATGTGTTCTAGACTTCGGTAGCAGTTGGGATACGTATCTTCCGTTAGCAGAATTTTTGTATAACAGTTATCATGCGAGCATTGATCGATCTCCCTTTGAGATGCTTTATGGGAGGAAGTGTAGGACCCCGATTTGTTGGGGCGAGGTCGGTCAGCGAGTCGTTGGGAGCATAGAGGTGGTGCTCAAGACGACCGAGTTGATTCAGCAGGTCCGTAGTAGACTGCAGACTGCGCAGAGTCGGCAGAAGAGCTACGCCGACAGGAGGCGTTCAGACTTGGAGTTCCGGGTGGGCGATATGGTCCTCCTGAAGGTCTCACCCTGGAAGGGTGTCATCAGGTTTCGAAAGAGGGGAAAGCTGGGCCCCAGGTTCATTGGTCCTTTCAGGGTTTTGGCCCGAGTGGGTCGGGTTGCTTATCGGTTGGATCTTCCTGTAGAGCTTAGCCAGATCCACAACACTTTCCATGTGTCTCAGTTGAGGAAGTGTTTGGTGGATGAGTCAGCATTTGTTCCCCTAGAGGATATTCAGGTTGATAGCAACCTGAATTATATTGAGAGGCCGGTTGTGATTCTGGACCGGAAGACAAAGACCTTGAGGAACAAGGCAATTCAGTTAGTGAAGGTGGAGTGGCAGCACCGGAAGAGGTCTGAGTGGACGTGGGAGGCTGAGGAAGAAATGAGAGAGCACTACCCAGAGTTATTTGCAGATTCAGCCGTAGCAGACTTCGAGGATGAAGTCTGAGACAAGTGGGGGAGAATTGTAACGCCCCATCTCTGGTATGTTGTTCCTGTGGCATTTATTTAAAAGTTTTATTGAGGGACTCGGCGAGTCTATGGCCTGACTCGTCGAGTAGGGTCGAGTTTTCGTGCACGTGTTAGTCGGCGACTCGGCGAGTCCATATTCGGGACTCGGCGAGTCTGCCTGCCTGGAAGAAACCCTAAATCCCCGGGTTGCTCACTATTTAAGCAATGCTATGCGCCCCAAACTCACCTCCTTCACCCTCAGAGAGCTGTGAGAAAACCCTAATCCATCCCTTATTGTTTTAAGTGCTTTTGTGTGTGAATTTTGAAGGCTTGAAGAAGAAGAAGAAGAAAGGAGCAAAGAGAAGAGGTGTAGAGCAAAGATCCAAGGGCAAAATCAGAGTTCATTGAGGTATTTCTCGGATTCCTTCTGTTTTATGCTTTAGACCTCCATTAGAACTCTTCTAGGGCTAGTTTGATGCATTTTCCAAGCCTTATAGTTGTATGGATTCCTTAATAGGTCGAGATATCCCTAGATCTGTTCATTTAGGAGTTGTAGAGCCCGGATCTATTGCCTTTTTGAAGATGCTTTGCATAAGAACCCTAGATCTAGCCTTTATTATGCTTTTTGAGCCTTATTACCTTCTTGGACGCTTATGGGCACGTAAAGATAGAATCTTTACGTGCTAATCGAGTTAAGGAAACCCAGATCTATAAGTTTCAGACGCTGGATTCAAGCAGAATCGAGTTTAGAGTAGCTGCATGGATGTGACTCGGCGAGTCGGAAGAACGACTCGGCGAGTCAAGTCGCGAGTCCCGTTTTCCCCCTTTTTGAGTGATGTTGAGTGGAAGCCTGTGAGTAGTAGAGTGGACTCAATGAGTTGGAGGGCAGACTCAATAATGGAGGGACTCGACGAGTTGTTCATACAACTCGGCGAGTCCAAGGCAATCTTCTTAGCTCAAGAACAACTCGTTGAGTTGTTCATATGACTCGGCGAGTCGGATGCAGATTGTCTGAGTTCTTAGATCGAGAGGGTACTCATCGAGTCGATGCCATACTCGACAAGTAGCCACGAGTAGGGTTGAGAAGTGAGACTACAGACTCGGCGAGTTGGCGGCCCAACTCGGTGAGTCAGGTCAACTGTGGGTTGACTTTGACCGAGAGAGTTGACTTTGACCAAGGGTAAAAGAGTCATTTTACCCCAGTGCAGTGTTTAGCATTTGATTGAGTGTGTTTATTGATTTGTAGCCGGCGAGATACCGGAGTAGCAGCAGTTAGCTTCCAGAGCCATTTATATAGCGGCCAGTTCACGAGGTGAGTTTCCTTCTAGTAGGAACAGGTCTACGGCCACAATGTCGGCCCGTTTAGTTAGCAGTAGTCTCGGACTTTAGTCTGATGCAGTAGTTAGAGTGATTGATGTCTTTGTGATTCAAGCATGTTTGTGTTATGTGTTCCGGACTCTGTTCCGATGCAGTATGCAGTATATGTGTTTATATTAGTTGATATGTGTTATGCTATGCCATGATCAGCCAGTTCCGGACTTCGGTCCGATGCAGGGGACAAGGTCCCAGTCAGTTCCGAACTTCGGTCCGATGCAGTCAGTTCCGGACTTCGGTCCGATGCAGTCAGTTCCGGACTTCGGTCCGATGCAGTTAGTTTCGGACTCCGGTCCGATGCAGGGGACAAGGTCCCAATCAGTTCCGGACTTCTGTCCGATGCAGCTAGTTCCAGACTTTGGTCTGATGCAGTGGGCAAGGCCCAGTATGTGCTTTATATGTATTGTATGGTATGTGGTAGTTTGGGGGAGCTCACTAAGGTTCGTGCTTACAGTTTCAGTTTTGGTTTCAGGTACTTCCGCAAGCAAAGGAAAGTGCTCGAGATGATGGCATCGCACACACCACAGCTTCAGCTTTTGTCCTGGGAGTTGATTCCGTTAGTTGATATGTTTGGATACAGTTTTCTTTCTCTCAGTATTTTATCATGGTTTTTGAAACACGCGACGTATGATGTTGTTATGAGATACTTGGTTTCATGTTTTTGTTATGATAAAAATTGAAATTTTTGGGTCGTATTTTTGGGTTGTTTCATCTCCTTCTAAGATCACCTTTTCTGAAGAAGTGTACTCCGATGATATCTTATCTGAAGATCCGTGAGACTCGGTGGCTTCATTCGGCTCAGCAAATCGTCCGAATTTAACCAATGGATACAACCCATGAAAGACCACCTTCCCCTTGTGATTTTGTTTAATGAGCCCAATGGTATAAGGGCCCAAGACTTCATATTGAGTGTTTCTCCCTCCTTTACCAAGTTAGGAAATTGTTTATTGATGAAGAGCTGAACGAACCGAGGGTACATTAGGAAGGTATCCCGAGTAGTGGCATTAATGTGGACCATAAACTCGTCCAGGATGAACCTAGAAAAGTTGAAGTCGATCCCCACAGCAAGAGAAACAATAGTGTCAGTGTTTCTCAGGGATATCTCATCTGCACCGGACCTTCTGCCGAAGATGCAGCTCACGAACACGTGGGCTAGAAATCTTCAATAGGGTGGCAGAAGTTTCGTCATTGCTGGTGGAGAATCGCCTTCGTATCCCATCTTTCTTAATATTCTCTGAGCATCTTCAATACCAATCTCTGTGGGAAAGCTCAGAAGGTCGTTGATCAGCATGGTCTCTCTCACAAAAGTCTCATTAATAACAATCTTGCATCCTTGAACGATCGCATTCACAGTCACAGCTCCATCATCGTCCCTTGTCATTTTTGGCAGTCTGCCAGAATTCCCGAATGATTTTCTGGTAGACAACAGTGTTTATAGTGATGTCAAAGGCCAGACAACCTTCTCGTAATCCGTGAATCATCGATTTGAAGTCCCCATGGGCCACCAGAGGATCAGCGAGAACCATAGCCAGGTTGTGCATATTTGCAAATTTTAATGTTGTCATTTTGTCTGCACTAAAAGACACCAAGTAAGACAAGAGAGAAACTAGATCAAATAATATTTTAAATAATTTAATTTTGAGCCCAAGAGTGAATTATTAATTTTAAAATTAAAATTTCAGGTCAATGGGAGTTTACGGTCAATAGGAAGTTTACGGTCAACGGGAGTTTACGGCTGTAAACTCGTGACCGCAAGTATGTGGACGCAAACTGAGTTTACGGTCGTAAGCTCTTCACGGCCGTAAGCTTGGGCCGTAAACTCCGACAACCCTTTTTTGTCAATTTTAGGCTCAAAAATCGTTTAATCTCTGAAACAAACACATATTCACGGTCGAAAACATGATACTTTCGAAGCTATTCGAGCAATTTCACGAAAAAACGAAAAAAAAATGAGGAGAGAGAGATGAGGAGAGTTTGCGGCCGGAACCAGAGAAATGAGGAGGATTCCGGCTGTAACTCCTTAAATAAATTGAATCCCTTTACCTGCTGACCACACAGTATAAGGCACAGTCCAATACAGTCCAATATTTTCAAAAATTTTAAAAATAAAACCTTTGAGGATTAAAATTTAAAATTAAAATTACAAATAAAATAAATTAATTTGCAAAATTTTAAAAATTAAAAATTAACATTTAACTTTTAACAATTAATAAAATTTAATTAACAATTCAAAATAAAATTAAAAATAAAATCAAATGAATTACACAACAAAAGATAATAATTTAATTACTGATAATAAATTTATGACACTGGGATCAAAGTTGTTGGACAACCCTATTCCACTTGTCGGTACCCTTATTTTCACGTCTTCGTCTGATCGATCGCCAGTATTGTGGTCCACTTAAGCACGAAACATTTATGACATAATTTAGACAATTTACCAATAACATGACATTTTATCCCTTATTCTTAAATAAGTTTCCTTGTGACCATTTAACTGACTACAACCAGGGATATTGTTGTCTACCTAAATTGAGCAGCGAGATCTACAGACAATTTGTATGTGTTCAATTTTAATTGTACTAGAACGTGTTTCCCGCTTCCTGATATACTCCAGCCATCAAGGACTTCCAGAATACTCCTTACACCGGGTGAGCAGACAATTATTAAGAGAGAAGATAGATTTAGAATGCATATGATGTACATCCAGGTCGAATCTCTTCCAATCACACAAAGGATGAAACATATGACTAACTGAAGTTTTTAGAGGGATTCAAAAGAGAATGATGCACATACTGTGTACCAGGTCGGATTATGAGTCACGCAGAGGAGACAGTATATGGCTAACAAATAGAAAGAATTGCATAGACAGAAGATGCAGAGAGATAGAACTGCATATGTTATAGTCCAGGTCAGATCTCTCGATCACGTAGAGGAGGCAACATATGACTAACAGACAGAAAGCAAGAAAATAACCTTCTACAGACCTAGTTTATCGGAATTCCCTAGTCACCCCATCAAAACTGGAATTAAAGACAGAATCGGCAGATCGAGGAAAAATTAATCCACAGTTCTAGATACAGGTTCTTTTAATGTGACCAGTAGATTCCCATATATATCTCCCTGCTCAACCTATCTGAGCGTCGTAATGTCAGGCTAAACGGATCTAACTAGGTCGATGTTTGTCAAGTCCTTCAATTTCTTAAGTTCAACTCTCCCTAGTCAAGTCCATTTAAAATCTTTCGTGCCTACCAGTGCAACGTGTCACACCCCAAAACCGAGAACGGCGGAAACGTTATGGGGCGGAGGACGTCATGTAATGTATCACAACAAATGTATAATAGTAAACAAGCAACAACATCATCCATTGCATTAATACTATAATTTTAATTACAAGTGTGTTCTTTCATAGTATAAGACAACATGATAACTAATCAAAATAAAAGAGGAGTCTTGATTTCTCTGTCTTCACAAAACCTGGTCGTCGTACCTGTCTATTTGTGACCTGAGAATACAAGTTATTTTGAAAGCGAGTATTAGCAATAAAGCTGGTGAATTAATAAGTATTAATGTGTCTTTGATTTGTAAAAACTGTAAAGTAAAGACTTGTAAACATTTGGAGAAAAGTTGGAAAATGTTTGTAAGTAATTGTAAGCGTTTGAAAACCCTAGGAAATCCTATATTTCCTACTAGTATAAAAGTAGTCTTCTACCAAGACCCGACTGTTTTGTAAGTAAGCATCACTGTAGATGTGACAGTTTTTCCCTTATTTAACTATTATTATAAAAGTTATAGTCTACCTCGTCATTTATGTGTATGAGTCACAATATAAAGGTAATAAGGAAAATAGTTTATCTATATCAAATATGTTTTTAATACTCCCTGTGAGTCTTTTGTTTAAGTAAAACTGGTTAAAAGGGTGTTTATCCCGAATTGTGAACATGCTAATAATATCCCATGGTATAGTTATTACCCCCTGAGCATGATTGAGTTAAATGTATATTACTACGTACAAGAGTTGTTGTTTCCGGGGTTTGTAAGTTTCTCATAACCATACTAGACGTGGTACTAATGTCGACATTTGTCACCCCAGACCTACCGGTCTAACTGGAGCATACGGTTTAGGTGCAGGTTCGTCAAACCCGTATAGATCTATACACAAATTCGCGCTCTCCTCCAGGAGACTCTGGTTATAGATGGGGACTTCCGTTTTGGTACTAACAAAGCCATATGTCTCACATGATTACTAACAACAAGTTCACGAGTAATATAATGAAATACCTTTTGTATGAAAGGATTATCCTTGTTATGAAGAATGCATAATTGTAAATAAAACGTTGGTATACTCTCATGAATGAATTGAATCTTGCGTGATTCCTTGTACTTGGAATTGTAAGTAGTGTCTCCTAACTATACCTATTATAGTTACTAGTATTGTACGAGTATAACTGGAAGTATACCTTTGCTACCCGAAGGTACCGAACTGACTATTGGAACCTTTATACCTATATATGTATACATGATATATAAATAATATTTAGACGACATTCGGACGAGCAACCGATACCCTAAGGCCACATCCCAACGAGGAAAAGGAAATAAAGTGAGCTAACCGTCCTAAGTCATTTAAACATTACTTATATAACTATACATATATGGGCATGCATTTGACAATATTAATGCATAAAATAAGTTTTGTAAAACCTTTGAAAACTTTAATACTAAGAAACGATGACCTGATGTTAGTTTATAAAACGATTGAAAGTCTTTTGTTTGATAAGACAGTTTAAGTATAAGAAAAACCTTTGTTTGAAAACACCTTTGTAACAGAGTTTGAATGGAAACTTACAGTGTGTAAGATAGTTTGATAAAGAGTTTTAAACATGTAAAAATGTTTAAGAAAGTCATTTGAAGAACTCTGTTTGGTAAAACAGTTAACGTATAGTAATTCCATTTGCGTGCTAGTTATTAATCACATGTGATTGATATAATAACTAAACATGATTCAACTTGTATTCCCCCCCCCCATAAAGCATTTATAAACATTTAAAAGCATTTAAAAGGTTGATTAAGGAGTATGAACTCACTTGATTGATTGCAGAAGTGAGACGAAAATCGAGCAGAAATTCGACTTGGAAAAGTTGATTTCCTCGGGAATCTCGGGAATACAAAACCTTCCTTCTTAACGTGAAGGTGAAAACCGGGGCTTCGATATGGTTTATCGAGGGCTTAAACGTAGAGTTTCGGCACGAGAAAGAGGGCAACTGAGCAATGAAACCCGGAGCCCTTGAAATCTATTTATAGGGCCATATTTTGGGTGCCACGTCGTGGCAAAGAGGTGCCCACGTCATGGTGAGCAATCCTATCATCTTCCATTGATTAGACGCCATCAGTCACTTGTTGGGCCGCGGCCAACTGTGCCACGTCGTGGCAAGCCTGACACCCTCGGATTTCGGGTCTCGAACTTGTAAAATCCGTAACTTTCGCGTACGAGCTCCGTTTTTTATGTTCTTTATATGCACGTGAAGGTGAGAATATACTATACAGCTCTCGTTTAGACTTCGTCGGCTAATTTTGAATTTATTTTTAATTATTTATTTTTAACAGGCCGGGACTTGAAAAGTCCGTTAAAAATCCATAACTTCTTTATCCGATGTCCGTTTTCATCAGACTTTTTACCGTTGCACTACTATTGTTGAGACCTTCGATTCTCATTTAGGTTGTTTCGGCCAAAAGCCTCTCGGTCTCTATTTCGAGTTTTTAGATGTCTACTGCTATATCTGGATCTTCGAAAAATCATATCTTCCTCTTACGAAGTCAGATTTGGACGTTCTTTTTACGTATGTTCACGGTTTTGGGATATCTACAACATTCATTTAGATACTTAAGGCTAAAAACTATTGTATTGAAACTTTGCGTTTTTCTTTTAATCGGTGTTGCCGATTTTGTCGGGAATTTTAGAATAGTTATAACTTCTTCGTTATAACTCGGATTTTTGTGTTCTTTATATGTATGAAAACCTTGTTACGATTCCTACCACTTGGTTTAACCCAAATAAGATTTTATGAAAGTTATATTTTGACCTAAATTTGACTGGTGTTACATTACATTGTCTCTAAATATCAGGTTGTCACATCATCCCCATGTTAGAGAGAATTTCGTCCCGAAATTAGAGTTTAAGCAGAATTGATAACCATGCTACAGATAGAAGTTTTTATTTGCTCCTCGTGTTCTTAAGTGAACTCAGGTCCTCGCTTGGCATTCCAGCGAATTTTTCACTATCGGGATACGACTTTGCTTCTTTCGTTTGACTTCATTGGTATGATAACTCTTCTTGGCCGAATGTATGTTGAATGTTTTTGTGGTCTATGAAAATAGTACACCTTGTACCCTACAAGTAGTGTCTCCAGATCTTCAGAGTAATTACCGCTGCTCCAGACTCAAGATCATGTGTTGTGTAGTTAACTTCCTGTGTCTTAAGCTGTCTTGAGGTATAGGCAGTGACCTTTCCTCTTACATAAGAACACAACCAAGCCCTTGGTTGGATGCATCGAATTTCACCACAAAATCTTATATCCCCTTTGAGAGGGATAATATCGGTGCGGTGCACCAGGCTTACTTTAGCGTTTGGAACACTTTTTCTTGTTTACAGACAAGTTCAGTGCTCCTCAAAGTGAGAAACTTGGCCTAAAGAATCCTCTTCTGAGGAGTTCATTAAGATGTCTGGGAACTCCAGTATGTTAGTTGGAGCTAGACGATAAGGTGATTTGGCTACTGGGTAGCCCTTGTAGCTAAGTCGATTCTGAACTTGAATTGACGTTGTGGTGGTAATCCCGGTAGTTCTTCTGGAAAGGTGTTGGAAAAGTCTGTACTTTTGGGATGTTCTGAATGTCCTTCACTTCTTGGATCATGTCGACGATGTGTTCAAGGAATGTGTGATATTCTCTTCATAAGCGCTTTTGAGCTTAAATACACAAAATGATGCGAAGGTTCGTACTTGATTTGTCTCTGTAAATAACAAAAGGTTCTTGATAGGGAGTTTAAGATGAACTGCTTTCCCAAAGCGCTTGATATCGGCTTGATCTAGACTCAACCAATTCATACTGATTATGACGTCAAAACCTTGTGGTTGATTAGATGTCGTGAAGATCTAAAAGAAAGTATGATTACTCATGAATTAAGGAAAAAGGGTAGGTACTTCTAAGTTTCTTCGCATGGCAGCACGATCACTCGTAGTCTTAGGGTTTAGGGTATATGAGAAGTATATAATTAAGATTGAAAAGGTAGTCGAATAAATGATTCTTCTTTAAGCCCACATCCCAATGAGGAAAAGAAGTTAAAGTGGAATCATCAATTCTAAACCTGTAGAACCTTGATTATATGCCACCCTTGTTCTTCAATGATAGATCAACCGTACGGGTCTTTGGATTGAACTTGACGTGCTGTACGAGTGGTACTTTGGGGAGGTTTGTCGAGGTTCCTTTGGAAAGAATAAGGAACATGACGTACTCTACGCATGAGTACTTCGGAGTTCTGGCATGACGGCTTTGCTAGAAAGACGTTTACGGAGAAAGAGATGTGCGCACGAAACTGGTATGTGAGGATCGAATTGACTCAAGTTGTATGATAATGTCGGACTTACTTAGAAGTAAAAGACATTAGATTAGAACATAAAGGCGTTATAGACAAAACACAACGGTGCAATTTTTAACAGAGTTACAGTACTTTAGAGTAACTACAAGAATACTGATGCGAACAAAGTATACTACAAAAGGCAAGTATACGCAGCACGAGGATCCCTTAACTGAAGGGGTCTCGCAAAAGATAAGACTCGAGTTGAACTATTTTTAAACATGTTTTAAAAAAACATACATAATACTGACGATTGGAAGTGAACCTATACTATAGTAGGGTCCTTTGTTGCCTCTTTCCATTCTGAGGTCAAACTCCTCCGGATTCACCGTCGTTCTTTTCTGTTGGACAGTCCCTCTTGAAGTGTCCCATTACGCCACATAGATGGAATATTCGATAGATTTCGACTTTGGTGGTTGAAGTAATGTGTTGGATCCGAGTCCTGCAGCAATTGGTAGTATGTCCATTCTTATCGCATTTAAAGCAGTGTAACGAACGACAACTACCCAGATGATGGAAGCTGCACTTATTGCATTTCGGTAGGTTTCCGGCATACTGCCTAGCTGGTGTAGGGACAATTGGGATACCAGAAGGGATGGTAGTAGGAGGTACAAATGTTGTGGCTGCAAAGGTTGCCATAGGTTGTTGTCTTTTACTTGCCCCTTCGGGTGATTTCCCTTTAACCTTAGCCCAGAACTTTCGATTGTTATTCTTGGGCTTGGGATTCGGGGTTTCGTGGTAGTTTTTTGCTCGTTGAGGTACTTGATTGATACTTGGATTGGAATTATTGTTAACAATCCCGTTAATATTCGCGTTGTTAGCATTAAGGTGGGTCAGAACAGCTGGCACGGAAACCAAGACTGCAGCGTGAAAGGTAGCTGCATCAATCTGAAGAGTTGGTGTTTGGTTTATGGGTTGATCGTTTTTTTTCGGCGACATGATTCTGTTACACGGAAAACAAATGAATTTTTGAGTGAGTATGGTTGAACCTAGACGTAGTTCGATCGTTCATGTAAAGAGTAGAAGTATGTTCTCGAAGGTTTGACCTACATCCCTATGATGTAGTCCCAGTATGGAATATGAGTATGTTCACGAAGGTGTGACCTACATCCCTATGATGCAGTCTTATTATGGAGTAGAAGTAAATTAATAGAATGGTCTCAAAATGTTTATCGTCCAAACCAGGGTATTATTGGTTGGTGGATAACATGATCCAACCTTTGAAAGAGATTTGGAAATGATTCTGGAGTTAAATTACCATAGTCCAATAACTTGACTAGATGGGGTTTCAGATAGACTCCAAACGAAAGTATGATGAAAGTATTTGAACAACGAGTGACACAGAAGTTAGCCGACTTTCAATATTGATATTGATGACGTAATAAGTTTGGGAAAATTGATCTTGAAAAAGGTGTTACATCATATTCGGAGTAGAAAAGTCTTTGACAGCATAAAGACTTAACTAAAAGTACTTACAGTACAAGGTAGTCACATAGAAAGTACTACACAGAACATAGACAAGAACATGGTTCATTAAAACAAAGAAGGAAGTAAGGTATCTCATACTAGCGACGGTCACCCTTATGGTGAACCCTTAGTTCGGCTAGTTGACGTTCCATATCAAGTAGGTATCTTTCGTACACCCTCTGGCGTACTTGAAGCTCTATGAATTCGGCTCGGAGTTTTAGCTAGTGCTTGCCGCAGGGTCTCATGGTTTCGCTCAGATCTCTCACTTGTGTGTTCAAGGCGATTTGTGTGAATGGTATGCATTCTTGCATTGGCATTAACCTCTTCGATACGTTGGAGAGTCGTCCTGCCCTGAATTTCGTTTCGGGCAACTCTACGGATCAGGATTGGTAGAACTCTATCTGCTGAGCTCCCTTCGTTTATGTTGTAGAAGCTTCGGTCTCTATTAAACGGCATAGGTTGATCTTGCTCTTCGCTCCATGTTTCCAAACATTCTACCCAAGGAGGCGTTGGGCCATGAAAAGCGGGACGAGGGTTAGGATTTAGAAATGGAGCTACCGGGGGTAGGTTCTCAACCTCGGTTTCGGAGTTATCACCATCCGAAAGGTCTTCAGCATGGTGATCATTCAAAGGTATTGGATGATCATTCTCAGGTTCTTCTCCAAACCATCCAGCATTGCCTTCGTTCGGAAGGTACGAGTTGTCGTGGGGATGGAGTCCAACCATGTTATCTACACGAGAATTGGGGTAAGGAAATAGTTATTAGACGAACTAACTAGATAATTATTAAACAATCTTCACTAGTTACATCACTATTTGTAAAGTGCATACCCGTTATATGTAATCAAAACAGGATAGGCCTTCGAATAAGTGACCTTAACTCCAAATTCACAAGGAATAGAGGTAAAGCAAAATTTCACAGATTCTAAGTTTATGACATCCTTGTTACATATAACCTTAGTGTATCCACTTAGCAACTATCAACTTAGAAATGAAGATCCTTTTTAGTTCTCAAGTAAGTAATTATAGTAACACAAAATACTCCTATAGTATTTTAGACTTAGGTTATGTTATAATGTTCTCATTGTGGTAGTGTTGGTAAGTTTTTAGACTTGTTGCCATATCACAACCATTCTTGGGCACGTGCTAATCACTCCTCGGACCAGCATAGTTGATTAGGATATGCCACTCCCAAGACTAACCATACATCCACGAGCTTACATGTGATATTTAACAATCGTAATACTTGTGTTCTTGTCATTGTGACATGGATTTTAGTATGAATGCAGGCACGTATACTTAGTTAAATATTTATTAATTAAAAGTATAAACTCTTGGTCAGAGTATTTTAATCCCATTGTGTTTATAGTTCGTATATCTTTTATGGGTTGATACACTCAATTCACTATAAACAATGCTCTGATACCAATCTGTCACACCCCAAAACCGAGAACGACGGAAACGTTCTGGGGCAGAGGACGTCATGTAATGTGTCACAACAAATGTAAAGTAGTAAACAAGCAACAACATCATCCATTGCATCAATAGTATAATTTTAATTACAAGTGTGTTCTTTCATAGTATAAGACAACATGATAACTAATCAAAATAAAAGAGGAGTCTCGATTTCTCCGTCATCACAAAACCTGGTCGTCGTACCTGTCTATTTGTGACCTGAGAATACAAGTTATTTTGAAAGCGAGTATCAGCAATAAAGTTGGTGAATTCATAAGTATTAATGTATCTTTGATTTGTAAAAACTGTAAAGTAAAGACTTGTAAACATTTGGAGAAAACTTGGAAAATGTTTGTAAGTATTTGTAAACGTTTGAAAACCCTAGGAAATCCTATATTTCCTACTAGTATAAAAGTAGTCTTCTACCAAGACCCGACTGTTTTGTAAGTAAGCATCACTGTGGATGTGACGGTTTTTCCCTTGTTTAACTATTATTATAAAAGTTATAGTCTACCTCGTCGTTTATGTGTATGAGTCACAATATAAAGGTAATAAGGAAAATAGTTTATCTATATCAAATATGTTTTTATAATCCCTGTGAGTCTTTTGTTTAAGTAAAACTGGTTAAAAGGGTGTTTATCCCGAATTGTGAACATGCTAATAATATCCCATGGTATAGTTACTACCCCCTGAGCATGATTGAGTTAAATGTATATTACTACGTACAAGAGTTGTTGTTTCTGCGGTTTGTAAGTTTCTCATAACCATACTAGACGTGGAACTAATGTCGAAATTTGTCACCCCAGACCTACCGGTCTAACTGGAGCTTACAGTTTAGGTGCGGGTTCGTCAAACCCGTATAGATCTATACACAAATTCGCGCTCTCCCTCCAGGAGACTTTGGTTATAGATGGGGACTTCCGTTTTGGTACTAACAAAGCCATATGTCTCACATGATTGCTAACAACAAGTTCACGAGTAATATAATGAAATACCTTTTGTATGAAAGGATTATCCTTGTTATGAAGAATGCATACTTGTAAATAAAACGTTGGTATAGACTCTTGCGTGATTCCTTGTACTTGGAATTGTAAGTAGTGTCTCCTAACTATACCTATTATAGTTACTAGTAATGTACGAGTATAACCGGAAGTATACCTTTGCTACCCAAAGGTACCGAACTGACTATTGGAACCTTTATACCTATATATGTATACATGATATATAAATAATATTTAGACGACATTCGGACGAGCAACCGATACCCTAAGGCCACATCCCAACGAGGAAAAGGAAATAAAGCGAGCTAACCGTCCTAAGTCCTTTAAACATTACTTATATAACTATACATATATGGGCATGCCTCTCGATCTCTATTTCGAGTTTTTAGTTGTCTACTGCTATATCCAGATCTTGGAAAAATCATAACTTCCTCTTACGAAGTCGGATTTGGACGTTCTTTTTAGGTATGTTTGCGGTTTTGGGATATCTACAACATTCATTTAGATACTTAAGGCTAACAACTGTTGTATTGAAACTTCGCGTTTTTCGTTTAATCGGTGTTGCTGGTTTTGTCGGGAATTGTAGAATGGTTATAACTTCTTCGTTATAACTCGGATTTTTGTGTTCTTTATATGTTTGAAAACCTTGTTACGATTCCTACCACTTGATTTAACCGAAATAAGATTTTAGGAAAGTTATATTTTGATCTAAATTTGACTGGGATTACATTACATTGTGTCTAAATATCGGGTTCTCATACATCGAGCATAGAGCGTAGACAATTTAATTTAGGTACGTTATGCAGATTCAGATTGTCCGTTATCACTTGCTAATATCATTTCCTGTCACAACACCTACAAACAAAACTATCAGTAATATTTTTGATTTTGTGGATTTTTATTGTTTTTAGATTTTTGGAATTTTTATTGTTTTTTGGATTTTTGGAATTTTTATTGTTTTTGGATTTTTGATTATTTCTCCCCCTAAATTTGTGCATGGGTGAGGCTAAAAATAAAAAATAAAATGCGCAAATTTAAATTAACCTACCTACCGAAAGAAAAATAAATTTAAAAATTTAGAAGAATTCAGAAAACAAAAATAAAATAAAACAGAAAAAAAAAAAAAAACGTAATTCTCAAAACGAATCATTTTCAGAAATCCCACAAGCACATCGAAACGAGCTTTGTTAAAAGGCTTAGTGAACAGATCCGCCACATTATTAGCATTGGGAACTTGTTCCAGCCGGATTAAAGAACGTTCATAACAATATCTGATAAAATGAATTTTAATATCGATGTGCTTAGTTTTAGAATGTTGGACGGGATTTTTGGCAATTTGAATTGCGGCCTCATTATCAGAGTAAATGGGGGTTTCTAAGTAATCCAAACCGTAGTCCAACAGGTGATGTTGGATCCAGATAACTTGAGAACAATAGGCAGATGCAACAACGTATTCCGCCTCCACTGTTGAGGTTGAGACAGTATGTTGCTTCTTGCACTGCCATGACACTAGTCTATCACCAAGATATTGACACCCTCCTGAAGTAGATTTCCTGTCAAGCTCACAGCCTCCATAATTACTGTCAGCAAAAGCATATAAATCAAATTCAGAATTCTTCGGATACCAAAGACCTAATTTTGGGCTACCTTTGATATACCAAAAAATTCTTTTGACAGCAATAAGATGAGAAAGTTTAGGATTAGTCTGATAACGTGCGCATTGACAAACTGCAAACATAATGTCTGGACGACTTGCAGTAAGATACATCAACAATCCGATCATGGATCTGTAGAGAGTCTGATCTACGGAGTCGCCATCAAGATCTGGAGTCAGAAGAGGTCTTTCAGCCATTGGCGTCAATGCAGATTTAGCGTCGTGAAACCCGAACTTCTCACGAATATCCACCACATACTTAGCTTGATGTAGCATGATTCCGGTTGAATTTTGTTTGACCTGAAGCCCCAAAAACATGGTCATTTCCCCCAACAAACTCATTTCGAACCTTTTATAACACCTTCGAATTCCTTGCAAAGCTGCGGACTGGTCAACTCAAAGATAATGTCGTCAACATAGATTTGAACTAGAATCTGATCACTACCAACATGCTTGATAAAGAAAGTTTAATCGATAGTGCCACGAGAGTATCCATGCTCAAGCAAGTGCTTTGTTAGAGTCGCATACTATGCTCAAGGAGCTTGATATAACCCATACAACGCCTTGTCCAACTTGTAGACATGATTAAGAATCTTCGAGTCAACAAACCCAGGGGGATGATCAACGTAGATTTCTTCCTTCACCTTGCCATACAGGAAGGCAGGCTTGACGTCCATTTGGTAAACAGTGGATTTCATGTAAGAGGCATATGCAAGGAAGATACGAATAGCCTCCAAGCGAGCCACTAGAGCATAAAATTCAGTGTAATTAAGACCCTCGACTTGTCGAAACCCGCGAACCACCAATCTAGCTTTATTTCGCACTATAACCCCTGAATCATCCTGCTTGTTTCAATAGACCCATCGTGTGTCAAGAGACTTTTTGCCCTTTGGCAACTCAACCAACTTCCAAACCCCGAGTTTTTCAAATTGCTGTAATTCTTCATGCATTGCATCTACCCAGCTGGGCTCATTCAAAGCCATTTCAACATTCTTGGGCTCTATTTGAGAGATAAAGCAAGAGTAAAGACAGGTATTGACATCTCCACTCTGACTTCTGGTTTTAACATCGTCGCCCAGCTGACCAATGATGTTCTCGATCGGATGATCACGTTGAATCCTTGAGAGTATTTCTTGGCTGATATCACTAAGCGAGATAGGAAGATTGTGAATATTGACACCTCCATCATTTGCCGATTGAGCCGCGCTAGACGACTCTACCACAAACTCATTTGAAATGTCTTCAGGAAAGAGTAGATCCATAAAAGTTGAAGTAACAGCAGAAGTATCTTTAGACATGAACTCTCTTTCTATAGGAGTGAGTGGTGTAGTTTCAGCATCAGGAGTATCATTCTGAACTGGAGATTTCGGACTATCAGGATGTACAGATGACTCCCCCTCAGGCGAAGCAGAGGACTTCCCCTCAGGTTGTGAAGAGGATACCGTTGGAGGTCTGTAGACAACTTCTTCGTCTTCTTCTTCAGAAACATTATTCGAACCAGAGACAGATCCAGATGAGCTACCTGAAAACACATTTATGGATTTGAAAAGAAATGTGTAATCAAACAACCAATCCGGACCTACTCGAGCATCTGTCTCATTTTCTTCCAACCAGCACACTTCATAAGATTCTACAACCTGCTTTGTCTTCTTATTGTAGACCTTATAAGCGGTGTGGGCAGCATACCCTATGAAGTAACAATCATCGGTTTTGGCATTAAACTTCGGGTTGGTTTCTAAGTGAAGAAGGGTGCAAGGGCAGCCAAATACACGGAAATGACTGACTGAAGGCTTGTGACCATATAGAATCTCATATGAGGTCTTCATCTGAGCTTTCTTGATCAACACACGATTCTGAACGTAGCAAGCACTGTTTATCACCTCAGGCCAAAAGAAAACTAGTAGTTTGGAGTCACACAGCATCGTCCTTGCAGCGTCTTTTAAAGTTCTGTTTCTCCTCTCAGCAACACCATTTTGTTGAGGTGTGTGAGCGGAGCTATATTGACGTATGATACCCTTTTTCTGCGCAAAAATGATCGAGTACAGAATTCTTGAACTCTGTTCCGTTGTCGGTACAAAGCGCCTTCACCCGGTTGTTAGTTTGGTTCTCAATCAACACAATGAACTTCTTAATTAGATCAGCAACTCCAGCTTTGTTGGATAGAAAGAAAACCCACGTAAAACGAGAGAAATCATCAATCACAACCAGACAATATGAATTTCTATTAATGCTGAGAACGTTTACTGGTCCAAACAGATCCATATGTAGCAACTGAAGCACCTGACTAATTGAGTTTACCTGTTTTTCCAGGTGTGGTTTTCTGTGATGCTTACCTTGGGCACATGACACATAATTTTCAAACGTGATAAAGTCTTTGATAGGCAAACCACGGACCATCTCATTCTTTGCAAGACAATTCAAGTCCGTGGTATTAGCATGACCGAGTCTTCGGTGCCATAGCATTGCATTTTGTTCTGAGATCTTTGAAAAGAGGCACGTAACTTGTTTTGGAAGATTTCTATTCATATCTATGATGCAAGCATTCCCATCCCTTTTAGATTTTACAAGAATCCACTCTTATGGAATGACAAAGCCTAGCTTGAGAATCATGCATTCCTTTTTAGTGAAATGTGTAGAATAGCCTTTGTCGCATATCTAAGACATACTCAACAAGCTATGCTTCAATTCGGGTGCAAAGTTAACATTCTCGAAACTTAACACCCCATTTGTGACGGTGCCCCTTTAAGTGATTTTTCCACCTTCTCCACACGCAAAGGAAATATATCCCCCATTAAAAGATTGAATGTTATGCAGTTGGGCGATATCTCCTGTCATATGTCGGGACCAGTCGCTATCAACAAACCAGGGTCAGACGACATTCCCCCGCAACTGTCCCTGCAAAATGTGTGAGTTTATTTAGATTTTGGAACCCAGGTCATTATTCTCCTGGGTTGTCCCGATGCCTTTTTAGATCTATCATTATTTAATAATTTTTTCAGCGGACACAGATGATGGATTGGAGGTTAATTTGGGCAACCATTGATAATTAGGTTTTCTAACATTCCCGAGTGGTTTTGAAATCGGACTTTTGTCAGTTTGCTTGGAGCACTTGGGTTTTCTACCAGAATTGGTTGAAGACCCATTGCTACTTTTTGACGAAACCGACCTTGGCTTCGCCATGTTCGGTTTTGGCAAACTGCTTGGGATTTTTTTATGAATAACCTTTTTATGCTTTTGAAAAACAGCCCATTTTCTACTCTGATCATCCTTCCAATCATCATTCCGAGAACGATTTCTAGAGGACTTTCTAGATAAAGACCTTCCTCTGAATTCGTTCTCTCTTCTTGGTGACTCATAATGTACAAACATTTGATTAGGAAAATTCCTAGCTATATGACCACCAATACCACAATTGAAACAAATTTGTTTGTTATTGTTAAAACTTGTACTACATTGTTCAGATTTGTTTTCCATACCGACACCCTCGCTTTTCTCACATGAACAAGAACAAGAATTAGGTTGTGAGACAAGTGAGGGTGCATCGGATGGAGAAACTTGTGAAACTGGTGGTTTTTCATTATTATCATCACAAACATTAGAATTCCTAACCACATCATCAAACACTTTAAAAACATTCAAAACAGTATCACAAAAAACATTGTCACTAGCAACATCAGAAAAATTAAAGTCTTTATTTAAAACTAAAACTTTAGGTTCAGACTCAGTTTTATTTTCAAAAACAGATCCTTTAACTTCGTGCTTTGATTGATTTAAGGATTGATCTGCAGGAGAAGTAGAAATGTTAGTACTTTCAACATTAATAAATCCTCCCAAAACAAAACCAGATGGCTTGCCATAAACCATTGATTGTTCATTGGCAATCTCTTCTTTGGACAGAGGTTGAAACTGATATGAATGATTGAAAGGAGGAGGCACTTGATTATACCCTAGACCCTTTGACTGATTGCATTTAAATTGCATGCAGTGGTCTATCATATTGGCAACTACCTCACTTGATACATCATATTTTCGAAAATTAAAATCAGCAGTTTCAAATTTGCCCTTTAAAGTTTCAATTTCAGCCACTAACTCAGCATTTTGTTTCTTTATGTAGTCATAATTTTCACATTTATTACTATAATCTTCTTGAAGTCTCCTAAAGTCCTTTATTTTAGATTCTAACTGGGCCTTAAGAGGTTTTTGTCCTTTTCTAAGTTGGTAACCCTCATACCTAAGGTCCTAAGTCATTATGTTCATGAAGAATTGTAAAGTTCTCTATTTCTCTACGTAGTCTCAATTTCTTCATGGAGAATTTTAACATAATCAATACAAGCTTAAGAGCATGAGGGTAGACTTACCTCATTTTTATTTGGTTCATGAGAAGAAGATACCATCAACGCAAACTGTAGCTCCATCATTTGATCTTCAGCTGCAACAATCTCTGTGGGAGCATCATCACCAACCTGTGCCAAATGAGCATTTTCAGGTCCTGATATGTTCAGGGCCTGCATCTGATCCTCCCAATCAAACGATTGCGCAACCATGGCCTTCTCGCTGTTGACCTGAGCACCGCTTCGATTGTTCCCAACTGCAACCATTGTCCGATCATTATTCAATCTTCTATCCGGCTGCGGACACTCACGAGCAAAATGCCCTGGCTCGTGGCAGTTGAAACAACGTAACTTTCCTTTGCTAAACCCTACCTTCTTTTCAGCACTCATCCCCCAGTTGTTTTCCCGGTCTTCTTTGCAAATTGTTTCGCCCTGAAAACTGCAATGGCAATTTTCCATGTGATATCCATTTCTTCTACCTCTTCAGGGTGAATTTGATAGAGATCAACAAATGACAATTGGGGCGGAAGATCTCCAACTATAAGTGCATTGTAGCAATTAACAAGCCCTGTAGCAAGAGCAAGATTTTCATCACTCTCCTTTCCATTTGATGAGGAAGCCACGTTGGAGGAGAAGCAGCTTGAGCAGCCACGAATGATTGGTTCTGAGAGAAAGGCATGGCTAATGCAGCAGGAAGAGAAGAAGCTGATGGAGTTGAAAAAGGCTGAAGTTGAGCTTGCTGAGCAGCAAATAGTTTACCTGCAGAAGAAAAAGGTGAGAGATGAAAGAGAATTGTTAGAAGAGATCCCAAGGTTTGCAGCTGAGTATGAATTCACATGATTTATCTCCTGCTGTTTGTCATCAATATCACAGGCCTTGATGACTGCTATCACTTCAGCAAGAGAGAGTCGACTTAGATCCTTAGTTTTCTTTTTAGCAGCTACATTCATGTCCCATGACTTTGGGAGAGCATTCAGTAGCTTCTTGTTTATTTCAGACTTGGTGTAAAAGATCCCGGCTACAGTCATTTCAGTGGTAAGAGTTGTGAATCGCTGCAGCTGTGCTTCAAGAGTCTCTCTAAGAACGTAGTTGAACATGTTAAACTGTTATCGCAACATATCTTGGCGACTCTCCTTCATGTCTTCATTCCCTTCATAAACCTCGATTAGGGCTTCCCACAAAGCCTTAGCAGAAGTGTACTCCCTAAATTCTTGAGCTTTATCAGGAGACAGAGCCATAGTCAGAGTGGCCAAAGCCCTTTCTTGCTCTTCAACCTTCTCAAAGTCTTTATCTATGTAATTCTCAATCTTCTTGTCAACCACTTGCCCTGCAACAGTGGTGGTTATTCTGACAGGATCTTTTATGATGCTTCTCCAGATTTTGAAGTCCTTCATCTTGATGTACTTCTCAATCCTATACTTACATTCGGGGAAACCTTTAGCGGACACCTGTCTTGGAATTCGAGTGGTTGTGCCCATTATAGAATCCAGATCGTGGTGGTGTGTGTTGACTTTGTGAATCCATTAATATTAAATAAATATTAAATAGAAATTAAATTATTTAAAAAATAAACTAACTTTCCGGTCAGACACAAGTTCACGGTCAAAAGCGATTTTACGGCAGTAAACTCTGTTCACGGTCCGGAGTTTACGGTCGTAAAGTGTTTGCGGTCTAAGTTCACAGTCCAAGAATCCAAGTTTTCGGTTTTTAAAAAATCCTTATTCACGGCCTAAGAACCAGGTTTACGGTTCAAGAACTGAATTGAGAATGTGGCCATATTCTGTGTTTACGGCCGTAAGATATGGCCGTAAACTCCCAGAAATTCGAGAAAAAAACCTAGTTTTTGAATTAAGATTGAAACCCTTTCGCAGCACACACCAACTTCAGTCGTAACCAATGAGGAATACAATCAAAAATTCGATTGTAGAAAGCTTTGACACTGGTCTCGCTCTGATACCAATTGTAAGGTCCTGAAACGGATCTTACCAATGATCAAACAACAAACACAATCAATAATAATAGAGAACAAGTAAAAAAAGAATGAAAACAAGCTTGCACACGCTTTCTATTGTAACACCGTAAAAATTCAAACAATTTTTCGCATTTTAAAAACCATGCATTTTCATTTACATCCACATTTTAAAATATTGTATCATCACTATCTCAATACAAAACCCCCAAGATCAAAACATATGAACTTTAGTGTGTGTGTACGAGTCATGCCGACGCCTTCCCGCGATCATCACTGGTACCTGAAACACCACACATAACACTGTAAGCATAAATGTTTAGTGAGTTCCACAAAATACCACATAAACACATATCAGCCACTCAAGGTTGTAACTCTGTTGACCCTCTGGTCGAATATCTCTGTGGGACCCTCTTGATCCCATAACTCTGTGGACCCACTGGTCCTAACTCTGTAAACTCTGAATCATGCATATCACATATCACAATAAATCACAACACATAATATCATACAAATACACTGGTAGATAACTCTAGAATACTCTGTCACATAACTTTGTTACCACACTAGGTAATGTATAGTGAGAAGACTCACCTTAGATGTCTCGGTATATCTCTAACTCGGTAGAAATATGATCTAGCCTCCGCCTAATCATACAAAGTAAATATTCTCATAAATATAACTCTCGAGACTAAACTCAACCCTCTCTAGGTGAAAGATCATTTTACCCCTTTATCAGCTCAAAGGCCACATTGTTGACCAAACCCTAAAAGTCAACAAAAAGTCAATGGTCAAACTTTGACCCGACTCGTCGAGTGCACTTGGGCGACTCGGTGAGTCTACACGTGTCTACTGACTCTGTTAGTCCCTCTTGGCACGTCGAGTCCCTCCACTTACTCGACGAGTCACACCTGGCATGAATCGCGGGGCCACCCCGACTCAACTCGCCGAGTCTCAAGAACAACTCGGCGAGTTCCGCCTTGAACTTCAGTCCCCTAACTCTCCCTGACTCACTGAGTTATTTCCCCAACTCGACAAGTCGACTCACTGAGTGATTTATAGGGAACCCTCACCCTACTCGCTGAGTCTGATCTTCGGACTCTGCGAGTTCATGCCATGCACAAACTCCATAGACCTCCTGAGGTCAGATTTGTTCCTTTAATCATAGATCTGACCTTTCCCAAGCATGATAATCACGTAAAGTTCAGACCTTGACACTCATATAACATCTAAATGGTCTAACTTGGTGATTTAGCCCCAAAAAAGACATCCTAAGCTCATGGCTCCCAAAATAACTCATAAAGCTCCAATGGTTAAGGTCTCTGGACCTCTTTGGGTCCAGATCCAAAGCATAGACTCGAGAAGGGACCAATTGCTCCACTTATCCATCCTCTAAAGGGGTTAGAAAACCCTAACTCTAAGAATCAACACCAAAACTGAAGAAGGTCCGAATAAATACCTCAACATGAACTATATGAACTTTGAAGTCACCAAAATCGCACCTCCTTCAGCCTCCTCTTGCCTTGGTCACCTCTTTCTTACAAATATACCAACAAAAAGATGAAGAATGGCCTCTCCTTCCTCACAAACACTCTAGATCTCTTAGGGTTTCTCTCTAGGGTTTGGTAGCCGCAAATGACGGCCCTAAGGGCCTTTAAATAGGTCCCAAACCCAGGAAATTAGGGTTTCATTAAACAGCGTGGACTCGCCGAGTCCACTCATGAACTCGCCGAGTCCAGCTATGAACCCAGATACTAATCCGCGACCATACTCGGCGAGTCTAAACACCAACTCGCCAAGTCCCCTATCAATCTCCAAAAATAAAAGGAATAATTAATATACCTGGGAATCCGGGTGTTACAATTCTCCCCCACTAGAATTAGACTTCGCCCTCAAAGTCTCACTCTACAAACAACTCTGGATGTTGCTCCCGCGTCTCACACTCCGGCTCCCAAGTCAACTCCGAACCTTTCCAATGCTGCCACTAGACCTGCACCAGAGGCACCTCTTTGTTCCTCAAAACCTTGATCTTACGATCCCTAATCGCCATCAGTCTCTCAATATAGTTCGGGCTCGCATCCACCTGAATATCTTCTAATGGAACCACTACTGACTCATCGGCTATACACTTTCTCATCTGCGACACGTGGAAAGTGTCATGGATCTGACCCAACTCTGCAGGGAACTCCAAACGGTAGGCTACCCTGCCTACCCTCGCGATCACCTTGAAAGGACCGATATATCGGGGCCCCAACTTGCCGCTCTTCCTGAATCGAATCACTCCCTTCCAAGGAGAGACCTTCAGGAGCAAGAAGTCGCCGACCTGAAACTCGAGCTCGGACTGGCGCATGTCCGCATAACTCTTCTGACGACTCTGAGCAGTCAACAACCTCTGTCTGACCTGCTGAATATGCTCTATCATCTGAAGTACGATCTCGGTACTACCCATCACACGCTGCCCTCCTCTCCCTAGCAAATGGGGGTCTAACACCTCCTCCCATACAACAGCTCAAAGGGTGGCATACTAATGCTCGAATGATGGCTGTTGTTGTAGGAAAACTCTGCCAAGAGCAAGTACGTGTCCCAACTCCCGCCAAAATCCAAAACACATGCTCGGAGCATGTCCTCGAGCGTCTGAACCGTCTGTTCACTCTGCCCGTTAGTCTGTTGGTGGTATGCGGTACTAAAATGCAGTCTCGTACACAATTCCTCATGAAACTTCTTCCAGAATCTGGAAGTGAAACGTACATCTCGATCTGAGACAATCCAGATCGGCACTCCATGCCGCGATACCACCTCTCTCATGTACATCTCTGCCAACCTCTCCGCGAAAGAGCTCTCACTGATAGCAAGGAAATGAGCGCTCTTCGTCAACCTATCCACAATCACCCAAATTACATCGACACCTCTCGTAGTCCTTGGCAATTTGGTGATGAAATCCATGGTAATATGTTCCCAATTCCACTCGGGAATCTCTAACGGCTGCAGCTTACCATGTGGACGCTGGTGCTCGGCCTTAACCCTACGATAGGTAAAGCATCTCTCCACAAACCATGCGACATCCCTCTTCATACTGGGCCACCAATACTCCCTCTTCGGATCCAAATACATCTTAGTGGCCCCGGGATGGATCGAGAATTTCAATCGATGAGCCTCTTCCATCAAAATAGTTTGCGTCCTGCCCACAAACGGTACCCATATCCGACCCTGAAATGTCATAAGCCACCGGCTATCAGTAACGAATTCTGATACCAGCCCGACAACTTGCTCTCTCTTCTGGTTTTCTGGCCTCAAGGCCTCATCCTGAGCCCCACGAATAGTGTCCAACACCGGAGTCATCACTGTCAATCTCAAACAAACATCACGCATCGGGGCGCCCTCTGCCCTACGGCTCAGTGCATCTGCTACAACATTAGCCTTTCCCGGGTGGTACAGGATCTCACAATCGTAATCCTTCACCACATCCAACCATCTCCTCTGGCGCATATTCAGGTTGGGCTGATCCATTAGATACTTTAGGCTCTTGTGGTCCGTGTATATGGTACACCGAACCCCATACAGATAGTGACGCCAGATCTTGAGGGCGAACACCACCACCCCCAACTCCAAATCGTGGGTGGGATACCTCGTCTCATGAGGCTTCAGCTGCCTCGATGCATATGCTATGACATGCCCTCTCTGCATCAGCACTGCTCCCGGTCCAGATATCGACGCGTCAGAATACACTACGAAATCCTCCATCCCCTCCGGGAGGGCTAACACCGGGGCTTCGCATAATATCTGGCGAAGTGTCTCGGAGGAGGCCTGCTGCTCTGGACCCCATGAAAAAGCAACACCCTTCCGGGTCAACTTGGTGAGTGGCACGACAATCTTGGAGAAATCCCTGATAAATCTCCGATAATAACCAGCCAACCCTAGGAAACTCCTGATCTCGGTAGGTGACCTCGGCACCTCCCAACTCATCACTACCTCAATCTTGGCCGGATCGAACAATATCCCTTTCTGGTTCACGAGGTTCCCTAGGAATTGGACCTCTCGCAACCAAAAATCACACTTGGAGAATTTGGCATAAAGCCTCTTCGATCTCAGGACTCCGAGGATCTCCCTCAAATGCTCCTCATGCTGCTCTCTGGATCTCGAATACACCAATATGTCGTCGATGAACACGATCACCGAGCGATCCAACATCGGTATGCACACTCTGTTCATGAGATCCATGAACACCGCCGGTGCGTTAGTGAGTTCGAAAGGCATCACCACGAACTCGTAATGCCCCTAACGAGTCCGGAATGATGTCTCCTGGACGTCCTTATCTCGCACCCTCACCTGATGATACCTAGACATCAAATCGATCTTGGAGAACCAAGATGCTCCCCGCAACTGATCGAACAAATCGTCGATCCTCGACAACAGGTAATGGTTCTTGACCGTTAGCTTGTTCAACTCCCGGTAATCAATGCACATCCGGTGTGAACCATCCTTCTTCTTGACAAAAAGGATAGGCTCCCCCCATGGCGAACTGATTCGGCCGAATAAACCCCTTCCCCAGTAGCTCCTGGAGCTGCGAGGATAACTCCTGCATCTCTGGAGGCGCAAGGCGATAAGGCGCCTTGGCGATAGGCGCAGCTCCCGGAACCAAATCGATATTGAACTCTACCTGCCTCTCCGGAGGCACACCCGGCAACTCCTCTGGAAACTCATGCACTATCAGGACCCCATCAACTGACTTCAGTCTCTCTGAATCAACCCTCGCATCCATCACATATGCCACAAATCCCTACAGCCCTGCTGACCCAGCACGTGTACCCTCTCCGTACACCGTAAGAACTCCCCCACTAGGGTCTCATATGGTCACCAGTTGTCTCTCGCAGTCGATAACCGCTCCCACTCTGCTCAACCAGTCCATGCCCACGATGACACAAACATCCCCCATCGCAATAGGAACCAAATCAATCGGAAACTCGACGCCGAAAATCTCGAGTACACATCCTCGGATTACCTCGACAACATACACCGTCCTCTCGTCAGCTATGGGAACCCTCAGAGGTCGACTCAATGCCTCTCGACTAATACTGATGTGCTGACTAAAAGCCAAAGATACAAAAGACCGACTCGCACCCGAGTCAAATAACACCAAGGCAGGTATAGAACTCACAAGAAAAGTACCTACGCATAACATAAAATAAACACTATATCCCAACATCAAAATAAATACAAGAAAGGATACATACCAGCCACAACGTCGGGCGCAGCGCGGACCTCCTCCGCAGTCAGCTGAAAGGCTCTCCCTCATGCCTTCGATACCTCGGCCTTCTCTGGCCGGCTCTTAGCAGCTCTGATAGCAGCAGGGGCAGATCCCTGAGGTGCTCCCTGAGCTGTCCCTCGCAACTGTGGACACTCTGCCTTGCGGTGTCCGGTCTGGTTGCAGTGGAAACACATTGAAAACCCCTTGGGGCAATCCTTGGCCATATGCCCCTCCTTGCCACATTTGTAGCAAGATCCCGCTCTGCACACCCCATCGTAGCTCTTGCCGCACTTACCACAAGTGCGGCCCTTCTAACCCCCAGATCTTGAATCAGCTTGCTTGGCCCGCTTGGCTCCCGGCTGAGACTACGTCGGTCGCCGATCCCTCCCCTGAGACTCAGTCTCCTCCCTATCCAAAGTCTCCTGCTCTATCTCCCTCTTTCGGGCATTTGCCTGAAGCTTAGAAAATGCCCGGTACGTTGAGTTCGCCACGAACTCCCGTATATCCCTCCTCAAAATGCTCAGATATCGGCTCATACGTGCCTACTCGGAGGACACGTGCTCTGGGCAAAACATCGCCCGCTCATGGAACATCCTCATAATCACTGTGACAGACTCAGTATTGTGCTTGAGGGTCAAAAACTCCTGGGCCAAATGCTCCCTCTCCACCTGGGGAACGTACTCGTCTCGAAACATAGCAGTGAACCTCTCCCAGGTCACTACAACAAGCTCACCAGGCGTACAATGCGCCGTCACAAACTTCCACCAGTCCTTCGCTCCCAAGCGAAGCTGGTTCAGCGCGAACCGGACTCTCAAATGCTCAGGAGATGAGCAAGTAAAGAAACACCCCTCAATGTCTTAAATCCACCTCATCGCTGCAATCGGGTCCTGGGTCCCATCAAACTCTGGTGGTTTTGTGTTGTTGAACTCCTGGAACAGCAACGCATCACCACCCTACAGTCTAGCCGCAGCTACAGCTGCAGTGGTCGTAGCAACAGCAACATCAGAAAGAGCAGTGTATCTCTCGTCAAATGTCTCTATCAGGGTGGTCTTGATAGACCCGAACATCTCTGGAATCTCAACGCGGATGGCAGCAGCCCCCTCATCATGAATCATCTGGCGGAGCTCCTCGTTGCTCACACCCCCTCCACTAGTCCCTGGTCTGTGGCGCGTTCCCACCATGATACCTCTCTGAAATACAACACAAAATATCAAGACTCGCTCGAGCGTGCACACACTCGATACCCCCAATCCTACTTGGTTCCTGGTACCCTAAGGATTCTTACTTGGGTTGCGCACTGGCTCGATGCCTTCGGTAGTACGGGCCCAATACTACCGACCACACCGACTCAGCATTCATCCCAAGTCCTCCTCCCAGAGTCCCACATTTCCAAGCACTCTACTCTCTTAATCATGTGCTACTCACAAGTAGATATCTCATAAACACCTCGCTTGTATCTAAACACTCTCAAACATTTCTAGCAGCAAAATCCCCTAGACTAAGGCATCATATATCAGGACACTCTAGTCCTAATAAGAATACCTAGTCTACTCTAGCATGCATATCATAATTCATCATATAGCATAACATAACATATCTGATAGCACTTATTGAAAGGGTATTTTGGGAAATCACCGTTCAGGCGCTGGCTGATCGTACACACGACTCTGCTCTGTTTATCTCAAAACTCTTTCTACTCTTTTCAAAGAAATTTTACTTTATTACCAAAATTCTTCTCAAATCCTCAGTTTGAGTTCAGATACGCCCGAAGATGCATCCGAATCCCTCAAACCAAGGCTTTGATACCAACTTGTAACACCGTAAAAATTCAAACAATTTTTCGCATTTTAAAAGCCATGTATTTTCATTTACATCCACATTTTAAAATATTGTATCATCACTATCTCAATACAAAACCCCCAAGATCAAAACATATGAACTCCAGTGTGTGTGTACGAGTCATGCCGACGCCTTCCCGCGATCATCACTGGTACCTGAAACACCACACATAACACTGTAAGCATAAATGTTTAGTGAGTTCCCCAAAATACCACATAAACACATATCAGCCACTCAAGGCTGTAACTCTGTTGACCCTCTGGTCGAATAGCTCTGTGGGACCCTCTTGGTCCCATAACTCTGTGGACCCACTGGTCCTAACTCTGTAAACTCTGAATCATGCATATCACATATCACAATAAATCACAACACATAATATCATACAAATACACTGGTAGATAACTCTAGAATACTCTGTCACATAACTTTGTTACCACACTAGGTAATGTATAGTGAGAAGACTCACCTTAGATGTCTCGGTATATCTCTAACTCGGTAGAAATATGATCTAGCCTTCGCCTAATCATACAAAGTAAATATTCTCATAAATATAACTCTCGAGACTAAACTCAACCCTCTCTAGGTGAAAGATCATTTTACCCCTTTATCAGCTCAAAGGCCACATTGTTGACCAAACCCTAAAAGTCAACAAAAGTCAACGGTCAAAATTTGACCCGAATCGTCGAGTGCACTTGGGCAACTCGGTGAGTCTACACGTGTCTACTGACTTTGTTAGTCCCTCTTGGCACGTCGAGTCCCTCCCCTTACTCGACGAGTCACACCTGGCATGAATCGCGGGGCCACCCCGACTCAACTCGCCGAGTCTCAAGAACAACTCGGCGAGTTCCGGCTTGAACTTCAGTCCCCTAACTCTCCCTGACTCACTGATTTATTTCCCCAACTCGGCAAGTCGACTCACTGAGTGATTTACGGGAAACCCTCACCCTACTCGTCGAGTCTGATCTTCGGACTCGGCGAGTTTATGCCATGCACAAACTCCATAGACCTCCTGAGGTCAGATCTGTTCCTTTAATCATAGATCTGACCTTCCCAAGCATGATAATCACGTAAAGTTCAGACCTTGACACTCATATAACATCTAAATGGTCTAACTTGGTGATTTAGCCCCAAAAATGGCATCCTAAGCTCATGGCTCCCAAAATAACTCATAAAGCTCCAATGGTTAAGGTCTCTCCTCTTTGGGTCCAGATCCAAAGCATAGACTCGAGAAGGGACCAATTGCTCCACTTATCCATCCTCTAAAGGGGTTAGAAAACCCTAACTCTAAGAATCAACACCAAAACTGAAGAAGGTCCGAATAAATACCTCAACATGAACTATATGAACTCTGAAGTCACCAAAATCGCACATCCTTCGGCCTCCTCTTGCCTTGGTCACCTCTTTCTTGCAAATACACCAACAAAAAGATCAAGAATGGCCTTTCCGTCCTCACAAACGCTCTAGATCTCTTAGGGGTTCTCTCTGGGGTCTGGTAGCCGCAAATGACGGCCCTAAGGGCCTTTAAATAGGTCCTAACCCAGGAAATTAGGGTTTCATTAAACAGTGTGGACTCGCCGAGTCCACTCATGAACTCGCCGAGTCCGGCTGTGAACCCGGATACTAATCCGCGACCATACTCGGCGAGTCTAAACACCAACTTGTCGGGTCCCCTCTCAATCTCCAAAAATAAAAGGAATAATTAATATACCTGGGAATCCGGGTGTTACATCTATTAGGAATAACGTCAAGTACAACTTGTGGAATAGTAGCCATAAAATTTGTGGCATTAACAACTAAATGACCTAGCACGCCTCTATATATACTAGACCTGGGCCGGCCTTGGGTTTACGGCCGTAAACAGGCTTACGGCCGTAAACTCATAGTTGGGCCGTAAACTACACAAAAGCTACCAAAAACTACATATTGACTCAAAAGAACCTATTACATTGAAAGCCTAGACCGAACCATTAATTAGACCCTTCATAACTCATGACTTTCCACATTCCTCATGATCCATGGGTTTTAACCTCCATGGGTCACCACATGGGTTAAGTCCATCATAAGGAAATATGGATCATTAGCCTACATTATAAGAATAAATGATTTACACAATCAATCCCTATATATTTAATTAGTCTCTTTTGACCACAAAAGTAATTCCAAATTAATTATTGATCAATACCAATTAAATAATATGATTTCATATTAATATATTATAGCTAATAATATATTAATAAATCATACATATCCTCTTGTCAAAGTCCAAATTGTTCTGGTGAGGTGCAACGCAAATGGACCATGCTAAATTGGGTCAGTACATACCAAATATAGTTATAGACTTAGACACCTTATCCAACAGTCTCCCACTTGGATAAGTCTAGTAACTATAATTGTAAGTACGACTTTAGGATCTGACCAGCAATCGTAGCTCTTAAAACCTGTTGAACTAGAATGCGCCATTTTAGACAAGTGATCATATAATCCTATGTTCTCAGGATATCAGTCGGACAAATACATGGAACAACGTCATACTTATTGTCCAACAGTTTGTTTTCCCGATTCCTGATTTTCTTGACATAGAACTTAATTGAACACATCAATTAAGTTCTGACCGGGCCTAGCACATAAGTCAAAACAAAATCATCGAGGGGCCCAAGATATAACTTTCAGTCCTCTAAGGACTAAAAGGAAAAGATAAACTTTGACTCATATGCTTGTACTAATTGTTCTCCAAATTATACACAACAATACGTTTTATAACCTCAAGTTATTGATGCATTTTCGTACTATCAATGCACAACCAACTCACAGTCAACAACTCATATCTCTTGGTTTGAAGACTTATACGATATTATCGTCTCACAATCACTCGAGATAAATTCCATGAAGTGGTATAAGTGAGCGTGGGTTTAATCCAATACTCATAACTTATGAGCACTCATGAATGTCATAGCAATGTCTACCCATTTAAGCCAATCTACAAGCCCAATTCATGACAGTCTTGATTCATTACCTACTTCCAAAGTATGGCCGAGTGTGGATAGTTTGATTAATCTTATTATTCTGGACGTCAAAACATGCAAAATTGAAACAATAGTAAATAATTGATACACGATAAACTTTACTCATAAATAAAAAACAACTTTTATTTAATCATCAAATGTCAGTTACATTTTATCTATTACAAGCTTCAGAAATAATTATCTAATTATTAAAACTAATATCGTCTTTCAGCCCGATGCTCCTTGCACGCTACAAATGCTTAACTCTATTTAGTCCCTTCGAGAGGGGATCTGATGGGTTTTCTTCTGACGATACCTTCTTTGCTACGAGGAGTCCTTCAATCTTGTGTCTTATGAAGTGATATTTTCTATCAATATGCCTAGATCTGCTATGATCTCTTGGTTCCTTGGCTAAGGCAACCGTACTGTTACTGTCACAGAAAATCTCCGTAGGCTCATTTATAGTTGGTACAACTCCAAGGTCTCCAATGAATTTATTTAGCCATATCGCCTCCTTCGCCACTTCGCTCAATGCTATGTACTCTGATTCGCACGTTGAATCAGCTACGGTTTCCTACTTGGAACTTTTCCAAGTTACTACTCCTTTATTCAGGGTAAATACCCAGCCCGACTGAGAGCGGAAATTATCTCTGTCGGTCTGAAAGATGGTGTCACTGTACCCTGTCACCCTCAATTCATCACTCCCACCGAGGACAAGAACCCAATCCTTAGTCCTTCGCAGGTACTTGAGAATATTCTTTACCACAGTCCAATGAGCCTTATCAGGGTTTCCCTGATATCTGCTGACCATGCTCAAGGAAAAGGCCACATTAGGGCGAGTACAAGTCATAGTATACATGATCGAGCCAATAGCGGAAGCATATGGTAATTGACTCATATCAGCTATCTCAGCCTCTATACTCGGACTCTGAGTCTTACTCAGTCTGGCATTGTGTTGGATCTGTAAGTCACCTTTCTTGGAATTCTCCATGTTGAACCTCTTTAAAACCTTGTCCAAGTAGGTACTTTGACTAAGTCCAATTAGTCTCTTACTCCTGTCTCTCAATATCCTTATCCCTAGGATATAGGCAACTTCTCCAAGGTCCTTCATAGCGAAACACTTACCAAGCCATGATTTCACCTCCTGTAAGGTTAGGATGTCATTTCCTATGAGTAGTATGCCATCCACATACAGTACCAAAAAGCTAACTATACTCCCACTAGCTCTAACAATACTCCCACCAGCTCTGACATATACACAGGACTCATCCTCACTTCTTGAAAAGCCAAACTCTTTGACTTTCTCATCGAAAAAAAAGATTCCATCTGGAAGATGCTTGTTTGAATCCATAAATGGATTTCTCAAGCTTACACACTCTGTTAGGATACTTAGCATCAAAAAAACCCTCTAGCTGACTCATGTAAACATCATCAGCCAACTTTCCATTAAGGAAAGCCATGTTGACATCCATTTGCCATATTTCATAGTCATGAAATGTAGCAATGGCTAGCATCACCCTAATAAACTTAATCTTCGCCACTGGTGAGATGGTCTCATCATAGTCAACTCTCGAAGTATGAGTAAAGCCCTTCGCAACCAGTCACGCCTTATAAGTGTGTACCCTCCCATCCATGTCGGTCTTCTTTTTGAAGATCCATTTGCACCCGACTGTCTTACGACCCGATACATTGTTAACCAAGTTCCAAACTTGATTGTCATAGATGGACTGAATCTCGCTGTACATAGCCTCTTTCCACTCTATAGACTCGGGGACTGCCATGGCTTCCTTGTAAGTGTTAGGTTCATCCAAATTTACCAGTGTACTATCACTGATAAATGTATCGCCTTCTGTAGTAATATGGAAATCATAAAACTCAGGTGTATTCCTAACTCTTGTGGAACGCCTCAGAGGTACAGACTCGTCAATCGGCTCAACATGAGTTTCCTCCTCAGGTTGATCGCTAGTGTTTGAGTTTCCCTCACCGCTTGACTCTTGTAGCTCTTCAAGGTCAATTTGCCTCCTATCAGTTTCCTTAGCTTATGAATTCTCTCTCACGAAAGACTCCTCTCCTCGCAACGAAGACAACATTTTCACTCGGTCTATAGAAGAGATAACCAAAGGATTTTTGTGGTTAGCCGATGAAAATACACCGCTCACTCCGAGGTTCGAGCTTTTCAGGAGTCTTGCGCCTCACGAAAGCCTCGCAACCCCAAATCTTGATATGTGCTAACGAGGGAACCTTCCGTGTCCACATCTTGTGAGGTGTATTGGCAACCTTCTTGGTAGGGACTCAACTAAGGATATGGGTGACAATCTCTAAAGCATACCCCCAGAATGAGATAGGTAACAAAGCTCGACTCATCATGGAATGAACCATATCCAACAAGGTTCGATTGTGCCTCTCAGCCACACCATTAATCTGTGGTGTCCGAGGAGGTGTCAATTGTGAAATAATTCCACATTCCTTAAGATAGTCTAGGACATAGCCAAATCTACTATAATCATTAGTAAAAGTCATATAAAAACAGTTAGCATCCCTTGTGGCGGTTCTGAAGGGTCCACACACATCTTTATGTATGAGGTCCAACTAACCTTCACCCCTCTCATAAGTACGAGTGAAGGGTGATTTAGTCATTTTTCCAAGTAAACATGATTCGCAACTATCACCTAACAATAAGTCAAATGATTCCAAGACTCCAGCCTTTTGGAGTTGGCGTATGCGTTTCTTGTTGACATGTCCAAGACGACAATGCCACAAGGATGCTTTATCCAAACTAGTGGAAGAATCAATATGCAATACATTATTTCCTAAGTTGTCTACGACCATCACAGTCTCATATACACCATTACAAGGTAATGCTTTAAAATAAAAAACCATTATAATAAGCATTTATTGCACCAATTTCATTATCAAAAGAAAATGTGAAACCTTGATTGTAAAAACCATGAAAAGAAATAATACTTCTCGCCATTTCAGACGAGTAACAACATTTATTCAAATCTAATTTTAACCCACTACAAAGAAATAAAAAAAATAAACTCCAATCTTGGTGACAGGTGATGCTTTCCTATTCCCCATGATTAAGTTTATCTTCCCATGCTCCACATCCTCACTTCTTTTTAGTCCCTGCAAATCAGAACAAATGTGAATACCACAACCTGTATCAAGGACCCAAGAATTAGTATGCGGTGAGTTATTAGACAATATAGTGCAAATCAGACAACCTGCATGGGTGGGTTTTACTTTCCCATCCTTAACATCCTGCAAGTACTTCAGGTAGCTTCGCTGCCAGTGCCCCTTGTGATGACAATCAAAGCACTATGTTTCTTTTGGGTTGGAGGAGGGAGCAGCAGGGCCAACTTTGATCTTGCTAGAAGATGATCCATCAAGAGACTTACCTTTGTGACCCTTGGAAGGGATCTTTTTCTTCTTTTCCTTGCCTTGCCCAATTGCCAAGACTGGAGCAGTAGTAGGACTGGTAACAACATTCTTACCTTTGAGACTACTTTCAGCAGTCCTCAAAAGTCCTTGAAGTTTGCTAAGTGTGACCTCCTCATTGTTTATATGATAGTTCATGTGGAACTGATCATAACATGGAGGTAAGGAGTGTAGAATACTATCTGTAGCAAGCTCCTCAACAAAGTTCACATTTAACTTAAGCAAACGGTCCACAAATCATTGCATTTTCTACAAGTGGGCCGTGATGGACTCTCCATCCTTCATTTTTGTTGTTATCATGGAGGTGATGATTTCATACCTCTCTTGTCATGCACTCTGATGGTATCTTTCCATTAGGTCTTGGTGCATTTCAAAAGGGTAGAAGTCCTCATAGGACTTTTGGAGTTCTACTGTCAGTGTGGCCAACATGATGCAGGAAACCTTAGTGGCATCCTTTTCATGGGTAGTGTACTCAGCAATCTCCTCGGGAGTAGCAGATGACTCATCGATGACCTTAAGCTCCTTATCGAGGACATATTCCTTGTCCTCATAACGAGTGATCATCCTTATGTTCCTAATCAAATCATTGAAATTAGTTCCATCAAAGATGACTCTCCCATAAAGGTTCATGAGAGAGAAGGATCCGGTAGGGTTTGACCAGGAAGCAACATTGTTGGAAGACATCTGAAAAGAAAGAAAGACAAAGTTTAGATTAGATATTGAGTCTTTAATATAACACCCAAAAATGAAATATTAAGGCTAGGACCCAACACAATATTTTACAATTTGGAAGAGGGATGTCGTGATCCAAGTTGCAAAATATTTAAAGGTAGGTAAATGACGATTTATCAATTTCCACCATGAAAAACGAAATTCAATTATTATCTTTTTGATGAATTGAAATTCCTAGATTCTTTTAAGATTCATTGAACTCTTCAATGGCATGTTTAAATCTCGATTATGCGCTTCAAGTTTGTGACTGGATACTGAGGATCACAAACAAGGTGTGAATAACCATACAAATATACTTGGTACTCTTAATGTCATTTATCACCTAATCGATGTGCCGGTTAACCATACACACTCCATCGATCCATGATAAACATTAAGCCACCCTTATTAGTCAATTTTAGTGTGTCGGTTAACCATACACTCTCAACTAACGACTTGGTAAATTGACAAGTGTAATTTTATGGTTTATCATTAATTTCATATTTTCCTAACGTAACTAAGATTGGGAAATTATAAAACATTTAGTTACTTTATATTTATCATTATACTTTTAATGAGAATTATAGTCTTTGTCCTACCCATTCGACTAACGATCCTCCACCAGTCAAGGAAGTGGTGGGTGAGAGTGGACACCCATTAAACCACCATTTTATAGGCAGTAACCTTATACCCCCCCCCCCTTATAGATCAACTTCGTGAATGAGGCCTACTAATGGTAAGACTGACCTGTTCTTACACACACACACACACACACACACACACACACACATATATATATATATATATATATATATATATTATTAAACATATAATATTATTATAGTATAATGGTTGAATTTTAAACTTTTAAAATTCTTGGGTTTGGAATTAAAGTTTTAATGTGTGACATTACAAATTACGTTACTTGATGGCATGTTTTGTAACTCTTCAAAACTTTTCAACTTCATAACATAAAAGTTTAATGGTCTTTTAAAATGAGACTCTTCATTTTTCTATAACCTGTGACTTTTAATGATTCATTTAAATGAAAAACTTTTGGAATTCAATAACTTGAGGACAATTTATGGAGTACAATAAAATCATCAAGAACAACAATTCAACTAACAAAAATGTTCAAGTTCTACATTATACTCATATGATCAAGGTAATTCAAATCAAACAAATTCCATGTAATTTAGACTAATCATATAAACTAAAACAAACCATGAAACTTTGACAATCACCTTTCAAATGGTCTTAACATGATCATTACCATATCTTAAAAAAAACATATTTTGATGATTCAAAACAGTTTGGGATAATGATCTTATCCATTTGGGGCCAAAAAAACCATTTTTCTGCACTCTGCACAGCCAACTCGGCGAGTCCATGAACTGGACTTGTGGAGTCCATCACTGGACTCGGCGAGTTCATCAGTCAAAGAGCAAAAAACTCGATTTTTCCTACTTTAAACAGCAAGTAGCATCAAGTATAATTGAAAGCAAGCCTAGGCTCTGAAACCACTGAAGGGTTTTGAGCATTCTAACACTCCTAAGGTGTTCATGCAAACTTAAATACCTTGGATCTATGTTTTCACTATTATACATGCAAACTTGAAGTTTCCAAGGTATTACCCTGATTAGTATACAAAACTTTTATACATAATGAATAAAACAAGTTAGGAAACATACCTTTTGTAGTGGCTTATTGCTTGGAACTTTAAGAGCTTAGCACCAATAATGTAAATGCCTCAAGTGGAATCACAAATCACCACTAACACTTTGGAACTTTGAAGAGAACACTAAAGCTCACAAAAATCGGCCCTTCTTTACAATACTATAGGTGTGATTTTCTTGAACCAAAGGGCTCTTTATATAGTGTGCACATTAGGGTTACCCCATGTAAATCATGACTTTCCACATTCCTCATGATCCATGGGTTTTAACCTCCATGGAGCATCCATGGGTCACCACATGGGTTAAGCCCATCATAAGGAAATATAGATCATTAGCTCACATTATAAGAATAAATGATTTACACAATCAATCCTTATATATTTAATTAGTCTCTTTTGACCACAAAATTAATTCCAAATCAAATATTGATAAATACCAATTAAATAATATGATTTCATATTAATATATTATAACTAATAATATGTTAATAAATCATACATATCCTCTTCTCAAAGTCCAAATTGTTCCGGTGAAGTGCAACCCAAATAGACCATGCTAAATCGGGGCCAGTACATACCAAATATAGTTATAGACTTAGACTACTTAACCAACACTACCCTAGGACCACAACCTGACAAGGAACAGGAAATAAGGCCAAATCAATCTTTCTGAGGCTATAAGCTCCTAATCGTATACAAATTTAAAAACATGCACATAGCAAGTTCCATATAATCAACAAAGCTCAAATATCAATATAACATGGCTAACATATTGGGGAACTACTTACTTGGCTCGGCTGATCACGCGCGTTGCACTCTCTTCTTTTCATTTCTTTCAAAACCATTTTTATGTTAATTTTGAAAACAATTTTACCACTTCCTTAGTTTGAGTCCTGACACACCCGAGGGTGTGTACGAATCCCTCAAACCAAGGCTCTGATACCAACTTGTAACGACCCAAAATTTTTAAAGAAAATTTTCATTTTTAATTAATCAAACACATTTGCATAAACCATGAAATTCAAAACAATTGTTTTCCACATTCATTACAACTTTATTTGAAACATCAGAGTGTCCCATATCATATCGGTGAGAGAGAGCGAGTGCACGCCGCGCCATCACGCCTTGCCCTTGCCCTTGGGCTCAGATGTACCTGAAACAAATCCGTAAACGGTAAGCTGAAATCTTAGTGAGTTCCCCAGAGTATACCCACATACAAACCACATACCACACATCATACTAGCTAAAACAGGTACACATATCACATAAGCTATGCATACAAAAGATAAGGAGGTCGCGGGCTCGTCCCCAGGGTCTTACTCCAGGATTCCATGGGCTCCCCACATTGTCTTACACCTAAATACTATGGGCTCTCCCATGGTCTTTGATAGGAAAGGCATAGGCTCTCCACATGGTATTACATCCAAGTGTTATGGGCTCTCCCATGGTCTTCCATATAAACATACCACACATACTACTAGCATATTTCCTAACTCATACCAACTGTCATGCCAAGTAATACAAATTCATCAAGGACACTACATATCAAGAAATTGGCCGGCCTTGGTGCCTTAGACCCATTGGTATGGTGAGGAGACTCACCTCTGTCCGAAGAATCTGAAAACTGCTCTCCTGATTGTTCGTAACCTCCCGTGTTGAGCCATAAATCTAATTCATGTTAGGACATCATATAATCAAAGGGAAACCCAAACCCCAAGTCCTTCCAAAAAGGCCCAAATGTCCTTTCTTTGCTAATGGGCCCAAAGTCCATGCCCAAAATCATTAATAAGCCTCTTGGCCCAATAAGGCCCTACGATAACACCAATGACCCAAACACAGATAAAATGGCCCACTATTCTCATAAGGCAACCAACTCCAATAACTAAATGAGGCCTAACAGCTCAAGGCCCAAAACAGATTCAAGCCCATCTGAGATGTGTACGCTTAGCGTACCACCCTAGTACACGCAGCGTACTGGGGCTCAGGGACTTACGCGCCACGTACACTGGGTTACGCCCAACGTACTAACATATTAAGCATTGTTTCCATTAAGTGCTTAATACTCGACTCCCGCATGCCCAAAAGTCAGATCTAAGCTCATTAAGATGACCTGGGGCATAAAGTTGGCAACCTTATGCCTTTACATGCCTCATATGTTCCCAACACTCCCATTAAGACCTTTCTAAGGTTCTTAACCTATGCATGAGGTCAAAACACCCACCAAGACTTAATATTTATGTTACAAAAGGGCCAAAGGACCTCAAATCTGTCATTTCCATCCTCTGGAGTTGCTTAACTCACAAGAGGAGGTCTAAAATCAACCAAAGGGACAAAACTAGAAAACCCTAGCCAAATCAAATGAATAAGATGGCAAGGTCATAACTTTATACCTCCAGAAGCTTTGCAAAGTGACCTAGATACAAATTCTTGAAGCACCAAACCACCCCAAGCTTGCATAGCAATTCCCCCTTCTTTGAATGAACTCTAAAATGGCCACAAAAATCCACTCCTTAAGCTGAAAACCCTCTCACACAATATCTCAGCTGTAGCTGGACGAAATGAGGCTAAAGAGACTGATAAGGTTTGGTCCAAGAGGCTAAAAGGTGTTTAAATAGGGTTGAAGTCCGAGATTTAGGGTTTTGGCCCTCTGTTGCATACGCCTGACGTACCCTTACGTATGCCCCGCGTACGCAAGGCTGCTTCACAATCCTTCTCCCATAGTACGCTAAGCATGCCCTTAGGTACGCCCAGCATACGAGAGGGACCATTTTGTCCATTAATTCATTTTCAAGGGTTTTAAAGGTGTACCTGATTTGGAGTGTTACACATCCAACAGTTATCGAAGGATACACTAATGCAAATTGGATATTTAACATAAAAAGATTTCAGATCAACAAGTAGATATGTGTTTACACTTGGAGGTGCTTGTTCTAGCTTAGAAATCATCCAATCAAACAGTTATATCCAAATCTACTATGGAATATGAATTTATCGCCTTAGATATTTGTGCTAAAGAGGCGGAGTGGCTACGTCAATTTGTAGAGGACATTCCCGAATGACCTAAGTCGGTAACGTCCATATGTATATATTGTGATAACCAATCGGCAATTGGTAGATCTTAAAGTACAATGTATAATGGGAAATTAAGGTATATTAGACGTAGACATAAAAAGATATGACAACTAATCTATACGGGGGGTTATCATGGTTGGCTTGGTGAAGTCAAAGGATAACATTGAGGATCCGCTTACAAAAGGCTTGAGTAGAGATGTAGTTTGTAAGTCATCAAGACGAATGGGACTAAAGCCTTGAATAAATAAGTTCATACAAAAGAAACCTTACCTAGAAGACTAGAGATCCCAAGATCTGGGTTCAAAAGGACAACTTAGTTATATGAGGGAAGCAAGTCACTGTGGGGGGAGTTAACATTACTTCCTTGTCCATTCCTATATGTAGCAAAACATGGTTTTTAATGATTTTTGGAATCACCTATGTGAGAGAGAAGTGGGGTCGCTTCGATGGGAATTATGAGGGCACAATTCCTAAAGCTCTAGCAAAACCAGGTTAGTCTTCATGACCAAAATGAACACGTCTATAAGGATATAACCTTGTCAGGGAAAGTCTTGTGAGAAATATATTGTCATATACACAAATAGCAGATTTGTTCAAAGACATCGAGATCTACTGACTGCTAGGAGAGTAAGTGTAATTCTTAAGGGAAGGTTCAAAGGATAATATCTACCCCTCCTACGTAGGACTCAACTATTGAAAATTTCGTTTGGAAATTTGATATGCAGAGATCAATCTACATTTATGTGGGGGATTGTTGGAAATTTTAGTATAAATATATATATTTTTACTAACATTGGACATATATATATATATATATATATATATATATAATTAACTCTAAGTAGGTTTGTGTTCTCCTCCGTGAGAACTTCGACATGATATATATTATATGTCCAAAATGGAGTATATATGAATGATATATCGATACTTAAAGACAGGTATTTGTAGAATAAAGTTAGCAAAAGCAATGAATGTGGGAATGAGTCCCACATTGGTAGAAAAACCAAACTCAAGTAGGTTTATAAGCTTGAATGCATGAAAGGCTTACAAGCTTGTGTCTATGGTTTTACTTCAAGTCCTACTCATGCACAGGGGGGTGCAAATTTTATATTTCGAAGACCAAAATCACCAAACTTGTGCATGGGCACGATCTGCAGACACGAATGCAGCTTCAACAACTTGGGCTCGCATAACCCTCTTTGTTTGCTAAACTTGACAGTTTAAAAGGAGACATCCACTGTCTCGTTCAACATACGAATGAAAATAATCTTCTTCCTCCTTCTCTGTACACCTGCTTCTGGCGATTCTTTTAGGCAAGTGGATATATCCGGCAATACACACTGTTAAGGTTGTTGTACCATGGGAACAGACGGTGGATTTGTTTAAGGTTGTTGTACCATGGGAACATACGGTGGATCTATTTAAGAGAATCGAGTCCAACTCAAGCCTCAACCACTACGTTTATTACTAACTTTTTCTTACAGGAATATTCAAATATGAAAACGTAGTCCTTAATTAACATTTATCATATTCATTATGTTCAACATGAGCCATGGATCACAATCAATCTCATATAGGATGTTCCATAGACGAATGATCTTCTCGGAAACTTATGTGTTGCAATTTGTGTGTTGTGTTGATTGATGCTATTTGATGTGTTTCACTTTTCTATATATGATTCTACATGTTATGTGAGTAATATGATATGGATGTTATTGACTAATGTGAGACTATAGTCAAGCTATAATATCTGATAAACTGATGAATTGTATGGTTTGTGATATATAGTAAATGTATAATTTTATCAGCTCGCTAAGCATTTGGTTTACCCATAGAAAATTTCAATAATTTTTAGGAATTTCATAGGTGGATAAGAGGAAGAATCCGATCTGATTGCAAAGACGTGTTTATTTACGAATTATTATTAAATATTTAGTTTTATGTTTTGAAAGTAAGACTTGCACTACCTGTTTTTAATCACGTATGTCATTATGGTGGACAAACACGTATGTCATCATGGTGGACAAACAAATCATGTATTTTGGTTTTGGAAGAATTAATAAGTTTATTTGAGATTGGATTTTTATGATAAACAATTAAATAAAAATTTGGTACGTTATAACATTAAAATAGTAGCTTATTTGGGTTATAACATTAAAATAGTAGCTTATTTGGGTTATTTAGTTTACTCGAATTAGTGAAAAATTAAACAAAGCCATACCTAATAAGGGTACGGTCACCCTTATTTGGTAAACACAAACGAATTACTAAAACCTAAATTATTCGAACCAAATAATCCAAACTTGTAGTTTGGATCGATTATTCGGTTTTGATTTTACAGACATACCTATAATGCGAGCATCCAAAACTCAAGAAGCATAACATGATCATTGTTTTGCGTTGAACAAATAACCGAGTTCCAAAAAGGACACAAGACAAGTTTGAAATTTGTCATGTATGATCGTTATGGGTCCATTGTGCACATGGTTAGCCTTCTCTAACATCCCCAATGTTGTTGACTCTTTTAGATACTACAAAATAAATTTTCAACTAATAAAAATAAATTATTAATTATGTACTTAATATGATGTTATTTATATTGTAATTAAAAATACATAATGTAAATTGATATCTTGGGACATCCAGACGATGAAATGGTCAATTCGATAAAATAAAAATATTAAGGGTGGGTATATTGACAAAAAATGCAAAGTAAAAAGAAAAAAAACGGACTTAACTGATATAAATGAACTTTAACGAATGTGGTGTTGTTTCTAATTTTGATTAACTAAATACATATGATTCGATTGTATTTTCATTTAAAATTGACCGAACCAATAATATTAATAAAAAAATATTTAATATAATACATTATATTAAATATATTGTATAGTAAGGATTAAAAATCTAAAGGATAATTATATGGAATTAGATTGGATAGGTAATCTTATATTATATTAATATAGTTATACGCACAGAAACAATCAAAATTTCAAGACACTATAGTAAGGGCTTGATGGATAATCATTAGACTTATATGAATGTACAACGATGTACTTTCAGTCATTCTCTAAACTCTAAAGTTTTAATGTATTAGTGTACATTTCAATGTACTTCCCGTTTTTATAAAGCCTAATGGCCTTCAACTCTCAGTGATACATGTGTTGTTAGATGGCAATTATGTTCCTACATATTCACACATACCAACAACCATCAGTTCCAACTGTTCCTAATTTGGGTAGTTTGTACCAGAAGTCATTTGCTACAACTGTTGTTGCCTCCATTGCACCTTCAAAATATGTTCCTAGCACACGCTATCTTGTACAAATTGTTCGGATATTATTTTCTTAAAATATATGACCGATTTTTAAAGTTTAATAAATTGATTTTCTAACATAAATGATCATTGATTTGTTGATCATATGTGTACATATGTACCTTGGTAGATTTCTTTTGGTATATCTCTTTGGATAGGTTACATTAGTCATAAGTTTAACAATTAAAACTTTATGATGATAATAAAGATTAATTTTTCACATGAGTTTTATTTTAGGTTACTAGAGCTCTAATGCAATGTATTCTCATATGTCATCAACAAGTGATTTAGATTATAATGACAGAAGAAATGATAAATTTCAGAAGTTTCAACTCATTCAATTGAGATGCTAATAAGGTAAAAATATCATCATAATATTCAACGAAGAGCAATATACTTTTTATTTTTAAGTTTTTAGAGCAACATATTTTTTATTTTTATGTCATTTGGACCATTATGGTTAATTGATATTAACTATTAATCAAAACCATTAACCGATTAAAATTATTAACCAAAACCAATACTAACTAATACACAATATCTACTGAAATGCATTAACCAATCATAATGATTATGGTTCGTTTTCTTATCAATAAACGAATCAAACCGCCCCATATTTATCCTTAAAATATTATGGTAATGATCTTAACAAATATTTGTTAAGTGGAATAAGATAATGTGGTTGAAATGATCATGAATCATCTCTTGTTTTATAGTTCAAAACTCATTAAATTAGGGAAGGTAGAGCAAATTGGCTGATTAGCCAAATTAGCTCCCTAGTACTAGAGTGTGAAGCCAACCTTTTTGAATAAAAGAAGTTTTGATGGGTGCCGAGAGATAAATAACTCCATACTTGGATGTTTTCAAAAAGCGAATGTAATCTTTTGTCAATCATACCATTCAATTATTGTTATATATATATATATATATATATATATATATATATATATATATATATATATATATATATATATATATATATATATATATATATGTTTCAAGAAGTATTTTTAAAATGATATAACTTGTTTTTGCATTTATTGTCGACGAAACGAAAAAATAAATAAATAAATAAATAGAAGGTAGGTTGGAAGTAGGAGAAAGGAGATGCTACATTTTACTAGTTTTGTGTTATGCTTTAGTGGTACTCTTACTCTTGACCGACACCCAGCCTCCACCCAGGCCCCCACCATCTCACCAAGCAAAAGGCCATTTGTAATCAATCAATAATGGATTTGGAAAGCAACTTCACATTAAATCAACTTTATGACACAAGACAAAATAATTCAACAGTGTGTGTTTCCCTTTGGATTGGGGTAATAAAACAATACGAGCCATATGTAAGTTTTTTATGAGGAATTTAACTTTAGATTTTATATGCGTATGCTATATTATAAAAAAATTCATGACATTAATCTAATAGTGCATATAATATGTTGTTATTCACGATATTGATGTGATTCAAAATCATTTATATTAGTGCAAAAAAAGGAAAAATAGCAACGTAATCGACACCATGTAATTTGGTTAAAATATTGTTTCGTAACAAAACTGAGGGTCTCAAATTATTTTATTAATTTAGGTAAAATGATTAGTATTTTAGAAGAAGAAATAATAAATTGGTTTAATAACATATTTTGGTAATATTTAATTTACTAAGATAAATTACAAAAAAATATATCAATGAACTATGATGATTAATATTTATAGTAGGGATAATGTCATAAAAATCTTTAAGTTTGACAGAAAAAGTCGGTTTTACCCTTCGACAAATTTTTGGTTTGTTAATGCCGCAAACTTGTCATTTTTTGTCGGTTTTGCCATTTTTATCCGTGTAATAGCAAGTTTCCAGGTTACCCTGAATTATTTTTTGCGAAAAAATCCTTAAGTTTTTAAATATTTTGCAACAAAAAAAACCCTTAAAATTATAAACATATAAAGTGTAAATATATATTCAATATGTGATAAAACTAAAAAGTTTTTAAAAATTTAAATGTCAAAAGTTTATATCAAACTAATATAAGTTTTACTGGACTTATATTAGGAAACCAAAACTGAAACATATTTTTAGCTTTACGTATGATAAATTTTATATTCGTAAACTAGGCGACTTTTTTAAAATTTAAATATAAAAAGTTTATATGGAACCAATATAAAATTTACCGTATGTAAAGCTAAAAATATGTTTTAGTTTTGATTTCATAATATAAATACAGTAAAATTTATATTAGTTTGACATAAATTTTTGACAGTTAAATTTTTAAAAACCATTTTCTTTTATCAAATTTTGAATATATATATATATATTTATATTTTATAATTTTATAATCTTAATGGTTTTTTGCAAAATATTTATAAACTTAAGGGTTTTTTTGTAAAAAATAATTTATCGTAACCTAGAAACCTGCAATTACAAGTAAAAATGGCAAAACCGACAAAAAAAAATTACAAGTTTGCGGTATAAACGAACCAAAAAATTGTCGAATGGTAAAACCGATATTTTCTGTCAAACTTAAGGCTTTTTATGACATTATCCCTTTATAGTATTGGGTTTATGAAAAATTACATGCAAATTATTTAATTAGCGTGGATTTCAATTTCCTTAAAACTTCATATTTGATTTATTAAAAACATATTTTATAACGATATAAAAAAATCATAATAATATAAAGTAAAACATATTTTGAGACCGATAATATATAATGTATAACATATATATATATATATATATATATATATATATATATATATATATATATATATATATTGTAAGGTCCAAATATGGATCTTTACCAGTAGTTAAGCAACAATCAATCACATAAGAAGAATAAGATGAAAGTAAACCAAGCTTGCACACGATTATATTCAATAAATCGTCAGGTACAACTCGATGGACTCTGTGTAAACGCAATGGCATCAACAACGAACTAAAGACTAACACCTCCTCTATATATACAAGACCAGACCGTAAACTGGGTTTGCGACCGTAAACATGGTTTACGGTCGTAAACACAGTTTATGGTCGTAAACACACAAATGTCCAACAAACTAACAAACAACCATTAAACATAATTACAGACTCATTCTAAACGAAATATACTAAAAGCCTAGACCAAACCATTTACTAGATCCTTCAATCTCCCCCTTGGTTTGGTTCTAGCTTGGACTCAGATCTTATCGACCACCAGTACGTCGGATTTTCCCATTGCTCCATTCCACATCTTCTTCTCAATAATTTCAGCCACCATTGCCGTGTATTCTTTCGCAGCAGGTTCAAAGATAGTCTCAGCCACCTTAATCTGTTGAGTAGCAAGATGGTGTATGTCCCATTTGCGAAATTGAAGCAAGTCCCTCTTCTCATAAAGACGGATGCAATCTTCCTTGAGCTTGATGACCGTAACATTTGTGGTTTCATCATACACCCAATATAGCATGGATGCAAGAGAACCATCAGGGTAGTTTTGAAGAATGGGGACTTGCTTCACTTGTGCGGTAGCAGGCCACATCACTTGTCTAAGTGGCTGTTTAGTCGTGGGATCAAAAACTTTGGAGTGGACCTTGACAATTGACTAAGCAGTCTTCATCGAAGGAAAGCCTTTAGCAACTTTATCCTCCAAAAACGATTTAAACGGGTTCACCTTGGGCTTATTTGTAGGATTGGAGAAAGGTGCCTTAGACAGCTCAATAAGATCAATCTTGGTAAAAGAGTGAAAGTCATGAGCGTCTTTGTATAGTTCATTGTTGCCGCTCTTTCTCCTCACCATGAAATGTTCATTGTGTCATGGAATCCCCATGAGATGATTCCAGACTTGTCACCATAAGTGTCTCTGAAGCGATGTACGCCCAGATCCGTAACATTAACCTGTTGTTGATCCCAAGGTGCCTTATGATCTGCGCTCCGTTTGAATAGAAGTTTACCCTTTTCAGTTTCCTGGGCAGACTTCTTGCGTTTTAAGGCCTTTCCACGAGGAGCTTGCTCCGGTTCGTTTTCAAAGCGGTTTACGACGGTGGTGGTTCTGATAGTTGGAGGAGCAATGGGAGCATCTTGATTGGGAGGATAAATTTGTGTCTCTTCAACGGATGACTTGAATTTGTCTCCAAATTTATCTTCTAGCTTTTTCTTCAAGTCATAGTAACTGGCGGTCAGAAGGCCGAAATGAGTCTGGATATATGTAATTTGTTTGGTCTTTACAACATTTTGTTCAGTAAGTTCTGCCATTTGAATACTAAGCTGTGTGTTTTCAGCTTGAAGGTCTGTGACCTTAATGTCAAGCTCAATATTCCTCTGATCCAACTCGACATTCTTCTAACTCAGAGCATCGACCTGCTTCTGAAGTCCAGAGAGTGAAGGACTCTCTTCTCCTGTGCTACCACCCCCGATAAAAATTCCTTTTCCGTGTGGGGGAGGTGTTAAAAGTTGTTCTCTGGCCAAGAGCATGGCTAATTTACACAGAGGCGGCATCGTGCTCTGGCCTAGGAGGGGAGAAGTCGGTTGGAAAAGATGGGCTACCAGTTTCGAAGAAGGTACTAGGACCTTCAGTGATTGTTTCAGTTGAGACTATAACTTGGGTTGTTGTTGGTGGAGCTGAGGCACTTTGAGTCACCAGTCTTGGGTCAAGTCTGCGTCTTTTGCTTGAAGGAGGTGTGACTTGAGTGGTGGTGTGATCACTTTCCACCGGCTCAGAAGTAGGTGAGACAACATCAAGGGGAGGAATCCCTGATACAGTCACCATAGGAGTTGTTATTTCTGCCGATGGATTGGTAGTAGGAGGTATGGCTTCAAGAACATCTTCTTTTTCCCTTGTCTCTGTTGCTGGTTCAGCAGCTTCATCGACATTGTCAAGCGACTTGTCGAGACTTTCACTAGTCATAAAGTCTTCATTGCTACCAAAATTCAAGGGAATTTCATCATTATCGAATCATGTGAGGTCGAGATCTTCGTACAAATCAGTCTCAGTCCCCGACCTTTCATTGTAATCCCTTTGAACATGTACAGATTGCAGTTCGTGTTCCTCTGCGACTTGAGTAATTGTAGCTTGAGCTTCGTCGTCATCATGATCTGAAACTGTGATGACATCTTCAGATACAACTCTTTCAGAGGAAGTGGGCTCAGATGACATCTTGTCAGAAGTTCTATGCGACTCAGAAGATTCATCAATCTTAGTAAATTTCCCAAATATCACCAGAGGATGCAATCCTTCAAAAACGACCTTGCCCTTTCTATTTTGCTTGATAAGACCAACTGTGTGAGGGCCCAAGGATTTTATATCCAACTTGTCACCATCCTTGATCATTTCTGGAAACTGGTCGTCAATGAATACTTGAATGAACCTTGGATAAAGTAGAAATGCATCTCTGGTCCCCCGGGTTATGGCATTTATGTTCACCAGGAATTCATCGAGAATGAACTTTAAGAAGTTAAACTTTATGCCAGCAGCCAAGGAGACAATTGCCCCTGTGTTCCTGAGGAAGATCTCATCGGCTCCTGATCTCTTGCCAGAAATGCAACTCACGAACACGTGTGCCAAGAATCGCCAGTAAGGAGGCAGAAGCTTCTTCACTGTGGGAGGGAAGACACCCTCATATCCCATCCTCTGAAGAATCCGTTGTGTATCATCAATTCCAATTTCAGTAGGGAAATTGGATTCATCGTTGACCAGCAAAGTATCTCTGATGTACTGCTCTGTAATCTTGATCTTGCAACCTTTGACTACAGCTTCAATTGAAATTTCTCCATTGACTTTGGCCATTTTAGCTGTCTGCCAAAACTTCCGGATGATATTCTGATAGATGATTGGATTTACTTTGATGGCACAGCATAAGCAGCACTCTCTTAGCCTGTAGATCATTGACTTGAACTCTGCATGAGCGACTGGAGGATCATCCAGCACGATCGTCAAGTTGTGCATGTCCGCAAACTTAAGATTCGCCATTTTTTTCTGCACTAAACAAGCCAAGTAAGAAAACACAAAATTTTAACAATTTAAATCATTTAGTTTTCTTAATTAAACAATATAATTTTGGCCTTTAAAAATTAATTTGACTACAAATGATTAGAGTTTACGGTCAAAATAGTCAAACAATTGAGTTTACGGTAAAAGGCAGTCAAAATGGGGTTTACGGTCAAGATTGGTCAACTGACCGTAAACTGGGTTTACGGTCGTAAGACCAAAACCTGAGTTTAAGGTCGTAAGACCAAAACTGGGGTTTACGGTCGTAAGACCAAAACCGGGTTTACGGTCGTCAGGCCAGATGGAGTTTACGGTTCTTGAATGTTCTTAAACCGTAAACTCCTTATGAATAGTAAATGTCGACATTTCTTTAAACTCCGATTACTCATTCGATTTTGGTCGGAATGGCGAATATAAATCAGATTCCCGGTCGGTTTTGACATACCTTCGAGGTGTACTAGGCCGATTTCTCAAAACTTTAACAAAAATTTTCGAGGAGAGAGAGTGTGTGTATTTGCGGCTGTAAAGAGGAGAGGAGGGAGTGGAAAAGGGTTTACGGAAGTAAACTCTTCCTTTTATACTCCATTCGAAAATACCAGTCTCCCACACAGTGTAAATCACAGTCTTTATCCCGATAAAAAAAGTTTAAAATAAAACTTTTTTGTGGATATTAAAATAAAAATTAAATTAAATTAAAATTAAAATTAAAATAAAATAAACTAATTTTAAAAATTTAAGAATTAATGGATTTAAAAAATAAATTTTTTTGACAATTATAAAAATAAAATAAAATTAAAAATAAAGAAAAATTTTAATTTTGAATAAGCATAGACAAAATTTATTTTAACATTACTGACAAAATCTTGTGACACTGGGATCAAAGTTGTTAGACAACCTTAATACCTTTTATCTTCACGTCTTTGTCTGGTCGAGCGCCGGTATTGTGGTCCACTTAAGCACGAAAAATTTGTGACAGATTTAGGACATACTATTTGTTACAAGACAACGTGAACTTAAGTTCCTAGATACTGTATCTGATCCTAAGTTCCTAGATACTATATCTTAAGGACCATTCAGCTGACGACAACCAGGAATATTGTTATCCACTTAAATTGAGCAACGAGATCTATAGACAATCTTTGAGTGTTCAATTTTAATTGTACTGGAATATGGTTCCCACTTCCTGATATGCCCCATTAATCAAAGACTTCCAGAGTACTCCTTACATCGGGTGAGCAGACAATCATTAGGAGAGAAGATAGATTAAGATTATTATCACTTATAGTTTTAGAGGGATTGAGAAATAGAAAGATGCATATGTTGTGTACAAGGTCGGATTGTTAGTCACGCTAACAGATAAGAAGAATTTCATATATATATATATATATATATATATATATATATATATATATATATATATATATATATAATATGCAGAGAAATAGAGTTGCATATGTTACAATCCATGTCGGATTGTTAGTCACGTATAGGAGGTAACATATGACTAACAGACAGATAGAAAAGAAAACAATTTTCTACAGACCTAATTCATCAGAATTTACCAGTCGCCCCATCAATACCAGAATTAAGGATAGAATCCGCACATCGAGGAAAAGTTGAACCACAGTTCCAGATACGAGTTCATTTAATGTGACGAGTAGATTCCCATATATATATCTCCCTGCTCAACCTATCCAAGCGTCGTATTGTCAGGCTAAATGGATCTAACTAGGTCAAGATTTGTCAAGTCTACAGATTTCCTAAGTTCAGCTCTGCCTAGTCATGTCCATTTAAAATCTTTCGTGCCTACCGACGCATCAAACTAGAGCATAGACCCTTCAACTTTGGGTACGTTACGCAGAATCAGGTTGCGTATTATCACATGATCATATCACTTCCCAATACAATAATCACAAGCAGAACTATTAGCGACAATATATTTGATTTTTCTGAATTTTTGATGTTTTTTGATTTTTGATTTTTTTTGAATTTTTTACGTTTTTGGATTTTTGAATGTTTTTCTGAAAAAAATAAAACAGAAACAAAATATTTTTGCATTCTTGAAATTTTTAATGTTTTTGGATTTTTGAATTCTTTGTGAAAAAAAATAAAACAGAAACAAAATATTTTTGGATTTTTGGTTCTTTCTCCCCATAAATTTGTGCATGGGAGAGAATGAAATGACTAAAATGCGCAAATTTAACCTAAGGCTAACCAAAAAGTTTAATCCTCAAAACGAATCATTTTTAAAAATCCCACAAGCACATCGAATCGAGCTTTGTGAAAAGGCTTTGTGAACAGGTCCGCCACATTATTGTCAGTGTGAACATGTTCTAGCCTAATGAGCGAGCGCTCATAACAATCTCTGATAAAATGAATTTTGATGTCAATGTGCTTGGTTTTGGAATGTTGGACTGGATTTTTAGCGATTTGTACAGCAACCTCATTATCACAATGAATTGGGGTTTCTAGATAATTCAAACCGTAGTCCAACAGCTGATGTTGGATTCGTATGACTTGAGAACAACAGGCAGACATAGCGACATATTTCGCTTCTGCTATTGAGCTTGAGACCGTATGCTACTTTTTGCACTGCCATGAGACCAGTCTATCTCCAAGAAATTGGCATCCTCCTGAAGTCGATTTTCTATCAAGCTCACACCCGCCATAGTTGTTGTCTGGAAAAGCATAAAGGTCAAATTCGGGCTTTTTTGGATACCAAAGGCCCAGTTTTGGGAAACCTTTGAGATACCGAAAAATCCTTTTAATAGCAATAAGATGAGAAAGTTTAGGATTGGCCTGGAAGCGTGCGCATTAACAGACCGCAAACATTATATCTGGGCAACTAGCAGTCAGATACATGAGCGATCTGATCATTGGTCGATAATACGTCTGATCTACGGATTCGCCTTCAAGATCAGGAGCCAGTAAAGGTCTCTCCGCCATGGGTGTAAGAGCAGGCTTCGCGTCTCGGAACCCAAACTTCTCCAGCATATCATCCACATACTTTGCTTGGTGAATTAGGATTCCGGTAGAATATTGTTTGACCTGAAGCCTCAGAAACATGGTCATCTCTCCTAGAGAACTCATCTCAAACCTTTTCTTCATCACGCTTTCAAATTCCTTGCAAAGCTGTGGACAGGTTGACCCGAAGATAATGTCATCAACATAGATCTGAACTAGTATATGATCATTACCCACATGCTTGAAAAACAAAGTTTGATCAATGGTGCTGCGAGAGTATCCATGCTCGAGCAAATGCTTCGTTAGAGTCGCATACCATGCTCGAGGAGCTTGATGTAACCCATACAAAGCTTTGTCCAACTTGTAGACACAATTAGGGAACTTTGAGTCAACAAACCCAGGGGGTTCATCAACATAAATTTCTTCCTTCACCTTGCCATACCAGAAGACAGTCTTGACATCCATTTGGTAGACCATGAAATTCATGTAGGAAGCATATGCGAGAAAGATGCGAATAGCCTCCAACCGATCCACGAGAGCAAATACCTCAATATAGTCAAGACCCTCAATTTTTCGAAACCCGCGAACCACAAACCTTGCTTTATTTCGCACGATTACACCCGAATCATCCTGCTTATTACGATAGACCAAACGTGTTCCTCATGCATTGCATCCACCCGGCTGGGATCATTCAAAGCCATTTCTACATTCTTCGGCTCTATTTGAGATATAAAGCAAGAGTAGAGACATGCATTAACATCTCCACTCTGACTTCTGGTTTTAACTCCATCTCCCAGCTAGCCAATGACGTTATCAATCAGATGATCGCGTTGAATTTTTGAGGGTATGTCTTGGCTGATATCATTGATAGAAATAGGAAGAGTGTGAATATTGAAACCTCCATCATTTCCTGATTGATTCACATTAGATTGATATGCTACAAACTCATTAGCGATTTCTTCAGGAAAGAGTAGTTCCATAAAAGTTGAAGTGGTAGCAGAAGCATCTCTAGACATGAACTCTCTTTCAATAGGAGTAAGAGGTGTAGCATCAACATCAGGAGTTCCATCTTGAACTTTAGACTCTGGACTAGATGGTTGATCAGATGACTCCCCTCAGGTGTAGTAGAGGACCCCCCCCCCCACACGTGGAGTAGAGGACTCCCCTCAACCGTTGGAGGTATGTAGACAACTTCTTCGTCTTCGTCTTCATACACAATCTTTGAACCAGAAGAGGATCCACTTGAACCATCTAAAGACACATTGAGAGATTTGAAAAGTGATGTGTAATCAAATAACCAGTCGGGACCCACTCGAGCGTCTGTTTCATTCTCCTCCAACCAGTGCACGTCATAGGATTCAACTATCTGCTTAGTCTTCTTGTTGTAAACCCTATATGCGGTGCGTGCAACATACCCTACAAAGTAACAATCATCGGCTTTGGCATTGAATTTAGGGTTGGAATCCAAGTGAAGAAGGGTGCAAGGACAGCCAAATATGCTGAAATGGCTAACGGAAGGCTTGTGTCCATAGAGAATTTCATATGGGGTCTTCATTTGCGCTTTGTTGATTAGAACACGATTATGCACATAGCAAGCAGTGTTAATCGCCTCGGCCCAAAAGAAAACAGGTAGTTTGGAATCACAAAGCATTGTCCTTGCTGCGTCTTTCAATGTTCTATTTCTCCTTTTAGCAACACCGTTCTGTTGAGACGTGTGAGCAGAGCTGTATTGACGCACTATCCCCTTTTCTGCGCAAAAGTGTTCATGAACCGAATTCTTGAACTCAGTTCCATTGTCAGTACGGAGTGCCTTCACTTGGTTATTGGTTTGCTTCTCAATCATCACAACGAACCTCTTAATCAGATCAGCAACTCCCTCTTTGTTGATTAAGAAGAAGACCCACATAAACCGAGAGAAATCATTGATCACAACTAGACAGTACGAGCTTCTGTTGATGCTCAGGACGTTGACCGGACCAAATAAGTCCATATGCAATACTTGGAGCACTTGACTGATTGAGTTGACTTGCTTGGGCAGGTGTGGTTTCCTATGGTGTTTGCCTTGAGCACAGGAAACACACTTCTCAAATGTAATAAAGTCTCTGACAGGTAGGCCTCGGACCATCTCATTCTTAGCAAGGCGATTCAAGTTTTTCGCGTTAGCATAACCGAGCCTTCGGTGCCATAGCATTGCGTTTTGTTCGGAGACTTTTGAGAAAAGGTAAGTGACTTGTTCAGGTAGGTTGCTGTTCATATCAATAATGTAAGCATTGCCATCCCGCTTAGATTTAACAAGAATCCACTCTTCCGGGATAACAATGTCTGGCTTGAGAATCATACATTCTTTGTCGGTAAAATGGGTAGAATAGCCTTTGTCGCAAATTTGGGAAACGCTCAACAAGCTATGTTTAACTCGGGAGCGAAGCTGACATTCTCAAAGCCTAACACTCCATTTGTGACAGTTCCTCTTTGTGTTATCTTGCCACCATCTCTGCCCGCAAAGGAGACATAACCCCTATTAAAAGGTTGAATTTCGCTCAATTGGGAGATGTCACCAGTCGTATGCCGGGAGCAGCCGCTGTCGACGTACCAAGGACGGACGACATTCCTCCGCAATTGTCCCTGCAAAATGAACGGAATCATTTAGATTTGGGAACCCAGGTCATCACTGTCCTGGGTTTCCTTTTCACTTTCTCTGAGTTAACATTTAAAGATCTCAAACAAAGGATCCTTATTCTTAATCACTTCAGAGGGTGGTAATGATGGATTGGAAATTGACTTGGGCACCCAATGAGATTTAGGTTTTATCAAATTCTCTGATGGTTTTAAAATAGGTTTCCTTTTAGTTTGCACTGAGCCTCTGGATGTTCTACCAGAATTGGTTGAAGATCCTGAATGGCCTTTTGACGAAACCGATCTTGGCGGAGCCTTGTTCGGTTTTGGCAAACTATTTTGAGTTTTGTTGATAAAAACCTTTTTATTATTTTGAAAAACAGCCCTTTTTCTACTTCGGTCATCTTTCCAATCATCATTTCGAGAACGATTTCTTGAGGATTTTCTAATTAAAGACCTTCCTCGAAATTCGTTCTCTCCTCTTGGTGACAAATAGTTTACAAAGATCCTGTTTTGACAATTCCTAGCTATATGACCACCAACACCACAATTAAAACAAATTTGTTTATTATTTAAACTTGTACTACAATTCTCAGATTTGTTTTTTGATGGACACTCTTACTTTTCTCAGAAGGACATGAATGAGAACTAGATTGAGATATAAATGACGGTGTGTCAGTTGTTGTGACTTGTGGAGTTAATGGTGTTTCATGATTATCACAAGCATTAGAATTACCAAACAGTTCATCAAACATATCAAAGAAATTAAATTCAACAGAATCAGAATTAGAAAACATCACACAAAACATCATCAGTCTTAACATTTGAATCACAAACAGAAACAGAAATATCAGAATTAGGAACAGAAACAGAAACATAAACTCCAACTCCATGCTTCGCCTGATCTAAGGGTTGATCTGCAGAGGAAGTAGAAGCGTCAGTACTTTTAACATTTATAAACCCTCTTGAGACGAAACCAGATGGTTTTGAATAAACCATAAATGATTCATTGGAAATATCATCTTTAGACAAGGGTTGTGGTGGTTGTCGAGGCCAACACAAATAATAACCCTAAATATTACACAATAAAATAGTGTATAGTGGTAAAGGGATCGAATCCACGGAGATTGGTTCAATTTATAACTCTATGAAAAATCTCTTTGTAAAAATACTTATAAAATGACAATAAAAAAAATGGGGGGTTTTGGTGTTTTGAAATACTTGAAACAAACTAGAGTTATCTATGATTTAAATAGACAAATGCAACAAAAATAAGAATTTGATGTAAAATCAATAAAGGAGAGATGGTTGACTTAAAGTTTCCTCACTTTGACTTTTGATGAACATATCATTAGAATCCAATGGTGCAATACTTTGATTTAAATCCTTAATTTGGCTATAGCAATCCAAGGAGCTTGAGATTACCTAGACTTTTCTTAATTGTTGAAATGGCTAGAGAAGCTCATAACAATTTCCTTAGTCAAAGTCACTAATTCCAAATAGCATGTAATTAGTGAAAGTCAACTAGCATTAAGAACCAAAAAGTCACCAAATCCAAGAGGGGTCAAATGCTTTCACCACCATGTTGGAGGAAATGTTTTTATGATTGTGTGAAGCAAAAACAACTAAAAAATCATTTGTTGCTTGCTAATTTGAGGATCATTTACTTAATCAAGAAATTAGCCAGCTAATCACCACAAACATATTTAAACTCATGAATAAAAACATACTAGTAGTGATAATATGATAAAACAGAAAACAATTCCATAAAGATTTAAGAACAAGTTCATGGATTCTTCAACATCCAACAAAAGTTCAAAAGATTCAACAAAAAGTCAACCAAGATTTGTTTAGCCAAGCATGGCTAAACTCAAATGAACAAAGTTAGATAAGATTGTACCAAACATTTGACAAGATTCAAGAGATGAAAAGAAGATATTCTTCAAGTGTTCTTGGCCTCCAAAAATGCTCCAAACTCCAGAGAGAAAGTCTCAAAATCGGACCTTCAAGATAAGGCTAAAGAGGCACACCAAACTTCCCAAAATAGAGCTCTTAGCAAAATCCCGAAATTGCCCTAGTCAGGAACCCACACGGGCCGCGGGGAATCTTACGCGGGCCGCGGGCTCTGATGGGTATTTTTGGGCTTCTTCAAGTTTTGGGCCCCCACAACTAATCCATTGGCCCAGTTAAAATCCAATCAACTCCTAGCCCATTTTTCTTCAATATTTCTTCAATTAAAGCCCAATTTGCTTATCCACATCACTCTAAACTTCCGCAAACTCCCAAATATTGATCTTGCACACTCAAGAATTCTCCCGCGTCTTTTAAATTTAAAGCTCAATTCTTCCAAGACTTCAAGCAATTGACAAGTCCACCCCATGAGTCACCTTCATATCCATCAAGCACGAAATCCCCAATTCCTTTCAAGCCCAATCGCCTCCCAATAGTGCCGCCCCGCTAGTTTCCAAGAAAATCTGCAATAATGCTCAAGAAACTAGAAAGTACCCCGAAATGGTCATAAAAATAACAAAAGGGAAAATATGCATGGAAGTTAACTAAAATGCAAATGAAATGTACTAAAATAAACTATTAAAAGAAGTAAATAAAATGAAGCTATCAAATCACCCCAAGCTTAAACCTTACTTGTCCTCAAGTAAGACAAGACTAAATGAACTTGGGACGAACTACCCTAGAAATAAAAAGAATGGATAGAACCATGGAACCTGTTCGATGTTAGTCAACATGATCAGAATTGATCTCGCTGTTGTCTCACAACTTTTTCATCCGATGACAATGGGACCATAAACCACAGCCGGGACAACTCCTTTAGGTGAGTAAGGAGGGATGGTCAGTCGTAGTCTTAATGGAACATGCATACAATGAAGAACATCTGTAGTATGGAGAAAGCAACTGGATGGGCTCGGGTGGAGCTCTTCTTTTAGTGCACACTCTGATCTCACGTCTGCCGGTTTCTCTCATGTGTAACTTGGTTTAATCACTCGGGCACCGTTGTAGGAATCGGTTCACTTAGTGTTGGCCCATACCTCCCGTAGTATCCGACTCAACAGTCTCCCTAACATCACCAATTTGCGAAAAAAAGAACAACTCGATCTATATACAATAAAACAGACCTATACAAATGAATATCAAACGCCGGGTGACCAAGATGTTGGGAAATTTGTTCAATAATTGAACCGGCCACCTATCTAAGTTAGTTGCAACTGAAAATTTGCATGCTTCTTTTTGTTTTTTTTTTTTGTTTTTGTTTTTGTTTTGTTTTTGTTTTTTTTTTGTTTTTTTTTTTTGTTTTTTTTTTTGTTTTTTTTTTTACTTGAAGGTAATGTATTAACTATCGATATTTTTAACAAGAAACCCTTTGACTCAAAATTTGGTTCCCAAAGGTGTGTAAGTGGAACCGAAAGGGTAATGATATAATCCAAATGGCCTAAGTGTGAAAATGACCATGTGTGGAGCATAAAGATGTAATGTAAACTCCTTTTCAAACTTGTGGTTTTTCAAAGATAATCAAAATGTCCAAATGTGGACTAAAAGACTCTCTAAAATTCTAAGAAAATAGCAAAAAGATATGGTGATGTAAAGAGACCGGATATGGATTCTACTCGGGGACAAGCACCAATGCTTCATCCTAACAGTTCAAACATGATCAAGTGTGATCCTCTCAGCGGTAGTGACCGCAAGGCTAACAACATCCATTGCTATAGTATATCTTATAGTTGTTAGTATTGTATGCATAATTTTTCATGAAACTACCTGGCCATGATCACTTACCCCTTTAAGCTACCAGCATCTGATCCCAAGTATGAAATCCCAAACTGCAGCCAATGGTCCCGGTTCGATGGGTGAGATTGCAACAAGATCCTAGACCAATAATGATATAATAACTATGAACCCGTTCCATGGTATCCAAGAGAGGTGAGAATAAACAGACAACAAAAATGCATGAATGCTAATGCCTTAGGCTAAATGTTATGCAAAAATATAAAAGGTGAAAAAGAAGAAAATAAAATGATTTTGGAATTTTAAATAAATAAAAAAAATGAATGAAAATTAGCTTAATACTAAAATGTTATGCAACCTAGCTAAAGAAAAATGCATGAAAAATTAAAAAGAAAGGGAAATGCCCCACCCCAAGCTTAAGAACAAGCATTGTCCTCAATGCTTAAGGAAAGGGCAGAAATGACCTAAATCGGAGGGTTGGGTAGAGCATAAGGGTTTGTAGAGGAGGAAAAATGGTGAATAATGGTGGTGGTATCGCGAGATTCCGACCGGTAGATCTCCGGGAAATCGAGTTTTTGTGTGGAGCGCGGGAGGGGCGCGGGCAGTGTAGAGGCCGCGTGTAACATTCTTGGTTTCCTCTTGAGTTCACAGAAGGTTCAGAAGAATTTTGGGTCAAAACACGCGGGCCGCGTAAAGGCCGCGTGAACTGGAGCTTAAAAAATACTAAGTGTTGAAACCAGCCCCGCGGGCCGCGTGGAACCCGCATGCTGTCCGCGTGAGCTGAACAGAGCTAGAAGTGATTGTTTTACGCGGGCAAGGAATGGGCCGCACATAAGCCGCACATGACCTTACGCGGGCCGCGTGGATTTTCCCGCGGGCCGCTTGACTTCCTGCACCTTAAATTTTGAAAATTTTCAAAAAACTTGATTTTTGGCCTAAATGATTCCCACGAAGTCCCGGTTTCAAAAACACAATAAAAGGTTTGGACCAAAGGTGAGAATAAAGCTTGAAATTTTTCAAAAATGAAAATTTTCAAAACAAAAAAAAAATTTCAAAATCATTTTATTCGGTTTATAAATGACGAAAGCACAATGCTTCCCAAAAATGCCCTTCTTTAACGTCTTTGGCGAGACGCCTCCAAACTTCACTTTAACACTTTTGGGTGTCCAAATGGACGACATCTTGGACATTTGAATCAAAACCTTCATAGAATGACTTCAAACAATGTCCATTAACCTTGAAAACTTGCCCCGTGTCAACATTTTTTAATTTCCAAACCTCCATTGGGACTCTTTTCTTGTATTTGACTTTCTTTTTACGGGGGAACCATATCAGACTTAGACCTTTGATAATAGCAATCATCCAACCATATTCGTCCTTGTACCTTTTTAGTAAGGTGACCAACTCTTCTCTCTTTGATATGGTGGTCGAGTTGGTGACCGGTTGGGTCTCTTCCTTCTCGGGATATGTATCCTTTAAAGGGTCTGACATATTTATCATTCCCGACTCTTGTGGTTCATCTACCACTGGAGTTATTTTCTCAATGGTAGTGGGTGGCTCAACCTCTCTTTTGTTAACCCCCAACATGTCCTCTATAGTTTCATTGACATCTTTCTCAATTTCTTCTTCCTCCTTGATAGCCTCTTCCATTTCTACGCCTACTTCCTCTTCTCCATATAACACTCTTGGGCCATCAAAACTTTTCTCATCATTCAAAGGAATGGTACATGGGCTCTCTTTAGATGGTAGTTTGTCTTGATCTTCCATTATACTTATTGTTTGAGCAAGTTGTGTTATTTGTTGCTCTAAGCTTTTGAGGCTAGCTTGGGTTGTTTCTTGGAAATTTTGGGTAGATGTGGCAATGCTTTTCACAATCTCCTCTAAGTACATGCTTGGCGTTTCAACTTGTTGAGGAGGTGGAGGATATGGATGTTGGAATTGTGGAGTTGGTTGGTATTGGTCATTTCTCCAACCTTGGTATGAGCTTTGGTATTGATTGTATCCCCAAGCTTGGTTGTTGTCCCACCATTGATCATGTTGAGGTTGATCATAACTCCATTGGTTTGACCAGTAGTAGCTTCCCTTCTCTTGCACTTCTTCCCATTCTCCTTGTAAATATGGACACATGTCGGATTGATGTGCATTTTGGGCACAAAAATCACAAAGAAGAGGTGTGGGCTGCACACTTTGGTCACTTTCAATCATCATAACTAACTGAGCTAGATCAGAAAGTTTATCTTCAATGCTAGGAGTGTTCATTCCCGAACCACACTTTTTTTCTTCAATTTTTGAGTTTTAAACTAGAGTACATGCACAATGAGATCTAGGCATAGAGAAACAAACTGATTAAATCAAAACCAATCCCCGGCAATGGCGCCAAAAATTTGGTGGTTGTCGAGGCCAACACAAATAATAACCCTAAATATTACACACTAAAATAGTGTATAGTGGTAAAGGTATCGAATCCACGGAGATTGGTTCAATTTATAACTCTATGAAAAATCTCTTTGTAAAAATACTTATAAAATGACAATAAAAAAAAAATGGGGGCTTTTGGTGTTTTGAAATACTTGAAACAAACTAGAGTTATCTATGATTTAAATAGACAAATGCAACAAAAATAAGAATTTGATGTAAAATCAATAAAGGAGAGATGGTTGACTTAAAGTTTCCTCACTTTGACTTTTGATGAACATATCATTAGAATCCAATGGTGCAATACTTTGATTTAAATCCTTAATTTGGCTATAGAAATCCAAGGAGCTTGAGATTACCTAGACTTTTCTTAATTGTTGAAATGGCTAGAGAAGCTCATAACAATTTCCTTAGTCAAAGTCACTAATTCCAAATAGCATGTAATTAGTGAAAGTCAACTAGCATTAAGAACCAAAAAGTCACCAAATCCAAGAGGGGTCAAATGCTTTCACCACCATGTTGGAGGAAATGTTTTTATGATTGTGTGAAGCAAAAACAACACAAAAATCATTTGTTGCTTGCTAATTTGAGGATCATTTACTTAATCAAGAAATTAGCCAGCTAATCACCACAAACATATTTAAACTCATGAATAAAAACATACTAGTAGTGATAATATGATAAAACACAAAACAATTCCATAAAGATTTAAGAACAAGTTCATGGATTCTTCAACATCCAACAAAAGTTCAAAAGATTCAACAAAAAGTCAACCAAGATTTGTTTAGCCAAGCATGGCTAAACTCAAATGAACAAAGTTAGATAAGATTGTACCAAACATTTGACAAGATTCAAGAGATGAAAAGAAGATATTCTTCAAGTGTTCTTGGCCTCCAAAAATGCTCCGAACTCCAGAGAGAAAGTCTCAAAATCGGACCTTCAAGATAAGGCTAAAGAGGCACACCAAACTTCCCAAAATAGAGCTCTTAGCAAAATCCCGAAATTGCCCTAGTCAGGAACCCATGCGGGCCGCGGGGAATCTTACGCGGGCCCCGGGCTCTGACGGGTATTTTTGGGCTTCTTCAAGTTTTGGGCCCCCACAGCTAATCCATTGGCCCAGTTCGAATCCAATCAACTCCTAGCCCATTTTTCTTCAATATTTCTTCAATTAAAGCCCAATTTGCTTATCCACATCACTCTAAACTTCCGCAAACTCCCAAATATTGATCTTGCACACTCAAGAATTCTCCCGCGTCTTTCAAATTTAAAGCTCAATTCTTCCAAGACTTCAAGCAATTGACAAGTCCACCCCATGAGTCACCTTCATAGCCATCAAGCACGAAATCCCCAATTCCTTTCAAGCCCAATCGCCTCCCAATAGTGCCGCCCCGCTAGTTTCCAAGAAAATCTGCAATAATGCTCAAGAAACTAGAAAGTATCGCAAAATGGTCATAAAAATAACAAAAGGGAAAATATGCATGGAAGTTAACTAAAATGCGAATGAAATATACTAAAATAAACTATAAAAAGAATTAAATAAAATGAAGCTATCAGGTTGATACAGATATGTGTGATTATAAGGAGGAGGCACACTATTGTATCCCAAACCCATTCGTTGGTTTCGTTTAAAATCCATGCGGTGATCGATCATGTTGGCAACTACCTCGCTTGATCCATCAAAATTTTGAAATGCAAAGTTTGCAGAATCAAATCTTTTCGTCGATATATCAAGCTCGACAGTCAGCGCATCATTTTACCTTTTAACATAATTGTACAGTTCACATTTCTCACTGTACTCTGCCTGGAGTCTTCTAAAATCGTTTATCTTAGCTTCTAATTGGGATTTAAGGGGCTTCTATCCTTTCCTAAGTTGGTAGCCCTCATATCTAAGGTCCTCTACTTCTCTATGCAATAATTAGACTTCATCACGAAGAATTTTAACATATTCTTTACATGCATAAGAACAAGATGGTATTTTTACGTCGCTTTTCTTGGGCTCGGAAGAGGTAGATGCCATGAAAGCAAACTGCAGCTCCATCATTTCTGCCTCGCGATCAACTTCATCAGTCTTCAAGGAAGCATCATGCATCGATCTGAGCTAGGTGAGCATTTTCTGGCCCTGAAATGTTCAAAGCCTGAATCTGGTCCTCCCAGTCAAAAGACTGTGCGACCATAGCGGTCTCACCATTAGCTGCAGCACCTGCACGGTTGTTTCCCACTGCTACCATCGTTCTATTGTTGTTGACCCTGTGATCTGGCTTTGGACAATCACGAGCAAAGTGACCCGGCTCGTGGCAGTTGAAACATCTCAGCGTGCTCTTGTTGAATCCCACCTTCTTGTCAGCATTCATGCCCCGGTTGCTCTTTCCAGCCTTCTTAGCAAACTGCTTGGCCCTGAAAACAGCCATAGCAATCTGCCACGTGATGTCCATCTCTTCTACGTCTTCAGGATGAAGCTGGTCCAAATCAGCAAATGCTAGTTGAGGTAGAAGATCTCCAGTTACAAAAGCATTGTAGCAGTTAACAAGCCCAGTAACTAGAGCCAAATTTTCATCGGTATCCTTAGGGTTTGAGGAGTAGGCTACAGCAGGCACATTTGGAGAAGAAACAACATGTGGGGAGACAAATGGTTGATTCTGAGGATGAGGAATAGGTGATGCAGTAGTGAAGTTCTGAATCTGAGGTGGTTTAGCAGCAAACGCTTGACCTGAAGAGGACATGATTGAGGATAGAGCATTATTGGATGAGATCCCAAGATTTGCAGTAGATTATGAGCTTACGTGATTGATCTCTCTCTGTTTTTCATCAATATCACAAGCTTTGATGATTGCCATGGTTTCAGCAAGAGTGAGGCGGTTTAGATCGTTAGTCTTCTTGATCACAACAACATTCATATCCCATGATATGGGAAGAGCGTTAAGAAGCTTCTTGTTGATTTCTGACTTGGTCAAGTAAATCCCAGATATGTTCATGTCCATTGTGAGAGTTTCGAACCTCTGCAATTGAGCCTCAAGAGTCTCTCCTGGAATGTAGTTGAACATGTTGAACTTTTGTCTCAACATGTCCTGGTGACTCTCCTTCATATCCTCATTGCCCTCATAAACTTCAATTAGTGCTTCCCATAGATCTTTATCTGAAGTGTACTCACAAAAACCTTGAGCGATGTCGAGAGATAATGCCATAGTTAATGTGGCTAAAGCCCTTTCTTGCTCCTCAATTTTCTCAAACTCCTCATCAATGTAGTTTTCAACCTCCTTGTCAATCCCTTGGCCTCCGACTGTCGTGGTGATTCTAACAGGGCCTCTAAGAATGCTTCTCCATACCTTAAAGTCCTTCATTTTGATGTACTTTTCAATTCTATACTTCCATTTGGGGAAACCATCCGCAGACATCAATCTTGGAATTCGTGTGGTGGTGCCCATAACAGTGTCAAGTTCATGGAAATGATTTTGACCTTGAGAATCCATTTGAAATCAAGAAAATTAAGCAAATTTAGTTCAAAATTTGAGTTTACGGTTGAAAGTGTTTACGACCGTAAACCTAGTTTACGGTTCAGGGGATTACGACCGTAAACAGGGTTTACGGTATATGATTTTACGGTTTGTGATTTTCCGGTTTATGTGTTTGCGGTCCTTGAAAGTTAGTTTACGATTTATGATGATTCTGAGATTACGGTTCTTGATGTTCTTGATTCAACAACTATAAATGGAGTTTACGGTTGACAGCAAACTCCCAGAAAGCCCTTATAAACATGATTTTTCAGTAGAAACGATTCCCTTCACCACATAAACACTAACAACAGGTTTGAACTTCAAAGATATCGGTTGAATTAGCCCAAGATCTTTACCAGTAGTTAAGCAACAATCAATCACACAAGAAGAATAAGATGAAAAGAAACCAAGCTTGCACACGATTATATTCAATAAATCGTCAGGTACAACTCGATGGACTCTGTGTAAACGCAATAGCATCAACAACGAACTAAAGACTAACACCTCCTCTATATATACAAGACCAAACCGTAAACTGGGAGGGTACAATCGAGATTTAAATATGTCATTGAGAAGTTCAATGAATCTCAAAAGATCTAGGAGTTTCAAATCCAATTAAAACCTAATACTTATTTCGTTTTTCATGGTGGAAATTGGTGAATGTCATTCACCTACCTTCAAATATTTTGTAGCTTGGATTACGGCATCCCTCTTCCAAGTTATAAAATACTGTGTTGGGTCCTAGCCTTAATATTTCATATTAGATGTTCTATTAAGGACATAAATCAACTAACTTGCCCATTGTAGATGTCTGGTTCAAACAACTATGATCTTCCCAAATTTCTTGGAACAAGCTTTCCTAATGAAGATGATGTCCTGCGATTGGATCATGGAAATCATACTTCTCTTCCTCCACCTCCTCCAATTATTCAACCTGACCCACAAGCTCGAAGACTTGAAAAGTTCAAGATCAATCAAGCCCTACTTGCAATGAAACATAAAGATGGAAGACCTGTGTGTAATCATGTCTTAGAGATGAAGTCAGACATTGACAGGTTGATAATGTTAGGTGTCGATATCCCAAGGAAGTTGCCTATTGACTGGGTTATACAGTCACTACCTGAGTCGTATAGTGAGTTCATTAAGGACTACTATGTGGCAGATCATGACATGACCCTTATTGATCTTTCTTATTTGCTTGTTGCTGCTGAATCAAAAATGTCTTTGCGCACTGGAAAAGTAAATTTGGGTGGAAGTTCTATTTCTTAAACTTCCATGGACATTGATAATGGTAACATTGGAAGTCCATAAAAGCTTTCTCTTCCCAATGGAAAGGGATCGGCCTTGGTCAACTCGGTTGACCAAAAGGTAAAGGGAAAGTCTAAGTTTGTGATAGTCTTGTGCACCATTCCCAAAGAGTCTATATGTTTTTATTGTCAAGAGAAGGTGCATCGGTTGTTAAGCTGCCTTAACTACCTGAAAGATCTGAGAGAAGGAAGAATCAAAAAGTTTGACTTTGCTTCAGATAAGTCCACTATCTAACTCTGTTAAGTTCCTAATTGTTGATTCTTAATACATGGTGTGACTAGGTTGCATTTTGATGTTTTGCAGCATCAAGCAAAGGGAAGTAAGTATGTTGAATCTGATCGCGATGATGAATTTCAATCGCATGGTTCAAAGATCGGATTTTTGAGCTGCTGCTTAGGAGTTATGATAGATTGCTAGGAAATATGTAATAGCATGGTTTTCGTTTAAAGTTGCGTTGTATAGAAAAAGTTTTTTCCGCATTTTATAAATAAATAAAATTTTGTTTTATTTTATTTTATATCTCCTTGCAATGGCTTTTAAGGAAAATTGATGTTTGTATGCTTCTAGAAATAATGGAAATATGAATTTGATTCTTTCATTTGTGGTAGTTTCTAAATTTACCCAATAAGGAAATATTCTCATCACCCAAGTTTCAATTGGACCGAAACTTGGAATCATGCAAGTTGTATTGTATGATGAATGAGAATTTTCATCTTTGGAGAAATTACGACTAATTCCTTGTTCACATGTATATGTGAGTCAAGTGAAGGACAAAGGGATCGTGTACACTTGGTTGTACGCTGGTCAAGTCCACCACAAAGATCGATGAGGCTATTCGTCATAATTTACTAAAATTTAGTAAATATGGTTACACTTACAGGTTTAAGTGTAATTCTGAAACATTGGAAAAGTTTCAGTGTATGGCAGGACGGATAAGAAGAATTAAATTAGGCAGAAAGATAAAAGTTACTCGAATCTGAAAAGATGGGAGAGTAATTTAGTATCATGTTTTATGATCATCTTAATGATTATGAAACCATACCATAATTCATCCTCTAAGGACATCTTAGTGCATTCTTATGGCTAAGCAGAGGAGTCATGAACTGTTGAAGTGGTTAAATCAAGAAGATGAGTCATACTTCGTTCAAAAATGATTCTTAGATTCATACTATAACACTTGTTAAATGTAAGAGTAAAATGTTGTCAAACCCCAAAACCATGAATGGCAGAAACATTCTGGGGCGGAGGACGTCATGTATAGTATCACAAACAATGAATAATAGTAAACAAGCAACAACATCATCCATTGCATTAATAGTATAATTTCATACATGTGTGTTCTGTCAATGTTATAGACACCAAAAATATACATATCAAAATAAGATGAGTCTTGAATGAACTCCATCTTCTCAAAAGCCTGGCACCTGTACCTGTCTAGTGGTGACCTGAGAATACAAATTAATTTGAAAGCGAGTATTAGCTTAAAGCTGGTGAGATCATAAGTATATTATAGTCTGTCTTTATATGAAAATGTTTGTAAAATGTTTCTGTAAGATGTAAGACCTGTGTGTAATCATGTCTTAGAGATGAAGTCAGACATTGACAGGTTGATAATGTTAGGTGTCGATATCCCAAGGAAGTTGCCTATTGATTGGGTTATACAGTCACTACCTGAGTCGTATAGTGAGTTCATTAAGGACTACTATGTGGCAGATCATGACATGACCCTTATTGATCTTTCTTATTTGCTTGTTGCTGCTGAATCAAAAATGTCTTTGCGCACTGGAAAAGTAAATTTGGGTGGAAGTTCTATTTCTTAAACTTCCATGGACATTGATAATGGTAACATTGGAAGTCCTACTTTAAAAAATTCAGATTTAAAAAAAGAAAATTAATTATCCCTTAAAATCCGGAATTTTCCTTTTTTAATATAGGTGAATTGACCAAAACACCCTTCTGCTAAAATTTATGTGATTATATGGTACATGTTACCCTATTGTGATATCGTAGACCCTCAGATGTTTGTAAAATGTTTCTGTAAGATGTTTTGGACAATGTTTTGTATAATGTTTGAACTCTCCTAGAAAACCCTATGTTTCCTACTAACTGTAGCCTTCTACCAAGGCATCTAGTGTCTGTGTGTATGTCTCTTGATAGAGTGTGTGTGTTTTCCCAATTAAAACTATCATTAACCAAAAATATAGTTTCTACGTTACCGTGCATCGTGTGAATATTCACGAAGTGAATGCAAATGGGAAAATATTATCGTACTGTAGTATTTGTAATAAGTGACTACCATGGTACTATCTACCTTAAAACAAAAGGTATTCAATGAAACATGTGATCGACCTGTATCCTACTACCGACTCTAGTAAAACGATGATGTAAGACGCCGTAAGAAATGACATTTGGCACCCGTAGACTTGCAAGTCCCACTGTAGCAAGCAGCAAGGTGTAGGATAGTCAATCCAGTATAGATCTATACGCAAACTCATACGCTCCCCAATTAAGGAGATTCGAGATACAAAAACGGTCATGGCAGGAATAGCCATGTCCCGCTTAACGGTTCACATAACTGCATAAATGTACATGTAATGAATGTGATAACTGAAAGGTGTACTCTTTCCCTGTCTAGCATGTATGTACTGAAATGTTCTGTGTGTGCTAGCTGTAATGTATGTTCTCTCTATCTAGCATGTATAGTAATGTACTGTATGTATTACTCGTACTGACTCATGAATGAACTGACTCATTGTATGTTTCTTTGCTCTAGTAATAGTAAATGTATCCTCCTGTGCTACCCCTATGCTAACTTACTAGTGATGTACTGGTACGTATGAACATGGAAGTATACCCTTGCTACCCAAGGGTACCGAATGAACTGGAAGGACCTTTATGACTATATATGTACACATGATATATAACTAATATTTAAATGACCTTCGGACGGGTACCCGATATCCCACCAGACCACATCTCAACGGCTAAAAGGAAATAGGGCGGGCATGCATTCCTAAGCTTTTTAAACATTGCTTATATAACTATACATACCTAGCCATGCAATTGATAATAAGTAAAACAGAGCTTAAGTAAATGTATTTGATAAGTATAAGAATTTGTAAAACAGTTTGAAGCAAAACAGTTTGATAGACAATTTGAACAATAAGGAAATCACTGGTTTTGTAGTTATTAATCACATGTGATTGATGTAATAACTATAAGTATTTGACTTGTATTCCCCCCCACCTCTGAAAGAATTTAAAAACATTTAAACCATTGATTAAGGGGTATGAACTCACCTGTAGTGAGTGGTACTGGTGTACTGAAGACGTAGGATTGCTAGGTGTCAAGTGAAGTCTTGAACACACTCTATGATCCTAGTTAACATATAATCACACATATATGTTTAGACCTCCTAGAACATGTTAAACACATATCATAAGTGTTATTAGCCCTAAGGATAGCATCTAATTTGTTGTAGGAACCGGCTAGTGAGTTTAGGGTTCCAAAGGACCCCATACATGAGTTTACTCTCCAATAAACCTCACACAAGGAGTTTATGGTCGTAAACCCTTGAGTTTACGGCCGTAAGCTCCTAAGCTTAATGTCATTTGGTGTTTTGAAGTTCTAAATGATCCCTAGATGCATTCCTACTTGATGGATTAATCCTTGGAAGGGTTTAGGGCATTAATACACTCCTTTGAGGAGTTTACGTGGCCAAGGCCATTTCCTTTTGATTTTACTGCCGTAAACTCATATGGAAAGGGGTATTTTTATGTTTTCAAGTCCCATGCTCATCTAGGATAGGTTTTAGACAATTATCTAAGGCTAATGAAGGCCTTAGGCACACTTTGGTACCCTTCTTTGATGTTCATTGCCAAAGGACCAAAACCATTAGAGATTACGGCCGTAATCTCTCTTTGGGATGGGTTTTTGATGATTTAAAGTCCCTAAATTAACTAGGAGTAAATCAAGGCTATTGTCCAAGGCGTTAGGAGTGATTTAGGCACCCTTTGGCCCTTGAGTTTGGAGTTCACGGTCCAAGAACTTCTTGGGCCGTGAACACCTTACTCTTGGTGTTCATGGGTGATTTATAGTCCTATATACACTAACATACAAGCCTAGCATAGTTTCATTGCATAAGGAAAGGACTAGGCATCATTTTTCCCCTTAAAGAAAGGTTCACGGTCCAAGATGTTCTTGGGCCGTGAACTCTTAAATGTTGTTGTTTTGTTATGATTTCCATGTTAATAAGCACCTAATAAGCCATATAATACAACAAGAGAGAGGTACTCACGATTTGGGATGAAAACCCGAAGATCCGTGAGAGAGAATTTGGCTTTTCTCTAGTTGGAAATGTAACTAATGAATAATTTTGGCTAAGAATCATATATATAGTCCTGGGATTTTTGGCAGAAAATATTTTTATTCAAGAAATGAACTCTAATATCATAGAGTTTTGAAATAGCAGAGTTGCACAAAACCCTAGTGCATCCTCTCTCCTAATATCTCTTTTAAGTGTAAACCCTGAAATACTCAAACTTATACTAAAAGTCTGAAAATTTACTACAACTGCTCTGACTACTGTTGAAATGATATGGTTTGTACAGAATAGAAATTTCGGGTTGTCATAAATGTTTTCTACTCTTGTACATTTGAAATTGGTAGGCTGTGATGTTTTCGATAGAACAAAGACCAACTAAGGCCAATTGTGTGAAGTGTTTGTCTTTATAAGAATCTGCACTATCTCTTGAATATTTGTTTGTCAAGGAATGGTTCTTCGCAAGAGAGTCTTATATGTCAAGAGGATAGTGGGAGTCTAAAAGATCCTGAAAGAGTTTCAAGAACTGGTCAAGAATAAAACCTATAGTTTATCACTAGCGCACGAATTGAGGTTTGTAACCTATCATGTTGACATATTCCTATTTATGTGCCCATTCCAGTTAAAGTTGACTATGCATCTGAGTTCTACAAGTTCTTAGTTGTTTGCATAACTACTTGGAAGCAATGGCAGACCCTTGTGCTGCCAGGTGGCAAGAAGTTAAGATTGCACAAGTTTAGTCCATATGAGCTTGTATTTGTCACTAACCTTGTCTTGTGATTATGGTTTTGACAAATTCACATGGATGGGAACACATACGCCATAAAATCTAAGTGTCAGAATGGAATCTCGATTTTATGGCATGGAATCTCAAATTACACGTTAGTATTTGAAGTTATACACTCTTTTCTTGTAAACTTAGTCATAATCATGTCTTTATTAATTACATATGTTGTATATTTCATCAAATGGAGTATAAAAATATGAGCATCTGATTTTTCGCACCAATTGTTTGCTAAAATGATTGAATCAAATATTTTAGCCAATTTTTTTGTAATCTTTGAACTATCATATCTCTCTCATACTATCTTGGAATGATTTGAAATTTTTTATGCATGTTCTCCTTTGTGTTAGCTACAGGTTAGGTTTTGAAGTCATTTTAATTGGATTAATATTGGCTGAGTTACAGTCCTTAGAACATTGGATGTTACAAATATACTTTTAGCACTTTTACTTTGTTCAAAAAAAATTTGTGATCTTTGAACTGTCATATTTCCCACATTCTTTCTTGTAATAATGTGACTTTTTTCCAATGTATTGTCCTCTGTGTTAGCTACAATGTAGGCTCTAGAATCATTGTAATTAGATTAAGTCGATTATTTGGATTAAGTGACTCGGGGAATACTTGATCAAGTGACTCGAGTATTACATTATGTTAGAATAAATTAAAAGTCTTTAATGTCTAACACACTCTATTAGAATTTATTGCTTTATTCTTTTAGAATATACTAAAAGTTTTAATATTTCAAAATTGATTATGTTTTCTTTGTAGATATAGATTTTGAAGTAGCTGTCATTGATGTGGAAAAAGAAGAAAACATGGAGAACGAGAGTATTATAGCAAAATATATTCTACCAGAATGTATAAAGTGTTTTTGTTAGATTTTGATGTTTTTATTTTTATTTTTTTAACCATTCTTAGTTTTAATCTTTAAGAATAAATGTAATTCCTAAATCATTAGTAATCATTTATTTTCAAAATGAATGTAATAATTGTTTAGCCTTATTCTTTACGAATTAATGTAATTAGTGATTCATAAAAAATAAAATTGGTATTCTTTAGAAAATGTTATTCTTGATAATATGTTGTATAATTCTTTACACATGTTAATTATAAAAAATATATTGAATGAACCATATTATGCAAGAATAAAATCGAAAATATATTTACTAGTTTATGTTTGACGCTATGTCATTCTGACAGAATAAAATCGGTTAGTATTACAAACTATAAAAGAATTAAATTTGAATTAATTTAAAAAATTCAGATTTAAAATAAGAAAATTAATTATCCCTTAAAATCCGGAATTTTCCTTTTTTAATATAGGTGAATTAACCAAAACACCCTTCTGCTAAAATTTATGTGATTATATGGTACATGTTACCCTATTGTGATATCGTAGACCCTCAGATCATGTCTATTGATTTTATTCATCCATTGGTCCAAAATTATGCTTACGGGCACACAATAGATGTAAGAAACAAAATAACCTAGCCCTATATATATATATATATATATATATATATATGGAAGGGTTATTTGGAAAACAAAAAAACCCTAAAAATCATGAAAATGCACAAAAATAAAAAAACCAAAACATCACAAAACTTTTTTTTGAATTTTTTTATCAAAAAATCGCAGCATTTTTTACAATTTCACTGAAAAAATAAATAAAAAATATTTTTTTTTTGTAAATTTTTTTTTCAACGATTTTGACCTAAAAGTTACGATGTTTTGATAAAAAAAATTCAAAAAAAAGTTTTGTGATCTCTAAGTATTTTTTTAAAGCATTTTAATTATTTTTAGTGTTTTTTTAGGGTTTTTTGTTTTCCATATAACCTAAACCTATATATATATATATATATATATATATATATATATATATATATATATATATATATATTAATTGGTGTCATAAATACATCTAAGTATCATAAGTCAAAAGAGTTTTGAATAGTTATTTTTTATTAGGTGAAAATGAATACTCATTACGGTTTTAAACGAATGTGGTGCAACTAAAAATACATCTTTTTACTCAAATAAGTATATAGAGTAAATTACACGAATGGTCCCTATGGTTTAGGGTAATTTGTGTGTTTGGTCCCTAACTTATTTTTTTAACTCGGAAGGTCCCTACTATTTGTTTTTGTTACGCGTTTGGTCCCTGTCTTAGCTAAAAAGACTATTTTGCCCTTTATTTTTTAATTTATTTAGATAAACACACTCCCAACCTCACCATATTCGCCTTACCTTACCTACCCCACCATTTTTTCTATTTAAATATTAGTATTTTTAGGTAAGATAGGGACCAAGCGCGTAACAAAAACAAACACTAGGGACCAAACACGTAATAAAAGCAAACAGTAGGGACCTTCCGAGTTAAAAAAAAGTTACGGACCAAACATGCAAATTACCCCAAACCATAGGGACCATTCGTGTAATTTACTCAAGTATATACATACGATTCACTCTAAATAGTATATCTCTATAATAATATAACATATATATGATATATTCGCATGACTCGATGTACGCAAGTGCAAAGCTTGACCAAGTTAATGGCTGCTAAAATATAATAACCAAGATGATATTAAACAAGTTGTTGAGATTACGTGAGTAAGAGAAGACGAATGCAGTAATTTGGATTTAGTGTGTAACTCGAGCAACGAAACCGAATTTGTTCAAACTAGACCCGAATAACCAAAAAGCGGATTAACGGAAGTAACATAGTTCTGTTAAGTGACAAACATCAAATTGATAACCCAAAATCTGAATTACCTGCATGATGATTATGTCTAGATGACATGAAGTATATTTGGTGGTGTGATATTCTCTAGGTAAAACGACTTCACTCACATTTGTCTTTATGTAAACATATAATTAATTTTTATTCAAAGTTAACTTATTTTATATATAGATTGTAAATTTTTATTTATTTAGATGAATGGAAGAAAGTATTTATTGATTTATTTTATGAGGAAAAAATGATAGATCAAACTACTATTGTTAGAGAATAAAAACATGTTTGGATATATATATATATATATATATATATATATATATATCATTACAAGACGAAGATCTGCGTGTTGCAGAAAATAAAATTTTATAGTTAAGATTACGCAAGTACATACTGAAAATAGTTAGTTTATTGACATTGACTATGAAATATTAACTTTTTACACATTTTGTAGTGTAACGATTTTGAACCATATGATAATATCTACTAACATCATTCAATTTAATGGACGCTACCCTTGACTGTTGTAAACAAAACTAAATATGATTATTTAATTTGTAGTATTTTGCAGCTAAAAGAATTTGAAAGTTATGGTATTTGAGTATAAAAATTGATTCCATTTGCTTTGTCATCAAATGCTTCAGTTAATTTTAACTACTTTCCCTCACTTTAACAAAAATGATACTATCAAAAAATGTCATGAACCTACCAAAATATACTTATAAATAAACCTATAAATGTCAATATCTTGATTTTTGAGTAATAGCTTGCAACCTCGTCAATTTCTTTATTCCTTTTAGATCTTATTATCCTCAATTTTTTTTCCTGGTTTTTAAATACCATGTAATATGAAAATAAAAAATAAAAAACTTGGAATTTTGACAACAACCAAAGAGTATAAATTAAAAGATCCTTTTGTTTAGAATAATTTATAAGGATAGACATATGAACTTACATAAGCTTTGTTTCTTCTTATATTAGCATTCAGCTATTTGTTGCAAGAACTACAATTAAAAAACAAATCGTAAATAGGTTAATTATCTACTTCTGGAATCAAAGCTTGTCCACCCAAACATGTAAGATATATATGAAAATCTCATATTAACATCCTCTCAAAAGTAGAAACTCCAATCAAGAAAAATTTGTGGGTTACATATCCCAACCAAGTAGAACTTTAAACCAACTAGGCCACTTATTACCTAAAAAAAATACAAAAGTGAATTGTTCCTAATCAAAATTTGAAAGTATTTCTAAGTAATTTAACTTTATACGCTCTAGTTTTGTGACAACCGTCAATTTCTAGTCAAGTCAAAGTCAAATAAAGTCAACAAGTCAAACCAGTCAACTCAACTAACCCTTGTATATTAGGGTTTACATTATGTTACTACTATACAACTCGCTATTTTAATAAGAAGTTATCACTTTGCAAGTTCGTATGTTTAGAAAATCTAAACCCTAGTTAGGGTAAGTGATGGAACAACTCGATAAAACATTAATACATACCCTTCGGGGACGTATAACACTCATAACGAGGCTTAATGGGGTTTTGGAACCTTACTTTTCGAGGCTAAACACTCACAAAAGTCACAAATAAAGTCTCTCTAAATCTCTCTCTCTCTCTCTCTCACTCTCTCACTCCCCCAAATCTCTCCCAAATCTCTCTCAAAATCTCTTTCAACTTTTTATAATCATTTGGGGCATCCCGACCCTTAATTTAGTTGAAAACCACTTTAAGCGGGAAGATTATTAGAAAAATAGCTTAAAGGAGGCGAAGCCTCTTAGAACCGAAACCTCCCTTTAAGGGCTGAAATCAGATACTTAGGACCGAAGCCGAAGGTCCCTTTGGACCGAGACCCTAACGAGCCGAAGCACCTTCTAGCGAACCGAACCACCGAGACCAAACCCGAAGCTCCCTCCGCATAAGTCTTTGCCTTCGCCTACTCTCACTTTCGGACCCGCTTCCGTGTTCGCCTGCTCTGCTGCTCGGACCGAAAGCTCCTTTCGGTTCTCATCACACCCGAACCTACCTTCGGTTCTAAGCACCAAACACTGAACCCTCACCTCAGACTTCAGAATTTTGCCTTCTAGCTTTTCCTGGTTTTCGAGTAGTTTCGCGTTTTAAGCTCGCTTTTCATGATTTCAATGTGGGATTTTCACCCAAACTCGTATTTTGGAATATGAGACCCTATATATTCATATTTTAATCATTTTTGGGGGAAAATCTTAGTCTAAGAATAAAATCCATTGTTTAAGCTTTTGGAGTTGGAGTGTTGACTTTTCTATAAATCTATGATACAAGCTACTTCCACACTCACTCTACGACCACCCTCAATCACTTTTCAACCTTACCTAGTCACTATTTGTCCTCTCACACACTCCCCTCCAACAAGATATAGTGAACAAGGGCTGGAAAACGCTTACCTCCCCTTCCATATTTGTCACTCTTTCACCAAAAAGCAAACCCATTTCTCTCTCTCACTCACTCTCTCTAAACTCGAAATTCAAGGTTGTTCCTGAGCATTCTCCTTCACTTTTGCGTAGTTAATTTTATCTTTCGCTTGATTATCTTACACCCTTTCACTCAAATCATAGATTCCTTACATAAATATCATTATATTTGTTCATAGAACCTCCGAATATTCAAGCATCTCCCAAATGTTCTTGACTTGGTAACTTCTTCTCTTCATCATCCATCCTAAGAGATCACTCAAGGTGAGTTCATACTCCTACATTTTCATGCTTTTCTAAAATTTTTAAGGGGGGGGGGGGGGAATACAAGTTAAAACACCTTAACACAACTCAAACTCATAAATCAGATTTCCACAAAAAGTTGAGTCCCATTCACGGACTGTTTTGACCTTATTCAACTTTTTACCTTTCAAAAATTTTTAATTTGCAAGTAGTTCTGGTTCATACCTTTAAAATGACTACTTGCACATCTCCATACGATTTTTCTAGAATTTATGGTGATTTTTACAAAACTGCCTATCATTTCATAAACAAATCCGGACCAGTCTGTGAATATGGATGTTTTCACACAAGTTAGAGGTAAGTAAAAATCATAATAAAAATTTTGAAAAAACTAGACACATTTTCTAAACTCTCAGAATTTATGTATTCTGATTTCGACCTCTGATGATTTTTCTATGATTTTTCTAAGAACAGGAATAGAAAACTTAAAATTAGAAAATAGATAACATATTTCAATTACAGCTTGTAACTTGCTGAGCAAGGTGTGTAATATTATGAAAATACATGTTGTTATATGACTTTTACCTTAGTAAAAAGGTATGAATCATATACAAAGGATTACTATACATTACAAACATTCGTTAAACTATAATAGGTATAGTTTATGTGCATTTACAACACCAACATTCATGATAGACTATGACATATATAGTTGATGTTACACTCACAACCTTATTACAAAAGGATTCATTTCTACATATAGGAATCATCATCTCATTTCACATAAATCTGTTAATGAATAAATTTATGAGATATTCGCTTCACGCTACTTTTAAAGTAGTGCATTTAAAGTCTTGTAATTGTAACCAGAGTCTCATGTAGGGAGAGTATGATAGTTGTGTATAGATCTATATTTGGTCCGAAAAACCCACACCTTTGTTGCATGCAACAGCTAGACCGACAAGTCTGGGATGACACATGTCCTTAACATTCCAACGCCTGAAGAACACCATATATAAGGTCGACTGAGTCATAGCATGGTTATAATAACTCACATGGGGTATTAACAAAACATATGATTTACGTTGTTTTCTAACAATTACACGAGTTTATGTCGATTTAAACATGTTTATACTAGTATTAGTATGGAAAACACTAGTACATTTCGGTCTTTGACATTTAAGGCTACAATACATTTTATAAGGAAAATATTGGATTTTTCTTGGGTATACATTACAATTACAAACATGTTACCAATACAAAACACACACGCATACATTCAGTCTTGGGATTTAAGACTACATAACATTTTATAAGGAAACATTGGATTGTATTGAAGTATACATTACATTTACAACCAAAGGTTATTCAAAATTGGGATACAATACTCGGTTTTATTTCAAATAATGAAACTTCTATACATACTGGTAGTAACCAGGGTTTTCAAATTCTACATCTAAAAGCTTATGAACTCACCAACTTAATTGTTGACACTTTTTCGAAATTACTTGTATTCTCAGGAAATCAGTGAAATAGGAAACCAATAGCTTTTGAGGAGGGGACGTTAAATCGTCAAACATTTCATTTTGTCATCATAGTGTAATTGATATTGAAACATGTAAACTCATACTATGGTGTAATTTTTCAATTATATTTATGATGGTTGTATTTACTTTGAGCACTATTATACTCGTTGTTGTGATACTATACATGAAGTCCTCCACCCCCGGACGTTTCCGCCATCCTTGGTTTGGGGGTGTGACAAATTGGTATAAGAGCATTGCTTATAATGAACAGAGTATATCAAACCACATAAGATATACAAACTATAAACACAAAGGGACTAAGATTCTCTGATTAAATGTTTTTCCCTACAATTAAACTTTTAAAAATAGAACGTTATTCTTATGAAAAAGTATAAGTACATACATGCAATCCAGTATAGTGTCACGTATAAGGAAAACGCGAAAGTTAAAAATAGATGAGTTGTGCGTTGTGATTATGCCTTGGGATATGCAATGAAGTCTGGGAGGAATATAGCCTGATCAACTATATTCGTCCGAGAAGTGACTAGTATATGTCGGGGGATAGTCATAGTGGACAACAAGTCTATCAACCTACCAACTCCCATACAAGTATAGCTCTAAGAATCAAACAAAGCATTTAAGATACTATAGGGGTATTTTATGCACTAAAACACAATATTTCTAGATTCATTATGTGCCTCTTACACCCCTATTATCGTACAGACGTCATGGCAGGATTTCATTTACTAGTGGATCCTTACTTTCTGAACCAAGGAAACGGTGGTTGGATAGAAGCAGAACCGACAGAGAATCCCGAGGAAGTATTCGAGGAAGAGCCCGAGGAAGACCTCAAAGAGGCCGAAGAAGAAGAACCCGAAGAGGAAGAAGAAATTGATGAAGAAGAACTCGAAGAAGAATTAGAGGACGAAGAAGAAGAGGAGGAGCCGGAGAAGGAAGTCATCAACCTTCCTTACATCGCCAGGATGCCTGCGAATCGTTTTGGCTACAACGGGCCTAAGCCCCGTTGGGCAACAGTAATCGAGAGGTGGAGCCGTCGACAACAACAATGATCACCATATGGCGATCAATGGGGTTACTACGACCTCAGCCATGGGGGACTATCTGACAGAGCCCTCCCCATTGTGGTCCAGCAAATCACAAACCTGGGGAACCAGAATTGGGAAATGGAAAATCAAGTTCGGGATCTCAACGATGTTGCAGAATCCACCAATGCATGCACTAGGGATTTGGAAAGAGACTTCTATCCCGTGGACCAACTCATCGAGGACCTTACCGCCGCTCGAGCAGAGGTAAGGGAGTACCAGGTAAGGCATACAGCTCTCGAGGAGAGAGTGATCACGGCCGAACGCTGAATTGCAGAGCTCCAGGGAACCTCGACCTCGTCCCAAGGCCACAATTGACCAGCTAATACCACCCGCCTCGAGTAGTGCTTGCATTACTCACATTTTGTTATGAACTAGGTTTACGAGTATGTGTTGGGACTACTCTTTCCTGTAAGTAGGTTTGACCCTGCGTCTAAGTGGCTATACTAGTCGAAGGGTCCATGTGCTGCCAAAAGTTTATGTTACATTGCTATAATGTATCTATCTATAAGGTCAAATTTTCCTAAGAACATGTACTAAATTATATTAATGAAAATTGGCATGCATTTTATTTCATTGGGAGTTCGCCTCCAAATTCATAACATAGCATTACAAACAATTTGTTTATGGTAACTCTGAGATTATTTGATATATACCTCGAGATTAGGCGTAATTAAAAGATGATCGACTTAGAAATGGTGAGTCTGCCTTGGGTCATGTTCCTTGTTTGGTTGTGGACTTAGGACATACTCATTAAGTTCGACGGTCTATTGAACCTTAGTTGCACACAACTGGTATACATCGAGTGGTCTTATGAGTGGATCAGGCATGGAAGAAAGATTACAAGATTACATTTGAGTCATTACTATTAAATTCATAAGTTTATTTACATAGAATCCTGCTATGAATTGTTTCCAAACATTGGAAGGACGCAAAATACTATACTTGAAAATTAATAACCTAGTTCTACGACACCCGACTTATAACCATTACTAAAAGACTTACATACATTTCACCTTTAAACTCTATGGCAGAAAGATGCCACCCCGTAGATCTGCTAGATGCGTTGGCGGAACACAAAAAAATCCACCACCACCACCTCCCCAGTATGATCCTGCTATTTTCCAGGCTGTGGTTACGGCCGCAGTGGCAGCTGCTATGTCCCAAATCAGCACCGACGGTGCCAGGAGGACGGGAAGCGGTACTAATAACTCCACTCACGGAGATAGCCAAGTACGTTCGATAGAATGTTTATATAAGGACTTCACAAATGGAAAACCTGATCCTTTCAATGGAAGCCGAGGCGTCATCACTTTGATGCAAAGGTTCAAGAAGACTGACTCCGTCTTCGAGATATGTGCATGTCCCAAAGCAAGCAAAGTCAAATTTGCAGCTTGCACCTTCACCGGCAGGGCCCTTACTTGGTGGAACGGCCACGTAAAATCTCTGACACTCGCCGTAGCTAATTCAATAAGCTGGGAAGATTTGAAAACTATGATGCTGAAGGACTTTTGCCCAAGGGGTGAAGTGCAAAAACTAGAGAAATAACTGTGGAGTCTCAAAATGGCGGGCTCTGACCTTGCAGCTTATGCTGCCCGATTTAATGATCTGAAACTCCTCTGTCCAGCGATGGTCACACCGGAAACTAAGAAGATGGAGCGATACCTCTGGGGATTGTCTCCCTAGATTCAAAATAGAGTGTTAGCCTCAATATCAACTACCTTTGACAGTGCCAAGGAGATTGCACAATAACTCATTGATCATCGGGCCTACCATAGCACTGGGACAACCGTCTCCGATCAAACTAGAGGAGGAAACAACAAAAGAAAGTTCTGGAGTAACAAGAAGAAACAACCGGCACAGGACCCCTCCAAGAAGCAACATACAGTTGTCGTCTGTGCTGCCACTACCCCTGTCACTCCAGCACCACTAAGACAGTATGCTGGAACCCTTCCCAAGTGCAACTTCCACCACACCGGTGATTTTCAGGAAATGCATTGCAGCAATTGCAACAAGATAGGGCATACCGCTCAATTCTGTAAAGCGCCAGCCTAACCAATCACTCAAGTCGCCAACACTGGAGCAAGTCGAGCCTGCTACGGCTGTGGGGAAACAGTGCACTTCAAACGAGACTACCCAAAGGCGCGAAACATCAATGTTGGTGGTGTAGGAAGAGTCCTGGCTATAGGACACGGGGAAGCAGTTAAGGACCCCACGGTGGTTATTGGTACGTTCCTCGTCAATAACTCATATGCATGCATATTTTCGATAGTGGAGCGGAGAGGAGTTTTGTGTGTCATCAATTTAAACAATTACTTAAACAACATCCCCAGTCATTAAAAGATACCTACGTCGTAGAAATGGCAAACGAAAAGGCAAAGCGCACTAGCTATATATACACAGGGTGTACCCACACTTTAGACTGTTATTCATTCAAAATCGACCTAATGTCGTTAACAATAAAAAGTTTCAACATAATCATTGGTATGGATTGGCTAAGTTCTCATCATGCCAACATTCTATGTTACGAAAGGGTCGTTCACCTTAATCTGCCAAATAGTGAAATCCTTCTCATCTACGATGATAAACCTGTTGGATTATAACTATTTTGGTATTTACTTGACCCGATGGTGCATGGTCCTTTTGGGTTGCCTTCACCAAATCAACTTGATAGGATGAATTATGGAGAGAAAGGATTAAATATGATTTATTAATATATTATGCGAATAATATATTAAAGGAGAAATCATATTGTTTAATTAATATTAGTCAATAATTAATTGGTAATTAGTTTTGTGACTAAAAGAGATTAATTAAACTTAAGGGACTGGAATTGTAATTATAAGATAATTGCAATATGGGCCATGGATTGCCTTGTATTAAGGAGTGGACGAATTCTATGGGGAAACCCATAAGGAAATCATCCAAGGCCTTAAGGAAAGGAATCTATGGGTTGATTAGGGCTTAAGCATCCAAATTAGGGTTTCCTTGTTAGATAACCCTAATAGCCTCCTATATATATGGATCCCTTATGACTCAAAAACGTGTCTAAGCATCCTTTTAGGGTTTCACACGTTTTAGGGCAGCCTCCATCCTATCTTCTCTTCATCCTCTTGCTCTTGGTGTTTGTGAACCATTAGAGGAGTGATATTTGTGACTCTAAGCTTTCTAAAGTCAATACAAGGAGGAATTGGGATTGTTATTGCTATATAACAATCAAGGTAATATCTAAACCCTAATTATATGTTATATTGATTGTAATATGCTAGATCTAGGGTTTATAGTCTTGGATAACTTGCATGTACAATAGAGAAACCTAGATCCAAGCATTAGGGTTTGTATGAGCACATAGGATGTTCTTATGACCATAACCCATCAGTGGTATCAGAGCCTAGATTGGTTTCTATTGTATTGATGCTTTGTATGTTGAAAAAATTCGATTTTTGTGTTTTTGGGGGCTGAACTCGCCGAGTTTTTTAGATGAACTTGCCGAGTTCATGCTAACTCGACGAGTCCATGCCTGACTCGACGAGTCAGCTGGTCAGTAAGAGGGAAAACTGGGATTTCTTGCTGTTTTTGCTTGAGGATACTTGCCTTATCATATTAGATCAATATAAATCCTATTTTTTGATATATATATATATATATATATATATATATATATATAACTATATTCTTGATCTAATTGAAGATATTTATCAATTAATAAAATATTTGTTTCCTTATGTGATAATTGATTAATTATTTTGATTAAATTGATAAATTGTTTTGCAAGAAATCATTAAATAAATCAAATATGGATGATTATGTGATTAATTGTTAATTTAGATTATTTGTTATTTGATCCTTATGTTATGAAATGTTTCATATTTTTCCCTTTAGGTTTTATAGTTTAAATTTGACCGTTTTGTTGTTTTGAAATTTAAATAGTTGAAACCGTTATGTTTTGAAAAATGTTTCAAAACTTGCCCTCAAGTTTTGGAATTTAAATTTTGATTAATTGTTTAATTTTGATGCATATTTAAATTATAAACCCTAATGTTTTGAAATGTTTCAAAACTTGCCCTCAAGTTTTGGAATTTAAAAGTTGATTAAAAGTTTAATTAGGAATGTTAAATTCTAAAACCCTAGTATTGTTTTGAAAAGTTCAAATCACTCCCTTATGGTTTTATTAATTAATTAAGATGTATAATTAAAAGAGGTTTAATAAATCCATCAAGTTTTGGTTTACAATTTAATTGAATTAAAAGTATAATTGTTAAATTTGACCACCTAATATTTTAAAAGTGTAAAATACACCCTATACTATATATATAACATTAAAAGTCTAACATCATATATATGTATGAGTAAAAGTCAGTCTTACCGTTAGTAGGCCTCATTCACGAAGCTGGTCTATAAGGGGTGTTTAAGGAAATTGCCTATAAAATGGCGATTGAATGGGTATCCACTCTTACCCACCGCACTCTTGACTAGTGGAGGGTCTTTAGCCGAATGGGTAGGATAGGATGAAACCTTCCATTATAAGTATAATGAATTACTAAAGTAACTAAATTTTTTTCAAATTCCCAATCTTAGTTACTTAGGCAAAGTGAATTGATGCAATTCCATGAAATTACACTTTGTGCCCTTGCGAAGACGTTAGTGGAGCGTGTGTGGTTTACCGGCACACTAAATGGTTCTAAGAAAAGGTAGCAAAGGGTGACTCAATGTTTGTCATAGTTCGGTGGAGCGTGTGTGGTTTACCGGCACATCGAATAGGTGACTGTAACATGTGGGGGCACCATGTAGTTTTCATGGTTATTCACACCCGCTTTGTGATCCTCGGCATCCCAATCACAAACAAGAGGGGCATATCGAGATTTAAACATGCCATTGAAATGTTCAATGAATCTCATAGGATCTAAGAGTTTTCATAGATTTAAAACTTAATTTTTTTTTTTTCATTATTCATGGTGGAAATTAGTGAATCGTCATTCACTTACCTTCAAATGTTCTGCAATTTGGGTTACGGCATCCCTATCCCGAGTTGTAGAATATTGTGTTGGGTCCTAGCCTTAGTATCTCGTTTGGGTAATTTACTAAGGACTCAATCAATCAACTAACTTGAATTCGTTTTCTCCTGTTTTGTAGATGTCAAAGTTCGACAACTATGGTCTTCCTAAATCCCGTGGAACAAGCTTTCCACATGAAGATGATATTCCACGATTCGATCGAGGAACAAGAAATCATGCTTCACTTCCTCCACCTCCTCCAATTATTCTCCCTAACCCACAAGTTCAAAGGCTTGAAAAGTTCAAGATCACTCAAGCCCTTTTGGCAAGTAAACATAAAGAAGGAAAGTCGGTGTGTGCACACGTCCTAAGGATGATGTCACACATTGATAGGTTAAGAATGTTGGGATCCGTTGTCTGTGAGGAAATGGCTGTTGATTGGGTTCTTCAGTCACTTCCTAACTCATATAGTGAGTTCGTAAGAGAGTACTATATGATGAACCACGACGTGACCCTTATAGATCTCACCTATATGCTTATTGCTGCTGAATCAGCAATGGTTTGGCGCAATAGAAAAGCAAAGTTGATTGGTGAATCTGCTTTCAAGACCTCTATGGATATAGACAATGGCAACGAAAGACATGCTATGATCGAAAAGTTTGATCATAAGAGAAAGGCAATGTCTGAAGTAGTTCCATGTCATGTTCCAAAAGAGTCAATTTGCTTTTATTGCCAAGAGAAAGGGCATTGGAGACAAAGCTGCCCCATTTACCTAAGAGATCTAAGAGATGGGAGAGTCGAAACGTATGGCTCTAATATAGGTAAAATCCATTAACTAACTCTTTTAAGCTTCTATTCTAGATTCTTAATACATAATGTGATAAGATTGCAATTGATGTTTTGTAGGATCGAAGAAAAGAAAGGAAGCTTAAGGGAAGAAGTGAGCAGAATCTAACCGTCAAGGAATGGATTTCGATCGCATTTCTCGAAGATTAGATTCTTGAGCTACTACTTAGAGTTAGAATTAGATTGCTAAGAAAGATGTATTAGCATAGTTTTTCAATGAATTGCATTGTAAGGACAAATTTTTTCCACAATAAAATAAATTTTGATTTTATATTATTTATTTATCCTTGCAATGGCGTATATGAAAAATTGATGTTTGAATGTTTCTATTATTAGCAATAATGGATTTGGTTCTTATTATGTTATTTGTGGAAATGTCGAAGAATCTACCGAATAAGGAAAGTTTCTCATCACCCAAGTTTCAATTGGACAGAAACTTGGAATCATGCAACTTGGTTGCATGATGAATGAGGAATTTCATATTTGGAAACTAGACTAATTCATTGATAAAGTGTCAAGTGAAGGACTAGGAGATCGAATACAAAAAGTTGCGTGTTGATCAAGTCCACCATAAGAGTAACAAAGATATTCGTCATGATTTACTAAAGGTTTAGTAAATATGATTATACTTATAAGATTAAGTGTAATTCGGAATGGATTAAAAAGGTTTAAATCAATAGCAAAACGAATAAGAAGAATCAAGTAGGCAGAAAGACAAAAGTTTCTCCATTATAAGAAAAAGGGAGAGTAGCTTTTATGCTTTATGATAGGTCTTAATGATTAAGAACCATATCTCAATTGATCCTCTAAGTGAGTCTTAGTACAATTGTATGTCTAAGAAGAGGAATCAAGAACTGAAGAAATGGTTAAATCAAGAAGTAAATCATACTTCGTTCCAAAACAAGTCTTAGAGTTAAGATTGTGACATTCAGTGGATAAGTATTAAGAAGGTTTATAACACTCATCAAATATGGAAAGTTGTGATATCTTGGATAAGACAAAGACCAACTAGGACCAATTTATGAAATGTTTTGATAAAAGCTACACTAACTCTTGAATATTTGCTTGTCAAGAAATGTTTGTTGACAAGAGAATCTTATATGTCAAGGAGTCAGTGGGAGTCTTAATGGTCTTGAAAGGTTTCAAGAACAAATCAAATAAACCTTATCGATCATCACTAGCACACGAGTTGAGGTTTACAACCTATCGTGTTGACATTATTTTGTTTTTGTGCCAATCCAATCGAGTTAATTATGCATGTGAGTCCTATGAGTTCTAATTTGAATGCATAAAAGGCAAGGACCTTGATCAATGAAAAGTACATTGATGGGAAAAAGTGAACTGCTTAACTACTTGGAAGACATGGTGGGCAGCTGTGCTACCATAAGGCAAGAAATCGAAATTAAGAAAGTTCGATCCATATGAGTTTGAATTTGTCGTGAACTTTGGTTTTGACAAATTCACATGGATAAGAACAAATACACCGTTTAAATCTAAGTGTCATAATATTTCCTCCTTCATGAAAATGATTGTGAGGAAATGCTTTCACTAAGAAAGATTTTAAGAAGATAGTGATTGTAAAATTGCATTCTCGAATTCGATCATTGTTACGGTATCCCTTTCCATGATTTGAATTGTGAGGTTTGGCAATTAGTCTTAATTGTTTAGACACACATATAAGCTATCTAAGGCAAAGGTGTATAAGTTCAAGAAGCCTTGATAAAAGATTATCAAAGCATTAAGTATTAGAAACATGGACTTAAGAAATTCAATAGGTATTAAATTTCTGAAAGTTAAGATGTTTCTGAATACATGTCGAAGCTAGTGGGAGCATAAAGTGTTATGTTTTTATAATAATCATCATGATAGTGGGAGCATAAATGTTATGATTGTATGATTATTAAGGAAAGTATTGCAAGTTAGCAATATTAATTATAGAAAAACAAGAGTTATACCTTGCAAAGTCGTAAGTGTTGTAAAGTTGTTTTGCTATAATTAAGGGAGAGAATATTATGCTTCATTTCAAATCTAAAGGCTTAGGTTGTGGAATGTTAATAACTTAGTCAAAGAAACATAGTGTGTTCTTAAAATTTCAATTATGATTACGGCATTCCTCTTCACAATTCGAATTTTGAGAACATAGCAAATAAAACATTATGGCAGAAGATTGATGAAGTATCAAATCTTTATGTAAGACATTTTGCATCGTGTCCCATACGCTTCGGGTATTGGATCGATTGCAAATGCTATAATATTTGACCATTCTAAAAATTTTTCCAAATGTCTAGCACATTTAGAGGGAAAAAGGACAAGAATTGGTTTTGACTAAAATAATTAAACAACTATCAAAGGACAATCCAAAGTTCGCCGATGATTGGTCGCTTGTGGTAGTTGGAAGTATAGTATTGGAAGATATGGAAATGTTTCCATATTGGATGGACCATATCGACATTATTATGAATAGATAAGATTCTACTAAGAATGAGTTGTCATATGGAAATTATGGAAATGTGTCCATATTGGGAATTGAATATTGAAAACCTATGACTAGATTAGAAACTTTTATGCAAAAGGATGTTCATGTTGGGTTTTGAGCAATCTAACACTTCCTAAGTGTGAATGCAACCCTAATAAACCTTGGATCTGTGTTTGTCTAAATACATGCAAAATAATAATTTTCCAAGGTTTATAACCTATCTAACATGGCATGGGGAACATTTCAACATAAAAATTTAGAGGAGATTACATACCTTTTTGATGAGTTTGGTTCTTGAGGAGTTTGAGGGCCAAGCACCAATAGTGTGAATGCCTCAAATGGAATCACAAAACACCACAAACTCTTGGAAAACTTTGAGAGAGTATACACACTTGTATATTTTGGCCACACACAAGCACACACACACTAGTTCAGTAGTTATTTTCGTGCACCATAAGCATGCTTATATAGTGTACATGGTTAGGGTGAAACCCTAATAACCCATGACATTTCCTTTCCAAGGATCCATGTGTTAAAAGCTCCATGGATCATCCATGGACTTCCATCAAAGCCTAGCCCATTAACAAATGAGTGTTAGCTCACACCATATAAAATCAATAGCCCATAATCTAATTAGTCTTTCTTTTAATCTCTAAATTAATTCATAATTAATTTAAGACTAAGACTAATTAAATAACATAACCTCATATTAATATATTATAACTTATAATATATTAATAAACATATGTGTATAACTCTCATAAAATTATCCATAAATAGTTTGGATGAGATGCAACCCAAATGGACCATGCCGGTCGGGTCAAGTATATACCAAATAAGTTATGGACTTAGACACCTTATCCAACAGACTCCCACTTGGATAAGTCTAATAACTGTATTTGCCTATATAACTTCAGGAACCAACCAGCAATCATAGCTCTCGAAAACTCCGTTGAACTATGAAGCGCCATTTTAAGACAAGTGATCATATAATCCTCTGTTCTCATGATATCAGCCGGACAAACACATGTAACTATGTCTTGCTTATTGTCTGGCAATTGTGTCTCGATTTCCGATTTGTTTGACTAAGAACTTCACTGAACACATCAGTTTAGTTCTGACCGGGCCCGGTACATGGGTCAACACAAAATCATCGAGGGCCCAGATATCGCTTCTATTTCTAGAAGGAACAGATAAACTTCGACTCATATGCTTGTTCTACTACTTGTTGAATTGTACACAAAGGCACGTTTTATAACATCAAGTTACTGATGCGGTTTCGTGCAATCAATGCACAACCAACTCATATGTAATAACTCATATCTCTAGGTTTGAAGACTTATATGATATTATCGTCTCACGATCACTCGGGATAAATTCCATGAAGTGATACAAGTGAGCGTGGGTTTATAACAATACTCATAACTTATGAGTACTCATGAATGTTGCAACAACCATTGCCATGTCTAAACACCTTTAGCCATCTACAAACCCAATTCATGACAATCTTGATTCATACCTACTTCTGACGTATGACCGATTGTGGAGGTTTGAATAAATTAATTATTCTGGAAGTCAAAACATGCAAAACTGAAACAATAGTAAATAATTGACAATGATAGTAACACTTTACTCATAAACAAATCACAAATTTTATTCATCATCAAAACGTCGATTACATTTTACAAGTTTCAGGAAAACTATCTAATCTGTAAAACTAATATCGTCCCTCAGCCCGATGCGCCTCGCATGCTGAAAATGCTTATCCCTCGTCAGTCCCTTCGTAAGGGGATCTACAGGATTCTCATCCGACGATATCCTCCTTGCCACGAGGAGTCCTTCTTCAATCTTGTGTCTTATGAAGTGATATTTTCTATCAATGTGTCGGGATCTGCCATGATCTCTTGGTTCCTTGGCTAAGGCAACCGCACTATTGTTGTCACAGAAAATCTCCATAGGTTCTTTAATAGCTGGTACAACTCCAAGGTCTCCGATGAAGTTCTTTAGCCATATCGCCTCCTTTGTTGCTTCACTCGCTGCTATATACTCTGATTCACAAGTCGAATCAGCCACCGTCTCCTGCTTGGAACTCTTCCAAGAAATTACCCCTCCATTTAAGGTAAAGATCCAGCCCGACTGAGAGCGGAAGTTATCCCTATCAGTCTGAAAACCAGCATCACTATACCCTAATACTCTCAAGTCATCACTCCCACCAAGGGTAAGGATCCATTCCTTAGTCCTCCGCAGATACTTGAGAATGTTCTTTACCGCGGTCCAATGAGCCTTGCCAGGGTTCCCCTGATACTTGCTGACCATGCTCAAAGCAAATGCCACATCAGGGCGGGTACAAGTCATAGCATACATGATCGAGCCAACAACGGAAGCATACGGTAGTTGGCTCATCTTAGCTATCTCTGCCTCTGTACTCGGACTCTGAGTCTTACTTAGTTTGGCATTGCTTTGGATCGGTAAATCTCCTCTCTTGGAATTCTGCATGTTGAACTTATTCAACACCTTATCCAAGTAAGTACTCTGACTAAGTCCAATTAGTCTTTTACTCCTTTCTCTTAATATCCTTATCCCTAGGATATAGGCAACCTTCCCTAGGTCCTTCATAGCAAAGCACTTCCCAAGCCAGGACTTAACCTCCTGCAAGGTTGGGATGTCATTTCCTATAAGTAGTATGTCATCCACATACAGTACCAAGAAGCTAACTATACTCCCACTAGCTCTGACATACACACAAGACTCATCTTCGCTTCTCGAGAAGCCAAACTCTTTGACCTTCTCATCGAAACAAAGATTCCAGCTACGAGATGCTTGTTTCAATCCATAAATGGATTTCTCAAGCTTTCATACTCTATTAGGGTACTCTGTACTGACAAAACCCTCTGGCTGATTCATGTACACATCCTCAGCCAACTTTCCATTAAGGAAAGCGGTTTTGACATCCATTTGCCATATTTCATAATCATGAAATGCTGCAATGGCTAGCATAACCCTAATAGACTTAATCTTGGCTACCGGCGAGAAGGTTTCATCATAATCAATACCCTGAGTCTGAGTAAAACCCTTCGCAACCAGTCGAGCCTTATAAGTATGCACTTTTCCTTCCATGTCAGTCTTCTTCTTGAAGATCCATTTACACCCGACTGTTTTACGGCCTGGTACATTGTCAACCAAGTTCCAAACTTGATTGTCATACATGGACTGTATCTCGCTGTCCATAGCCTCCTTCCATTTAGCAGACTCCGGGCCTGCCATGGCTTCCTTAACACTGCTAGGTTCATCCAAATTTACCAGTGTACTATCGCTGATAAACGTATCACCTTCCGTAGTAATATGAAAGCCATAATAAAACGAAGGTGTGTTCCTAACCCATGTGGAACGCCTCGGAGGTATAGACATGTCAGCTTGCTCAACAGGAGTTTCCTCCTCAAGTTGACTGCTAGTGTCTGAGGTTCCTTCACCAATTGCTTCTTGAATTTCTTCAAGATCAATTTGCCTCCCACTGTCTCCTTGGCTCATAAATTCTCTCTCACGAAAGACCCCTCTTCTTGCTACAAAGACCACATTCTCACTGGGTCTGTAGAAGAGGTAACCGAAGGATTTCTGTGGGTAGCCGATGAAAATACACCTTTCACTTCGAGGTTCGAGCTTATCATGAGTCTCACGCCTCACGAAAGCCTCGCAACCCCAAATCTTGATGTGGTTCAAATTGGGAACCTTCCCAGTCCACATCTCATGAGGTGTTTTGGTAACCTTCTTTGTAGGGACTAGATTAAGGATATGGGCGGCAGTCTCTAAGGCATACCCCCAAAAAGAGATTGGTGGCGAAACTCGACTCATCATAGAGCGAACCATGTCCAGCAAGGTTCGATTACGCCTCTCGGCTACACCATTCAGTTGTGGTGTCCTGGGAGGAGTCAATTGTGAGACAATCCCACACTCCTTAAGATAGTCAAGGAACTCGGTACTAAGATACTCACCACCTCGATCGGATCGAAGCATCTTAATGTTCCTGCCCAATTGATTTTCTACTTCCTGTTTGAATTCCTTAAACCTTTCAAAGGTTTATGACTTATGTTTGATTAAGTAGACATACCCATATCTACTAAAATCATCAATAAAAGTCACATAATACCGATTAGCATCCCTTGTGGTGGTTTTGAATGGCCCACATACATCAGTATGTATTAGGTCCAACAAACCCTCAAGTTCCAGTGAAGGGTGATTTTGTCATCTTTCCAAGTAGACAAGATTCACAACTATCATCCGATTTAAGGTCGAATGATTCCAGTACTCCACTCTTTTGGAGTTGGCCTATGCGTTTCTTGTTTACATGTCCAAGACGACAATGCCAAAATGATGCTTTATCTAGGCTAGTAGAAGAATCAATATACAACACATTATTTCCTAAGTTGTCTACAATCGACACAGTTTCATACACACCATCACAAGGTAATGCTTTAAAATAAAACACATTTTTAAAGAAAGCATTAATACCACCACATTCATTATGAAACGAAAAGGTAAAACCTTGTTTGTACAAAGCATGAAAAGAAATAATATTTCTCGCCATTTCAGACGAGTACACACATTTATTCAAATCTAATTTTAACCCATTATTAAGCAACAAAGTATAAACTCCAATCTTGGAAACAGGCGATGCCTTCCTATTCCCCATGATCAAGTTTATCTTCCCGTGCTCCACATCCTCACTTCTTCTTAGGCCCTGCATATCAGAACATATGTGAATACCACATCCTGTATCAAGCACCCAAGAGTTAGAATATGATGAGTAATTAGACAATATTGTGTAAATACCTGCATGGGTGGGTTTCACTTTCCCATCCTTTAGATCCTGCAAGTACTTAGGGCTTCCTCTTTTTCCCTTTGCCTTGCCCGATAGCCAAAACAGGGGTAGATGTTGGAGTAGGAGTAGTAGAGGTAACAACCGCCTTGCCCTTAAGACCGGTTTCCGCGGTCTTCAAGAGTCCTTGAAGCTTGCTAAGGGTAACTTCCTCCTTGTTCATATGATATGTCATACGAAAATGGTCATAACAAGAAGGTAAGGAGTGCAAAATGATGTCAATTGCCAACTCCTCAGGGATGTTCACATTCAGCTTCAGCAAACGGTCCACATACCTTTGCATCTTTTGCATGTGAGCCGTGACGGAATCACCGTCCTTCATGCGGGTAGTTATTATGGAGGAGATTATTTCATACCGCTCCTGACAAGCACTCTGATGGTACCTTTCCATCAGGTCTTGGTGCATCTCAAAAGGGTAGAAATCTTCATATGACTTTTGGAGCTCGGCTGTCATCGTGGCCATCATGATACATGCCACCTTAGTAGCATCTCTCTCATGTGTCCTGAATTCAGCAATCTCCTCAGGAGTAGCAGTAGACTCATCAAGCTCTTTTAACTCCTTATCGAGGACATATTCCTTGTCCTCATAACGAGTAACCATCCTGATGTTCCTAATCCAATCCATGAAGTTGGACCCATTAAAGATGACCCTCCCACAAAGATTCATGAGAGAGAAAGAACCAGTTGGGTTAGAGCCTGAAGCATTAGTGTTGGAAGACATCTGAAGGAAGAAAGCAAGTTTAGATTAGATATATAGAATCCTTAATAAGACACCCAAATGTAATATTAAGGCTAGGACGCAATCACAATATATTATACTTAGAAGAGGGATGCCGTAATCTAAGTAATAATATATTTGAAAGGTAGGTGAATGACGATTGACCAATTTCCACCATGAAAAACAAAATGAATTATTAGGTTTTAATTGGATTTGAAATTCCTAGATTCTTTTGAGATTCATTGAACTTTTCAATGGCATGTTTCAATCTCGATTGTGCCCTTCAAGTTTTGTGACTGGGATGCCGAGGATCACAAAACAAGGTGTGAATAACCATGCTAATTCACTTGGTACCCTTAATATTATCACCTAATCAATGTGCCGGTAAACCACACACGCTCCATTGATCCATGACAAACATTAAGTCACCCTTCGTGATCCTTACTAGTCCAAGTTAGTGTGCCGGTTAACCACACACGCTCCACCAACGACTTGGTAAGGTACAAAGTGTGAATTCCATGGACTAGCACCATGTTCACATTTTTCCTAAAATAACTAAGATTGGGAATTAAAAAGGTTTAGTTACTTTATAATAATCATTATACTTTTAATGAGGATTTAAAGTCATTGTCCTACCCGTTCGGCTAACGACCCTCCACCAGTCAAGCAAGCGGTGGGTGAGAGTGGACACCCATTAAGTCGCCATTTTATAGGCAACAACCTTATACCCACCTTATAGACCGGCTTCGTGAATGAGGCCTACTAACGGTAGAACGACTTATTCTTATACATATATATAATAATTAACCATTAATGTTATAAATAGTATAAGGGTTGAATTTTAACTATTAAAACTCTAAGGGTTGGAATTAAAGTTTATTAAAGTGTGTGAAACTTTACAAATTCCAAAACTTGAGGACAAGTTTTGTAACTATCCAAAACTTTTCATTTCATAACTTATGAATTAAAGGTTCATAAAAATGAAGACTCATCACTTTCATGTAACTTATGTGTTTAAATGTGTGTGTTAAAGAAAGTGACCTTTGGATATCCATAACTTGAGGACAAATTATGGACTCCATTAAAACACATAAATGATCAAGAATTAATTCTAAACAATTCAGCAAATAATTCCTATCATCTTCTAAATTCATAAGAACATGAACATGATCATCAAAATTTCAAGAATTATATGAACACATAAAAATCATGGAATTTTGATATACGCTATTGTAAATGGATTAGAACAACCATTACACCAACTAAAACAAGTTTTAAAACACCAAAACAGTTTAGGGTAATGTTTCTAGTCCATTTCCAGCAGCAAAAGTCGAAAATCTGCACTCTGTGGCTCCTACTCGTCGAGTACATGAACCTACTCGGCGAGTAGGTTGAAGATACACATGAACTCGGCGAGTCCCCCCATGGACTCGGCGAGTTCATCAGGCAGACAACAAGTTTTTCGACTTTTTCAACTATTTTGCATCAAGTATCAAACAAGCAAGCCTAGGCTCTGATACCACTGTTGGGTTTTGAGCAATCTAACACTTCCTAAGTGTGCATGCAACCCTAATAAACCTTGGATCTATGTTTGTCTAAATACATGCAAAATAATAATTTCTAACATGGCATGGGGAACATTTCAACATAAAAATTTAGAGGAGATTACATACCTTTTTGATGAGTTTGGTTCTTGAGGAGTTTGAGGGCCAAGCACCAATAGTGTGAATGCCTCAAATGGAATCACAAAACACCACAAACTCTTGGAAAACTTTGAGAGAGTATACACACTTGTATATTTTGGCCACACACAAGCACACACACACACACTAGTTCACTAGTTATTTTCGTGCACCATAAGCATGCTTATATAATGTACATGGTTAGGGTGAAACCCTAATAACCCATGACCTTTCCTTTCCAAGGATCCATGGGTTAAAAGCTCCATGGATCATCCATGGACTTCCATCAAAGCCTATCCCATTAACAAATGAGTGTTAGCCCACACCATATAAAATCAATAGCTCATAATCTAATTAGTCTTTCTTTTAATCTCTAAATTAATTCATAATTAATTTAAGACTAAGACTAATTAAATAACATAACCTCATATTAATATATTATAACTTATAATATATTAATAAACATATGTGTATAACTCTCATAAAATTATCCATAAATAGTTTGGATGAGATGCAACCCAAATGGACCATGCCGGTCGGGTCAAGTATATACCAAATAAGTTATAGACTTAGACACCTTATCCAATAGTTCAAAGGAATGTTCTTTGAGTGAGAGACATCATATCTAAGGAATTGTATTGTAACAATCTCCGATAGAGGATTTTGTAATATCATTGGCAATAGTCTTTGTGACTTTAGTGCAGTGACATTACGAAAGGATCATTGCATAAAATGTTAGAATCTAACATATTCCATAAGTGGCAGGAATTCAATATTCTTTCACTTATGAAATAGGATTAGGAGTTGTGAAATAAGAATGATTGGAAATGTGTTCATTGGATCTATTTCACAAAGTAAGAACCATAGGTAAACATTGTGTGCATGCTAAGAGCATGGGACAAGTGTAATAATTCAAGTAAGAAGTTGATTACCCGAAACGAAAAATAATGAGTAATCGATATTGTGATAAATAAAAAGGTGCTTTATTTATGCTCAAAGGGTTGAGGCCATATGGGATTAGTATTATTCTTGTGTTTCACTTTGCATGTTTTGACTTCCTGAATAATTTAATTGGTTTAGAATAGTAAAATTATTCGAACGGGCCACAGTCGTTCATATGTTGGAAGTAGATATGAATGAAGACTATCGTGAATTGATGTGTGGATTGTCTAAAGAATATTAGACATAAGCAAATGTTTTCTTCAACGTTCATGAGTGCTTATGAATATGAATTTAAGCATTGGATTAAACCCACGCTCACTTGGATCACTCTATGGATTGTATCACGAGTGATTGGTAAGACGATAACATCTTATATTCTTGAAACCGAGATGTGTGAGTTGTATCTTGCGAATCGGTTTCACATTGATAATATGTAAATGCACCAGTAACTTGGTGTTATAAAACATATTGTTGTGTGTGATTCGGTGAGTGAGTGCAAGCAAGCATTGTATCAAAGTTTATCCGTTCCTTTTATCCAAAGTAGGATAAAAGCGATATCTTTGGGCCCCTCGATGATTTAGTGATGACAAACGTAAATGCTCGGCCGAGCTAGGGCTAATTTGATTTGTTCAATTAGTCAGTCGTCATAAATCGGAAGTCGAGAAATAGTACAGAGAGAATGATTAGAAATCATGTCTCATATGATATCTAGAATGGAGGAATATATGATCCCTTATCTAAGGACACGCATATCTGATAGGATCAGAGTTGACAGCGGCTTTGGAAAGCTACGATTGCAGATCAGGATCTGAAGTCATACGCATAATAGTTATTAGACTTATCCAAGTGGGAGACTGTTGGATTAGTGTCTAAGTCCATAACTATTTTGGTATGTACTTGACCCGATGGTGCATGGTCCTTTTGGGTTGCCTTCACCAAAGCAACTTGATAGGATGAATTATGGAGAGAAAGGATTAATTATGATTTATTAATATATTATGAGAATAATATATTAAAGGAGAAATCATATTGTTTAATTAATATTAGTCAATAATTAATTGGTAATTAGTTTTGTGACTAAAAGAGATTAATTAAACTTAAGGGACTGGAATTGTAATTATAAGATAATTGCAATATGGGCCATGGATTGCCTTGTATTAAGGAGTGGACGAATTCTATGGGGAAACCCATAAGGAAATCGTCCAAGGCCTTAAGGAAAGGAATCTATGGGTTGCTTAGGGCTTAAGCATCCAAATTAGGGTTTCCTTGTTAGATAACCCTAATAGCCTCCTATATATATGGATCCCTTATGACTCGAAAACGTGGCTAAGCATCCTTCTAGGGTTTCACACGTTTTAGGGCAGCCTCCATCCTCTCTTCTCTTCATCCTCTTGCTCTTGGTGTTTGTTAACCATTAGAGGAGTGACATTTGTGACTCTAAGCTTTCTAAAGTCAATACAAGGAGGAATTGGGATTGTTATTGCTACATAACAATCAAGGTAATATCTAAACCCTAATTATATGTTATATTGATTGTCATATGCTAGATCTAGGGTTTATAGTCTTGGATAACTTGCATGTACAATAGAGAAACCTAGATCCAAGCATTAGGGTTTGTATGAGCACATTGGATGTTCTTATGACCATAACCCATCAAAACCCAGTACAAACTTACAGATCATCTCTTGCGTCAAGGCTCAAAATTATCTCCGAAATGAATGCCATGCCTTCTTAGCCCACGTAGTGGATAAGAAACAAGAGGTGAAGAACGTCAAGGACATCTTGGAGGTCTGTAACTTCCCTGACATATTCCCAGAATACCTTCCCGAAGTTCCACACGCCCAACAAGTCGAATTCTGAATCGACCTAATTCCCGGAGCTACCCCCATAGCCAAAGTGCCTTACCGCCGAGCGCCAGCCGAGATGCAAGAACTATCCAACCAACTAAACGAACTACTGAGTAAGGGGTTCATTCGACCCAACTTCTCGCCTTGGGGAGCACCAGTTCTATTTGTGAAGAAGAAGGATGGATCGTTCCGCATGTGCATCGACTACCGCGAGTTAGATAAGCTTACCATAAAAAACCGATACCCTCTACCCCGAATCGACGACCTATTTGTCCAAATCCAAGGAGCATCTTAATTCTCAAAGATCGATCTGAGGTCGGGATACCACCAACTATGGGTACAAGAGGAGAATGTTCCCAAGACGGCATTCAGGACCCGGTACGTTTACTACGAGTTTGTAGTGATGCCCTTCGGGTTAACGAACGCACTTGCGGTGTTCATGGATCTAATAAAACGGGTGTGTCGGTCCTACCTAGAAAAGTTCGTGATTGTGTTCATAGACGACATCCTGGTCTATTCAAGGAGTGAGGAAGAGCATAGCCAACACCTACGACAGGTATTGGAGACACTGAGGATAGAGAAATTATATGCAAAATTTTCGAAGTGTGAATTTTGGATCCGAGAAGTGGATTTCCTCGGTCATGTGGTTAGCAAGAAAAGGATACACGTGGATCCCTACAAAATCAAGGCGATTGAGAACTGGCCAACACCAAGGACGCCTACAGAATCCGTCAATTCTTAGGCCTTACTGGCTACTACCGGAGGTTCATCCAAAACTTCTCCAAGATCTCCAAACCACTTACCTCCCTGACCCAAAAAGGTGTGACTTTTATCTGGGGAGAGAAGCAAGAAACCGCTTTCCAAACACTAAAGCAGGCCATGTGCAGCGCCTCGATTTTATCTCTACCAGAAGGAACCGAAGACTTTGTAGTCTACTGCGACACATCAAACCAGGGTCTTGGATGTTTCTTAATGCAGCAATGAGAGGTCATTAACTACGCATCGAGGCAATTAAAAACGCACGATGTCAACTATTCCACACATGACCTCGAATTGGGAGCAGTAGTATTCGCCCTAAAGATTTGGAGGCACTACCTTTATGAAACGAAGTGTACTGTCTTTACCGATCACAAAAGCCTTCAGCAAATCCTCAATCAAAAGGAGCTCAACATGAGGCAAATACGATGGGTAGAACTATTGAATGATTATGAGTGTGAGATTCGTTATCACCCAGGTAAGGCCAACGTAGTAGCTAACGCCTTAAGTCGAAAAGAATACTCGGGTCGCCGAGTAAAGTCACTAACCATGACAATCCATTCACACCTGTCCATGAAAATCAAAGAGGCCCAGCTGGAAGCTTTGAAACCTGAGAATGTGACAGGTGAGGCATTAAGAGGAATGGATAAGAATCTAGAAGTCAAGGACGATGGAGCTCGTTATCTCATGAACCAAATTTGGACACCGAAATTTGGTGGGTACAGGGACGTCGTCCTGAACGAAGCACACAAAACTCGATACTTCGTACATCCTGGTTCGGACAAGATGTACCTGTACCTGAAGAAACTCTACTGGTGGCTGAACATGAAAGTCGAAATCGCTACCTATGTGAGCAACTATCTTACTTGTGCCAAAGTTAAGGTAGAGTACCAAAATCCTTCGGGTCTACTACAACAACCTGCGATACCTGAATGAAAATGGGAAAAAACAACCATGGACTTCATAACCAAACTGCCTAAGACAACGGGTGGCGTCGATACCATTTGGGTGATCATTGACAGGCCGACCAAGTCAGCACACTTCCTACCAATGAAGGAGACCAACAAGATGGAGAAGCTGACCTAGATGTACATCAAGGAAATCATGAGATTGCATGGGGTACTAAAGTCCGTTATCTCAGACAGGGATAGTCGATTTACCTCGCGATTCTGGCAGTCACTTCAGAAATCCTTGGGAACTAGGTTGGACATGAGTATGGCCTATCACCCACAAACTGACGGGCAAACTGAGAGGACCATTTAGACGCTAGAAGACGTGCTTAGGGCGTATGTGATAGACATTGGTAAAGTTTGGGATACCCATTTACCACTTGTCAAATTCTCGTACAATAACAGTTATCACACTAGAATCAAGGTTGCACCTTTCGAAGCCCTCTACGGCCGCAAATGCATACCACCATTATGTTGGGCTGAATTGGGTGACACACAGCTAGCTAAGGGACAAGTCCCTAACAGCACCCTCACTGGCCCGGAGATTATGAGAGAAACTACAGAGAAGATTGTCCAAATTCGAGAACGATTAAAGGCTTCTAGAGACATAGCAAAGTTACGCAGGTTGGAGATCGAGTGTTATTAAAAGTCTCACCCTGTAAGGGTTTAATACGTTTCGGTAAATGAGGAAAGACATATGAACTTACATAAGTTATGTTTCTTCTAACAGTAGCATTCAACCATTTGTTGCAAGAACTACAATTCAAAAAGAAATCTTAAAAAGGCTAATTATCTACATCTGGAATCAAAGCTTGTCCACCTAAACATGTAAGATATATATGAAAATCTCATATTAACATCCTCTCAAAAGTAGAAACTCCAATCGAGAAAAATTTGTGGGCTACATATCTCACCCAAGCACAACTTTAAACCTCCTAGGTCACTTATTACCTAAAAAAATACAAAAGTGAATTGTTCTTAATCAAAATGTGAAAGTATTTCTAAGTAATTTAACTTTATATGCTCTAGTTTGGTGACCACTGTCAATTTCTAGTCAAGTAAAAGTCAAATAAAGTCAACAAGTCAAACCATTCAACTCAACTAACCCTTGTATATTAGGGTTTACATTATGTTACTACTGTACAACTCGCTATTTTAATAAGAAGTTATCACTTTGAAAGTTCGTATGTTCAGAAAATCTAAACCCTATTCAGGGTAAGTGATGGAACAACTCGATAAAACATTAATACATACGCTCTGGGGATGTAGAACACTGATAACGAGGCTTAATGGGGTTTTTGAACCTTGCTTTTTGAGGCTAAACACTCAAAAAAGTCACAAATAAAGTCTCTATAAATCTCTCTCACTCAATCTCTCTTTCTCCCAAATCTCTCTCAAAATCTCTTTCAACTTTTTATAATCATTCAGGGCATCCCGACCCTTAATTTAGTCGAAAACCACTCAAAGCGGGAAGATTATTAGAAAAACAGCTTAAAGCAGGCGAAGCCTCTTAGAACCAAAACCTCCCTTTAAGGGCCGAAATCAGATACTTAGGACCGAAGCCGAAGGTCCCTTTCGGACCGAGACCCTGACGAGCCGAAGCAACTTCGAGCGAACCGAACCATAGAGACCGAACCCGAAGCTCGCTTCTCATCAGTCTTCGCCTTTGCCTACTCTCGCTTTCGGACCCGCTTCCGTGTTCACCTGTGATGCTGCTCAGACCGAACCCTCCTTTCGGTTCTCATCACACCCAAACCTACAATCGGTTCTAAGCACCAAACACCAAACCCTCACCTCAGACTTCGAAATTTCGCCTTCTTTTCCCGGTTTTCTAGTAGTTTCGCGTTTTAAGCTCGTTTTTCATGATTTTAACGTGGGATTTTCACCCAAACTCGTATTTTGGCATATGAGACCCTATATATTCATATTTTAATCATTTTTGGGGAAAATCTTAGTCTAAGAATAAAATCCATTGTGTAAGCTTTTGGAGTTGGAGTGTTGACTTTTCTATAAATCTATGACACAAGCTACCTCCACACGCACTCTATGACCACCCACAGTCACTATTCATCCCTACCTAGTCACTACTTGTCCTCTCACACACTCCTCTCTAGCAAGATATAGTGAACAAGGACTGGAAAACCCTTACCTCCCCTTCCATATTTCTCACTCTTTCACCTAAAAACAAACGCATCTCTCTCTCTCACTCACTCTAAACTCGAAATTCAAGGCTATTCTTGAGCATTCTCCTTCACTTTTGGGTAAGTAATTTCATCTTTCACTTGATTATCTTACACCCTTTCACTCAAATCATGGATTCCTTACACAAATATCATCATATTTGTTCATAGAACCTCCAGATCTTCAAGCATCTCCCAAGTGTTCTTGACTTGGAAACTTCTTCTCTTCATCATCCATCCTAAGAGATCACTCAAGGTGAGTTCATACCCCTAAATTTTCATGCTTTTCTAAAAGTTTTAAGGGGGGATACAAGTTAAAACACCTTTACACAACACAAACTCATAAATTAGCTTTCCATAGAAAAGTTGAGTCTCATTCACGGACTGTTTTGACCTTGTTAAACTTTTTACCTTTGAAAACGGTTTAATAAGAAAGTAGATCAGGTTCATACCTTTAAAATGACTACTTGCATATCTCCATACGATTTTTCTACAATTTATGGTGATTTTTACAAAACTGCCTATCATTTCATAAACAATTTCGGACCAGTTTGTGAATATGGATGTTTTCACACAAGTTAGAGGTCACTAAAAATCATAATAAAAATTATGAACAAACTAGACACATTTTCTAAACTCTCAGAATTTACGAACTCTGATTTGGACCTATGATGATTTTTCTAAGAACAGGAATAGAAAAAGTTAAAATTAGAAAATAAATAACAAATTTCAATTACACCTTGTAACTTGCTGAGCAAGGTGTGTACTATTCTGAAAATACATGTTATATTTCATGACTTTTACCTTAGTAAAAGGTATGCATCATATACAAAGGATTACTATACATTACAAACATTTGTTAAACTATAATAGGTATAGTTTATGTGCATTTACAACACCAACATTCATGATAGACTAAGACAAATATAGTTTATGTTACACTCACAACCTTACTACAAAAGGATTCATTTCTACATATAGGAATCGTCATCTCATTTAACGTAAATCTATTAATGAATAAATTTGTAAGATTTTCGCTTCACGATACTTTTAAAGTAGCGCATTTAAAGTCTTGTAATTGTAACCAGAGTCTCTTGTAGGGAAAGCACGATAGTTGTGTATACATCTATATTGGGTCTGACAAACCCACACCTTAGCTGCATGCAACAGCTAGACCGGCAGGTCTGGGGTGACAAATGTCATTAATATTCTGACGCCTGAAGAACGTCGTATACAAGGCTGACTGAGTCATATCATGGTTATAATAACTCACATGGGGTTTTAACAAAACATATGATTTACGGGGTTTTCTAACAATTACACGAGTTTATGTCGATTTAAACATGCATATACTACTATTAGTATGGAAAAACACTAGTACATTTTGGTGTTTGACATTTAAGGCTACAATACATTTTATAAGGAAAATATTTTTCTTGGGTATACATTACAATTACAAACATGTTACCAGTACAAAACACACACACATACATTCAGTCTTCGGATTTAAGACTACATAACATTTTATAAGGAAACATTGGATTGACTTGAAGTATACATTACATCTATAACCAAAGGTTTTTCAAACTCGGGATACAATACTCGGTTTTATTTCAAATATTGAAACTTCTATACATACTGGTAGTAACCAGGGTTTTCAAATTCTACGTCCAAAAGCTTATGAACTCACCAACTTATTTATTGACACTTTTTTGAAATTACTTGTATTCTTAGGAAATCAGTGAAACAGGAAACCAACAGCTTTTGAGGAGGGGACGTTAAATCGTCAAACATTTTATTTTGTCATCATAGTGTAATTGATATTGAAACATGTAAACTTATACTATGGTGTAACTTTTTATATTATATTAATGATGGTTGTATTTACTTTGAGCACTATTATACTCGTTGTTGTAATACTATACATGAAGTTCTCCACTCCCGGATGTTTCTGCCATCCTTGGTTTGGGGGTGTAACAAGTTTTAACAACACTTCTAAAATTACATATAAATGTAGGGAACCTGAAAAAAAAATAATCATGTGATGATTTTCTTTCCAGTATCTTTTTGTTTCCTCCCTGTATAGCATCAAGGTGAGAACATATGATGCAAATTATGGATATATATATATATATATATATATATATATATATATATATATCTTAATATTAGTTAATTGGTGTCATAAATACATTTAAGTATCACAAGTTAAAAGACTTTTGAATGATTATTTTTTATTAGGTGAAACTGAATAGTCATGGGGGTTTTAAATAAAGGTGCAACTAAAAATGCATCTTTTATAAGTATACTAAGAAAATAACTGTGCGTTGCACATAATACAACAATATACTTGCAATCTTTACAATATATGTTTTTTTAAATATATCAATGATGTTGTTGTTAGCTATTATATAATAAATCTTATAATAAGTTGGTATAAACATTGTTTGTTTGATTATATGATATTATAGATTTCTTGTAAAAATTTTATAATCATAATTGTCTCAATGGGCTCTAACTGTGAGTTATTCTTGAATAAAATTAAATATAATATATGGTTTAATCATATTTATAGTTATTATGAATAATTAATTTTAAAAAGTTTATTTTCTTACGATTTTAATTTTTATCATTGTAATTATCTAAAACATAAAATATTGGTTTTGTTTTTAAAGGTAACAATATAATTTTTGTATATAATGTTATTTTTAACAATTGTTGTTGTATGTTATTTTAAATAACTTATTTCGGAAAGTCTTAATTATTTTAATTTGGTTTCAAAAATTTATTTTTTTTTTAAAATTTATTTGATGAATATCGTTAGTTTCTTTGATTGTAATTCTTTGAAACAACAAATATTGTTTTTGTTTTAAAAGATAACATTATAATTTTTTATATAATATTATTTTTAATTATTCTTATTGTAAGTTAATTTTTAGCTACATATTTGAAAAATCTTAATAATTAAAAAAATAGTTTCATGATTTTTTTGTTAATTTAGGATTACAATTTAGGTTTAACACTATAAATTATATATTTTAACTATTTATAAAAAAGTCTCTGGATTATTTTTCAAGTTTAACTGAAATTTTGAGTTAAGTTAACCGTTTAACATTATATTGAAATTAATAATTTAACTATCTTTCCTAAAATCATAAAATTATACAAAAGTTGTGACTTTGAAATTTAAATTGCTCAAATATGACTTACATATCTAAACTAATAAGTTAACTATAATATATTAAAAGTTAAAGTCATAATTTTAAAAAAATAGAAGTAAAGATGATATTTTAATATTGTAGTTTAGTTAATTTATGATAATAATTATTAGTAAAAAATTGAAAAGTCATGGAGGTTTCAAATGCATATGGTGCAAGTAAAAATGTCTCTTTTATAAGCATAATAGGCGAATGCCCGCGCGTTGTACAGAAACACCTATATAGTTGAAGTCTTTACAAATATATGTTTTTTTTAAATATAACAATAATGTTGTTATTAAATTTGATATAATAATTCGTATATTAAATTGATATAATATATTGATTATTTTGAATTATATGATAATATATACATATATTATAACTGTATAATCTCAATCGTTTGAATGACTTCTACCCGCAAATTACACATGAATAACATTAAATATAATATATGGTTTGATGTTATTTATAGTTGTTGTTATTGTTAATTAATTTTTTAAAAATTTATTTGCTTAATGTTTTAATTTCTATCATTATAATTATTTAAAACTGCAAATATTATTTTTTATTTTAAAGCTAACAATATACTCATTTATATAAAGTTATTTATAACTATCGTTATTGTAAGTTATTTTAAGATACTTATTTGAAAACTGTTAACGATTATAAAAATATTTTTAGGAAATATTTTAATTAAATTGATATTATAATTTAGTTTTTGCATTTATCACTACAATTTATCGCTTTTAACTATCAACAATATTCTTTGGTTTTTAAGTGGAACTGAAATTTATATTTAAGTTGACACTATAATGTTATATTTAAATTAACAATTTAAGTATTTTGTCCAAACTGTTCAAAAGTTGTAGCTTTAAACTGATAATGGTTTACATACAACAACATTTTATATCTAATAAATTAAGTATAATATGTTAAAAGATAAATACATAAATTTATAAGTAGAAGTAAATATATTATTTTAATATTGAAATTCATTTTATTTATGATTACACTTTAGGTTTGATATTTATTTACCATTATTAACCAAATTATAATCATAATTAGAAAGACACTATAATTTATCACTTTTAACTATTTACAAAATATTATTTGTGTTGTTTAAGTTAAACTAAAATTTATATTTAAGTTGGTCGTATAATGTTATATTTAAGTTTATAATTTAAATATTTTATACAAATTGTTCAAAAGTTGTAGCTTTAAAATGATAATGGTTTACATCCAACAATATATTAAAACTAATAAATTAAGTATAATATATAAAAAGTTAACAAACATAACTTTATAAGCAGAAGTAAAAAATGTTCTTTTAATATTGAAATTTAGTTTATATATGATTATACTTTAGATTTGATATTTATTTAATCTTATTAACCAACTCATAATCATTATTGGAAAGAAATTGAAAATTCATTGGAGTTTCAAATGAATGTGGTGAAAGGAAAAATGCATGAGAGTTTCAAATGAATGTGGTAAAAGAAAAAATGTTTCCTTTATAATATAGTATGATATGACTAGACGAATATTCGTGCATTGCGCAGAATATGAATATAATGAATATATGTTATTAAAATTAGTTATGTCGTTATCATTAACATTGAGATAATATTTTCTTACATTGTAATTACTTTAAATATAGAATAAGATAGATACATATTTAAAATAACTCATCTCAACAACGTTTATTCTTGGATAGTATAAAATCTCATTAACTTTTGATTAATTGTACTATTTACTATTATGATAATTAATCAATTTGTATAGCTATTTTTTAGAATTGTATTATCTTAATAATATATATCCAAACATGCTTTTGTTCTCTAACAATGGTAGTTTGATCTATCATTTTTTCCTCATAAAATACATCAATAAATACTTTCTTCTATTTATTTACATAAATAAAAATTTACAATCTACATATAAAATTAGTTAACTTTGAAGAAAAAATTAATTACACGTTTACATAGAGACAAAATGTGAGTAACAAAATCATTTTACCTACAAATGGTGACACCATCGAATATACTTCATATCATCTAAGCATGATCTTCATGCGAGTAAGTCAGATTTCAGGTTATCGGTATGATGTTTGTCACTTAACCGAATCATATCACTTCTATTAATCTGCTTTTTGGCCATTCGGGTCCAGTTTGAACAAATTTGGTTTCATTAATTGAATAACACACTAAATCCAAATTGTTGCATTCGTCTTCTCTTACTCACGCAATCTCTTCAACTTGTTTAATATCACCTTGGTTATTAAATTTTGGCAGCCATTAACTTTGTCAAGCTTTGTATTCGTGTACATTCAGTCATGTGAATATATCATATATCATATATTAATATAGAGATATATTATATAAAGTGAAGGGTATGAAAATACTTATTTGAGTAAAAATATTAAACCACCCAAGTCATGTGTTTTAATGAATTAATTATTTATAAGACTATAACTTTTTTAATTAAAAGTAATTATATAAACAATCATCACATTTTAAACTTATAATGTATTATTTAGGTGAAAAACATTTAAGCACACGGGCTTAATAAAAATTGCTCTAAGAATGAGCAATCTTGTCATTCTACACAACCAGAAAAATTACTAATTAGAATCCTAATTATTATCTGAAAGTAAAAAAAAAATCTTGTAGGTAAAGGCATGTATGGTTGAGATGTATTACCACTCTAGATTTTGATTTCCCTCGAGATGTGAGAAACAAATCATGAAAACACACAAATAGAATACAAAAACTTCATCAGAAGTGAGAAAAATATTAAGACAAAATTGCAAAAATGGTCCATGTGGTATGTAGATTTTTAGGGTTTTAGTCCAAACCCCGACTTTTTTGGATCTATGATCCTTTTGGAGTGGTTTGTCTGTGGTTTTGGTCCCTGAACTTAACTCCTGTTAAATAGGATCTGTTAAGCCCCCTCATGTGCCTCACATGTGAGGGTAAATTCGTCATTTCATATGTAAGGGACCATTCTGATCTTCACTTTGCCAAAAACGAATGGGGATTGACAAGTTATCCTGTTGTTCCCGGGTATGGTTTCTTCCATTTATCTTGATTTGATTTTCCACTAAGATTTCGTAAAAACCTATGCTTTTCTTCAACATCGATCTTCTACTTTCTTCTACAAACATCATTGCAAGAATTTTAATCTTCATGTCGATGAATGCAGACACGAGATTTTGGGTGTTGTGACAGAAGTAGGAAGCAAAATCGAGAACTTCGAAGTCGGCGACAATGGCGGAGTCGGATGCTTGGTAGGACCATGTGGATCTTGCGACGACGGTGCTAATGATCTCGAAAGCTACTGCCCAAAACAAATTCTTACTTATGCCTCCCCTTACCACGATGGCACAAAGACATATGGTGGGTACTCCGATCGCATAGTTGCAGATGAGAGATTCGTCCTACGGTGGCCGGAAAACTTGCTGCTTGATACAGGTGCACCACTACTATGTGTCGGAATCACCACTTACAGCCCTCTCAGATACTTCAGACTAGATAAACCAGGGATGAAAGTTGGTGTCGTTGGTCCTGGTGGACTTGGTCATGTCGCTGTGAAGATGGTGAAAGCTTTTGGTACAGAAGTTATTGTTTTCAGCACCACTCCTACGAAAGAGCAAGAAGCACTTCAAGGACTTAAAGCTGATTGTTTTATAGTCAGCAAAGATCAAGACCAGATGCAGGTAATCTGTCAAGATTTGTTATCTTTTCTTGATTTATGTATCAAGACTTTGATTAGATAAATGGGTCTTTTTCTTTTTTTTTGAATCAGTCTGCAATGAGTTCGTTGGATGGGATCATTGACACGGTTTCTGCAACTCACCCTATTAATGCCCATTGTTAAGTGTGATGAAACCACATGGGAAGCTTCTTCTTGTGGGTGCACTAGAGAAGCCACTTCAGCTTATTCCGTTTTCTTTACTTACAGGTAAGTAATTAGTGTATGAAAGTTTTTAGCATTTAACACGATAATGTTATATAATGGGGATTGATTGACGATGACATGCAGGGAGGAAAATTGTTGGTGGGAGTGCGATTGGAGGGTTGAAAGAGACTCAAGAAATGCTTGATTTTGCAGCAAGCATGGTGTGACTGCTGATATAGAGCTCATTCTGATGGATTATGTGAACACTGCAATGGATCGTATGTTGAAATCTAATGTTAGATATAGGTTTGTGATTGATGTGGAAAAGTCGCTCAAAGATCCATAGGTTTGATGTTGTGTTGATGGTGTTGGTAAAATTGGTTTGGATTATGATTGATGGTATTCTGCAACAAATCAAACAATTATTGGTTAATTTCTATTTTATAAACATTTGCTTGTGAAGTTAATTGGGATCGGTTAGTGGTAAACGTAGAATATGTTTATGCTAAAATGGTCCCTTACATATGAAATGACGAATTTACCATCATGTGTGAGGCATATGAGGGGACTTAATAGATCTTATTTAACGGGAGTTAAGTCCAGGGACCAAAACCACAGACAAACCACTCCAAAAGGACCATGGATTCAAAAAACTCAAAGTTTGGACTAAAACCCCAAAAATCTGCATACAATAGGGACCATTTTTGCAATTTTGTCAAATATTAGTAATAAGAATAAAAAAGACTATATGTATTAAATCATGACAAAATTGCAAAAATGGTCCCTATGGTATGATTTTTTTGGGGTTTTAGTCCAAACCACGACTTTCTTGGATTGGTAGTCCTTTTAGCTTAGTTTGACTGTGGTTTTGGTCCCTCGAAAAACTGAAAAGACTAAAATGCCCTTCTTGTATATATTTTTTTATTTTTTTCTATTTAGTTTAATGTTTTATTATTAATAAACACTGGGCCCCACCACCCCTCCCTCCTTCCCTCTCCCCCTCTCTCTCTCTATCTCTCTCTTTCTCTCTCTCTCTCTCTCTCTCTCTCTCTCTCTCTCTCTCTCTTCTGATTGTCTTCTTCCTCAAGAACAAATCTGAACATCTGGGGTGTGTGTTGTTTAAGAAAAAACCAACAAATAAGGAGTAACTCTTCCTCGTCGTCTTCTTCCTCAAGAACGAAAGTACTTTTCAGTCATTTTCGTCGGGGGTTCTCACCGATTCCGGTGTTTTGTCGGGGTACGATCGGGATCAGATAGCAAGCTATCTTCCTCCTTCAATCGATGTGGATGAAGATGTATGTAGTGTGTTCTCTTCTCTCAATATCTCCCCCACCACTCACCTCCACAGCTCGAAGCTCCTCCCCGAGAATTTGCACTGCGAATTTCGCGGTTTTGGATCTCCGATCGGCATCGGCGAGGGTTCCGTTCACCCCTTTCGGAGCGATAGTGGTTTAAGAGGTGTAAACACCGGTAACAGTAATCAGCTACATTTGCTCCTCCTGGTGTTGCAGATCTGTTACATTCCAGTGGAAATGGAGAACGAAGGAGTTTAGTGGTGGCTACGGATTGGAAGCAGTGGTGGGTAGGGGGAATCACAAAGTCCAGCTGGCGGTGGTGATTGGGTCAAGGGCGATGAAATCACAAGTAACAGGTGGAAAAATATCGAATATGAATCATTTGTTCTTCAAATCATTTCTGAAACCAAAAAAAAAAAAGAAAAATCAATTCTAGAAATCGATTTGTGCATACGAGTTCATCCCCCAAAACTAATTTGTTTGTGTGTGTGTTTTAATTTTTGAAATCGAGTTCCAGAAACGAAATACAAAATTGGTTTCATAAATGAAATACAAAATCAATTTCAAAAACGAATATAGGTGTGCATCTGATGCTTTTGGTCTTGAGTTCTTGAATTACAAAACCAATTTCAATTGTGTGTGTTCTTTTTAGGAAGAAGAAGAAGAAGAAGAAGAGAGAGAGAGAGAGAGAGAGAGAGAGAGAGAGCGAGAGAGAGAGAGAGAGAAAGAAAAAGGTGGGTCCCTCTTATTTTTTTTAATTACTAAAATAAATAAATTAGTAATAGATTTAAGAAGAAATGAAAGAAAAATGAAAAATTGTAACAACGCAAATTTTTCAAACAAATTTTTCATTTTAAAATTAAAGTATTTTCATTCAAAACAAGGCATAAATAAATTTAGTGTCATAACAAATACAGATTGTATAAATCCCAAGATCATAAAAGCATCCTTCAGTGTGTATCGATCACGCCGGCGCCTTCCCACGGTCCTCGCTAGTACCTGAAACACATACATAACAACTATAAGCATGAATGCTTAGTGAGTTCCCCAATATACAAATTACGCACATACGCCTTTCCAGGCCCTGACCTTCCGGTCCATGTGTCTCAGGGGACTTCCGTCCCTGCTGGGTAAACCTTCCGGTCCTACCCACGCCGACCTTCCGGTCCATCACACAACATATCGCCTTCCGGCCCATAACATATTGCCTTCCGGCCCATAAGATAATCGCCTTCCGGCCCATGACATACATAGCACACATATAACAAATAACTTACCACATATAGCATACATATCACATATCATATCCGACCTTCCGGTCACACAGTCAAACCCTTCCGGGTACAGTATAGTGAGAAGACTCACCTCGTGAATGCTGAAAGCTAGCAAATCCTGAAATCACTCGTGCACAATCCGACGAGCTACAACCTCCCTATAACATCACATATCCCTCATTAACACTTATATCTTCTAAGTGTGACTATCCCTAAGAAGTCAGACTTAGGTCAACTCTGGTCAACGGTCAACGGTCAACTCGACCAGACTCGGCGAGTGCCATGGCGACTCGACGAGTTACTCCTGGAAGAATCGCGGGGCCACCCCGACTCAACTCGCCGAGTCTGAAGAACAACTCGACGAGTCCCAGTTAATCTTCAAGCTACTCGCCGAGTCTGTTCATCGAACTCGGCGAGTCCATGCCATGCAACCGCTCAAACTGCATCCTGGGATCCGTATGGTTCCGAAATACACAAGCATGGGACCTTCTGGACCTCTAAAGGTCCTAATACAGGGTTATATTCGATTGGGTAACAAGGCAATAATCTATCTAATCACCAAATGGGTTCCATAAACCCTAGATCCATACACACATCAATATAACAGAAATGATTCGAAATATTACCTGAATAACGCACTCTCTGTGTCCCCAAACCTCAGAACTCGAATCCCTTGCAGTTCCTTTAGCCAAGACTCTCCTCTTCCTTGCACCACAATTTCTTCAAGTCACCAATGGCCTTCAATCTTGCTCTAGATGCCCACAGCCGCTTAGGGTTCTTCTCAGTCGACTAAAAGACGGACAATGACGGCATATAGCGCGTTATATACGACTCAAACCTGAACGGTTAGGGTTTTCGCTAAACAGCGTAGACTCGCCGAGTCCATATCGGACTCGTCGAGTCCAGTCGCGAACCCGCGACCAAGTCTGCGATCCTACTCGGCGAGTCTAGGCTCCAACTCGCCGAGTCCCCTCTTAAATCACCCCAAAAACATAATTTAATAATACCTGAGATTTCGGGCTGTTACAAAAATAAATACCCCAAGGGTATTACAGTCATTTCACTATTAAGAGGGACTAAAAACACAACAAAACTATCTCAAAAGGACTACGAAACCAAAAAAGTCGAGGTTTGGACTAAAACCCCAAAAAAATGCATACCACAGGGACCATTTTTTGCAATTTTGTCTTAAATCATTAACAAACATTGTAACAATAGAATCCAAAAATTTTAGCGCAATACATCGGTATTCTCTATAAGGAAATGAAATTATGCATACACATAGATAAAGATATTATGAGGAAACCTTTAGAGTGCAATAGCCATGAAATACCATTAAGTATCTATAAGTTAAAAAATAAATATGATTAATCAATTTTTTTCGTATAATACCATTTAGTATATATAAATTACAAAACTTTTAAATGGTGCAAGAAAAAATGTCTATGGTGCAAGAAAAAATGTCTCCCTTATAAGTATACTAGGCGAATACTCACGCATTGCGCAGAATACAACAATATATTTGAAATCTTTACAAATATATGTCATTTAAATATATCATTGACGTTGTTAGCTCTTATATAATAAATCTTATAATAAGTTGGTATAAAAATTGTTTGTTTTGAATTATATGATAATGTAGACATCTTTTAAAAAGTTTATTTGCTTAAGATTTGAATTTCTATCATTGTAATTATTTAAATCATCAAACACTATTTATCTTTTTAAAGACCTTAATATAATTTTTATATATAATGTTACTTTTAACTATTTATGTTGTAAGTTATTTGAAATAATGTATTTGGAAACTCATAATTATTTTAATTTTGTTTCAAAAATTGAACTTTTTTAAAATTTATTCGATGAATATATTTTTAGTTTCTTTGATTCTAATTATTTAAAACAACAAACATTGTTTTTGTTTTCGAAGATAAGATTATAATTTTTTATATAATATTGTTTTTAACTATTCTTATTGTAAGTTAACTTTAAGCTATTTATTTGAAAATTTTTTATTATTATAAAAAATAATTTCATGTTTTTTTTTTAAATTTTGGATTAAAATTTAGGTATAAAACTATAATTTATAAATTTTAACTATTTATAAAATAGTCCCTTGATTTTTTTCAAGTTTAACTGAAATTTTGAATTAAGTTAACCATTTAATACTATATTGAAATTAATAATTTTACTATTTTGCATAAAATTATAAACAATAAAAAAATTGTGACTTTAAAATGATAATTGTTTACATACGACAACATATCTAAGCAAATAAGTTAACTATAATATGTTTAAAAGTTAAAGTCATAATTATTTAAGTAGAAGTAAAATATGATATTTTAATATTGTAGTTTAGTTAAATTATTATTAAAATTTAGTTTTTTGCATTAATTTAACAATATTAACCAATTTATAATAATTATTAGAAAGAAATTAAAAAGTCATGGAGGTTTCAAATACATGTGGTGCAAGTAAAAATGCCTCATTTATAAGTATACTACGCAAATGCTTGCGCGTTGGGGCAAAAACACATATGTAGTTGAAATCTTTACAAATATATGTTTTATAAATATAACAATAATGTTGTTGTTAAATTTGATATAATAATTTGTATAGTAAATTGATAAAATATATCGATTGTTTTGAATTATATGATAAAATATACATCTATTATAACTGTATAATTTCAACCGTTTGAATGATTTCTACCCGCGAGTTCCTCATGAATAAAATTAAATATAATATATCGCTTAATGTTATTTATAGTTTTTGTTATTGTTAATTAATTTTTTTAAATTTATTTTCTAAACATTTTAATTTCTATCATTACACTTATTTAAAACATCAGACATTGTTTTTTGATTTTAAAAGTAACAATATAATTATTTATATAGAGTTATTTTTAACTATTGTTATTGTAATTTATTTTAAGCTACTTATTTGAAACTTTTAACGATTATACAAATATCTTTAGGAAATATTTTAATTAATTTGATATTATCATTTAGTTTTTGCATTTAGCACTACAATTTATCACTTTTAACTATCCACAAAATATTCATTGGGTTTTATAAGTGCAACTGAAATTTATATTTAAGTTGCCACTGTAATGTTATATTTAAATTAATAGTTTAAGTATTTTTTTCAAGTAGAAGTATAATATGTTAAATTAATAGTTTAAGTATATTTAAATTAATAGTTTAAGTATAATATGTTAAAAGTTAAAGACCTAACTTTATAAGTAGAAGTAAAGATATTATTTTAATATTGAAATGTAGTTTATTTATGATTACACTATAGATTTGATATTTATTTAACCTTATTAACCAAATTATAATCATTATTAGAAAGATACTAAAATTTATCACTTTTAACTATTTACAAAATATTATTTGGGTTGGTTAAGTTAAACTAAAATTTATTTTAAGTTGGTCCTTTAATGTTATATTTAAGTTTATAATTTAAATATTTTATACAAATTGTTCAAAAGTTGTAGCTTTAAAATAATAATGGCTTACATTCAACAATATATTAAAACTAATAAAGTAAGCATAATATGTAAAAAGTTAAAAAAAAAACATAACTTTATAAGTAGAAGTACATATATTCTTTTAATATTGAAATTTAGTTTATATATGATTACACTTTAGATTTGATATTTATTTAATCTTATTAACCAATGTATAATCATTATTATAAAGAAATTGAAAAGTCATGGGAATTTCAAATGAATGTGATGAAAGCAAAAGTGCATAGAAGTTTCAAATGAATGTGGTGAAAGAAAAAATATTTCCTTTATAATATGGTATGATATGATAGGATGATATGATACATATATAGATATTAGACGAATACCCGCATGTTTCACATAATATAAGTATATAGTTGAAATATTTAAAAATATATATGTTGTTTTGTTAATTATAACAATGGGGTTGTTGTTAACTTTAATATAATAATTCTTATACTAAGTTGTTATTAACCATTGATTTTTTTGAATAATATTACAACATAAACATCTTAAAACTATATAATATCAAAGGGCTTATAGCCAGTGGCGAATCTAGAACCAAAAACTACATGGTTCCTAATGTAAATGAATTGAAAAAATAATGAAAGAGTAAAAAGTTATGGTGGTGGTGGTGGCGGGTCGGGTCGGATCGGATTGTATGCCTTAAAATATTTAAACATCACTTCAATAGTTCTAATAAAGTTCTTACAAGTGAACCATATGAGGTCTTATATCTTGAAACATATTTATAATTTTGTCGTTATCCATGTTTTTTAAAACATTTTTTCAATATACGATACTAAACTATCGCTTAAAAATAATCACTCATTTTTTTACATATATAAGAAATCTAAGATTTTAAAGTTGTAGATTGATTATGGTCTATGGAGGGGATGAACGACAACAAAGGGCGACTGGACAATGGCATGGTCAGACAGTGATTGCCGAATGGAAGTCGACAGGCTCAACAATTTAAGGCTTGAAGCCGCATGGAACGATAGTTATTGAATGACGTTTCTAATTCTTTTTTTTTAGTTTTAGATGGATTGGACTATATTTAAACATTGAGCTTCTTCTAAATGGTTATTAGGTATAAAAAAGTATGGGTTCATTGACATTCGTTTTCTTAAAAAAATGATATTCGTTTCTTAAAAAACTTATTAGGTAGTTCCTTTAAAAATAATAAGGTAGTTCCCATTTATTTTATATTAATACCTCTATTATAATTTTAAAAAAAAGGTAGGTCCTAGGACCTACCTTTCCTTAACCTGTATACGCCCTTGCTTATAGCCTAGCGTTATCCAATGTGTCATCCTTCTTTGAGGTTGAGGGTTCAAGTCCCGTTGTGGACATAAATGAAATTAAATGGTAGTTTAGGAGTAGATAGATTATATTATTTTGTTGTTCAACAAAAAAAAAATTATATAGTATCCATCGATTCAATGAGTTCTATCTGCAGGTTATTCATAAATAAAATTAAAAATAATATATGGTTTAATGTTATTTATAATTTTTTTCATGATTAATTAATAATTTTTTTAAAAACATTCTTAACATTTTAGTTTATATCATTGTAATTATTTAAAAAAAAAATCAAACATTGTTTTCCTTTTTAAAGGTAACAATATAATTTTTTTTACATAATGTTACTTTTGACTATTGTCGTTGTAAGTTATCTTTAAACTACTTATTTAAAAACTCCTAATGATTATAAAAGTAGTTTTAGATTTTTTTTATTTATATTGGGGTTATAATTTAGGTTTTGTATTTAACACTATAATTTATATATTTTAACTATTTATAGAATAATTTTGGATTTTGTTTTAAGTTTAATTAAAATTTCGATTTAAGTGAACCCTTTAACGTTATATTTAAAATAATAATTTAAGCATTTTATACTATTCAAAGATGTGGCTTTAAAATGACAATGATTCACATTCAACAACATATCCAAACTAATACGTTGAGTATAATATGTAAAGTTGAAGGCATAATTTTATAAGTAGAATTAAAAGATGTTAGTTTAATATTCAAGTTTTGTTAATTTAAGATTAAAATTTAGGTCTTTGCACTTATTTAAGATTATTAACAAATTTATAATAATAATTAGAAAGATATTAAAAAGTCATGGAAGTTTCAAATGAATGTGTTGCTTGGAAATATGGCTTTTTTATAAGTATAGTAGGCGAATACCCACACGTTGTGCATGTATAAAAAAAATTATAGATTAGAAATAACTAAATCATTGTTATTGACAACTAAATAATAATTCTATAAAAAATATAAAAAATAATTTTTAATATTATCATTATGTTGAACTATATCCTAATAGATAAGGTTAGAACTCGCAGTTGTTGTGCATATACACAGTTATATGGTAGACACAAGGAAGATCTAATGGCTTAGTCCCTTTGAAATATTTCACAACAACATTTCCTATTTATAGAGAATGAGGCATTACCTTGTTTACTTTCACCATCTATGTGAGATGGAAACATTTTAATCAAACTCCTATCTTTATTTGCCAATTTCATTTTGTTAAATAAAATATTAAAAAATAAATAAGCGTTATCTAAAAAAAATATTATTTAAAAGTTTCATTTTTCAATAATCTCGTAAGTTGCTATCCAAAAAAGTATATTTTTATTGAATAACTTTTTGTTAAATCTTAAAATCATAAATCTAGTTAGGTACTTAATATTGAAAGTTTGTTCATATGTGTTTTCATGATTCAAAAGTTCATTATAAAATAAATTCATTTATAAAATATAATCAAGTATATTTGTGCTTTTGAATCAAAGTCATTTTCAAACAATTACAATTTTACATTTAGGTAGATGTTTTTTTTATAATTATATAACATTATGTAATTAACTTATTTATAATATTATTATAAACATTTTGAAAGAGTTTCAAATGTATGTGGTGAAATAAAAATGTTTCCTTTATCGGTCCAAACTGATCAAACTCGAACAAATTCAACTCACTGTACCCAACTATGTAACTTTTTTATTCTACTAAAATCCGGTTTGAACCAGAAAGAATCTGGTCCAAGACCATTTCCAAAATTCTAAAACATAATTGAACACTTTCCAATATAGACAATCTCGATAAAGAATACCCTCAACATCCTACAAAGGTAGGCATAAAGAAGTTTTGTTAGAACAATAAGAGCAGATCGATAGATTCTAAATTGGTATATGAATCAAAACAAAGATAACAACGATCGAAGATGTGTTGAATGATTAAAAAGCACTGCCTTAGAAGAGCTCGATAAAGAAATTTTACTGTAAAGGTTGTTTACGGTAAGTACGATCGATACTAATCACGGTGCATGCATGCACTATAAATAGTCTAATCCTAGCACATTAAAAACCGGGTGGACGTGCCCAACCCATTACAAAAGATGGACGATAACAATACAATACAATATTGAAAGAACACAAAATATCCCAACAATCTCCCCTTTTGTGTTAATAAGGAAGGCAGATTCTTCATTGTTGTTTGCACTTTTGAACTACGACAGTTTCGGTATAATCCCCAAAAGAGTCTTGCGAACTAAGATATACCAGTTTATCATATATGAGAAACATTTCTTGTCCACAGCACCATTTGCTTTGCATTGATTAATTAACTCCATAATGTATTCTAAGCATGAGGTGGAGAAGAGATGCTTATCAGCCAAAGTAACGAAAACTCTATGAAATTTAGCATCAGCTCTTTCTTGTATCTGGAATGCCATACACCAACCATCCTTTCGTATTCTACCCATTTTCATTTTGTCAAAATCTTCTGGAGCTTCCTTGGGTAATATTGTTGGCTTCTTTAGTAGAACTGTCGCTATCTCTACATCCATCTTAACAACTTCCTAGATATACGAGACCAACATCCTTTTAAGATGCGCTAGATTCATATTTTTGTTCATCCTTCAGAAGGAGATGAAGCAGAGATATCCAGTCATACAGGTTTAGGTACGACAAATCAGCCAGTGTGAATTCAAAGACTGAACTTGCAGCTCCTCGTGACACCTTGAAACGAGCATTCGGGAAGCTTTCAGTTTCAGTTGGGACAAAAATCTTCACAACGGTAATTTTATTTGAACTCCAGGTCTCGTATTGTGGCTTCATGTGCTTTAGATAAAACGAGAAGAGCATCTGATCAGCACCATTATCAGAAAGAGAAGCATTCGCAACTTTTTCAAAGCAGCAAAAACTGAAAAGGCCTTTGGAGTAATTGGTAGATCAAGCTGCGAATTACGAGAGTTCTCCAATTCGAACGACGTACCAAGTTCTAACCAATAAATACTTGGATTGTCAATGGCTTCATTGAGGATTCGTTCCATTGACCAGATAGGGAAAATAATCTTTTGAGTTTCCAAAGTGAGTTTGGCTTCACGGGCATTCCTTTCTTTGTCTTCAGCTTCCCTGACAATGTGATGATTTTTCATTTTCATCTTCTTCTTCCTCTTTATTTTCATCGACTAATTTTTCTTTTCCTCTCGAACCCAAAGCTACATTATCCTTCGGTTTGTTTGACTTTAGATTCTGTTCTTTATAATTTCCACCACCAGTTTCTTTTAGAATAGCAGAAGTTCTCGCCAGTTCTCCCCTTGTTTTGGAATAGAAGATTCTGAAACACCTTGAATTCTATCTAGCATGGAGAAGATATGCTTCAATTTCTTTGCTACATGCTGATGAACAGAAACCGTGAGGAGAGAATTACAAGTGTCAATCAGACTATACAAATCGACATTCACATCAGCAACATAACTTTGGATAACAACTTTCTCAGATTTCAGTTCGACAATCTGGGAATTCTCATGCTAGAAATTTACTGAGAGAACCTTCACCTTCTTAGTTTTAACAACGATCTCATCCATTATCTTGTTCTCAAGATCCAAATCATCCTGAAGTTTTACAATTTTGGAGAAGATGGATGTTTTGAACTCATAATTGTCATATTGGATCTCAGAGCGATCCTTCGTAAGAGCCGCATTTTCAGTTTGGAGAGTAGAAACAAGATTGTTGATGGCTATGTTCGCAGAGGTTGTGTTGCGTTCGGATGAAGTGAAAAAATCCTCCATAAAGTTTTTAATATCCGAAAGCAGTTTGTCGACTTTTTCGGTTGTCTCCTTACAAGTCTTTTCAGAATCAGCAATTGCTTTGTTTGTAAGGGTGATATTTGCAGCATGCTCCTTAGTAAGGGTTTCAAGAAAGGCTTTGACATAAGCTTGGGAGTATTCACTATTGGATGAGGCTTTGGTGGACTCAATTAAAGAATCCAACTTGGTATTTAGGGCCTTGAACTGCCCTATTGTCATTAGAGCATCATCATCGTCACTTTCTTGTTGAATATGGAAAGGACTGTAGTGAAAGTCTTCAAATACATCCCAATCAACACCAAATATTGTATTCAGTTCATCTTGGCGTAAAGGTGAGATGGGAGTAGTACCAACACCAGAAAAGAAACCAGAAGTCCTTGCCCCCGTATCAGATACGTTGATAGTGACTAGTGGTGTACCAGTGGTCGTTGTTGTTGTTGTTTAAGTGGACTCTGTATATATAAAGGAGTGGATATAGTAACAGAAACTTGTGGTTTCAAAACTCCCACATAGACATTTGGACAAGGAGCGATTGTGGTGGTAGTAAGAGAAGGTAGAGAAAAATCCTGGAAAATCCATCTGTTATTGGAACAGAAGTGGGCACTGAAAATGTTACCTCGGGATTGTTTGTTGATGGCTTTGAAACAATAGGATGCGAAGTCTCAGCTATGGCAACGGTATGACATCCCCATTTTCACGGCTAAAAAAAGACCGATTTTGTTTATGCTTTATAAAAATCAGAGTACCACTTTTTTAATAAAAATGTGCGGAATTTGTTCCCAATGAAACATGATAAATATGTTATTGGGGCATTTCCGAAGAAAAGTATTTTTATTCATTTTAAAACATTTGGGATGTCATCGTCAATACAGAAACATAAGCATAAATAGAACTTACATTCATTATCACTAGTGATTTATATCTCCTTAATCTCTCAGTGTAATGTGACTTCATATCAACACCTGTGATATAAATAAACTGAGTGGGTCAGGTTGGGAAACCTGGTGAGTACATAGGGTTTACAACCCACAATAATATAATTATTATGTTTAATCATCAAACAGTTAACCCAATTACCCATCCCCCATTATCTTCTTTACTCTTGAGGATCTACCCTAAGAATCAGCTATTTCTCATTCATTCATTCCTAAGGATTATCCAAAGCAATAGATACGAAGTCCATCATTGTCAATGACACAGCTGTCAAGCACAACTGCTAGTTCTATCACTTAGGCGCAGCTGCCAGAATTGTGACATTTTATGTGAGGTGCAGCTGCCAGTATTGTCCTTCGAGCACAGTTGCTAGGGTTATCTCATTTATTGACAATATCGTTTTCGAGAGTCCACTCGCAATACATGTCAATGGGTTTTTAGAGTATGCCGACGAACACATCGTTCATAACACCTACAGGTTGTGAGCCTGCTAGTGTTCCACTGGACTGTCTAGAATAGTCTGTGGTTGTCATCCATACTCTGCTAGATGAAAGGGCCAACATTTAGGAACAAGGCTTCTCACATCGTCCACCTCTCACCCTTACCTCATGATATATATCACCTCTCAACTCATCATCCAACTCATATTTCATCTACCCATGTTTTACCCAACATATTACGTAGATATAAATACATATACAGTTTAAATCATATAAAACTTGTATAAAATCGTTCATCCAGAATAGATAGCAAGTATACAGATAATATTCACACATAACACGTAGTTTATATAAAATACTTCATATCTATGTGTAATATGAAAGGGACCATCCACTCACTTGAAAAGGTGGTGATTCCGAACTCAGACAGCGCTTCGCTTCTTAAAAATAATTTCCTTCGACGAAACCTAGTATTATTACCACTAGAGTTTAGTCTATTATTCGCCGAGACTAATTAATACTCTAGCTATTATTACTATTATATAAGCATTAAACAATACTTATACAACCCATAATAATAGCCCTAGTACTTATTATAAGTTCCTAATAACGTTACTATAATTAAATAAAAGCTATATTAAAAATAGAGTAGGCGTAGCTCACTTACAACGGGTTTTATAGAAAACCGGGCTTTGCTTGGAGCAGCATTCCCGAGCCGAAAAGCTCTTCTTCTCGGAGCCATCGAGCACTCCGAGGCTTCCGCCTCGTGCTAGGGAGGTTCCCTAGGCTTTTCGGGGGGTTTCAGGGCTAGAGAGAGTATAGAGGAGAAAGAATGGGAAAGGTGTGAAGAAAATGAGGGTGGGAGAGGTTCTATTTATAGGGTGAAAAATGGATGAACTTGGTACCACATGTGACCATCTAGTGGCAAGACTTGGGGAGAAAACAATGGCCAAGATTGTGCCACATCACCCATTTTCGTACAGCACACTTCCGACTTCTAAAATCCGTAACTTTCACATACGAGCTCCGTTTTTGACGTTCTTTATATCCACGCATAGGTAAAAATAAGATATATAACTTTCATTTTGACTCCGTCGGCTAACTCTCGACCGATCTTAAATTTAACAGTACGAGGTGATTATACTGATAAATGTCCGCGTAAAATTCATAACTTCTACACACGGACTCCGTTTTCGTCTGTCTTTTTACCGTTGAGTTCCTATTAATGAGATCTTCAATTCAAATTTAGGTCGCATAGGTGAAAAACCGCTCGATCTAAAATTCGAGTTTGGGGTTCTGCACTGCTAAGCCAAATCTTAGAAAATTCATAACTTCCTCATACGAAGTCAGATTTGGGCGTTCTTTTTTTGTATGTTCTTGGTTTAACGTATAATAAAACTTTTGTTTCTATTTATAAGGCTAAAAAGTCCTCCATCGTAAATTCACTATTTAGGTCTCCCGGTGTCGTGTAGGTTTTGCCGTAAAACTTCGACGGACCATAACTTCTTCGTTATAACTCGGATTTCGGCGTTATTTATATGTACGGAACCCTTGAGACGTATTCTAAAACATGGTAAAGATTAATTATTCTAGATAATCTTTTGTCAAAAAGTCGTTTTTGACCCCTATTATCTCTAAATTGACTAGCTCGGATCTACGGGCGTTACAAATGGTTTCTTTCTGGACTTGCTCTTATGTACGAATGTTAGAGATGGTGTTGGACTGTGAATCCTCCTCATCACTTGGTGTATGAATTTTGGGCTTGCGAGTGATTCACTTGACTTTCTTCTTTGGAGTTTGACCAGGCTCGGAGGGTCCAACCTTCGTTTTCGCTTACCTCCTTTCTTAAGCTTTTCGGCCTCTTCTAAAACCCGTCACATCACAACTATTAATGGAAGAGCACCTGAAGTCGGTTGTCTGCGATATTCAGTGATAAGTGCGCTGTCACTCGGAATATTACGAAGCATCGTTTATGGAATAGATCCGATGAATGTAAACCGCGAACTATCAGATAGTATAACGTTGGAAGTGTGAAAGACTGGAATAGAAGCAATAATCGAACCCTCTATTACCGGAATATGGAGGCGGTCAATCTCCCTCTGAACAAAGATTGCCCAAAAACGAGCACAAGAAATCTCATTGTGCCTTGTAGCAGAAAGAGTGCTCTGAACAAGTTGAGCCCAAAGTACTGACCCGTAATCCAAATTGACCCATAATAGACACCATACATAATCTTAAGAAAGAGCTTACTTACGCAATCTGATCCAGTTACTCTCTCTGAGAAGCTCTTGAAAATTAAGGTAAATAGCCCATTCCACATAGGAGGAAGGTTGGGCTTCTTGAACTTGGACACGACAGCCAGATACTCACGATATCCCATATTGGTGATTGATCTTATGGGAAGAAATGTCTTTGTTCTATAACATTTCAGTAGGATCTCACAAAAATAAAAAGAGATTTCAAGGTACCAACCACGAAGGTGGATATTCGTTAATTCCATGGTGACAAGCTAGAACATATTAATTGTTCACTGTCAATTCTGAGATACGTGTTGGATTGTGGGTTTCACTCAATTCGTGGTGATAACGAATTTAAGATCATAGATACAAAAGTTGTGTAACCATAAACCTCAGTGATAATATTTGAGAGTCTCAAGGCTTACGTTGATGGAAACGAAAATGATGGAGAAGTAGTGGGAGGTGGGTCTGAAGAAAAATGTACCTCTACTATACGAAAGTGACCAAGCAGTAAACTCTTAACTCAATATGAGATGAGTAAGGTAGCTTAATGACTTATGTGAATATTATCCTGATTGGGAAAAAACAATTGGTATAATCGATTCATTAAGGCTTCGAACATAAAGTGAGGCTTCGGACAACATGCAGCAGCATGCTTCTAGGGACACTTAACTAGTGCAAACATTAGGAATTAAATACCTACCCCATCATTCGTAATTGATAGTATCATGATATGTTCCATCAATCCTGCTCAATTATGTATTATTTTTGGTGTTTTAATAGAGAAATAAAACATAGAAAATATTTTTGGAATTTTGATTTTTCTGAAAAAGAAATAAAAACACAAAAAAATAAAATATTTTTGGATTTTTGATTTTTTTTGAAAAAGAAATAAAAACAGAAACAAATAAACTATTTTTGGATTTTTTATTTTTCTGAAAAATAAATAAAAAAACAGAAAAATTAAGTAAGTAGCAACAAACAAAATATATAAAAGTATATAAGAAGTTCTGAACCTCCGAATGAACAGTGGACTTGGAGTCGCTACGAGCATTTGCACCAATTCACAGTATGAATAGTGGACTATGATTCTCTACGAGCGTTCGCACCCCTTCGTAGTTCAACTAATACTTTCCTAGTGTGAAGGTGGTTTGAAAACCGATTTAGCTTCTATCATTCCTAAGCCTTGAAGAATGCGATTAAAGGTTTGTTCAGGTAAGGCTTTCCTAAAAATGTCAGCTAGCTCATCAGCGGATCTAACAAAGTGGGTTTTGACATTTCCATCTTCCATGGGATCTTTTATGAAATGATACCTCAGGGCGATGTGTTTGGTCTTAGAGTGTCGCACTGGGTTGTGGAAAATGTGAATTGCACTTTCAAAATCACAGTATAAGGTGATTCACTTCATATTTATCTCATACTCCCTTAACTGACTTTGGATCCAAATGACTTGCGAGGTGCATGAGGTGGCTGCAATGTACTCAGCTTCAGTGGTAGATAAGGAGACGCAAGTTTGCTTTTTCGATTGCCAACTTATGAGTTTTCCATCGAGAAATTGACATCCTCCAGTTGTACTTCTCTGATACAAATCGCATCCGCCAAGATCAGCATCTGAGAATGCTTGCACAAAGAGCTCTGAACTTGAAGGGTACCAAATTCCGAGTGAGGTTGTTTGTTTATGATATCTGAAGATGTTCTTTACAGCAGTCATGCGGGGTTAGCGAGGATTTGCTTGAAAATGGCACAATAGCAAACAGAAAACATGATGTCTGGACGAATAGTAGTTAGATACATCAATGAAGCTATCATTTGACGATAGAGTGTCATATCAGAAGCTGGTTAGTGTAAAGGCGGTGTTAGCCTCGTTCCGAATGCCATTAGAACCTTCACCTTCGAATCTCCCACCATACCAAACTTCGCAAGTAAGGTCTTCGTATAAGCATCCTGGTTGATAAAGATTCCCTCCTGACTCTGTCTAATATTCAAACTAAGGAAAGAGTTAATCAGACCCATTGAGCTCATCTCAAACTTAGTGTCCATCAGCTTTCAAAACTTAGTAGTTAATTTAGGATTAGTAGATCCGAAAATGATATCATCAACATAGATTTGGATGATCATCAAATGGTCACCATCTTTCTTTCGAAATAAGGTTGGGTCGACTGAGCCTTGTTTAGTTTAGATTGTTTTAAGAATCTATTAAGAGTTTCATGCCATACTTGTGGAGCTTGATTCACACCATAGACTACTTTATCTAGAATGTGACAATGGTTGGGATACTTTTTGTTTACGAATCCTAGTGGTTGTTCCACATACACTGTTTCTTCTAGTTCCCCATTCAGAAAGGCACATTTGACATCCATTTGATATACTTCAAAGTTCTTGTGAGCTGCAAACGCCAGAAAGATGCGAACTGACTCCAGTCTTGCAACTAGTGTGAAAGTTTCCTCGTAATCTATGCCTTCCTCTTGGCAATACCCTTTAATGACTAACCGATCCTTGTCTTATATCACAATACCTTCTTTGTCAAACTTATTATGAAACACCCATTTTAAACCTACAACATATACATCCTTTGGAATGGGTATGAGTCTCCAAACCTTATTGTGTTCAAACTCATTGAGCTCCTCCGACATTGCTTGCTCCAAATCAAAAGGATCAAGAGTAATCTTAACATTTTTTAGGCTCAATTTTGGAGATAAACGAATTGAACATGCAAAAATCCACTTTAGAGAATCATGTAGTCTATATCGTTTTTTATTGTGCTCTCGTAAGAACTCCTGAAGATGTTTCTCCGGTTACTTGGGTTTTTGGATGATCTTTGGTCTATTTGGTTAAAGGAGGATAAGTTCGATCCATTTCAGCATTCACATCTTCAAATTCCGATTGAGCATCTGAATCATCATTTGCATTCTCATTCTCCCCCTCGAATGATGGATTTGGCTCTTCATTTGGAACTGGATGCTCCCCCTGGATTAGACTTTCGTGGTTTACTGGAGGACTTGGATTCTCCCCTTGAAGAAGGGTGCTAGGAGTGGAGGTTGATTTAGAACCCTCCCCCTGAATCGAAGCATTCACAGCTTGGGGTTGAGATGGTATTTCATAAGTTTTCGGAATTGGGAGCTCGGTTTCAAGATCTTTCGCAACATCATCAATGATCTCCTTGAGCTCGTCTTCCTTGTTATCAGTTGCTTTGGATTCCGAAGAGATCGCTTTCTCTGGCTTATCAAACAAGTTTAGGAATTCATCATAAAGGTTTGAGAGAGGAATAGTCATGGGATTCCGCACTGGAAATATCTCCTCAGATTGATGATCTGATGTCTGGAACTTCTTAAGATAAGAATCATCAAAGGCTACATAGTAGGATTCTTCTATCTTTTTGCACTTTTTGTTGAGAACCCTATATGCCATCAAAGTCAGAGAATACCCCAAGAAAATTGCTTCGTCAGCCTTCACATCGAATTTATTCCTTTGCTCCTTTGAATTGAAAATGAAACACTGGAACCAAAGACATGAAAGAACTTAACATTAGGTTTTATTTTATTAAGAACTTCATAAGGGGTGATGGAAAATCTTTTGTTTAGTATAGATCGATTTTGTGTAAAACAGGTTGTTCTGATAGCTTTTGCCTAGAAATAAAGTGGTAGGTTCACAAACGATAGCATGGTCCTCGCAACTTCGCACAGAGAACGGTTTCGTCTTTCAACAATTTCGTTCTGTTGTGGAGTGTAAGGAGCAGAGAAGTTGTGCGCAACTCCCTTTTCAGTCAAGAATTCTTCAAATACGTGGTTTTTGAACTCCGAACCATTATCGTTGCGAATATTGCGAACTGGATTTCGTAGTTCAAGCTCGATCTGCTTGATAAAGTCCTTGAGCTTGGAAGTAGCTTCGGATTTCTGTTTAAGAAAATAAACCCACGTAAATCGAGAAAAATCATTAAAAATAACTAAAATAAACTTGTTACCACCAATTCTCTCGATGGCAGATGGACCACAGAGATCCATATGTAAAAGTTCGAGTGGCTCGATCACTTTGGGCTTTATAATTGTTAAATGACTCTTCCTACTCTGCTTTCCAAGTTCACAGGCCACACAGAGATGATCTTTCTCAAACTTTAGAAGTGGCAAGCCTCGCACATGATCACCTAGCACAAGTTTGTTGATATCCTTGAAGTTTAAGTGCGAGAGCCTTCAATGCCAAAGCCAACAATTGCTCGAAGGTGCTTTCATTAGAAGGCATATCACTACAAGAAAAACTCAATTTTGCTAGGGAAGGAATCTGTTGCAAAAAGCTGCAATTTCATTGCAAAAGACGAATAGCAACGGAATTTGCAACAAAACTGTTCCGTCCCAAAAAAACCCCGTAGCGAAGGTGTTGCAACGGAAACAATAATTTCGTCGCAAATGTGACAACATAATGAAATCCATTGTAGATTGTATTCCATCGTGTATTCCGTTGTAGGATGTCGTTGCGAATTTCGTGGTAGTTCTTCCATCACAAATTTCGTGGTGATGAATCCCTTGCTAAATCCGTTATGATGACTCCCTAGCTAAATCCGTTGCGGAGACTCCCTATCTAAATCCGTTGTGATGACTCCCTAGCTAAATCCGTGGTGTTGGTTCCATAGCAAAATCGGTGGTGTTGGTTCCATAGAAAAATCTTAGTTTATATTCTATAACTAATTCCATAGCAAATTACGCAGACATACTTCCATAGCAAAGATCATAGCTATGGATGGATAATTAATTTAGAAATTAAATACAAATTATTTAGTACTAATATATCAAAACAAAGATAACAAAAAATCAAAGAACATTTATATTATAAAATAAAACAAAAAATATTTATTACATGGAAAATAAAAAGTGGCTAATCTAAAATAAATACTTTGCAACAAACAAATCAACACATTATGATCTACTAGTTTTGTAGTTCTTTAAAAGCATTAATAACAACCATTGCCTATTATAGTTGTTTATTAAGCTTGCTCGATTCTCTTGTTGTGTTGGTCATCTTTGTCCTTCATTATTTCCATATGTTCTTCATGTTTCTCTTTTTGTTTAGTAACAAGCTCCCTCAATTCTTCCACTTCATCATTTTTTTCCCAGAATGTAAGATACTTCTGTTGTACTATTAACATTAATCACTTGAACCGCCTTTGCAAATAAGCCAATATAGGTCCTGTTTGTCTTATCACCTAATACCCCTTTTTGGTTTCAAATGGGACATATTTCATGATTACAAGTAAAAAAAATAGTCAATACTAATTAATTAACCTGTGATAACATACTAGTAAACATGCAGTTTCATTCACTTGTGATGACATACTAGTTATTCATAAGTTTAGGGCTACATGCATGAAATAGCAACCTACTTTCATTTACTTGTTTTTTTTCTAGCATTCAAGTTTAGTTTTCTTCTAATCAAGGCATATACTTTGAAAAATGTACTTTTTTCTCACTAGGGCACTGACTTTGAGATTATTAACCAGCTATACCATTGTAGTTCAAGTCTTTTATTATTCTTGAATTATAATGATTTAATATGAGAGACATTATATCAAATCATTTTCATGTAATATAAAAGCTGGGCAAAACAATTCTCAACTAACAAAAAACATTCCCTAAAAAAGAGACGACTGATAAGGACAAAAAATAGTTCTATTTTTATTATATAATATTATAATTATAGCAAAAAAACACTATTGTAAAACTAATTTACTTTTTGATTTCATAAAACTCTCAAAACCATGAATATGAAACAATACTGATTTCATCAGTCTCATCCTGCACAATAATATTAATTAGTGGAAAAACCTAGGATCAAAAATAAAATTGGTAAAAATGGAGAGAACCAAAAAGAACAATAGATCTTAAGATGGGAAATGTACAAAAATATTAACTAGTCAAATTTTATGGGGTTCATGTTTGTAGATTTGGGGTTTCATTGCAGAGAAAAATCTTTGATAATCACCTGTAACTGTCACACCCCCAAACCAGAATGGCAGAAACATTCGGGGTGGATGACTTCACGTAGTATCACAACCATTGAATATTGTAAAGAAAGTAACACAACCATCACATATATAATGAAAACGTATGTTGTTGCGTTATACATAATGGCAAAAGAATATTACAATGAGATGATAAATGTTCCATAATAAAACATCCTTAGTGTTCCTTTCTCCAAAAGCTGGTGGTTACCTGTATTACTGATTCCCTGAGAAATACAAGTGGTTTCGAAAAAGTGTCAACAATTAAGTTGGTGAGTTCTTAAGCGTTTTGTATTGAAAAAGTATGTCCTTTTTGATAGTAAACCGATGAACGAGGTTTTCAGAAAATCCAATATTTTCTATAAATGATTTGAAAAGTTTCCCGTGTTGGAGTGCGTTTGTGTTTTCCATACTTGAATAATAGTGATAAAATTTGTATTAACGATAAAATGGAAAACTGAAATGCATATATGAATCTCGTAAATCTAAATTGTTTTTATACTTTTATGTGAGTTTTATAACCATACTAACGACATTGTTGGCCTGTAACAACGTTCTTCAGGCGTTGGAACTGTTATGACATTTGTCACCCCAGGCCTGCCGGCCTAGCTGTAGCTAACAGCTTAGGTGTGGGATTGTCAATCCCGTATAGATCTATACACAAGTATCACGCTCCCCCTACAAGGGATTATGGTATATAATACAGGACTTAATAATGCATACTCGAACGTACGTGAAGCTGTCTCACATTACTAGATATAAACAGATTTACGATGATAAAAGACTGTACTTCCTTTGAAAGCATTTCATTTGTCGAGATGTATATGTAAAATGTATGAATCACTTGAATACTATGCTCATTATAGTTTGTCAAAAGTATGTTCCCATTTGGTAATAACAACTTGGTGATATAATATTCCTTTAAAACATAAAGTTATTTTTGTATCAACACTCTATAAGAACGATATTATAAAAATGATACTTTGATTTGTAATGTACTTGTATTCCCCCCCTAAAACGTGAAAAGAATTGAAAAATAGGGGTATGAACTCACTCGTTTCGAAGAGAGAGGCTAGGGTTGAGCAGAACTTCGTCCGCGGATGGTTGCGTCGTCGGGCTCTTCGGGGATCTCTGCAGCGTAAATCTTTCGTCGGGGCTCGAGTGCGGAAACCGAGGTGAGGGAATGGTCTCTGGTGCTTGGAAGGGTGTGAGAGTGACTGAAGAATTGAGAAAGGTGTGCAAAGACTCGAGCTCATGCCTTCTATTTATAGGGCTGGAAACCCTCGTACGCGGCGCGCACTTTCGGAGTACGCTGGGCGTACTCGGTACGCGGGGCGTTCTTGGTTACGCGGGGCGTAGAATGGCGTCATGGCTTACGACTCGGGTCTAGCTAAACGTAGCTTGGGCGGGCCGATGGGACTCGACGTTGGGTCTAGTACGCGGGGCGTACTCCCAGAGTACGCGGGGCGTAATCCCTGCTTCCGACTTCTAAATTCCGTAACTTTCGCGTACGAGCTCCGTTTTTCGCGTTCTTTATATCCACGCGTAGGTGAGATTATGCTCTACAACTTTCATTTAGACTTCGTCGGCTAGTTTTGACTTTATTTTTAATGATATATTTTTAATAGGTCGGGCCTCCTAAAGTTCGTTAAAAATTCATAGGTTCTTTATTCGACGTCGGTATTCGTTTGTCTTTTTATTGTTTTATTACTACTGAGGAGATCTTCAACTTTCGTTTAGGTTGCGTTAGCTAAATAACACTCGATCTTCAATCCGAGTTTTTAGCCCTCTACTACCGTTACGAAACTTTGAAAATTCGTAACTTCTTCATACGAGGTCCAATTTGGGCGATCTTTTTATGCACGTTCACCTTTCAACGAGATCTACGACTTTTGTTTAGATACTTAAGGCTTAAAATGCATTTTATTGAGATTCTACTTTTTACGTCAAATAATGTTTTAACGTCGCGTCGTAAATATACGAGTGGTTATAATTTCTTCAATATAACCCGGTTTTGAGCGTTCTTTATGTTTTTGGAAACCTTGGCATGATATCTAATATTCAATGCATCCCAACTTAGATACTTGAACACTTTATTTTCGAGGTTAATTTTGTTGTACTTAGCTTTCGAGCGTTACAATGCTTTTGGAAAAATATAGGGTTGTCACATCATCCCCCTGTTAAGGGAATTTCGTCCCGAAATTTACTCTAAGATAGCGTTTACAGATTTGGAAAAAGATGCGGGTACTTTTGTTTCATCTGATCCTCGCGTTCCCAAGTGTATTCAGGTCCTCGCTTGGCGTTCCAGCGGACCTTTACAATGGGTATTCGGCTTTGTTTAGTCCTTTTGATTTCCCGATCCATGATCTCTACTGGTTCCTCCACAAACTGGAGGTTTTCATTTATTGCAATTTCGTCTAGAGGGACGACAAGGGTCTCGTCGGATAAGCACTTCTTCAGATTCGATACGTGAAAGGTAGGGTGTACGTTGTGGAGTTCCTGAGGTAGTCTAAGTTTGTAAGCCACTGGACCGATCCTGGCAAGGATCTCGAATGGTCCGATGTATCTAGGGTTCAGTTTTCCACGTTTTCTGAAGCGTATTAAGCCTTTCCAAGGTGAGACTTTGAGTAGGACATGGTCTCCAACTTGGAATTCCAAGGGTTTTCGTCTCTTATCTGCGTAACTCTTTTGTCTATCCCTTGATGCTTTTAGACGTTCTCGGATTTGAACAATCTTCTCTGTAGTCTCCCGTATGATTTATGGCCCAGTGAGCGTGTTGTCAGTTGCTTGTCCTTTTGCTAGTTGCGTGTCCCCCACTTCGGCCCAGCACAAAGGTGACCTGCATTTGCGTCCATAGAGGGCTTCGAACGGGGCAGCTTTAATACTGGTGTGGTAGCTATTGTTGTACGAGAACTCAACCAAGGGTAGGTGTGTGTCCCATGCTTTGCCAAAATCGATTACGCAAGCTCTCAGCATGTCTTCTAGGGTTTGTATAGTTCTCTCGCTCTGGCCGTCGGTTTGTGGGTGATAAGCGGTACTCATGTCTAGCCTTGTCCCCAAAGCTTTTTGTAACGACTGCCAGAACCTTGAGGTGAATCTACTATCTCGGTCCGAGATAATGGGTATGGGCACACCATGCAGTCGTACAATTTCTCTGAGGTATGTCCTTGTTAACTTCTCCAATTTATCCGTCTCTTTGATCGGTAGGAAATGCGCTGACTTAGTTAACCTGTCGACAATTACCCAAATGGTGTCGAGTCCGCTTGTTGTCTTGGGTAATTTTGTTATGAAATCCATGGTTATCCGCTCCCACTTCCATTCAGGTATTTCTGGTTGTTGTAATAAACCCGAGGGCTTCTGATATTCCACCTTGACCTTGGCACATGTCAGGCATTTGCTCACGTAGGTAGCAATTTCGGCTTTCATGTTTTGCCACCAGTACAACTTCTTGAGATCGAGATACATCTTATCGGAGCCGGGATGTATGGAGTATCGTGTTTTATGGGCTTCGTCCATAATGATTTCTCTAAATCCACCAAACTTCGGTATCCAAATTAGATCCATGAAATAACGAATCCCGTTGCTCTTGGTCTCAAGGTTCTTATCCATTCCCCTTAGGGCTTCTCCTGTCACGTTTTCGGATTTCAAGGCTTCTATTTGGGCTTCCTTGATTTGCGTGGACAGGTGTGAATGGATCGTCATAGTTAGGGATTTCACTCGGCGACCTGAGTACTCCTTCCGACTGAGTGCATCAGCCACTACATTAGCCTTTCCGGGGTGATATCGAATTTCGCATTCATAATCACTAAGTAGTTCTACCCATCGCCTCTGTCTCATGTTGAGTTCTTTCTGATTTAGGATATGTTGGAGGCTTTTATGATCAGTGAAGATGGTACATTTTGTGCCGTAGAGATAGTGTCTCCATATCTTCAGAGCGAAGACGACTGCTCCTAGCTCAAGATCATGCGTTGTGTAGTTCACTTCGTGCGTCTTTAGTTGTCTTGAGGCGTAGGCGATGACCTTCCCTCTTTGCATTAAGACACACCCAAGTCCTTGGTTTGATGCATCACAATAGACCACGAAGTCCTCCGTTCCCTCTGGCAAGGTTAGGATGGGCGCACTACATAAGGCTCGCTTTAGTGTCTGAAATGCACTGTCTTGTTTTTCTCCCCAGTCGAAGGTCACATTCTTCTGGGTTAGGGTGGTAAGTGGCTTGGCAATCTTTGAAAAGTTCGGTATGAATCTTCGGTAATACCCGGCGAGTCCCAAAAAATTGCCGGATTTCTGTAGGGGTTCTTGGAGTAGTCCAACTATCTATTGCCTTTATTTTGGAGGGGTCCACGTGTATTCCTTCTTTGCTTACAACGTGTCCCAGGAAATCCACTTCCCGAATCCAAAATTCGCATTTGGAAAATTTTGCGTAAAGTTTCTCTGCCCTTAATGTTTCCAGTACTTGGCGGAGATGTTTGCTGTGTTCTTCCTGGCTTCTTGAATAGATGAGTATATCATCTATGAATACGATCACGAACTTGTCCAGGAAGGGACGACATACTCGGTTCATCAAGTCCATGAACACTGCTGGAGCATTCGTCAATCCGAAGGGCATCACCACAAATTCGTAGTGACCATAACGTGTTCGGAAAGCCGTTTTGGGGATGTCTCCTTCCAGTACTCGCAGTTGGTGATAACCAGACCTTAGATCGATCTTTGAGAAGTAGCTTGCCCCCTGCAGTTGGTCGAATAGATCGTCTATGCGCGGCAAGGGATATCGGTTCTTGATCGTGAGTTTGTTCAGTTCCCGATAATCGATGCACATGCGAAAGGATCCGTCCTTCTTTTTCACGAATAGGACTGGCGCTCCCCATGGTGAGAAGCTTGGTCTGATGAATCCCTTGCTCAGTAGCTCTTTTAATTGACTGGATAGTTCCTGCATCTCGGCTGGGGCTAAACGGTACGGTGACTTTGCTACAGGGGTAGCCCCGGGGATTAAGTCGATTCTGAACTCGACTTGACGTTCCGGTGGGATTCCTGGAAGATCTTCTGGGAAAATATCCGGGAAGTTGCAGACTTCCGGAATATCTTTAATGTTTTTCGATTCTCGTTTCTTGTCTACTACGTGGGCTAGAAAGGCATGATATTCCTTACGAAGATATTTTTGTGCTTTAATACAGGAAATGATTTGTAAACTTGAACTAGGTTTGTTGCCATAAATGACAATAGTTTCGCCGTTTGGCAGATTTAAGCGAACAGCCCTTTCGTGGCAAAGGATATCGGCATGGTGAAGGCTCAACCAGTCCATACCGATGATGACATCGAAACTTCTTATGGAAATGGGCATAAGATCGACTTGAAACAAACGCTCGTTTAAATTTAGTGTGCACCCTATGTATAAATCGTTTGCGTGTTCTGTTTTACCGTTTGCCATTTCTACAGTGAATATTTTACTGAGTGGTTGGGGTTTTTGATTAAGTAGGTGTTTGAATTTATGACTCACAAAACTTCTCTCCGCACCGCAGTCAAAAAGTATGCATGCATAAGTGTTGTTGAGTAGGAACGTACCCGTAACCACCGTCGGGTCTGCTATTGCTTCATTCTGTCCTACTGCCAACACTCTCCCTACACCGCCAATATTCCTTTCCTTGGGACAATCCCTCCTGAAGTGTCCAGTCTCTCCGCACCCATAACACGCCCGGCTCACCCCAGTGCCAGAAACCTGAGTAATTGGTCGTGCCGGTGCTTTACAGAAACGGGCTGTGTGCCCTTTCCTGTCACAGTTCTTGCAGTGCATCTCGCGACAAATACCATGGTGATGGTAGTTGCACTTGCCGCACTTGGGCAGAATCCCTGCATATGGTTTTGTTGGTGCAGAGGTAGCAGAAGTTGTGGTGGGGGTAGTAGCAGCATGAACTGCAACCATTTGTTTCTTTGAAGGTTCTTGTGAAGTTTACCCCTTCCTTTTGTTCCAAAATTTCTTCTTGTTGTTGTTGTTGGCATTGATTTCATTGTTGCTGTTCCCTTTGGTTGGTTCAGCCATAATCGCCGCGACTCCTTGACAAACACCATGATCAACAAGAGATTGCGCTAGTTCCTTGGCGCTGGCGAAAGTCAAGGGTCTGGAAGCTAGTACACTTCCTCGAAGTTGGGGTGATAATCCCCAAATGTATCTCTCAACCTTTTGGCTCTCCAGGGTTAACATTCCTGGGCAAAGTGTTATTAAGTCACTGAACCTGTTGGTGTAACCAGCTATGTCCGATCCTACCATCGAGAGGTTCCACAGTTCCTGTTCAAGCTTCTGAATCTCGCCTCTTGGGCAGTATTCTCGAAGGAGCATTCTTTTCAGGTTTTCCCAACCCATGGAGTTTGCCACCACTAGGGTTAGTGTCTGGACGTGGCCGTTCCACCATGTCAGGGCGCGTTCAGAGAAAGTAAAAGCGGCGAACTTTACTTTGCTTTCTTCAGGACATGCACAGATTTCGAATACAGCTTCTGTTTTCTCTATCCATTGAGATAGAGCCAATACTCCCCCAGTCCCGTAAAAGGGAATAGGTTTTCCGTTGGTGAAGTCTTTGTAAGTGCATACCCCTGAACGGCTTTGACCTTGGCCATTTGTAAAACTGTTTGTTCCTCCCCCCGATCCGTTGTTGCTCATTTGAGCCATTGCTGCAGTTACAGCAGCGGTTACAATAGTCTGGAACATAACGGTGTCCATAATTGGAGGAGGTGGTGGAGGTGGTGTTGAAGTTGAGTTTCTGCGTGTTGATCTACGAGGAGGCATGTTCTGGTAGAGAAAAATAAGAATGAATACTATAAGTTTCTAATGTTTTGACAATCGTGTGTTAGTTGTAATTTGTTTTGACTTTAGTTTATGGTTTCAAGGTAGGCATAGAAATTTAGAACTCGTAATTTTTGAGAGGTATATAATAAGAAATACTTCATATTCATTCATATAGGTCACACTTGAGGTGTGTTACATTACATATCTTGTTCGGGAAAAATTTGACCCTCCTAGAGGTCTCCGATTGCAGATACTAAAGGGAAATAAGGGAAAAACTTTTATCCGAGATCCTAATCTATAACAAAATTGTTGGGCATCGAACAAGCTCTACTTGCGGCGTTTGGAGCTAGACTCGGCATCCGACCGTTTGACTCCCATCAGTCGCCTCTCGAGATCTGCTTGTTGTTCCTTCATCCCTCTTATTTCTGCCAGAGCCACTATCATTTGGTTCTGAAGTGTTCCCGTGTAGATTTGGGTATTCTCATGTAGTCCTTCCAAACGGCGGATGTCAGTGGCGTTACCTTGGGTAGCAGCATTGATTTCACGAACTCTGGCTGCTTGTTGGTCCGCCTGGTAGTTCTGGTTAGCTATAGCATTCACGACGACAGGAAGTGCTCGATCTGCTGAGCCTCCCCCACTGACGTTGTAAAAATCCCGACACATGCCGAATGGAGGGCATACACCTTGCTGGCGGCTCCAGTAGTAGAGGTGGCTTCCCCAGATGGGGATGGGTCCCGGTTGATCTGGTCTGATTACGGGAGGATGAGGGATGGGAGGGTCGTACACTTCTGGCTCGGAGTCTGTCCCGCTAGAAATCTCCACGATCTCTTCGTCGACTTCGAATTCTTCCTCGACCTCTTCTTCGATTTCCTCTGGGTCTTCCTCCGGGTCTTCTTCTATCCAACCGCCGTTGCCTTGGTTTGGGTAGTAGGGATCTCCTGGTAAATGGAATCCGGCCATTTGTCTGTACTAGGATAGATGTATGAGAACGTTATAAGAAAAGAAATTTCTATTTAACGACTTATTATTTTTAACTATAATTTTTATGGTACAACTATTTTTAATAATACTTCTATACTATTTCAACTTGGCGTAACTAGAACAATTTTGTATTTGGTAAGTTTTTGGTTTGTTGTCCACTACGACCATTCCTCGACGTACATTGGTCAAATCCAGGATAAATATAGTTGATCAGGCAATATTTATTCTCGACATGATTACATACCCCGAGGCTCAATCGTAGTGTCGTAACTTGCCGTAATACTTTTTTAGTAAAACTTGTTATGATACGAGATTTATGCATGCTTGTAAAAATGTATATCTTTAAAAGAATGTATTTTGTTCATGAAAATGTTTCATCAGAGGGTTTTTTTTTTTTTTTTTTTGGTCCCCTTTGCATTTATAGTTTGTATATCGTATGTGGTTCGATATACTTAGTTCACTATAAACAATGCTCTGATACCAATCTGTCACACCCCCAAACCAGAATGGCGGAAACATTCGGGGTGGATGACTTCACGTAGTATCACAACCATTGAATATTGTAAAGAAAGTAACACAACCATCACATATATAATGAAAACGTATGTTGTTGCGTTATACATAATGGCAAAAGAATATTACAATGAGATGATAAATGTTCCATAATAAAACATCCTTAGTGTTCCTTTCTCCAAAAGCTGGTGGTTACCTGTATTACTGATTCCCTGAGAAATACAAGTGGTTTCGAAAAAGTGTCAACAATTAAGTTGGTGAGTTCTTAAGCGTTTTGTATTGAAAAAGTATGTCCTTTTTGATAGTAAACCGATGAACGAGGTTTTCAGAAAATCCAATATTTTCTATAAATGATTTGAAAAGTTTCCCGTGTTGGAGTGCGTTTGTGTTTTCCATACTTGAATAATAGTGATAAAATTTGTATTAACGATAAAATGGAAAACTGAAATGCATATATGAATCTCGTAAATCTAAATTGTTTTTATACTTTTATGTGAGTTTTATAACCATACTAACGACATTGTTGGCCTGTAACAACGTTCTTCAGGCGTTGGAACTGTTATGACATTTGTCACCCCAGGCCTGCCGGCCTAGCTGTAGCTAACAGCTTAGGTGTGGGATTGTCAATCCCGTATAGATCTATACACAAGTATCACGCTCCCCCTACAAGGGATTATGGTATATAATACAGGACTTAATAATGCATACTCGAACGTACGTGAAGCTGTCTCACATTACTAGATATAAACAGATTTACGATGATAAAAGACTGTACTTCCTTTGAAAGCATTTCATTTGTCGAGATGTATATGTAAAATGTATGAATCACTTGAATACTATGCTCATTATAGTTTGTCAAAAGTATGTTCCCATTTGGTAATAACAACTTGGTGAGATAATATTCCTTTAAAACATAAAGTTATTTTTGTATCAACACTCTATAAGAACGATATTATAAAAATGATACTTTGATTTGTAATGTACTTGTATTCCCCCCCTAAAACGTGAAAAGAATTGAAAAATAGGGGTATGAACTCACTCGTTTCGAAGAGAGAGGCTAGGGTTGAGCAGAACTTCGTCCGCGGATGGTTGCGTCGTCGGGCTCTTCGGGGATCTCTGCAGCGTAAATCTTTCGTCGGGGCTCGAGTGCGGAAACCGAGGTGAGGGAATGGTCTCTGGTGCTTGGAAGGGTGTGAGAGTGACTGAAGAATTGAGAAAGGTGTGCAAAGACTCGAGCTCATGCCTTCTATTTATAGGGCTGGAAACCCTCGTACGCGGCGCGCACTTTCGGAGTACGCTGGGCGTACTCGGTACGCGGGGCGTTCTTGGTTACGCGGGGCGTAGAATGGCGTCATGGCTTACGACTCGGGTCTAGCTAAACGTAGCTTGGGCGGGCCGATGGGACTCGACGTTGGGTCTAGTACGCGGGGCGTACTCCCAGAGTACGCGGGGCGTAATCCCTGCTTCCGACTTCTAAATTCCGTAACTTTCGCGTACGAGCTCCGTTTTTCGCGTTCTTTATATCCACGCGTAGGTGAGATTATGCTCTACAACTTTCATTTAGACTTCGTCGGCTAGTTTTGACTTTATTTTTAATGATATATTTTTAATAGGTCGGGCCTCCTAAAGTTCGTTAAAAATTCATAGGTTCTTTATTCGACGTCGGTATTCGTTTGTCTTTTTATTGTTTTATTACTACTGAGGAGATCTTCAACTTTCGTTTAGGTTGCGTTAGCTAAATAACACTCGATCTTCAATCCGAGTTTTTAGCCCTCTACTACCGTTACGAAACTTTGAAAATTCGTAACTTCTTCATACGAGGTCCAATTTGGGCGATCTTTTTATGCACGTTCACCTTTCAACGAGATCTACGACTTTTGTTTAGATACTTAAGGCTTAAAATGCATTTTATTGAGATTCTACTTTTTACGTCAAATAATGTTTTAACGTCGCGTCGTAAATATACGAGTGGTTATAATTTCTTCAATATAACCCGGTTTTGAGCGTTCTTTATGTTTTTGGAAACCTTGGCATGATATCTAATATTCGATGCATCCCAACTTAGATACTTGAACACTTTATTTTCGAGGTTAATTTCGTTGTACTTAGCTTTCGAGCGTTACAATGCTTTTGGAAAAATATAGGGTTGTCACAGTAACCATTACTATTGGAGTCGGATCATGTAGCTGGGGTGAAGAAAGATAAGACACACGAATCTGAAAACTAAACAAACAATCGATTGATCAAACTGAGGGTCGTTTTTTTTCATATCGATGCTTTGTTTACATGAGATGAAAAAAATGTTGATTTCATTATAGACTTTGTATGTATGTTCCTAAACAGAGTATATTTGACTCCTTACTTACTCAGATTTTGTTTGAGAACCTCCAAAAAAAATCCCTAATTTTTGAACTTACTGTTTTCAACTTTAGTGGTTCCTTGCCTCTAATCATGAAAAGTGAAACGAGAAACCTACATCAGCAGCAGCAAGAAAACATGAGGTGTGTAAATGATTTACAAAGAAGTCAAAAACAATAGACCTTTGAAATTCTCCATCTTATATACCTTAACATGTAGATCTTACCTTCATATTTGAAGCGATTGGTAGAGACAACAAGTGGATTGGAGGCGGACGCACGCCTCTCACATTTGAACAACCCATCCTCCAACGATTATCCGTAGTAGCAGAAAAGAATTTCCAAGTTGTATAGTTCTTTAGTCGAAGCAAGAGTAAATACTTGGGTGGGAGTGACGGCTAGGGTTTTTAGAGAGAGCGGGTGAATTTCTTGAGTGAGAGAGAGTCTCCGATAGAGTCTTCACCATCATACTGGAATGTCGGCCTCAATTTGGGAGGTAAACGTATACCAATTGAGGGTTGTAAGGTCGAACCTTGAAATATGATGATGTTTGAAATAAATCTCAGCATCAGCGTATATCTCAGTATCAGCATCAGCGTTTGAGCAGCTCAGCGTGTTTAGTTTATTCAGTGCATTGTAACAGATTTTGTATTTATCTTGTTTCCATAGTTAGCGTAAATTAGTTAGCTGGCATATCCCTGATTTGTAGGGATTGTCTAGAATAGCAGTATATAATCTCTTGTATAGGTTTGTGAATGGTTACGCCTTTCACAAACCCTAATTGCTGCTTTGTGCACACGATAATCTCTTTGTGAGATTATCTTTCTTAGTGAAAGTTTTTCTTCGTGAATTCTTCTTATTCTTATTTACTGTCATTGTTTGATAAATTGATTGATCTAAAGGACTTTTCAATTGGTATCAGAGCGGGTTTCTCTTATCAAACAAATGGCTTCATCTTCTTCTTCGTCAAACTCATCAAATCATCCCTCCGCTAAAATTCCTCCTTTTGATGAAACAAATTTTGCCATGTGGAAAATAAAGGCTCTATATGCTTTAGAGTCAGTAGATGAAGACATGTTGGACATTGTCGAAAAGGGTCCATATGTCCCAATGTATCAGCCTCTGAAAAACAACGTTCCTGATGGTGCTATGAAGAAAACACCTAGAGAAAACTGGACGACAGATGACAAAAGAAAAAATGGTCTCGATGTTCGTGCTCGTGCCGCAATCAGCTACGCTCTGTCATACAATATTTTTGGGCTAGTTCAAAATTGTATCTCAGCAAAAGAGATGATGGATACTCTGACTGTATCTTTTGAAGGAACTGAAGAAGTCAAGGCTACTCAAATAAATGATCTTAACCGAAGGTATGAACATTTTTTTACTAAGAAAGGTGAAACCTTGACTCAAACCTTTAACAAATTCAATACTCTTGTTAATGATCTACGGAGATTAGATCAGTTGAAGCATAGAACTGTTCTAGTGCAGAAGTTTTTGGATTCTCTGGGTGCAGGTTGGGAGAACCATGTTGATGTGCTGAAAAATAGTGAGAAGATCAACACTATGGACTTACAAAGTCTGGATGGAAATCTTCGATACTATGAGGAATCCAAGCTTCCAAGAAAGGAGCTGATGAAAGATTCTCAGCGTGAATCATCTGTAGCCTTGTTCTCAAACAAAAAGCTAGTGTCAGATTTAGACACTGAAAGTCATTCAGACACTGATTCCTCTAAAACTGACACTGATGATCTTGAAAAGGTTGTGGCTAGTGCAGCTTTAATTGTAAAGACCTTTGAGAAGTCAGGCCGGAACTTCTCAAAGTTTCAGAAGAAGATGGGTGGAAAGTTTTCAAAAAGATCAGAAGCTGATAAAAAGCATGGTACTGATAAGAAAGAGAAGGCTCAGTGCTTTAACTGTGGGAGCACTGATCATTTTGCAAAGGAATGTAAACAAAAAAAACAAGGCTCGGATGAATACTAGAAGCAGAAGTACAACAAGCTGATTGAGAAGCTGAAAGCAGAGAACTTGGAACATAAAGTTCTTGTTGCTGAAGAAGAAAAATGGAAGACTGATGAGGAGTTATCAGATGATGAAGTCAAGTGTCTAATGGTAAAGATAGAAGACACAGATGTTCCTGAAAAAGGCACAAGTACATTTGATGCTGATATGTCTGATGCTGTTGAAAATTCCAGGAAGCACAACACCGACTCTTCTTCAATGTATCAGGTTAAAAACTTTGTTTCCTATTCAATGAATGAAAAATCAAAATGTTTGAGTATTTGGGTGTTATTAATTCTAAGAAGAATCAAACAATAAGAAATTTGCAAAATCAAATTGATCTTCTTGAAACTGATATATCCATGAAAAATAGCATTATTGAGTCCACTCAGGAAAATCTTAGAATCACTAGTTTGGCAAACTCATTTTTGTCTACTGAAATTGACAATGTTAAAGATCTTTTGATCAAAGAACAAACTGTGCTTCATACTTGGGCAAAATCTCACAAAAATGCTAATTATATTATTTCTGCTCAAATTCCACATTCATGTGAGAAAATTCTTGGGGGTAATTTTGCAGAAGCTGAAAAGGTTTTTAAATCACAAGAAAAAAAATCTGAATTTTATTCCATGAATGAGATGAAAAACAATTTCAAAAATAAGTTTGTCAGTAACTCTTTTATTAATCAGGGTCTAATTGATGAATACTGTGTTACTAACTCTAATGGTGTTATTGGTAATGTTGAAATTACCGAAATTGATCCAACCTCTTACCCTGCACATCTTGTAAGACCAACTCCCTTCACTGAGAATATTATTGCCTTCCCTATCTCAAACGGAGTGTTTCCTGCTGTTCATGAACAACTTAAGTATTTTCCTGATTGCAATGCATCCGTGAATAAGTTCAAATCAGACACTGATAGCTCATCATCTATCACTGATCAAATTCTTTCTAACACTGAATTCAGTTGTGACTCAATGATAAACAAAAGGATTCAAAGCTCTCTTGGTGAATCTTACATGTCAAAATGTGTCAAGTCCAAAAATTTGCTCACCAAGAGGAACTTTGGTACTAGAGTTTGTTACAGATGTGGTGATACCTCTCACAAGATCAGTGAATGTTCATTTGATAAATCATCCTTAAGAGCTGATAATATTAAAGTTAGAAATAAAAAATGGAATCTTAAGTCAAATTCTTTAAACTGTCTTCCTAAGGAGTGTTATAATCTATTATCAAATAACTTTGTGAATGACCCATCCTCGAATGGGTCAGTGTGTTCTAACTAGTTTCTCAGCACTACAGGGTCATGAGCATCTTTGGTACTTAGATAGTGGTTGCTCAAGGCATATGACAGGATCCAAGTCTCTCTTGGAAGACTATGTCAAGAAAACTGGTCCTGCAGTAACTTATGGAGACAATGGAAAAGGGGTCACTAAAGGATATGGAAATATCAAATGCAATAATGTGGTTTTTCAAAACGTTTCATATGTAAAGGGTCTCAAACACAATCTTATCTCAATCAGCCAACTGTGTGATGTTGACTAAGAAGTTCACTTTACAAAGAAGGAAGGTAGAGTTGTCAACACTGACAAGAACATCGTACTTTCAGCAAGTAGAAAGGATGATATATATGTTCTTGATATGTTCCCATGTGACAAGGCACTGATGCAATGCTTCTTTACAAAGTCTCAGACCAATCTCAGCTGGATTTGGCACAAAAGGTTCTCTCATCTGAACTTCAAGAACCTATCCAAAATATCAAATCAAGATCTAGTTAGAGGGCTCCCAAAATTCAGCGTTGTTAAAGACAAGATGTGCTCAGCTTGTGAACAAGGAAAACAAACCAAGTCATCTTTCAAACCAAAGTCATGTTCCAGTATATCTGTCCCTCTACATTTGCTCCACATGGACTTGTTTGGACCTATTCCTGTCCGCTCTCTAGGTGGAAATAAGTATACTCTAGTGATTGTGGATGAGTTCACTCGATTTACATGGGTGGTTTTCCTGAAGAAGAAAAGTCATGCTGCACAGGAAATTATCTCACTGATTCGTAAGAATGAGACACTGACAGGTCTCAAAGTTAAGCAACTAAGGAGTGATCATGGTACTGAATTCCGAAATTCAACTCTTGAAGAATTTTGTGATCACAAAGGCATTGGGCAAAACTTCTCAGCTCCTCGTACTCCTCAACAAAATGGAGTTGCTGAACGAAGAAATAGAACACTGATTGAGGCAGGAAGGACCTTAATGATTCACGATGGTCTTCCTATGTCATTTTGGGCTGAAGCTGTCAATACAGCGTGCTTTACTCAGAATCGATCTCTAATTCACAGGATTCACAAGAAGACACCTTATGAAATGCTGAAAAGTCAAAAGCCAGACGTATCCTTCTTTCACGTGTTCGGATGTATTTGTTATATTCTAAATCAGCGTGACCCAAGATCTAAATTTGAACCTAAGGCTGACAAAGGTATTTTTGTTGGGTACTCATCTATTTCAAAAGCTTTTCGTGTTTTTCATGTGAACAGGCAATGCATTGAAGAATCCATTCATGTGAAGTTTGATGAGGAATCATACACTGATGAAAAAGTCACTCATTCCTCTTCTATTTTTCAAGAGCAACTCTCTTGTCCATTTGACGAAGTTCCTCCTGCTGGAGATGAAGCTGATACTCCTGATTCTATCGTTCCAGTTCCATGTTCCTTGAATCAAGATACTGCAGCCAGATCATCAAATAATTCATCAGGTGCTGATGAAATCCTTGAAGCTGAAGACTCTCCTGCAACTGATAACTTGTCAGTGTCAAACTCTCCGGAATCAGCATCAGTTTCTGAACATCAATATCATCCTGTTGATCAAATTATTGGGAATATTCATGATGGTGTCCGAACCAGATCTCGTGTATCTAATAACTTTTGCATGTATGTTAATTTCATTTCAATGATTCTACTTGACAAGATACACACAGCTCTTCAAGATGCTGACTGGATTAAAGCCATGCAAGAAGAACTGAATGAGTTTGAAAGGCACAAAGTTTGGACTCTTGTCCCAAGACCATCAGGAAAGACTATCACCGGAACTCGCTGGGTCTATCGTAACAAGGTTGATAAAGATGGAATCATTACTCGCAACAAGGCAAGGCTTGTCGCTCAAGGGTTTACTCAAATTGAATCCATCGACTACAGAGAAACCTTTGCTCCAGTTGCTCGCATTGAAGCAATCAGACTGTTTCTCGCATACGCATCCTACATGAATTTCATTGTCTATCAGATGGATGTGAAAACAGCATTTCTTCATGGTGTGTTAGAAGAAGAAGTATTCCTCAATCAGCCCCCAGGCTTTGTTGACAAAGATCACCCAGATTATATGTACCGATTAGACAAAGCTGTTTATGGACTGAAGCAAGCACCCAGGGCTTGGTATGAAACGCTGACATCGTATCTTCTTTAAAATGGATACAAACGAGGAGCAATCGACAATACTCTCTTCATCAAAAACAAAGGCTCAGACATGGTTCTTGTTCAAATCTATGTCGATGACATCATTTTTGGTTCTCCAAACGAGAAACTGAGCAAGGAATTTGCAGAGATCATGTCTCAAAGGTTCAAAATGAGCATGATGGGGAAGATGACCTTTTTCTTAGGTCTTGAAGTTTAGCAACAAAAATCAGGTATTTCTATTTGCCAAAGTAAATATATTTCTGGCTTGCTTGTTAAGTATTCTCTCAGTGACTGCAAACCAGCCTCTACTCCAGTGTCCAAGACTGATGAGATGCACGCTAATCCAACTGGAACTGATGTCAATCACTCTTTGTATCGAGGAATGATTGGATCTCTTTTATATCTCACGGCAAGTCATCCTGATATCATGTTTGGAACCATTCTCTGTGCTCGATTCCAAGCTAATCCCAAGGAATCCCATCTCATGGCCGTCAAACGTATCTTTCGATACTTGAAAGGGACTCAAAACTTAGCACTGTGGTATCCTCGCGACTCAGCATTTGAACTTTTTGGATACACTGATTCAGACTATGCAGGATGCATCTTAGACAAAAAGAGTATGTCTGGTGGATGTCATTTCCTTGGAAATCGTCTCATCAGCTAGTCTAGAAAGAAGCAAACATCAGTAGCCATCTCGACTGCAGAAGCTGAGTATGTTGCAGCTGGGAGATGTTGTGCTCAGCTCGTATGGATTCAAAATCAGCTTCTAGATTATGGGACTAAGTTCTCAAAGACTCCCATATATTGTGATAACACCAGTGCCATTCAAATCACACAAAACCCTGTTCAGCACTCAAAGACGAAGCATATCGAAATCAGACATCATTTCATCAGAGATAATATTGAGAAGGGAAAAGTTGTTCTTAAACATGTTAAGACTTTAGAGCAACTTGCTGACATCTTCACCAAGGCACTGGATTCTCAAACAACTGCTTACATCATTGGAGAACTTGGAATGATTACTTTGTAATTAATTTTGCTAATGTTTGGTATTGTCTTATAAGCTGATGTACATTGTGCTGATGATGACATGCTGGTGATATTTGCATACTGAGTACTTGGTTTGATCTCCTATCTTTCTCTCTTCTTCAAGTCTTCTAAAACTAAAGTTGAATGATTCACTGTACTAAAAACCATACACTGATAACAACTTGAAACTCTTTGCCGATGGTTAGATCAAAACACCAAGATCTATCACACGCAACTATCTCTTCTTACCAATCCTACACTGATTCCGTGATTCAGTGTGACAAAACACACGCTGATGAGAATCTAAAAAATCTTTGCCGATGGTTAGACCAAAACACCAAGGTTTATCACACGCAACAATCCTTTCTTTACCTTCTTCTCATTCAGTATCTAATGATTCAGTAAGATAAACCACTCACTGATAAAGTCACAACACTCTGTGCCGATGGTTAGATAATGCAACTAGTGTCTATCACACGCACCAATCTCCTTGCTAGCCCCAATTGAGCAAGTTGTACCTTGAATTGACGGAGAAATATTTTCAGCATGTAACTTTTGTGACACTGATATCAGCGCTTCCGCAAACACTGATTGACGCTTCATCTTCAGTCAACGGATCTTTTACCCAACGACTATTTTTTATCTGACAGGTTGTTACGATACGCTGTTATTTTTGAAGAAGATAATCATTACCTTTTTATAGGCCCGTTTAATTCCATATTTAAACCTCTTCTTACCCTTATTTCAAACTTTCCTTCCACAATCCAAACTTCTTTCACTTATACTCAAAACCCTAGAACCCTAAAAACTCTCTAATGGCTGCTTCTCTGTTTACCTTCTCCTCTACTTCACGAAGGGTAATCCCTGCCCCAAACTCTCCTCCTCTCCCAATATACATCAAAGCCACAAACATTGTATTTAACCCTGATAGTCCAGATGTTCATAGAGGTCTTGGACTCGATGATTTTGTTAACTTCTTATCCTCCTGCCGTCTTCGTTACGCCATCAGTGACATTCCATCAGAGTTCTTCCCTGAACAAGTCTGTGAGTTCTACTACACAACAACAGTCAATGATGAAAACAATGTCATCATCGGGACCATTGGTCGTGGAAGACATTTTGTCTTTATTACCGCAGAACTCCTCAGTGCTGCACTCAGGTTACCTATCTTTGAACCTTTCTCTGAACTTCCTTCTATTGAACGGTGTAGACGTCTATTCGATCAACTGGGATATGATCACTCAAAGGCTGATGCTCGATCGGCTCTTATTCTGCGTCGAAGTATGACCCCAGGATGGAAATTTTTCACCGGTGCTCTGTGCAAGTGTGTGGGTCACAAGTCTCGAAGTGGTGATCAACTGAGTAATTATGAGCAACAAGTCGTCTGCTCGCTTCTTCTCAACAAAAGACTTGATTATGGGGCCCTATTCTTTGATCAACTAGTTCAGCTTCTTCATGCAAATGTACGCGCTGATCACGTTCCCTTTCCACGTTGGATTGCTCTTGTGCTCGATAAATTTTTCGTTGCAGACTACTTCTCACACCCTGGAAATCCCATCCAATGCCCTCGCATGTCTATTCGAATGTATCAAGATGATCCCCTGGATACTGACATCGGAATCTCTGATAGGATGAGAGAATGGATTGCAAATCCATACACTGTTCCTTCTCTCACCGTTGATACTGATGAAGGAGGCGCTGATGGTATCCATGAAGATCATGCCGGTCAAGAGGATGAACCACATGATGGTGGTCATTTCTCTCCTCAAAAGGATTCATTGAGTCAGGGGGAGCAACAATTTCAGGGGGAGCACCAATCTCAGGGGGAGAATCCACCCCAGGGGGACCAATATTCTCCGGGGATGCCACCTAGCTCACCAGTAGCTCCAGCCACTTCATTTATTCAAATTCCGGCCTCAACATTTACTGAACTTCTGACACTGACTCAGGACATGAATCAGCGTCTTCTACGCATTGAGGCTGATGTTAATCAGCTAAAGGAAGTTCTTCTGCATACTCCTCCCTCTAGTTCCCAATCTGATGATGCTCAAAAAGGGGGAGATACTGATGATGATGTTGATGCTGATGATAATGCTGATGATGAACCAAATGAGAGAGACACCGAACCTGTTGACAACACCATTGTTCAATCTGATTCACCAAAGCCGATGCATGAGTCTGACTCTGCGGGGCCTAATAGTCCAGCAGCTACTGAAAAGCTGGTTGAAGAAAGTGAGCATGATGATGAACCAGATGATGAATGTCAAATACTGGATATGAACTTCATTAATCCCCTTATTCCGGTTCAAGAAGAAGATTCAGATGATCTCGATAATGAATTTCAAAGGCCAGACATGAAATTAATCGATCCTGTTGTTGATCCCATTATTCCGGTCCAAGGAGAAGATTCAGACGTTGCCAGTGAAGATTCTCATCCGCTATCTCGAAAGCGTAAGGATTGATCGAAAGAGGTTTGAAGACGTTCTTAATCGACGAGTGTGTGGTGATAAGATCATCAAAGTTAAAGCTTCCAAACCACGCAATGAGAAAATTCTTACGTTGCTGATCACTTGTCAAGGTCCTCAGCATTCATACACTGAAGTTGTCAAGAGAGATGAGCTGATCAAATATGAATATTCTGAATGGATGGAATTACTTGAATTAGCATCCAAGCAAACCTCAGCTCACTCCTCTGAACTGATATGTGCTCTTCATCTGCTGATCAAGAAAGTTCAGCGTTTGGATCTTGTTCCTAAAGAACGACCTCAGTATCAAGGCCAAAGGTCATCTGTTCCGAAAACTCGAAGAACCAAATTTCAAGTTGATAGTGAGGATGTGTTGGTTCTGGACTTTGGTGCTGGTGGAATAAACAATTCTCTTCCTATTAGTGTTGACCCGGTTCAGCATAAATTTATCTCAGTTCCTGAACACGGGATGTTCTATCTCGATAAAAACAGAAAGATGTGTTTTCAGCGAACTGCTGAGATCCCAAAGGCTCTAACCACTCATCTCGTTGGCTTAAGGCAAATGTGCATGAGTCATTAAGATCTCTCAGGAGAGTTTCACATTCTTATTGCTATGGAGCTGCTGAATAGAAGACAGGAGTTGCTGGATAGTCCTTACTGGCCAGTAAAAATAGAGGCTGAAGCTGAGTATGAAGAGTTCTTGTCCAGAGGTGTTTTAACTTAGTTAGTTTTGAACATCATCATATTGGGGGAGATTGTAAGGTCGAACCTTGAAATATGATGATGTTTGAAATAAATCACAGCATCAGCGTATATCTCAGTATCAGCATCAGTGTTTGAGCAGCTCAGCGTGTTTAGTTTATTCAGTGCATTGTAACAGATTTTGTATTTATCTTGTTTCCATAGTTAGCGTAAATTAGTTAGCTGGCATATCCCTGATTTGTAGGGATTGTCTAGAATAGCATTATATAATCTCTTGTATAGGTTTGTGAATGGTTACGCCTTTCACAAACCCTAATTGCTGCTTTGTGCACACGATAATCTCTTTGTGAGATTATCTTTCTTAGTGAAAGTTTTTCTTCGTGAATTCTTCTTATTCTTATTTACTGTCATTGTTTGATAAATTGATTGATCTAAAGGACTTTCCAAGGGTTCTTATTATCTAATAAAAATTTGATTTTTTGGGTCAAATTATAAGCGGGATAATGTAGCAGGATTTGGACCCCGCTCCTTGGGGCGTTGCCCCCGGACCCCTGTTCGTTCAGGGGTTTCGCCCCTAAATGACAATGTACTTTGATACTTAATAAAACTTAAACAATTGTGTACTCCACACCTTCCTTACTTGTTTAATATTTATCAAGATCACTTTTGGTCAACAAAGTAATCCCATTACACTTAAATAACATTAATGATAATAAATCACCAACAATACATAAGCCCTAAGCCATAAGGCATACACCTAAGCCTTAAACACTAAATCATAATCCATAAGGCATATGTCATATGTTCTATGCCCATTTGACTTAATGCTATAAACTTTAAACCCTAACCCATATGACTTAATCCCATTAACCTTAAACCCTGACCCATACGACTTAGTGACATAACCCTTAAAACCTAACTAATATGACTTAATGACATAATCCTTAAACCCTAACCCATATGACTTAATGTCATATCCCTTAAACCCTAACGCATATAACTTAATGACATAACCCTTAAACCCTAACCCATATGACTTAGTGTTATAAACCTTAAACCCTAACCCATACGACTTGATGTCATAACACTTAAACCCTAACCCATATGACTTAACGTCATAACCCTTAAACCCTAATGCATATGAATTAATGAAATAACGCTTAAACCCTAACCCATATGACTTAGTGTTATAAACCTTAAACCCTAACCCATATGACTTGATGTCATAACACTTAAACCCTAACCCATATGACTTAATGCCATCAACTGTAAACCCTAACCCATATGACTTAACACCATAACCCTAATATGCGAACCCATATGACTTAATGTCATAACCCTTCAACCCTAACACATATGAATTAATGCTATAATCATTAAACCCTAACCCATATGACTTAATTCCATAACCCTTAAACCCTAACCCATATGAATTAATGACATAACCCTTAAACCCTAACCTATGTGACTTAATGAGATAACACTTAAAACCCTAATGTATATGACTTAATGACATAACCCTTAAATCCTAACCCATATGAGTTAATGTCATTACCCTTAAACCCTAACCCATACGACTTAATGCTATAAACCTTAAAACCTAACCCATACTACTTAATAGCATTATACTTTCAACAATGACAAAATCAAACAAATTTGCACTCCGCACCATACTAATTTGTTCGATGTGGGTTAAGGCATTAAGTCACATAGTTTAGGGTTTAAGGGTAAGTTACATGGGTTAGGGCACAAGGTTTATGACATTAATTCATATGGGTTAAGGGATTAAGTCACATGGGTTAGGGTTTAAGGGTAAGTTAAATGGGTTAGGGTATAAGGGTTATGACATTAAGTCATATGGGTTAGGGTTTAAGGGTAAGTTACATGGCTTAGGGTATAAGGGTTATGACATTAAGTCATATGGTTTAGGGTTTAAGGCTTAAGGGATAAAGTCACATGGGTTAGGGTTTAAGGATAAGTTACAGGGGTTAGGGTATAAGGGTTATGACATTAAGTCATATGGGTTAGGGTTTAAGGGTTAAGGCATTAAGTCACATAGGTTAGGGTTTAAGGGTAAGTTATATGGATTAGGGTATAAGGGTTATGACATTAAGTCATATGGGTTAGGGTTTAAGGGTAAGTTACATGGGTTAGGGCATAAGGGTTATGACATTAATTCATATGGGCTAGGGTTTAAGGTTTAAGGCATTAAGTTACATAGGTTAGGGTTTAAGGGTAAGTTACATGGGTTAGGGTATAAGGGTTATGACAATAAGTCATATGGGTTAGGGTTGAAGGGTAAGTTACATGGCTTAGGGTATAAGGGTTATGACACTAAGTCATTATGGTTTAGGGTTTAAGGGTTAAGGGATTAAGTCACATAGGTTAGGGTTTAAGGGTAAATTACATGGGTTAGGGTATAAGGGTTATGAAATTAAGTCATATAGGCTAAGGTTTAAGGGTTAAGGAATTAGGTCACATAGGTTAGGGTTTAAGGGTATGTTAGATGGGTTAGGGTATATCACAAGCAATATCTCCTTAGTCGTAAGCCTTATTCTTTAATCCATATATCACAAGCCATAAGTCATGAAGTGTAACTCCTAAGCCATAAGCCTTATGCCTTAATCCACACATCATAATCAATAAGCCATAAGTTATAAGCCTTAAGCCTTAAGCCTTAAGCGATAAACTATATGCCAAAATACTTAATCAATAGGCCACAAGCACCTAAATCTTAAGCCATTATCCCTAAGATATAAGCCTAAGATCTAAACTATAAGTCATAAGTCATATGTCCTAAGCCTTAATCTTTACACCCTTAGCCAAGAATCATACATTATACGCTATAAATCATGAGCCCCAAAATCTAAACATTAAATAATAAGTCATCAACTATAAGCCCTAAGCCATAATCCTTGAGCATTAAGCCATGAGTGATAAGCCCTAAGACATAAACAAATAAGCCGAAACCCTAAGCAATTTATTAAAATTATTAATTATAATATTCAGTTAATTAAATTTATAATCATATGTTAAATTTTAATTTTTTTTCACCTAATAACTATAATAATTAGAAGTTCCCTCCATTAATTTCACCAATTTTGATTTCCATCCTTTAATTTAAGTGATCTTGATTTCCCTCCCCAATCAAAGTAATTTATGTTTTTTATTTTCCTTTTATTTATCTTAACCTAATAGATTTTCCTTTGGGACTATTTGTTGTATAAAAATAGTGGACGACCCTTCTCCACATCGTGCCTATAAACAATATTCCAGCTCTAATCAGCACCACCATGTTTCTTAAATCACAACTGGCCCTCATTTTACATCGCGACCGAATTCATTTTCAATCCAGATGAGATAATCACGAACATATTAGGGCACATTACTCAGAGGATTCTACGGTTGGGAACTGTTGAGAAATTGTCGTTTGCAACGACAAGGCATCAGAAAACCATCAGTTGCTAATAGGATTGAACCGATAATCAATAGTACACTTTCTTCACACCGTTCTTCACACCCTTAGCAAGTCAACAATTCAACGGCTTTAGATTTCATTGCAATTTGCAAGTCAATAGTAATTTCAACTTTCCTAATTTCTAATTTGTCTTTGACCTTCATTATTTCAGTATAAATCAGAATCGACTACTTTGTCATCTCATCTATTCTAATTCTCTGTAATATATATCTATGCTTAGGCTTCTATTCTATGGATTTTGCTTCTAAGGGTCTGCTATTTGGATTTTCTCTTATCACAAATCTGATTATCTAAGGTAATTTTCTATTAATCATAACGAAATGTTATCTGGTTATCTAAGGTAATATATATATATATATATATATATATATATATATATATATATATATATTGTTGCAAATAAAACTTAGATCGATTAGAATTTTCACAGGTAAAATATAAAGATAAAAATAAAAACAAACACAATAATGTAATGAACACAGAATGGAATCAATGTTGTGCTTATGATTCAAATATAGTCACGCCTCAGCAGAGCTCGATTAAGAACTTCCACTGTAGAGGCGAGCTAGGGTTTACAAAAACTCCATGAGAAAAATAATAAAAGCGTTAACTACAAAGACTGCATGCATGCAACTTAAATACTAAACCCTAGAACAAAACATGCACAGTTGGGCAGGCCCAAACCAGCAAACAAAATTAGGCTAAGGACCGAGCCCATGACGCAACACTATTAGCCCAACAATCTCCCCTTTGCATCAAATGAGGCGAGAGATCACTTTCTTTGAGTTGGCTTCACAGTCTTGACCACTTTGAACAGCCGAGGGATAATAGCAAGAAGAGTCTGCCGAAATTGAATGTACCAGCTCAGCATATCAGTAAACATCTTCTTGTTGGCTACAGTGTTCTGATCACACCTCTGAATAATATCCAATATGTGCTCCAAGCAAGCAGTTGAGAAGAGGTGTTTGTCAACAAGAGCGAACAAGCATTTCTGTCCTTCGCCTCTGATGAACATGACAGTGTGGTACTTTGAATCAATCTTGCCCTTGACCATTATATTAACATTTCCTGCTCTGCCCATAGTTTTGATCGTGGTTCACTTGTGAATGGCAGAGGCAATTTCCTGGTCCATCTTTGCTACCTCGTGAATGTAGCACACAAGCATTCGCTTGACATGGTCAATGATCGGCTGATACTCATGTGGATTTAACAGTAAGATATTGTTGAGGAGTATCCAGTCATGGGGATTGAGGTTCGGTAGATCAGCAAGGGTGAAGTTGTGAGCCGAGCCTTCAGAGCCTCAAGTCACCTTGAATTTCACATTAACAAACTTCCCTGCTGAGTAGGGCTTCAGAACCTTAATAGTCGTAATTTTCTTCAAACTTCAGGTCATGTACTGGGGTTGAGCAAACTCTAGGTAGAACTCCAACAGATCCCTATCCACCTTCGGGTCTGGAGACGGGATGGCAACAGTCAAGTTGAAGCAATGAAAAATGAATGTCTTTCACGTGATCGGCATGTCGAACTGTGCATCCTTGGAGTTATCAAGCCCAAACGACATCATAGGCTCAAGCCAAAGTGTGCTTGGCTCATCAATGGCACACTGTTGAAGCGAATCAAGAGTTCATTCAGGAAAAATAGACTTCTTCTTTTCTAGGAGCTCCTTTTCCTTCTACTTTTGCTCAAGCTCAGCCTGTTGTTTCTTGAACTTTTCTGCTAGCTCTTTATCAGAAGATTTTGTCTTCTGAAAAGGCTTTTCGAGATTTTCAACATAGACATCATCTTCATTATCAGTGTCATCCTCCCCAATTTTCTTCTTCTTCTTCTTGTCTTTATTACTAACCGAAGCTTCATTACCCTTCGGTTCAGTAGATGGTTTTGGTGCAGGAGGAGGTTGAGTTTTTTCCTTCTCTCTCCTTTGTTTCGGCTGGATAACAGTCACCGGAACACCCTCAATACGACTAAGGATGTCCAAGGCTGGCCTGAGTTTGTCATCCAAGTGCCGTCGGATAGTAATGGTGATGATGGGATCATGAGCTTCAAGGAGATGATGTAAAATAGAGTGGACATCGCCAGCAGAACTGCATATAACCTCTCTCTCAGATTTGACATCATGGAGCTCAGCAGTGGCAGTACGAAGCTAGAGATTCTGCATCTTCAGCTAAGAGGTTCTTCTGTCAAGCTCATCCATGATACGATTCTCTACAGCCAACTCTGCCTCCAGTTGGGTCAAGCGATCATTAACATTAGCATGCAGATTTTTGTTGGCAACTTCGATTGCTTGGCGTGCAGCTTCAAGGTTGGACCGTTCAGTTTGAAGAGAACGTTGAAGATTATCCACCGAAGCATTAACAGTTTGAGAATTCTTCAGAGCAGCCGCCTGTAAAGAGTCTAAAAATAAGTGAGCCTCAAAAAATAGTTTATCGACTTTTGCGGTCGCTTCTTTGCACTCCTTGGTGGAATCCTCAACAGCGAGGGAGGCTTTCTGGCATTAGGAAGTGGAGGCGTCTATAGCCTTAGTTGCAGCAGTAAGGGAGGCATTATGTTCTTCGACAACAGAGGAGAACAATACCTTGAGAGCAGAATCTGAGTAAGCCCCAGATGAAGAGGAGGAAAGCAGTTGATCGAGTTTGTCGTTGACTGCTTTGAGATGATGCTTGGTAACAGGCTCATCATCATCTTCGTCACTCTGTACACGGTAAGGACTAAAATAGGTGGAATCAAATTCCAAGTCATCACCGCCTAGAACTGGGGTGGTGTCAATAGAAGGTGTAGGAGATAATGGTTTGGTAGTGGTAGGAGGTTCGGTTGTTACCGGTAGTTTGGTTGTAACGGGTGGAGTGGGAGTTGTAGAATGAGCCCCTGTAGTAGTGGTGGTAGTAATGTCTGTGAATATTGGATTAGGGATGGGAATAGTGGTGGATGGTTGAGAGGTGGGGATAGGAAATATTGGAGGGATGGATACTGGGATAGTAACAGGTGGAGGAGAAGGAGGTGGGGAGCGATTGGAATTTCTGGAGTAGGGGAGCGAGGCAGAGTATCAGTGGACGACCCGAAGCCTTATCATTAGAGCTTTCACTCTCAGATTCTGAAGGAGGAGCAGATTTATTTTTGGGAGGAACATACTCTGAGTCTGAATTACTTGAAGATTTGAGTATGAGTCTCCTAGCAGGCTTTCTCTGCTTCTTCGGTTGAGGTTGTGATGGAGCAGTTTTATCTGACTTTCGCTTCTTAGGGGTTTTCCCCTTGGTTGGTTTAGTAACCTGTGTCTCCTTCTGAGTGTCAGCTTTCTTTCCCCTCTTTGCTGGTTTGTCAGCATCGTTAATGGAGCGAACCATGGCTGGTGTAAGCTCCCGTGGACCCGAGGAAGGAATCTTCCTGTATTGTTGCAAGACGTTACTTGCTGCAGACACACAGGCAAGCATCGTTTCAGGAATAGATCCAATGAAGGAGAACTTAGTGGGATCTGTAACAATAATCTTGGTTGTGTGAAAAGTGGCGATGGAGGAGAGAAGAGAATTCGCCATGATTGGAACTTGAAGACGATCCATTGCCCACTTAGTGATAATAGACCAATATCTCCCACAGGAGATCTCTGAGTGTCTTGACGAAGACACCAAGCTTTGAACCAGTTTTTGCCAGATAATGGTTCCATAATCCAAATCTATCCCATGGTACAGACCATAAAGCATAGTCATAATTGACTTGCTTGCTCCATCTGAGTCGGCGCTTCGCTCAGAGAGTCCTTTGAATAGCAAAGTGAAAAGGCCATTCCATTGAGGAGGAAGGCAAGACTTCTTGAACTTGGTTATGGTGGTTAGGGTTTCAGTATACCCCATTTGATAGAACATTGAGAAGAGTTGACTAGCAGTGATCGAATCAGGGTTAACCAAGTTTGGTTCTTGAGAGAGACCAATTAGGGCACAGAAGCGGTGCTGGGAGATAGAAGTCTTCTTGTTGTAGACTTCAAAGTGAATCCTTTCAGCAGTTTTATCGTAATAGGCAGTGGAGTAGATAAGTGAGAGGCAAGACATGGGAACGACTTCAACTTTGGTCAGAGCGTCGACGAGAGGCGAGTATTTGAGGCACTCGACGACATAGAGCATGTAGGGTTCATAGATGAAGGGAGTAAGATTGATGATCAAGTTTTGTTGAGGTTTGATGGTGAGAATGGTTTGGTGAATAGAGGTATAATGAACTGAAGAAGAATCTGCCATTGTAGAAGCTTGGAGAAGATGATGAACAATGAGATAAATCGCCTTTGTTCTTTGAGAGATTTTTGATTGATAAAAGGATAAAGATCAGCATGCTAAAACCTTTTATACGTATAGGAGGAGAGAGAAAAATCCGGTTGATATCTTGGATTATTTCAAAAAGAGCGCGTGACTTGATGGATGTACAGTTGTCATACCCGATGATGATGCAGGAAAGAGAAAGGACGTTTCCTTTTTGCACGCCATTCCATAAGAATCGCTTTTTCAAATCGTCAAGACGATTGGATAGCTGCTGAGTCACCCTTAACTTTATCCCAATCGTCACCCCATAATCCACTTGAATCGCCATTGCCTGTTGTGCTTTATTGAACAACATTAAAAGAACCAGATTGTGGAAAATTAAAAAATTTCGTGCATAGGGGTGTAAAAGATAAAGAAATAAAGAAAACATTTTGGGATAACTTGTGATGTCTAAAAAAGACATAGAGCAGTTAATTCTGGGCACGAATCTCTTCCTTCAAAGTCAAGAGAGACTTTAAAGAACTTGTTTGGTTTCCCATTAAATAACGATCAAGTACTTGTTAAGAAGTATTGAAAGACATCTTTTAAATTAAAGCTTATAACAGGTGGCTTTCGCTTCAATTCATGATTTCGATACTTGATATAAGACAGAAACTGAACGAAGTACTTGTGAGATTAATGTGATCTGTTGAACAAGTAGGTAGGAAAGATATGTATTGACTGTTGGATAAGAGAGAAATCTCAAAAAAAAATTAATTGGATCCTTGGGGAAGAAAAATTTCTTGGTAATATAAGTTTTCAGAAGAATCACTCCTAATGAAAAGAGATTTCTTTTAAAATTTGGAACATAGTGATCATTGACCGTCAATTCAGTAATGGTGTTGAATGGTGGGTTTCACTTTGTCACACCCCGAAAACCAAAGGCGGAAACATTTCCGGGGTTGACTCCACGTTGAGTATCAAATCCAATGCATATAGTAAGTAAAGTAAAACAACCATTACATTACATAATAAAGTTTTACAGTTGTTTCAAAAGTAAAGTTTGTACAGTTGTAATACATAGTATATATAGACAAAATGAAACGGGTCTTCATGTACTCCATCTTCTGATCAAAAGAAATCTTCGGGTACCTGTTCTAACGTTGACCTGAGAACACAAGCGGTTTGAAAATCAGCATAAAGCTGGTGAGTTCATAAACGGTTTTTTTTGTGAACATGATTCGAATTTCCTTTCTGTTTCTGAAATGTCGAATGTACAAAGAAAATCCCATATTTTCTAAATAGTTAGTTATTAATTCACAAATGAAAGGTATGATAAGTTTGTACATTGAAAATATGTTTATTCATGTGAAAATGTATAGTTGGTTATCTGACTGATTAAACTGATATGTTTGCTTATCATGTGTTACCAGGAAAGTCCCATACTTTCCTTATTGTGTAATACAAATTGTAAAAGATGTAATGTTATCCAGTTTGTTACTCTTTCTAGTTAGGTAAGTGTTACCCAGAAAAGCCCCATGCTTTCCTGCATGTTGGTTTTAAATGTAAACGATGTAAAGATGTAAAAGATGCAATTGTGATTGGTTTCCATATTTTCCCCAGGAAAGTCCTGTACTTTCCTGGATGTTGGTTACAGTGTTACGAAAGATGTGAAGGATGCAAAAGATGTTTAAAGTGATTCATTATTACTATATGTAAATCTCTGTTATCCTAATTGCGAGTTCCATAACCATACAATAGACTAAAACCTGTGGCAATAATTAGTCCACATGTGGCAATAAGTCGTCCACATACTTATGACTTTCGTCACCCTTGAACCATTTCGGTTCGGCTGTAGCTAGCAGCCAGGTGTGGGGTAGTCAGCCCCGTATAGATCTATACACTCAAGTCACGCTCTCTAAATACCAGAGATTCTGGTTATGGGTGTAGTCCTCCACTCGCGTACCTTGGTGGAGTGTTCTCCAAGGACGTGTCTCCAATTATACAGGATTAACAAATTTACTAGTAATAATAGAATAGTCCTCCACTCGCGTATTTATGTGGAGTGTTACCGAGGACAAAACAGTGTACAGGTATTATATTCAAATGTTGTATGTAATGCTTTTAACTGATAAATTGTGGAAAATCATTTGTGAAATATATGTAAAACATAACAGTTTAAAGACCTAATTCACAAATATATGTTACGTGATATGCATGTTCAAATGGTTATCAGTTGTGGTAATCAGTAACAAAAGCATATGAATTAATAAACACACATCTGAAAACATGTTTTGAGTACAAGAATTCCCTTGTACTTTGCTTGTGTTCCCCCCTAAAAACAGTAAAAACAGTGAAAAAGGGTAGGGGTATGAACTCACCGGACTCGGAAACGTGTCGGTTTTGAATGCTAGTCGTTGGTTCGGGGTTTGATTACTCGCGATGACCCTATGTAAAATGAAATAATGTCCATATATATACAATTAGGGATACATTCACTAATCATATGGAACATTACACTCCAATGAGGTTAAACACCTTAAAATGAGCGTTTGGAGTGACCCGGGTGGCGTTTAAAGACGGGTAAAGGCACTAGGGACTTGGGACTTGAGTTTACTCTCCATAAATAAACATTTACATGAGTTTACAACCACAAAACACACACATACATGAGTTTGCGGCCGTAAACTCATGTGGGTGTGGTTTTGGGTGTTTAAATGGCTTAAATGGCTTACATGGACATGGGAAATGTTTCTAGGATTTGTTCTAAATGCTTGGAATGGATTAAAATCACCAAAATGATTAATTTATGGGAGTTTACGGCCTAGCATAGGCTCCTGGCCGTAAACTCCTTAATCCTTATGAAAATGATGCTAAAAGTTGTTAAAACAAATCATATGTGATTTATAGGATTTTTCCAAGACCTAGTATGAGTTTTATGGGACATTTGAGGGGTGTTATGGAGTTTACGGCCCATGAGACCCTCTTCATGGCCGTAAACTCTAATATAGGGTGATATAATGAGTTTTAAGGTCTAAAACTTGCATAGAAGGGCTTCTAAAATTCATCTAAAGGCTTTAGGGGTGTTTAATTTGCATTTTAACACCAAAAATTTTGGAGTTTACGGACCAAGAACAAGCCTTGGCCGTAAACTCTTAGAAATCCCACAAATGAAGTGTTTTAGTCCCTTAAACTATTTTTGGTTGGTCCCTTGATTTATTCCAAGGCTTTTGGTAGTGTTGGATGGCTTTCTAACACTTTAAAAAATGATTTTATGCCTTGTTTTAGGGAGTTTACGGCCCAAGCACTCCCCTTGGCCGTAAACTCTCATAAGTCCTTCAAAAGTTATGTTTCAAGTGTCCAAATGCTATATCCAAGGTCCTATAATTTATATCTAAGCCATAGAAGTGATTTGGAAGGGTTTAAAGGCATAAAAACCCTAGATTAATGAGTTTACGGCCCAAGAATGATCCTTGGCCGTAAACTCCTTCAAACTTCACAAAGTTCATGTTTTAATTGATTTGAGTCCATATCTTGAAGTCTCTTAGCCTTATCTAAAGTCCAATTGAGTTTTGGAAGGAGTTTAAGAGCTTAAAACCCCATAAAATGGAGTTTACGGCCCAAGCTTGCTCCTTGGCCGTAAACTCATGTTCTTGACCCCAAAACTCAATTAATTCATCAATTTGAAGGCTAAAGATGATGAATAGCATGCTAGAGAGGTTACCTTAAAGATTTGAAGCCTTAAACTTGTGATTTGGACCTTAATTCTAGCTTAGAGGAGAGAGGTTGTAAGAGTTTAGTGTGAATTTGGCCAAAGGCTTCAAATTGAGTCTAAATCATGTTTATATAGTGTTCGGGAATTGGACACGATAGAATTCTACCCGATACCAACGTTAAATGAGGTTTTTGGTCGTACCCGATTGAGTTACCGTAGCCCGATACGGTAATTTCTAGAAATATTCCGATCACTAAAGTTGGGTGTTAAAATGATTTCTAAATGTATTAAGACACCCATTAAGTCATTTTAAATCAATATAAATTAATGACTTAATAAAATGGCGAATATTGGAAACTAATTTGAGAATGACATTTGGTTGATCGGATCGAATTACAAGTTGTGGTACAAGAATTGACATGAAATTTCGGGTTGTTACATTATCCCCCCGTTAGAGGGAATTTCGTCCCGAAATTCAAAGTTTAAGACACAAGACAAGATACAAATCATGGATTAGAAAAGAGTTGTGGATATTTTTGTTTAATCAAATCTTCTCGCTCCCAAGTGAACTCCGGTCCTCGCTTGGCATTCCAGCGAACCATCACCAACGGAATGCGACTCTGTTTCGTACGTTTGATTTCTCGATCCATGATTTCGATTGGTTCTTCCACAAAGTTAAGGTTTTCATTGATTTCGATCTCGTCTAATGGAATCGTTAGGGTTTCATCGGATAGGCACTTTTTGAGATTTGAAACATGGAAGACAGGATGAATGTTACTGAGTTCGTGAGGTAAATGAAGTTTATAGGCAACTGGACCGATCCTGGAGAGAATCTCAAAGGGTCCAATGTACCTTGGATTAAGTTTCCCACGTTTACCAAAACGTACAGTGCCTTTCCAGGGCGAGACTTTTAACAGAACCCGATCTCCAACCTGGAATTCAAGGGGTTTCCGACGATTATCAGCGTAACTCTTTTGACGATCACGTGAGGCTTTCAGTCGGTTACGGATTTGAATGATCTTTTCGGTGGTTTCGCGGATGATTTCAGGTCCAGTGAGAGCACTGTCGGGAACTCGACTTCTGGCTAACTGTGTATCCCCCACTTCGGCCCAGCACAGAGGGGATCTGCACTTACGACCGTATAAGGCTTCGAATGGAGCAGCCCTAATGCTGGTGTGGTAACTGTTATTGTACGAAAATTCGATCAAGGATAGATGAGTGTCCCATGATTTTCCAAAGTCAATGACACATGCCTTAAGCATGTCTTCCAGGGTTTGAATTGTTCTTTCACTTTGTCCATCGGTCTGAGGATGATATGCCGTGCTCATATCTAGTTTGGTTCCAAGGGCTTTCTGAAGGGATTGCCAGAATCTAGAGGTAAACCTGCTATCTCGATCAGAGATAATGGATACAGGTACACCGTGTAGACGTACTACCTCCTGGATGTAGATTCGCGCAAGTCTTTCCATTTTGTATGATTCTTTAATTGGAATGAAGTGAGCGGATTTTGTCAAACGATCGACAATTACCCAAATGGTATCGTACCCACTAGAACACTTGGGTAGTTTGGTGATGAAGTCCATGGTAATCATCTCCCATTTCCACTCGGGAATCTCAGGTTGTTGAAGCAGACCTGAAGGTTTCTGATGTTCGACTTTGACTTTGGCGCAAGTCAAGCACTTGCCCACGAACGTAGCTATCTCAGTTTTCATGTTTGGCCACCAATATTGTTTCTTGAGATCTAAGTACATCTTATCAGAACCTGGGTGAACAGAGTATTTAGTTTTGTGCGCTTCTTCCATGACTATTTCTCTGAATCCTCCGGACTTGGGGATCCAGATTCGATTCATGAAACAGTGAACTCCGTCACCTCTGATCTCAAGTTTCTTTTCCATTCCTCTCAAAGCTTCCGCTAGCACATTCTCAGGTTTCAGAGCATCTAACTGAGCTTCTCGGATTTGCTTGGGTAGGTTGGAATGGATGGTCATCGTCTGGTTTCTCACTTTGTGGTCTGCACTATCCTTTCGGCTAAGGGCATCTGCTACCACGTTGGCTTTGCCGGGGTGGTAATGGATTTCACACTCATAATCACTGAGTAATTCAACCCATCTCCGTTGCCTCATATTTAAGTCTTTTTGATTAAAGATGTGTTGTAGGCTCTTGTGATCAGTGAAGATTGTGCACTTGGTTCCGTAGAGATAATGTCTCCAAATCTTTAATGCAAAGACTACAGCTCCTAGTTCTAAGTCGTGTGTAGTATAGTTAACCTCGTGTGCCTTCAACTGCCTTGAGGCGTAAGCAATCACCTTTCCTCTTTTCATAAGCACACAGCCTAAACCTTGATTAGACGCATCGCAGTAGACGACGAAATCCTCTGTCCCTTCAGGCAGAGACAGAACAGGTGCGCTACATAAGGCTTTCTTCAACGTTTGGAATGCAGTTTCTTGCTTATCACTCCAACAAAAGGGTACACCTTTCTGTGTTAGAGTGGTTAAAGGTTTGGCGATTTTGGAAAAATTCTGAATGAATCGTCGATAGTAGCCGGCGAGACCCAAGAATTGACGAATCTCTGTGGGTGTTTTTGGTGCCGACCAATTCTCTATTGCTTTGATCTTGGAAGGATCTACATGAATACCTTCCCCACTCACCACGTGGCCGAGGAAAGTTACCTTCCGTATCCAGAATTCACATTTGGAAAATTTCGCGTATAGTTTTTCGGATCTAAGGGTTTCCAACACTAGCCTCAAGTGTTGTTTGTGGTCTTCTTCGCTTCGGGAGTAAACGAGGATGTCATCAATGAACACGATAACGAATTTGTCTAAGAAAGGACGGCACACCCGGTTCATAAGGTCCATGAACACAGCCGGTGCATTGGTTAGACCGAAGGGCATCACTACGAACTTGTAGTGTCCATACCGAGTCCTAAAAGCTGTTTTGGGCACATCACTTTCATGAACTCGCAACTGATGGTACCCTGACTGAAGGTCTATCTTAGAAAAGTAGTTGGCTCCCTGAAGTTGATCGAAGAGGTCATCTATACGTGGAAGAGGATATCGGTTCTTAACGGTCAATTTGTTCAGTTCACGATAGTCGATACACATTCGAAAGGATCCATCTTTCTTCTTGACAAACAGAACCGGAGCTCCCCAGGGTGAGGAACTCGGCCTAATGAATCCCTTACTGAGCAACTCATTGAGTTGACTGGATAACTCCTGCATTTCTGCCGGAGCTAGTCGATACGGAGATTTTGCTACAGGAGTAGCTCCAGGAATTAGGTCAATACGGAACTCGACCTGACGTTCGGGAGGAATTCCTGGAAGCTCTTCAGGGAACACATCGGGAAAATTGCAGACCTCGGGGATGCTCGCGAGGTCTTTAACTTCTTGATTCTTGTTGATCACATGAGCTAAGAATGCAATGCACTCCTTTCGAAGGAGCTTTCGAGCTTTGATGCAAGAGATGATATGAAGATTGGAACTGGGTTTATCGCCATAGATTACCAGAGTTTGATCCGAAGGAAAATTGAGACGGATAGCTTTTTCGTAACAAAGAATGTCAGCATGATTGGGACTCAACCAATCCATGCCAATGATAACATCAAAGCTCTTAATGGAGACGGGCATGAGATCTATAGGAAATGAGTGATCGTTTAAGGTAAGCGTACAACCTATGAATATATTGTTAGCGCGTTCTTTCTCACCGTTAGCCATCTCGACGGTAAACGTTTCAGTTAATGGTTGAGGATTTGGTTTTAGATTATGTTTGAATGCATGACTAACAAAACTCCTTTCAGCACCCGAATCGAAAAGTATACTAGCATATGAGTTGTCGAGAAGGAACGTACCCGAAACAACAGTGGGATCAGCAACCGCTTCCTCTCGTCCCATGGTTAGAATCCTTCTAGTGTTATCAGCAGTTGACTTCTTGGGACAGTTCCTTTTAAAATGCCCAACTTCTCCACAGTTGTAGCAGGCTTGACTAACACCTGCTCCCGATGATTGGTTGGCTGATTGGGTAGGAGTTCTGCAGAATCGAACCGTGTGCCCTTTCTTACCACAGCTGGTGCAAGACAATTCTCGGCAAGGACCAGGATGATGATGGTATTTACACTTGTCACACAGGGGAAGGTTACCAGCATATTTACTGGTAGGAGTTGAAGCTGTGGATCCCATAACAGAAACTGTAGTGACAGGAGTAACAGTAGCAGCATGGACTGCTACCGTCTGATGTTTCTTGGAAGATCCTTGAGAAGATTGACCCTTCTTCTTTTTCCAGAATTTCCTCTTTTCACCACTCCTTTGAGTCAGTTCAGAAGTGGTAGTGATTTCCTTAACGTCGTCGCTGTGATCAATCAGAATTTGAGCCAAAGTCTTGGCACTATCATAAGTATTCGGACGAGCAGCCAAAACATGACTCTTTGTCGGTTGAGATAACCCCCAAATGAACCTTTCGATCTTTTTGTTTTCAGGAGTGACTAATCCCGGGCAGAGAAGTGCGAGGTCATCAAATCGGGAAGTATACGCAGCAACGTCAGAACCTTTCATCTTTAAGTTCCAAAGCTCGTGTTCTAATTTTTGCATTTCGCCACGGGGGCAGTACTCAGCAATGAGAAGTTCTTTCATGGCCTCCCAGCCCATGGCATTGGCTACAGGTAAGGTCAGAGATTTGACTCGGCCATTCCACCAAGTCAAGGCTTTATCCTCGAGGGTACAAGCCGCAAATTTTACTTTATCAGACTCTGCACAAGCACAGATTTCGAAGATGGATTCGATTTTCTCGAACCATCGGGATAAGGATATGACACCTCCAGTGCCATTAAAGGATGTTGGTTTCGCGTTCATGAAATCCTTATAAGAATTTCCTCTTTGGTGTCCCTGACTACCCTCAGGGTTTTGAGATTGAGAACCACCTCCTGAATTATTAGAGTTCATCTGCGACATAGCTGCTACCATTACAGCTGTCATCATCGTTTGGAGTGATGCTAGGTCAAACTGGGGAGGGGGTGGCGGCGAAGAGGGATTTTCGTTGTTCTTTGAGCTGGGTCTTTTTCTTGGAGGCATCTTGATCTAAAAAGATCAGGAAAGAGAGGATCATAAGTCCTCTGAATTGAATCAAGAGATATGGGACAGGAGATATCTCATCAAGGCAATTATAGCATCATACTAAGCGAATAAGCAGAAAGGAGTTATATATACAGAATATTTTATCACAAGAGTAATATTCAAGGATTAACGCGTATACAAGAATTTCTACAAAGGAACGACTCAAGAAATACTCCCATAGTATTTCATGGTTTGCTGCAGCGACGATTTGTTGTTTGGGATATTGGGTAACTTTTAGGCATGTCGTATATTACAGTCACCCCCAAGCACATGTTGGCCGTGTCTCGAATGAATATAGTTGGCCAGGCTATATTGACCCTAGACACGACTACATAACTGCCCAGATTTAACCATAGTACACAACACCCAATTACTTATGTTCGGTTCTACTTGTAGTTACGGATAGCGACGATTCGGTATACTTGTATACTTTTTGAAAATACTTGTAGTTTGAAGATACTTTTAATTCAGAGCACTTAGGCCCCTTTAGTGTTTATAGTTTTATACCATATAAGGTTTGGTATACTTCATTCACTATAAACAAGGGCTCTGATACCAATCTGTCACACCCCGAAAACCGAAGGCGGAAACATTTCCGGGGTTGACTCCACGTTGAGTATCAAATCCAATGCATATAGTAAGTAAAGTAAAACAACCATTACATTACATAATAAAGTTTTACAGTTGTTTCAAAAGTAAAGTTTGTACAGTTGTAATACATAGTATATATAGACAAAATGAAACGGGTCTTCATGTACTCCATCTTCTGATCAAAAGAAATCTTCGGGTACCTGTTCTAACGTTGACCTGAGAACACAAGCGGTTTGAAAATCAGCATAAAGCTGGTGAGTTCATAAGCGGTTTTGTTTGTGAACATGATTCGAATTTCCTTTCTGTTTCTGAAATGTCGAATGTACCAAGAAAATCCCATATTTTCTAAATAGTTAGTTATTAATTCACAAATGAAAGGTATGATAAGTTTGTACATTGAAAATATGTTTATTCATGTGAAAATGTATAGTTGGTTATCTGACTGATTAAACTGATCTGTTTGCTTATCATGTGTTACCAGGAAAGTCCCATACTTTCCTTATTGTGTAATACAAATTGTAAAAGATGTAATGTTATCCAGTTTGTTACTCTTTCTAGTTAGGTAAGTGTTACCCAGAAAAGCCCCATGCTTTCCTGCATGTTGGTTTTAAATGTAAACGATGTAAAGATGTAAAAGATGCAATTGTGATTGGTTTCCATATTTTCCCCAGGAAAGTCCTGTACTTTCCTGGATGTTGGTTACAGTGTTACGAAAGATGTGAAGGATGCAAAAGATGTTTAAAGTGATTCATTATTACTATATGTAAATCTCTGTTATCCTAATTGCGAGTTCCATAACCATACAATAGACTAAAACCTGTGGCAATAATTAGTCCACATGTGGCAATAAGTCGTCCACATACTTATGACTTTCGTCACCCTTGAACCATTTCGGTTCGGCTGTAGCTAGCAGCCAGGTGTGGGGTAGTCAGCCCCGTATAGATCTATACACTCAAGTCACGCTCTCTAAATACCAGAGATTCTGGTTATGGGTGTAGTCCTCCACTCGCGTACCTTGGTGGAGTGTTCTCCAAGGACGTGTCTCCAATTATACAGGATTAACAAATTTACTAGTAATAATAGAATAGTCCTCCACTCGCGTATTTATGTGGAGTGTTACCGAGGACAAAACAGTGTACAGGTATTATATTCAAATGTTGTATGTAATGCTTTTAACTGATAAATTGTGGAAAATCATTTGTGAAATATATGTAAAACATAACAGTTTAAAGACCTAATTCACAAATATATGTTACGTGATATGCATGTTCAAATGGTTATCAGTTGTGGTAATCAGTAACAAAAGCATATGAATTAATAAACACACATCTGAAAACATGTTTTGAGTACAAGAATTCCCTTGTACTTTGCTTGTGTTCCCCCCCTAAAAACAGTAAAAACAGTGAAAAAGGGTAGGGGTATGAACTCACCGGACTCGGAAACGTGTCGGTTTTGAATGCTAGTCGTTGGTTCGGGGTTTGATTACATGACCCTATGTAAAATGAAATAATGTCCATATATATACAATTAGGGATACATTCACTAATCATATGGAACATTACACTCCAATGAGGTTAAACACCTTAAAATGAGCGTTTGGAGTGACCCGGGTGACGTTTAAAGACGGGTAAAGGCACTAGGGACTTGGGACTTGAGTTTACTCTCCATAAATAAACATTTACATGAGTTTACAACCACAAAACACACACATACATGAGTTTACGGCCGTAAACTCATGTGGGTGTGGTTTTGGGTGTTTAAATGGCTTAAATGGCTTACATGGACATGGGAAATGTTTCTAGGATTTGTTCTAAATGTTTGGAATGGATTAAAATCACCAAAATGATTAATTTATGGGAGTTTACGGCCTAGCATAGGCTCCTAGCCGTAAACTCCTTAATCCTTATGAAAATGATGCTAAAAGTTGTTAAAACAAATCACATGTGATTTATAGGATTTTTCCAAGACCTAGTATGAGTTTTATGGGACATTTGAGGGGTGTTATGGAGTTTACGGCCCATGAGACCCTCTTCATGGCCGTAAACTCTAATATAGGGTGATATAATGAGTTTTAAGGTCTAAAACTTGCATAGAAGGGCTTCTAAAATTCATCTAAAGGCTTTAGGGGTGTTTAATTTGCATTTTAACACCAAAAATTTTGGAGTTTACGGCCCAAGAACAAGCCTTGGTCGTAAACTCTTAGAAAACCCACAAATGAAGTGTTTTAGTCCCTTAAACTATTTTTGGTTGGTCCCTTGATTTATTCCAAGGCTTTTGGTAGTGTTGGATGGCTTTCTAACACTTTAAAAAATGATTTTATGCCTTGTTTTAGGGAGTTTACGGCCCAAGCACTCCCCTTGGCCGTAAACTCTCATAAGTCCTTCAAAAGTTATGTTTCAAGTGTCCAAATGCTATATCCAAGGTCCTATAATTTATATCTAAGCCATAGAAGTGATTTGGAAGGGTTTAAAGGCATAAAAACCCTAGATTAATGAGTTTACGGCCCAAGAATGATCCTTGGCCGTAAACTCCTTCAAACTTCACAAAGTTCATGTTTTAATTGATTTGAGTCCATATCTTGAAGTCTCTTAGCCTTATCTAAAGTCCAATTGAGTTTTGGAAGGAGTTTAAGAGCTTAAAACCCCATAAAATGGAGTTTACGTCCCAAGCTTGCTCCTTGGCCGTAAACTCATGTTCTTGACCCCAAAACTCAATTAATTCATCAATTTGAAGGCTAAAGATGATGAATAACATGCTAGAGAGGTTACCTTAAAGATTTGAAGCCTTAAACTTGTGATTTGGACCTTAATTCTAGCTTGGAGGAGAGAGGTTGTAAGAGTTTAGTGTGAATTTGGCCAAAGGCTTCAAATTGAGTCTAAATCATGTTTATATAGTGTTCGGGAATTGGACACGATAGAATTCTACCCGATACCAACGTTAAATGAGGTTTTTGGTCGTACCCGATTGAGTTACCGTAGCCCGATACGGTAATTTCTAGAAATATTCTGATCACTAAAGTTGGGTGTTAAAATGATTTCTAAATGTATTAAGACACCCATTAAGTCATTTTAAATCAATATAAATTAATGACTTAATAAAATGGCGAATATTGGAAACTAATTTGAGAATGACATTTGGTTGATCGGATCGAATTACAAGTTGTGGTACAAGAATTGACATGAAATTTCGGGTTGTTACACACTTAGTACATAGTGGCACGAAACTAAGATCATTAACACAGATTTTGTATAACCATAAACCTCAGTGGTAAATGCTGAGAGTCTCAAGGGTTATATTGGTGAAACGAAGTATAATGCAGAAAAATGATGGAGGTGGTATAAGAAACAGATGTACCTCTACTATGAAAGAAGGACTAAGCAGAAAACTCTAAGCTCAATGTGAGTAGAGTAAGTTAGCTCATGATTAGAGTGAATATTGCAGCCTAGCTTGGGAAAACATGAATTGTATATATCATGTTATTAAGGCTTCACTCAAAATCTTTCGAGGCTTTAGTCAACATACAGCAGCATGCTTCTAGGGACGTATAGAATGTGTGTAAAAAAATCATACCTTCTGGATCTTCATCATTGAGAGTAACATTTAAAAAAATGTTTAAAATGAAAAATATTTTTGTATTTTGTGAAAAATATTTAATTGAACAAAAAGGAAAAATATTTTTGAATTTTATGAATATAAAAAGAAGTATTAAAAAAATGTACATAGTAATATAATCAAAATGCCTTGAGAAGAAAAAGAAGCGAACAAGTTCAGAAACACTGAACCCGAAATAGACTGAACGTTCGGTTCATTTCGGTTCTTAGTCGAGCTTCACCCGAAATAGACCGAACGTTCGGTTCATTTCAGTTCGCTCTATTTCTCTTCTTACCTTTACTGAAGCGAAGGCGATTTTGGTATTGATTCTACTTCCATCATTCCTAGGCCTTGCAAAATCTTGTTGAAGCTTGCTTCAGGTAAAGCCTTAGTGAATATATATATATATATATATATATATATATATATATATATATATATATATATATATGCCAGTTGATCAGTCGTCCTTACAAAGTGAATTTCCACGTTGCCATCTTCCACGTGATCCTTGATAAAGTGATACCTCAGTGCTATATGTTTGGTCTTTGAGTGTTGCACTGGCATAAAGTGCTAAGCTCATACTACCAGACATAACCTAATCAGGCTATCCTACTTACTGTCTACTCAATAACTAGCATGCAAGTTCTCACACAACTGAAACACATTAAGCAGGCACATAAGGCATCACTCCTAGATCCTTAGTCCTATTCTAGCATGCTGTTCTACAAAAGCTGATAAACATAACATAAACTTGTATGGGTACTTGGGGATACTTACTTGAGCTCGGCCGGTCGCGCACATCACACACTTCGTTCTTTCTTAAAACTCTTTTCTCAATTTTAGAAAACATTTTTCCTTTAGAAAATCTTTTAATCCCTCGATTTGAGTTCAGACACTCCCGAGGGTGTGTCCGAATCCCTCAAATCAGGGCTCTGATACCAACTTGTAACGACCCAATTTTCACGACCAAAAATTTTGTTTTAAAAACATTACTTTAGAAAATATTAATAACTAAAAACATCGTTTGATCAACCACAACATAAAGTGAACCATGTCTGAAAACCAAAACATACAACTAATCAAAATATCAGAGTATCAATCCCAGTGAAGCTCGTAACTGCGGAAACAAGGGAGTGTGTGTGTGACATGCTGCTACCGCGCCGGCTCCTTTCCCCTAGCTGAGGAGGTACCTGAAACCAAAACTGAAAACTGTAAGCACAAAGCTTAGTGAGTTCCCCCATAATACCACATACCAAATAATCTCATAACATACATATATCGTCAGGCATATTTGGGTGCCCGACCTTCCCCTTCGGCCCTCTCGACCGGACATTGCCTAGCATATCTGGGTGCTGGCCTCCCCATCGGTCCTTTCGACCGGATACTGCCTAGCATATCAGGGTGCTAGCCTCCCCTTCGGTCCTACCGACCGGATACTGCCTAGCATATCTGGGTGATGGCCTCCCCTTCAGTCCTACCGACCGGATACTGCCTAGCATATCTGGGTGCTGGCCTCCCCTTCGGTCCTACCGACCGGATACTTCGGGGACTATCTCCCCTCTACTGTCACTAGCACATAGCATCATAACATACTGGCACACAACATAACGCAGGCAATACCTAGATGAATATCACAGAGACAAACATCTACGAATAACTCCTACTGGTGGGCCGGCATTGTGTCCGTAGACCCACCGCTACTGGAAGGTAACTCACCTCGAAGTAGTTGCTGATCTGATCGGGAACTGACTGCCTACTGCTGCTGCTGCTGCTCCGGAAATCCTCCGGCTGCAATTCCCACAACATACTCAATCAAACACTGCTCACTGACCTTTGGGTAAAATGACCATTTTACCCCTGACCACGCCCTAAGTCAAAGTCAGAGTCAACTTTAAGTTGACCCGACTCGCCGAGTTGGCTTTCCAACTCGCCGAGTCCCTACCCAAACAACTGCCCTGAATCCCGATCCTACCCGTCGAGTTAGGCGACGACTCGACGGGTTTACCTTCTTAACCAATATTCAACTCCTTCATCCTACTCGCCGAGTTGTATGAACAACTCGTCGAGTTCATCTTCATCCGATGAACACTTATGCTAAGACTCGTCGAGTTGTATGAACAACTCGTCGAGTCCATCTTCATCCGAAGATCACTTATGCTACGACTCGCCGAGTTGTATGAACAACTCGCCGAGTCTGTTCTTGATCTAAGGAGATTGCCTTGAACTCGCCGAGTCAGGGCATTGACTCGCCGAGTACCTCCATAGATGAGTTTAGCTTACGAATCACTGAGTCACACCCCGTGACTCACTGCTCACTCGACACTACGAAAAGGGGACAAACTCAGAGACTCGCGAACAGACTCGCCGAGTCATATGAACGACTCGCCGAGTCGTTGCCATGCACCCACTAAATACACAGATTTGCTTGATTCCAGTCCATGCCATTCACAGATCTGGACTTCTAGAACACGAATCACACGTAAAGTTTCCAACTTTACGTGTGGATATTCACCAATATGGATTTTAGGGCTCAAAATGCCTCAAAAGGGTAGATCTAGGGTGAACAAGCAACATGGGGCCATAAAGCTAACAGATCTGAGCTCCTAGAGCTCAATCTTGCCTAGATCTAAGGGCCAATCAGCCTATTACGAAATAATTTGCACATACAAACTTGGGGTTTGGCTCAAGAATGACTCACATGAAGTAATAAGCATAGAAACAGGGGAAAACGGATTATACCTCAAAGGAACTGCTGAAAGAGTGCAAAGATGCCTGGATTCCTTTCCTTCCTCTTGATCTACTTCCCCTTTTTCCTCAAAACCTTCAAGAACACACACAATAGCCTCAAACTCTCAAGGAACAAGCTTAGAACGAGGGTTGGGAGCTCTGGGGAGAGAATGGGGGCCGGCCTAGGCGGATAAGTCCTTTAAATAGGGTGCAAACCCCTGAAACTTAGGGTTTCATCCAACAGCTGTGACTCGCCGAGTCCAGGATATGGACTTGCCGAGTCGCCAACTTAAACGTGTCCCGGGTCCCGCATCCACTCGGTGAGTCGGACCTATGACTCGCCGAGTCCAAGGCTAAAAGAAAGGAAATACTCAAATAACATTTACGTACCAGGGACCGGGTGCTACAAATCTCCCCCACTTATTTTAGACTTCGTCCTCGAAGTCTGCTGCTCGATCCTGGAACAGCTCGGGATAATGCTCCATCATCTCGTCCACCGGCTCCCAAGTCCATTCCGAACCCTTGCAGTGCTACCATTGCACCTTCACTAGCTCCACCTTCTTGTTCCTCAAATCCTTCGACTTCCTGTCGAGGATTGCGACTGGGCGCTTAATGTAATTCAGGCTGTCATCAACCTGAATATCCTCCAAAGGTACTACTGCAGAATCGTCCACTAGGCACTTTCGCAACTAAGAAACATGGAAAGTGCTATGGATCTGGCTGAGCTCGGCTGGCAGATCCAACCTATACGCTACCTTGCTCACCCGGGCTACGACCTTGAACGGTCCGATGAATCGCGGGCCCAACTTGCCCCGCTTCCTGAATCGAATGACGCCTTTCCAGGGCGACACCTTCAGGAGAACCATATCCCCGACTTGGAACTCCAAATCAGATCGACGCTTGTCGGCATAACTTTTCTGCTGACTCTGAGCAGTCAGAAGCCTGCTCCGGACCTGCTGGATCCTCTCGGTCGTCTTGAGCACCACTTCGGTGCTCCCCATGACCCTCTGGCCAACTTCACCCCAGCATATCGGGGTCCTACACCTCCGTCCGTACAACATCTCGAAGGGAGGGCGGTCGATACTCGCGTGATAGCTGTTGTTGTAGGAGAACTCTGCCAGGGGAAGATAGGTATCCCAGCTACCACCGAAGTCTAGCACGCACGCCCGCAGCATATCCTCTAGAGTCTGGATGGTCCGCTCGCTATGCCCATCCGTCTGTGGGTGAAAGGCAGTGCTAAAATGCAGACGAGTGCCCAACTCGTCATGGAATCTCTTCCAAAATCTGGAAGTAAAACGCACATCCCTGTCCGAGATCACCGATACTGGCACCCCATGCCGTGCCACAATCTTCCTGATATAGATGTCGGCCAATTTCTCGGCCAATATGCTCTCCTGAATCGGAATAAAGTGAGCACTCTTGGTCAATCTATCCACGATGACCCAAATCGAATCCACTCCACGTGCAGTCCTGGGAAGCTTCGTGATAAAATCGATCGTGATATCTTCCCATTTCCACAGTGGAATATCCACGGCTACATCTTGCCATGCGGCCTCTGATGTTCGGCCTTGACCTTCCTGCAGGTCAAACATCGCTCGACATACCATGCCACATCCCGCTTCATGCAGGGCCACCAATAGTCTAGACGAAGATCCCTATACATCTTCGTCGCCCCGAGATGAATAGAGAATCGGGACTTGTGCGCCTCCTCCATCAAAATCTGGCACACGCCTCCGTGATACGGCACCCACACCCTACGGTGTAGTGTCAATAGTCCTCGGCTATCATAATCAAAGGAGGAAACCTGACCCACCACACGCTCTCTCTTCCGATGCTCCTCCTTGATAGCCTCCTGTTGAGCCTCCCGAATCTGCTCCAACAGAGGAGTCACCACGGTCATCCTCATACAAACGTCCCTGATCGGCGCCGCCTTGCGGCTAAGCGCATCGGCCACCACATTGGCCTTCCCCGGGTGGTAAAGGATCTCACAATCATAGTCCTTCACCACGTCCAACCATCGACGCTGCCTCATGTTCATATTCGGCTGATCCATGAGGTACCTCAAACTCTTGTGGTCCGTGTAGATGGTACATCGAACCCCGTAGAGGTAATGCCGCCAAATCTTGAGGGCAAAGACCACCGCCCCCAACTCCAAATCGTGCGTCGGGTAGTTCGCCTCGTGAGGCTTGAGCTGCCTCGAAGCGTAGGCAATGACATGCCCCCTCTGCATCAGTACCACGCCCAACCCAGAAATAGACGCATCACAATAAACCACAAAATCCTATACGCCCTCTGGCAGGGCTAAGATCGGCGCCTCACACAATCTCTGTCTCAGCGTCTCAAATGCAGCCTGCTGCTCGGGTCCCCACCGAAAAACCACGGCTTTCTTCGTCAGCCGTGTCAGGGGTACGACTATCTTGGAGAAATCCTGGATAAATCTCCGATAGTAGCCTGCCAATCCCAGGAAACTCCGAATCTCAGATGGAGACTTCGGAACCTCCCATCTCATCACGGCCTCGACCTTGGCCGGATCGACCAGAATCCCTATCTGGTTGATGAGGTGTCCAAGAAATTGCACCTCGCGCAACCAAAACTCACACTTGGAGAACTTGGCATACAAGCTCTCCCTCCTCAGGGTCTCTAACACCTCTCACAGATGCTCCTCATGTTCCTCCCGAGTCTTGGAATAAACCAAGATATCATCGATAAAGACTATCACAGACCGGTCCAGCATCGGTCTGCATACGCGGTTCATGAGATCCATGAACGCGGCAAGAGCATTGATGAGCCCAAACGGCATCACCACGAACTCATAATGACCATAGCGCGTCCGAAACGCGGTCTTCTGCATATCCTCCTCCCTGACCCTCATCTGATGATAACCCGAACGCAAATCAATCTTGGAGAACCAAGATGCTCCCTGAAGCTGGTCAAAGAGGTCATCAATCCTCGACAGCGGGTAACGGTTCTTCACCGTTACCTTGTTCAGCTCCCGGTAATCTATACACATCCGATGCGACCCTTCCTTCTTCTTCACAAACAGAATCGGGGCTCCCCAGGGCGAACTACTCGGACGAATAAATCCCATGTCTAGCAGCTCCTGCAGCTGTGTAGACAACTCCTGCATCTCGGGAGGAGCCAACCGATACGGTGCCTTGGCTATCGGAGCCGCACCAGGAACAAGGTCAATCCTAAACTCGACCTGTCGCTCCGGAGGTATCCCAGGAAGCTCCTCTGGAAAAACATCTGCGAAATCTCGGACCATCGGAACCCCACTCACTGTCGCCTTACCCGCCTCCCAGGTATCCATCACATACGCGACATATCCTACGCATCCCTGCTGAAGGTAGCGCCTAGCCCTCGCTGCTGAACATACAGCGGGTCCATATTGGGGCCTCTCACCATGAATCACTAACTCTCCCCCGCTTGGGGTCCTGACCCGCACTAGCTGTTGCGCGCAATCTATCACAGCCCCATTAGGGCTCAGCCAATCCATGCCTATAATCACCTTGTTCCCACACAATGGTATGGGAACCAAATCTACCAAATAGCGCTCCTCGAACAAACACAGCACGCAATCTCGAAATACCATCGATGCTCACACCGATCGATCATCAGCAATCTCCACCTCCAAAGGGCAATCTAACTCGCCTGATGGCTCATGAAACTTCTTGCTAAGCGCAAGGGAAACGAATGATCGGGATGCACCCGAATCAAATAACACCTGAACTGGGAGGCCGTTCACATGGAACGATCCTAATGCATACATATACATACAGAGCACATATCAATAACATAACATCATAAAAATAAGATAGAGGGAAAGAATCATACCCGTCACCACATCGGGTGCGGTGCGTGCCTCCTCGGTAGTCAGCTGGAATGCTCGGCTCCTAACCACTGCAGCCTCTGCCTTGCCCTGCCGGCCATCCGTGATCCGTAGGGTCGCTGGAGCTGGCGCCTTCACTGGCGCTACAACTGTCAACTGGGGGCAATTGGCCTTCTTGTGGCCCCTCAGGTTGCAGTGAAAACACAGCAACTCCGATGTCTGAATAACTGCTGCCAGAGCAGTGCAATCCCTGCTGATGTGCCCAGACTTGCCGCACTTGTAGCAGCCTGATGATCCCATTCCTACATGCCCCCTCGTGCGCCTTGCCGCATTTCCTGCAGCGTCCCCATCCCTGTTGGCCTTTTGGCCCCGCATCAAATCCCTTGGGCTTCTTCCCCGAAGCCCTTCCTGCCTGACCCTCCTCTAATTTCCGTTTCCGGATGTGCTCCAAATCTATCTCCCTCTCCCTTGCCCTGGCAATCATAGAGTCCAAGGTAGGGCAAGCCGAAAAGCTAACATGCTTCCGGATGTCAGCTCGTAGCATATCATGATAACAAGTCCTCTTCATGTCCTCGTCACCAGCATACTGGGGTACCAATAAAGCCCTCTCCCGGAACTTGGCGGTGATCTATGCCACAGTCTCTGTCGTCTGCCTCATGTCTAGAAACTCCCTGGCCAGCTGCTGAAGCTCGACAGCCGGCGCAAACTCTGCCCTGAACCTGGTCACAAAGTCCGACCAAGTCATAGCCTCGATAGCTGAGGCTCCCAACGAGTCACCCACTGACTCCCACCAATCTCAGGCTCGGTCCCGTAAACACCCTGCTGCATACCTCACCTTCGACCCCTCGGGGCAGAAGCTAGTCAACTGGGCAGACTCGATGTCTGCAATCCATCGCCTGGCAGCAATGGGGTCTTTCACCCCATGGAAATCCGGCGCACCACTGCCCCTGAAGTCCTTGAAGGACAGTGTGCGAGATCCTGACTGGCTAGATGCCATATCACTCCTGAATGCCCGAAGGCGATCCTCCATCAACTCCATGATCCCTTCCTTGATCGACCCGAAGATAATGGGAGTCGACTCAAGGATACCCCTGGTGATCTCTGACGCGATGAACTCGCGTAGTCCCTCATCCACCGGCTCGGAACCTGATCCCGAACCTGACCCCTCTCCTGAACCGCCATCTACCGGCCTCGATCGAAGTACCACCATTCTGCAATACATCACAACAATCATTAGTGATACTGATACTTCCTAAGGGATCACAACTACTTACAAGTTCCCTGGTCTTATCTTGGCCTTCCTTGGTTCAGGTACGGATCCTCTGCTTTTAGTAGTACGGGCCCATACTACCTTCCACATCTATCCGTACCTTCTTCAAGGAATGCCTCGACTCCACCAGATCCCTTTCACTACTGTTGATCACTGCTATACTCATCCTAGGCTTACCCTAGGGAAATCTCTAATTCCACTCTAACCAGTCCTCAGCTGCTGCATGCCTCCTTGTAATGCCAATTAGCCATTACCCGAATACCATCACATGTGACGAGGCTCAGATAATCCTTCGAGTACCCGACTCGTCCCTACAACGGTTGGACTCAAACAAGAGCTGCGCAGTAGGATCAAATCCGGCACTCTAAGATTATTCAACCCTGATCACATGTGACGTGACGCATTCGCCTAATGGCTAACTCCCATTATTCAGAGTCCCACGAAGAACGAAGCAAGCAGCATTCAGATAAGGGTAACAATCTCAATTAACTCTATCTACTTTCAGGAACTGAGCTAGCATAAAGTGCTAAGCTCATACTACCAGGCATAACCTAATCAGGCTATCCTACTTACTGTCTACTCAATAACTAGCATGCAAGTTCTCACACAACTGAAACACATTAAGCAGGCACATAAGGCATCACTCCTAGATCCTTAGTCCTATTCTAGCATGCTGTTCTACAAAAGCTGATAAACATAACATAAACTTGTATGGGTACTTGGGGATACTTACTTGAGCTCGGCCGGTCGCGCACATCACACACTTCGTTCTTTCTCAAAACTCTTTTCTCAATTTTAGAAAACATTTTTCCTTTAGAAAATCTTTTAATCCCTCGATTTGAGTTCAGACACTCCCGAGGGTGTGTCCGAATCCCTCAAATCAGGGCTCTGATACCAACTTGTAATGACCCAATTTTCACGACCAAAAATTTTGTTTTAAAAACATTACTTTAGAAAATATTAATAACTAAAAACATCTTTTGATCAACCACAACATAAAGTGAACCATGTCTGAAAACCAAAACATACAACTAATCAAAATATCAGAGTATCAATCCCAGTGAAGCTCGTAACTGCGGAAACAAGGGAGTGTGTGTGTGACATGCTGCTACCGCGCCGGCTCCTTTCCCCTAGCTGAGGAGGTACCTGAAACCAAAACTGAAAACTGTAAGCACAAAGCTTAGTGAGTTCCCCCATAATACCACATACCAAATAATCTCATAACATACATATATCGTCAGGCATATTTAGGTGCCCGACCTTCCCCTTCGGCCCTCTCGACCGGACATTGCCTAGCATATCTGGGTGTTGGCCTCCCCTTCGGTCCTTTCGACCGGATACTGCCTAGCATATCTGGGTGCTAGCCTCCCCTTCGGTCCTACCGACCGGATACTGCCTAGCATATCTGGGTGCTGGCCTCCCCTTCGGTCCTACCGACCGGATACTGCCTAGCATATCTGGGTGCTGGCCTCTCCTTCGGTCCTACCGACCGGATACTTCGGGGACTATCTCCCCTCTACTGTCACTAGCACATAGCATCATAACATACTGGCACACAACATAACGCAGGCAATACCTAGATGAATATCACAGAGACAAACATCTACGAATAACTCCTACTGGTGGGCCGGCATTGTGTCCGTAGACCCACCGCTACTGGAAGGTAACTCACCTCGAAGTAGTTGCTGATCTGATCGGGAACTGACTGCCTACTGCTGCTGCTGCTGCTCCGGAAATCCTCCGGCTGCAATTCCCACAACATACTCAATCAAACACTGCTCACTGACCTTTGGGTAAAATGACCATTTTACCCCTGACCACGCCCTAAGTCAAAGTCAGAGTCAACTTTAAGTTGACCCGACTCGCCGAGTTGGCTTTCCAACTCGCCGAGTCCCTACCCAAACGACTGCCCTGAATCCCGATCCTACCCGTCGAGTTAGGCGACGACTCGACGGGTTTACCTTCTTAACCAATATTCAACTCCTTCATCCTACTCGCCGAGTTGTATGAACAACTCGTCGAGTTCATCTTCATCCGATGAACACTTATGCTAAGACTCGCCGAGTTGTATGAACAACTCGTCGAGTCCATCTTCATCCGAAGATCACTTATGCTACGACTCGCCGAGTCTGTTCTTGATCTAAGGAGATTGCCTTGAACTCGCCGAGTCAGGGCATTGACTCGCCGAGTACCTCCATATATGAGTTTAGCTTCCGACTCACTGAGTCACACCCCGTGACTCACTGCTCACTCGACACTACGAAAAGGGAACAAACTCGGAGACTCGCGAACAGACTCGCCGAGTCATATGAACGACTCGCCGAGTCGTTGCCATGCACCCACTAAATACACAGATTTTCTTGATTCCAGTCCATGCCATTCACAGATCTGGACTTTTAGAACACGAATCACACGTAAAGTTTCCAACTTTACGTGTGGATATTCACCAATATGGATTTTAGGGCTCAAAATGCCTCAAAAGGGTAGATCTAGGGTGAACAAGCAACATGGGGCTCAAAATGCCTCAACGGATTATACCTCAAAGGAACTGCTGAAAGAGTGCAAAGATGCCTGGATTCCTTTCCTTCCTCTTGATCTACTTCCCCTTTTTCCTCAAAACCTTCAAGAACACACACAATAGCCTCAAACTCTCAAGGAACAAGCTTAGAACGAGGGTTGGGAGCTCTGGGGAGAGAATGGGGGCTGGCCTGGGCGGATAAGTCCTTTAAATAGGGTGCAAACCCCTGAAACTTAGGGTTTCATCCAACAGCTGTGACTCACCGAGTCCATGATATGGACTCGCCGAGTCGCCAACTTAAACGTGTCCTGGGTCCCGCATCCACTCGGCGAGTCGGACCTATGACTCGCCGAGTCCAAGGCTAAAAGAAAGGAAATACTCAAATAACATTTACGTACCAGGGACCGGGTGCTACATCAGCGGCCGACTTCTCCAATGAGGGCGAAAGCTTTGTCCCAAAAGCCATTGGAACCTTAACTTTGGAGTCCCCCATCATACCAAATTTGGTCAATAATGTCTTGGTGCATGCCTCCTGATTAATAAAAATGCCTTCGAGTCCCTGTCTAATGTTTAAACCAAGGAAAAAGTTAATTGGACCCATTGAGCTCATCTCAAATTTAGTTTCCATCAACTTTCTGAATTCAGCTGTTAAGTTGGGATTCGTGGAGCCAAAGATAATGTCATCAACATAAATTTGGACTATCATAAGGTGGTTACCCTCTCTCTTTCGAAAGAAGGTTGGGTCAACCGAACCTTGTTTAAATTTAGACATTTTTAAGAACCGAGTTAGAGTTTCATACCATGCTCTGGGAGCCTGTTTCAGGCCATATACCGCTTTATCAAGTATGTAGCAGTGATCTGGATACTTCTCGTTCACAAAATCTGGCGGTTGCTCAACGTACACAATTTCTTCAAGTTCTCGGTTGAGAAAGGCACACTTGACGTCCATCTGATAGACTTCAAAGTTTTTGTGTGCAGTGTAGGCAAGAAAGATTCGAACGGACTCTAATCTTGCAACGGGAGAGAAGGTTTCTTAATAGTCAATACCTTCTTCCTGACAGTAGCCTTTCACAACCAACCGAGCTTTGTTACGAATCACGTTCCCTTCGTTATCCATCTTGTTTCTAAATACCCATTTGAGACCTACAACTGAAGCATCCTTTGGAGTTGGAATAAGACGTCATACTTTATTTCTTTCAAATTCATTCAACTCATCTTGCATGGCTTGCACCCAGTCAAAGTGATCAAGTGTTGAATTGACAGTCTTCGGTTCAACTTTGGAAACAAAGGAGTTGAACATACAAAACTCCACTTGAGAAAAGAGTGCATCTTGTTTAGATTTGATCTGAGATCGAGTTAACACTTTTTCAGAACATTCCCCAATAATTTGACTTTGAGGATGATCTTTTTTCCATTTAATAAGTGGCGGGTAATTTGGATCACAATAGGGATCCAATTCTGCATTGATTTCTTCTTCCATTTCAGATAGCATGTCATCATCATTGACATTGGTGTTCTCCCCCTCGAAGGATGACGCTGGTTCAGAATCTGGATTAGTATCTTCTCCTTCCACTGGATTCTCAGAGAAGCTTGATGATTGTGACGATAGATTCTCCCCCTGGAATGATGAACCTTGATCGTGTTGTAGTAACGGACCCTCCCCTGGACATTAGGACGGTCATTCGAAGGTTTGCTTCTGTCTGGCCTCTCGGTTGCTTTAGGTGGATTATCAGCCATCTTTTGAGCAGCATCATCGATGATTTGCCTTAGACTATCAACCTTGTTGTCGTTCGCCGTTGATTCGGAATCAATTACTGTCTGAGGCTCGTAAAAAAGAAGCTTATATTGCTCGAAAAGATTTGAAATAGAGGTTGTAACTTGACAAGTCTTTGGAAAGATTTCCTGTGTGGCACCTTTGGTTGTTTTTATCTTTTTAACATAACTATCGTCAAAAGTGACATAGTATGTTTCTTCAATCTTCTTAGAGTGCTTGTTTAGAACTCTATATGCCTTAGAATTCAGGGAGTAACCCAAGAATATTCCTTCATCTGCCTTAGCATCAAACTTATTTCGATTCTCTTTAGAGTTGAAGATTAAGCATCTTGAACCAAACACATGAAAGAATTTCACATTTGGTTTGCGATTGTTCAAGATTTCGTAGGGAGTGATAGAAAATCGCTTGTTCAAATATGATCTGTTCTGAGTGTAACAAGCAGCAGCGATTGCATCAGCCCAAAAATATAAAGGTAATGATGCGAAGCATAACATCGTTCGAGCCGCTTCACACAAAGACCGGTTTCGCCTTTCAACAATACCATTCTGCCGTGGAGTATAGGGGGCTGAGAAATTATGTGTCGTTCCTTTCTCAGCAAGAAACTCTTCGAAATCTTTGTTCTTGAATTCCAAGACGTTGTCGCTTCTTACGTTACGAACAACTTTCCTTAGTTGAATTTCTATCTGTTTTATGAAGAGCTTGAGCTTTGGAGTAGCCTTAGATTTTTGCTTCAAGAAGAACACCCAAGTGAATCGAGAGAAATCGTCCACTATGACCAGAATATACTTGTTACCACCAATGCTTTCAATAGAAGGAGGACCACACAGATCGATGTGCAATAGCTCCAATGGTTCTATCACCTTTGTATTGATAATAGAGGGATGTCTTTTTCTACTGTGCTTTCCCATTTCACAGGCTGCGCATAGGTGATCTTTATCGAATTTAAGAACTGGAAGACCTCGAACATGATCTCCTAAAACCAGCTTGTTGATATCCTTGAAATTAAGATGAGAGACTCTTCGATGCCATAACCAGCTTTCATCAGAGTGGGACTTCGTAAGTAAACAGACTGGTGGCTTACCTCGAATTGGGTTGAGGTTTAAAGGTCACATTTCTCCTTTTCGCTTTGATTTCAGCAGAATGTTATTTGACTTCTTCTCGACAATTTTTGAGCCTTCATCATCAAACGATACCTACAATCCAGTGCCAACTACCAGCTGTGATACGCTGATAAGGTTGTGTTGGAGCCCTTCAACATAAGCCACCTTTCTTATAGAGATCGCCATTAGTGATCATTCCATAGCCTTTGATAGTACCAAATGAGTTGTTGTCGTACTTCACAATACCACCATCCTTGAGAGACTGAAACTCCCTCAGTTCTTCCTTCCTTCCTATCATGTGACGTGAGCAGCCACTGTCAATTTACCATTCTTCGTCAAACTGCTCGTCACTAACTACCTGCAAAATATTAAGCAGATTTAGGAACCCAAAGTTTCTTAGGTCCTTGTGAGCCTTTTACAGGACAGGGAATAGTAAGAGAGATATCAACCAAATAAGTACGTTTAACTAAAGTTGTTGCATCTTTTCTTTTTATAGTGAAAACTTTAATTTTGGTTGGTTTAGGTTCATTGGACGTAGGTTTTGAGATTTTTACGTCAGCATTCTTTCGTGTCTCTTTTGGACTTTTGTCATCTTCTGCATAGAGCTTTCCTTTTCCCTTTAAATCTTTTAAGGAGTCAGAATTAGAATTAGAAAATGTGGGTTTAGAAGTGACGTTGGGTCTTCTGTTCGTCTGATTGAACTTGTATGGTTGTGGACCGAAACCGCTCTTTCGGTTGATATTGGGATGAGGACCGAAACCGCTCTTTCGATTGGTATTGGATTGAGGACCGAAACCGCTCTTTTGGTTGGTATTGGGTTGAGGACCGAAACTCTCCTTTTGGTTCCTTTCAGTCATGGGACCGAAGTGACCCTTTCGGTTCCTTTCAGTCATGGGACCGAAGTGACCCTTTCGGTTCCTTTCAGTCGAGGGACTGAAACTACCCTTTCGGTTCCTTTCAGTCGAGGGACTGAAACTACCCTTTCGGTTCTTTGATTCCTCTTGAGACTTATGCTTCCTTTCGTTCCTGACATAGTGAGGATTTTGTGACCTCCAAAACTGCTTTCTTTCTGAGAGATTCTTCTAGTATCTCATATTTCGTTGGTGTTTTCGATCAGCCACCTGTTTTGGATTTTTGTGGATGTTAGCCTTTTTCTTTGAAGCACGAGCCCAGTTTTCGCTCTTTCTTGAAGAATTTTCACTGGGAGTTTGCACCGATTCGCCCAATGATGTTTTGGTGCCACTTGTGCTTGGTACCTCATATCTTGCAGGCTCATTTAGAGGTTCTGGCACATATCTACCTTTCACTCTCCATGAGGACTTCTGAGATAGGCCTTTCGTTTCATCAGCGTTGTCTATTGGTGCTGACCAGAAGAACTCGTCACATCCGGCTGCATTGTCTTCTTCCACCATAGCTATCAATTATGCGGGTTGTTGTGGAGTGACACCTGGAACCGTGTGGACTTGATTTGGAGTGGTTTGAACCTTTTGATACACAATAGATTTTGCTTTGAGAATTTTGGTCTTGTCTGTTGATGAGCGAGCGAACTCAACAGAATTTTCAGAGATCATATTTTTGCGAGTTTCAGGTTCGCTTTTGACAAATTCTGAACAGTCCACCAGATCCTCTACAGAGATTTCACTTAGATCATCATCATCATTAAGTTCAGATGCATTTTCAACATCAATTTTATTTTCTGAACTTAATTTGGCATTCAATAAGTCAAATTTCTGTACAGTTTCGGTTCTTAACTTCAATTTATCATTCTCATCTAACAGATTTTTTAGGATGTCCTTGTGCTCTTTGGACTTTATGTAGGATTCAATTTTCTCAATACCGATTTTATATGCAGGAGAGACCTCGTCAGAAGATACAACGCTTTCACAGTTGTAGGCTTCAGCCTCGATTTCATCCTCCTTTAACTCAAGAAAGGGTAAAATCATGTGATGTATCTTCTTTCCTATTTCACAATCAAGATGCAACTAAGTGATATTAAAATAAAGTCTTTTAGAAATCAAACAGAACACATTTCGTTGTTTTAAAAGTTTAAGACTGTCTCTTTGCAAATAAATCGAATCATCCTTAGACCTAATCACCTCTTTCTCCTTCTGCTCAATCCACATCCTCATTTCCTCACTCTTCGACGATATCCTGCTAATTTGATCAGTTAGGTTAGAATTTGTGACACGGGTTTGGGTAAGACTACTACTTATGCTTGAAAATTTAGATTTTAAGTTATTTAATTCCTTTTCATAGTTAGTAACAAGTATATTTAGAGAAGCAAGAATATTTTGTACCTTCTTGATCAACTCATCACATTCGTTGATCTGTGCACTAACAAGTTTAGCAGCAAAACACCTGTCCTCTCGCTCCTTCTTGCCTTCTATCCCACCATCAGTTGTATATCCTCTCATTTGAGACACACCTTCGGTCACCATTAAACACCTTCCTACAATAGGTTCTTCTTTGACCAGCATCACCTTCCCATGAGTGGGTTTTCTGACTTCTTCATCTTCTGAATCTATGGACCATACTTCCACACCACTGACTTCATCACGGTTGTCGGTATCCTGTACAATCAAAGCATTCATAGTTTTATTGTTAGTAGCTGACTTTCTTTTCTTGATTTCCTCCAGTCGTCTCAAGATGCTCGCTTCCTCGTCATCATCATCTGTCTTTTCTGTCGTCTTTTTTCAGCATACAGTCTTTGGCGAAGTGATTCTTGCCTCCACAGTAATGGCAATCAAATCCTGAGTCTCCATCAATTTTCACTTCTTTCTTGGACTTTTCTGATTTCGACCCTACCTTCGGTTCCTCCTTAAGCTTTTCAGCACTGTAACTTCCCTGTCAGTTTCGGTTCTTATTGGCTGGGAACTTTCTTTTAATGAACTTTCTAGGATTAGACACCATCAAGGCATACTCTTCACCAGTTAGATCGTAATCTAGAAGATCCAATTCCTCTTCTTCATCAACAGAGCTTTTTCCTTTAGAAACAAGGGCTAACAAACCCAAATTAGAAACCATACTCGTTTCCTTAGACAGTGCACTTTCATGGGATTTTAAAATTCCCACCAGTTTCGCCAGAGAATACGATTTGAACTGTTTATGTGCTTTGACAGTGGATACAACAGCCATCCATTCAGATCTTAGACCATTCATGAAAGTAACCTTCTGTTCAATAACCTTCATTTCGATCCCATGCTTTATCATCTTACTTAAGAGATGATTAAAGCAATCAAAAGCCTGAACCAGATTCTCTTCGGGCTTCTACTTGAAATCACCAAATTCAGAAAGCAAAAGAGTTTGAATTAAATGTTCCAGATCTTCATCAGTGGAATACAATTCTTTTAACATGTCCCATATCTCTTTAGCAGTAGCACAAGAACTCACCAAACGGAATGTATCTAACTGCAAAGCAAACATAATCATCCTCAAGGCCTTGATGTTGCATTGAAACTTTTCCTTCTCGTCTTGAGGAATGTCCTTTACATCATTCACAAGCTGATTGTACTCCTTCTGAGTTTTGACAATCTTTGAGGTGCTTGAGTGAGCGAATGGGCCAACAGTGTTAGCTTCCCAGATTAGGTACCCATTATCCTCCGATCCAATCACATAATCTTCAAAGTGATGCATCCAAACTTCATAATCTTGAGTATACAAGATCGGAATCCTTGTCGTAGAACCAATGTTGTTGGAGATGTTGATTGGATTGGTTTGAGAATCATCCATTGAAATCGCAATGAATTTTGATTGATTACCTGTTTAAGATCATACTTGTAATATATCGTTAGAGTTAGATCGATGATATACAAGATCGGAATCCTTGTCGTAGAACCAATGTTGTTGGAGATGTTGATTGGATTGGTTTGAGAATCATCCATTGACATCGCAATGAAGTTTGATCGATTACCTGTTTAAGATCATACTTGTAATATATCATTAGAGTTAGATCGATGATTAATGAGATACATCAATATGGAATGACGGCTCAATTAATATCAATCAATGCGGAATAAAACCCTAATAACTTCTTCGACTGAAGAGCTGTGTATGAATTACACAGTCTCCTACTCTAATACCAATTGTTGCGAATAAAACCTAGATCGATTAGATCTTTCACATGTAAAATATAAAGATCAAACAAAAACAAACACAATAATGTAATGAACACAGAATGGAATCAATGTTGTGCTTATGATTCAAATATAGTCACGCCTCAACAGAGCTCGATGAAGAACTTCCACTATAGAGGCGAGCTAGGGTTTACAAAAACTCTATGAGAAAAATAATAAAAGCATTAACTACAAAGACTGCATGCATGCTGCTTAAATACTAAACCCTATAACAAAACATGCACGGTTGGACAGGCCCAAACCGGCAAACAAAACTGGGCTAAGGACCGAGCCCATGACGCAACACTATTAGCCCAACATATATATATATATATATATATATATATATATATATATATATATATATATATATATATATATGATGTAGCGGGGTGAACGATCAATAAGCATAAGTGTTCAGGAAATCTGGAAAGATGCAAAGGATACATGGCTAGTTGCGGATTGGTTTAAAAAAAGAATCCCAACATTATTTTGATAGCCATGTAGGGTAGACTTCACATTTTTTATCTTGTTTAATTAGTACAGTTTATAAGTTCTTTAACTTCACATACATATTCGATTAAATGGATTAGGCTCTCATCCATGTATTTGCAAGATGACTTTATAGATTAAGGGGCAACAAGATTTTTTTAATTGGAGTTTGTGAAGCTCTTTATTGCTTTTTGGTATGCTGGAGACCTCAATCGAAATATGGTTTGGTAGAGATGTACTTTGAAGGCAAAGCATTTTTATTCATTAGCCAAGTACAAAAGACCCTTGATTCATACATTTTCTGTATCTCCATCTGCCATTTGATGATTTTCATTGTTGGGAAGAGCTACCATGTAGCATCTACATCATGTACATGCCTCCATGTTTTCTTCAATAATGAATGAAAATCTAATAGATGAAGGAAAATGTCTAATTTAGATGAAGGAAAAAGGCATAATTAGAAGGACCCTTGGTGGACGAACTCATCGAGTAGGATATAACTTTTGTTAAACCCAAATTTAAGTGGTTAAGTATGTATATCAATGTAATTTTTAAAGTGCACTTGTTCATGTAATTTTTTTTGTTACATAAGGTCATTTTATGTAGTTTTAGTATTACATAAGCATTATTGTAAAATAAGCATTGATTTTGATGCATATTGTAAAATAAGCAATATTTTTTATGATGTGACCTTTTCTAGTTGTATCAAAACACACAATAACCATTTGAAAATATCATTCTCCATACCATTTCGGTTAATGTACACTACATATATTATACTACTATACTATTTTTGTTAAAGTACACCACATATATTATACTACTAGGTCAAAATGACGTTAGACACATAATAAGTTATGTGACCATGTGTACTGCTACACTAATATTACTGCATGTGACCATGTATAGTCTCATGATTTAGACACATAAACAATTATTGCATGTGACCATGTATAGTCTCATGATTTAGACACATAAACCCTTCATGCGACTAATATCAAATTTAATGATAACCGTTTTTGCCTATTTTGCTCTAACTATTAGCCACATGAATATTTCACGGTGTGACTATTATAAATATAGTGGACATATATAACCACCAAAATTGTTAGTGATACGACTCTCCAAAATTGATAACAATTTTACTTTAAAAAGTAGTTTTTTGACCATATATATTTATACTTTTTCCCATATTATGTAGCCTTTTGCCCATAAATGTTTATACTTTTGCCCATATTATGTTTTTCGCACAAATATAAATGTAATTACCTGTATATGTACTTGTATATGTATTGTATGTATGGTGGTTATTGTCCACATATAAGAAAGTTTTCATCAACGAATGTAGTATTTTTTTTATTTGAACATAATATTCTTCAACAACACATATTTTACAATTCCATAGCACAATTTCGTAGGTAAATAGCTATGAATGCTACTTCCATAGAAAAACAACTATGGAATGTTTTTCCTTTGAAAAATTCCGTTGCAGATTAACAACGATTTTTAATTCCGTAGCAGAATTACAACAGAGAGTATTTTCGTAACAACTTTTGTTGAAAAAATTTTATGAATGGTTTTTCCATAGAAATATTGGTAGCAATATAGCAACGGATTTAGAGGTGGTAACAGTTTCCGTAGCAATTCACATGTTTGCTACGGAAAATTAATTTCGTAGAAATTGTGGTAGCAAATTAGCTATGGAATGACATTCCATAGCACGATCCGTTGCAGAATAACAACCAAAATACGTTCCATAGTGCCCTTCCCTAGAAAAATCATGTTTTTTCTTGTAGTGTATGGCCGGCTTTCCTTTGATAGGGTTCAGATTTAATGGATACATCTCGCCTTTTTTCTTGGACTTTAGAAGCACTGGTTTGGTCTTCTTTTCGATAATTTCAGATCCCTCATCATCAAACGACACTTCTAACCCTGTACCTAAAACTAATTGAGAAACACTAATTAGACTATGTTGCAAGCCTTCCACGTAGGCTACCTTTCGAATGGAAAAATCCTCATTCGTAATCATTCCATATCATTTGATTTCACCGAGTGAGTTATTTCTGAATTTGACTCTCCCTCCATCCTTCAGCGATCTGAACTCTCTCAATTCTTCTTTCCTTCCCGTCATGTAACGCGAGTTCCCACTATCAATATATCATTCGGAGTCAAACTGCTTGTCAAGAATCACCTACAAAATTTAAAGATATTTAGGAACCCAAAGTTGTTTGGGTCCTCGTGAGGCTTTCATAAAAACAAGAAATGTTATTGCTTCATCAACCAAGTAAGATCGCTTATCAAAATGGAATTATCTCTCTTAGTTATTTAAAAAAATTGATCCTGTCATCTTTAGGATTCCTTTGAAAAGAGGTTTTTCTTTGCTTGTCTTTCATTTGTGGCTTGGCAACCTTTTTCTCAACCTTCTTTTCTTCCTTTTTCAAGTTTGATTCGGAGTTTTTGAAATGAACTTTTGACTCCGAAACAATCTTTCCTTTGCCCTTTATATCTTTCAATATTTTGACAGATTGGGAAACATTAGATTTTTGAGAGAAATTAGGCTTTGTTTGCTCAAAATGTTTCGCTTGTTTTAAAAACTTGGGTTTTTGAAAAACTTTTGTTTTTGAAATCTGTGGAGAATTAGACTGAGGTTTTGAAAAACTTTTAGGAATCATATTTGGAGAGACTTTCGCACTCAGATTTGCAGATCTTATTTGATAAACAAAGTTGGGATTTCTGGATCTCTAGAAACTCTTTCTTTCTTTAATATTTTTATTATATCTAGCACTTCGTTGACGTTTCTGAACCGGAAATTGCTCAGTAGACTTATGATAACTAGCCCTAGGTTTTGACTTTCTAACAGGTGTTTCAGCCTATTCTGACGACGTATCAATTGGAACATTTTTGGTTCCACTCGAACTTCCTTTCTCATAGCTTGATTTGAACTTGTTCAGAAGTTCTACCAAGAGGTCATTTCAAAGAGACCTTTGGTTTCATCTGCGTTGTCGATGGGGACAGACCAAAAATATTCGTCGCAACCATCATCATTGTCTTCTTCTACGAGGGACGATAGTTCTCTGGTCTGATTTTTGGTAAGTCCGAAAGTTGCGAAAACCTAGTTTGGAACAGTATGAACCTTTGGAAAAATAGTTGCCTTTTCTTTTAAAACTTTGGAACTATTTTCATAAATGCGAACACACTCAACTGAATTTTTGGAAATCAAATTTTTCGTAGGTTCAGGTTTACTTTTTACAAATTCTGAACAATCAATCTCATCCTCCACAGAAATCTCACTCATGTCACTATCATCATCAAATTCGGACACATTTTCAACATTAAGTGTGTTTTCTGAGCTTAATTTAGTGCATAAAGAGTCAAATTTATCTAAAGTATTAGATATAATTTTCTCTTTATCTTTTTCATCCAAAACTTGTTTTAATATTTCTTTATGTTCTTTGGACTGTATGTAAGCTTCAATTTTGTCCAGACCTATTCTGTAAGAATCAGAGATATCGTCAGAAGAGACAATAGATTCCCATTTATAACAGTCTACGTCAATTTCATCCTCTTTCAATTCGAGGAAGGGCAAAATCATTTTATGTATATGCTTCCCTATTTCACAATCAATATACAGCTGAGTGATATTAAAGTAAAGACGTTTAGCAATCAAACAACAAATGTTTTGTTGTTTCAAAAGCCCTAAATTGTCTTGTTGCAAATAAATTAAATCATCCCTAGACCTAGATAAATCTGACTCCAACTTCTTAATCCACATCCGCCTCTCTTCACTTTTTGATGTTACCCTGCTAATTTGATCAGTTAAGTTAATATTACTTAAACGGGTTCTCTTTAAACTATCACTTAAACTAGAGAATGTAAATTTTAAATCATCTGATTCGGTTTCTTACCTAGAGACATGAATATTTAGAGATTCAAGAATAGAATGTACCTTGTTGATCACTTTCTCACATTCGTTGATCTGCTCGGAGACAGGTTTCGTAGCGAAGTAGTTGTCCGAAGTCTTGCCGCCATCAGTGGCGTATCCTCTTTGGTCTGAAACATCACTACGAACCATCATACACTTTCCCTCATACTTAGGGAACTCATCCTTCGCGACAAAATACTCACCATGTGTGGGTCTGCGAACCTCTTCATCCTCCTAATCGGTTGACCATACTTCAACTCTTCTGAACTCGTCATCATCTTCCTGCACAATTAAAGCAGGCTTAGCATTGTCAGCGTTTTTCTTCTTTTTAAGCTCTTCTATCTTCCGAAGATAGTAAGCTTCATCTTTATCTACTTCGTCCTTCTTCTCATTCATTCTCTTCAACATACACTCCTTAGACAAATGATTTTTGCCATGACAATAGTTGAAGTCATAGCCAAAGTCTCCTATAAGCTTCTTCTCTTTCTTTACTTCTTCCTTTTGAGGGTTGTTAATGCTCTCATCCTTCACCTTTTGTGAGCTATAACTCCCTTGCCATTTCCTGTTTTTGTTGCGTCCAAAGTTCTTTTTGGCAAACCTTTTGGAATTAGACACCATCAAAGAATAGTCTTCCTTTGAGAGTTCACAATCGGAGAGATCAGACTTTGAACCTTTTTCAACAATCTTTTTGCCCTTTGCTATAAGAGCCAATGAACCCATGCCAAAAACAACTTTTCCTTCATTTGTTACCTCATCCTCATGAGATCTTATTATTCCCACAAGTTGCGCCAAATATTAATTCTTGAATTGCTCATAAGCTTTCACAGTAGATACAACTGATTTCCATTTAGATCTCAAATTGTTCATGAATGTCACTTTCTGCTCTATGATTTCACGTTTGATCTTGAACTTAAGCATCCTGCTCAGAACATGGTCAAAACGATTGAAATTAAAGTAAAGACGTTTATCAATCAAACAAAAAATGTTTCGTTGTTTCAAAAGCCCTAAATTGTCTCGTTGAGAATAAATTAAATCATCCCTAGACCTAGATAAATTCGACTCTAACTTCTCAATCCATATCCGCCTCTCTTCACTTTTTGATGTTACCCTGCTGATTTGATCAGTTAAGTTAATATTACTTAAACGGGTTCTCTTTAAACTATCACTTAAACTAGATACTGTAAATTTTAAATCATCTAATTCAGTTTCTTACCTAGAGACATGAATATTTAGAGATTTAAGAATAGAATCTTTTTGCCCTTTGCTACAAGAGCCAATGAACCCATGCTAGAAACAACTTTTCCTTCATTTGTTACCTCATCCTCATGAGATCTTAGTATTCCCACAAGTTGCGCCAAATAGTAGTTCTTGAATTGCTCATGAGCTTTCATAGTAGATACAACTGATTTCCATTCAGATCTCAAAATGTTCATGAAGGTCACTTTCTGTTCTATGCTTTCACGTCTGATCTTGAACTTAAGCATCCTGCTCAAAACATGGTCAAAACGATTGAAATTTTGATCAAGCTTTTCATCAGACATTTGAGCAAAGGTGTCATACTCGGAAAGAAGCAATGTTTGAACAGAATGCTCAAGATCTGAATCACTAGAATATATAGCTCTTTCAACCTGTCCCATATTTCTTTCACAGTTTCACAAGAACTCACCAGTTTCACTAAAACACAATATGTTTCATCCATTATCCAACAAAGCCAAATGTTTAATCGTAATGTGTGGTTGTTTGTAGATTAATTGAATAATTTTTTTCTCGTCCCCTCTTAACTATTCTTGACGATGTTAGTGGTGTTGTTAAACCTAGCAGGTGAGAATGAAGAACACATAACCATACATTAATATAGCTTCAATTTTATTGATTTATGAGTATGAAGATCCATATTTTGCACGTCAATTTTGATGTAAATGTGTTTATAGAATGACATTACTTTTGGGTCCTCCAAGTTTTAAGAAGACAACACTCCTGTTAGTCTTGAGTGGGAAGCTTGCAAAGGAGCTTAAGGTAATTTCTCATTCCTTGTCACAACTAGCAAATTTAGGGTTGAAATTGTGATTCATGTACAAAACCATTTCCTCTATGTAACCTTGCAACATCAAATTAGTGAAATTCAAACTACAATGTTATTTAATTTCATACGTGTATACATTGTGAGTCAAGTTGAAATAGCCTCATGCAAGCCCAAAACTTGACCCAATAGCTAACCCCAATCAATTTTGGGCCTTGGTTCAAGAATTCTCGGCCCAACACCCTATTGGACCGAAGACTCTACCTTGGGCTTTAATGGACCGAAAATCCTTTAATGGGCCAAGCCAAAACCGAAAACCTATGTAAGAGACCATAAAGGCCGAAAACCCTCTAGGGTTTCGGCTAGGGCATGTGTAAAACAAAAAAAATGGAGAAAAGAAAACACAAAAATGACTTTCCACCTCATTTTTGTCCCACAAATAACAATGCTTTTGACCACCACGTATCTAGGCTACCTTCACATCAACCATCAAAAAATCAACTAACCTCCCCCCCCCTCTCTCTTATCTTCACGACCAAAACACACACACACACCCCTCACCAAGAATCATTCCACCCATTTTACTCTCAAGAAACACTCTCTTTTTCTCTCAAATTTTCGAGAAACACCTTCAAGAAAGGTTGCACCTTCAAGTGGTCCTAAGAAATCTAGGTAAGTTACTTGTATAAGTCAAGTGATTTTATACACCAAAAGGTTAAGATCATCACATTTACACACCATTTTCATGTGTAGCTTCTTAGAACATTCTCCATATACGAGAATCTCTCCAAGTACAAGGCTAGGCTCGACATTTCTTCTCTTTTCTCTTCCTACCACAAGAAATAAAGGTGAGATTCATACCCCTACTTTTTCATTTTTTTTTGGGGGGGGGGGGGGGAATACAAATTACAACACCAAAACATAATCTAAACTTATACATCAGCTTTCAACATAAAAGCTATGGTCTATTCACGGACTATTTTCACCATCTTAAACTTAATATTTTTCAAAACTGTTCGATACGCAAATAGTTCAGGTTTATACCTTTCTAAGGACTACTCGTACTCTTTCATACGATTTTTCTATAATTTATGGCAATTTTTACAAAACTACTTATCATTTCATAAATGATTTCGGACCAGTCTGTGAAGATGAACATTTTTACACTAGTTTGAGACCACTAAAATTATAATAAAAATTATGAACAAAGTAGACTCATTTTAAACTCTCAGAGTTTACGGATCCAAACTTCAACTTACGATGATTTTTCTAAAAACATGGACAAAAAAGTCAAAAACTAAAAATTATCTTTATTATACTAAAGGTTCTTATACTTGTGTTAGATGTAAGTTTATATGATATATTCTTTCAAAACATCTAGACATGTTAGCTTATATGTATTATATATATATATATATATATATATATATATATATATATATATATATATATATATATATATATATATATATATATATATATATATATATATATGATTATATAAATTGTTTTGACAGACAAACATAATAAACTATAATCAGTATAGTTTGGAGGTCACAAACCATACTTTTCAAATGTACACATAATTATTTAAAGGCAAAATTATCTTATTTTGCAAGTAAAAAGGAGTTATAGTTCACGTAAATCTGTTAATGCTCTTGTGAGACTTTCCTTCACCGTATCTACCTAGCGTACACCGTAAGTTCTATAGTTATAACAATGTCTCCTGAAGGGAGAGCGATGTAATTGTGTATAGATCTATACGGGGATTGACACCCCCACACCTGAGCTGTTCACTACAGCTTGACTGGGCCGATCTAGGGTGACAAATATCTTACCGAAACCGATGCCTGAAAAACGTCATGACATGCATATCAGTCACATCAAGCTTGGTTATAATGACTCATATAGGGATTAACAATACGATTTTGGTTTATGAGAAGATTACACTTCACCGGTTTTATTAAACTATAAAACTGCATATCGTTGTTCAGTATACAGTCACTTACACTTTTGATCTTAGGGTTTAAGACTACAGTTTTCATACATCAGAAAATATTGGATTTTCTGGGAACACACTCTTTACAATTACAAACAAAAGAAAACAAAGGACATGCATGCATATATTCATAGTTTTGGAACGAGACTTACAAACTATTTTCATAGAAAATATCGGGTTTTCTGAAAGTATTACGAGAACTATTCTAAACAAGTGAAAAAATAATTTTATACAAAAATGTTTATGAACTCACCAAATTTTTAGTTGACTTTTTTCAAAACGATTTGTATACTCAGGGAACCAGTAACAGGTAATCAGCTCTGCTATGAGATCAAGTGGTGCGACTTTATGAAATTTTACATCTTGTCACTTTTGTGTAACTGATGAACAAGTACAAAATGTAAACTATGTAAGTATGTATTTTCAATGTATGTCGCATGGAATGCTATGTTTCATTCATATTCAATTGTTATAATACTGTACAATGATGTCATCCGCCCTCGGACGCTTCTGTCGCCCTGGTTTGGGGGTGTGACATTCCTCAAGGTGTCAAAATGGGTTGTATACTCGGATTGATTGTAACATGTTGAAATGGATTGGATTGGATTAGTTTGACTAATAAAAAGAAAATTGGCTCCTGTCATTCCGAAAAAAAGAAAGAAAAAGACAAACATTTTTTTGTGTATTTTCTTGGATTCTATAAACAATTAATAAATTAAATATATTACATAATAATAATATTAAGTATTAAGATATTGAAAAAAATGATTCAGAGTTTACCATTAAGATAGTCATGGAGTAAGTTACTATAAAAGTTTACCATTTTGTCTTTTCTTTTTTAATGTCGTATGAATTTTATCGGGTTTAGTCAAAAAAGTGAAACCTCTTGCAATTTCACTTCTTAATTTAAGGAGTTTGTTTTTGTTTTTTAGAAAAAAAAAAATATAAATTAATAATCCAAGCAATGGAAGTATATTTCCATTTATAGTTTTATCTGGGTGCTCGATCTGCCCCTTCGGTCTACTTCAACCGGATAATGTCAAACATATCTGGATGCTCGACCTGTCCCTTTAGTCTATTTCAACCGGATAATGTCGAGTATATATGGGTGCTCGACCTGCCCCTTTAGTCTATTTCAACCGGATACCGGGTCAATTTCACCTCTACCACTACCACATAATAACACACATAAATCATAGAATTATCAAACAATTCACACAACCGACAATTATCATGCTATTTCATAACTATTGGGCCAGCCTTGATGCCTTCGACCCACAAATTCTACGAAGAAAGAGTCACCTAATCAAAAGCACACTTAAATCTCTATAAGATGTAGCCAAAAAAATTAGCCACACTCAATTCATCCTCAAAGTAACTTGAGCCATCAGTAATATATCTTCGCTATATCATGCCACGAATGAATGACTCCTAGAGTCATCCTCGATCGCCATATGTTCTTATTTGTCCAATATAAAATATTATAAATGGTCTTGTTTAAAAGTATGGTGCCTAACCCCAGATCAATTCAATGACCCAACTACCCGGTAAACTTATTTCACCCTCACTCATTAGTTATAGGAAATATCTTAGATAAGCTTAATTACTTATAATTCGCCATCTCCCATCATAATTCATATTTAATGTTGTTATCCCATCATAATTCATATTTAATGTTGTTACCTAATGTTACCCGATCTACATCGAATAACCATGTATTCTGATCAATACTAAAGAAAACAAACAGATTCTTTGAAGAAAGGAGAAAAATATGGGTGAAGTCGGATGGTCGAAAGTTAATCGGAGGAGACAGAAGAACATGAGAAAAAAATGGAGTCACAGAGGGGTAACCACCATGTTTGTATCCAATATACCTGATGGAGTAAGAAAGGAATCAATTGGTAGACTTTTTAAAAAATATGGAGATCTCACGGATGTATACATGGCGACAAAAAAGGATGCAAAAAAGAAGAACTTTGCCTTCGTACAATTCAAAAAGTTCAGCAGAGAAAAGGAGATGGAAGCAATGATGCAAGGATTAACATGCAGGGGTTCAATACTTACAATCAACATTGCACGGTTCGAAAGGACGGGGAGGTCAAATAAGAAAGTGCAGGAGAATACCGCACCAAATGTTGTGCAGCAACCTATGGGTCAGTCGTTTCGTGATGGGAGATCTTTTGTTGAGGTGGCGACAGGAAGAAACCAAACCGTTATCCCTCCCCCACCTGTTCTTGAAAAAAATCCGGTATCCCTAGTTGAAGGTACATTTATAACGAAATGGTTGCACTATCCTTTAACCCTAGTTGGCGAGGCAATCTGTTTGGAGAAGTTAAGAAACATCCCCCTGGATTTTAGAATGGGAACTGCAAGATCGTATGGAATGAAATATCTGGGTGGGTTGATGGTAGGGATACGATTTCAATCCCCATCGGAAGTTGATGATTTCTTAACTAAAAAGAGCTACTGGAGTGCGTGGTTCAAATATTTCAAGGCAGGGAACAGTGTGTTGGGGACGTTTGGAAGAATTGCATGGTTAAAAAATATCGGACTCCCATGGGAACTATGGAGTGAAGAGAACTTCTCAAGAATTGCAAGCGAATTCAGTAATGTATTAGTTCCGATTGATATTCCTCCAAGTTTACAGGACCTATCCATGGTAAACGTATGCGTACTAACTGAAAGTAGAAAGCGTATAAATGATGAGATTGAGGTGGAATTCAATAGAAACATTGTCAAAGTCGTTGTTTTTGAAAGCGACTTCGATTGGTCCCCATTTCCATTCTCTCCGTCTGAACTATTTGTCTTAGAATCAAACCAAGATGTTCGTGTGGTGGATGAAAACGCAAGTAACACGGACGAGAATATACTGGAAGACGGTGAAATCAAAGACGTAAGTGATGATGGCGATGAAGGGATATCAGAAACCATCCTGCCAGACGAGACGGAGAAAAAAATGGATGCTGCAGGCACAGGCGGTGATCCGGCTATCGGGGTGGCGTCGTGTACAGTGGCGATCGAAGATGGTTCTGGAGAAGTCCAACAGCAGTATCGAGAAATTCAACTGTCGGTCAATAATAATGAAAACCTTGAGAATATGCACGCTTTCATTGAGGTCGATCAAGAAAATGTTGTTCAATCCCTAGTTGGTGATACTCGAGAAAACCCAGCATGGAAAGAAGATGGGCCTTTTGGGCCAATTGGTAAGCTGGCACATTCAGGGTGCTTTGGGCCTTTTCCCATGGACCGTACCCCATCTTCGCCTATGGAGACATCACACTTAATGGAGCCGATAAACGTAATTGGCTCTGATCCAGTGTATAAAACGGGTGGAACTTTAGATAAACGAAGACGAATTTACAGATCCCCTATTAATGAATTACCCCATAACCAAAGGTTTGATGACACAAACTACCCCGAAGACACAAACTGCGATCTGATCCCCCCTCTACAAACCGAAGATCCCACGGAAATATTAATGAACACTGACGAAGCCCTCAAAACGGTGGAAGTCGGGCAGTTAATTGGATTCGAGATCGAGGGTGGTGATCCCATCCTCATGGAGGCGATGGCTGAAATCGGAGAGAATCCAAACCAGAGATGAATTTAATGTCACTAAATATACGTGGGATAGGAGAGAATGCCGAAGTCGAATGGGTGTACAGACTTAAAAGAAACCACAGACTAGTCCTTATGGCACTTCAAGAAACACAACTGGGTGACATCCATAACTCACTTAATATCTCAAGATGCTGGGGGAACAATAACTATGGGTTCGAAGCAGTCAATGCCACTGGGAGATCGGGTGGTCTAGCCACAATTTGGGACCCTAGCTTCTTCAACATCACAGACGCGATTGTATCCAGGTACTTTCTTGCGATTTTTGGAAATTGCCTGGCAGTAGACGGTCTGATTGCAATTCTAAACGTATATGGTCCAAAATCAATAGCTGAAAAAAACAAGCTTTGGAGTGACCTTATTAACCTCAAGCAGGCTAAGATGCCACCTGGGTAATCTTAGATTTTAATGTTGTTCATATTCCGGAGGAACGAATGAACTCATCATTCTGTAAGTCGAGTGCTGACTCTTTTAATAGATTCATTGATCAAGCCGATTTGTGTGATCTGAAAAGGGGGGGGGGAATAGATTCACTTATTTTCAACAATACGGAGCAAAATTAAGCAAACTAGACAGAATTCTAGTATGCAAAAAATTTATTGAAAAATTCTCGTTGGCATATTCTGTTGCACTCCCCAAAGAACTCTCGGATCATTCTCCAATCTTTCTCTTAACAGAGTCTGAAGATTTTGGGCCTCCCCCATTCAAGATGTTCAATTCCTGGCTGTTGAGAAATGATTTCGAACAGGTTGTTCTTAAAGCATGGGTGGACTTCAGGGGCTTTGGAGCTGCCGATTCATTCCTTGCTAATAAACTCAAATTTGTTAAAGGTGAAATTAAAAAGTGGAAGGCAATCGAATATCATAAGGAGAATGATGAAAGAATAACAATAAAAAAAAAGAATGGAGGAATTGGACTTACTGGCAACAACTAGGCATTTATCCGACCAGGAATTGGATGAGAGGGCTAGGGGTTATGGTAAGCTCTCAGAATTGGAAAGATTGGCTTCGTTGGATCTCAGGCAAAAGGCGAGAATCAAATGGGTTGTTGATGGTGATGAGAACTCTCGATTCTTTCATGGGTATGTGAACAACAGGGCAAGAAGAAATCAGATCCCTGGTTTCTTGGTGGATGGAAAATGGATAACAAACCCTAACGAAATGAAAAATATAGCAGTTGATTTCTTCTCAAAAAAGTTCCATGAAAAATGGAAAACTAGGCTAAAATTTTGTAGTACTTTGTTTAAAAAATTATCAGATGCAGATGCAGAATTTTTAGAATCTCCAATTTCGATTCATGAAATAAAAAATGTTGTATGGGCGTGTGGTAGCGAGAAGGCCCTGGGGCCGGATGGATTTACACTAAAATTTTTTAAAAGATACTGGGAATCAATAAAAGGTGATATCGTTGAATATGTTAAACACTTTGAAAGGATGGGGAAATTCTCAAGGGGATGTAATGCTTCTTTCATTACCCTAGCTGCGAAAATTAAGGATCCTCTCAGTCTTGGTGATTATCGTCCAATTAGTTTGATTGGGTCTATGTATAAGATCATTGCAAAGATCTTGGCCCTAAGGGTCAAAAAGGTAATTGGGAGTGTAATTGATGGCGTACAATCTGCTTTCGTAGAGGGAAGGAATATTTTGGAGGGCCCACTCGTTGTAAATGAGATTTGTTCGTGGGCAAAGGCTAATAAAAGCAAAATTTTACTATTCAAAGCAGATTTTAACAAGGCTTTTGACTCCATTAATTGGGGTTATCTCGACTCCATTATGTTGCAAATGAACTTTGGGTCTAAATGGCGTGCTTGGATCAAAGGCTGCTTGGAATCGGCCAGAGCTTCGATCATTATCAATGGTAGCCCCACTAAGGAGTTTGCGATGTCTAAGGGAGTGAGACAAGGGGACCCCTTATCCCCATTTTTGTTTATAATCGCGATGGAAGGGTTGAATATCGCAATGAAATCAGCTACCTCCAGAGGTATATTCGATGGTATTAATATTCCTAATGCTTATTTTTGTTTGTCCCATCTATTGTACGCAGATGATGCATTATTTTTAGGAGAATGGTCAAAAAGAAATGTTGTGAACCTTGCAAGGATACTTCGTTGCTTCTATGTTGCTTCGGGCTTGAAGGTAACTTTCAACAAATCTAAAGTTATTGGTGTTGGAGCTCCAGACCAGGAAGTTGTCAGCTGGGCAAACTTATTGGGATGTGAACCGACATCATTGCCCTTCACGTATCTTGGTGTCCCAATTGGAATGAATATGAACCGTATGATGTCTTGGAGGCCAATCTTGGAAAAACTAAAGAGTAAATTATCAGTGTGGAAGGCAAAAACACTCAGTTTTGGGGGTCGGATCACACTTGATAAAGCGGTTCTCGGGAGTCTACCCACTTATTATATGTCAATTTTTGATGCCCCGGTTGGTGTCATAAACTCTCTTGAAAAAAAATCCGTAGAAAGTTTGTCTGGGGTGGTCCAGACTGCAATAAGAGCATCAATTGGATCGCATGGGAAAAGATTATGTCTCCAAAAAATGTGGGTGGTCTAGGTTTGGGTTCAATACAGGCTCTGAACCTCGCTCTACTTACCAAGTGGTTATGGAAATTGAAGAATGAACCCAATTCCCTTTGGGTTAAGATTATAATGGGGTTGCACAACATGTCGGCAGTCCAAAATTCGAACCAAATTAAGGGGCGATGGACGGGAGTTTGGAGGAATATTGTTAAAAGAAAAATTGCACTGGAAAAAATCAATATTCCTCTTGAGAAGATTCTTCATTCAGGAGATCCACAGGCAGGTCAGGTATCACCTTATGTCGTGGACGGTGAATTCAGTGTGGCTGGCCTCCGGGAGAGAATTGAAAGAGCTAATTTTCCAGTTTGTGACGGGTACTTTCCATGGCTAAAAACAGTCCCATTAAAGGTTTCGGGTTTTGTTTGGAGAGCCAAACAAAATAAAATTCCATCAGCTGGAGCACTTCGAAACAGGGGGTGGCAATGGCATTGACTCTTTGTGGCTCATGTCAAAAATCGGAAGAAACTGGAGGTCATATTCTTGTAGAATGCCCAGTTGCAAAGGAAGTATTATCTACAATTCTTCATTGGTGCAATATCCCAGCGACTGATTTCCAAACAGTCCAAAACATCATTGATTTCGCTATCAAATGGGGGAACTGTCCCAAAAGGAGAAAAACACAAATTACGATTTTATTTGGGGTATTCTGGGGTTTATGGAGAGCCAGAAACGATAGAATTTTTAACAAAATTGAAACGGAACCGGTGAAAATAATTTCTATTGTAAAGGCCCAAACTTTTGTTTGGATGAAACATAAAGGTGGTAATAATAACTTAGAATGGAGAGTATGGAATGCAAACCCCCTCCTTTGTGATTAAAACAATGTATCCTATCCAGCCTCTGGCTGGTTTTGTTTGTTATTTATAAATTAAGTTGCCGGTTCAAAAAAAAATCGAATAACCATGTTCATATAAGTAATTACAGCTAACCATATTTAAATAAATATGGTCCATCTAATTGACATGGTAATTAATCACATGATAAATGATATATAATCAGCCCAAAATAAAGTTTTGCTACTGCAAATCAAATTTCGAGTCCAATACTAGAATAGATAGCCTCATTTTCAGTCCAATTGATTTACTATCCCAAAATGATTCGTTAGCCCACTAGAGATTAAACCAGCATCCAAAGTTTCAAACATAAAGGTTTATTGGGATGTTGCATGCAAATTGCAAACATCTTTTAGGTGTACCTATCACTTGTGTATAAATCAAGGTACACCTAGTAGTTTGCACCGATACAAATCTTGTTATAATGATCACATATGTTAATGTAAACACGAATCATGTCGATCAAGCTAAAACCCATGATACTACAGATGAGATGTTCCATTATATCATGAAAGCCACCTAATTCACTGCCTATTACTACTGATTTTTCCTATATTATGCAAATTGCAACATCTTTAAAGGTACAACTACAACTATGACATATCACTTTTGTATAACTCAAGATACACCTAGTAGGTTGCAGCAATAGAAATTTTGCTATAATGATGACATCTACTAAAACCTATGCTTTGATACTATACAAACTACTTGTGTAGAAGTCAAGGTACACCTAGTTGTTGCAATCCCAAATCCAATGTCCAACAAAGTTGAACCAAGATTCTAACGATCATCAAAATGATTTATTGATCTAATCTCATATCAATCAATCATCAAATCACAAGGAGAAATCAACACAAGATGAGTGGAGAGAAACCAACACCAAAATTTAAATAGAAACACAATATAGGAAAACCCATGAGTAGTAACTAATGATAAAAACTTGCTACTAGAAACAATTGAAAATTACAAAGAAATTGAAGCTTTGGTGACATAAATACCATCGCATAACATTCCATTCATTCAGATTCAGGTGCGATGGAAAAACAGTTTAACCCAACCTCAAAAAACATGAGTCTAAAAACCGCAAATGTATCACACTATGTCTGGTTAATTCACAGTTTACTACACTGTAAAACATAAACAATAATCATTCATTGATTTAGTGATATTGATGATAAAATTAACATCAGTTCTTTGTGTTCCCAAAGAACCTGGAGAGGGGCAAAGGCCCATCTGCCTCTTGTTCATCACCACTTGAATGCTTGGATTTTGAGCTCTGTCTCTTGTCTTTCCTCTTTCTTGACCTTGATCTTGATCTTGACCTTCTTTTTGATTCTCTGGAATCATCCTCATCATCACTACTTGAAGATTCAGATGATGAACTTGAAGAAGAACTAGACCCACAAGATTTCCTCAAATGCTATTATTTTTATTACAGGAAACAAAATAAAAAAGTTAGTTACTTTTCATCCTTTAAAGATATATATAAATAGGAGCAAAGCAGCCATTCTCAGATGGGTTTAGGACAAAATCCAAACCACAGGGATCAAAAAAGCAAGAATATCCATTTTTGGAGCATTCGTTTCTAATAAGAATAGTCTGAGAATTCCAAGGCACCTTTCTCTTTTTGTTTGAGCGCTTTTTGAGATCTTTGTCCTTCTTATTATCTGCAACAAGGGGCAATAAGATTATGTATATAAAGGACTTCAGGTATTGTAAATTTGTAATGGACATAAATACCCTTCTTCCTCTGAGTAGATTTAATTTTAGAGTGGTTTTTGCCATGGGCAAGCTTGCTTGCCCGTTCTGCATCTAGTTGAGCTCGATATTCCCGCATCATTCTATCTTTGTCAGCTTCTAACTCCCCCTTTTTAATTTCTTCTTCCTAACAAAAACAAATTAGATATTTTCCTATCTATATAAATATAATCACTCCACAGTAACACTTAACTCTATCTCATTAACAGTCATAGTTGAGGAGGTGCCATTAAAGCAACAACACAACAAACAAAGGAAAATCAAATCTTTGAGAGGCTTCCCAGTATATTAATAATTAAATAGCTTAATCCTATGAATGTTTCTTTTCCATTTAATGCATACAGAAAGTTCTAACTGTTTACAAATTGTCCCTTACTTTATTTTTTCATTCTGTTTTGTTTTCCCAATTGCTTGTCCAATATCATTTAACGGGAAAAAAAAAAAAAGAAACAAGTTAAAATGAATAAGTGAATGTCTTTGTTCGGGAAACCATAACTTTGAAACCAAACTACCATGTCTGTCAATTTCAACAAGAAAAAGCAATACGTATTGATGATGAATAAGAACTAGATAGTGGTATATTTATCATTTGGAGATCTACACTACATACACTCTACAGAGGAGAGGAGTCAAAAGTGAAGATAAATAGTTACCTTTTGCTTCTTTTTGTACTCTTCCCAAGTAACTGTATGTGAAGTTTTGAGGCTGGCCAAACGAGCTGCATGCCACTCTGGTGAATGAAATGAACCATCCACCTGCGACTCTCTTAATCAGAAAGGGTACAAATTCAAACAAAACTGACTATAAAGCTTTGCAATTCCTAAAATATTCTGTTCCAGACACCAAATATGAAAGAAATTATAAAATGAAGCCATCAGACAAAACCATACATCATCGAACAATAAAAAACATGTTTGTATTGTTTCCTGCCTATTCAGATTTATCCAAAGTCATCAGAATCATATTTGAGCATCTATTATTTCAACTTACATCTTCACAATCACAACTCTATGCCTAAAGGTTGGACACACAAAAATCAATTAGCAGGCTTAATCACCATGTTAAAAGAGTATTTACCTAACCCTTATCAGTCATTGAGCTAAAAAGTAAGCGATTCTAACAAAGAGAAACAGGGAATTAGGCTCTAGAGAAGTCACAACCCCCTGCCTCTTCTCATCCTCAACCAAAGATTTATTGGTTACGATATCATACCACGAGTTAACATGTTTCTTCGTCTGAATACTGTGCACAATGAAAATAACAACAAATCCACTGAAAATATGATATGGAAGGGTACAAACCATGCCGTCATCCACATCATCGGGGCCGCCTGAGGTAGATCCGACCCTTGATCTCTGCATCGCCTTGTACGCCTGATTCTTCCCCATGTCCCTTTATATTGATTTGAGCCCCCAAAACTAATAGCAATAATTGAAGAAGAGTAGGAAATATCGGTTTGGGAGTAACAAAGGAAAAAAAGGTTGAAGCTGTGGTGGATAAATTTAAGTGTTCAAAACCCCCAATTGAAGAACACGAAGAAAGGGATTGCAGCGAGCCATGAATATGAAGTTATGTTGGATAATAAAGGAAAAGAAATGCGAACACCGTATTTTAGTGGATCCGGTTAACAACAAGATATATAAACCTAAACCCCCTTGGCCTATGCCCTAAGGTGCCCAAATGTCCAAGCCTAAGTTTTTATTAACGTGGGGAAATGACTTACCAGGAAAATGATGTTTCAAAATTGTTTAAAACCTATGGAAGTTTTGTTTGTATAAAAAAAAACATCCAACTAAAGGTTTTATACAAAAAAATATTAAGAAAATATAATTTTTGTTCAAATCCTATCTAATGATAATCGATTCTTATTGATAAAATGACGACTTTAATTAAAGATTTATGAGTTGGTCTAACAAATAATAACATGGCATAAGAGTAGGTGAGATGATATTTATTAATATATTTGTCTTCTTTTAATCGAATTAGGGCTAGCAGCAGGAATGACTTAGGATTTTTCTTCTTTTACTTTATCTACTTCTACTTCTTCAATCCTATCATGGCTTCATCTTCTACTAAATCCATAAAATGGCTTGTGAAACATGAAGTCTTTTTTTGTATGTAGAAGGAATAATCATGCTTTGCCTGTTTAAAAGTTGGAAAATCTTTAGCTAAAGAATAATCACTGGTTAAATAGTGTACAATTTTCACATGGGAAGGAAAACCTTTTTCTACTAAAGAATAAAGATAATAATGGGAAGGAAGATTATTGGAAATACGGATGTTAGGGCAGTGTTATTCAGCTTTCCTGATTTTCGGCAACATTTCTAGATCACCTTGGAAGTTTCTCGTGCTATTGTGAATTGGTGGAATTTGTTCGGTTACAATCAAGGTGTGGGATCTTGTATCGAACGTTCATAAGGATGTTTTTGTTAACGGTTAAGGTTCGACATTTCGTTAAATTTGTTAATGCCTCACCCTTTGGGTAAGGATGTGTGGACGAGATGATGTAGTAGATCCAGAGTTAAGTATGTGTCGCCACTTGGGGGAGTACATTGTAGTAGTGTCTCGATTATGGATAGGAGGGGTACAAGTAGACCGAGTAAGATAACTTGATACCTCTTGATTAGTACCCATTTGGAGGTAAAAAGTCCATACCTTGGCTTTCCATTTCTTAGATATCTTATTTTGTGAGTTTATGGGTATTTTGGTGCAAAATGAGGGCCATTTTCGGGTTGAGCTTGTCCAGGGGGAGTAGTTGCAGATCTGGACTCCTCTAAGCCCTCGTGTGCATAAAGCTCAAGCTTTATGAAGCTTTGATCCTTCTTCATGCCCTAAACCCCTTCTTGAGCATAATTTTGGGTATTCTAGCCTTGTGAGGCCTTGCATGATCATAAAGTTAGCAACTTTACGTGGTCACTCCATGATAAGAGGTTAGATCTGGAGTTTTGAGCATTGGAATCGACCGAAATGAGAATTTACTAGAGAACTCAACGAATTTGACATCCAACTCGACGAGTTGAGAGAGTTTTTCATGTCTGTGGATTTAGAGTGAACTCGACGAGTTATTGGGACAACTCGACGAGTAGCTGGGGTTTTCCTGGTCTTCTGGACACTGTGCTGACTTGACGAGTTTGTGAGACAACTCGGCGTGTTGACTCGAGTTTTCCCGATTTTTCCTGAGAATAGAGGGAACTCGACGAGTCGCATAGATGCACTCGGCGAGTTGGGTCAACATGGATTGTTGACTCGGGCGTTGACTTCCATTGACTTTTAGGGTTTGGTTAAGACATAAGTGAGGAGACCATGGAGTGCTAAAATAGTCTTTCACCCTTTCTGAGAGTGAGGAAAGAGGTTAGCCTAACTTTGTAAGAGTTGTGATTATAAAGTATTAATTAGAGATAATAATATTATGTAGGCAGAGTCTAGACTGTGTAAGTCCCCAAAAATGCCTGTGTATCAATAAGATTCGTTTGATGGTGCGGAATCCCAATCAAACGGATGATGTCAGATCAAATAGAAGAGAAGGAGAAGAAGATTAATATGAATCTTGTATGATATGATTAGAATGAAGATCCGGATACAAGATTCACACACACTAACACACACTCTCTAGTTTCTCTCACACCTTAGAATGCACACACTTAAGCTCCTTGGTGTTCATCACTCTTTTCCTCACACCCCTCACCCTTATATATACATGAGAATATGGGCCGTAAACAGGGTTTACGGCCATAAACCTGTTTACGGCCGTAAACACCCATTGGGCCGTAAACATCTATATAATATTACATAACAAATCAATTTCCCAAAAATGTCTGTGTATCAATCAGATCCGTTTGATGGTGCGGAATCCCAATCAAACGGATGATGTCAGATCAAATAGAAGAGAAGGAGAAGAAGATTAATATGAATCTTGTATGATATGATTAGAATGAAGATCCGGATACAAGATTCACACACACTAACACACACTCTCTAGTTTCTCTCACACCTTAGAATGCACACACTTAAGCTCCTTGGTGTTCATCACTCTTTTCCTCACACCCCTCACCTCTATATATACATGAGAATATGGGTCGTAAACAGGGTTTACGGCCATAAACCTGTTTACGGCCGTAAACACCCATTGGGCTGTAAACATCTATATAATATTACATAACAAATCAATTTCCTAGAAAAGCAAAGTATAAACCATAATATTGACCCAACAATCTCCCCCTTGGTTTATAACTTTCTTTTCTTTTCTTAAATGACCCAACAAGCTCCCCCCTTAAAAGTAGCTGGCTTTTCTTGTTAATCTTCATTGGGAACTTGGCTTCAGCATTAATCTTCAATGAATGACTTCATATTGAGCGGTTGGGCTTTTCTTCAGAATTTAGCTTTGAATGCATGTTGGGTGAGGACGCTTGATGTACTGATTCTTGAAAGATAGCGCTTTCAGCTTGAGAATCTTCAGAGAGAACATCAGAGAGAACAAATCTTCTAGATCACATCAGCAGGTACAACGATAGCGGCAGACTGATTGAGGAGGCTTCAATGCAATCCATCACATAATCTTCAATTGCAACTTCACCTTGCTTTTGGGGTTGAAGGATTGAATGTTGAAAGGATAATCTTCATTTCTTGCTCCTTCGAATGTGAATTCTTCGATGCTCACGGACGAGGCTTTGGCTCAGAAATCTTCAACACAAACTCCATGAGTCTTATCTATACCTGAAATCACTTTTCAAGACAAAACAAAACTAAAAGAAAACTTAGCACACAAATTAAAACATAAACAAAAATATTTTTGGATTTTTTATTTTTCTAAACAAGAAATAAAACATTATTTTTGGATTTTTAATTTTTCTGATTTTTCTTTGATTTTTGAATTTTTCTGATTTTTTTTTCATAATTTTTAATTTTTAATTCTCCCCTAATATTTAAATTAGAAGAAACTATGAAAAATTTAACAAAAATAAAAATGATATCTAAATTTAAGAGTGATTTGGGATCAAACTTTTTAGATAGCCTTTATCCACTTATCGGTACCTTTCATATTCACATCTTTGTCTGGTCGATCGTCGGTATTGTTGTCCACTTAAACACGAAAAATTGTGACAAATTTAGGACATACTATTTGTTACAAGACAAGGTGAACTTAAGTTCCTAAAAATTATATCTGATCCTAATTCCTTAGATACTATATCTTAAGGACCATTCATCTGACGACGACCAGGGATATTGTTGTCCACCTAAATTGAGCAGCGAGATCTATAGACAATCTTTGAGTGTTCAATTTTAATTGTACTGGAACATGTTTCCCGCTTCCTGATATGCCCCCGCCATCAAGAACTTCCAGAGTACTCCTTACACCGGGTGAGCAGACAACCATTCAGAGAGAGGATAGATTCAGAATTCTATTACTTATTGCTTCAGAGGGGTTGAGAAGTAGAAGGTTGCATATGCTGTGTACCAGGTCAGATTAGAAGTCACGCAAAGGAGACAGCATATGGCTAACAGATAAGAAGTATTTCACATATATAACATGCAGAGAAATAGAGTTGCATATCTTGTCTACCAGGTCGGATTGGAAGTCACGCAAAGGAGACAACATATGAATAACAGACGGAAAGAAAGAAAATGATATTCTATAGACCTAATTTATCGGAATTTACCAGTCGCCCCATCCAACCGAAATTAAGGACAGAATCCACACATCGAGGAAGAGTTAAACCACGGTTCCAAGTACGGGTTCAATTAACGTGACGAGTAGATTCCCATATATATCTCCCTGCTCAACCTATCCGAGCATCGTATTGTCAGGCTGAATGGATCTAACTAGGTCAAGATTTGTCAAGTCTATAAATTTCCTAAGTTCAACTCTGCCTAGTCAAGTCCATTTAGAATCTTTCGTGCCTACCGACACATCAAACCAGAGCATAGACCCTTCAACTTCGGGTACATTACGCAGACTCAGGTTGCCTGTTATCACTTGATAATATCACTTCCCAAAACAACTCCCTCAAGCACATTTCATAACCAATATATTTTTTTATTTTATGATTTTCTGATGTTTTTGGATTTTCGAAAATTTTCTAATTTTTGTTTTGTTTTTATTTCTCCCCCTAAATTTGTGCATAGGAGAGAAACGAAAGTAAATGCGCAAATTTAAACTATCCTAAAACAAAAATTAGTCTTTAAAGCGAATCAGCTTAAGAAAAACTCAAGAGTATAGAGAAGAAAACTCAAACTATAAGTCACCGATTGAATTTGCATCCAGAAGGTCTGAGAACAGCACGCGTAATCTCAGAATAGATCCGAAAATTCTTCATGTCATTAAGCACTAACCCCGTTTGTGATCTCTTCCTTTCCCGCAAAGGACACATTCTCCCAAACAATGTTTTGAGTGTTGTACAGTTGAGAGATGCCTCCTATCATGTGCCTGGAACAGCTACTACCAACAAACCGAAGTCTGATGATATGCCTCTATAGCTGCTCCGACACAGAGCGGGATCAGTTGGTGTTTGGAACCCAGTCCATTTTGAAACTGGGTCGACTTTTGTCATCCTTGCACGGTACTTTCTCCCATGACATGTCCTGTTTATCACAAACAGAAGATGAAGAAATATTAGAGTCATTAGTTGATTTGGGAGATTGAGCCTTTGGAACCCATTTGTAGTTGGGTTTAACCCATTTCTTTTTCAATCTGATGGGCGGCTCAGTTCTTGCTTTTGATCTTGATGTCAGTCGTTGGGATGACTTTGATTTTGACTTCACGGGAGCATCTCTTGGATTAGACTTCTTGGCCGACATTCCCTTCTTGCCCTTGGGATTCAGATTCTTGGCCTTTGGAGTTTGATTCTTGGCCTTGGGTGTTGAATTCTTGGCCTTCTTGGCATTCCAGTCGTCAATGTCTGATCGTGATCTCGAGGGGTTTCTTTTGAAGTATCTCCCTCTTGGCGCGTTCTGCCAGCCTTGTGCATAGTAGGGAACGTATGCGCGATTTGGACAATTTCTGGCAATGTGTCCAGGTGTTCCACAGTGAAAACATGTCTTTTTCTTCACTGTGAAGTTGTTTCTTCCTGCCCCTAGTGGCATATCCTTGCCTTGTCTCTTGTTGTTCCCACATGCACACTTTGCCACAAGAACTCTGTTGCGTTGGAATTGGTGGCCTGTATTTCTCAACGGCAGGTTGATCAGAAACAGCTAAGTTCGAAGCAACAAATTCAGAGTTCAAGGAGATGTTGGTTTGTTCAATGGTTTTCTCCTTGTTCTAATCTTCTACTACTTTACCTGCACATGAAGCAGAAACATTAGTATTTTCAACTTGAATACCTCCTGACACAAATCCAGCTGGTTTACCATATCGAAGATGTGCCTCCCTGTCAATTTCTTCCTGTGTCATTGGGATGGATGTGTAGTTATGATTGAAAGGTGGAGGAACACTATCATACCCTAGACCCTTATTTTGATTATCTTTAAATTTTAATTGGGTTTCGAATAAGGACTCGACTGTCTGACTTGACGCGGTATAATTTTTGAAACTGACATTTGTTTTTCCACACTTAATTTTCAAGGCGTCAAGTTCTTCGGTTACAACATCAAGTTGTCTCTTAATATAGTCATAAAGTTCACATTTTTCATTGTATTTTGTCTCAATTCTCTTAAAATCCTTTGTTTTTTATTCTAACTGGGTCTTCAGGGGTTTCTGTCCTTTCCTGAGTTGATATCCTTCATATCTCAGGTCCTCAACTTCCCTACGTAATAAATCATTATGTTCACGAAGGAGTTTAATCGTATCTTCACTAGATAGCGTACATGAAACTTCACATGATTGAGAACATGAAACTTCATTGACCGGGAGGTTTGTGGAACTCATTGTTTTTCGACAATTCAAAGCGTTAAGTTCTTCAATTATATCAGCCAGACTAAGAGGATTGAGATCTTTTGTCTTTTTGATGTCAGCCACGTCCATATCCCATGATTTCGGAAGTGCATTCAGCAGCTTTTTGTTTATCTCAGATTTGGTCAAGACGATCCCAGCTATATTCATCTCAGTAGAGAGTGTGGTAAATCGCTGCAACTGAGCTTCCAGGGTCTCTCCAGGAATATAATCGAACATGTTAAAATTTTGTCTTAAAATCTCCTGACGACTCTCTTTCATGTTTTTCAAATCCCTCGTAAAGCACAACTACAAGTCAAACTTAAATTTAAAAATGCCCTTTGACTATAAACCTCAAAAGTCAACCTTAAAAGTCAAAGTTAAAAAGTCAAACCGAAAAGTTAAATTTGAAAATTTAAAAGTCAAACGAGAAAGTCAAAGTTTTTAAAGTCAAAGGTCAAATTTTAAAAGTCAAAGCTCAAATTTTAAAAGTCAAAGTAAAAAATTTAAGTAAAAAGTCAAAAATAAAAGTCAAAATTTAAAAACTATAATTTTTGGTTTGAAAAAGGAATTTAAAATTAAAGAAAAATCAATTTTGGGCTGAAAAGGACAAGAATGCGAAAGTTGGAAGCGCTAGGGAGTGTTTAAGTTTAAAATATGGGAGGGAAGGAACAAAGTCGTTGCTGGTGGAGTTGGTAAAGCGCGCTAACTTGTTGATCTGGAGGTCGCGGGTTCAATTCTCCGCAACCCCAAACTCGCTTCTATTTTTAATGCGAGGCGCTGATCAAGAGACCCTGAGCCGAGCCGTTCTTCAAGCCGCGCTCCACCAGTTCGATCCGCAAGCCGCTGCCGCAAACCGCCGGCCGCAAACCTCCTCCGGTCGTGAACACGTTTCCGGCCGTAAACTCCGGCCAGTAAACCCTTCAAACACCGTAAACTCTCCAAAAATCGCCGTTTTGACAAAAAACAGCGTTTTTTCACATTTTTTGCTCCAAAACTCGATCAAAAACTCGTTTTTACGAAAAACGCGAAGAAGAAACCCCCCTTCTTTTTGCGAGATCTATCCAAAAACGCTATTCTCTTTTCAAAATCAGATCAAATAAGCTCTAGATCTGAAAAAATTGATTGATACAACTTGGCTCTGATACCAATTGTAAGTCCCCAAAAATGCCTGTGTATCAATCAGATCCGTTTGATGGTGCGGAATCCCAATCAAACGGATGATGTCAGATCAAATAGAAGAGAAGGAGAAGAAGATTAATATGAATCTTGTATGATATGATTAGAATGAAGATTCGGATACAAGATTCACACACACTAACACACACTCTCTAGTTTCTCTCACACCTTAGAATGCACACACTTAAGCTCCTTGGTGTTCATCACTATTTTCCTCACACCCCTCACCCCTATATATACATGAGAATATGGGCCGTAAACAGGGTTTACGACCGTAAACACCCATTGGGCCGTAAACATCTATATAATATTACATAACAAATCAATTTCCTAGAAAAGCAAAGTATAAACCATAATATTGACCCAACAGACTGTTCGTGGGGTACTAGATCTACTTGCTTACTTACGAGGTGAGTCTTCTCACTATACTTACCTAAGCGGTAATATTATGTGATCGGAGGGTCTTATTTGAGTTATCGACCGGAGGGTCCTATGTGCTTATACTGAGTTATGTTATATTATGCATTTTGTCTTTGTGGTATATACTATATTATTCTGTGCCTTACTGATTTAGGACCAGAGGGTCCAATCCGAGTTGTGAGACCGGAGAGTCTTCACTGAGATACAGGACTGGAGGGTCCAACCCGAGCTACTAGACCAGAGGGTCTTCACTGAGACACATAATCGAAGGGTCCACACCGAGCAGTAAGATCGAAGGGTCCTCACCGAGACGAATGACTGAAGGGTCTATGTCGAGCTATAGCCATGAAAGGCTTATTATTTGTGTATTTAGTATTTTGGGGAACTCACAAAGCTTCGTGCTTACCATGTTGTGTGATATGTGTTTCAGGTACTTCTTAGGATCGCGGGAAGGCGCCGACTTGATTGTACACACCAATTAGAGATCATATTTTTGAGGATTTTATCAAACATTGTTGACTTGTGTTTTGACAACTTATACATTTTATGGTTTTGGGGAAATGTGATATTGAGTTTATGTGATTTTAAAAATGAAAATTTTCTTTGAGAATTTACAGTGTTACAAGTTGGTATCAGAGCCTTGGTTTCAGGGATTCGGATGCACCCTCGGGTATGTCTGGACTCAAACTGAGAATTTGAGAAAAAAAAATTTCTAAAAAGAAATGATTTTCTAAAATGAGTAAGAGCTTTCAAGAGAAAACGAGATGGAGTAGTGTACAATAAGCCAGAGTCCGATCGGTGATTTCCCAAAATACCATTACTTGTTTATATTATAAGATACTTATGAGATACTAGAGTTGCATGCTAGAGGATAGGCTAGGTACTTAAGGAATTTGGAGCTAGAGTTTCCTGATTCACGATGCCTTAGCCTAGGGGATGTTATTGATTGATATATATATATATATATATATATATACATATATATATATATATATATATATATATATATATATACATACATACTCGAAATAGGGAGAATTCCTAAGGTTCTAAATAGAAGATTGAGGGGATTTAACATGGTTCGGGTACTGTCACACCCCCAAACCGGAACGAAAAAAACGTTCGGGTGCGGAGGACGTCATGTACAGTATCACAACAGTTGTATAATAGGAATCAAAGCAAACACAACCATTACATTGATCAAGTAGAGTATTTACAACTATTCGATACATAGTTTGTATGACATCAAAATGATTAGTAAAAATATAAAAGATGTGACTCTAGGAAGCTCCGTTTTCTCAAAATCTTGCGGGTGTACCAGTTTTATCGGTTCCCTGAGAATACAAGTGATTTTGAAAGTGTATCAACATTTAAGTTGGTGAGTTCATAAGTATGTTTTAGTGCTGGAAACCTTGTCTTTGTACTTTGAAAATACTAGTGTGTTTCTCAAGAAAATTCAATATTTTCTTATAGTGAAAGTAATGTAGTCATGTATGTTTCTTGTATTTGTATACTATATTAGTGTACCCCATGTTAGAAAAACAGTGTATTGTATCTATATTTGTATGAAAAACCCTTGTATGTATGCCTGGATACCACCAGTTGTAGTGAAAGTAGTATACTGTAATAGTGCATGTATAAAACCTTAGTATGAAAACCTAGTATTGACCAATTGTAGAGTAAAGTAATGTATTACAGTAATGTTTGTATGAAAGCCTTGTATGAATGCCTAGTTACTACCAGTTGTAGTGTAAATAGTGTACTATAGTCTTATTTATTAAAATAAAACCATTGAAGTAAAGGTAATCCCATAAACATACTTGTTAGTTATAATGTTGTGAGTTTCATATAACCATTCTGATATGACCTAGTGACCGTTAAGACGTTCTTTAGGCGTCCGATAAATTATGACATTTGTCACCTCAAGTCTGCTGACGTAGCTGTTGCAAGAAACTCTGGTGTGAGATTGTCAGTCCCGTAGAGATATATACACAAATCTCACGTTCTCCCTTAGGGAGACTCTAGTTATACTTTATAGGATTTAGTTTCGTACCCTAAAGGATATTAATGAAGTAATGCCTCACAACCATGTATCAACTAGTTTACGTGTAGTGTTGTAGTGTTGTAGCGTTCTCTTGTATTTGAAAATGGTAAGTATTGCCTCGTATTAAAGTATCTTGTAGTGTAAAATAATTATACTTAAATAATTATTTTGTTAGAGTGAATATGTATCAATGTACTAGAGTAGTGAATCTCAAACTATACCTATTATAGTTTGATTGTGCGTTCTTGTTTAATGTATCATACTTAGTAAAATAATGTAATGAATCCCAACTATATCGACTATAGTTTAAATGTATGTTTCGTAGTGAAATAAAAACATCTGCAATTTAATTGTATAAGTAATTACCCTTATGCTCGACATATTACAAAATGGTTAAAATATATAAAATTATTTTTAGGAAGTGTAGCGAAGGCTTGTTTTGAAACAATTGCAAAGGTTTTTAAAATATTTAAAATTATTTGTATAAACACAATAGTCATTGTGTTTTACTTGTATTCCCCCCTAGAATATTTAAAAATGTTAAAAATGAAGGGGGTATGAAATCACTTTGAATGTGCATTGGCGTCAGAATTTAACGAGTTGTAGAAACGACCCCCGGGTAAGCGTATGCGTTAATAACGTTTCCCTAAAAATAATTGTATTCTTCGTCATGCTTAAATTAATAATAAATTAATTTAAATAGTGAATTGAATAATTAATTAAGTAAAGAATACTTACAAATTAATTTGGAATGTTTGGAAATAGGGGGTGGGGTAATTTCGTTGGGAAATTGAGTTTTCGGTGCGGGATTGGGATGAATTCGGTGTCTTCTTGTGTTCTTGAGGGGGTGCTTGAAGATTTGAAGAATATATGAAGATTTGAAGGTGGGTTTGATGAATTTGGTTGAAGATTTGAAAATGGGATGAAGATCTGGGTAAAATTCTTATGACTTTTGAGAGCAAATTTTGCAAGAGTTCGGTGGCAAAAGTATGAAATGAATTGGGAAATCGGCTAAACACATATATAGGGGGTGTGTTCGGTCCATATTGGGTTGGACCTTGGAGAATTCGGTCCTAATGGGCCTTATTCTTGTGTGTTTGGTCATATCAAGACCGAGAACACAATTTGTTTGGTTTTGATGGCCAAAAACATCACCCATGTTAGATTCCTTAAACGGATTTCATGCTATTTTTTATTTCAATGGATGAGAACACCTTTATGAGGTGTATATTTATGTTTTAGCCTTTAATCCTTTGATTTATATAATTTTATACTGACATAAATTAGCCTAGGTTTCAAACCATGCTCAATTACTAGGTTATAAACAACCCTTAAGGCTATTGATGCTACAATTGTAACAAGGGTTGCAAATGTAAATTTTCATTTGTGCCAGGTTAGGATTTTCAGAATTGGCTTTCATTTAAAATTCTTGGAATAAAACCAGAAATGTATTAAGATATATATTATGATTCAAGCTAAGTAGTAGGCTTAGGTATGTTTAGTGCAACTCTTTGTTTGATCTAGTGTAAGCTTTGATTGAACTAGTGTTAATTTCATTGACTTTTATTGACTTGAAAGAAGGGGTTGTTACATTATCCCCCCATTAGAGGGAATTTCGTCCTGAAATTCTTTCTATAGTGAACACATTATGGACTAGGGAAGAGATGCGGATACTTTTGTTGCATCTGGTCTTCTCGCTCCAAGTGAATTCAGGTCCCCGCTTGGCATTCCAACGAACCTTCACTATCGGTATGCGACTTTGTTTCGTTTGTTTTACTTCCCTATCCATGATCTCTATTGTTTCTTCCACAAAGTTGAGACGCTCATTTATCTCTATTTCATCGAGTGGAATCACAAGAGCCTCGTCAGATAGACACTTCTTTAGATTTGAACCATGGAAGATGTCACACCCCAAAACCGGAACGAGCAAATCGTTCAGGGGTAGAGGACGTCATGTTTAGTATTACGAGATATGTATATGGTAAGCAAGTAATGAACAATCATTTTATTTCGAAAGAAAAGTGTTTACAATGTGTGTGTTCACAAAACATAGAATTCATACACTAATAACAAAACAAGACTTGAAGCTATAATGCTTCATCTTCTGAATCCCCAGCACGAGCACCTATCTAATAGTCTCCTGAGAATACAAGTTATTTGAAAGAGTTGATCAGCAATTAAGCTGGTGAGTTCATAAGATTTTAGTGATCTGAGTAAGCTGTAAAATGTTGTTGAAAAAGTTCTCCTGTTCCTCTAGAATATCCTATATTTCCTACTTGAATGAAAGTTAAGTAAAATGACACTACAAGCCGTTCTATGGGTACTAAGTGGATACAAGTTATATAAGACTCAGAGTAACCAAACAATCGATTGTGCGCATCTTCCCTAAGCTCACAACCCAATGAGGAACAAAAAGTCAGGCGGATAGCACACATCCCATTGATTGTTAGATCGTTGTCATATATAACCCTAGTGTATTCACTTGTTACTCATGGAGATAATTGTAATGGTTCCTTTTATATCTAATGAAAAGTTCTTTAAGAAAAACCTATATTTCTTATAGTAAAATAGTGACCAGAGTGACTACTTTTATAATAGCTTAGTTTATACTGCTATATATAATCTGATATCGGATAGAAAGTTAATTAAGTGAATCTGCCCTAAGCCCACAACCTAACGAGGAACAGGAAGTAAGGCAGAAAACACACATTTAACTACCTATTGGGTATTACCTTTATATATATATATATATATATATATATATATATATATATATATATATATATATATAACATGGTGTATAAACTAAGATATTATAGAGTTACTCACCTAAAGTCTTTAAAATTGTATCGGTTTAATAAAATGGATTAAACCTTTTTCTGGGAAGTTTCTAGTTTTGTATACCAAAAGTACTAACTTTGGAAAGTATGTTTTGTACTAGAAAAAAACCGTGCTTCGACTCTGTGTGTTACAACCGGACCCATACCTGGTACCCTCATGATGACTTAATGTATACTAAGCATACATGCATATAGAATCGGGTAGATAATAGATTGGGTGAATCCGTTCCAAGCCCACAACCCAACGAGGAACAGGAAATGAAGCGGAGAGCACATATCCTATTAGCTGTCGGAACCTATTGGTATATATGTATCGTGTGGTGTATACATTAAGGAATCATAAGACTAGCATTATAGTCCTAACTTTTAATCGTAGCCTTCTACCAAGGCATCTTCTGCTATGTGCTAGACTCGACTGTTCCGATTGTCGAATGTAAAAGTATATTATCCCTAGTTTATAACTATCTTGACTAGAAAATAGTTCAACTTTCAAGTGGTACTGTCACTTAATGAAAGTAATGGGAAAAGTAAGTACACAGATGTCGTTTATAATGACATGCAGATGTACTAATAACCTAAAAACATATTTGTTTTATTACGGTCATAAAGTGAAGGCTAGAACCCCTACTAGACGTTCTCCCTGTCAAGAGATTAAGGGAACCAAACGCGACCCCCGTAATTTCTTGCAAGCCGTGTAATTCACATTAAAGTTATATGATCATGTATACCTAATATAACTCTCACCTTTTGTTTAAAACAATGAGTTAGTGATTCATTGGTATAATTAGATCCTGTGTGTGTTCTCATGCTATAGCAACTTAACTTGTTTGTTATGTTCTGTATGGTATTGTTTGATTCTCTTCACTGTATGTTCTGTTATGGTATTGACTCTTTGTGTGCTTCATTGTACTAGAATTAATGAATAGCATTCTCCTAAACTATACCTATTATAGTTTACTAATGTTCTACCTGGACTGTTACTGAAAAGACTTGTTCATCTACTAAGTTATGCTTGTACCTTAAAAACAGAGTTCTGTATAACTATAAAGTAACATAACTTTAAAAGAGTTTTGGAATGTTTTGACAATTTATAAATAACATAAGTAACATTTTGAAAGATGTTTGTAACAAACAATTACACAATTATCATTGCGTTTAACTTGTATCCCCCCTTAAAATAGTTAAAATAGTTAAAAGATTCATTACGGGGTATGAACTCACCTGATGTGGGTGATTCAAACGGGTATGCGTGTACGGATGAGAAGTTCCACGAATGAAGTCCTGAGACACAGTAAGTCCTAAATGACATATTAGGACACATATTGACATGAATATAGTGTTTATACACAACTATATGAAAGGAAACGCCTTCAGGGACTAGGAAACACCTTCATCAAGTGTTGGAATCACATGTGCTTCATCAAAGGGAAGTGAAATGGCACTAAAAGGTGTTTACGGTTTTGTAACCATCACCTTTGGAGTTTACAGTCCTAAACCCATGAGTTTACGGCCGTAAACTCATGTTTCCTTGACCATTTTGTTTTTTGAAGTCTTTCAAGTCATTCTAAGCATTCCTACTTCATGTCTAAGCCTTAGGAAGTGTTTTATGGCATCATTTCACCCCTAATATGGAGTTTACGGCCCATGGACCACTTCTCCATGTGTTTACGGCCGTAAACCTGTATGGATTATGGTCATTTGATGTTTTCAAGTACTAATAACATCAAGGTAAGGGTCTAGGTTAGTTTCCAAGGCTTGTAAGGAAATAGGGCACACTTTGGCACCATTTTTAGGGTTTACGGTCTAAGAACATCTTGGACCGTAAACACCTTTGATCTTGACTTTCTTGGGTGTTTTCTTGATGTTTAGAAGTGTAACAAGTCTTATAATACTCTAGGATAGAAGTACTTAGGGTAGAAGCTTGAAAAGGTGCTAAAAGTCCAAGAACACTAGTGTGTGTTCTTGGTGTTCTTGGTGAAACTTGAAGATCTACACTTTTGGAATGATTTCACTGATGGAAGTGTGTTAGATAACTAGATTAAGGTAGATATAAACTTATTAGGGCTAGAAACACTTACAAGTTGAAGATCAAGAAGGAAGATTCGGATGCTACTTGATAGGATTTGAGTTTGGATCTTGAATTTGTGAAAAAGTGATAAAATAACTAAGTCTCACTTATATAGTCATTAGGGTTTACGGTCCAAATAGCGTTTGGGCCGTAAACTTCAAACTATTGGAGTTTTTTGGAACTTTGTTGATGCATAATAAACCCTAGGGCATCCTCTCTCCTTGTTAACTTCTGAAGCACTAACTTTAAAACATTCAAACTTATTCCAAAAAGCTTGAAAGTTAGCAGAAAATGTTCTGACTTCTATTGAATTGAATGGTTGTATAGAATAAAAATTTCGGGTTGTCACATCATCCCCCCGTTAGAAGGAATTTCGTCCCGAAATTAGCTTTCTTAGCATTACTACTGGGGTTGCTCTCTTCTGATTGGCAGAATACTCACTCGTAGACTTGGCAACTTTGCCCTTCCGTTCATGATAGGATTCATACTTGGTCCATCTATCATTACCTCGTGTACACAAGTCGTATATAATTAGGGTTAGTTAGACGGTCGTGTGTGCGCCGCTGCCCTAGGTCCACAACCCAACGAGGAACAGGAGAAAGGGAAAAAACACACATACTAAGTCTGCGTAATCATAATCATATACCACCCTCGCGTATACACTAAATAGTAATAGGTGGGCTGTATTCGTCTATAGCCTCTATGCTCGAACTTGGTCTGCTAGATGAGTGGTATTTCATGATGGTCTGCGGGCATCTGACGATAAGGCTTCGGAGAACAAAGTACTCTTCGCACGAGTACTTCAGGGGTTTAGAATACGAAAGATAAAGTTTAGGTTTAGGTCGGACCTTCGATACGAATGACGAAAGTTTCGAGAACTTGCCGATCGAGGCGATAGAAACATATGAACTCAGTATGGTGAGGACCACGCCAACTCATGATGAAAGAAAGCAACAGGCTCTTTACCGAACTAAGTTTTGGTCAAATGAAAGAAACGTATGATAAACGACGATGTATCCTTGGTATGCTCGATTCTGTACTCCTAGTATGTTAGACAATGTACTCCTTGTAACTGATCTCGTGTTTCCTTTTTTCTAATTGAAGTTAACACTCCTACGTATCGTACCACTATGTGCGCATACATACGAACAAAAGTGTCCTATCAATTGGTGGGGATACTTTATATCATAATCCTCTTTGGTACCACTACCATCACCTGCCATATACAAGTTATGAATATTTAAGATGTACCAGGCAGTCAACTGAGTAACTCTGCCTCAAATCCTCAACCAATTAAGGGATGGGGACCTAAGCGGAGTCACTCACTCTATGTCTGCAACATCTTATTTGCGCACAACCCTGTTGTATATGGTGAGCCATAATAGCTTCTCTAAGGGATCTTTTAGATCTCTTGAATACTGTGACCTATTTCAACATGTGAGTTGTTATAGTTACTTTTAAGTGTCATCCTCAAATTTTAATCTTATATGGATATAAATTAATTTTTAAAAGTAATTAATATGTTGAAAACGTACCACTACTCGTCGACGACTCTGGGGTAGATTCTCCCGCGGTGATCATCAGAATGCGTCCATCCGCTCCTAAGTTCCTTATTATTGGACAGTCCCTCTGACGGTGACCAGTCTCACCACAAGCATAGCAGGCTTGGTTTTCTTCAGCTCCGAGGACTTAGAAGATCGGTTGCGCCGGTGCCCTGCAGTAACGGACGGTATGTCCCTTTCTGTGGCAGTTCAGACACTGCATTTCCCGGCATACTCCGGTGTGGTGAAAGTTGCACTTTCCACACTTCGGAAGGTTTCCAGCATATCGACTGGCAGGTGCTAAAGCAGTAGACGTCGTAGCGGCGTATATAGTACTCGCTCGTTGCTCTTGCGGGGTGTCTTGTGTTGTTTGCTTCTTCTTTCTCTTGTTCCCCGACTCTTGATTATAGTCCTCTTCCCTTGATGGCTCGGGAATAGGGACTTTTACACCATGGCGGACTCCATGGTCGATGAGTCGCTAAGCCAGGCGTTTAGCACTATCGAACGTGGCTGGGTTAGAAGACAGCACATTTCCTTGGGTCGGAGCAGTCAGACCCCAAATGTATCTTTCTATCTTCTTGCTCTCCGAGGTAATCATCTCGGGGCATAGAGCTGCTAGTTCATTGAACCGGTCAGTGTAGGTCACTATGTCCGAGCCGACCATAGTGAGATCCCACAGTTCTTGTTCCAGTTTTTGAATCTCGCCTAACGGGCAGTATTCCTCCCGCATTAACTCTTTTAGGTTTTCCCAACCTAATGAGTTAGCCACTGATAGGGTCAGTGACTTAACATGGTTGTTCCACCATGTTAGGGCCTTGCTAGAGAAGGTGCAGGCAACAAACATCACTTTGCTTCCTTCTGAGCATAAACAGATTTCGAAGATCGCCTCTGTTTTCTCGAACCATTGCATGAGGTCAATGACTCCATCAGTCCCATTAAAGGACAATGGCTGGCATCTTGTGAAGTCCTTTTAGAAGAACTCTCCCAAGCGCACAGGGACCTCACCTTGATTAGAATCAGTAGGTGTTTCACCTTCACCTGTACTGATGGGGTGATATTGAGCCATGGCTGTTGCCATAGCCGTGGCCACTGCAACGTTTATAGTTGCCATATCAATTTGCGAAAGGGGAGGCGTTGGAGTTATCGGAGTAGTGTGTCTGGGTGATTTGCGAGGAGGCATCCTTGCTAAAAGAAAACAAAGATGAGACGGAATAAGTCTATAGCAATGGACACAAGCCGAAAGCTAAAAAGACAAGGTTATCCTAGTTCTGGATGTATCGTGTCCTGACATCCACAAGGTTCTAGAAACAATTCATAAATGAGTCTATACCTAATAAACTCTATGAATTTGAAATAACTATCCTCGAATGAATATTTGTTTCCTGAATAACTGTTACCAGCTGCATGTAAGAAAATAATCCTAACACATGTAATGTGAGCAGTGTTTCCACTCGCTCGATAAATTAACATGATTAATATTTATTAGTGTGACGTGTAAGATGTTTTGGTTACTTTGGCTGATCATTCCTTGAAAACTTATCATGAACTTGTCCTTGTTCCTCCTGGATTCTTCTGTTGTATACTATGAGGAAGTGGTTACATTTATCTGGGCTTGTCGTGCGAGAATGAAAGTGACTAACCTATGAGCTTTAAGGTAACTTTATCGGTGATCCTTACGGAATCCTCCTATAAATGTACAAGGTACACAAGTTTGTATATAATTGAAGATTAAATAGACCTTCGAATAAGTGATCCCACTCCAACACTACACCCTTAAGAGGAATGGATAGCGAAGCGTAGGCCAAAGATTCTATGTCTATAAGATCCTGATTATATATAAAACTTTAGGAATATACCTTGCAAGATTATAGACTTATCCATAAAGGTCTTTTAAATTCTCACATAAGTTATTTATCTGGACTAAAATACTCCTATAGTATTCTAACTCTAAATGTACTCGTTTTGGTGCTCTCTTGACTGGTGTTCAGGTAAGTTTTAACTCTGTTGCAATACCACATCATTCCCAAACACATGTCGGTCACATCTCGAATGAATATAATTGATCAGGCTATATTGATCCTAGCTATGATTACATAACTGTTCAGGTTGACGATAGTGCCCAACCTTTAAATACTTTAGTTATGTTCTCCTCGTGACACTAGTTCTACAATGTGCATGTATGAGCAATTAGGTATATTTTTATAACTTGTAGTTATACTCTAAAATATATCATTATCCAGAGCACTTAAACCCCATTGCATTTATAGTTGTATATCTTTTATCGATTGATATACTTAATTCACTATAAACAATGCTCTGATACCAATCTGTCACACCCCAAAACCGGAATGACGAAATCGTTCAGGGGTGGAGGACGTCATGTTTAGTATCACGAGATATGTATATGTTAAGCAAGTAATGAACAACCATTTTATTTTGAAAGAAAAGTGTTTACAATGTGTGTGTTCACAAAACATAGAATTCATACACTAATAACAAAACAAGACTTGAAGCTATAATGCTTCATCTTCTGAATCCCCAGCACGAGCACCTATCTAATAGTCTCCTGAGAATACAAGTTATTTGAAAGAGTTGATCAGTAATTAAGCTGGTGAGTTCATAAGATTTTAGTGATCTGAGTAAGCTGTAAAATGTTGTTGAAAATGTTCGCCTGTTCCTCTAGAAAATCCTATATTTCCTACTTGAATGAAAGTTAACTAAAATGACACTACAAGCCTTTCTATGGGTACTAAGTGGGTACAAGTTATATAAGACTCAGAGTAAACAAACAATCGATTGTGCGCATCTGCCCTAAGCTCACAACCCAACGAGGAACAGAAAGTAAGGCGGATAGCACACATCCCATTGGTTGTTAGATCGTTGTCATATAAAACCCTAGTTTATTCACTTGTTACTCATGGAGATATGTCACACCCCAAAACCGGAACGGCGGAAACGTTCGGGGGTGGAGGACGTCATGTCAAGTATCACGAGATATGTATATGGTAAGCAAGTAATGAACAACCATTTCATATAGAAAGAAAGTGTTTACAATGTATGTGTTCACAAAACATAGAAGTCATAAACAAATAACAAAACAAGACTTGAAGCTATAATGCTCCATCTTCTGAAGTCCCAGCACGAGCACCTGTCTAATAGTCTCCTGAGAATACAAGTTATTTGAAAGAGTTGATCAGCAATTAAGCTGGTGAGTTCATAAGATTTTAGTGATGTGAGTAAGCTGTAAAAATGTGGTTTAAAATGTATATGTAAAGTACTGTAAGTTGTAAGGTGTTGTTTTGTAAAGTTTGCCTGTTCCTCTAGAAAATCATATATTTCCTACTTAAAATGGGAGTTGAGTAAAATGACACTACAAGCCTTTCTATGCGTAATAAGTGGGTACAAGTTATATATACTTGGAGTAAACAAACAATCGATTATGCGCATCTGCCCTCAACCTACAACCCGACGGGGTACAGTAAGTAAGGCGGATAGCACATATTCCATTGGTTATTAGATCGTTGTCATATATAACCTTGGGGTATTCACTTGTTACTCATGGAGTTATTTGTAATGGTTCCTTTATGTCTAATGGAGAGTTCCTTTTAAGAAAACCTATATTTCTTATAATAAAATATTGACTATGGTGATTACTTTTATAATAGCTTTGTTTATACTGCTATATATAATTTGGTATCGGGTAGATAATAGATTGGGTGACCTCGGTGTAAACCCACATCCACCGGGAATAGGACGTACAGCGAAGAACACACATCCTATTAGCTGTCGGATATTAGTCTTATATATAAACATGGTGTATAAACTAAGGTATTATAGAGTTAACTCACTTAAAGTCTTTAAAACTGTACTGGCTTAATAAAATGGATTAAGCCCTTAACTGGGAAATCACTAGTTTTGTATATCCAAAAGTACTGACTTTGAAACGAAAGTTTTGTACTAGAAAAAACGGTGCATTGACTCTGTGTCCTATGACTTGATCCATACCTGGTACCCTTATGATGACTTAATGTATACTAAGCATAAATATATATAGATTCGGGTAGATAATAGATTGGGTGACCTCGGTGTAAACCTACATCCAACGGGAACAAGATGTACAGCGAAGAACACACATCCTATTAGCTGTCGGCATCTACTTAACATATATGTATCCTATAGTGTATGCATTATGGAATCATAAGGTTAGCATCATGGTTCTAACTTTTAAAAGTAGCCTTCTACCAAGACTCGATTGTTTTGAAAGCAGTCTTTTACCAAGACCCTACTGTTTTGAAAGCAGTCTTCTACCAAGACTCTATTGTTCCTTTGTCAACTGTAAAGTACATTCTCCCTAGTTTATAACCTATCTCTATTAGAGAATAGATCAACCTTCAAGTGTTACCGACACTTTTATGAAAGTAATGGGAGAAATGAGTACCCTGATGTCGTTTATAATGACATACGAAGGTACTATCAACCTATAAACATATGTGTGTTTTATTACGGTCATAATGTGAAAGCTAGAACCCCTACTAACCCGCTCTCATGTATGGAGATTGAGGGAACCAAACGCGACCCGAGCAAATCCATGCAAGTTGTGTAATTCACATTAAAGTTAGATCCTGTCTGCGTGTTATCATGCTATAGCAAATTTACTTGTTTGTTATGTTTTGTTCTGGTATTGTTTGATTCTCTTCACTGTTTGTTCTATTCTGTTCTGTTCTGTTCTGTTTTGTTCTGTTCTGTGTGTTTCATTGTACTAGAAGTAATGAATAACATTCTCCTAAACTATACCTATAATACTTTACTAATGTTCTAATTGGACTGATACTGAAAAGACTCATTTATCTACAAAGTTATGCTTATACTTTAAAAATGGAGTTTTGTATAACTATAAAGTAACATAACCTTTAGAAGAGTTTTGAAATGTTTTAACAACTTATAAATAACATAAGTAACATGTTGAAAGAATGTTTAACAACAAATAATTACACAATTATCATTGTGTTCAACTTGTATCCCCCCTTAAAACAATTAAAATAGTTAAAAGATTCATTACGGGGTATGAACTCACCTGATGTGGGTGATTCAAACGGGTATGCACGTACGGATGAGAAGTTCCACGAATGAAGTTCCGAGACACAATAAGTCCTAAATGATATTTAAGGACACATAATGACATGAATATAGTGTTTATAAACAACTATATGAAAGGAAACAGCTTCCGGGACTAGGAAACACCTTAACCAAGTGTTGGAATCACATGTGATTCAACCTAGGAGGGTATAAAGGCACTTAAATGAGTTTACTACCATGAGTTCACGGCCCAAGGGAGTTTACGGCCGTAAACTCATGGTTACTCATGGGTTAGTGCAAGTTTGAAGTCTAAGGGGTGATTTAGGGACATTAGCTTTAACCTAGGATGAGAAAGACCACATCTTTTGGCACTTTTGGGGTGTTTACGGCCCAAATGAGTTTACAATCGTAAACTCATGGCCAAATATTCTTATGAGGGTCCTAAAGGTCATAAAGAAGCATTCTAAATTCATGCCTAAGCCCTTGGAAGTGTTTGTTGCATCAAAACACCTCTATTTTGAGTTTACGGCCCAAAGACCATTTGGTCATGTGTTTACGGCCGTAAACACTTATGGAAGATGATATTTTGGTTGTTTTGGGTCCTAAACACATCTAGGTAAAGTTCTATGCTTGTCTCTTAGGCTATGGAAGGCATTTAGGGCATTTTTGGCACACTAAAATGGAGTTCATGGCTCAAGAACTTCCTTGGCCGTGAACTCACTTTTGGTCCTTGATTTTAATTGCTTTTGATGCCTAAACATGTCAAGGTTTGTCCCATGTTTGGTTTCCAAGGTCTAGGGGTCATTGGGCACACTTTGGCCCTTGAAATCGAGTTTACTCCCCAAGGTGTTCTTGGGCGGTAAACTCACAGATCTTGGTGTTTTCCTATGATTTCTAGTGTATTAAGCATATATAAAGCTTTAAAACAACACTAGATAGAAGTACTCACTTTCCGGAACAAAAGTCCAAAGATCCTTGAGAGAGAATTTGGCTTTTCTCTAGTTGGAATTGTAACTAATGAATAATTTGGTTCAGAATTCTATATATAGTCCTGGGATTTTTGGCAGAAAATATTTTATTCCCGGAAAGAACTCTAATATCATAGAGTTTTGGAATAATAGAATTGCACAAGATGCAAGTGCAACCTCTCTCCTGATATCTCCTTAAGTGTAAATCCTGAGTTGCTCAAACTTGTCCCAAAAGTTTGAAAGTTAGCAGCAACAGACTTGGTTTCTATTGAAGTGGAAATTTTTGGGTTGTCACATCATCCCCCCATTAGAATGAATTTCGTCCCGAAATTAGCTCTCTTAGCATTACTACTGGGGGTTGAGCTCTTCTGCTTTGTAGAATACTCACTCGTAGACCTGGCAACTTTGCCCTGGTGTTCTTGATAGGATTCATACTTGGTTCATCTATCATTACCTCGTGTATACAAGCCGTATATAATTAGGATTAGTAGGACTGTCGGATGTGCGACTCCGTTCTAGGTCCACAACTCAACGGAGAACAAGAGATAGGGCGGAAACACACATACTAGATCTGCGTAATCATACTCATATACCACCCTCGCGTATACACTAAATAATAATAGGCGGGCTGTATTCGTCCTTAGCCTCTGTGCTAGAACTTGGTCTGCTGGACGAGTGGTATGTCGTGACGGTCTGTGGATATCTGACGATAAGGCTTCGGAGGACAAAGTACTCTTCGCATGAGTACTTTGGGGTTTGGAATGCGAAAGATAAAGTTTAGGTTTAGGTCAGACCTTTTATACGAATGACGAAAGTTTTGAGAACTTGCCGATCGAGGCAATAGAAACATATGAACTCGGTATGGTGAGGATCACGCCAACTCATGACGAAAGGAAAACAACGGACTCTATACCAAACAAAGTTTTGGTCAAATGAAAGAAACGTCTGATAAACGACGATGTATCCCTGGTATGCTTGGTACTGTACTCCTAGTATGTTCAACAATGTACTCCTTGTAATTGATCTCAAGTTTCCTGTTTCTATTTTGAAATTAACACTCCTATGTATCGTACCGCTATGTGCGCATACATACAAATAAAAGTGCTTTACTAACTGAAAGAATACTTTTATACTATGACCCCCCATGGTACCACTACCATCACCCGTCATATACAAGTTGTGAATACTTAAGATGATTCAGGCAGTCGACTGAGCATCTCTGCCTCAAATCCTCAACCAATTAAGGAAAGGGGACCTAAGCGGAGTCGCTCACTCTAGGTCTGCAACATCTCAATTGCGCACAACCCTGACGTATATGGTGAGTCATAATAGCTTCTCTAAGGGATCTTTTAGTTCTTTGAATATTACGACCTAATTAAACATGTGAGTTTGTTATAGTTACTTTTAAGTGTCATACCAAATTATTAATCTTATATGAATTTAAATTAATTTTAAAAGTAATTACTATTTTGAAAACGTACCACTACTCGACGACGACTCCGAGGTAGATTCTCCTGCGGTGATCATCAGAATACGTCCATCCGCGCCTGAGTTCCTGATTATCGGGCAGTCCCTCTGACGGTATCCAGTCTCACCACAACCATAGCAGGCTTGGTTTTCTTCAGTTCCGAGGACTTGGGAGATCGGTTGAGCCGGTGCCCTGCAGTAACGGACTGTGTGTCCCTTTTTGTGGCAGTTCAGACACTGCATTTCTCGGCACACTCCAGTGTGGTGAAAGTTGCACTTTCCACACTTTGGAAGGTTTCCAGCATAACGACTGGCAGATGCTGAAGCAGTAGGCGTCGTAGCGGCGTACATAGTACTCGCTTGCTCTTGCGGGATGTCTTGTTTTGTTCGCTTCTTCTTTCTTTTGTTCTCCGAATCTTGATTATAGTCCTCTTCCCTTGATGACTCGGGAATAGGAACATTTACGCTGTGGCGGACTCCATGATCGATGAGTCGCTGAGCCAAGCGTTTAGCACTATCGAACGTGGCTGGGTTAGAAGATAACACATTTCCTTAGGTCGGAGCAGTCAGACCCCAAATGTATCTCTCTATCTTCTTCTTTTCCGAGGTGATCATCTCGGGACATAGAGCTGCTAGTTCGCTGAACCGGTCCGTGTTGGTCACTATGTCTGAGCCGACCATAGTGAGATCCCACAGCTCTTGTTCCAGTTTTTGAATCTCGCCTAACGGGCAATATTCTTCCCGAATTAACTCCTTTAGGTTTTCCCAACCTATTGAGTTTGCCACTGATAGGGTCAGTGACTTAACATGGCTGTTCCACCATGTTAGGGCCTTGCCATCGAAGGTGCAGGCAGCAAACTTCACTTTGCTTCCTTCGGGGCATAAACAGATTTCGAAGATCGACTCTGTTTTCTCGAACCATTGTAGGAGGGCAATGACTCCTTCAGTCCCTTTAAAGGACAGTGGTTGACATCTGGTGAAGTCCTTGTAGGAGAACTCTCCCTGGCGCACAGGGACCTCACCTTGAGTAGAATCGGTAGGCGCTTCGCCTCCACCTGTACTGGTGGAGTGAGATTGTGCCATGGCTGTTGCCACAGCCTCGGCCACTGCAGCGTTCAAAGTTGCTGCATCGATTTGTGGAGAAGGTATGGGAGTTATCGGAGTAGCGTGTCTGGGTGATCTGCGAGGAGGCATCTTTGCTAAAAGAAAACAAAGATGAGACAGAATAAGTCTATAGCAACGGACACAAGCCGAAAGCTGAAAAGACAAGGTTATCCTAGTTCTGGATGTATCGCGTCCTGACTTCCACAGGGTTCTAGAAATTATTCATAAATGAGTCTATACCAAATAAACTCTATGAATTTGGAATAACTATCCTCGAATGAATATCTGTTTCCTGAATAACTGTTACCAGTTGCATGTAAGAAAACAATTCTAACACATGTAATGTGAGCAGTGTTTCCACTCGCTCGCTAAATTAACCTAGTTAATATTTATTAGTGTGACGCGTAAGACGTTTTTGGTTACTTCGGCTGATCTTTCCTTGAAATCTTCTCATTGGTTTGTCCTTGTTCCTCCTGAACTCTTCTGTTGTCTACTATGAGGAAGTGGTTACGTTTATCCGGGCTTGTCGTGCGAGAATGAAAGTGACTAAAGAACCTATGAGCTTTAAGGTAACTTTATGGGGTGATCCTTACGGAATCTTCTTATAATAATACTAGGTATACCAGTTGGTATTGTATATAATTGAAGATCAAATAGACCTTCGAACAATTGATCCCACCTCAACACTACTTCCTTAAAAGGAATGGATAGTGAAGCGTCGGTCACATATTCTATGTCTATAAGGTCTTGATTATATATAAAACTTTATGAATATACCCTGTAAGATTATAGATTTATCCGCAAGGGTCTTTTAAGTTATCACATAGGTTATGTATCTGGACTAAAATACTCCTATAGTATCCTAACATAATGTACTTGGTATGATCTAATATTGTTATCGCGTTATAGTATCATAGAATACTCCTATAGCACTCTAAATCTAAGTGTACTTGTTCTGGCGTTCTCTTGATTGGTGTTCTGGTAAGTTTTAACCCTGTTGCAACACCACATCATTCCCAAACACATGTTGGTCACATCTCGAATGAACATAGTATATCAGGCTATATTGATCCTAGCTATGATTACATAACTGTTCAGGTTGACGAAAGTGTCCAACCTCTAAATACTTTTAGTTCTGTTCTCCTCGTGATCCTAGTTCTATTATGTACATGTATGAGCAAGTAGGTATATTTTTATAACTTGAAGTTATACTCTAAATATATCATTATCCAGAGCACTTAAGCCCCATTGTATTTATAGACGTATATCTATTATCGGTTGATATACTTAGTTCACTATAAACAATGCTCTGATACCAATCTGTCACACCCCAAAACCGGAACGGCGGAAACGTTCGGGCGTGGAGGACGTCATGTCAAGTATCACGAGATATGTATATGGTAAGCAAGTAATGAACAACCATTTCATATAGAAAGAAAGTGTTTACAATGTATGTGTTCACAAAACATAGAAGTCATAAACAAATAACAAAACAAGACTTGAAGCTATAATGCTCCATCTTCTGAAGTCCCAGCACGAGCACCTGTCTAATAGTCTCCTGAGAATACAAGTTATTTGAAAGAGTTGATCAGCAATTAAGCTGGTGAGTTCATAAGATTTTAGTGATGTGAGTAAGCTGTAAAAATGTGGTTTAAAATGTATATGTAAAGTACTGTAAGTTGTAAGGTGTTGTTTTGTAAAGTTTGCCTGTTCCTCTAGAAAATCATATATTTCCTACTTAAAATGGGAGTTGAGTAAAATGACACTACAAGCCTTTCTATGCGTAATAAGTGGGTACAAGTTATATATACTTGGAGTAAACAAACAATCGATTATGCGCATCTGCCCTCAACCTACAACCCGACGGGGTACAGTAAGTAAGGCGGATAGCACATATTCCATTGGTTATTAGATCGTTGTCATATATAACCTTGGGGTATTCACTTGTTACTCATGGAGTTATTTGTAATGGTTCCTTTATGTCTAATGGAGAGTTCCTTTTAAGAAAACCTATATTTCTTATAATAAAATATTGACTATGGTGATTACTTTTATAATAGCTTTGTTTATACTGCTATATATAATTTGGTATCGGGTAGATAATAGATTGGGTGACCTCGGTGTAAACCCACATCCACCGGGAATAGGACGTACAGCGAAGAACACACATCCTATTAGCTGTCGGATATTAGTCTTATATATAAACATGGTGTATAAACTAAGGTATTATAGAGTTAACTCACTTAAAGTCTTTAAAATTATACTGGCTTAATAAAATGGATTAAGCCCTTAACTGGGAAATCACTAGTTTTGTATATCCAAAAGTACTGACTTTGAAACGAAAGTTTTGTACTAGAAAAACTATGCATTGACTCTGTGTCCTATGACTTGATCCATACCTGGTACCCTTATGATGACTTAATGTATACTAAGCATAAATATATATAGATTCGGGTAGATAATAGATTGGGTGACCTCGGTGTAAACCTACATCCAACGGGAACAAGACGTACAGCGAAGAACACACATCCTATTAGCTGTCGGCATCTACTTAACATATATGTATCCTATAGTGTATGCATTATGGAATCATAAGGTTAGCATCATGGTCCTAACTTTTAAAAGTAGCCTTCTACCAAGACTCGATTGTTTTGAAAGCAGTCTTTTACCAAGACCCTACTGTTTTGAAAGCAGTCTTCTACCAAGACTCTACTGTTCCTTTGTCATCTGTAAAGTACATTCTCCCTAGTTTATAACCTATCTCTATTAGAGAATAGATCAACCTTCAAGTGTTACCAACACTTTTATGAAAGTAATGGGAGAAATGAGTACCCTGATGTCGTTTATAATGACATACGGAGGTACTATCAACCTATAAACATATGTGTCTTTTATTACGGTCATAATGTGAAAGCTAGAACCCCTACTAACCCGCTCTCATGTATGGAGATTGAGGGAACCAAACGCGACCCGAGCAAATCCATGCAAGCCGTGTAATTCACATTAAAGTTAGATCCTGTCTGCGTGTTATCATGCTACAGCAAATTTACTTGTTTGTTATGTTCTGTTCTGGTATTGTTTGATTCTCTTCACTGTTTGTTCTGTTCTGTTCTGTGTGTGCTTCATTGTACTAGAAGTAATGAATAGCATTCTCCTAAATTATACCTATAATAGTTTGCTAATGTTCTAGTTGGACTGATACTGAAAAGACTCATTTATCTACAAAGTTATGCTTATACTTTAAAAATGGAGTTTTGTATAACTATAAAGTAACATAACCTTTAGAAAAGTTTTGAAATGTTTTAACAACTTATAAATAACATAAGTAACATTTTGAAAGAATGTTTAACAACAAATAATTACACAATTATCATTGTGTTCAACTTGTATCCCCCCTTAAAACATTTAAAATAGTTAAAAGATTCATTACGGGGTATGAACTCACCTGATGTGGTTGATTCAAACAGGTATGCGCGTACGGATGAGAAGTTCCACGAATGAAGTTCCGAGACACAATAAGTCCTAAATGATATTTAAGGACACATAATGACATGAATATAGTGTTTATAAACAACTATATGAAAGGAAACAGCTTCCGGGACTAGGAAACACCTTAACCAAGTGTTGGAATCACATGTGATTCAACCTAGGAGGGTATAAAGGCACTTAAATGAGTTTACTACCATGAGTTCACGGCCCAAGGGAGTTTACGGCCGTAAACTCATGGTTACTCATGGGTTAGTGCAAGTTTGAAGTCTAGGGGGTGATTTAGGGACATTAGCTTTAACCTAGGATGAGAAAGACCACATCTTTTGGCACTTTTGGGGTGTTTACGGCCCAAATGAGTTTACAATCGTAAACTCATGGCCAAATATTCTTATGAGGGTCCTAAAGGTCATAAAGAAGCATTCTAAATTCATGCCTAAGCCCTTGGAAGTGTTTGTTGCATCAAAACACCTCTATTTTGAGTTTACGGCCCAAAGACCATTTGGTCATGTGTTTACGGCCGTAAACACTTATGGAAGATGATATTTTGGTTGTTTTGGGTCCTAAACACATCTAGGTAAAGTTCTATGCTTGTCTCTTAGGCTATGGAAGGCATTTAGGGCATTTTGGCACACTAAAATGGAGTTCATGGCCCAAGAACTTCCTTGGCCGTGAACTCACTTTTGGTCCTTGATTTTAATTGCTTTTGATGCCTAAACATGTCAAGGTTTTTCCCATGTTTGGTTCCCAAGGTCTAGGGGTCATTGGGCACACTTTGGCCCTTGAAATGGAGTTTACTCTCCAAGGTGTTCTTGGGCGGTAAACTCACAGATCTTGGTGTTTTCCTATGATTTCTAGTGTATTAAGCATATATAAAGCTTTAAAACAACACTAGATAGAAGTACTCACTTTCCGGAACAAAAGTCCGAAGATCCTTGAGAGAGAATTTGGCTTTTCTCTAGTTGGAATTGTAACTAATGAATAATTTGGTTCAGAATTCTATATATAGTCCTGGGATTTTTGGCAGAAAATATTTTATTCCCGGAAAGAAATCTAATATCATAGAGTTTTGGAATAATAGAATTTCACAAGACCCAAGTGCAACCTCTCTCCTGATATCTCCTTAAGTGTAAATCTTGAGTTGCTCAAACTTGTCCCAAAAGTTTGAAAGTTAGCAGCAACAGACTTGGTTTCTATTGAAGTGGAAATTTTTGGGTTGTCACAAGATAATTGTAATGGTTCCTTTTATAAAGTTAATAGTAACAACAGTGACTACTTTTATAATAGCTTAGTTTATACGGCTATATATAATCTGATATCGGATAGAAAGTTAATTGAGTGAATCTGCCCTAAGCCCACAACCCAACGAGGAACAGGAAGTAAGGCGGAAAACACACATTTAACTACCTATTGGGTATAGCTTTATATATATATATATATATATATATATATATAAACATGGTGGATAAACTAAGATATTATAGAGTTACTCACCTAAAGTATTTAAAATTATACCAGTTTAATAAAATGGATTAAACCTTCTTCTGGGAAGTTTCTAGTTTTGTACACCAAAAGTACTGACTTTGGAAAGTATGTTTTGTACTAGAAAAAAAACTGTCCTTCGACTCCGTGTGTTACAACCTGACCCATACCTGGTACCCTCATGATGACTAAATGTATACTAAGCATACATGTATATAGAATCGGGTAGATAATAGATTGGGTGAATCCGTTCCAAGCCCACAACTCAACGAGGAACATGAAATGAAGCGAAGAGCACACATCCTATTAGCTGTCGGAACCTATTGGTATATATGTATCCTGTGGTGTATACATTAAGGAATCATAAGACTAGCATTATAGTCCTAACTTTTAATCGTAGCCTTCTGCCAAGGCATCTTCTGCTATGTGCTAGACTCGACTGTTCTGATTGTCGAATGTAAAAGTATATTCTCCCTAGTTTATAACTATCTTGACTAGAAAATAGTTCAACTTTGAAGTGGTACTGTCACTTTATGAAAGTAATGGGAAAAGTAAGTACACAGATGTTGTTTAGAATGACATGCGGATGTACTAATAACCTAAAAACATATTTGTTTTTATTACGGTTATAATGTGAAGGCTAGAAACCCTACTAGACGCTCTCCTTGTCAAGAGATTAAGGGAACCAAACGCGACCCTCGGAATTTCATGCAAGCCGTGTAATTCACATTAAAGTTATATGATCATGTATACCCAATATAACTATCACCTTTTGTTTAAAACAATGAGTTAGTGATTCGTTGGTATAATTAGATCCTGTGTGTGTTCTCATGCTATAGCAACTTAACTTGTTTCTTATGTTCTGTATGGTATTGTTTGATTCTCTTCACTGTATGTTGTGTTTTGGTATTGACTCTTTGTGTGCTTCATTGTACTAGAATTAATGAATAGCATTCTCCTAAACTATACCTATTATAGTTTACTAATGTTCTACCTGGACTGTTACTAAAAAGACTCGTTCATCTACTAAGTTATGCTTGTACCTTAAAAACAGAGTTCTGTATAACTATAAAGTAACATAACTTTAAAAGAGTTTTGAAATGTTTTGACAATTTATAAATAACATAAGTAACATTTTAAAAGATGTTTGTAACAAACAATTACACAATTATCATTGTGTTCAACTTGTATTCCCCCCATAAAATAGTTAAAACAATTAAAAGATTCATTACGGGGTGAACTCACCTGATGTGGGTGATTCAAACGGGTATGCGTGTAAGGATGAGAAGTTCCACGAATGAAGTCCCGAGACATAATAAGTCCTAAATGACATATAAGGACATATATTGACATGAATATAGTGTTTATACACAACTATATGAAAGGAAACGCCTTCAGGGACTAGGAAACACCTTCATCAAGTGTTGGAATCACATGTGATTCATCAAAGGGAAGTGAAATGGCACTAAAAGGTGTTTACGGTTTTGTAACCATCACCTTTGGAGTTTACGGTCGTAAACCCATGAGTTTACGGCCGTAAACTCATGTTTCCTTGACCATTTTGTGTTTTGAAGTCTTTCAAGTCATTCTAAGCATTCCTACTTCATGTCTAAGCCTTAGGAAGTGTTTTGTGGCATCATTTCACCCCTAATATGGAGTTTACGGCCCATGGACCACTTCTCCATGTGTTTACGGCCGTAAAACCGTATGGATTAAGGTCATTTGATGTTTTCAAGTACTAAGCACATCAAGGTAAAGGTCTAGGTTAGTTTCCAAGGCTTGTAAGGAAATAGGGCATACTTTGGCACTATTTTTAGGGTTTACGGTCCAAGAACATCTTGGACCATAAACACCTTTGATCTTGACTTTCTTGGGTGTTTTCTTGATGTTTAGAAGTGTAACAAGTCTTATAATACTCTAGGATAGAAGTACTTACTAGGTAGAAGCTTGAAAAGGTGCTAAAAGTCCAAGAACACTAGTGTGTGTTCTTGGTGAAACTTGAAGATCTACACTTTTGGAATGATTTCACGGATGGAAGTGTGTTAGATCACTAGATTAAGGTAGATATAAAATTATTAGGGCTAGAAACACTTACCAGTTGAAGATCAAGAAGGAAAATTCGGATGCTACTTGAGAGGATTTGAGTTTGGATCTTGAATTTGTGAAAAAGTGATAAAATAACTAAGTCTCACTTATATAGTCATTAGGGTTTACGGTCCAAATAGCATTTGGGCCGTAAACTCCAATCTCTTGGAGTTTTTGGAACTTTGTTGATGCACAATAAACCCTAGGGCATCCTCTCTCCTTGTTAACTTTTGAAGCACTAACTTTAAAACATTCAAACTTATTCCAAAAAGCTTGAAAGTTAGCAAAAACTGTTCTGACTTCTATTGAATTGAATGGTTGTATAGAATAAAAAATTCGGGTTATCACAGAAGATGGGATGCATGTTGGTAAGTTCCTGTGGCAAATGGAGTTTGTATGCTTCGGGGCCAATCCTAGCGAGGATCTCGAATGGCCCAATGTACCTGGGATTTAGCTTTCCACGCTTTCTGAAGCATATCATGCCTTTCTAGGGTGACACATTCAACAGAACGTGGTCACCAACCTGGAATTCTAAAGGCTTTCGTCTTCCGTCTGCATAGCTTTTTTGCCTATCTCTTGAAACTTTCAACCGTTCTCGGATTTGTACTATCTTTTCTGTGGTTTCTCGAATGATTTCGGGGCCAGTGAGAGTGCTATCAGGGACTTTCCATTTAGCTAGTTATGTGTCGGCCGCCTCATCCCAGCACAGAGGGGATCTACACTTACGGCCATAGTGGGCTTCGAATGGATCAGCCTTGATGCTAGTGTGATAGCTGTTGTTAGACGAAAACTCGATCAGTTGCAAATGGGTGTCCCAAGCCTTACCAAAGTCGATCACATATGCTCTTAGCATGTCTTCTAGCGTTTGAATGGTTCACTCACTCGACCCGTCAGTTTGAGGATGATAAGTTGTGCTCATGTCCAGGTTAGTTCCTAGAGCCTTTTGTAGGGACTGCTAGAATCGTGAGGTGAATCTACTATCTCTGTTCGAAATAATAGATCTAGGCACAACGTGCAGTCGTACTACCTCTTGGATGTAGGGTCTAGTTAACTTCTCCATTTTGTCGGTCTCTTTGATTGGTAGGAAGTGGGCGGACTTGGTCAGTCTGTCAACTATCACCCAAATAGTGTCGTGGCTACCCAGAGTCTTGGGCAACTTGGTAATGAAATCCATTGTGATCCGCTCCCACTTCCACTCAGGCATCTCTGGCTGCTGGAGTAATCCTGCAGGATTTTGATATTCTACCTTGACTTTGTCGCAAGTTAGTCACTTGCCCACGTAGGTAGCAATCTCTGCTTTCATGTTTGTATACCAATAGAGTTTTTTTAGATCCAGATACATCTTATCTAAACCTGGGTGGATGGAGTATTGATTTTTGTGGGCTTCATCCATGACAACCTCATTGTAACCACCAAACTTTAGGGTCTAGATTCGGTTCATGAAATAACGAACTTTATCTCCCTTGATCTCAAAGTTCTTCTCCATTCCTCACAAGTTGTATTAGGTGTCTAAGCCCATAACTATTTGTTGGGCTTATTGTGTTGCGTCATGGGCTCGGTCCTTAGCCCAGTTTTGGTAGCCGGTTTGGGCCTGTCCAACCGTGCATTATTTTACTCTAGGGTTTTAATATTTAAGGTGCATGCATGCATCATTAGTTAGTAACGCTTTCATTATCTTTCTTATAAAGTATTGTAAACCCTAGCTCGCCTCTATAGTGGAAGTTCTTTATCGAGATCTGCTGAGGCGTGACTATATTTGAATCATAAGCTTTATATTGATTCCATACTATGTTCATAATCGTATTGTGTTTGAATTGTTTGTTCTTTATCAATATACTTGTGAAAGATCTAAACGATCAGAGATGTATTCTCATCAATTGATATCAGAGCTGGAGGATGTGTGATTCATACACATCTCTTCTGTTGAAGAAGCTATTAGGGTTTTTCCGCATTGATTGATATTAAATGAGCCGTCATTCCATATTGACGTATCTCATTAACTGTCGATCTCACTCTAACGATAAATTACAAGTCTGATCTTAAACAGGTTATCGATCAAACTTCGTCACAATGTCTATGGATGATTTGCAAACCAATCCAATCAACATCTCCAACAGTATTGGATCAACGACAAGGATTCCAATCTTATACACTCAGGATTATGAAGTTTGGACGCACCACTTTGAAGATTATGTGATCGGCTCAGACGACAATGGGTACTTGATCTAGGAAGCAATCACAGTTGGTCCATTTGCTCACTCAAGCACTTCAAAAAATTTTAAAACTCAAAAGGAGTACAATCAACTCGTGAATGATGTAAAAGAGATTCCTCAAGACGAGAAAGAGAAGTTTCAGTGCAACATCAAAGCCTTAAGAATGATTAGGTTTGCTTTGCAGTCGGATATGTTTCGATTGGTGAGTTCATGTGCTATAGTTAAAGAGATATGGGACAGGTTAAAATAATTGTATTCCACTGATGAAGATCTGGAATATTCGATTCAAACCTTGCTGCTTTCCGAATTTGGTGATTTCAAACAGAAGCCCGAAGAGAAACTAATGCGGGATTTTGATCGGAAGATGATAAAGCATGGGATCGAAAGGAAGGTAATTGAACAGAAGGTCACCTTCATGAACGGTCTTAGACCTGAATGGATGGCAGTGGTGTCCACGGTGAAGGCACACGAACAGTTCAAATCATACTCTCTGGCGAAACTGGTGGGAATTCTGAAGTCCCATGAAAGTGTAGTGTCAAAGGAAACGAACGTGGTTTCAAGTTTGGGGTCATTAGTTCTTGTTTAAAAAGGAAAAAGTGTTGTTGAAGAAGAAGAAGAATTGGATCTTGCTGACTATGATCTAACTGGTGAAGAGTATGCCCTGATGGTTTCAAATCCAAGAAAGTTTATCAAAAGAAAGTTCCCAGCCAACAAGAACCGAAACAGGCAGGGAAGTTATAGTTATGAGAAAGTGAAGGAGGAACCGAAGATGGTTTTAAAGTCAGAAGAATCCAAGAAGGAGTCGAAGATTGGTGGTGACTCAGGCTATGATTGCCATTATTGTGGAGGCAAGAATCACTTTGCCAAAGACTGCATGCTGAAGAAAAAGGCAGAGAAGCTTGATGAGGATGATGAGGAAGCGAACCTCCTAAGACGATTATAGGAGATCAAGAAAAGAAAATTAGCAGCTAACAATAACATCATGAATGCTTTGATTGTGTAGGATACATGTGACAATGATGAATTTGGTGGAGTGCACGTATGGTCCACAGATTCAGAGGACGAAGAAGTGAGAAAACCAACTCATTGCAAGGTGATGCTGGTGAAAGAAGAATATGCTACAGGAAGGTGTTTGATGGTGACAGAAGGTGTATCTCAGATGCGAGGATATATAACAGATGGTGGGCTGGAAGATGAGAAGGAGCGAGAGGACAGGTGTTTTGCTGCGAAACCTGTCAGTGCACAGATCAACGAATGTGATGAGTTGATCAAGAAGGTACAAAATATTATTTCTTCTCTGAAAATACCTATTACTAACTATGATAAGGAACTAAATAGCTTAAAATCAAAATTTTCTAGTATAAGTAGTAGTCTTACCCAAACTCGTGTCACAAACTCTAACCTGACTGATCAAATTATCAGGATATCGTCGAAGAGTGAGGAGAGAAGGATGTGGATTGAGCAGAAGGAGAAAGAGTTAATTAGGTCTAGGGATGAGTCGATCTATTTGCAACGAGACAATCTTAAGCTTTTAAAACAGCGAAACGTTTTTTGTTTAATTGCGAAAAGACATTATTTTAATATCACTCAATTGCATCTCGATTTTGAAATAGGAAAGAAGATACATCACATGATTTTACCCTTCCTTGAGTTAAAGGAGGATGAAGTCGATGTCGAAGCTTACAACTGTGAAAATGTTGTATCTTCTGACGTCGATGTCGAAGCTTACAACTGTGATTTTACAACTGTGAAGTCTCTCCTGCCTACAAATGGGTCTTGACAAAATAGAGTCCTACATAAAGTCTAAAGACCATAAAGACATGCTCAAAAATCTATTAGATGAAAATGATAGATTGAAGTTAAGAATCGAAACTGTATAGAAATTTGACTCATTGAGTGCCAAACTAAGTTCATAAAATAAAATTGATGTTGAAAATGCATCTGAACTTAATGAGGATGATGACATGAGTAGAATATCTGTAGAGGACTTGGTGGACTGTTCAAAATTTGTCAAGAGCGAACCCGAACCTAACAAAAATCTGATCTCTGAAAAACTCTATTGAGTTCGCTCGCTGATCGACAAACAAGACCAAAATCCTTAAGGTGAAAGCGGTTGTATATCAAAAGGTTCAAACCACTACAAATCAGGTCTACACAGTTCAGGGAGTCACACCTTAACAAACAGTAGAATTGACTGTTATGGTAGAAGAAGATAATGCAAATGGATGTGAAGAGTTCTTCTGGTCAGCACCAATAGATAATGCAGATGAAACAAAAGGCCTATCTTAGAAAACCTCATGGAGAGTAAAGGGCAGGTATGTGCCAGAGCCACTTAATGAACCTACAAGATATGATGTGCCAAGAACAAGTGGAACTAAAACATCTTCGGGCGAACCAGTGATAACGTCCAGTGAGACGTGATTGTCAAAGAGTGAATGCCACGCTCCTGTACCAAAGAAAAGGGCCAACATTCATAAAAATCCAAAACAGGTGGCAGAAAGAAAACACCAACGAAATCTGAGATACAAGAAGAATCTCTCAGAAAGAAAACAGTTTTAGAGATCTCAAAATCCTCATTATGTAAGATATGAAAAGACGCATAAGTCACGAGGAGAATCAAGAAGCGACCGAAAGGAGGGTTTCGGTCCTTGGAATGAAAGGAACCGAATGGAGAGCTTTGGTCCACAGCAGGTAAGGAACCGAAAGGAGGGTTTCGGTCCACAGCAAGTAAGCAACCGAAAGGAGAGCTTCGGTTCTCAGAGCGTAAGCAACTGAAAGAAAGGTTTCGGTCCTCAACATAATAGCAGCCGAAAGGATGGGTTCGGTCCCAAGTTCAATCAGACGAACAGAAGGGAAGAGTGTTCCCGTTCTCAACTAAGGAAGAGTAATAATCGACGATCTAATATCGCTTCTAAACCCTATTCTTCTCATTCTCATTATAATTCTTATCCTTCAAAAGATTTAAAGGGGAAAGGAAAGCTCTTTCCAAAAGACAACAAATGCCTGAAAGAGATCCAAAAGAATGCAGACGTCAAAATCTCAAACCCTACGTCTAATGAACCTAAGCCAAACAAAATTAAATTTTTTACAATAAAGAGAAAAGATGAGACAACTCTAATTAAAAGAACTTATATGGTTGATGTTTCTCTTACTATTCCATGTCCTGTAAAAGGCTCACAAGGACCCAAGAACTTCGGGTTCCTAAATCTGCATAATATTTTGCAGGTTATACGTGACGAGCTGTTTGACGAAGAATGGTATATTGATAGTGGCTGCTCACGTCACATGACAGGTCGAAAGGAAGAACTTAGGGAGTTTCGGTCTCTCAAGGATGGTGCAATTGTGAAGTACGGAAACAATTCATTTGAAACTATCAAAGGCTATGGAATGATTATGAATGGTGATTTCTCAATAAGAAAGTTCGCATACATTGAAGGATTGCAGCACAACCTTATCAGTGTATCACAGCTGGTAGTTGGGACCGGATTGAAGGTCTCGTTTGATGATGAAGGCTCAGAGATAGTTGAAAAGAAGTCAAATAACATTCTGTTGAAATCAAAGCGAAAGGAGGAAATGCACCCTTTAAACCTCAATCCAATTCGAGGGAAACCAGCAGTCTGCTTGCTAACGAAGGCTCACTCAGACGAAAGATGGTTATGGCATCGAAGGCTCTCTCATCTTAATTTCAAGGATATCAACAAGCTAGTTTTAGGAGATCATGTTCGAGGTCTTCCAATTCTCAATTTCGACAAAGAACATCTATGTGCAGCTTGTGAAATGGGAAAGAAAAGTTGACAAAGTCATCCTTCTATTATCAACACAAAGGTGATAGAACCATTGGAGCTGTTACATATCAATCTATGTGGTCCCTCCTCTATTGAAAGCATTGGTGGGAACAAGTATATTCTGGTTATCATTGACGAATTCTCTCGCTTCACATGGGTATTCTTCCTGAAGCAAAAATCAGAGGCAACTCGTAAGCTCAAGCTCTTCATAAAACAAGTAGAGGTTCAACTGCGAAAGGTGGTTCGTAATGTAAGAAGCGACAATGGCTTGGAATTCAAGAAAGAGGATTTCGAAGATTTTCTGGCTGAAAAGGGAACGATGCACAATTTCTCTGCTCCATATACTCCACAACAGAATGGAATCGTCGAAAGGCGAAACCGATCTCTGTGTGAAGCGGCTCGAACTATGCTAAGCTTCGCTTCCTTGCCATTATATTTTTGGGCTGACGCTATTGCTGCTGCTTGTTACACTCAGAATAGATCATATCTAAACAAGCGATTCTCTATCACTCCTTACAAGATCTTGAACAACCGCAAGCCTAATGTGAAGTTCTTTCATGTGTTCGGTTCAAGATGCTTCGTCTTTAATTCTAAGGAGAATCAAAACAAGTTTGATGCTAAGGTTGATGAAGGGATATTTTTGGGATACTCCTTGCAATCAAAGGCATATAGAGTTCTGAGTAAACGCTCAAGAAGATTGAAGAGACATATTATGTCACTTTCGATGACAATTATTTCAAGAAGTTGAAGACAACTGAAGATGCAATGCAGGAAATCTTTCCAAAGTCTAGTCAAGTTACCGTACCTATCTCAAATCTCTTCGAGCAATATATGCTTCTCTTCGATGAAGCTGAAAAAGCTATTGACTCTGAATCCAAAGCGGAAGATAACAAAGTCGACAGTTTGAAGCAAATTATCGATGATGCTGCACAGAAGATGGTTGCTGATCAACCAAAGGTAACCAAAAGTCCTGACTCAAGCGAACCTTCTAGTGATCGTCCTTCTGTCCAGGGGAGGGCTCGTCTCTACCAAAAGATCAAGGTTCTTCATTTCAAGGGGAGCATTCAACGTCACAATCATCTAGCTCAACCGAAAGTCCAAACGAAGGGGAACATTCTAATCCGGAAATTGATCATGTGTCATCATTCGAGGGGGAGAACACAAATGTCAATGATGACGATACAATATCAGAATTGGAAGAAGAAGTCAATGCAGAACTAGATCCTTCTTATGATCCCAATTACCCTCCTTTCATTAAATGGACCAAAGACCACCCTCAAAGTCAAATCATTGGGGAATCCTTAGAAAAGGTATTAACTCGATTACAGATCAAAGCAAAACAAGCTGCACTATTCTCTCAAGTAGAATTTTGCATGTTCAACTCTTTTGTCTCCAAAGTTGAACCGAAGACTGTCAATTCAACTCTTGATCATTCTGATTGGGTTCAAGCCATGCAAGACGAGCTGAATGAGTTTGAAAGAAACAAAGTATGGCGTTTAATTCCAACTCCAAAGGATGCTTCGGTTGTCGGTCTCAAATGGGTATTCAGAAATAAGATGGATAAGGAGGGGAATGTGATTCGTAATAAGGCTCGGTTGGTTGTAAAAAGGATACTGTCAAGAAGAAGGTATAGATTATGAAGAGACCTTCACTCCAGTTGCAAGATTAAAGTCTGTTCGAATCTTTCTTGCTTATGCTGCCCACAAAAACTTTGAAGTCTGTCAAATGGATGTAAAGTGTGCCTTTCTCAACGGAGAACTTGAAGTAACTGTGTACATTGAGCAACCGCCAGGCTTCGTGAACGAGAAGCATCCAGATCACTGCTACATTCTAGACAAAGCAGTATATGGCCTGAAGCATGCTCCCAGAGCATGGTATGAAACTATTACTCGTTTCTTAAAAATGTCAAAATTTAAACAAGGTTCGGTTGCCCCAACCTTCTTTTGTAAGAGAGAGGGTAACCGCCTTATGATAGTCCAATATTTCATTGATGAAATCATCTTCGGCTCCACGAATCCTAGCTTAACAGTTGAATTCAAGAAGTTGATGGAAACTAAATTTGAGATGAGCTCAATGGGTCCAATTAACTTTTTCCTTGGATTAAATATTAGACAGGGACCCGAAGGCATTTTTATCAATCAGGACGCATATACAAAGACACTGCTTGCCAAATTTGGCATGTTGGGAGACTCCAAAGTGAAAGTTCCTATGGCTTTTGGGACTAAGCTTACACCATCTTTGGAGAAGCCAGTCGCTGACATGACGCTTTATCATCAGATGATTGGCTCACTGATGTATCTCACCGCCAGCAGGCCAGACATTATGTTCTAAGTTTTCTATTGTGCCCGATTCCAAGCTAACCCACGCGAACCTCACATGCTAGCCATGAAAAATATCTTTCGCTATCTGAAGCGAACTTCCTCTCTCGGTCTATGGTATCCAGCCAACTCAGGTTTCTTTGTCCAAGCGTTCTCAGATGCTGACCTAGGTGGTTGTGGATTGGATCGTAAAAGCACTACTGGAGGATGCCAATTTCTTGATGGTAACCTGGTTAGTTGGCAATCAAAGAAACAAACATGTGTTTCTCTCTCCACGGCTGAATCTGAATACATAGCCGCCACCTCATGTACATCTCAGGTTGTTTGGATACAAAGTCAACTTCGATACTATGGGATGAACACAAAGAAAATCCTACTATATTGCGACTCTAAAAGTGCAATTAGGATTTGTCATAACCCAGTGCAACACTCGAAGACAAAACACATAGCACTGAGGTATCACTTCATCAAAGATCATGTGGAAGATGGCAACGTGGAAATTCACTTCGTAAGGACCACTGATCAACTAGCAGATATATTCACTAAGGCTTTACCTGAAGCAAGTTTCAACACGATCTTACAAGGCCTAGGAATGATGGAAGCAAAATCTGTACCAAAATCGCCTTCTCTTCACTAAAAGTAAGAAGCGAAATAGAGCGAACGCTCGGTCTATTTCGGGTTCGGTTCACCTGGGAACCGAAATGAACCAAACTCTCGGTCTATTTCGGGTTTAGTCCTTCTGAACTCGTTCGCTTCTTTTTCATTAAAAGGGATTTCGGTTGTATTCTTTTGTACACTCTTTTTCACTCTCACTTTTATGTTTTCTTTTTATTTTTTTTTATTTTTCATTAAATCCAAAAATATTTTTTCTTTTGTTTTATTAAAAAATTTCCACAAAATACAAAAATATTTTTTTTTAAATTTAATTTTACTTTATTTTATTTTTCTCATGTTTTTTTTGTATACATGCTACTCTCAAGGGTGAAGCGCAAGCAGGTATAAATTCTTTTTTTTGAATTCATTATGTGTCCCTAGATGCATGTTGTTGCATGTTGACCAAAGCCTCTACAGATTCTGAGTGAAGCCTTAATAACATGATATATACAAATCATGTTTTTCCCAACTTAGGCTGTTACATTCACTCTAATCGTGAGCTACCTTACTCTTCTCATATTGAGAGTTTTCTGCTTGGTCCCTCTTTTACAGCAGAGGTACATTTGCTTCTTATACCACCTATATCATTTTTCTTCATTACATTTCATCTCACAAATGTAACCCTTGAGACTCTCAGCACTTACCACTGAGGTTTATGGTTATACAAAACTCTGTGTTAATGATCTTAGTCTTGTGTCACTACATACTAAGTGAAACCCATAATTCAAAACCCTCAATGAATTGACGGTGCACCACTATCATGATCTAACTCTCATAATTGAAATCTCTTTTTCATTTGAGTGATCCTTCTGAATTTGTCTATCACCAAGATTTTTTCTTCCCCAAGGATCCAGTTATAATTTTTTTTTGAGATTTCTTAGTTGTCAACAAGTCACTGAATATGTTTCCTACCTACTTGTTTAATAGGCCACATTGGTCTCACAAGTACTTCGTTCAGTTTCGGTCGTATATCAAGTATCGAAATCATGAATTGAAACGAAAGCCACCCTTTATAGCCTTAATTAAAAAGATTCCTTTTAATACTTCTTAAGAAGTACTTGATCGTTATTTAACGGGAAGCCACACAAACACTTTGAAGTCTCTCTTGACTTTGAAGGAAGAGATTCGTGCCTGAAATCAGTTGCTTCATGTCTCAACAGACATCAAAAATTCCCATAAAAAGTGTTGCTTTATTCCTTTATCATTCACACTCTATGCACGAAAATCTTTGATTTTCCAACAATCTGGTTCTATTAACGATGCTCTAATTTTTATAGCTTTAATTCCAAATCGCATTGTGGTAATTGGTAGAGATAAAGGTGATGATGATTCATGTACATTATGTTGGTGACGTTTCGGATAAAGTTCTTGTGTGATTCAGTAGTTATCCAAAAGTTTTGATGATTTGAAAAAGGTTTTTCTTTGGAAAGGCGCATAAAAGTGAAACGTCCTTTCTCTCTCTTGCGTCATCATCGGGGTTGTCAACTGTTCACTCCATCCCATCAGGAACAGTTTCACATAAAGCAAAGATTTCAGCCGGATATTTCTCTCTCCTACTCTTACGTATAAAAGGATTTCTTACGCTCCACTTTACTCTTTTATCAGTTACAAATCCTCACAAAGAATAAGGCGATCTCTCTCACTGTTTCATCTTCTTCCTCGACAAGCTTCATCAATGGCAAAATCATCTTCTGTTCAAGATACATCTGCTCACTCCAACCTTCTTACCATTAAGCCACAACAAAGCCTCATCATTGACCTAACACCCTTCGTCTATGAACCCTACATGTTGTACGTTGTCGAATGCCTCAAGTCCTCTCCTCTTGTTGTTGCTCTTACAAAGGTGGAAGTTCCCATGACCTGCCTCTCACACATATATTCGACTGCTTATTATGACAAGTTCGCTGAGAGGATTCACTTTGAAATTCACAACGAGAAAACCTCAATCTCCAAGAATCGCTTCTATGCCCTAATTGGTCTTGCTCACGAACCCACTTTGGTAAACCCTGACTCCATTACAACTGGTCAACTGTTCTCCATGTTCTACCTAATGGGGGTACACAGAAACCCTAACCACTGTTACCAAGTTTAAGAAGTCTTGCCTTCCCCCTCAATGGAATGGCCTCTTCACTCTCCTTTTCAAGGGTCTCTCAGAGGCTAGCGCTGGTTCAGATGGCGCAAGCAAGTCATTTATGACTGTGCTTTATGGGTTGTATAATGGCGTTACTCTGGACTTTGGGGCAGTCATCTAGCAACAACTGGTTCAGAACTTATCTTCTTCTGCTCACCATTCTGAGATTTCCTGTGCTAGGTACTGGTCTATTATCACGAAGTGGGCGATGGATCGTCTTCACGTTCCAATCATGGCAGACTCCCTTCTTTCATCTATCGCAACCTTTCACACAACGAAGATCATCGTCACAGATCCTTCCAAATATCTCTTTGTTGGGTCAATTCCAGAAACCATGTATGCCTGCGTGTCTGAGTCAAGAAAAGTCATTCAGGAATACAAGAAGCTTCCTTCTTTGGGCCAGAGGGAACTCACCACTATTATGATTCACTCTATTGAGGAAGCTGACAAGCCGGCCAAGCGGGGAAAGAAACCAGAAACACAGAAGGAGGTGAGAGTCACTAAACCAGCCAAGGGACAAACTCCCAAGAAGCGAAAGTCCGACAAAGCTGCTCCTTCACAGCCTAAGCAGAAGAAGCTGAAGAAGCCAGCCCGAAGACTCATTCTTCAATCTTCTAGCGATTCGGATTCTGAGTATGTTCCTCCTTCTACCAAACCTTCTCTTCAATCAGAATTAGAGAGCGAAAGTTCTGACGAGGAGGCTTTGGGTCATGGTGATACACCGCCTCGCTCGCGTACCCTAAAGGTATCTGTTCGCTCCTAACCCCTTCTCCTCCACCCGTTTCTGTACCTGTCTCCATCCCTCCTATTTTTCCTATAATTACATCTCAACCATCCTCTACCATTCCCACTCCTATCTTTACTGAGGCTAAAACTACCGCCACTACTGGAGTTCGAACCAATGTATCTGATACGGGGGCTCGTTCTTCAGCTCCCACTCCTCTTGTCATAACTGAACCCCCAGTCACTACCGAACCTCCAGTTACCACCACACCACTATCTCCTACCCAATCCACTGAAACCAACACAGTTCTTAGAGGTGAGGACTTGGAGTTTGATTCCACTTACTTCAGTCCCTACCGAGTCCAAAGTGATGACGATGAAGATGCTCCAGTCACCAAGCGGCATCTCAAGGATGTTACTGAAAAGATTGATCAGCTGCTTTCCTCCTCCTCCACTGGTGCTTATTCTGAAGCTGCTCTCAAAGCCTTGTTCTCTTCGGTTGTTAAAGAACATGATGCTTCTCTCTCTGCTGCAGCAAAGGCTATTGATGCCTCTACCTCTCTGTGTCAGAAGGCCTCTCTTGCTGTTAAGGCTTCAACGAACGAGTGCAAAACAGCGACTGCAAAAGTCGATAAACTAATTTCTGAGGCTCATCTATTCTTAGATTCTTTACAAGCTGCTGCTCAAAAGAACTCTCAGACTGTGAATGCTTCAGTTGATAATCTTCAACGTTCTCTTCAAGCTGAAAGGACTAATCTTGAAGTCACTCGAAAAACAACTGAAGCTGCCAATGCAACTCTACATTCTAATGTCAATGATCGTCTGACTCAACTGGAAGCAGAGCTGGCCGTTGAAAATCAAATAATGGATGAGTTAGACAAGCGTACATCATAGCTGAAAATGCAGAACCTCAAGCTTCGCACTGCCACAAACGAGCTTAATGATTTAAAGTTTGAAAAAGAGGTAATTCGTAGCTCTGTGGGTGATGTTCATTCCATTCTACTTTATCTTCTTGATTCCCATGACTCTATTCTGACTATATCCATCAGACGCCATTTGGCTGACAAACTCAGACCTGCATTGGATATCCTTAGTCGGATTGAGGGTGTTTTGGTGACTTCTGTCCAGCCGAAACAAGGGGGAGAAAAGGCAAAAACTCAACCTCCTCCTGAACCTAAGTCAACAGCTGCACCGAAGGATAATGAAGCTTCGGTCAGCAAAAGGGATAAGAAGAAAAAGAAAATTGGTGAAGATGATACAGATGATGATGATGATGTTTTTGAAGATACTTTGGGTGAAAATCCCTCTAAGCCTTTTTAGAAAACAAAAATTTCTGACAAAGAGCTTGCAGAAAAGTTCAAAAGGGAAACGGCTAAGCTGGAGAAGAAGCAAAAAGAAAAGGAGCTCTTGGAGAAAAAGAAGTCCATTTTTCCAGAGTGGACCATTGATTCGCTTCAAAGAGATTCTATAGATGAACCGAGTACTCATTGGCTCGAACCTGTCATGTTGTTCGGCCTTGAAAACTCGAAGGATGCGCAGTTTGACATGCCAATCACTCGAAAGACATTTATATTTCATTGCTTCAACTCAACTGCTGTCATCCCCTCTCCAGACCCGAAGGTGGATCGGGATCTGTTAGAGTTTTCTCTGGAGTTCGCTCAGCCACAATACTTGACTTGGAGCTCACAGAAGATTACTACTGTCAAGGTACTAATGCCTTATTCAGCCGGGAAGTTCATCAACGCCAAATTTAAAGGGACTCGAGGCTCTGAAGGCCCGGTTCATAATTTCTCCCTGGCTGATCTACCGAACCTCAACCCTCACGACTGGATACTCCTCAACAACATGCGGCATCCCGAAAACGTCCGGGTCGAAATATGGTTTTGCTGTCGAATCCTTAGGAGTATCAGCCAATTATAGACCATATCAAGCGAATGCTTGTTTGCTACATTCATGAAGTAGCAAAGATGGATCAAGAAATCGCCTCTGCTATTCACAAGCGAACCACGATCAAACCAATAGGAAGAGTTGGCGATATAAACTCAATGATCAAGGGAAAAATTGACACAAAATATCACACTATGATGTTTCTCAGGGGCGAAGGTCAAAAATGCCTGTTCGCTCTTATTGAGAAGCACCTGTTCTCAACTGCTTTCTTGGAGCATATTTTAGAGATCATTCAGAGGTGTAATCAGAATTCAGCAGCCGACAAGAAGTTGTTTACTGACATGCTGAGATGGTATATTCAATTTCGGCAGACTCTTCTTGCTATCATTCCTCGGTTATTCAAAGTTGTGAAGACAGTGAAGCCTACTCAACAGAAATAATCTCTCGCCTCATTTGACGCAAAGGGGGAGATTGTTGGGCTTATTGTGTTGCGTCATGGGCTCGGTCCTTAGCCCAATTTCAGTAGACGGTTTTGGCCTATCCAACCGTGCATTATTTTACTCTAGGGTTTTAGTATTTAAGGTGCATGCATGCATCATTAGTTAGTAACGCTTTCATCATCTTTCTTATCAAGTATTGTAAACCATAGCTCGCCTCTACAGTGGAAGTTCTTTATCGAGCTCTGTTGAGGCATGACTATATTTGAATCATAAGCTTTATATTGATTCCATACTGTGTTCATAATCGTATTGTGTTTGAATTGTTTGTTCTTTATCAATATACTTGTGAAAGATCTAAACGATCAGAGATTTATTCTCATCACTATTATAGGTATGTACTTGACCCGAGAGTAGCATGGTCCATTTGGGTTGCATGGCATTGGAACAATTTGGATAGACTTTTGTGAGAAGAGGATATTTATGATTTATTAATATATTATTAGTTCTAATATATTAATATGAAATCGTATTATTTAATTAGTACTAATCAAGAGTTAGTTTGGAATTAATTTTGTGATTAAAAGAGACTAATTAAATAAATGGGGATTTATTTGGTAAATCATTAATTCTTATATAGTGGGCTTATGGTCCATAGTTCTTCATGTTGGGCTAAATCCATGTGGTGACCCATGGATACTCCATGGAGGTTAAAACCCATGGATCATGAGGAATATGGAAAGTCATGAGTTACCTGGTGTAACCCTAATATGCACACTATATAAGAAGCCTCATAGCTCATGAAATTGGACTAAGAAGTGACTAGTGATAGACACATGAGGGATAGCCGATTTTGAGTGTATATAATCTTCTCTCAAGTTATTCCAATTGTTGGTGGTGTTGTGTGAACCATTTGAGGTGCAACACTTAGGGCACTAAGCTCTTTATGGTCCAAGGAATCAAGATACAGCAAAAGGTATGTCATTCAACTATATTTCATATTGTATATACTCCATAATATGCTAGTTAGGATGATACCTTGGAAAATTGATATTTGCATGTATAATAGAGAAAACATAGATCCAAGGTATATAGGATTGCATGTACATTATAGGAGTGTTAGAATGCTCTAAACCCAACATTGGTATCAGAGCCTAGGCTTGTTTTCTTATATACTTGATGCAAATTGCTTAAAAAATCGAATTTTTGTTGTCTGGATAGTGGACTCGCCAAGTCCACTGACAGACTTGTCGAGTTGCATGCATTTTGTCTTGGACTCGTCGAGTCCAGTAATGGGCTTGATGAGTTGGCAATCCAGATTGCATTTTTTTTTGATATTTTTGGCTGGAATTGGACCAGGATCATTACCTTAAGTTGTTTTTGAACTTATAAACTTGTTTTGATGTGGTAATGATCATGCTTATCCAATTTAGAAGATAATTGTCAAAGTTTCATGTTTTGTATTAGTTTATATGGTTAGGCTAATTACATGAAATTTGTTTGATATGAATTGTCTTGTTCTTATGAGTTTAATTTAGATCATAGGAAAATTGATTGTTTTGTATGTTACAAGTTTGATCTAAATGTTTTTTGATGAAATCCTTAACTTGTCCTCAAGTTATGGAAAAGTGAAAAGTCTTTCTTTTAAAAGTCATAAAAACTTATAAGTTATAGAAAAATGAAGTCCTTTTCATAAATGGTTTTATGAACTCCATAACTTGTCCTCAAGTTATGGATTTTCAAGAGACTTTTCATTTAATCCTATATTAAACTCATAAGTTATGGATTCCAAAAGTTTTTGAATAGTTCAAAACTTGCCCTCAAGTTTTGGAATTTGTAAAGTCACTTATATATATATATACATATATATATATATATATATATATATATATATATATATATATATATATATATATATATATATATATATATAAAAGAGTAAAGTTAGTCTTACCATTAGTAGGCTTCATTCACGAAGCCGGACTATAAGGGGGGTATAAGGTTACTGCCTATAAAATGGCAATTTAATGGGTGTCCACTCTCACCCATTACTTCCTTAACTGGTGGAGGGTCGTTAGCCGAACGGGTAGGATATGACTCTAATTATCCCTTCATTAAAAGTATAATGATAAATATAAAGTAACTAAACACTTATAAATTCTCAATCTTAGTTACTTAGGAAAATGTGAATATAGTGCTAACCCTTGAAATTGCACTTTGCACCTTCTTAAGCCGATTAGTGGAGCGTGTGTGGTTAACCGGAACACTAATCTGGACTGACAGTGTGTGGAAAAGGGTAGCTTGATGTTAATCATAGATCAATGGAGCATGTGTGGTTAACCGGCACATTGATTAGGTGGTGTAACATTGGGTGTACCAAGTTAATTTTCATGATTTACCTTGTTTGTGGTCCTCGACATCCTAGTCACAAACTTGAAGGGCACAATCGATATATAAACATTCCATTGAATTTTTCAATGAATCTCAAATGATCTAGGAGTTTCAATCCACTTAAGACCTAAAATTATCTTTCGTTTTTCGTGGTGGAAATTGGTAAATCGTCATTTACCCACCTTCAAATATTTTGTAGTTTGGATTATGGCATCCCTCTTCCAAATTGTAAAATATTGTGTGGGGTCCTAGCCTTAATATTTCATTTGGGTGTTATATTAAGGACTAAAATCAACTAAACTTGAATTTCTCCCATTTGTAGATGTCTGTTTTAGACAATTATGGTCTTCCCAATCTTTTAAGAACAAGCTTTCCTCTTAAAGATGATTTCCCACAAGGTAATCAAGGTAAAAGATTACTCCCTTCTTCGTGATGTAGTGGAACTTCACTTCCTCCATCTCCTCCAATAATTCTCCCTAACCCACAAGTTTTAGATCACTCAAAGCCCTATTGGCATGAAGGAAATCATGTATGTGCTCACATCTTGGAGATGAAGTTACATACTAACAAGCTGGGAGATTTGGGGGTCGTGTTCCCAAGGAAGTTGGTTGGGTTCTTCAATCACTTCCTAAGTCATAGAGTGAGTTCATTAAGGACTACTATGTGACAGACCATGACATGACCCTTATTTATCTTACCTATTTGCTTGTTGCTGCTGAATCAACAATTCTTGGCGCACTGGAAAAACAAATTTGATTGTAAGATCTACTCCCCAAACTTCCATGGACATTGACAATGGCAACATTGGAAGTCCAGAAAAGCTTTCTCTTCCCAATAGAAAGGGATCGACCATAGTCAACCCGGTTGACCAAATGGTAAAGAGAAGGGCTAAGTCTGAAATTGTCTCATGTGCAATTCCCAAAGAGTCCATATGTTTCTGTTGCCAAGAGAAGAGGCATTGGTTGTGAAGCTACCATATTAACCTGAAAGACCATAAGGATGGTAAAGTCAAAGCTTGACTCTACTTTAGGTAAGTTTATTGTCTAACTCTGTTAAGCTCCTATTTGGAGATTCTCAATATATGATGTGACTAGGTCGCATCTTGATGTTTTGTAGAATCGAAGAATAGAGAGGAAGCTTAAGAGTAAGAGCATAATGAGTCTAATCGCAAAGAAATGGATTTCGATCGCATGATTCAATGATCAGATTCTTAAGCTGTTGCTTAAGAGTTATGATAGATTGCTTAGGAATAGATAACAACATTTTTCTACTTGTATTTGCATTGTAAGGATAAGTTTTCCGCAATTTTACAAATAAAGAAATATTATGAAATTTATCTTATTTTAAAATTTCCTTACAATGTCATTTGTGAAAAATTGTTGCTTGTATATTTTCATTGATAGCAATATTAGCAATATGAATTTGATTCTTTCGTTTGTGGTAGTATCAAAATTTACCAAATAAGGAAAGATTCTCATCACCCAAGTTTCAATTGGAAAGAAACTTGGAATCATGCAATTTGTATTATATGATGAATGAGAATTTTCATCTTTGGTAAATTAAGACTAATTCCTTGTTCACATGTATATGTGAGTCAAATGAAGGATTAGAGGATCGGGCACACTAGGTGTGCGCTAGTCAAGATCCACCACAAAGATCAATAAGACTATTCGTCATGATTTACTAAAGTTTAGTAAACATGGTTATGTTTACAAGTTGAAGTATAATTCTGAAACATTAGAAAAGGGTTCAATGTATGTAGAGTGAATGAGAAGAATTAAATTAGGCAGAAAGATAAAAGTTTCTCCAATCTGAAGAGATGGGAAGTACTTTAGTATCGTGTTTTATGACCATCTTAATGATTATGAAAAAACCATGTCATAATTGATCCTCTAAGGATATCTTAGTGCATTTGTATGGCTGAGAAAAGGAATCGCAAATTGTTGAAATGGTTAAATCAAGAAGATGAGTCATACTTCGTTTCCAAAACAACTCTTAGAATCATACTCCAAGATTGTGCCTTGAGTGACATTAAATTAACAAAGGTTTAAAACAATTATAAAATATAGGGTAAAAGTTTTCTACTCTTGTACATTTGAAATTGGTAAGTTGTGATGTTTTGGACAAAACAAAGACCAACGAAGGCCAATTGTGTGAAGTGTTGTCTTGATAAGAATCCACATTAACTCTTGAATATTTGATTCATCAAGGAATGGTTCATAACAAGAGAATCTTATATGTCAAGAGGTCAGTGATAGTCTTAAAGATGTTGAAAGTTTCAAGAACTAATCAAGAGTAAACCTATTGATAAACACTAACACACGACTTGAGGTTTGTAACCTATCGTGTTGACATAGTCTTGTTTTTGTGTCCATTCCAATTAAATTTGACTATGAATATGAGTTCTGAGCGTTCTTAATTGGTTGCATAACAACCTGGAAGAAATGGTAGGCCCTTGTGCTGCCAGGTGGCAAGAAATTAAGAATGAACAAGTTTAGTTCATATGACTTTGGATTTGTCACTAACCTTATCTTGTGATTATGGTTATGAAAAATTCACATGGATAGGAACACATACATCATAAAATCTAAGTGTCATAAGGTTTCTCTCCGATTCATGAAAATGATGGTGAGGAAACGCTTTCACTAAGTAGATTTTAAGATAGAAATTGTGATATTTGCATTCTCAAATTCGATTATGATTACGGCATCCTTCTTCATAATTCAAATTGTGAGAAATGGCAAAGGGTCTAAACACTACAAATTTATGGTTGTAAAATTTGAAATTGTTTAGACACACATGTGAGCTATCTAAGGAAAGGTGTATGATTTTGAGAAGCCTAGATAAAGTCTGATCGAAGCATCTCATATCAGAAATCTAAACTTTGGTAAGAAAGTCAATAAGTACTAATTTCTAGAGGTTCAACTGCTTTCTCAATACATGTCAAAGTTAGTGGGAGCATAAATGTTATGCTAGTAACAAAATAGTTGTTATGCTAGTGGGAGCATATTCATTATTGTTGCAAGTTAGCAATGTAAATCATAGAAAACAAAAGTTTCAGTTCGCAAAGTTGTAGCGTTTGAAAGTGTTGTTTTGCTATAATTAAGGGAGAGGAAATTATACTTCATTCAAAAATATAAAAGGTCAGATTGTGATTTTAATCAATTTTAGTCATATATATATATATATATATATATATATATATATATGAATGTTATGTTGGAATGGTTTAACATAAGGAAATTCTATATGTGGAAAGGTTAATTGCGTTCTCAAAATTTGGTTATGATTACGGCATCCCTCTTCATAATCTAAATTTTGAGAACATGGCAAATAGAAATATTATAACAAAAGAATGATTAAGTATCATGTCTTTATGTCATACATTATGAATCGTATCCCATATGCTTCGGGTATAGGATCGATTGCATATGCTAAAATATTCTCGTGTTCTAAATTTTCCGAATGCCTAGGGCATTAAGAGGTAAAAAGGAATACAATCAGATTTAACTAAAGTGGTTAAACAACTGTTAAGGACAATCTAAGGTTCGCTAAAGATTGGTCGCTTAAGGACAGTTGGTAGTATAAAAATGGATGTACCATATTGACATATTCTGAAGAGAGGCAACTCTTGTTCAGAAGTGATAGTCAAAATGGGAATATGGAATGTTTCCATATTGGAAGTTGAAGAATAGATGAAAATGTTAGAAACTTTCATGAAAGACGGATGTCCATAGGAATGTACTTTGAATTTGAGACTTCATTTCCATGGAATTGTCTTGTAACAATCTCCAAAAGGAATATTTTGTAATATCATTGGTCAAGTCTCTGTAACTTTTGGCACCTAGACATTACAAAAAGAATCATTGCATGATAAGTCTAGAATCTGACACTTTCTAGCAGTGAAAAGAATTTGGAATTCTTACATTGGCAATAAGGATTTGGAATTGTGAAATGAGCATCATTGAATGTTTTCAATTGATCTATTTCACAAAGTAAGGACCAAAGACAAACATAGTGTGCATGCTTGATTCATGGCATAACTATCGTTTAGACAAACATAGTGTGCATGCTTGGATCATGGAATAACTATTGTTTAATTCAAGTATTAAGTTGATTATTCAAAACATTATACAATGAATGATGAGTAATCAATATGACTCAAAAGTTTTTCGGCCATATAGGATTAGTATTATTATTGTGTTTCACTTTGCATGTTTTGACTTCCTGAATAACTAGGTTATTCAAACCATCCACAGTCGATTATACTTTGGAAGTAGGTATTGAGGCAAGACTGTCATGAATGGGTTTGTAGTTTGTCTAGGATAAAGTGGCTATAGTGTTCATGAGTGCTCCTGGAATAAGATTTGAGTATTGGATTAAAGCCACACTCATTTGAATCACTTCATGGATTTTATCACAAGTGATTATGAGATGATAATATCTTATATTCTTCAAAAAGAGACATGTGAGCTATAGTTGAAAGTCGGTTGCACATTGACATATGTAAACGCACCAGTAAATTGGTTGTTATAAAACATATCGTTGTGTGTAATTCGATAAGTAAGTACAAGCGAGCATTTGGGTCAAAGTTTATTTGTTCCTTTTACCCCATGTTGATAAAAGCGATATCTGTGGGCCCCTTGATGATTTAGTGATGACACTCCTAAGTGCTTGGTTAAGCCTGGACTGATTTGATTTGTTCAATTAGTTGGTCGTCATAAATTGGAAATCGGGAAACAACAGATGGACAGAGAGAATGATTATAACACATGTCTTAGTCTATATGATATCTAGAATGGAGGAATATATGATCCCTTATCTGATGGACACGTTATTGACTAGATCAGAGTTCGACATCGGCTTTTAAGAGCTACGATTGCAAGTCGGGTTAGAGTCATGCTTGCAATAATATTTATTAGACTTATCCAAGTGGGATACTGTTGGATTAGGTGTCTAAGCCCATAACTATTATTGGTATGTACTTGACCTGGGAGTAGCATGGTCCATTTGGGTTGCATGGCATCGGAACAATTTGGATAGACTTTTGTGAGAAGAGGATATTTATGATTTATTAATATATTATTAGTTCTAATATATTAATATGAAATCATATTATTTAATTAGTATTCATCAAGAATTAGTTTGGAATTAATTTTGTGATCAAAAGAGACTAATTAAATAAATGGGGATTTATTTGGTAAATCATTCATTCTTATATAGTGGGCTTATGATCCATAGTTCTTCATGTTGGGCTAAATCCATGTGGTGACCCATGGATACTCCATGGAGGTTAAAACCCATGGATCATGAGGAATATGGAAAGTCATGAGTTACATGGTGTAACCCTAATATGCACACTATATAAGAAACCTCATAGCTCATGAAATTAGAGTAAGGAGTGACTAGTGATAGAAACTTGAGGGCTAGACGATTTTGAGTGTATATAATCTTCTCTCAAGTTATTCCAATTGTTGGTGATGTTGTGTGAACCAGTTGAGGTGCAACACTTGGGTCACTAAGCTCTTTAAGGTCCAAGGAATCAAGCTACAACAAAAGGTATGTCATTCAACTATATTTCATATTGTATATACTCCATAATATACTAGTTAGGATGATACCTTGAAAAATTGATATTTGCATGTATAATAGAGAAAACATAGATCCAAGGTATACAGGGTTGCATGTACACCATAGGAGTGTTAGAATGCTCTAAACCCAACAGGCTTCACCTGCCATATTTTATGGTTTAAAGGCTTCTTGCTGAGCCTCTTTGATTTGGGTGGACAGGTGGGAATGGATTGCCATGGTTAGTGCCTTCACCCTACGACCTCAGTATTCCTTCTGGCTAAGGGCATCGGCTACTACATTGGCTTTACCCGGATAATAGCGAATTCCGCACTCATAATCATTGAGTAGCTCTACCCATCGCCATTGTCTCATGTTGAGCTCCTTCTGATCAAAGATGTGTTGAAGGCTTTTGTGGTCGGTGAAGATAGTGCACTTGGTACCATAAAGGTAATGTCTTCATATTTTCAAGGCAAAGACCACTACTCCCAATTCAAGATCGTGAGTAGTGTAGTTGACTTCATGTGTTTTAAACTGTCTCGAGGCATAAGCAATAACTTTTTCTCGCTGCATAAGCACATAGCCTAGCTCGTGGTTAGATGCATCGCAATATAAAACTAAGTCCTCTGTCCCTTTTGGAAGAGACAAAATAGGTGCGCTGCACATGGCTCTCTTTAGTGTCTGGAACGCAGCGTCTTGTTTTTCTCCCCCACTCAAGGTTACACCCTTCTGAGTGAGGGCGGTAAGAGGCTTAGAAATCCTGGAGAAATTTTGTAAGAATCTGCGATAGTAGCCAGCAACACCCAAGAATTGACGGATTTTTGTGGGCGTTCTCGGTGCTTACCAATTCTCGATTGCCTTTATTTTCGAAGGGTCCACATGTATGCCTTCTTCACTAACCACGTAACCCAAGAAAGTTACCTTCCTAATCCAAAACTCGCACTTGGAGAATTTCGCATAAAGCTTTTCTGCCCATAGAGTTTCTACATCTTGTCTTAAGTGCTGACTGTGCTCTTCCTCGCTTCGTGAATAGATAAGTATGTCATCTATCAATACTATCAAGAACTTTTCTAGGAAGGAGCGACACACCCGATTCATTAAGTCCATGAATACGACTGGTGCGTTGGTTAGACCAAAGGGAATCAGTACAAACTCGAAGTGACCATATTGAGTTCGGAAAGCTGTCTTAGGAACATCACTCTCCTGGACGCGTAGCTGATGGTACCCTCATATCATGTCTATCTTTGAAACATAGTTCCCCCCTGAAGTTGATCGAAGAGGTCGTCTATTCTGGGTAGTGGGTAGCGATTCTTGATAGTGAGTTCATTGAGCTCATGGTAGTCTATGCACATCCGGGAAGATCCATCATTCTTCTTCACGAACAAGACCGATGCTCCCCAGGGTGAGAAGCTTGGTCTAATGAATCCCTTACTAGCAGTTTGTTCAGCTGGTTGGATAATTCCTGCATTTCTGCCGGTGCCAGACGATATGGGATTTGGCCACGGGGGTAGCTCAGGGAATCAAGTCGATTCGGAACTCGACTTGGCGTTCGGGAGGAACTCCTGTGAGATCCTCGGGGAAGATATCAGGAAAGTTATAGACTTTAGGGATGCTCTTGAGGTCCTTAACTTCTTGTTTTTCATTAACCACATGGGCTAGGAATACGTCACACTCCTTTCGCAAGTATTTTTGAGTTTTGATGCACGATATGTTGCACAAGTTCGTGCTGAGTTTGTCGCCATATATAACGAGGGCTTCGCCATTTGGCAGATTGAGGTGAATGACTTTTTTTTAGTAAAGGATAGCAGGACAATTTGGACTTAACCAATCCATGTCGATGATGACATCGAAGCTCTTTATGGAAACCGACATAAGATCGATGGGAAAAGAATAGTTGTTTAGAGTGAGAGTGCATCCTATGAATACATTGTTAGTGCTCTCTTTCTTTCCGTTATCCATCTCGATAGTGAATGTTTCGGTTAGATGTTGGGGTTTGTGTTTGAGTAAATGTTTGAATTTGTGACTGACAAAACTCCTCTCCGCACCACTATCAAAGAGAATGCATGCATAAGAGTTATCGAGGAGGAACGTACTCGTGACAACGGTGGGGTCTACAACTGTCTCCTCCTGGCCCATGGCTAGCACTTTCCCTATGTTTCTTGCATCTCTTGCCTTGGGGAAATTCTTATTGTAGTGCCCAGTTTCATCGCACCCATAACATGCTTGGCCAATTCCAGCTCCAGAGGTCTGGGAATTTGGTTGTGCAGGCACCCTGTAGAAGCGGGTCGTATGCCCCTTCTTATTACAGCTAGTGCATAGCAACTCCCGATAAGGCCCATTATGATGAAAGTTGCATTTGTCGCACCTAGGGAGAGTTCCAGCGTATCTGCTGGGAGGTGCTTGAGTAGCAGGAGCAGCAGCGGGAATGGTAGCAGCATGCACTGCCACTGTTTGCTGCTTCTTTGAGGTCTCTTGCGAAGATTGGCCCTTGCATTTGTTCCAAAACTTTTTCTTCCCACTGCCTTCTTTTTTTGGTTCGGTAGTGGCTGCTACAGGGCCATGGCTATCCCTGTGATCTATTATTAAGGTTTGTGCCAAACTCTTGGCACTATCAAATTTGAGGGGTTTAGCAGCTAAGACATTCCCCTGTGTTGGGGGGGTCAATCCCCATATGTATCTTTCAACTTTCTTACTCTCTGGGGTGACCATCCCTGGACACAGAAGGGCCAGGTCACTAAACCTAGTGGTATATGCAGCAACGTTAGAACCATTCATCTTCAGATTCCAGAGCTCTTGCTCCAGTTTTGCATCTCGCAACGCGGGCAATATTCAGCCAACATCAGCTCTTTCAGATCGTCCCAACTCATGGCATTTGCTACCGAAAGAGTTAGGGATTTGACTTGGATGTTCCACCAAGTTAGTGCTCTATTAGTGAAGGTGCATGCTACAAATTTTACTTTGCTCGTCACGGGGTACGCACTGATCTCGAAGATTGATTCGGTTTTCTCGAACCAATGAGTCAGGGAAATGAAACCTCCAGTGCCATCAAAAGACCGAGGTTTAGCATTAGTGAAGTCATTGTAGTAACACTCCCTCGGTTATCCTTGACTATCTCCCTGATTGGAAGGGTTGGCACCATTGCCCGCTTTGCTTGTGCCACTTGCGTTAATCTGTGACATTGCGGCAGCCACGGTGGTTGTAACTACTGCTTGGAACACAACATGATCGTACTGTGTAAGTGGCGGCGGTGGTGGATTGTTGTTCTTCCTGTTGTACTTCTTTGGGGTCATCTTTCTCTAAAAGAATTTACGATAAAAATGATGACAAGTTCTCTATAGTGGTCAAGAGTCATGTGATATTGAACAGTGTATATCTTATCCTGACAATTATAGTGTTCTATCAAGCTATTTACAGTGGAAGTCTAGTTAATACAAGTAAACAATCGCCATGAAATTTATAGCAACACTTGGAATGAAATATGTACAATGTGTTTGGCTCTAGTATCGTAGTGCTACAAAATACTCCTATAGTATTTTAGTTTGTATGCTTTGTTCTATCATTCCCTTTTGTATGGAGTTGGGTAAGTTTTAGACTTGTTGCAACACCATTATCAATCCCAAACACATGTTGGTCGTATCACAAATAAATATAGTTGATCAAGCTATATTTATTCCAGATATGATTTCATAACTGTCCAGGTTTAACCGTAGTGTTCAACATCTAAATACTTTTATTTTGTTCTTCTTGTGATACTGTTCTTGGTATGTATGTAGTGTTAGTATACTTCTTATAAAATACTTAGATTTTTAAAAGTATACTTTTAGTTCAGAGCGCCTCGGCCCCTTAGTGTTTATAGTTGTATACCATATAAGGTTTGATATACTTAGTTCACTATAAACAATGCTCTGATACCAATCTGTCAAAACCCTAAACCGAAATGGCGGAATCGTTCGGGGGCGGACAACGTCATGTACAGTATCGCAACAATTGTATAATAGGAATCAAAGCAAACACAACCATTACATTGATAAAGTAGAGTATTTACATCTGTTCGATACATAGTTTGTATGACATCAAAAGAAGTGACTCTAGGAAGCTCCGTCTTCTCAAAATCTTGCGAGTGTACCTGTCTTATCGGTTCCCTCAGAATACAAGTGATTTTGAAAGTGTATCAACATTTAAGTTAGTGAGTTCCTAAGTATGTTTTAGTGTTGGAAAACTTGTCTTTGTACTTTGAAAATACTAGTGTGTTTCTCAAGAAAATCCAATATTTTCTTATAGTGAAAGTAATGCAGTCATGTATGTTTCTTGTATTTGTATATTGTATTAGTGTACTCCGTGTTAGAAAAACAGTGTATTATATCTGTATTTGTATGAAAAACCCTTGTATGTATGTCTGGATACAACCAGTTGTAGTGAAAGTAGTATACTGTAATAGTGCATGTATAAAACCTTAGTATGAAAACCTGGTATTTACCAATTGTAGAGTAAAGTAATGTATTATAGTAATGTTTGTGTGAAATCCTTGTATCGTTTGATTGTGCATTCTTGTTTCGTGTATCGTACTTAGTAAAATAATATAACGAATCCCAACCATATCGACTATAGTTTAAATGTATGTTTCATAGTGAAATAAAAATAAATGCAATTTATTTGTATAAGTAATTACTCTTATGCTCGGCATATTACAAAAGGGTTAAAATATATAAAATTGTTTTTAGGAAGTGTAGCGAAGGCTTGTTTTGAAACAATTGCAAAGGTTTTTAAAATATTTAAAATTATTTGTATAAAACAATAGTCCTTGTGTTTTACTTGTATTCTGCCCTAAAAATATTTTAAAACGTTAAAAATGAAGGGGTATGAACTCACCTTGAATGTGCGTTGGCATCGGAATTTAATGAGTTGTAGAAACGATCCCCGGGTAAACGTATGCGTTAATAACGTTTCCCTGAATATAATTGTATTCGTCATCGTATTTAAATCAATAATAAATTAATTTAAATAGTGAATTGAATAATTAATTAAGTAAATAATACTTACAAATTAATTTGGAATGTTTGGAAATAAGGGGGGTGATTTCGGTGGGAAATTGAGTTTTCGGTGTGGGATTGGGATGAATTCGGTGTGTTCTTGTATTCTTGAGGGGGTGCTTGAAGATTTGAAGAATATATAAAGATTTGAAGGTGGTTTTGATGAATACGGTTGAAGATTTGAAGATGGGATGAAGATCTGGGTAAAATGCTTATAACTTTTGAGAGAAAATTTTGCAAAAGTTCGGTGGCAAAAGTGTGAAATGAATTGGGAAATCAGCTAAACACACACACACACACACACATATATATATATATATATATATATATATATATATATATATATATATATATTGGGGCTATGTTCGGTCCTTATTAGGTTGGACCTTGGAGAATTCAGTCCTAATGGGCCTTATTCTTGTGTGTTCGGTTATACCAAGACCGAGAACACAATTTGTTTGGTTTTGATGGCCGAAAACATCACCCATGTTAGATTCCTTTAACGGATTTCATGCTATTTTTGATTTCAATGGATGAGAACACCTTTATGTGGTGTATATTTATGTTTTAGCCTTTAATCCTTTGACTTATATAATTTTATACTAACATAAATTAACCTAGGTTTCAAACCATGCTTAATTACTAGGTTATAAACAACCCTTAAGGCTATAGATGCTACAATTGTAACAAGGGTTGCAAATGTAAATTTTCATTTGTGCCAGGTTAGGATTTTCGGAATTGGCTTTCATTTAAAATTCTTGGAATAAAACCAGAAATATATTAAGATATATATTATGATTCAAGCTAAGTAGTAGGCTTAGGTATGCTTAGTGCAACTCTTTGTTTGATCTAGTGTAAGCTTTGATTGAACTAGTGTGAATTTCATTGACTTTTATTGACTCGACAAAACGAGTTCTTACAGGTACCATGATTTGTAGCAGAGTGTGTTTCCGCCTTTTCCAATTATCCCGTTGTGGTTGTTCAGACCAAGAGTGGATATGGTAGATTGTGGGGCCAGAGGGCCATGTTGGTCGAGCTTCAATGGAGTGTACCTTGCGAGGAAAATTGAGTTTAGATCCCGAGGGATTTGACTGGTGAGGTGCCAGGTTGAGTCGCAGGGCTCAAGGAACAGTGGAGATGATGTTTTATGGAGGATTGCAGTCTGGATTGAGTGATCGGCCAATGGTTGAAGTTTCATTTTCCGTGACAGGAATTACAATATTTCCGCTTCCCGTGTGGAGCATAAGAGATAAGCAGCTTCCGGTTTTAGAGTTTGGAGGTAAACCCCGTGGGGTAGCCTATAGTTGTGATATTTCCACCAAAGTATTTTGTTGTGGGGTATTTCTTATACCGTGAGAGAGTCATCAGTGGGGATGGAGACGGATGAGGACAAGGGTATGCCTTAGTTGAGTATAGTAAGGCATATTTTAGCAGCAGTTCCATCTAGTCAAGAAGAGCATATCAGGGCGGCGGCCCTAGTTGTTTACATTGTATATCGACTATGAAAGTGAGGTCTCTTGCTTCTATGATAATTCAAATGATGTTATGTTGGTTGAGGAATCTAAGATGAGGTGTGTGTGATAGTTCATTACTTTAGGATGAGAGTCATAACTAATTCGGGATAGTCGAGTTGTCCGGTGAAGAGTCAGTATGAGATTTTGGGGTGACTAGAGGCAGTCATATTGGGAGGATTCCGAGGTTTTCACCAGAGATTCAGCATACTTGGAGTTACTAGGTCATTATCTGGAGGTCCGTCGAGTGTTGTGTGTACGTTCCATGAGTCGGGAATAGTACATCTGGTGAGCCAATATGTAGTGAAGTCTGTTTGTATGTCAATGGATGATGGTTCAAACCCTAAGTGGGGGAGAACTGGGTATCTTGTGGGGAGGATCCTCAGACTGGCATGGTAATAAGTTTAGGTTATGGGGATCTACGGTCTGAATATATGAGGTTGGGGTCATGTGGTAGTGAAGGCAACGTACAGAGCGAGATGAGGTGAAACCTCCCAAAAAAATAGTCCAAAAATTTCGTTTAAATCATTTAAGAAAAACCCATAATTCATAAAACAAGGTAATAAAATCACATGCCGTATATCTCAAACTGTTGGATTAGTGTCTAAGTCCATAACTATTATGGTATGTACTTGACCCGATGGTGCATGGTCCTTTTGGGTTGCCTTCACCAAAGCAACTTGATAGGATGAATTATGGAGAGAAAGGATTAAATATGATTTATTAATATATTATGGGAATAATATATTAAAGGAGAAATCATATTGTTTAATTAATATTAGTCAATAATTAATTGGTAATTAGTTTTGTGACTAAAAGAGATTAATTAAACTTAAGGGACTAAAATTGTAATTATAAGATAATTGCAATTTGGGCCATGGATTGTCTTGAATCAAGGGGTGGACGAATTCTAATGGGAAACCCATAAGGAAATCGTCCAAGGGCTTGATTAAAGGAGTCCATGGGTTGCTTAGGGCTTAAGCAACCAAATTAGGGTTTCCTTGTTAGATAACCCTAATTGCCTCACTATATAAAGATCCCTTAAGGACCAAAAATGTGGACAACCTTCTTGCTAGGGTTTCACACGAGTTTTGGTAGCCTCCATCCTCTCTCCTCTTCATCCTCTTGCTTATGGTGTTTGTGAACCATTAGAGGAGTGACACTTGTGACTCTAAGCCTTCCAAAGTCAATACAAGGAGATTTGGGATTGTTATTGCTACATAACAATCAAGGTAACATTATAAACCTATTCTCATGATAATATGATTATTTGAATGCTAGAATTAGGGTTTATAGTCTTGGATAACTTGCATGTACAATAGAGAAACCTAGATCCAAGCATTAGGGTTTGTATGAGCACATAGGATGTCTTATGACTAAAACCCATCAGTGGTATCAGAGCCTTGATTGGTTTCTATTGTATTGATGCTTGATATGTTTGAAAAATTCGATTTTTTGGTTTCTGGTGGCTGGACTCGCCGAGTCCATAGCTGAACTCGCTGAGTCCATGCTGACTCGACCAGTCCATGCTTGACTCGACGAGTCAACTCGTCAGTTGGAGTATATCTCGGGATTTCTTGCTGTTTTTGCTTTGGGATAGATACCTTATCATATTAGATCAATATAAATCCGATTTTATGATATATTTGACTATATTCTTGATCTAATTGAAGATATTTATCAATTAATAAGATAATTATTTCCTTATGTGATATTTGATTAATTATTTTGATTAAATTGGTAAATTGTTTTGCAAGAAATCATTAAATAAATCAAATATGGATTATTATGTGATTAATTGTTAATTTAGATTATTTGTTATTTGATCCTTGTGTTATGAAATGTTTCATATTTTCCCCTTTAGGTTTTATAGTTTAAATTTGAACCCAAAAGTTTTGTTGTTTTGAAATTTAAATAGTTAAAACCCTAATGTTTTGAAAAAAGGTTTCAAAACTTGCCCTCAAGTTTTGGAATTTAAATTTTGATTAAATAGTTTAATTTTGATGTATATTTAAATTCTAAACCCTAATGTTTTGAAATGTTTCAAAATTTGCCCTCAAGTTTTGGAATTTAAAAGTTGATTAAAAGTTTAATTAGGAATGTTAAATTCTAAAACTCTAGTATTGTTTTGAAAAAGTTCAAATCACACCCTTATGGTTTTATTAATTAATTAAGGTGTATAATTAAAAGAGGTTTAATAAATCCATAACAGTTTAGGTTTACAATTTAATTGAATTAAAGGTATAATTGTTAAATTTAACCACATAGTATTTTAAAAGAATTAAAATACACCCTATACTATATATAACATTAAAAGTCTAACATTATATATGTATGAGTAAAAGTCAGTCTTACCGTTAGTAGGCCTCATTCACGAAGCTGGTCTATAAGGGGTGTTTAAGGAAATTGCCTATAAAATGGCGATCGAATGGGTATCCACTCTTACCCACCGCACTCTTGACTAGTGGAGGGTCGTTAGCCGAACGGGTAGGATATGACAAAACCTTCCATTATAAGTATAATGAAGTATAAAAGTAACTAAATGTTTTCATAAAATTCCCAATCTTAGTTACTTAGGCAAAAGTGAATTGATGCAATTCCATGAAATTACACTTTGTGCCCTTGCAAAGACGTTAGTGGAGCGTGTGTGGTTTACCGACACACTAAATGGTTCTAAGCAAAGGTAGAAAAGGGTGACTCAATGTTTGTCATAGTTCGGTGGAACGTGTGTGGTTTACCGGCACATCGAATAGGTGACTGTAACATGTGAGGGCACCATGTAAGTTTGCATGGTTATTCACACCCGCTTTGTGATCCTCGGCATCCCAGTCACAAACTAGAGGGGCATATCGAGATTTAAACATGCCATTGAAAGTTCAATGAATCTTAAAGGATCTAGGAGTTTTCATAGATTTAAAACTTAAATTTTTTTTTCGTTTTTCGTGGTGGAAATTAGTGAATCGTCATTCACTTACCTTCAAATATTCTGCAATTAAGGTTACGGCATCCCTCTCCCGAGTTGTAGAATATTGTGTTGGGTCCTAGCCTTAGTATCTCATTTGGGTGATTTACTAAGGACTCAATCTATCAACTAACTTGAATTCGTTTTCTCCTGTTTTGTAGATGTCAAAGTTCGACAACTATGGTTTTCCCAAATCCCGTGGAACAAGCATTCCACATGAAGATGATATTCCACGATTCGATCGAGGAACAAGAGATCATGCTTCACTTCCTCCTCCTCCTCCAATTCTTCTCCCTAACCCACACGTTCGAAGACTTTAAAAGTTCAAGCTCACTCAAGCCCTTTTGGCAAGTAAACATAAAGAAGGAAAGTCAATGTGTGCACACGTCCTAGGGATGAAGTCACACATTGATAGGTTAAGAATGTTGGGATCCGTTGTCTGTGAGGAGATGGCTGTTGATTGGGTTCTTCAGTCACTTCCTAAATCATATAGTGAGTTCGTAAGAGAGTACTATATGATGAACTGCGACGTGAACCTTATAGATCTCACCTATATGCTTATTGCTGTTGAATCAGCAATGATTTGGCGCAATAGAAAAGCAAATTTGATCGGTGAATCTGCCTTCAAGACCTCTATGGATATAGACAATGGCAATGAAAGACTTGCTATGATCAAAAGTATGATCATAAGAGAAAGGCGATGTTTGAAGTAGTTCCATGTACTATTCCAAAAGAGTCAATTTGCTTTTATTGCCAAGAGAAGGGGCATTGGAGACGAAGCTGCCCTATTTACCTAAGAGATCTAAGAGATGGGAGAGTCAAAACATATGGCTCTGCTTTAGGTAAAATCCATTTACTAACTCTTTTAAGCTTCTATTCTAGATTCTTAATACATAATGTGATAAGATTGCAATTGATGTTTTGTAGGATCGAAGAAAAGAAAGGAAGCTTAAGGGAAGAAGTGAGCAGAATCTAACCATGAAGGAATGGATTTCGATCGCATTTCTTGAAGATTAGATTCTTGAGCTACTACTTAGAGTTAGAATTAAATTGCTAAGAAAGATGTATTAGCATAGTTTTTTCAATGAATTGCATTGTAAGGACAAATTTTTCCGCAATAAAATAAAATTTGATTTTATTTATTTATCCTTGCAATGGCGTATATGAAAAATTGATGTTTGAATGTTTCTATTATTAGCAATAATGGATTTGGTTCTTATTATGTTATTTATGGAAAGTCGAGAGTTTACCAAATAGGGAGAGTTTCTCATCGCCCAAGGTTCAATTGGATAGAAACTTGGAATCATGCAACTTGGTTGCACGATGAATGAGAATTTTCATATTTGGAAATTAGACTAATTCATTGACAAAGTGTCAACTGAAGGACTAGGAGATCGAGTACACAAAGTTGCGTATTGATTAAGTCCACCATAAGAGTAACAAAGATATTCGTCATGATTTACTAAAGGCTTAGTAAATATGATTATACTTATAAGATTAAGTGTAATTCTGAGTTGATTCAAAAGGTTTAAATTAATAGCAGAACGAATAAGAAGAATCAAGTAGGCAGAAAGATAAAAGTTTCTCCATTCTAAGAAGAAGGGAGAGTACCTTTTATGCTTTATGATAAGTCTTAATGATTAAGAACCATATCTCAATTAATCCTCTAAGTGAGTCTTAGTACAATTGTATGTTTAAGAAGAGGAATCAAGAATTGAAGAAATGGTTAAATCAAGAAGTCAATCATACTTCGTTCCAAGACAAGTCTTAGAGTTAAGATTGTGACAATGAGTGAAAAGTATTAAGAAGGTTTATAACATTCATCAAATGTGGAAAGTTGTGATGTCTTGGATAAGACAAAGACCAACTAGAACCAATTTATGAAGTGTTTTTGATAAGAGCTACACTAACTCTTGAATATTTGTTTGTTAAGAAATTGTTATTAACAAGAGAATGGTATATGTCAAGGAGTCAGTGGGAGTCTTAATGGCCTTGAAAAGTTTCAAGAACAAATCAAATAAACCTTAACAATCATCACTAGCACATGAGTTGAGGTTTACAACCTATCGTGTTGACATTATTTTGTTTCTGTGCCAATCCAATCGAGTTAATTATGCATGTGAGTTCTATGAGTTCTCATTTTGAACGCATAAAAGGCAAAGCACCTTAATCAATGAAAGGTACATTGATAGGAAAGGGTGAGCTGCTTAACTACTTGGAAGACATGGTGGGCAGCTGTGCTACCATAAGGCAAGAAATCAAGATTAAGAAAGTTCGGTCCATATGAGTTTGAATTTGTCGTAAACTTTGGTTTTAACAAATTCACATGGATAGGAACACATACACCGTTTAAATCTAAGTGTCATAAGATTTCCTCCTTAATGAAAATGATTGTGAGGAAATGCTTTCACTAAGAAAGATTTTAAGAAGATAGTGATTGTAAAATTGCATTCTCGAATTCAACTATGGTTACGGTATCCCTTTCCATAATTTGAATTGTGAGGTTTGGCAATTAGTCTTAATTGTTTAGACACACATATGAACTATCGAAGGAAAAGGTGTATAAGTTCAAGAAGCCTTGATAAAAGATTATCAAAGCACTAAGTATTAGAAACATGAACTTAAGAAATTCAATAAGCATTGTTTTTCTGAAAGTTAAGATGTTTATGAATACATGTCGAAGCTAGTGGGAGCATAAGTGTTATGTTTTATAATAATCATCATCATAGTGGGAGCATAAATGTTTTGATTGTATGATTATTAAGGCACGTATTGCAAGTTGGCAATATTAATTATAGAAAACAAGAGTTATACCTTGCAAAGTAGTAAGGGTTATAAAGTTGTTTTGCTATAATTAAGGGAGAGAATATTATGCTTCATTTCAAATATAAAGGCTTAGGTTGAGAAATGTACATAGTGTGTTCTTAAAATTTCGATTATGATTACGACATTCCTCTTCACAATTCGAATTTTCAGAACATAGCAAATAAAACATTATGCGTTGTGTCCCATACGCTTCGGGTATAGGATCGATTGCAAATGCTTTAATGTTTGACCATTCTAAAATTTTCCAAATGTCTAGCGCATTTAGAGGGAAAAGGGACTAGAATCGGTTTTGACTAAAATAATTAAGCAACTATCAAAGGACAATCCAAAGTTCGACGAGGATTGGTTGCTTGTGAGTAGTTGGAAGCATGGTATTGAATGGACCATATCGACATTATTATGAATAGAAAAGATTCTATTAAGAATGAGTTGTCATATGGAAATTATGGAAATGATTCCTTATTGGATGGACCATATCGACATTATTATGAATAGATAAGATTCGATTAAGAATGAGTTGTCATATGGAAAATATGGAAGCGTGTCCATATTGGGAATTGCATATTGAAAATCTATGTCTAGATTAGAAACTTTTATGCAAAAGGATGTTCAAAGGAATGTACTTTGAGTGAGAGACATCATATCTAAGAAATTGTATTGTAACAATCTCCGATAGAGGACTTTGTAATATCTTTGGCAATAGTCTTTGTGACTTTTTGTGCTATGACATTACGAAAAGGATCATTGCATAAAATGTTAGAATCTAACATATTCTATAAGTGGCAAGAATTTGATATTCTTTCACTTATGAAAAAGGATTAGGAGTTGTGAAATGAGAATGATTGGAAATGTATCCAAGTTGATCTATTTCACAAAGTAAGAACCATAGGTAAACATTGTGTGCATGCTAGGAGCATGGGACAAGTGTTGTAATTCAAGCAAGAAGTTGATTAACCGAAACAACAAATAATGAGTAATCGATATGGTGATAAATAAAAGGTGTTTTATTTATGATCAAAGGTTTGAGGCCATATGGGATTAGTATTATTCTTGTGTTTCACTTTGCATGTTTTGACTTCCAGAATAATTGAGTTTATTAAGAATAATCAAATTATTCGAACGGGCCATAGTCGTTCATATGTTGGAAGTAGATATGGATGAAGACTGTCGTGAATTGGTTTGTGGATTGTCTAAAAGAGTATTAGACATAAGCAAATGTTTGCTGCAACGTTCATGAGTGCTTATGAATATGAATTTGAGCATTGGATTAAACCCACGCTCACTTGGATCACTCCATGAATTGTATCACGAGTGATTGGTGAGACGATAACATCTTATATTCTTGAAACTGAGATGTGTGAGTTGTATCTTGCAAATCGGTTGCACATTGATAATATGTAAACGCACTAGTAACTTGGTGTTATAAAACATATTGTTGTGTGTGATTTGGTTAGTGAGTGCAAGCAAGCATTGTATCAAAGTTTATCCGTTCCTTTTATTCAAAGTAGGATAAAAGCGATATCTTTGGGCCCCTCGATGATTTAGTGATGACAAACGTAAATGCTTGGCCGGGCTAGGGCTAATTTGATTTGTTCAATTAGTCAGTCATCATAAATCAGGAATCGAGATATAGTACAAAGAGAATGATTTGAAATCATATCTCATATGATATCTAGAATGGAGAAATATATGATCCCTTATCTAAAGGACACGTGTATCTGATATGATCAGAGTTGACAGTGGCTTTGGAAAGCTACGATTGTAGATCAGGATCTGAAGTCATACGCAAAATAGTTATTAGACTTATCCAAGTGGGAGACTGTTGGATTAGTGTCTAAGTCCATAACTATTATGGTATGTACTTGACCCGATGGTGCATGGTCCTTTTGGGTTGCCTTCACCAAAGCAACTTGATAGGATGAATTATGGAGAGAAAGGATTAAATATGATTTATTAATATATTATGGGAATAATATATTAAAGGAGAAATCATATTTTTTAATTAATATTAGTCAATAATTAATTGGTAATTAGTTTTGTGACTAAAAGAGATTAATTAAACTTAAGGGACTGAAATTGTAATTATAAGATAATTGCAATTTGGGCCATGGATTGTCTTGAATCAAGGGGTGGACAAATTCTAATGGGAAACCCATAAGGAAATCGTCCAAGGGCTTGATTAAAGGAGTCCATGGGTTGCTTAGGGCTTAAGCAACCAAATTAGGGTTTCCTTGTTAGATAACCCTAATTGCCTCACTATATATAGATCCCTTAAGGACCAAAAACGTGGACAAGCTTCTTGCTAGGGTTTCACACGAGTTTTGGTAGCCTCCATCCTCTCTCCTCTTCATCCTCTTGCTTATGGTGTTTGTGAACCATTAGAGGAGTGACACTTGTGACTCTAAGCCTTCCAAAGTCAATACAAGGAGATTTAGGATTGTTATTTCTACATAACAATCAAGGTAACATTATAAACCTATTCTCATGATAATATGATTATTTGAATGCTAGAGTTAGGGTTTATAGTCTTGGATAACTTGCATGTACAATAGAGAAACCTAGATCCAAGCATTAGGGTTTGTATGAGCACATAGGATGTCTTATGACTAAAACCCATCACAAACATCATATCAAAATTTTGTATCAAAACCATGTATCAAAATATCAAAGTCTAAAATATCCCAGGCTGAAAACTGTGGGTGTGTACCATGCAGTCATCCCGAGCTCTTCCATTTGCTACCGGAAGTACCTGAAACCAAAACTAAAAACTGTAAGCACAAAGCTTAGTGAGTCTCCCCAAACTACCACATACCATACACATATAGCATGCAACAAGGAGATACTGGCCCCGCCCACACTCATGGAGATACGGGCCCTGCCCACATTCCGCTTTCTAAGTGTTACGGGCCCCGACCACACTCTGCTGGCTATGAGATACGGGCACCGCCTACACTCAGCTAACTAGGAGATACGGACCCCTCCCACACTTGGCTTCTATGAGATACGGGCCACGCCCACACTCAGCTACCAAACATGCATACAAGTATCACACAGACAACAAGTATAACTAAATCTATCAATCAGTCATATATATTCATACTCAAATAAAACTGTGAGATACAGGCCCCACCCATACTCGGTTACTATGAGATATGGGCCCTACACACACTCGACTACCATGAGATACGGCCCCCTCCCACACTCGGCTACTAAACATATATATGCGGACCGACCTTGGTGCCTTCAACCCCTTCTACTGGAGGAAAACTCACCTCTCAAGTTGTCTGCTGAACTCTCATGTGAGGAAGCTATGATGGCCACTCCAACGACTCCCCAACTATCATCAACACAATATACATAGTCAAAAATTTGATATTCTTTCACAGGGTAAAATGACTATTTTACCCTTGGTCATAGTCAACATTCTGATTGACTCAACTCGCCGAGTTGGTCTATCAACTCCCCGAGTTCTACAACTCAAGAACCCTAAAATCACGATCCAACTCGCCGAGTCATTCCCCCGACTCGCCGAGTTCTCTGTCCACTCATAGTCGCAATTAAGCGAATCAACTCGTCGAGTCATCCTCAGACTCGTCGAGTTTTGCTTACGTAGAATCGGGGAAACCAGTCTCAACTCATTGAGTCCTTCCTTGGAATCATTGAGTTCTTCAAACTCTAAGTCCAAAACTATGTACAGCTTGCTGAGTCATCTCCAAGACTCAACGAGATCACTCATTAACAGAAAGGTTTGGGGAATCGCGACCCGACTCGCCGAGTCGCATGAACAACTCATCGAGTTCCCCAAGATCTTACTCCATTCAGACGATTCTGATTAGGTTCATTGCCTCCAAAGCATAGATCTGGACCCCTAAGGTCCTTATGTCATGTAAAGTTTCCAACTTTACATACATGCGTGGGGCATTTAGCTCAAAAGGTCTAAAAAGGTGGCTCATAAGGTGCATGGGACTCCCATGGCCATAAAGTTGGCACCTTTATGCCATGGGGTCCTTCAAGGCCCTAGATCTACAGTAGATACACCAACTCATTCTTGCACTCATGAATGGTTCCAACATGAACTCCAAAATGCCCTAACTACCCTATAAGAAGATCTAGAAAACAAATGGCCAAGGTTTAGACTTGATTACCAGAAAATGGAGGAAATGTGTTGTTTCTTCTGGATCTACAACCTTCTCTTGGAGTCCTCTAGCTTCTTCTCCTTCTCACAAGCTTCAAATCACACCAAATTACTCAAAAATTGTTCACATACTCACATAAAGCTCAAGCTCACTGATTAGGGTTTTCTTGACAATAGGAGACGACGAGGGAGGCCACAAAGGGGTGATATGATCTTTAAATAGGGTGCCAAACCCTTAGAATTAGGTTTTCATTCTAGCAGCAATCGGGGCTTCCCAACTCATCGAGTAGACTTCAAACCCCGTGGCCCTTTCTATCTCCACTCGATGAGTTTGGGGCTACCAACTAGTCGAGTTGCCTTGTGAGATTGATTAAATAAATATTTAAATACGTACCAGGGATTTGGGAATTACAATTCTCCCCCACTTGTCTTAGACTTCGTCCTCGAAGTCTGCTATCTTGAATAACTCTGGGTAGTGCTCCCTTATTTCCTCCTCGCACTCCCAAGTCCATTCAGAGCCCTTGCGGTGTTGCCAGTGCACCTTTACTAGCTCAACCCTCTTGTTCCTTAGCTCCTTAGTCTTCTTGTCTAGAATACATACTGGTTTGTCGATGTAATTCAGGTTGTCATCAACCTGAATATCCTCTAAGGGTACCACTGCTGATTCATCCACTAAGCACTTCCACAACTGATAAACATGGAAGGTGTTGTGAATCTGGCTGAGCTCTGCTGGAAGATCTAATCGGTAGGTAACCCGGCCCACTCGGGCCACAACCCTAAATAGACCGATGTACTTGAGACCCAGCTTGCCCCGTTTCCCGAACCGAATGACACCCTTCCCAGGTGACACCTTCAGGAGAACCATATCACCCACCTGAAACTCCAAGTCTAAACGTCGCTTGTCGGCGTAGCTCTTCTGCCGACTCTGAGCAGTCTGGAGCCTGCTTCGGATATACTGGATCCACTCTATAGTCTTAAGTACTACCACAGTACTCCCCATGACTCTCTGACCGATCTCGCCCAAACAGATTGGGGTCCTACACTTCCTCCCGTAGAGAATTTTGAAGGGAGGCCGGTCTATACTGGTATGGTAGTTGTTGTTATATGAAAATTCTACTAACGGAAGATACGTATCCCAACTACCACCGAAATCCAAAACACATGCACGAAGCATATCCACGGGAGTCTAAATTATCCTCTCTCTCTGTCCATCTGTCTCGGGGTGGAAAGCGGTGTTGAAGTGGAGACGAGTACCCATCTCGTCGTGGAACCACCTCCAGAATCGGGAAGTGAAATGGACATCTCAGTCTGACACCACCGAGACAGGCACTCCATGTCGTGCTACTACCTCTCGCACATAAATCTCGGCCAACTTCTTGGCTGATATGCTCTCCTGGCTCGGGATAAAATGAGCACTTTGATGGGTTTTGAGCATTCTAACACTTCCTAAGTGTACATGCAACCCTAATAACCTTGGATCTATGTTTGTCTAATAATCATGCAAAGTTGTTTTCCAAGGTTATGAACCTATCTAGCATACATGGGGTACAATTTTCTTTGTATAAAAGATAGAACTACATACCTTGTTGTTGAAAGTGTTCCTTGAAACCTTGTGAGCCTAGCACCTCAAGTGTGATGCCTCAAATGCTTCACACAACACCAAATGCAAAGTATAAACTTGAGAGAATACTCTAACACACTCAAAATCGGCCAAGCCCTCTTGTTTCTCTAGTGTCTCACTAGTGTAGCCGATTTTGGGGAGAGACATGGTCCTTATATCGTGTGTTGCATTAGGTAAAACCCTAATGTAACATGACTCTTCATTTCTCAATCCATGGGTTAACTCCATGGAGCATCCTATGGGTGGAACCCAACTTGATAATCCACGGACCCTTTTAGCCCACTATATAAGATATGGAAGCTTTACATAATCTACCCATATATTTAATTAGTTATTCTTTTGATCACTTAATTAATTCTAAATTAATTCTTGATCAAAACTAATTAAATAATATTATTAATATATTAGAACTTATAATATACTAATAAACGATATGTGTTATTTCTCTCATTTAGTTTATCCAATTGCATGGTCCCATGCAACCCAAATGGACCATGTCAGGTCGGGTCAAGTATTTACCAGAAATAGTTATGGACTTAGACACCTTATCCAACAGTCTCCCACTTGGATAAGTCTAATAACTATAACTGCAATACTTCAGGAACCGATCGTCAATCGTAGTTCTTTCAAGGTCTCTCAGAACTGAGAAGATGTTGATACGCCATTTAAGATAAGTGATCATATAATCCTCTGTTCTAGATATCAGCCGGACAAATACATGGAACAATGTCTTACTTATTGTCCAGTAGTTTGTTTCCCGATTTCCGATTTGTTTGAAAAATAACTTAATTGAACACATCAACTTAGTTCTGACCGAGCCCAGTACATAGGTCAAAACAAAATCATCGAGGGGCCCAGATATCAGCTTCTAATCCAAGAAGGAACAGATAAACTTCGACTCATATGCTTGTTCTACCACTCATTGGATTACACACAAAAGCACGTTTTATAACATCGAGTTACCAATGCGTTTTCGTACAATCAATGCATAACCAACTCGTAAGTAACAAATCATATCTCTAGGTTTGAAGACTTATATGACATTACCGTCTCACGATCACTCGAGATAAAATTCCATGAAGTGATTCCAGTGAGCATGGGTTGATTCCAATACTCAGAACTTATGAGCACTCATGATTGTTGTAGCCATGTCCAACACCTTAGACCTCTGCAACCAATCATGACAGTCTTGATTCATACCTACTTCCGACATATACTATGGAGGTTCGAATAATATGATATAGCAAACATAATTATTCTGGAAGTCAAAACATGCAAAAGAAATATAGTAAACGATTGACAAAAGATAGTAACACTTTACTCATAAATAAACACAACTTTTATTCATCATCAAATGTCAATTACACTTTACAAATTTCATAATTTATCTAACCACTAAAACTTGTATCATCCTTCAGCCCTATGCTCCGAGCATGCTGGAGATGCTTAACCCTACTCAGTCCCTTCGTGAGGGGATCTGCTGGGTTCTCATCCGATGATACCCTCTTAGCCACGAGGATTCCTTCTTCTATGCGATGTATGATAAAATGATATTTTCTGTCGATGTGTCTAGATCTACCGTCATCCATTGGTTCCTTGGCTAAGGCAACATCACTTTCACTATCACAAAAAATTTCCATGGGCTCCTTTATAGCTGGTACAACTCCAAGGTCTCCAATGAAGTTCTTCAGCCATATTGCCTCCTTTGCTACCTCGCTCACTGCTATATACTCTGATTCACAAGTGGAATCAGCCACTGTCTCCTACTTGGAACTCTTCCAAGTGATTGCTCCTCCGTTTAAGGTAAAGACCCAGCTCGACTGAGAGCGGAAATTATCCCTATCAGTTTGGAAGCTAGCATCACTATACCCTACAACTCTCAAATCATCACTCCCACCGAGGGTAAGGACCCAGTCCATAGTCCTCCGTAGGTACTTGAGGATATTCTTTACCGCAGTCCAATGAGCCTTGCCAGGGTTCCCCTGATACCTGCTAACCATGCTCAAGGCAAAAGCTACATCAGGTCGAGTACACGTCATAGCATACATGATCGAGCCTACTGCTGAAGCATAAGGTACTTGACTCATTTCTACTATCTCAGCCTCGGTACTTAGCCTTTGTGTCTTACTCAATCTGGCATTACTCTGGATGGGTAACTCTCCTTTCTTGGAGTTATGCATGCTGAATCTCTTCAATACTTTGTCCAAGTATGTACTTTGACTAAGTCCAATTAGTCTTTTACTCTGGTTTCTCAAAATCCTTATCCCTAGAATATAGGCAGCTTCTCCTAGGTCCTTCATAGAGAAACACTTCCCAAGCCAGGACTTAACTTCCTGCAGAGTTGGGATGTCATTACCTATGAGTAGTATGTCATCCACATACAATACCAAAAAGCTAACTATACTCCCACTAGCCTTGACATACACACAAGATTCATCTTCACTCCTAGAAAAGCCAAATTCCTTGACCTTTTCATCAAAGCAAAGATTCCATTTACGAGGTGCTTGCTTTAATCCATAAATGGATTTCTCAAGCTTACACACTCTATTAGGGTACTTTTTTCTGACAAAACCTTCTGGCTGACTCATGTAAACATCTTCAATCAACTTTCCATTAAGGAAAGCGGTTTTGACATCCATTTGCCAAACTTCATAGTCATGAAATGCAGCTACGACTAACATAACCCTAATAGACTTAATCTTGGCTATTGGAGAAAAGGTCTCATCATAGTCCACTCCAGGAATTTGAGAGAAGCCCTTTGCAACCAGTCTAGCCTTATAAGTATGTACATTACCATCCATGTCGGCCTTCTTCTTGATGATCCATTTGCACCCTACAGTCTTACGACCTTGTACATTCTCAACCAAGTTCCAAACTTGATTGTCATACATGGATTGTATCTCGCTATCCATAGCCTCTTTCCATTTAGCAGACTCAGGGCCTGCCATGGCTTCGGTGTAGCTATTAGGTTCATCCAGACCTACTAGTGTGTCATCACTAATAAGTGTCTCACCTTCCGTAGTAATATGGAAACCATAGTAATGCTCAGGTGCATTCCTAACTCTCGTGGAACGCCTCAGAGGTACATACTCGTCAATTGGTTCAACAGGAGTTTCCTCCTCAAGTTGAGGGCTAGGGTTTGAAGTTCCTTCACCGCTTGACTCTTGAAGTTCTTCAAGGTTAATTTGCCTCCCACTGTCTCCTTGACTTATAAATTCTCTCTCTCGAAACACTCCTCTTCTTGCTACAAGGACCACATTATCACTAGGTCTGTAGAAGAGGTAACCAAAGGATCTTTGTGGGTAGCCGATGAAAATACACCTCTCGCTTTAGGGTTCTAGCTTATCATGAGACTCGCGCCTCACAAAAGCCTCGCAACCCTAGATCTTGATGTGGTCTAGTTTAGGTACTTTACCGGTCCACATCTCGTGAGGAGTTTTGGCAACTTTCTTTGTAGGGACTAGATTAAGAATATGGGCGGCAGTCTCTAAGGCATACCCCCAGAATGAAATTGGTAGCGAAGCTCGACTCATCATGGAACGAACCATATCCAACAAGGTTCGATTACGCCTCTCAACCATACCATTCAACTGTGGTGTCCTGGGAGGTGTCAATTATGAGACAATCCCCCATTCCCTAAGATACTCAAGGAACTCTGAACTAAGATACTCACCACCTCGATCGGATCGAAGCATCTTAATGTTCCTGCCCAATTGATTCTCGACTTCCTGTTTAAATTCCTTAAACCTTTCAAAAGTCTCTGACTTATGCTTGATTAAGTAGACATATCCATATCTAGTGTAATCATCAGTAAAAGTCAAATAATAACGATTAGCATCGCTTGTGGCATGTTTGAATGGTCCACACACATCCGTGTGTACAAGGTCCAACAAACCTTCACCCCTCTCACAAGAACCTGTGAAGGGTGACTTTGTCATTTTTCCAAGTAAGCATGATTCGCAACTATCATCTGACTTTAGGTCAAATGACTCCAAGACTCCATCCTTTTGGAGTTGGCCTATGCGTTTCTTGCTTATATGTCCAAACGACAATGCCATAATGATGCTTTATCCAAGTTATTATTATTAACAGAATCAATACACAATACATTATTTCCTAAGTTATCAACCACAGATACTATTCCATACACGCCATCACAAGGTAATGCTTTAAAATAAAGAACATTATTAAAGAAAGCATTAATCGAACCAACTTCATTATCAAATGAAAAGGTGAAACCTTGTTTATACAATGCATGAAAGGATATAATATTTCTTGCCATTTCTGGCGAATAACAACACTTATTCAAATCTAAACTAAACCCACTACTTAGCGATAAAGTATAAACTCCAATCTTGGTGACAGGTGAAGCTTTCCTGTTTCCCATGATCAAGTTTATTCTTCCTTGCTCCACATCCTCACTTCTTCTTAGTCCCTGTAAATCAGAACAGATATGAATACCACAACCGGTATCAAGGAACCAAGAATTAGAATGGGGTGAGTTATTAGATAAAATAGTGTAAATACCTGTATGGTTGGGTTTAACTTTCCCATCCTTCACATCTTGCTGGTACTTTGGGCAGTTCCGCTTCCAATGTGCATTTTCATGGCAATAGAAGCGTTCAGCCTCTTTTGGGTCAGAAGAAGGAGTGATGAAACCTTTCTTGGTTCCACTTGAAGACGAGCCATCAAGGGTCCTAACCTTGGTACCCTTCAAAGAACTCTTTCTCTTCTTCCCTCGCCCTTTCCCGATTGCCAAGACATGGGCGGAGTTGATAGGAGTAGGAGTAGTAACAACCGCCTTACCCTTAAGACCATTTTCCATGGTCTTTAAGAGTCCTTGAAGTTTGCTGAGAGTGACCTCTTCCTTATTCATGTGGTATGTCATGCGGAATTGATCATAACATGAAGGTAAGGAGTGCAAAATAATATCTATTGTTAGCTCCTCGGGGAAGTTCACATTTAGCTTCAGCAAGCGGTCCACAAATCTTTGCATTTTCTGCATGTGGCCCGTGATGGGTTCTCCATCCTTCATGCGAGTTGTTATCATGGAGGAGATGATTTCATACCTCTCTTGTCGTGCACTTTGATGGTATCTTTCCATCAAATCTTGGTGCATCTCAAAAGGGTAGTAGTCCTCCTAGGACTTTTGAAGATCGGCTGTCATAGTGGCCATCATGATGCATGCCACCTTGGTGGCATCCCTTTCATGTGCCCTAAAGTCAGCGATCTCTTGAGGAGTAGCAACTGTCTCATCAATCTCCTTAAGCTCCTTATCGAGGACATATTCTTTATCCTTGTAGCGGGTAATCATTCGGATATTTCTGATCCATTCATTAAAGTTGGATCCATCAAAAGTGACTTTCCTACACAAGTTCATAAGAGAAAAGGAGCCATTACGATTAGAGCCAGAAGCAGCAGTGTTTGCAGACATCTGAAGAGAAGAAAAGTTTAGTTTAGAAATAAAGATAGTCCTTAATAAAACACCCAAAGGTATTATTAAGGCTAGGACCCAATCACAATATATTATACTTAGAAGAGGTACGATGTAATCTAAGTAATAACATATTTGAAAGGTAGGTGAAAGACGATTCACCAATTTCCACTAAAGTCGAAATATGAAAATATTTAATTTGGTTCTTAGAAACTCCTAGATTCTTTTGAGATTCAATGAACTTTTCAAAGGCATGTTTCAATCTCGAGTGTGCCCTGTAAGTTTTGTGACTGGGATGCCGAGGATCACAAAATGAGGTGTGAAGTAACCATGCAAATTACTTGGTACCCTTAATAAATTACCCCTCAATCGATGTGCCGGTTAACCACACGCGCTCCATCGATACTATGATAAATATTAAGTCGCCCTTTACCTACCTTGTTAAGTCCAAGTTACTGTGCCGGTTAACCACACACGCTCCACTAACGACTTAGACAAAGTGTAAAGTGTAATTTCATGGATTAGCACCTTATTCACATTTATCCTAAAGTAACTAAGATTGGGAATTTAATAAAACATTTAGTTACTTTATAATATTCATCATACTTTTAATGAGAATTTATAAGTCTTTGTCTTACCCGTTCGACTAACGACCCTCCACCAGTCAAGCAAGCGGTGGGTGAGAGTGGACACCCATTAAGTTGCCATTTTATAGGCAACAACCTTATACCCACCTTATAGACCGGCTTCGTGAATGAGGCGTACTAGCGGTAAGACGACTTTAATCTTATACATATATATTATTATTAACTTATAATATTATAAGTATAAGGGTTGAATTTTAACTTTTAAAATTTTAAGGGTTGGAACTAAAGTTTTAATCAAGACTTTACTTGTTCCCAAACTTGAGGGCAAGTTTTGTAAACTTTCAAAACTTTTCATTTCTTGTAACTTATGAGTTTATTAGAGTATTAAAAATGAAGACTCTTCATTTTTATAACCCATGTGTTCTTTTAATGGTTTTAAAAACAATGTGACTTTTGGTTTTCCATAACTTGAGGACAAGTTATGGACTCCATTAAAACACATAAAGATCATGAATTAATCTACCACATAGGTTACAAATAATTCCTATGATCATCTAAACATCATAAGATCAAGAACATGAACATGAACACTTTCAAGAATCAAAAATTACACTTAAAAACTTGTAAGTTTGATAACTTGTTGTTGTAAATGGATTAACATGAACATTACACCAACTAAAACAAGTTTTAAAACACCAAAACAGTTTAGGGTAATATTCCTAGTCCATTTCCAGCAACAAGAACCGAAATTCTGAAGTCTGCAACCTCTACTCGTCGAGTGCATGAACTGACTCGACGAGTAGCTTGCATTTGGTCATGGACTCGTCGAGTCCCCCCATGGACTCGGCAAGTTCATACGGGCAGAAGACAGAAAACTCGATTTTTCAAGCAGATTGCACAAACATCAAACAAGCAAGCTTAGGCTCTGATACCACTGATGGGTTTTGAGCATTCTAACACTTCCTAAGTGTACATAAAACCCTAATAACCTTGGATCTATGTTTGTCTAATAATCATGCAAAGTTGTTTTCCAAGGTTGTGAACCTATCTAGCGTACATGGGGTACAATTTTCTTTGTATAAAAGATAGAACTACATACCTTGTTGTTGAAAGTGTTCCTTGAAACCTTGTGAGCCTAGCACCTCAAGTGTGATGCCTCAAATGCTTCACACAACACCAAATGCAAAGTATAAACTTGAGAGAATACTCTAACACACTCAAAATCGGCCAAGCCCTCTTGTTTCTCTAGTGTCTCACTAGTGTAGCCGATTTTGGGGAGAGACATGGTCCTTATATAGTGTGTTACATTAGGCAAAACCCTAATGTAACATGACTCTTCATTTCTCAATCCATGGGTTAACTCCATGGAGCATCCATGGAGCATCCTATGGGTGGAACCCAACTTGATAATCCATGGACCCTTTTAGCCCACTATATAAGATATGGAAGATTTACATAATCTACCCATATATTTAATTAGTTATTCTTTTGATCACTTAATTAATTCTAAATTAATTCTTGATCAAAACTAATTAAATAATATTATTAATATATTAGAACTTATAATATATTAATAAACCATATGTTTTATTTCTCTCATTTAGTTTATCCAATTGCATGGTGCGATGCAACCCAAATGGACCATGCCGGGTCGGGTCAAGTATTTACTAGAAATAGTTATGGACTTAGAAACCTTATCCAACACACTTTTGGTCAACCGATCCACGATGACCCATATCGAATCAACTCCACGTGCGGTTCTGGGAAGCTTAGTAACGAAATCCATAGTAATTTCCTCCCACTTCCACACAGGAATATCTAACGGCCGTGCCTTGCCTTGAGGCCTCTGGTGCTCTTCCTTGACCTTCCTGCAGGTCAGGAATCTCTCCACATACCAAGCTACATCCCACTTCATGCAGGGCCACCAGTAATCAGGATGAAGTTTTCTATACATCTTCATCGCCCCGTGATGGATGGAGAACCTAGACTTGTGGGCCTCATCCATCAGAATATGATGCACTCCGCCCCAGTACGTGCCCAGACCCTCCCATGCAGGGTCAACAATCCACGGCTATCATAATTGAAGGAGGCCATCGTGCCTATAATCCGCTCGCACTTCCGGTGCTCCTCCTTCAGGCCCTCAACCTACGCCTCTCGGATCTGCTCCAGTAAATGGGTAATCATTGTCATACTCATACATATATCTTGAATCGAGGCCACTACCGCCTTGCGGCTCAAGGCGTCGGCCACTACGTTGGCCTTGCCCGGGTGGTAAAGGATCTGACAATCGTAATTCTTCACCACATCTAACCATCGACGCTGCCTCATGTTCAGATCAATGAGGTACCTCAAACTCTTGTGGTCCGTGTAAATGGTACAACGGATCCCATAGAGGTAATGCCGCCAAATCCTCAGGGTGAAAACCACAACCCCCAGCTCTAATCATGTGTTGGATAGTTAGTCTCGTGAGGCTTCAACTACCTCAAAGCATAAGTTATCACGTGACCCCGCTGCATCAATACCGCACCCATGCCTGTGATAGAAGTGTCGTAGTAAACCACAAAGTCATCAACACTCTCTGCCAAAGTCAGAATCGATGCCTTGCATAACCGTTGTCTGAGTGTCTCGAAGGCTACCTGCTACTCAGTCCCTTAGCTAAAGGTCACCGACTTCTTGGTCAGTCGGGTCAAAGGAACTGAAATCTTGGAGAAGTCCTAAATATATCTACGGTAATAACCCGATAGACCTAGGAAACTTCGAATCTCAGTTGGAGACCTCAAAATCTCCCACTACATCACAACCTCTATCTTGGCCGGATCGACCAGAATACCCTTCTGCTGACAAGGTTCCCAAGAAATTGCACATCGCATAACCAGAACTCACACTTGGAGAACTTTGCGAAAATTCTCTCCCTCCTCAGCGTCTCTAGCACCTCCCTCGGGTGCTCTTCATGCTGCTCATGTGTCTTGGAATAGACCAAGATATCATCAATGAAGACTATCACAGACCAATCCAACATCGGTCTGCAAACGCGATTCATGAGGTCCATGAACGATGCTGGAGCATTGGTGAGCCCAAACGGAATCACCACAAACTCATAGTGACCATAGCGAGTCCTAAAAGCCGTCTTCTGCACATCATCATCCCTGACTCACATCTGGTGATAACCCGACCATAAATAAATCTTGGAGAACCAAGATGCACCCTACAGCTAGTCAAACAAATCATCGATCCTCGGGAGGGGATAACGGTTCTTCACTGTTACCTTATCTAGCTCCCGATAGTCTATACACATGCGATGTGACTCGTCCTTTTTCCTTACAAATAGGATCGAGGATCCCCATGGCAAACTGCCCGGTCTGATAAATCCCTTATCTAGAAACTCTTGCAGCTACGTAGAGTCGTAGACAACTCCTACATCTCAGGAGGAGCCAACCGATATGGTGCCTTGGTTATCGGAGCCGCACCAGGGACTAGGTCAATCCTAAACTCGACCTGTCTCTCCAGAGGTATCCTAGGCAAATCCTCTAGAAATACATCTGGGTACTCTCGCACTACCGATACATCATCCACTATCATCATACCCTTGTCCCCAGTATCCATAACATATGTGACATAACCCGTGCAACCCTGCTGAAGATAGCGCCTTGCCCTCGCTGCTGAACATAAGATCAGTACACCCTGCAGCCTCTCGCCCTGAATCACTAGCCCTCCCCCACTAGGAGTGCGAACCCTCACTAGCTGCTGCTCGCAGTCAATCACTGTCCCATTGGGGCTCAACCAATCCATACCCATGATGACCTTGTTCCCTCGCAGGGGAATAGGAACCAAATCTACTGAAAATTGCTCATCAAATAACTGTAGAGTACATCCCCTATGAACCCTCGCAACCTTAACGATCATGTCATCTGCTATCTCCACATCAAGTGGGCAATCCAGCTCTCCTGGAGCTCCTACGAATCGCTTGTTGAGTGCGAGCGACACAAAAGATCGGGTAGCCCCCGAATCAAACAATACCAGGGCAGATATATCGTTCATAAGGAACGATCCTATAACAAAACACATAAACATAAGCAATAATCAACATAAATAAAGAGATAAGGAGAAGATACATACCCATAACAATATCAGGAGCTGCACGTGCCTCCTCTGCTATCAACTGGAAGGCTCTACTCTTCACCACTGGCGCCTCAGCACTGCCCTGACGGCCATCTATAATCCTAAATGTAGCAGGAGCGGGTGCCGCCACCTGTCCTACTGATGCCAAGCTCGGACACTGGGACTGCTTGTAGCCCCTCTGATTGCACTAGAAGCAAATCAAATCAGATTCTTTCGTTGTGGTGGTGGTATCCGTAGAGTCCCTGCTCGCATGTCTAGTTCGGCCGCACTTAAATCAGACCGAACCACCCGCCATGGATGTCCCCTCGTGCGACCTACCGCATTTTCCGTTGCGGCCTCAGCCCTGCTGGCTTTTCCCTTGGGAATCTGTCTTGGGCTTCCCCGAACCTTCCATACCAGATGTCGCATTTGGGTTCATCTTCCTCTCCATCTCAAGATCAATCTCTCTCTCTTTCTCTCTCTCTCTCTCTCTCTCTCTCTCTCTCTCTCTTTCACTCTCACTCACTCTCTCTCTCTCTCTCTCTTTCACACACACACACACTCTCTCTCTCTCTAGCTCTGGCAATCATATCCTCTAGCATTTTGCAGTTGGATCGGCTCACAAACTGTTGAATGTCACTCCTCAACATCTCATGATATCGAGCCTTTTTCATCTCCTCGTCCGCTACGTACTGCAGAACGAAAAGGTCCCTCTCCCTAAACTTAGCGGTGATCTCCATCACCGTCTCAGTAGTCTGCTGTAAATCTTGGAACTCCCTAGCAAGCTGATGCACCTCTATCACAGGTGCAAACTCGGATCTGAACCTAGCCGAAAAATCACTCCAAGTCATAGCATTAAGAGTTGCATCATCACCAATGGCATGTCCGACCTCCTCCCACCAGTCACGTGCTCTGTCCTTCAGAAGACAGGATGCAAGTCGGACCTTGTCCCCCTTGGGACATCTGCTAGTGTGGAAGGCATTGGCGACATCTGCCAACCATCTAGTGCTTGCAATGGGGTCCCGAGCCCCATGGTAGTCGGTAGCTCCATAAGCTCTGAACTCCTTGAAAGTCAGTGTGCACGACCCCATCATGGCCGCCACCTCGGTGCAGAAAGCACTCAACCTCTCATCCAAAAGCTCTAAAATACCCTCCTTGATCGTGCCAAAGATCACAAGAGTCTAATCTAGGTTACTGCGTGTGATCTCAGAGGAAATAAACATCCTCGTTTGGTCGTCTAGCTGCCCAACTCTTGAGCCCGAGTCTGATCCCTCACCGGCGCCTGAACCGTCGAATGTTCTAGTGCATAAAACTACCATTCTGAAAAACACATCATAATAAACATCATAATACTAATCATATCCCGAGGGATCACATATACTACAAGTTCCTTGGATTCATCTCAGCTTTCCTTGACTCGAGTACGGATCCTCTACTTTCAATAGTACGGGCCCATACTACCTTCCACATTTATCCGTACTTTCCTCAAGAAATGTGTTGACTACACCAATTCCCTTCTACTACTAATGCTTCACATCCTACTCTCATCATAGGCTTTCCCTAGGGTAATCACTATCCCACTCTCCACCATCAGCTGCACAAGAAGTCCCTACTCTCTCCCCCTAACTAGCTCTCGAATATCATTACATATCACTAAGACTAGATAATTCTTCGAATGAGAGATCCTACCCTACAACGGTTGGACTCAAACAAGAGCTGTGAAATAGAGATAGACCTAACCTTCTGAAATTATTTAGTCCCTGCAATATGTAACTTAACATATTTGTTTTCTAGTTAGTAGAAGACAACTAGAACTCCTAAAAGCACAAAGCAAGCAACATTCAAGCATTGAGTTACCATAATCAAGCATATACTAATCAGGTCATCATACTGATTAATCTATACTAGCATGCAGTTCATAAAGCTGATACACATATAACAGGCACATAAGGCATCCTTTCTAGATCCTTAGCCATAATCTAGCATGCAGTTCTCATAACATATCATAACATAAACTTGTATGAGTTAATTTGGGAGTACTTACTTGAGCTCAGTTGATTGGATGCACCACACCCTTTTCTCTTTTTTCAAAGTTCTTTTCTCTTTTTCTAAAGTTCTTTTCTTTTTCTCAAAGTCCTTTTTTCTAAAATGGTTTTTATTTTGAAAATTTCTATACCAATTCCTTAGTTTGAGTTCAGACACACCCGAAAGTGTGACCGAATCCCCCAAACCAAGGCTCTGATACCAACTTGAAACATCCCAAAAATATTGTCCACAAATTTCGTTTAAATCATTTAATAAAAACCTATAATTCATAAAACAACGTAACAAAATAACATGCCGTATATCTCAAACATCACATCAAAATTCTATATCAAAACCATGTATCAAAATATAAGAGTCTAAAATATCCCAAGCTGAAAATTGTGGTGTGTGCCATGCAGTCATCCCGAGTTCTTCACTTTGCTATCGAAAGTACCTGAAACCGAAACTGAAAACTGTAAGCACGAAGCTTAGTGAGATTCCCCAAACTACCATATACCATACACATATAACATGCAACTAGGAGATACGGGCCCCGCCCACACTCATGGATATACGAGCCCCGCCCACACTCCGCTGTCTGGGAGATACGGGCTCCGCCTACACTCCGTTGGCTATAAGATATAGGCCCCACCCACACTCATCTAACTAGAAGATATGGGCCCCGCCCACACTCGACTGCTATGAGATACGGGCCCCGCCCACACTTAGCTACTAAACATGTATACAAGTATCACATAGACAACAAGTATAGCTAAATCTATCAATCAGTCATATATATTCATAATCAAATAAAACTATGAGATATGGGCCCCGCCTACACTCAGCTACTATGAGATACGGGCCTCGCCCACACTCGGATACTAAACATACAATATGCGGGCTGACATTGATACCTTCGTCCCTTTCTACTGGAGGAAAACTCACCTTTCAAGCTGTCTGCTGAACTCTCGTGTGAGGAATCTCTAATGGCTGCTCCAACGACTCCTTGTCTATCATCAACAAAAGATACTTATTTAAAAACCTAAGATTCTTTCATATGGTAAAATGACTATTTTACCATTGGTCATAGTCAACATTCTGATTGACTAAACTCGCCGAGTTGGTCTATCAACTCGCCAAGTTTTGCAACTCAAGAACCCTAAAATCACGATCCAACTAGCCGAGTTCTACAACTCAAGAACCCTAAAATCACGATCCAACTCGCCGAGTCATTCCCCCAACTCGTCGAGTTCTCTATCCACTCATAGTCACAATTAACCGAATGAACTCATCGAGTCATCTTCAGACTCGTCGAGTTCTACTTACTTAGAATCGGGGCAACCTGTCTCAACTCGTCGAGTCCTTCTTTGGACTCGTCGAGTCGCATGAACAACTAATCGAGTTCCCTAAGATCTTAATCCATTCAGTTGATTCCAGTTGGGTTCATTGCCTCCAAAGAATAGATCTGGACCCATAAGGTCCTTATGTTAGGTAAAGTTTCCAACTTTACGTGCATACATGGGGTTTTTAGCTCAAAAGGTCCAAAAACGTGGCTCATAAGGTGCATGAGACTCCCATGGCCATAAAGTTGGCACCTTTATGCCATGTGGTCCTTCAAGGACCTAGATCTGTAGTAGATACACCAACTCATGCATGCAGTCATGAATGGTTTTAACATGAACTCCAAAATGCCCTAACTACCCTATTAGAAGATCTAGAAAACAAATGGCTAAGGTTTTAGCTTGATTACCAGAAAGTGGAGGAAATGTGTTGTTTCTTCTGGATCTACAACCTTCTCTTGGAGTCCCCTAGCTTCTTCTCCTTCTCACAAGATTTAAATCACACCAAATCACTCAAAAATGGTTCACACACTCACACAAAGCTCAAGCTCACTGATTAGGGTTTTTTGGACAATGGGATATGATGAGGGAGGCCACTAAGGGGTGTTATGATCTTTAAATAGGGTGCCAAACCCTTAGAATAAGGGTTTCATTCTGGCATCCCTACTCGTCGATTCCGGGCTTCCCAACTCGTCGAGTAGACTTTAAACCCCGCGTTCCTTTGTATCTTTACTCGATGAGTTTTGGTCAACCAACTCGTCGAGTTGCCTTGTGAAATCGATTAAATAAATATTTAAATACGTACCAGGGATATAGGCATTACATGAGGCATGCCACATATGCTCAGGAGAAAATGAGTGTCTTCATGGCAGGTGGCCATTGGTGTAACGACCAAAAATTTCAACCAATTTAAAATTTTCGAAAACAACTCGATTCCATTAAAGTTATTACAAAAATGTTTTCAATACAATTTATTTTAAGTATTCCCAGAATCTTATCACGACATAAACACGACGAGCGGTACGATCACGCCTTCGCCTTGCAACAGTCTCCTGAAGATCCTGAAAAACATAAAACCACAACTGTAAGCCCGAAAGCTTAGTGAGATATCCCCAAAATACCAACCACATATACCATACACGCATAACATGCCATAACATATCCGATCACAGAACAGCCATGCACTTCGGGTCTACTGTGGGACTGGTCCACCGCACTGGCCAACAGTCCACCTAGTCCACCCTCTGAGTCTAGCCATAACCTCGGGTCTACAGTGTGATTGGTCCGCCCGCACCGTGCCTACAATCCACCTGGTCCACTCTCCAAATCTATCCACATACATCGAGTCTGCAGTGTGATTGGTCCGCCCGCTCCGGGCCTTCAATCCACCTGGTCCACTCTCTGAGTCTAAAGTATGACTGGTCCGCCCGCAACGGGCCTTCAGTCGGCCTGGTCCACTCTCCGAGCCTCAGCACATCTGGTCCGCCCTCTTAGGGCCTACAGCTTATCCGGACCGCTCGCTGGGCCTTCGGGTCAACCGGTCTGCCCTGGGTATCTTGGCCTACAGCACAAAGCAGGACCCGCCTCAATCCAACTCCAATCCAAACAACCATGTGCACATAAACATACAATCATATAGCAATTCACAGTCAACAAGCCGATCAAACAGATCACATAACATATCATCATCCTAACCAGGATACCGACCTAACCGGTCACTAGCATAGCATCACTCTACATCTCAGAATACCGATCTCAATCAGGTCTCTAACATATACCATCCTAGCTACCAGGATGCAAACATATCAAGGCAATAACATAACAACAATATCCGGATCTCAATCGGATAAGGGTCGGCCTTGGTGCCTTAGACCCTGTTGATATAGTGAGGATAACTCACCTCGAAACTGTCGGCTGAAAGAATAAGATCCCGCTGCTCCAAACTCCGACATGAACTCCTCCACTGAACAACACCCAAGCACTGAACTCAATAAATACCCATAATTACCAAAATACCCCTGGAGGGCAACTGGTCAACCCTAGGTCAAAGTCAAAGTCAACCCCTGACTGACTCTACTCGCCGAGTCAACCCGATGACTCGCCGAGTCCCCAAGCTCAGAACTTCCCTCAATCTGCGACCTAACTCGCCGAGTCACCCCGAGACTCGCCGAGTTCAACAATTCTGAGTCCACTCGCACACAACTCACCGAGTCATCCCTTGACTCACCGATTCTCGACTCAACCAGAAAATATTAGGACTCTTCGACAAGACTCGCCGAGTCCAAGAACAGACTCGCCGAGTTTAAGGCTATCTTCAACCTACTCGCCGAGTTGTTCTTACAACTCGCCGAGTTCCAGGCCATCTTCATCCAACTCGCCGAGTTGTTCTTCCAACTCGTTGAGTTCCAGCTCATCTTCAAGCCACTCGTTGAGTCTACCCATGTGACTCGCCGAGTACCATCGGTCTGAATCCATACAGAAGCATTCCAGGCCATGCAATTGATCCAAAACATAGATCTAGCCCCCTACCACCCATCCATCACGTAAAGTGGCAAACTTTACATGAATCTAAAGAGATCTAGGCCTTTTACACTTTAGGGCTAGGGTTTGGGACATGATGGCTTCACTAAACACTCAAACACAGGGACTTTAATGCACTCTAGACCTTCTCCATTCCAGATCTGAGGTAGCAACCTCAGATCTAACCTCCAAACTTCAAAATATACCAAGATGAGCTCCCATAAACCCTAAAATGATGAATCTATATGATTAACAGCCCAAGAACGAGATAATACCTCAAAAGAACACCCCAACAGCAATGAAACTCGAATCCAAGCAAAGCCCCTTGCTCCAAGCCTCCTACCCTTCAAGATTTCCTCAACAATTGCTTCTCCAAGCTTCTAAATGTAACTTGATCCACTCACACACGAAGGTTAGGGTTTCTGGACTTGAGGATGAGTAAGGAGGCTGGGGGAATGGATGTTATGTTCTTTATATAGGGCTCAACCCCGAGAATTAGGGTTTTCTCCACTCAGCGCCTACTCGCCGAGTCCAATACACTGACTCACCGAGTCGGCCACTTAATACGCGACCAAGTCGCGGCTCTACTCGCCGAGTCCACCCATGGACTCACCGAGTCTCTCTTTCCCATATTACTCTTTTAGCCCTTCAACTTTACTCTTGCTATTTCGGGATGTTACAATTCTCCCCCACTTACATTAGGGTTCGTCCTCGAAGCCTGCAACAACTCAACTCCTAGAAATACTCCTACCATGCACCACCTGGCATTAACCCAACCAGGTTCCTCAAAATACAACCCTAGAACCAGAAACTCATTTTCTCCTTCCTTACGGTGTCCTGACCACCGTCTCGAGCCGGCCACCGGCTTTACCCTCTGATAACTCCACTTAACAACTGAGTACTACTCATGATGCAACACTGCTCCAATTCACAACCATCACTCGACCCATATGAGCTAGAAAATAACTGCATCACCGGATTCCCGATCCGAGTCCAACTCTAACCATTCTGCTGACAGAAAGACACATTCTTCAGAGCAACTCCCATGAGCTCTCCTCTTGCAATCACATACACATGTTGAACTAGCTCTAGCACCCTCAGGTTGGGAAAACCTGATACACTGATGACGTCTCCAAACATCCCCCAGGATGAACCACTACTACAAACACAATTCCCTGATCAGAATCACACTGAGAGTCCAAGACTCCCTCCCTGCATCCCTTCTGAGCCTCTTGGCTCTACACCTGCGGAATTCCTTCCGCGACCACAGCAGACATCCCAAACCGGATGTGCTTCCATTCCACTGCTGCAAACACGTTGCTCAATGACCATACTCGGATCACTCTAATCATAACTATGCTCTGCCGTTTTCACTTCCGTGAATTCGCACTCCCTCTCGGAGTTACACTCCTCTCTCTTTCCTTACCAAGGAAAACCACTTGGCTGCCTTGACACTACCACAAGTGCCACGGCGCTCGCCCAATGCTACACCACTCCTTCATAGCGTATCCGCTATCCACCCAACATACATGCTCTGACTCTGCTCTCAAGGACTCTCGATTCCATGCACCATCTCCACCAATCAAGATCAATACCCGGGGCCAGACCTTCTAATGCTGTCACACTGCAACATACACAATCCATCTCTTCGAACTGCTCTATCAATACCTACAGAGTCTTCAGCATGACTGGACCGCCTTCACAGGCCGTCAGCCAATCTGGACCACTCTCAGAACCTTCAGCTAATCTGGACCGCCTTCCAGTGCCTTCAGTCTGGCTGGACCGTTCTCCGAGCCTTCGGCCTGACTGGTACGCCTACCGGCCTTCAGTCTATCCGGACCTCTCAGCCAACATCCATCATTCCGAGCTATCTTTCTGGGAGACCCTCCCATGCATACTGTTCTAGCTTTCTAGGGGTTCCGAACTCTATCTCCATCGTACATACTCGATCCCGGCCCGAATCCCATGCCCTCCATAATCACATGCCCTAGGTCTGTATGCCGCCCCGCATGCCCGACACTCGCTCCTACAGCCTACACTCTGGGCTGGCAGAACACTGCTGAATCCCAACAGCTAAGCAACCTCACATGCTCATCGATCTTCCGGAGAAATTTCCAATTCTCCCCCACTTAGGGTGTTGACTATCAACCACCGGTCGCCATCACCGACCTCCCAGAACAACTCTGCACAAAACCAACACTTACACGCGGACTGATTCCCACTAGCACTAGCAACCTTCACAAAAACACATTTCCACACTGATCATCCCGCTCGCAAGAAACTCAATCTGTAGCTAACCACTCTCAGAAAACAGACGCTACCCGGCCTTCAAACCAATGCCAGGTTTCCACTAATAACCCTCATGAATGATAACCAACAAAATTCCCAATACAATAACCCATAACCAAACCACAACCCTAAAAAAAACGACGAGTACCGCATTGAAAACCACACAAAGATACCAGCACATAAACAATACTCCACAATAAACATAGATAACAAGACATCAAGAAAGAAACATACCCGCAGTTGCATCCGGCACTGCTCTGACCTCCTCTACTGAAAGCTGAAAAGCATGACCCTGAGCCCTTGGGGGCTCCGCTCCACCCTAACCTCCACCTGTGATCCTCAAAGTGGCCGGTGCTGGAGCCTGCACCGGTCCTGCAGCAATCTGTGGACAGTTGACCCTCAAGTGTCCAACCTGATGACAATGATAGCAAATCCTCAAATCCTGAGCCTACGCTGACTGTCGACAATCCCTCGCATAGTGCCCCTCCTTTCCGCATTTGCGGCATGCGCCATCGGACCTACAAACTCCGGTGTAACCCCTCCCACACTTCCCACAAGTATGACTACTTTGCTCTCCTACCCTGGAATCAGCGGTCTTGGACCATTTCGGCGCCGGCTGCGACTGCACCGGAGCTTGCCTCAACTCACGCAACTGCAACTCAATCTCTAACTCACGCTGCCTGGCGGCCTCCTGCAACTCCAACAAGGTCTCTCACCTCTGCGTAGACACAAACTGTCTGATATCTCTCTTGAGCATACTCAGATATCGGGACATCTGAGCCTGCTCTGACACAAACTCAGGGCAAAACATCGTCCTCTCAGTGAACATCCTAGTGATCTCCGTCACCGACTTTGAACCCTGCTTCAGCTCAAGAAACTCCTGAGCTAATCTTTCCCTCTCAACTTGCGGGACATAACGAGTGCTGAACATTTCTCTGAACTGATCCCATGAAACCGCAGCCCTCTACGCATCTGAATATGACCCCGTGGCCAACCTCCACCAATCCTTCGCCCCGAGCCTCAACAGGTTCAGAGCACACCTCACCCCCTGATCATCAGGGCATGAACACGTGAAGAAACACCCCTCCACGTCAGATAACCATCTCATAGCAACAATCGGGTCCTGAACTCCATCAAAGGTGGGAGGCTTCGTATTATCGAAGTCCCGATACTGAAAGCCCCGACCAGCTCCTCCCCCTGCCGCTGCTACAGCCGCTGTAGCTGCCGCGATAGCCGTCTCTGTGAGAGCTGCATAGCGCTCGTCAAAAATACTCAACCATGGAGGTCTTGATCGACCCAAACAGCTCCGGCAACTCAGCCCTGAACAACGCAGCAATCTCATCACGCAGGATCTCACGAATCCTCGCATCCAGCTCGCACGTGCTCATCTGACCAATAACCTCGGGCGGTACTAACCCACCCGGAACTCCCTCTCCTGCTCCCGATCCTGACCCGTATCCACTCCCAGCATGCCTCGGAATCTCCATACTGAAAAACACCACAAAAGTTCAGACACTTCCCACTATCCTGGGAACCAACTCTCTCAACCCAACCCTAGAGGTCATGGTTTCCCTGATACGCGTATGGGTCCTGTGCTTTCAGTAGTACGGGCCCATACTACCTTCCACACCTACCCATATTTGTATGAAGTACTACTACAACACCCTAGCGAAAACATACAAACAAGCGCTCAACCCTCACCACTAGAGGAACATTGGAAATCTCCCACAAGGAAACCCTAGGCTACAGGCATCACAAATCAGGCAACATTATCATGAAATCCTGAAGATCCCTAGCCTAACACTAGCATGCTGTTCTATCAAGGCTCAAAAACAAATATCATGTATGGCATTTTGGGGTTACTTACTGGCTCCGGCTGATCGTACCTCTGCGTCCTCCTTTACTCATTTTGAAAACCATTTTAAATTCTCTTTTGAAAGCTCTCCTCGATTTGAGACTGGAGTAACACGAGTGTTCCTCCAATTCACTCAAACCAAGGATCTGATACCAACTTGTAACGACCAAAAATTTCAACCAATTTAAAATTTTCAAAAACAACTCGATTCCATTAAAGTTATTACAAAAAGGTTTTCAATACAATTTATTTTAAGTATTCCCAGAATCTCATCACGACATAAACACGAGGAGCGGTACGATCATGCCTTCGCCTTGCCACGGTCTCCTGAAGATCCTGAAAAACATAAAACCACAACTGTAAGCCCGAAAGCTTAGTGAGATATCCCCAAAATACCAACCATATATACCATACACGCATAACATGCCATAACATATCCGATCACAGAACAGCCATGCACTTCGGGTCTACTGTGGGACTGGTCCGCCGCACCGGCCAACAGTCCACCTGGTCCACCCTCTGAGTCTAGCCATAACCTCGAGTCTGCAGTGTGATTGGTCCATATACACCGGGCCTACAATCCACCTGGTCCACTCTCTGAATCTATCCACATACATCGAGTCTGCAGTGTGATTGGTCCGCCCGCTCCGGGCCTTCAATCCACCTGGTCCACTCTCTGAGTCTAAAGTATGACTGGTCCGCCCGCACCGGGCCTTCAGTCGGCCCGATCCACTCTCCGAGCCTCGGCACGTCTGGTCCGCCCTCTTGGGGCCTACAGCTTATCCAGAACGCTCGATGGGCCTTCGGGTCAACCGGTCCGTCCTGGGTATCTTCGCCTACAGCACAAAGCAGGACCCGCCTCAACCCAACTCTAGTCCAAACAACCATGTGCACATAAACATACAATCATATAGCAATTCACAGTCAACAAGCCGATCAAACAGATCATATAACATATCATCATCCTAACCAGGATACCGACCTAACCGGTCACTAGCATAGCATCACTCTACATCTCAGAATACCGATCTCAATCAGGTCTCTAACATATACCATCCTAGCTACCAGGATGCAAACATATCAAGGCAATAACATAACAACACTACACGGATCTCAATCCGATAAGGGCCGGCCTTGGTGCCTTAGACCCTGTTGATATAGTGAGGATAACTCACCTCGAAACTGTTGGCTGAAAGAATAAGATCTCGCTGCTCCAAACTTCGACACGAACTCCTCCACTGAACAACACCCAAGCACTGAACTCAATAAATACCCATAATTACCAAAATACCCCTGGAGGGCAACTGGTCAACCCTAGGTCAAAGTCAAAGTCAACCCCTGACTGACTCTACTCGCCAAGTCAACCCGATGACTCGCCGAGTCCCCAAGCTCAGAACTTCCCTCAATCCGCGACCTAACTCGCCGAGTCACCCCGAGACTCGCCGAGTTCAACAATTCTGAGTCCACTCGCACACAACTCACCGAGTCATCCCTTGACTCACCGATTCTCGACTCAACCAGAAAATATTGGGACTCTTTGACAAGACTCGCCGAGTCCAAGAACAGACTCGCCGAGTTTAAGGCTATCTTCAACCTACTCGCCGAGTTGTTCTTACAACTCGCCGAGTTCCAGGCCATCTTCATCCAACTCGCCGAGTTGTTCTTCCAACTCGTCGAGTTCCAGCTCATCTTCAAGCCACTCGTCGAGTCTACCCATGTGACTCGCCGAGTACCATCGGTCTGAATCCATACAGAAGCATTCCAGGCCATGCAATTGATCCAAAACATAGATCTAGCCTCCTACCACCCATCCATCACGTAAAGTGGCAAACTTTACATGAATCCAAAGAGATCTAGGCCTTTTACACTTTAGGGCTAGGGTTTGGGACATGATGGCTTCACTAAACACTCAAACACAGGGACTTTAATGCACTCTAGACCTTCTCCATTCCAGATCTGAGGTAGCAACCTAAGATCTAACCTCCAAACTCCAAAACATACCAAGATGAGCTCCCATAAACCCCAAAATGATGAATCTATATGATTAACAGCCCAAGAACGAGATAATACCTCAAAAGAACGCCCCAACAGCAATGAAACTCGAATCCAAGCAAAGCCCCTTGCTCCAAGCCTCCTACCCTTCAAGATTTCCTCAACAATTGCTTCTCCAAGCTTCCAAATGCAACTTGATCCATTCACACACGAAGGTTAGGGTTTCTGGATTTGAGGATGAGTAAGGAGGCTGGGGGAATGGATGTTATGTTCTTTATATAGGGCTCAACCCCGAGAATTAGGGTTTTCTCCACTCAGCGCCTACTCGCCGAGTCCAATACACTGACTTGCCGAGTCGGCCACTTAACACACGACCAAGTCGCGGCTTTACTCGCCGAGTCCACCCATGGACTCGCCGAGTCTCTCTTTCCCATATTACTTTTTTAGCCCTTCAACTTTACTCTTGCTATTCCAGGATGTTACAATTGGATAGGAATCTGATTGCAGTCTGTGTTTCTTCGGGTGTGACAATGTTTGAGTTTCGAGGCGGTTGGGTTGCCAAGGTCAAGATTCGATTGTAGAGAGACTGATAGTTTGACGTATAGATTGTTATTTGTACTTCGGGAAGGGCAGTAGGTAATTTGTCAGTCAACTTTAGAGTCGGTATGAGTAGTTTCCCATGGGTTTTGATTAGTAGAGGATATGGTTTTAGATTGTCGTCAATGCGTTATCAGTCATTGACGATTCCTCCGTGTTTCAAATTATGAGTTGGAGTACTTCAAGGTTTCGAGTTGTGAACGCGGAAGATCAGTGGCCGTGACCAGCTATCCTGAGATTCTGTGATGGTGTATCGGGGTATCCGAGTATGACGCCTTAAATTGTTGGGTTATTATGAGGTTTGGGTTTATCAGTCGGCAATTGGAGCATCAAGCGACTATATTTCCAGATGTGAGACCATCTGCTAATTATCACCAGAAGGGAATTGTCTAAGGTTGTGACTGTACTGATGAGAGTGCCTTGTCTAAGAGAATTTTCGTCAAGAGTAATGATGCATAATCTGGGAAGGTGTGTGCACCTAACTATGTTGGACCGTGGAGCATGAGATAGTGAACTCAGTGTGGTGATGACTTGATGATGAGATTATGGGGTGATAAGAGAGTGAGCGGATCCGGGTGAGAGTATTCATTTAGGACTGTCAGAGAAAACCGTGGGGTGCGCCCTTGGCGAGTGAGAGAGAGTATCATATGACTGCGGGGAGCCGTAACATATATGAGTCAGGGAGAGAGAGTATCGTATGACCGCGGGGGATCCATAGCATACACGAGACAACAAGATAGAGTATCGTAAGACTGCGGGGAGCCATAGCATACACGAGGAAGTGATAGAGTATCATAAGACTGCAGGGAGCCGTAACACTTATTAGTCAGTGAGAGAGTGTCGTAAAACTGTAGTGAGCCATAGCATTTACTAGTCAGGGTATGACGCAGATGGGTTCTTAGGCCTGGGTAGCCTTGCCAAATGAGTCTGTGGGAACCTGGTGGTCGGACCAGGGGTGAGACTAGGGTCTCTTTGATGGTCGGAAACCGTATTATCTTGATTGATGGAGAGGTTGTCGCAAATCAAAGCATGGAAAGAGTAATGTACGCGTGGATTCACGGATCTCAGGTCATGAGTTGAGTAACAGATTGGATACACGTGGTTCCAATTCTGTGTCGGGCCAGACTCTTGTGTTAATTTTAGGCTCTATCTATGTGGAGGACGGGCAGGTTGGGATTTCAGAGTTTTCAGATGGATTTCCTTGTGAGTAGGGATGTTTCCATCTGATGTATTAGACCCGGGTGGATCGATTCATTGGTTTGAGGAGAACCGCGACACGCATGAAATAACAAGTAGCAGACGACAGAGGTCGGAGGCGAGGTGCGATTTCAATACGGTTGTAGTAATCGCTTAGGGTAAAGCGAACTTGGTGACTGTGAGCCCAATGTGATTGGTTGAGACAGCTTGGTTAGATAGAAAGACTGTGAAGTCGTATTGCCGTATGTGTTAGGGTAGCCTCGGAGAGTCTGGTCAAAGTTGGACCGTTGACTGAGTTGACTTCAGTTGACCTTAGGGTTGGTCAAACTGATTTAAGAGAGGTCAGGGAGGGGTAGAATAGTCTTCTACCCATTCTTAGAGAGGAGGATGTAAGGAGTGTATTGTTAGAGATGTTATCATTTGATAGGCGGAGGCTATATCGGGGATTTCAATACGGTTGCAGTAATCGCTTAGGATAAAGCGAACTTGGTGACTGTGAGCCCAATGTGATTGGTTGAGACAGCTTGGTTGGATAGAACAACTGTGAAGTCGTATTGTCGTATGTGTTAGAGTGCACTCGGCGAGTCTGGTCAAAGTTGGACCGTTGACTGAGTTGACTTCAGTTGACCTTAGGGTTGGTCAAACTGATTTAAGAGAGGTCAGGGAGGGGTAGAATAGTCTTCTACCCATTCTTAGAGAGGAGGATGTAAGGAGTGTACTGATTAGAGATGTTATCATTTTGATAGGCGGAGGCTAGATCGGGGATTCGAGCACGCGAGTTTTCTAAGACATCTTACGAGGTGAGTCTTCTCACTATACATTACCTATAGTGGTATCTATGTGCAGACCAGAGGGTCTTATGTGTATGTGTATGTTTCAGATTTATGTGCATTGTGTTATATGTATGTTGTTATATAGACCGGACCAGAGGTTCCAACGACTCATGAGGCTAGAGGGTCCTCGATCAGACCAAACCAGAGCGTCCAACGATTTAGACCGGACCGGAGGGTCCAACGAGCTACGGGACTGGAGGGTCCCGCTGAGACACATTGACCAGAGGGTCATACCGAGTTATAGCCTTGAGTGGCTTAGGTGTTGTATGTGGTATTTTGGGGAACTTACTAGCATTTATGCTTACCGTGTTATGTGATATGTGTTTCAGGTACTAACAAGGATCGCGGGAAGGCGCCAACATGATTTGTACACACTGACAGAGGATTTTGTATTTGAGATTCTGGGATATGTTTTACTGTGATAACATTTGATACACTTGAGTTTGAGATGATTTATATGAGATATGTTATGTTTGAAAAATGAAAAATTGTTTTGAATTTTCACATCGTTACAACCTTCATCTTAATCGCCCATGCAACATAGTTAGTTCGAGTCAAGAAAGGATATTGCATCTTTGGTCCTTCTATAGTGGGGTTGTGATGTTCGGTTTTTGTCTGATCTCTTATGTGCTTTGATACCAAATGTAAGTTCTAAACCAGCTGATTAACCTTGATCAACAAGGTTTAGACTTTGTGATAGCAACAAAGCAACAAGACAGAAAACAAAGGAGAAGAATGGAAGAACAGGTAGCAAAGAATTGACCTCTTCACCAAGTCTTTCAAGTATAACTAATACAAATGTAGGAATAGAACAAGTGCATGTCTTTGGTCTTCAAAAACTTCAATGAGAAATGTGATCAGCCGATGAAACAGGGACCGAAGGATAAAATCATGACTTGTTGACTAAGCTTTTTCCTTATTAAACTTGAACCGGGAATACAAAGTTGAGGACTTAAAACTTAAATTAACATCAAACTAGGGGAACCTATTTATACTAACATTAAAAGAAACCTAGTGCGATACGTCTACTTAAGACAGAATCCTAAACAAATACCAAAAACTAAAATATGGTAGCTTTTACGAAAATACCGAATCCTAAACAAATACCAAAAACTAAAATATGGTAGCTTTTACGAAAATACCCCTGGGACTAATTTAGTCCCAGATTTTTGGATTATTCCAACAATGTGTAGGTAACGAGTCTTTTGTATGCACTTGTGGCCGTGTCAAGAACACTTAATCTATTTCTGTAACATCCAATTTCATATTCAATCAAAATACTAAAACTGTTATATTTATTAATGTGTTGATCTTTAATTAACTCCGCTTTACAAACTCGTCATCGACTGGTATACTCTGCCAAGAACACCAATCTAACTACGTTAATTTAAACCATAGTTATTATTATATGACTATTAAATCCATAGCGATGGACGTTTGAGCAATCGACTTTTCTGTCTCAGTAGCTCCAAATTCTTATAGTGTCCCCTCCTCCCTCTTGAAATGAGGCTCTCAACACGTTCATGGCTTCGAGCAATTGGGTTCAAACGAAGTCTTCTATTTTATCGTTTGGTTATTTTTCAATCTAATATATATTTAGTTACCCCTTCCTCCAGGTAACTCAAAGTTTACTCCATGGTTTTTCTAAAAACTCAATCATCTAAACTACATTCAAGACCTCACGCTTTGGCTTGTGGGCTTCTCCGTCATACAAACATACAAACTGCATATGGCATTCCATTACATAATGACTCCGTATTCCAGGTGATAATGAAGAAAAGAAAAGACACTGTTTTATTCTTGTTAATCCAATACAGCTAGCTTAATTAACTACGTAAATAACAAAACAATTCTTGCATATAATTAAAAAGAAAATAGGAGGAGAACCAGAGAAAAGTTAAGTCAGAAGCTAACAAGCATGACACTTCACCAATTTCATATATCAACTCTGCACACCGGAGATCCAAGCAAAGGAACCTGGCCCACTACCCCTCTCTTCAATCCAACGAACACATCACATCCCACATGTACTCCTTTACGACCGGATCTTATATCTCCATACTTCCATCTCATTTGTCCCATTAAAACCAGCCGAAAGCTCACTGCCCCATAACCCTCATCAGTCTCTAACCCATTAACCACCTCCATTGATACCGGCACACTCCCACCACCCAATATCGGCGAAAAAGATACTGTGCTGTCCCTTTCATGGTACAGAGGTGGTAGCATTAGCGGCGCAGTGATGGCCTGATTTTTGTAGAAAAGAAAAGCGGCGAGGTGGTTGTAGTAAATGGAAACACGATTATTCGGGTTTCTGGTGACGATGGTGAACTGCATGGTAATGGAGATGTACGGAGTAGAGGAAATGTTGAGGGCAAAGACCGACGCATCGACAACTGAAAATTTCGGCTTGTGGGGATGGTAAACTATCCATAGCACGCCTGCAGTTATGCCTGCAAGGAGAAGGATGACAACGATGAAGATGGAGATTCCACGGCGGGTATCTTGACGTGTGTAGCGAGAAGTATTATTGTGATTTCCGTCCTCTACTACTTGTTTCTCCTGGTTTCCCATCTTAGGCGGTGGTCTGTTTGATTCCATTCTACCCTCTTCTTCCCATATATTAAATTCAAGAGGTGGAGTTTAGTCGTGGCAAACGAATAAAAAGAAAAAACTGGAAAACGATAGTACATGCGACAAGTGGAAAAGAAAAAGGATATACATCTATTTTTAGTACGTTGTTTAAAACGGAGTGAGGAAGTGAAACTCAAATCACCCACGATACAAAAGCTTACGAATTTGTATAAACTTTTATTTTAACAAAAATGAATAATTATGATTTTTTTTTTGTTAAAACTAATCATAAGCATTTTTCTTTAGGTGTACATTGATAAACGATGAACTATAAAAACGGAACCAGTGTTTTAAAAACCGGTTCGAACCGGCCGGTTAAACCGGTCGAATCGGGAACCGGAGGTGAGAGCGGTTCGATTTGGACCGGTTTTATAATGATTTCCGGACCGGATTTAACCGGCCGGTTTTGGTAAAAAATCGGTTCAACTGGCTGAATTGAACCGAACATTCTTGAATTTTTGTGTTTGTTTTGGACTTCTTTGTTTGATTTTGACTTCTATAATGATTGTTTTTATATGTTGCATTCTATTTACCTTTACACTACTAAAAAGATGACAAGTTTTGTAATCAATGTATGCAGGATAATTAAAAACATATAAAAATATAGAACCGGTTTGACCATCCGGTTGAACCGGGAAACGTCACTCGACCGGTTCAATTAAAAAACCGGTTTTTAAAATATTGAACGCAACCCATCTTAACTAGTATTATATCAGGGGTGTCGGGTATACATTTTAACTAATTATAAATTTATTTTTCTATCTTAAAAAAGAATCATTTGTCACGTGTCATATTCTACATTCATTTTCTTTCAACCATATTGTCTTTTTCGTGTTTCGATTTCTGCCAACGATTTATTATCCTTCAAAAAGGTAATTAATACGTTTAATTCAATATATATATATATATATATATATATAAATATATTTTTTGAACCAATAATATTCAATGAAATTCATCCCACTAGCAAGTAGCTAGCTAGGATGATAGCATTTAGTGATTCAATTACAAGGAAGAGGGGATAAGTTCCATAAATTCCAATTTATGCAACCTATATTTCCTCTATGTTAACCCAAACGTACGTTAACAACTTTACAACAGCCACAATCCTCTCTGAATTCGCTTCACATTTTTTAAAAATTCTATCATTCCGAGCTTTCCACAAAGACCATATGGTCCCAAATAATATCACAGTTAGAATATTCTTCTTTTTAGGGCAGTTACCCCAATTGGAAGCATAGTCAATGATGTTCAAAACTGATTGAAATTCATTCGCTGAAAGTCCACACCATTGAAAAATAGATTGTATTACTGTCCTCGCCATTGTGCATGAAGCAAGGATATGATCACCAGTTTCTTCTACCACTTTACATACACCACATATGGTTGATGTTATATCAACTTCTCTGTTTTTAAATGCAACTGCTAAGAAATTCGATTTTACTTTGCGCTCTCCAAACAAAGCCTAAAACTTTTTCTACAAATAAGAAATTTCTATGAAATACAGTTTGTTATATAAATTTGACTTTGAATTTCGCAATTAACCCTTACCCTTCATTCATTTAATTCCGCAATGCGCCCTTACATCCTAAAATCTAAATAGATTATAAAATACATATATACAACGTTTTTTATAGTTAATAACCTAAACAATTCAAAATTAATTAAAATAGTATACACAACCAAAATATATTTATTTTAAAATAAGCTATTAATTTGAAAGAATAAACAAATAACTTTCAAATGCATATCAAAAACTATGTATATTTACTTGATGGATCATACCCTACCATCATAAACCATTTAATTTGATTTCAGTAATTTTAGTAAGTGATAAGATATTTATCTTGAATTTTGAATTTTGCGGTGATAAATAGTTTAATATGGTAATTTTTAAATACATTTTTAAAGAAACTATATTTTCAGTAGGGATGTCAACAGGAGAAAAAGGGACGGTCATTGTATACCTAGCCCTTGCCGAAAAATTTCTCTGTTCCCTTGCCCCCAACTCCTCTTTCAAAATATCTTGTCTTTCTATCCTCGCCCTCGCCTCCGAATTCCGCTTATTACCCCGTCCTTGCCCCCGATTTATTTTAGGCTACCTTCTTGGGCTAAAAGAAATTATTTTTTAGGTAAATAATAGTTATTTATAGCAGAATTTTGTATTTTACAAGCAACTTACAAACGTCTTTTTGCTGAATTTTGGCAGGTCAAAATCATGTTGTTATTATTATTATTATTATTATTATTATTATATAATTTATTAGTGGGGCCCCCATTGAGATTTCGAGATGCGACTGCCCACCATCGCCTTGTCCTTGAAATTAAAATGGGGGTTTACCTTGCTCCACCCCTACCCCCACTCCCAATTTATTTAAAAAATTACCTCCATACGGGACGAAGGCCCCACGGAAACAGGGTCACACGAGACTTTTTGACATCCATGACTTTCAATACATATAAGTTGCAAAATATTCGGTAATCATTAATACTTCAACCAAGTTCATTAATAAGAATCACATATTATCAGGACATGCATCAGTACTCATGTATCCAATTTTTAATGAAGATTTGAACATTTATACGATCTTTTTAAAATTTTAAATGAGATTTCATTCGAATCAATTGGAATCGTTATAATGCTATTAATGGGTATATATGTATTCAATTTACGCAAAGTTTCTCTGACATACCTTCTCCAGAAAACAAAAGAAAAAAAAGATCAAGCTTCCCATCACTTTGATTTGTCTTATAAGTGTATGCCCTTCTTTGTTAAATCTCAACTGTCTGACCACCGCGTAGCGACTTTTACAACACACACGCACACACACACACACACATATATATATATATATATATATATATATATATATATGTGTGTGTGTGTGTGTGTGTGTGAATTAATTAAAATATTTCAACCAATAAATTAGTAAAGGAATTCATATATATATATATATATATATATATATATATATATATATATATATATATATAGAAAGAGAGAGAGACAGAGAGTGTTAGGTTCAAATGTTTCCAATAAGTATTGTGTGTATCTAAGGACCAATCAAAATTTAAGAATAATTTAATAGTTAATAAATATTAAAATGGTATGATAGTAATCTAACACCATTTAATGTGACCTAAAAATAGGGAAATCAGCTTAAAAATCCTTTTACATGTCTTTTTCATCTCATTAACCCTAACCCCTCGTCTTTTTCTTTCTTCGATCTATAGACGACCTTCCTCCTCTCTATCCCGATGCTAATTAGTTAGCCGAATACCAACGACGGCTACATGTGATACCTTCATCCTCCAATGTTGCCCACCTCCAGTCCATCTCTCAACTATCAACGATGCCATCTTCCATCTTCATTCAGGTCATTTATTACCACAGATGCCGACTCAGGTGACTTTCTAAATTATCTTTTGTTTTTAGTTTAGTATTTGAAGGTCATTGATTTGCGTATTTAGGGGTTGCATTGTTATTTGATTACGTATGATGTACTTTTGCTCAATTTCTTATGCAAATTTACTTTAGCAATTCTTGTTTGATAAATCATTATTTTTTTCCGATTGTGCAAATTTTGTAAATCGGATTCAATTGACAATTGTTTATTATGTTAAAGCCCCACTAATTTGGCATTAATGATTTTGATTTTTGTTTTGATGGTTTGTTTTTATGGGTGTAAGTTATATGTGTCATATGTGTTGCATACAATTGTTATTACCGATTCTGATTGTCGAACATCTGATTATATAAATTAAAATTGAAGTGGGTGAAATATAGCAAGAACTTAAGGGTTATACAATCTGATGAAGAATGTTTGAGAGGTTAATTAGCAATGCTCATTACTATTATTCAAGTAATTTTTTGCTATTATATGTGTTCTTTTTTTATTGATGTAATTATAGTGTATTTTTTCATATAACTCCAAAAAGAAAGATATAAACCGAGTTCCACCATTGCTAACATATGTGCAAAACGACATATTTTTCATATTTTATTATTATTTTGTATTCATGAATGTTTTATAGGTTAGCAATGTTTATTGCTATCATATATGTTTTTCACATAATGCTCTTATTATTTTCACAGGTCATGAACAAAAGATAAAAACTTCTTATTCTCATGACAGTCATTCTGACAGAATTTGATTTCATGACAATTATTCTGTTAGAATGTATAAAATGATTTTTAACAATAATATTCTTATAGAATGGATTAGTATTTTTGTTAGATTTTGTTGTTTTTTTTCCTTTTTTTTAACCATTCTTAGTTTTGATCTTTAAGAGTTTATTCTATATATTTTGCGAGAATGTATTATATGTATTCTGCAAGAATGTATTCTATATATTCTACCAGAATACATTATATATATTTTATGCCAGAATCTATTCTATGTATTCTGTCGTAATGTATAAATTGATAGGAATTGCAAGTAACATGTTTTTAACCATTCTTTGTTTTTGTTGCATTTATGATAGGAACGGTAAGAAGAATCACTTGAAGACCTAATAAGAATGACTTGAAGAATGAATCAAAGATTGATCACACTCACAGTTTAAGAATGTTGTTATTTTTTAAGATTTACACTTGTATTTGTTCATTAATTGTATATTTAAGAATGTTGATTTTTTATGATATTCTTTTAGAATATATATATATATATATATATATATATATATATATATATATATATATATATATATATATAAATATATATTAAAATATATAAAACTATTAGTGTGTAAGAATATGTATGAATTTGTATTTAAGTTCATATATATATATATATATATATATATATATATATATATATATATATATATATATATATATATATATATATATATATATATATATATGAAAATATTAAAATGTTGTTATTCTTCAACTGGAAGTTCAAGAATTATGTTATTCTTCATTAATATTCTAATAGAATAAAACTCTGAAAGAACATCATTCTTACAAAAAAAAACATTCTGACGGAATAAAATCAATTATGTTTACAAATTACGTTAGAATTAAAATTGAATTAATTTAAAAAATCAGATTTTTTAAATTAGTAGAATTAATTATCCCTAAAAATCCGAAAATTTCTTTATATAAATGTAGTTAATTGTCCAAAATACCCTTTTGCTAAAAATTTTGTGATTATATGGTACACGTTATCCTATTGTAATATCATACACTCTCAAATCATGTCAATTGATTAATTTCATCCGTTGCTCCAGATCTGTGCATTCTGGCACACAATAGTTAGTAAAAACAAAATAACCTAAGCCTATATATATATATATATATATATATATATATATATATATATATATATATATATATATATATGTATGTATGGTTAGGTTATAATATGGATGACATATATTGTATGATCGTAAGGACGATTCTGGACCAATGGATGAAAAAAATGAATGATTATGATACGAAGGTCTATGATATCACAATGGAATAACATGTACCATATAATCATACAACTTTCATCATAAGGATATTTTAGTCAATTAAACGAGATTTATAAAAGGAAAAATTCGGATTTTAAGGGATAATTAATTATTTTAATTTTAAAAATATGATTTTTTTTTTAAACTTAAGTTTCTTAATTTCGGATATTCTAATAAAATATATTTTGTTTATGAGTATGTTGTGCATTCTTAAAGAATATGCTTATGAATATGAAATCAAGATTTTCTTATTAAAAAAATCCATTATTGGTATAATGTAATAGACAAACATTCTTTAAACTAATAACATATCAAATAATTACATTCTACGAACAAGTCTACATTAAAAGACTAAAAACTCATAAAAAGATTAATGATTTCTATTATGCATTCTTGAAGAATGAAATACAAAAAACATTCCTAAAGTAACATACGTAAACATAAACAAGATACATTGACATTCAAATGACATTCTTGAATAATAATGTCATTCTTAAACTATATATGATGTAAAAAGTATTACAATTTGGTCTATTCTAAAAGAATATGTCGATACATTTAGGGGTGCAAACGAGTCAAGCTACTCGGGATCGGATCGTTAAAAGTTCGACTCGAAACCGATTTTTAATGAGCCCGAGCCGAGCTCGAGCTTAATATTAAGCTTATTTATTAAACAATCTCAAACTCGAGCCTATGTCACTAAGCTCGATTAGGTTCGCGAGCCTAAACGAGCCTTTATATAATACAATTTATTATTATTTTCATATATTAAAAGAAAAACATATTTGGGAATTTAGGGATTTAGGTATTAATAAACGAGCTTCTTAACGAGCTCGAGCCAATCTTAAGCTTATTTAGGCACGTCAAACCAAAAAACGAGCCGAACCCGAGCCCGAGCCGAGCTTGTATAATTCTTTACGAGCTCGAGCCGAGATCAGTACAAGAAAGCTCGAATCGAGCCGAGCTCGAGCTCGAGCCTCGTATAACTTAAACGAGCCTGAGCCGAGCCTGACCAGGCTCGGGCTCGGCTCAACTCGTTTGGACATACATTCTTTAAGAATATACGGACGCACTAATACATTCTGAAAATAATATGTTAATGATGCAGTCCCAATCTTCATTACCCGTTATTCCAAACTTGCAAATTCATTCCATCGGTGAAACCATTCTCACAAAACACCCTATTCCAAAATTGAAATTCCTATTCAAAATAAACAAATGATAATTTTACTGTGGATTTTCAACTAAAAAAATGAATGAATTATCAATTTTCAGAATATCAAAATACTATGACCAATTGTCCAATTGATCAAAACCATTTTAATAATCAAAGTAAAATTGATAAAATATAATGAATATTAAAAAATCTCATAAATATCTCCATAGATGATATATGCTACACGAATCAAGTTTTTGTCATAATTATTTTAAATAAAAAAAACAATCAAATTATTAATCGAAGTCAAATAGATATAGCATACGATTCAAGAATAAATACCGGTTTTAAAACTATGGTTAAATTTTGATCTTTAAATCTCAAAAAAGGCCCACAATCTCAAAATGGATAAAAAGTTTTGCCTTTTGAATTGTTCAAAACCAAAAAATCAACTCTTAATACAAAAATAATCAAAGAGGCTAGTATGATTTAGCCTTTAAAAGTAAACTAATCAAATTTATTTGAATATTATCAAAAATTACGTGAGTTCACAAATTTAACCAAAAAAAAATGATGAAAACCCTAGATAATTTTAAATCCTACCAACACATCAAATTGAATTCCAAAAAGAAGAAACTTTAGACCTAGTTGTTAAAAGAAAAATCAGAAATTAAAGACAACTACAAAAAAAAAAAAAAAAAAACAAAACAAAACAAAAAAGAGAGAGAGAGAGAGAGAGAGAGAGAGAGAAAAGGAATTACCCGGTTAGAAGAAGACGAACGAATGAACGTCATAGAAACCTGAGTGTCGATTGAATTGAACGACATGTGATTTCACCCTCTTTTTCCTTGCATTGCATCGATAGGAATGAACAGTCGTGTATGTGAAATAGATATTGCGTATGAAGAAGATGAAAGAAATCATCTGAAAGTGATTGGCATCAGGTGGAGGCAAGGCAGAATCCGATATCTTGGCATGGTTCTCGCTGATGCTAGTCGATGCATTGTGAATGAGAAGAGTGGAAGTCGTGAAGTGCAGTGTAGGTTACGCTCTTCCGATTGTGTTCTTATAGGGTTATGAAACAGATATACTAATTTTAAGGGATATTAATTGATTTTATTTTTCATACCAAAAATAAATATAGCAAGATTACAACTATACCCTTTATATTATTTAATAATGATTTAATTTTTCTTTAATTTTGATTGGTTCCTACGACCATACAATAATTGCTCATCTACATATGAACCTACTTCTCTCTCTCTCTCTCTCTCTCTCTCTCTCTCTCTCTATATATATATATATATATATATATATATATATATATATATATATATATATATAGTAATGCTTGAATCACGGTAAGCTCCTCTTTTAACCTTGCAATTTAAATTGTCCCATTTTGACTCTTGAGTTATATGTGGGGCGTACAACGAAGTACGCTTAGCGTAGAAGTAATGAAGTGAGTACGCGGGGCGTACCTATTGGTACGATTAGCGTACTCATGCGAGGGTGAACGGGGGTCCCAGATGCGTATGTGGGGCGTACACGATGATTAATGAAAACCCTAATTTTAGGGGTTGGCCACTATATAAACATCCTTATGGACTTGAAACCCTCATTTCACCAGCCTCCTTGTCCCCTTTACCCTGCATTCGAACCGTAATTCCATATTTTGTGATTTTGGATCTTAGATGGTCATTTGGAAGAATATTTTGGTGCTTTGAAGGAAAGTGTCCATCCTTGAAGCTTCATTGAAGGAGTAAAGTCTTATAGATCTAGAACCTTCTCATCTTTTGGTTCTCATTTGAGGTATAAAGTCTTGAACTTGATGCTTATTAGCTTAGATATCTTTTGGTTTTGGTTGATGGACCCTTTTGGTGCCATTGATGAGATCTTATGAGTCCACATCGTTTTTGAAGCTTAGAGTTTCCACTCTTAGTGTTATTTGGGTCATTGAGTCATAAAGTTGACATTTTTGAGGTTGAGATCCATCCATGAATGAGTTAGGGCCATTTTCATGGAAGTAGAATGTTATTTTTGGAGATTGGGCTCATTTGGGTCATGCAAAGTCACCAAGTCAGTGACTTTATGGGTCTAGACATTGTTTAGGACTCAGATCTGTGGTTTGGACCATTGGTACAAGCATTAAGTGCTTAATGTCAAAAGGTGGCTTAATAGAGGAGTACGTTGGACGTACAAGTCTGTACGGACAACGTACAAGCCATCAAGTGAGTATGCGTTGCGTACAGCTGAGTACGCCCTGCATACTCAGTCATAGTGGACTTAGTGCATGCGGACCTCGGTTTGGGCCATTTCTTGGACCTTGTTACTTTGGGCCTTAGTGGGCCATCAAAAATCAGACTTTTGGGCTAAGGATATGATTAGGCTTTAGGGTAAGGCCCAGTTGAGGGGTTTGGGCCCAATTTGGAAAATTAGGTCATAAGTGGGCCACTAGTGGGCCTTTGAAGATTATTTAGTGATAGGCCTTTTATATGATGGAGTTGGGCCTTAGTCATGGATCAAATTTGGCTAGTGGTAAAATGGTCATTTTACCCCAAGAATGGATTATTGGATATTAATCAGAACCCGAGTATTGATTGGGTGTTATTTTGTAATGATAGCTCGAGGAGTCGTCAGGGCAGCAGTTAGGGATTTCTTTCTGTGAGAGTCAGCATTTGAGGTGAGTTTCCTCTTTGGGCTATAGCGGGTCTAAGGCACAAATGTCGAACCTGATTGGTTATGTTAAGATGCTAGGAGTCTGTGTGACCCTTGCATGTGTTATGTGTTGCTATGTATACCTAGCAGGGTTCGATGCCAGGCGAGGCCTCTAGAATGGAACATATAGTTTATGATCATTATATGTATTAGCATGATTATTTGATATTGATTGTATGTGTATAGTGGGCGAGGCCCAATGATAGGAGAGGCCTGATAAAAAAAGATATGTAAATCGATCAGGGATCGATGTCGTGCGAGGCCCGATGGTGGGCGGGGGCCCCGTATGCGATTTATTATGTATTGGTATGTGGTAGTTTGGGGAACTCACTAAGCTTTATGCTTACGGTTTTTAGTTTATGTTTCAAGTACTTCAGATTGCAAAGGGAAGAGCTCGGGTTGACTGCATCACACACACCATTGGGATGCCGCATATGATGTTTTACTTTGATTTTTATATGTTATTTGATACATTGGTTATTTGAGATGTACGGATAATATTGGGAAATACCATTTTATCTATTTTAAAAAAAGAAATTTTTGGGAGCATTTTTTGGGATGTTACGAGTTGGTATCAGAGTCTTGGTTTGAGGGATTCAGGCACACTCTCGGGTGTGTCTGAACTCAAACTAAGGACTTGGTAGAATGTTTCTCAAAAGAAAAATGTTTTATAAAATGGGTTTCAAAAAAAGAGATAAAGGGTGTGGTGCATGCAATCGACCGAGCTAAAGTAAGTTTTCTCAAATTACCCATACATGTTATTTGATATGCTTGCATCTATGAATCGCATGCTAGTTAGGGCTAAGGATATGCTCAGTTTTTCATGATAGAATGCTAGGAGAGATGTATTTGTATGCCCGTTGTATGAGCTTGTATACTTGCATGCTAGTACTAATCAGTCAGTGATAGGATGGCCTAATTAGGTTATGTTTGATTCTGGTACATGATGCTCGAATGTTGCTTTCTTTGTGCTTTTAGGAATTCTAGCTAGCTTCAGCTAACTAATAAACAAATATGCTAAGTTACATAACATGGGAACTAAATAATTTTAGAAGGTTAGGTTTTAACTCTATTGCGCAACTCTTTTTTTAGTCCAACCGTTGTAGTGTGAGACCTCTCATTCAAAAAATTATCTAGTTTTAGTGATATGTGATAGTATTTGCGAGTTATTTAGAAGGAGATGGCAGGAATTCCTTTTGCAGCTGATGGCAGAGAGTGATGAGGAGATGCACTAGGAAAACCTAGGAGAAGATCTAGTATTGAGAGCCTTATCTGTGAGGGATGGATAGATGGTTTTAGAGTGACCTGGTGGAGTCAAAGCACTTCTTGAGGAAAGTACAGATAGACGTGGAAGGTAGTATGGGCTCGTACTATTGGAAACAGAGGATCCGTACTCGATTCAAGGAGGGTTGCGATAAAATCAAGAAACTTGTAGGGTTGTAGATTTCCCGGTATATTCTGATGCGTATTATGATAGTTTTTGTAGTCTATTTTCAGTATGGTGGTATTGTGAGGCAGACCAGTCGGCAGTTCTGGTGTCGGGGAGGGTTCAGGCTCAAGATCCGGAGCTGGGCAGCTCGATAAGTACACTAGGGAATTTCTCTCGTCAGGGATTACTTGTTGCATTCTCGATCAGACTCATGTGATCTTCGGATCAGTCAAGGATGGTATCTTCGAGGTTTTGGAGGAGCATTTGAGCTCATTTCGTTCTGAGATGATGGTTATTGAAGGAGCTCGATCTTTGACATTTAGGGAGTTCCGGCTTGTGGAGCTCCAGACTATCATGGGGAGAAGAACCCTATTGTGAGCAGGTGTTGGTTAGTAGATGTTGCTAACGCTTTCCACACTAGTCGTTGTCCTAAGGGGGGACAATGTTGGACTAGCTTCCTGCCTTCTAAATGACAAGGCTCAAGACTGTTGGGAGGAGGTTGGTAGCATTGTGGGTGATAATGTGGTCGATGGGATGACCTGGGATGATTTTTCGACTAGGTTTCAAGTTGAGTTTGCACCGATTATATAGGTGCAGTAGTTGGCACGAGAGTTCCAGGATCTCCTCCAGACTATTGGGACGGTGGCTGAGATCACCACCATGTTCAGGGAGAGTGCGCTTCTGGTTTAGAAGTATGTGGCGGACGAGGAGATGAAGAAGACCCAATATCATGAGATGCTATGGAGTGACATCCGGAAGTTTGTGAGCCGATCCAGCTGCAAGACGCTGGAGGGTATGATCACTCAAGCCAGGGAGAGGGAGATTGATTTGGAGATGGATAGGAAGAGGAAGCCCAATGAGGTTCAGACATCATGGGGTTTGGGCAAGAGGCCCAAGGTATCAGATTCTAGATCGACGGGCCATCAGGGTCGTAGTCGTTCTGGCAAGTGCGGCAGGACGCACGACAGTGCGTGTAGGAGTGGTTGTGGTGGTGGTACTGGTTGCTTCAAGTGCGGCCAGACCGGTCATTATAGTAGGGATTGTACTACTACCACCACCCAGGGATCAAATCTGATTTGCTTTCATTGTAATTAGCTGGGCCACTAGAAGGCCCAATATCCGAGTTTGGTTGTAGCAGGACCGGTGTCAACACCTGCTCCTGCGACCTTAAGGATTACTGACGGCCGTCAAGGCCGGGCAGATGCACATGCGGCGAAGAACATGGCTTTCCAACTGACGACAAAAGATGCGCATGCAGCTCCCGATGTTGTGGTGGGTATGTATCTTCTCCTTTTCTCTTTATTTATATTGAATTGTTATTCATGTTTATGTGTTTTATTTTAGGATCGTCCTTCTGAACAGTATCTCTGCTCTGGTATTGTTTGATTCGGGGGCTACCCGATCTTTTGTGTCGCTTGCGCTTAGCAAGAGATTTGCTAGAGCTCTGGGGGAGCTGGGTCGTCCACTTGATGTGGAGATTTTTAATGATAGGACGGTTAGGGTTGCGAGAGTTCATCGGGATTGTACTCTCTAGTTGTTCAAAGAGCGGTATTAGGTTGATCTGGTTCCCATTCCTCTGCGTGGGAACAAGGTCATCGTGGGCATGGATTGGTTGAGCCCTAATGGGGCAGTGTTTGACTTTGAGCATCAGCTAGTGCAGGTTCGGACCCCAAGTGGGGGAGATTTGGTGATTCAGGGTGAGAGACCGCAGTGTGGGCTGGTTATGTGTTCTGAAGCGAGGGCCAGACACTACCTTCATCAGGATTGCTCGGGTTTCGTTGCATATGTCATGGATACCCGGGATAAGGGTAAGGCGACCGTGGAGGATGTGTCGATCGTACAAGATTGTCTAGATGTGTTCCCGGAGGATTTGCCAGGGGTACCTCAGTTCATGATTGATTTGGTTCTAGGTGCGGCTCCGATAGCCGAAGCACCGTATCGGTTGGCTCCTCCCGAGATGCAGGAGTTTTCTACACAACTTCAGGAGATGTTAGACAAGGGATTCATTAGGCCGAGCAATTCACCTTCAGGTGCCCCGATTATGTTTGTAAAAAGAAGGATGGGTCTCATCGTATGTGTATCAACCACCGGGAATTGAATAAGGTAACGGTGAAGAACCGTTATACCCTTCCGAGGATTGATGATCTTTTCGACCAGCATCAAGGTGCATCTTAGTTCTCCAAGATTGATCTGCGATTGGGTTATCATCAAATGCGTGTCCAGGATGAGGGTGTGTAGTAGATAGCTTTCTGGACTCGATATGGTCATTATGAGTTCGTGGTGATGTCGTTTGGGTTCACCAATGCTCCTACCGCGTTCATGGATCTCATGAACTGCGTGTGCAAATCAATGTTAGATCGGTCTGTGATAGTCTTTATTGATGATATCTTGGTTTATTCCAAGACACAAGAGCAACACGAGGAGCACTTGAGGGAAGTGTTGGAGATATTGAGGAGGGAGAGACTTTTTGCAAAGTTCTCCAAATGTGAGTTATGGTTGCGCGAGGTGCATTTTATGTGCCACCTTGTCAACCAGAAGGGTATTCTGGTCGATCCAGCCAAGGTTGAGGCCGTGATGCAGTGGGAGGTTCTAAGGTCTCCATCAGAAATTCGGAGTTTTCTTGGTCTGGTAGGCTGCTATCGTAGATTCATCAAGGATTTATCCAAGATCTCTATTTCATTGACTCGACTGACTAAAAAGTCAGTGATATTTTGTTTGGGGCCTGAGTAGCAAGCAACTTTTCAGACTCTTCGACAGCGGTTATGTAAGGCTCTGATTCTGAGCCTGCCAGAGGGTGTTGATGATTTTGTAGTATATTGTGATGTCTCTATCATGGGTTTGGGTGACATGTTGATGCAGTGGGGTCGTGTAATCGCTTATTCCTTGAGGAAGTTGAAGCCTCATGAGGCGAACTACCCTACGTACGACCTTGAGTTGGGGGTCCTTGTTTTTGCCCTCAATATTTAGTGGCATTACCTCTATAGGGTTCGTTGTACTATCCACACAGACCACAAGAGCCTAAGGTATTTGATGGATCAACCGAACCTAAATATGAGGCAGCATTGTTGGTTGGATGTGATGAAGGATTATGATTACGAGATCATTTATAATCCCAGGAAGGCCAATATGGTGGTCGATGCTCTCTGTCGCAAGGCAGTTGCGACTCTGATTAGAGATATGTGTTTGAGGATGACAGTGATTACTCACTTATTGGATCGGATCCGTGAGGCTCAGGTCAAGGCTATGAAGGAAGAGAACCGGAAGAGTGAGCGCATAGTGGGTCAGGTGGCTTCCTTCAATTTTGATAGTCGTGGATTGTTGACCTTGCATCGGCGGGTCTGGGTTTCGTATTGGGGCGGTGTATGTCAGGTTCTGATGTAGGAGGCCCACAAGTCGAGGGTTATCCATCCATCCCGGGGCAACGAAGATGTATAGGGATTTCCGTCCATATTATTGTTGGCTCTACATGAAGCGTAATGTAGCATGGTATGTGGAGCGGTGCCTGACCTGCAGGAAGTTGAAGGACTAAAATCAGTGACTACACGTCAAGATGCAGCTGTTGGAGATTTATGTATGGAAATGGGAAGATATCACCATGGATTTCTTCATGAAGCTTCCCAGGATCGCACGCGGGGTGGATTCTATCTAGGTCATCATGGATCGTTTGAACAAGAGCATGCGTTTCATTCTGATCTAGGAGAGTATATCTGCATAGAAGTTGGCCGAGATTTGTGTCCGGTAGGTGGTGGAACGTCATGGGGTGCCGGTGTCGGTGGTTTCGGATAGGGATGTTCGTTTTACTTCCAGATTTTGGAACCTATTTCATGACGAGATAAGCACCAGTCTTCTTTTCAGTACAACATTTCATCTACAAACCAATGGTCAGAGTTAGCGAACTATTCAGACTCTTGAGGATATGTTTCGTGCGTGTTTGTTGGATTTCGATGTGAGTTGGTATACGTATCTTCCGTTAGCGGAATTTTCATATAACAACAGTTATCATGCTAGCATAGATCGACCTCCTTTTAAGATGCTCTATGGGAGGAAGTGATGGACCCCGATTTGTTGGGGCGAGGTCGATCATCGGGTCATGGGGAGCACCGAGTTGGTGCTCAAGACCACTAAATTGATTCATCAAGTTAGGAGCAGGCTCCAGACAACTTAGAGTCGACAAAAGAGTTATACTGACAAGCGTCGGTCAGACTTAGCGTTCCAGGTGGGAGATATGGTTCTCCTGAAGGTGTCGCCTTGGAAAGGTGTCATCTGGTTCAGGAAGCGGGGCAAGCTGGGTCCCAGGTATATTGGTTCTTTTAGGGTTTTTGCTCGGGTGGGCCGGTTTGCTTATCGTCTAGATCTTCCATCTGAGAATAGTCAGATTCACAGTATACTTCATGTCTCTCAGCTACGGAAGTGCTTAGTGGATGATTACGCACTTGTACCATTGGAGGATATTTAGGTGGATGACCGCTTGAATTATATCGAGAGACTAGTAGCAATTTTGGATCAGAAGACGAAGACCTTGAGGAGCAAGGTTGTAGATCTGATGAATGTGCAGTGGCAGCATCGTAAGGGGTCGGAGTGGACTTGGGAGCCCGAGGAGGAGATCCGAGACCATTATCTGGAGTTGTTCGGGGCTGAGGCCCTCGAGGACGAAGTCTGATTCAAGTAGGGGAGAATTGTAACGCTTGAATCTCGATAAGTTCCTCTTTTAACCTTGTATATTTAAATTGTCCTGTTTTAACCCTTGGGTTGTACGTGGGGTGTACAACGAAGTACGCTTAGTGTACAAGTGATGAAGCGACTACGCGGGGCATACCTAGTCGTACACTTAGCGTACTCATGCGAAGGTGATCGAGAGTCATGGATACATACGCGGGGTGTACAGCTTCTTACGCGGGGCGTACACAATGATTAATGAAAACCCTAATTTTAGGGTTGGCCTCTATGTAAGCATCCTTATGGACTTGAAACCCTTATTTCACTAGCCTCCTTGTCCCCTTTACCCTGCATTCGAACCTTAATTCCATCTTGTGTGATTTTGGAGCTTAGAAGGTCATTTGGAAGAATATTTTGTTGCTTTGAAGGAAGGTGTCCATCCTTGAAGCTTTAATAAAGGAGTGAAGGCTTATAAATCCAGAACCTTATCACCTTTTGGCACTCATTTGAGGTATAAAGTCTTGAACTTCATGATTATTAGCTTAGATCTCTTTTGGTTTGGGTTTATGGACCTTTTTGGTCCCATTGATGAAATCTTATGAGTCCACATCATTTTTGAAGCTTAGAGTCATAATGTTTCCATTTTTGAGTACTTGAGTCATAAAGTTTCCATTTTTGAGGTTAAAATCCATCCATGCATGAGTTAGGACCATTTTCATGGAAGTAGAATGTTATTTTTGGAGATTGGGCTCATTTGGGGCATGAAAGTCACCAAGTCAGTGACTTTATAGGTCTAGACATTATTCAAGACTCAGATATGTGATTTGGACCATTGGGACAAGCATTAAGTGATGAATGTGGTGCCTTAATAGAGGAGTACGCTAGGCATACAAGTCTGTACGCGCAGCGTACAAGCCAACAAGTGAGTATGCACTGCGTACAGCTGAGTACGCCCTGTGTACTTAATTAGAGTGGACTTCGCGCATATGGGCCTCGGTTTGGGCCATTTATTGGATCTTGACTTTGGGCCTTAGTGGGCCATTAGAAATCAAAATTTTGGGCTAAGGATATGATTGGGCTTTAGGGTAAGGCCTATTTGAAGGGTTTAGGCCCAATTTGGAAAATTGGGCCATAAGTGGGCCACTAGTGGGCCTTGGAAGATTATTTACTGTTGGGCCTTTTATATGATGGATTTTGGCCTTAGTCATGGATAAAATTAGGCCAGGGATAAAATGGTCATTTTATCCCAAGAATGGATTATTGGATATTAATTGGAACCCAAGTATTAATTGAGTGTTATTTTGTATTGTTAGCTCGAGGAGTCGTCAGGACATCGGCTATGGATTTCTTTCTATGAGAGTCATCATTTGAGGTGAGTTTCCTTTAGTTAAATTTAGATAATCACTAATTATTTGATTAATTATATTGGTCCTTTCAGGGTTTTGGCTTTATTAAATTAATTAAGTGTATAATTAGACAAGAAATGACGAAGGAGGTTGCTGAGGTGGATCAGAACTATTCTAATCTTCACAAAAAGGTTGATATAGTTGTTGATTCCGTTAAAAAGATTGTTCAGCTTACTAACTCTCTTGTTACTAAAGTTACTTTGAAATCTACAAATGATTCCAAGGAGTTTGTTCATCTGCAAGAGTTTTTAGCAAGGTTGAAGGAGTTGCTTTCGAAACTTATTGTTCCTCCTTCTTCATTGGTTTCACAAGACTCATTAAAACAACTCTTTTCTTCGTTGGAGTCTCGACTGAAGACTGATTTTGATCCTTTACTGAAATTGGTTAATTTGATTCCCACGGTTGCCCCACTTGTTTCCACGGGGGTGCAAGGGGGGGTAAAGGGTGTTGGTGTTGGATTAGGTGTCTAAGCCCATAACTATTTTCGTATGTACTTAAACCAATTATGAGCATGGTCCTTTTGGGTTGCGTTCACCATAGCAACTGATAGGATGAATTAACGAGAAAGAGGATTAATTATGATTTATTAATATATTATGTGAATAATATATTAAAAGATAAATCATATTATTTAATTAATATTGATCAAGAATTAATTTAGATTTAATTTTGTGGTTAAAAGAGATTAATTAAATAAAGGGGACCGATATTGTAATTATAAGATAGTAACAAAGTTGGGATTAGGATCCACAAGGAAGCAGTGGGCGAATACTACATGAGAGTCCATATAGAAATCGTCCAAGGGGCCTTTTGGAAGGATCTTTGGGCTGCGTAAGGACTAAACAACTAGATTAGGGTTTCCAAGTTTATAACCCTAGAAGCCTAACTATAAAAGGAACTCTTTAGGCCACCAAAATCGTCCCTAACCTTTTGAGAGAACCCTATGACTATTTTATGCCTTCTCCTCTATCTCTTGTTCATCCTTATTGTTAGTGGTGTTTGTGACTCCATTAGAGGTGCAACACTTGGGGCACTAGGCTTTCAGAAGTCAAGATCAAGAAGGTGTGTGATTTTTATTTCTACATAACAATCAAGGTAATATTCCTAATCCTATTCATTTGTTAATTTCAATTATAGTATGTTAGATCTAGGGTTTATGAGCTTTGGATGATTATTGCATGTACAATTAGACAAACTGGATCCAACGCTTTAGGGTTTGCATGTGCACCATAGGATTGATGTAATGCTCAAAACCCATCAGTGGTATCATAGCCTAGACTGTTTATCTATTGTATTTGATGCTATGTTTGATCATTCAAAGCTGAAAATCACGAAAAACTGGATATGGAGGCTTGACTCGCTGAGTCCATATGTGAACCCGTCGAGTTCACTGGCAACTCGACGAGTCCAAAGTTGGCTCAACGAGTCGGAGGGTCAGATGCCATATTTTTTGGAATTTTAACCTATTTTCGCTTGGGATAATTACCAAAAATGTTTTTAACAGATAAAATCCGATTTTTTCATTATGGTATTGATTATCCTAATCCAAATAGTAGATAATTGTCAAAATTAAGATAATTACTTGTTTTATAAGATAAAGATTAATTATTTGTAGTTTTGATTTGAATTATCTTGTAAGGAAATTGAATTAGGTAAAATTCAGATAATCACTAATTATTTGATTAACAAACCCTGAAGGTTTTGAAAAGTTTGAAAACTTGCCCTCAAATTTTAGAATTTGAATATTTTATTAAAAGTTTAATTTTGAAATATTAAATTCTAAAAGCCTAGTATTTTAAATAAATTCAAATTACACCCTTATGGCTCTATTAAATTAATTAAGTGTATAATTAAAAGAGAGTTAATAAATCCATAATGATATGGTTTAAGTTTAATTAACTTAAAAGTATAATTTAGTAAATTAGACCACCTAGTATTTTAAAAGTGTAAAATACATCCTTATACTATATAAAATTAAAAGTCTAATATTATATATGTATGAGTAAAGAGTCGGTCTTACCATTAGTAGGTCTCATTCATGAAGCTGGTCTATAAGGGGTGTTTAAGGAAGCGGCCTATAAAATGACCGCCATTGGGTATCCACTCTTACCCACCGCACCCTTGACCAGTGGAGGGTTGTTAGCCGAACGGGTAGGATAGGACACAACCTTCCATTATAAGAATAATGTAATGTAAGTAATTAAACACCTTTATAAATTCCCAAAATCTTAGTTACTTAGGAAAAATGTGAATTTGGTGTTAATCCATGAAATTGCACATTGCACCTTGTTGGTCATTAATGGAGCATGTGTGTTTAACAGGAACACTAATATGGGACCAATAAAGGATAGCAATGGGTAGCTCGTAGATTATCGTAGATCAATGGAGCATGTGTGGTTAACCGACACAATGATTAGGCGATAAACGTCTTCGGGAGTACCAAGCTAATTTGCATGGTTATTCACACCTTGTTTGTGATCCTCGATATCCCAGTTACAAACTTGAAGGGCATAATCGGGATTAAACATGCCATTGAAAAGGTTAACGAATCTCAAAAGATCTAGGAGTTTCAATTCATGTAAAACTTAAATTTCTTTTTTGTTTTTATGGTGGAAATTGGTAAATCGTCATTTACCTACCTTCAAATGTTATGCGACTGGATTACGACATCCTTCTTCTGAGTTGTAGAATATTGTGTTGGGTCCTAGCCTTAATATCTCATTTTGTTGTTTTATTAAGGACTCAATCGACTAACTTGAATTTTCTCCTGTTTTGTAGATGTGTGATTCTAAATGTGGTCTTCCCAAATCCCATGGAAAAAGTTTTCCACATGAAGATGATATTTCACGATTCAATCGAGCAACACAAGATCATTCTTCAATTCCTCCACCTCTTCCTATTGTCCTCCCTGACCCACGTGTTCGAAGGATTGAAAAGTTCAAAGTCACTGAAGCCCTATTGGCAAAAAGACACGAATATGGAAAGTATGTGTGTGCAGGCCTCTTAGAGATGAAGTCACACATTGACAGGTTGAGGATGTTGGGTGTCGATGTCTCATGGAAGTTGGATGTTGACTGGGTTTTTCAGTCACTTCCTGACTCATATAGTGAGTTCATTAGATAGTACTATATGATGGACCACGATGTGACCCTCATTGATCTTACCTATTTGCTTATTGCTGCTGAATCAGCAATGATTTGGCGGACTGGTCAAGCAAACTTCTTTGGTAAATCAATGTCCCAACCTTCTATGGACAATGGCAACATTGGAAGTCCAGAAAGTTTTCTCTACACAAAAGAAAGGCTAAGTATGATATAGTCCCGTGTACCATTCCAGAAGAGTCCATATGTTTCTGTTGCCAAGAGAAGGGGCATTGGATGCAAAGCTGCCATGTTTACCTGAGAGATCGCAAGGATGGGAGAGTCAAGATGTATGACTTTGCTTCAAGTAAAATCCACTATCTAACTCTATTAAGTTCCTATTTGTAGATTCTTAATACATGATGTGATAAGATTATATTTTGATGTTTTGTAGGATCGAAGAAAAGAAAGGAAGCTTAAAGGAAAAGTGAGCTGAGTCTGATCGCGAAGAAATGGATTTCAATCGCATGGTTCGATGATCGTATTTTTGAACTGCTACTTAGAGAGTTATGATAGATTGCTTAGGAATATGTAATAGCATAGTTTTCATTTGAATTGCATTGTAAGGACAAGTTTTTTCCACGTTTTATAAATAAATGAAATTTTGAGTTTTGTTTTATTTATTTATCCTTGCAATGTTATTTGTGAAAATTGATGTTTGTTTGTTTCTATTATTAGCAATATTGAAATGGATGTGATTCTTAATTATGTTATTTGTGGTAGTGTCATGAATTTACCAAATAAGGAAAGATTCTCATCGCCCAAGTCTCAATTGGACAGAAACTTGGAATCATACAACGTGTATTGTGTGATGAATGAAAACCTTCGTATTTGGGAAATCAAGACCAATTCCTCGTTCACATAAGAATGTGAGTCAAGTGAAGGACTGGAGGGTCAGGTACACAATGTTGTGCACTGGTCAAGTCCACCACAAAGAACGATAAGACTATTCGTCATGATTTGCTAAAAATTTAGTACATATGGTTATACTTACAAGATTAAGTGTTATTTTGAATCATTGAAAAGTTTCAATGTATGGAAAATGAATAAGAAGAATCAATAAGGCAGAAACATAAAAGGTTTCTCTAATCTGAGAAGAAGGGAAAGTACTTTTGTATCATGTTTTATGATCATTTTAATGATTATGAAATCATATCACAACTGATCATCCAAGGACAACTTAGTGCACTAGTATGGCTAAGTAGAGGAATCATGAATTGTTAAAATGGTTAAATCAAAAGGTGAATCATACTTCATTCCAATATCGAGTCTTAGAGTCATACTCCAAGATTGTGACTTGAGTAACATAGTCTTAAGTAGGTTTATAACACTTATCAAATATGGAATAGGAAAAGTTTTCTTATTTCTGCACATTTGAAATTGGTAAGTTGTGATGTCTTGCATAAGACAAAGACCAACTAAGACCGATTGTGTAAAGTGTTTGTCTTGAGAGGAACCCACACTAATGCTTGAATATTTGTTTTGTCAAGGAATGTTTTTTGACAAGAAAATCTCATATGTCAAGAGGTCAGTGTGAGTCTTAAAGATCTTGAAAAAGTTTCAAGAACTAATCAAGAGTAGACCTATTGTTAATCACTAGAACACGACTTAAGGTTTGCAACCTATCATGTTGACATAATTTTGTTTCTGTGCCATTCCAGTTTAAGTCAACTATGCATGTGATTTGTAACATCCCAAGTTCGGAACAAGAAGTGAATGGTGCTAAGTGTAAATAATAGAAGGGACTCGATGAGTAGGTACGCTTACTCGCCGAGTCGGAGCGGGTTTGGGTCACGAATTAAGTGACCAACTTGCCGGGTCGGAAGCTGGACTCGATGAGTTGGTGCTGGAATGAGAAAACCCTAATCTTAGGGTTTGCACCCTATTTAAAGGACTTTATGTTCCTCTCACAGCCTCCTAATCATCCTGAGAGTTCCAGAAACCCTAACCTTCATGTGAGACTTCATTATTGAGGAGATTGGAGCTTGGAAGAGGAAATTGGTGGGAAAGAGCTTCAGGAATTAAAGGCTTGCTGCAAAGGAGTAGTGTAGATTCGGGATCTACTTCAGTTGGAGCATATATTGGAGGTAATGATCTGTTGCTTGGGCTCTTTGGTTTCTAGATCTATTATCATTTGAGATTTGGGGCATTTTTGGTATGATTAAGAGCTATTTAGAGTTAGAGGCTTAGATCTGAGGTTGCTACTTCAGATCTAGGCTTGTGATGGTCCATAATTTCATAAAGTTTCAGTCATTGAGTTGTTGGTGAAGCCCCTTTGTCCAAAACCCAAGCCCTAGTGTGTTTTGGGCCTATATCTCCATGGTTTCACGTAAAGTTTGCAACTTTATGTGAGGGTTAGATTGTAGAAGGGTGGATCTATGGATTTGAGCCTCTGCATGGCTCGAATAGCTTTTGAATGGGTTGAGACCTAGAGAGATTCGGCAAGTCACATGGGTGTACTCGACGAGTTGTATGAACATGTGCATGGACTCGGCGAGTTGGAAGAACAAATCGACGAGTCTATTGAAGATTGCCTTGGAATCGGCGAGTCTGTTCTTAGACTCGGCGAGTCTGGTCGCAGAACCCAGTCTCTTTTAGGTTAAAGCTTTGGATTAGTGAATCGATGGGCAACTCGGTGAGTTGGACAGGATGGGACTCAGAAATCTTTGGACTCGGCGAGTCTTGGGGCAACTCGGCGAGTTAAGTTGTGAGATGAGAGTTTTCTGGGTGTGGGAACTCGGCGAGTCGACGGGGTGACTCGGCGAGTAGAAGTCAACCAGGAAGGTTGACTTTGTCTGAGGACTTTGACTTTGAGCAAGAGTTGACCAGTTTGACTTCCAAGGGTATTTTGGTAATTTTGGGTATTTATGGAATTGGTCCTTTGGTAGTGTTTTGTGGTGAAGATCGTGTCGGTGGTCGGAGCAACTTGGTCTTATCTTTCCAGTCGGCAATTGCAGGTGAGTTATCCTCACTATATCGACAGGGTCTACGGCACCAAGGCCAGCCCTTTATCAGATAGAAATCTGGGTATTGTTTGTTATGTTATTGCTTTGCTAGATCTACATCCTGGTATTTAGGATGGTGTTATGTTAGTGACCTGGTTAAGGTCGGTACCCGGTATATAGGGTAATGTTATGCTAGTGACCGGTTAGGTCGAAATCCTGGTTAGGATGTTGATATGCTATGTGATCTGTTAGACTATTTGTCTGGTTAAGTATTTGTTATGTGATTAATTGTTTTATGTGCACATGGTTGTTTGACGGGGGTTGGGTTGAGGCGGGTCCTGCTTTGTGCTGTAGGCCAACATACCTAGGGAGGACCGGATATTCTGAAGGCCCAACGAGCGGTCCAGATAGGCTGAAGGCCCCAAGAAGGCGGACCAGACGTGTCGAGGCTCGGAGAGTGGACAAGGCCGACTGAAGGCCCGGTGCGGGTAGACCAGTCATACTATAGACTCAGAGAGTGGACCATGTGGATTGAAGGCCCAGTGCGGGCGGACCAATCACATTGTAGACTCGATATACATGGCTAGACTCGATATACATGGCTAGACTCGGAGGGTGGACCCGGTGGACTGAAGGCCCGGTGCGGCGGACCAGTCCCACAGTAGACCCGATGTGCATGGCTGTTCTATTTGTGGTATGTTATGAGTATGTTTATGCATGGTTAGTATTTTGGGGGTAACTCACTAAGATTTTGGGCTTACAGTTCAGTGTTTTGTTTTAGGTACTTTAGGAGATCGTGGCAAGGCTAAGGCGTGATCGTACCGCTCCTCATGTTTTATGATTTACATGATATGGTTCTGGGGGATACTCTGATGTTTAAACTGTTTTGAAAACAAATGTATGAACTTAATGGTTTTTGAATGAATTAAAATGTTTTAATTTGGCTCAAATTTTATGGTCGTTACATGATTTCTATGAGCTCTCAATTGATTGCATAGAGGCAAGGCACCCTGATCAACGGAAAGTACATTGATAGGTAGGTGTGAGCTTCTCAAAGACTTGGAAGCAATGGTGGGACCCTTGATGGAAAGAAATTAAGGATGAACTAGTTATATCCATATGAGTTGGATTTTTAACAAACATTGTCTTATGATTATGGTTATGAAAAATTCACATGGATAGGAACACATACACCATTAAATCTAAGTGTCATAAGGTTTCTCTCCATTTTCATGAAAATGATTGTGAGGAAACGCTTTCACTAAGAGAAATTTTAAGAAGATATCAATTGTCATATTTGCATTCTCAAATTCGATTATGACTACAACATCCCTCTTCATAGTTCGAATTGTGAAATTTGGCAATTAATTTAAACATTTAAGACTTATTGTTATAAGTGTTGAAATTGTTTAGACACACATATGAGCTATCTAAGGGAATGTGTATGAGTTTGAGACGCTTAGATAAAGGCTTATCAAAGCATCTCGTATCAGAAATATGAACTTTCGTTAAGAAATTCAATAAGTATTGTTTTCTAGAAGTTCAGCTGATTTTTGGATACATGTTAAAGCTAATGGGAGCATAAGTGTTATGCTGGTAAGGATATAATCATGTTATTAGTGGGAGCATGATTATTATTTTAAGTGTTTCAAGTTAGCAATATTAATTATAGAAAAAAAAATTTCACTTTGCAAAGTTGCAGGGGTTGAAAGGTTGTTTTGCTATAATTAAGGGAGAGAATATTATACTTCATTTCAAATCTAAAAGCTTAGATCAAGAAATTTTAATCAAATTTAGTAAAAAAGATATATATGAACATAATGTTGAAAAGATTCAACATATGGGAATTCTATATATGACAATATTATAGGAAGAAACTGGTGAAGTATCACGTTTTTCATGAATCGTGTCCTATACGCTTATGGTATAGGATCGATGGCATATGTTGTAATATTCGACCGTTATAAACTTCCCAAATGCCTAGGGCATTAAGAGGGAAAAAGGACTAGAACCGGAAATGACTAAAATAATGAAACAACTATCGAGGACAATCTAAGGTTCGCTAAGGGTTGGTTCTTGTGGGCAGGTAGAAGTATAGTAATGGATGGACCATACTGACATTATTATGAATAGATAAGACTCTATTTAGAATGAGTTGTCATATGGAAAATATCGAAATGTTTCCATAAATGGGAGTTGGATATCATGAATCTATGTCTAGATTAGAAACTTTTATGCAAGAATGTGACATCCCCATTTTCACGGCCAAAAAAGACCGATTAAGTTTATGCTTTATAAAAATCGGAGTACCTTTTTCTAAAAATGTTGTGGAATTTGTTCCCAGAAAAACATGATAAATACGTTACCAAAGCATTTCTGAAGAAATGTATTTTTTTATTTATTTTAAAACATTGGGATGTCATCGTGAATACAGAAACATAAGCATAAACAGAACTTACATTCATTATCATTAGTGATTTACATCTCCTTAATCTCTCAGTGTAATGTAACTTCATATCGACACCTGTGATACAAATAAACTGAACGGTTCGGGTAGGGAAACCTGGTGAGTACATAGGGTTTTCAACCCACAATAATATAATTAACTTGTTTCATCACATAATACATGTCAAACAATTAACCCGATTACCCATCCTCATTTTCTTCATTTGATATTCCCTAAAGTATTACCTTAAGGTTCATCTCCTATATCGTATTTACCTCTCATCTCTTTGCATCTCATTTCCTTATATGTTCGTTCCTAAGGATCATCGCCTACATCACATTGAAAATAATGGTTCGGGGATTACTCCCTCGATACGCACCTAGTAAGGGTTGGAGTATCATCGCATGAATACGTAGTTACAACATCGCCTGAAATCGTAATTCATAGTAAGGGTTAGAGTATCATCACATGAATACGTAGTTACAACATCACCTGAACTCATAATTCATAGTAAGGGTTAGCTTACCATCACATGAATACATAGTTACAACATCGCTTGAACTCGTAATTCAACACCTACAAGTTGTGAGCCTGCTGGTGTTTCCACGGGGTTGTCTATAATAGTCCGTGGTCGCCATCTATACTCTGGTAGACGACTACTTCTCCAGATTGTCGAACAAGGTTATAGTATCTTTCATCCTACATCAGCGATTCATCATCACCTATCTATCACCTAATTATCATCACCTTCCTAGTATCACCTATCTCTCATCATTTTATTTCATCACACACCGACTATTGCATCTACCCATGTTTTATCCCAACATATTTGTAGATATAAAATAAATATATATGTTAAATCATTTAAAACATATATAAAATCATTCATCCAGCATAGACAGCAGGTATTCAATAATATGCACACATAGCACGTAATTTATATAAAATACTTCATATCTATGTGTAAGATGAAAGGGACCATGCACTCACTTGATAAGGTGGTGACTCGGTACTCGGACAGCGCTTCGTTTACTTTAAAATACATTCCTTCGATGAAACCTATTATTATTACCACTAAATTTTAGTCTAATATTTACCGTGACTAATTATTAGTCTTATTATTATTATTATATAAATTTTAAAACAATACTTTCCAACCACTATGTACAGACAGGGGCCAGACATAAAACAGGGCATGACCATTTTGGCATATAGCACTTCTAAAATCCAACAACCCTATGCGGCCCTTTAAACCAGATTCCCCGTACCGCGAGTAGTTAAAAAGATATTATAACGACACTTATATAAATCATAATAATAACTCAAATATTTATTATAAGTTCATAATAACAATACTAATTTTAAATATAAGCTATATTAAAATAGGGTAAGCATAACCTACTTACAAGGGGGTTTTAGTTAGGAGTCGGGCTCCGCAGGGGCAGAACTTCGTCGTTGAATCTTTCTAAGAAAGATTCGTGCAGCGCTTCAGCGCTCACCTTACTATACTAAAACTACAAAAAGAGAAGTCGAATCACGAGGGACCAAAATGCTCGGGGGATAAGAAGAGAAAGACTCTTGAATCAAGAGAATGGTGCAAGAAATATGAGAGTCCAAGCCTCTTATTTATAGTAATTGAATTTACAAAAACTACCCTCCATAATTACTTAATGACCTTATAGTTATATAAACGACTAAGCACCCCTTCATAATACTATTTTAAATAGATTTAACAATATTTGTACTAAACTAATGTCGAAAGTACTCAACACTAGTCTTATAATAACCGCATTGTCAATACCTTTCTAATGATATATACATTTATATATATATATATATATATATATATATATATATATATATATATGTGTGTGTGTGTGTGTGTAGGTATATGTGATTTATACTTTATTTTAATACATAAATTCGCTATTATAATTTGTAACTCGTTCATACAAACTCCATTTTTGACATTCTTTATATCCATGCATTGGTATTTACAAGTACTACAACTTTCATTTAGACGCCGTCAGCTAATTCTCATTCTACCTTAGATTTACAAACCTGTATCGAATTTATCGCGCTCGAAGAGTAGGGACCAAGTTTCGTCCATATCTTTAACATACGAGCTCTACTCTCAACATTCTTTATATGCGCGCATAGGTAAAAATAAGATCTAAAGCTTTCATTTAGACTCCCTCGGCTAATTCTCGACCGATCTTAAATTTAACAGTAGGAGGAGATCATACTGTTAAATGTCCGCGTAAAATCCATAACTTCTACATACGGACTCTATTTTTGCCTGTCTTTTTACCATTGAGTTCCTATTAATGAGATCTTCAACTCTCATTTAGGTCGCATAGGCCAAAAACCGCTCGAACTAAAATTCGAGTTTCGGGTCGTGCACTGCTATGCCAAATGTTAGAAAATTCATAACTTCCTCATACGAAGTAAGATTTGGGCGTTCTCTTTATGGACGCTCTCAGTTTAACATATTCTAAGACTTTCATTTAGATTACTATGTATAAAAAGTTCTTTATCATAAATTCACTATTTACGTCTCCCGGTGTCGTGCCGGTTTTGCCGAAAAACTTCGACGGGTCATAACTTCTTCGTTATAACTCGGATTTCGGCGTTCTTTATATGTACTAAACCCTTGTAACATATACTACAACTTGTTTAGAATTAATACTTCTAATAATCTTCCATCAAAAACTCATTTTTGATGCTTATTGTCTCTAAAGTGAGTAGTCGGGATCTGCGGGCGTTACAATTATCTACCCTTAGGATGATTACGTCCCAAAATCATCAACGTAACAAGGCAGTATAATGATTCCATATGTTATCTCTTCATCCTAGGTAATAATCGTAACTTCCTTATTTCTTTGAATGAGTATCTAACTCTTGGACTCCTTGACTGCAGGCGGTGCTCGATCTTGCACTTGCTCCCTATCTCACGTTAGACTCCAAATTATGACCTTCAAGTCACAATCTCAATCCTCATTGGATACGAACTTAAGATAAGCTCTTTTATTACTACAATGGAACGATGTGTCATATTCTAATGACCTATCATCGTATGTTGCAATGCTTAGACTCAGGTCTCTTAGAGTCTTCTAGAACAGACTATACTTTCCTTCATGTTCTAATCTCATCTTAAAGGTACCATTTCTAGATACAAGCAACTGTCCCGATACCTCTACCGATCTCTTTGATTATCTTTTATTTCAATCTTTTGGTTTAAGTCGGATGCTTTATCAAACTTGGTTCTCTAAACCACGTAACATACTCATCGTAGTCGGACTCAATTCGATATGACCACTAGGGTCGGAATAACAATCATCTTCTTAACCATTACCAAAACGATGGTAACGACATATTTGAATAAAATGGTATCAATTACTAGCTTCTTGGTCACCTTGTGACTTTCCCTGATCCAAGTGTGAGTCATGTGCTTCCGGTAGTATAGGCCTCTACTACCATTCACACCTACTCATACTCGTCTCAAGTATTGTCTAGCAGTTCTCCAAGTTGTTATCACAAAAACAATTTTAACACATAAAAATGTGTCCAAACAATCATATAATTTTCTCTAGCCTCTACTAGGCCTTCTTCCACGTGTATCTTCAATCATCAATTCTGTTTCAACCCGGTTGGTGGTGGAAATGCCAGACGATGGGATAACTTCATGGATTCTACCAAAAATCTTTCTTTCTTCTAATCGAAAGTGAACTTCTCCCGTACTAGACGTATTATTTATTAGAAGCATTCTAAAGGAAAGATACCACTCTTAAAATATCTTCCGAAAGGTATCATTCACTATCGTAAGCCTTCTCATTTCCTCCATTTGCTCAGTCTGTTATGAGTCCTTATCTTGACATTCTATACACCAATGGAGGCGTTCGGGGTATCAAGACGAGAATATAGATAGAGGAAGATTTAGACGCGTATTCCTCCATATTACTCCAAATAGTTACATGCCAGTTCTAATATCGTAATTAAACGTTTAGAAACCTGAGCACATAAAATTTCCAGATCTAGTCGGCAACAAACCATTGATCCGATCAAACGATAGCATAAAGCATCACAAATCATTTAGCACATAAACGCATTTTAGGCGTCTTCCATAATTAAGCTAGTGCTTGTGTCTATTCAGGTGCACTTCCTAAAATATATTGTGTCAATCCCCACGACTGGATACTCCTCAACAATATTTTATTGTCAAATCCACAAGAGTATCAACCAATTATTGACCATGTCAAGCGAATGCTTGTGTGCTACATTCACGAGGTAGCGAAGATGGACCAAGAGATTGCTTCTGTCATTCACAAGCGAACCACGATCAAAATTATGGGCAGAGCAGGCAATGTTAATTCAATGGTCAAGGGCAAGATTGATTCGAAGTACCACACTGTGATGTTCGTCAGGGGCGAAGGACAGAAATGCCTATTCGCTCTTGTTGACAAACACCTCTTCTCAACTGCTTGCTTGGAGCACATATTGGAGATTATTCAGAGGTGTGATCAGAATACTGCAGCTTACAAGAACTTGTTCACTGATATGCTGAGGTGGTATATCTAGTTTCGACAGACAATTCTTGCGATAATCCCTCGGCTGTTCAAGGTGGTAAAGACTGTGAAGCCAACACAGAAGAAATAATCGCTCGCCTCATTTGACGCAAAGGGGGAGATTGTTGGGATTATTATGTTGCATCATGGGCTCGGTCCTTAGCCCAGTTTTGGTTACCGGTATGGGCCTGTCCAAATGTGCATGTTTTGTTCTAGGGTTTAGTATTTAAGCTGCATGCATGCAGTCTTTGTAGTTAACGCTTTCATTATTTTTCTCATTGAGTTTTGTAAACCCTAGCTCGCCTCTACAGTGGAAGTTCTTCATCGAGCTCTGTTGAGGCGTGACTATATTTGAATCATAAGCACAATGTTGATTCCATTCTGTGTTCATCACATTATTGTGTTTGTTTTTGTTTGATCTTTATATTTTACCTGTGAAAGATTTAATCGATCTAGGTTTTATTCACATCAATTGGTATCAGAGCAGGAGACTGTGTAATTCATACACATCTCTTATGTCGAAGAAGTTATTAGAGTTTTATATCGCATTGATTGATATTAATTGAGCCGTCATTCCATATTGACGTATCTCATTAATTGTCGATCTAACTCTAACGATATATTACAAGTCTGATCTTAAACAAGTAATCATTCAAACATCATTGCGATGTCAATGGATGATTCTCAAACCAATCCAATCAATATCTCCAACAACATTGGTTCTACGACAAGGATTTCGATCTTGTATACTCAAGATTATGAAGTTTGGACGCATTACTTTGAAGATTATGTGATTGGATCGGAGGATAATGGGTACCTAATCTGGGAAGCTATCACTGTTGGCCCATTCTCTCACTTAAGCACCTCAAAGATTGTTAAAACTCAGAAGGAGTACAATCAGCCTGTGAATGATGTAAAGGACATTCCTCAAGACGAGAAGGAAAAGTTTCAATGCAACATCAAGGCCTTGAGGATGATTAGGTTTGCTTTGCAGTCAGTGCGTTCCGTTTGGTGAGTTCTTGTGCTACTGCTAAAGAGATATTAGACAGATTAAAAGAATTGTATTCCACTGATGAAGATCTGGAACATTCAATTCAAACTCTTTTGCTTTCTGAATTTGGTGATTTCAAGCAGAAGACCGAAGAGAAATTGGTTCAGGCTTTTGATCGCTTTAATCATCTCTTAAGTAAGATGACAAAGCATGGGATCAAAAGGAAGGTTATTGAACAAAAGGTTACTTTCATGAACGGTCTAAGACCCGAATGGATGGCTATTGTATCCACTGTTAAAGCACATGAACAGTTCAAATCGTATTCTCTGGCGAAACTGGTGGGAATTTTGAAATCCCATGAAAGTGTACTATCTAAGGAAACGAGTGTGGTTTCCAGTTTGGGTTCTTTAGCCCTTGTCTCTAAAGGAAAAAATCTCTGTTGAAGAAGAAGAGGAATTGGATCTTTCCGATTACGATCTAACCGGTGAAGAATATGCCATGATGGTATCCAATCCTAGAAAATTCATTAAAAGGAAATTCCCAGCCAACAAGAACCGAAATTGGTATGGAAGTTACAGCGCTGAAAACGTTAAGGAGGAACCGAAGATGGGGTCGAACTCTGAAGATTCAAAGAAAGAAGTGAAAGTTTGTGGAGACTCAGTATTTGATTTCCATTACTGTGGAGGCAAGAACCACTTTGCAAAAGACTGTATGCTGAAAAAGAAAGCAAAAAAGATAGATGATGACGATGAGGAAGCGAGCCTCCTGAGACGACTGGAGGATATCAAGAAAAGAAAGTCTGTTGCTAACAATATTACTATGAATGCTTTTATTATACATGATACAAACAATCATGATGAATTTGGTGGTGTGGAAGTATGGTCCACAGATTCAGAGGATTAAGAAGTCAGAAAACCCACTCATGGGAAGGCGATGATGGTGAAAGAAGAACCTGTTGCAGGAAGGTGTTTAATGGTGACCGAAGGTGTGTCTCAAATGAGAGGATATACAACCGATGGTGGGATAGAAAGCGAGAAGGAGCGAGAGGACAGGTGTTTTGCTGCTAAACCTATTAGTGCACAGATCAACGAATGTGATGAGTTGATCAAGAAGGTACAAAATATTCTTGCTTCTCTAAATATACCTGTTACTAACTATGAAAAGGAATTAAATAACTTAAAATATAATTTTTCAAGCATAAGTAGCAGTCTTACCCAAACTCGTGTCACAAATTCTAACCTAACTGATCAAATTAGTAGGATATCGTCGAAGAGTGAGGAAAGGAGGATGTGGATTGAGCAGAAGGAGAAAGAGTTGATTAGGTCTAAGGATGATTCGATTTATTTGCAAAGAGACAATCTTAAACTTTTAAAACAATGAAATGTGTTATGTTTGATTGCTAAAAGACTTTATTTTAATATCACTCAGTTGCATCTTGATTGTGAAATAGGAAAGAACATACATCGCATGATTTTACCCTTTCTTGAGTTAAAGGAGGATGAAATCGATGTTGAAGTCTACAACTGTGAAAGCGTTGTATCTTCTGACGAGGTCTCTCCTACATATAAAATTGGTCTTGACAAAATTGAATCCTACATAAAGTCCAAAGACCACAAGGACATGCTCAAAAATTTGTTAGATGAGAATGATAAATTGAAGTTAAAACTGAAACTGTACAGAAATTTGACTCATTGAATGCCAAATTAAGTTTAGAAAATAAAATTGATGTTGAAAATGCATATGAACTTAATGAGGATGATGATCTGAGTGAAATGTCTGTAGAAGATTTGGTGGACTGTTCAGAATTTGTCAAGAGCGAACCTGAAACACGTAAAAATTTGTTTTCTGAAAATTCTGTTGAGTTCGCTCGCTCGTCAACAGACAAGACCAAAACTCTCAAAGCAAAAGTTGTTGTTTATCAAAAGGTACAAACCACTCCAAGTCAAATCTACATGGTCCCAGATGTCACTCCACAACAAACCGCAGAATTGACAGCTATGGTGGAAGAAGATAATGCAGCCGGATGTGAGGAATTCTTCTGGTCAGCACCAAGAGACAACGCTGATGAGACGAAAGGTCTATCTCAAAAGACCTCATGGAGAGTGAAAGGTAGATACGTGTCGGAACCACTAAATGAGTTTGCAAGATATGATGTGCCAAGCACAAGTGGAACCAAAACATCATTAGACGAACCTATGCAAACCACCAGTGAAACATCCTCAACAAAGAGCGACAACCATGCTCCTGCTTCAAAGAAAAAGGCTAACATCCACAGAAATCCAAAATAGGTGGCTGATCAAAAACACCAACGAAATCTGAGATACAAGAAGAATCTCTCAGAAAGAAAACAGTTTTGGAGATCGCAAAATCCTCACTATGTAAGGATCGAAAGGAAGCACAAGTCTCAAGAAAAATTAAGGAACCGAAAGGGTAGTTTCGGTCCCACACCTGAAAGGAACTGAAAAGAGAGTTTCGGTCCTCAGAACAACATCAACCGAAAGGGTAGTTTTGGTCCCTCGACTGAAAGGAACCGAAAGGGTAATGTCGGTCCCTCGACCGAAAGGAACCGAAAGGAGAGTTTCGGTCCTCGGAACAACATCAACCGAAAGATCAGTTTCAGTTCTCCACCCAATAGCAACCGAAACAGCGGTTTCGGTCCTCAACCCAATCAACCGAAAGAGCGGTTTCAGTCCTCAGCCCAATATCAACCGAAAGAGCAGTTTCGGTCCGTAACCATACAAGTTCAATCAGACGAACAGAAGACCCAACGTCACTTCTAAACCCGACTTTTCTAATTCTAATTCTAACTCCTCAAAAGATTTAAAGGGAAAAGGAAAGCTCTATCCAGAAGATGACAGAAGTCCAAAAGAGACACGAAAGAATGCTGACGCAAAAATCACAAAACCTACGTCTAATGAACCTAAACCAACCAAAATTAAGGTTTTCACTATAAAAAGAAAAAATGAAATGACTTTAATTAAACGTACTTACTTGATTGATATCTCTCTTACTATTCCCTATCCTGTAAAAGGCTCACAAGGACCCAAGAAACTTTGGGTTCCTAAATCTGCTTAATATTTTGCAGGTTATACGTGACGAGCAATTTGACGAAGAATGGTATATTGATAGTGGCTGCTCGCGTCACATGACAGGGAGGAAGGAAGAACTGAGGAAGTTTCGGTCTCTCAAAGATGGTGGTATTGTGAAGTACGGCAACAACTCATTTGGTACTATCAAAGGGTATGGAATGATTACCAATGGCAATTTCTCAATAAGAAAGGTAGCGTATGTTGAAGGGCTCCAACACAACCTAATCAGCATATCACAGCTGGTGGTTGGAACTGGATTGAAGGTATCATTTGATGATGAAGGCTCAGAAATAGTCGATAAGAAGTCTAATAACGTTCTGCTGAAATCTAAGAGAAAGGGGGAAATGTATCCTTTGAACCTCAACCAAATTCGAGGTAAACCAGCAGTTTGCTTACTCACGAAGGCTCACTCAGATGAAAGCTGGTTATGGAATCGAAGACTCTCTCATCTGAATTTCAAGGATATCAACAAGCTGGTTTTAGGTGATCATGTTTGAGGTCTTCCAGTTCTCAAATTTGACAAAGAACATCTTTGTGCAACCTGTGAAATGGGAAAGCAATGTAGGCAAAGTCATCCTTCTATTATCAACACAAAGGTGATAGAACCGTTGGAGTTTTTACATATTGATCTGTGTGGTCCCTCTTCCATTGAAAGCATTGGTGGAAACAAGTACATTCTGGTTATAGTGGACGATTTCTCTCGATTCACATGGGAGTTCTTCTTGAAGAAGAAATCTGAAGCTACTCCAAAGCTTAAGCTCTTCATAAAATAGGTAGAAATTCAATTGAGGAAAGTTGTTCGTAATGTTAGGAGTGACAACAGCTTGGAATTCAAAAACAAAGATTTTGAAGATTTTCTTGCTGAGAAGGGAACGACTCATAATTTCTCAGCCCCATACACTCCACAGCAGAATGGTATCGTTGAAATGCGAAACCGATCTCTGTGTGAAGCGGCTCGAACGATGTTATGCTTCGCATCCTTGCCTTTGTATTTCTGGGCTGATGCAATTGCTGCTGCTTGTTATACTCAGAACAGATCATATCTAAACAAGCGATTCTCCATCACTCCTTACAAGATCTTGAACAATCGTAAACCGAATGTGAAATTCTTTCATGTGTTCGGTTCAAGATGCTTCGTCTTCAACTCCAGATAGGATTGAAACAAGTTTGATGCTAAGGCTGATGAAGGAATATTCTTAGGTTACTCCCTGAATTCTAAGGCGTATAGAGTTCTGAATAAGCGCTCTAAGAAGATTGAAGAAACATACTATGTCACTTTTGACGATAGCTATGTTAAGAAGATGAAGTCCACAGGAGGTGCAACGCAAGAAATCTTTCCAAAGAATGGTCAAGTTACTGCCTTTATTTCAAATCTTTTCGAGCAATATTTTCTTCTTATTGATGAGCCTCCAAAAGCAATTGATTCTGAGTTAACGGCGAAAGACAATAAGGTTGATAATCTAAAACAAATCATCGATGATACTGCTCAAAAGATGGCTGATGATCAACCCAAAGAAACCGAGAGGCCAGAAGCAAGCGAACCTTTGAATGACTGTCCTAATGTCCAGGGGGAGGGTCAATCTCTTCAACACGATCAAGGTTCATCATTCCAGGGGGGGAGTCTATCGTCACAATCTTCAAGCTCCTCTGAGAATCCAATCGAAGGAGGTGATACCACTCCAAATTCTGAACAGGCGTCATCCTTCCGGGGGGAGAACACCAACGTCAATTATGATGACATTCTGTCAGAATTGGAAGAAGAAATCAATGCAGAATTGGATCCCACATGTGATCCAAATTACCCACCGCTTATTAAATGGACCAAAGATCATCCTCAGAGTCAAATTATTGGGGAATCTTCTGAAAAGGTCTTAACTCGATCTCAAATCAAAGCGAAACAAGTTGCACTCTTTTCACAAGTAGAGTTTTGCATGTTCAACTCCTTTGTTTCTAAAGTTGAACCGAAGACCATTAATTCTGCACTTGATCACTCTGACTGGGTGCAAGCCATGCAAGATGAGTTGAATGAATTTGAAAGAAATAAAGTATGGCATCTTATTCCAACTCCAAAGGATGCTTCAGTTGTAGGTCTCAAATGGGTATTCAGAAACAAGATGGATAAGGAGGGGAATGTCATTCGTAACAAAGCTCGGTTGGTTGTCAAAGGCTACTGTCAGGAAGAAGGCATCGATTATGAAAAGACCTTCGCTCTTGTTGCAAGATTAGAGTCTGTTCGTATCTTTCTTGCCTATGCTGCACACAAGAACTTTGAAGTCTATCAGATGGACGTCAAATTTGCCGTTCTCAACGGAGAACTTGAAGAGATTGTGTATGTTGAGAAAACGCCAGGTTTCGTGAACGAGAAGTATCCAGATCATTGTTACATACTTGACAAAGCGGTATATGGCCTAAAACAGGCTCCCAGAGCATGGTATGAAACTCTAACTCGATTCTTAAAAATGTCTAAATTTAAACAAGGTTCGGTTGACCCAACCTTCTTTCTTAAGAGAGAAGGTAACCACCTTATGATAGTCCAAATTTATGTTGATGACATCATCTTTGGCTCCACGAATCCCAGCTTAACAGCTGAATTCAGGAAGTTGATAGAAACTAAATTTGAGATGAGCTCAATGGGTCCAATTAACTTTTTCCTTGGCTTAAACATTAGACAGGGACCCGAAGGCATTTCTATTAATCAGGAGGCATACACCAAGATACTATTGGCTAAGCTTGGTATGACGGGAGACTCCAAAGTTAAAGTGCCAATGGCCTTTGGGACAAAGCTTACACCCTCATTGGAAAATCCAGTTGTTGATATGACGCTCTATCGTCAAATGATTGGGTCTCTGATGTATCTCACAGCCAGTAGACCTGATATCATGTTTTCAGTCTGTTATTGTGCCAGATTCCAAGCTAACCCCCGCGAACCTCATCTGCAAGCCGTGAAAAACATCTTTCGCTATCTAAAGCGAACCTCTTCTCTTGGTTTGTGGTATCCAGCCAACTCAAGATTCTTTGTTCAAGCGTTCTCAGACGCTGACTTAGGTGGTTGTAGATTAGATCGTAAATGCACCACTGGAGGATGCCAATTTCTAGACGGTAAATTGGTTAGCTGGTAATCGAAGAAACAAACTTGTGTCTCTCTCTCCACTGAAGAAGCTGAATACATCGTTGCAGCATCATGCACATCTCAAGTTGTATGGATACAAAGTCAACTAAGAGATTACGGGCTGAACATGAAGAAAATTCCACTATATTGCGACTCTGAAAGTGCAATTAGGATTTGTCATAACCCAGTGCAACACTCAGATACCAAACATATAGAATTGAGGTATCACTTTATCAAGGATCATGTGGAAGATGGCAACGTGGAAATTCACTTTGTAAGGACAACTGATCAATTGGTAGATATATTCACTAAGGCTTTACCTGAAGCTAGCTTCAATAAGATTTTGCAAGGCCTAGGAATGATGGAAGCAGAATCAGTACCAAAATCGCATTCGCTTCAATAAAGGTAAGAAGCGAAATAGAGCGAACCGAAATGAACCGAACGTTCGGTCTATTTCGGGTTCCATCTATTTCGGGTGAAGCTCGACCAAGAACCGAAATGAACTGAATGTTCGGTCTATTTCGGGTTCGGTCCTTCTGAACTTGTTCGCTTCTTTTTCTTCTCAAGGCATTTTCATTGTATTACCATGTACATTCTTTTCAATACTTCTTTTTATATTTATAAAATTCAAAAATATTTTTCCTTTTTTGTTCAATTAAATATTTTTCACAAAATACAAAAATATTTTTCGTTTTAATCAATTTTTTTAAGTATTATTCTCAATGATGAAGATCCACAAGGTATGATTTCTTTTCTACACACGTTCTATACGTCCCTAGAAGCATGCTTGTTGCATGTTGACTAAAGCCTTGAAAGATTTTGAGTGAAGCCTTAATAACATGATATATACAAATCATGTTTTCCCAAGCTAGGCTGCAATATTCACTCTAATCATGAGCTACCTTACTCTACTCACATTGAGCTTAGAGTTTTCTGCTTAGTCCTTCTTTCATAGCAGAGGTACATCTATTTCTTATACCACCTCCATCATTTTTCTCCATTATACTTTGTTTCACCAATATAACCCTTGAGACTCTCAGCATTTACCACTGAGGTTTATGGTTATACAAAATATGTGTTAATGATCTTAGTTTCGTGCCACTATGTACTAAGTGAAACCCACAATTCAACACCAATAATGAATTGACGGTGAATTATCATATTCAAGATCTTACTTGTTACCTACTGAAATCTCTTTTTATTTTTGAGTGATCTTTTATGAATTTGTCTAAAACCAAGGCTTTTCTTCCCCTAAAGATCCAGTTTATTTTTTTTTGAGATTTCTATAATTTCTTTTGTCATTACAAAATATATCCTACCTACTTGTTCAACAGATCACATTGATCTCATAAGTCCTTCATTCAGTTTCGGTCTTATGTCAAGTATCGAAATCATGAATTGAAGTGAAAGCCACCCTTTATACAATCTAAAAAAAATGTCTTTCAATACTTCTTAACAAGTTTTTGATCGTTATTTAATGGGAAACCAAACAAGCACTTTAATGTCTCTCTTGACTTTGAAGGAAGCGATTCGTGCCCAGAATCAGTCGTTTTATGTCTTTTTAAGACATCACAAATTATCACAAAAATTTTGCTTTATTTCTTTATCTTTTACACCTTATGCACGAAAATTTTTAATTCTCCACAATCTGGTTCTTTTAATGCTGTTCAATAAAGCATAACAGGCAATGACGATTCAAGTGGAGTATGGGGTGACGATTGGAATAAAGTGAACGCTGACTCAGCGGTTATCCAATCGTTTTCCTGATTTGAAAAAGCGATTTTTATGGAATGGCATGCAAAAAGGAAACGCCCTTTCTCTTTCATGCCTCATCATCGGGTATGACAACTGTTCATCTGTCAAGTCAGGCGCTATTTTTGAAATAATCCAAGATATCAACCGGATTTTTCTCTCTCCTCCTGTACGTATAAAAGGTTTTGGCACGCTGATCTTTATCCTTTCATCACTCACAAAAATCTCTCAAAGAACAAAGGCGATTTATCTCACTGTTCGTCATCTTCTCCAAGCTTCTACAATGGCATATTCTTCTTCAGTTCATGATACCTCTGCTCACCAACCCCTTCTCACCATCAAACCTCAACAAAACTTGATCATCGATCTTACTCCCTTCATCAATGAACCCTAAATGGTCTATGGCGTCGAGTGCCTCAAATACTCGACTCTCGTCGACGTTCTGACCAAAGTTGAAGTCGTTCCCATGTCCTGCCTCTCACTCTCCTACTCCACTGCCTATTACGAAAAAACTGCTGAAAGGATTCACTTTGAAGTCCACAACGAGAAGAATTCTATCTCCAAGCATCGCTTTTGTGCCCTAATTGGTCTCTCTTAAGAACCAAACTTGGTTAACCCTGATTTGATCACTACTGGTCAGCTTTTCTCAATGTTCTATCAAATGGGGTATACTGATACCCTAACCATTATAACCAAGTTCAAGAAGTCTTGCCTTCCTCCTCAATGGAATGGCCTTTTATGCTGTTCAAAGGACTCTCTGAGCGAAGCGCCGGCTCAGATGGATCGAGCAAGTCTTTTATAACTGTGCTTTATGGTCTGTACCATGGGATATATTTGGATTATGGAACCATTCTCTGGCAACAACTGGTTCAAAGCTTGGTCTCTTCGTCAAGACACTCAGAGATCTCCTGTGGGCGATATTGGTCTATAATCACTAAGTGGGTAATGGATCGTCTTCACATTCCAATCATGGTGGATTCTCTTCTCTCCTCCATCGCCACTTTTCACACAACCAAGATAATCATCACAGATCCCACCAAGTACTCCTTCATTGGATCCGTTCCTAACACCATGCTCGCTTGTGTCTCTACAGCGAGTAACGTTGTGCAACAATACAGGAAGATTCCGTCTTCGGGTCCAAGGGAGCTTATGCCAGCCATGGTTCGCTCCATTGAAGAGGCTGACAAGCCAGCGAAAAGGAGAAAGAAAACTGACACCCATAAAGAGACACAAGTTTCCAAACCAACCAAGGGGCAAACCCCTAAGAAGCGAAAGTCTGACAAGGCTGCTCCATCACAGCCTCAACCAAAGAAGCAGAAGAAGCCCGCTAGGAATCTTATACTCCAATCTTCCAGTGATTCAGACTCAGAGTCCCAAACATAAATCTGCTCCTCCTTCAGACTCTGAAAGCGAAAGCTCTAAAGATGAGGCTTCGGGTCGTAGTGACACCCCACCTCGCTCCCCTACCCCAGAAATTCCAGTTCGCTCCCAACCTCCTTCTCCTCCACCTGTTACTATCCCAGTATCCATCCCTCCAATATTTCCTATCCCCACCACTTAACCATCCACCACTATTCCATCCCGAGTCCAATATTCATAGACACTACCACCACTACCACTACCACCGGCGCTCACTCTACGGCTCCCACTCCACCTGTTACAATTGAACCACAAGTAACAACCAAACCTCCAACCACTACCAAACCCTTATCTCCTACTCCATCTACTGACACTTCCCCAGTTCTAGGTGGTGAGGACTTGGAATTTGATTCCACTTATTTTAGTCCTTACCGTGTATAGAGGGATGAAGATGATGATGAGCCTGTTACCAAGTGTCATCTCAAAGCAGTCAACGACAAACTTGATCAACTGCTTTCCTCCTCTTCCTCTGGGGATTACTCAGATGCTGCTCTCAAGGCATTGTTCTCCTCTGTTGTCAAAGAACATAATGCCTCCCTTACTGCTGCAGCTAAGGCTATAGACGCCTCCACTTCCCAATGCCAGAAAGCCTCCCTCGCTATTGAGGCTTCCACCAAGGAGTGCAAAGAAGCGACCGCAAAAGTCGATAAACTAATTTCTGAGGCTCACTTATTTTTAGACTCTTTGCAGGCGGCTGCTCAGAAGAATTCTCAAACTGTTAATGCTTCGGTGGATAATCTTCAACGTTCTCTTCAAACTAAACGGTCCAACCTTGAAGCTGCACGCCAAGCAATCAAAGCTGCTAACGAAACTCTACATGCTAATGTTAATGATCGCTTGACCCAACTGGAGGCAGAGTTGGCTGTAGAGAATCGTATCATGGATGAGCTTAACAGAAGAACCTCTCAGCTGAAGATGCAGAATCTCAAGCTTCGTACTGCCACTGCTGAGCTCCATGATGTCAAATATGAAACAGAGGTTATACGAAGTTCTGTTGGCGATGTCCACTCTATTTTACTTCATCTTCTTGAAGCCCATGATCCCATCATCACCATTACTATCCGACGGCACTTGGCTGACAAACTCAGGCCAGCCTTGGACATCCTTAGTCGTATTGAGGGTGTTTCGGTGACTAGTGTCCAACCAAAACAAGGGGGAGAGAAGGCAAAAACTCAACCTCCTCCTGCACTGAAACCATCTACTGAACCGAAGGGTAATGAAGCTTCGGTCAGTAATAGAGCCAAGAAGAAGAAGAAAATTGGGGAGGATGACACTGATAATGAAGATGATTTCTATGTTGAAAATCCAGAAAAGGCTTTTCAGAAGACAAAATCTTCTGATAAAGAGCTAGCAGAAAAGTTCAAGAAACAACAGGCTGAGCTTGAGCAAAAGCATAAGGAAAAGGAGCTCCTAGACCCGAAGGTGTGCCATTGATGAACCAAGCACACTTTGGCTTGAGCATGTGATGTCGTTTGGGCTTGATAACTCAAAGGATGCACAGTTTGACATGTCGATCACGCGAAAGGCATTCACCTTTCATTGCTTCAACTCGACTGTTGCCATCCCATCTCCAGACCCGAAGGTGGATAGGGATCTGTTGGAGTTCTACTTAGAGTTTGCTCAACCCCAGTACTTGACCTGGAGTTCGAAGAAAATTACAACTGTCAAGGTTTTGAAGCCCTACTCAGCAGGGAAGTTTATTAATGTTAAATTCAAAGTGACTCAAGGCACTGAAGGCTCAGTTCATAACTTTACTCTTGCTGATCTACCGAACCTCAATCCCCACGATTGGATACTCCTCAACAATATTTTATTGTCAAATCCACAGGAGTATCAGCCAATTATTGACCATGTCAAGCGAATGCTTGTGTGCTACATTCACGAGGTAGCGAATATGGACCAAGAGATGGCTTCTGCCATTCACAAGTGAACCACAATCAAAACTATGGGCAGAGCAGGCAATGTTAATTCAATGGTCAAGGGCAAGATTGATTCGAAGTACCACACTGTGATGTTCGTCAGGGGCGTAGGACAGAAATGCATGTTCGCTCTTGTTGACAAACACCTCTTCTCAACTGCTTGCTTGGAGCATATATTGGAGATTATTCAGAGGTGTGATTAGAATACTGCAGCTTACAAGAATTTGTTCACTGATATGCTGAGGTGGTATATCTAGTTTCGGCAGACACTTCTTGCGATAATCCCTTGGCTGTTCAAGGTGGTAAAGACTGTGAAGCCAACACAGAAGAAATAATCTCTCGCCTCATTTGACGCAAAGGGGGAGATTATTGGGATTATTATGTTGCGTTATGGGATCGGTCCTTAGCCCAGTTTTGGTTGCCGGTATGGGCCTGTCCAACCGTGCATGTTTTGTTCTAGGGTTTAGTATTTAAGCTGCATGCATGCATTCTTTGTAGTTAACGCTTTCATTATTTTTCTCATTGAGTTTTGTAAACCCTAGCTCGCATCTACAGTGGAAGTTCTTCACCGAGCTCTGCTGAGGCGTGACTATATTTGAATCATAAGCACAACGTTGATTCCATTCTGTGTTCATCACATTATTGTGTTTGTTTTTGTTTGCTCTTTATATTTTACCTATGAAAGATATAATCGATCTAAGTTTCATTCACATCACTATACACCAATGCAGGCGTTCGGGGTATCAAGACGAGAATATAGATAGAGGAAGATTTAGACGTGTATTCCTCCGTATTACTCCAAATAGTTACATGCCAGTTCTAGTATCGTAATTAAACATTTAGAAACCTCAGCACATAAAATTTCTAGATCTGGTCGGCAGCAGACCATTGATCCGATCAAACGATACCATAAAACATCACATATCATTTAGCACATAAAAGCATTTTAGGCGTCTTCCATAATTAAGCTAAGGCTTGTGTCTATTCGGGTGAACTTCCTAAAATATATTAGACACACTCCTCACGATCATCGCTTAGCATTTTAAGTTTAAGTCTAGAAATAAATCCTTATTTCTAGTTCGCTTAAACTAATGCTCTGATACCAACTGTGACATCCCCATTTTCACGGCCAGAAAAGACCGATTATGTTTATGCTTTATAAAAATCGGAGTACCCTTTTTATAAAAATGTTGTGGAATTTGTTCCCAGGAAATCATGATAGATACGTTATCAAAGCATTTCCGAAGAAATGTATTTTTTTTATTTATTTTAGAACATTGGGATGTCATCGTCAATACAGAAACATAAGCATAAACAGAAATTACATTCATTATCATTAGTGATTTACATCTCCTTAATCTCTCAGTGTAATGTAACTTCATATCGACACCTGTGATACAAATAAACTGAGTGGGTCAGGTTGGGAAACCTGGTGAGTACATAGGGTTTTCAACCCACAATAATATAATTAACTTGTTTCTTCACATAATACATGTCAAACAATTAACCCGATTACCCATCCTCATTTTCTTCATTTGATATTCCCTACAGTATTACCTTAAGGTTCATCTCCTAATTTGTATTTAGCTCTCATCCCTTTGCATCTCATTTCCTTATATGTTCGTTCCTAAGGACTTTTTCTAACGATCATCACCTACATCACATAGAAAATAATGGTTTGGGGATTACTCCCTCGATACACACCGAGTAAGGGTTGGAGTATCATCGCATGAATACGTAGTTACAACATTGCCTGAACTCGTAACTCATAGTAAGGGCTAGAGTATCATCACATGAATACGTAATTACAACATCACCTGAACTCGTAATTCATAGTAAGCGTTAGCGTACCATCACAAGAATACGTAGTTACAACATACCCTGAACTCGTAATTCATCACCTACATGTTGTGAGCATGCTGGTGTTTCCACAGGGTTGTCTCTAATAGTCCGTGATCGCCATCTATACTCTGGTAGACGACTACATCTCCAAATTGTCGGACAAGGTTATAGTATCTTTCATCCTACATCACCGATTCATCATCATTATCTATCACCTAACTATCATCACCTATCTCACATCATTTTATTTCATCACACACCAACTATTGCATCTACCCATGTTTTATCCCAACATATTTGTAGATATCAAAATAAATATATATTTTAAGTCATTTAAAACATGTATAAAATCATTCATCCAACATAGACAGCAGGTATTCAATAATATGCACACATAGCACGTACTTTATATAAAATACTTCATATCTATCTGTAAGATGAAAGGGACCATGCACTCACTTGATAAGGTGGTGACTCGGTACTCGGACAGCGCTTCGTTTACTTTAAAATAATTTCCTTCGATGAAACCAATTATTATTACCACTAGATTTTAGTCTAATATTTATCGTGACTAATTCTTAGTCTTATTATAATTATTATTATTATTATTATTATTATTATTATTATTATTATTATATAAGCATTTACAAAATACTTTTCAACCACTATGTACAGACAGGGGCCAAACATAAAACACCAGAGGGCAGGACCATTTTGGTATATAGCACTTCTAAAATCCAACAACCCTATGCGGCCCTTTAAACCAGATTCCTCGTACCGCGAGTAGTAAAAAAGATATTATAACGACACTTATATAAATCATAATAATAGCTCTAATATTTATTATAAGTTCATAATAACAATACTAATTTTAAATATAAGCTATATTAAAATAGGGTAAGCATAATTTACCTACAAGGGGGTTTTAGTTAGGAGTCGGGATCTGCAGGGACAGAACTTCGTCGCTGAATCTTTCTAAGAGAGATTCGTGCAGCGCTTCAGCGCTCACCTTACTATACTAAAACTACAGAAAGAGAAGTCGAATCACGAGTGACTGAATGCTCGGGGGATAAGAAGAGAAAGACTCTTGAATCAAGAGAATGGTGCAAGAAATATGAGATCCCATGCATTGGTATTTACAAGTACTACAACTTTCATTTAGACGCCGTTAGCTAATTCTCATTCTACCTCAGATTTACAAAACTGTATTGAATTTATCGCGCTCGAAGAGTAGGGACCAAGTTTCGTCCATATCTTTAACATACGAGCTCTACTCTCGACATTCTTTATATCCGCACATAGGTAAAAATAAGATCTAAAGCTTTCATTTAGACTCCGTCGGCTAATTCTCGACCGATCTTAAATTTAACAGTAGGAGGAGATCATACTGTTAAATGTCCGCGTAAAATTCATAACTTCTACATACGGACTCCGTTTTCGTCTGTATTTTTACTGTTTAGTTCCTATTAATGAGATCTTCAACTCTCATTTAGGTCGCATAGGCCAAAAACCGCTCGAACTAAAATTCGAGTTTCGGGTCGTGCACTGCTATGCTAAATGTTAGAAAATTCATAACTTCCTCATACGAAGTCAGATTTGGGCGTTCCTTTTAAGGAAGCTCTCAGTTTTACATATTCTACGACTTTCGTTTAGATTACTAAGGCTAAAAAGTCCTCTATCGTAAATTCACTATTTACGTCTCCCGGTGTCGTGCCGGTTTTGCCGAAAAACTTCGACGGGTCATAACTTCTTCGTTATAACTCGGATTTCGGCGTTCTTTATATGTACTGAAACCTTGTAACATATACTACAACTTGTTTAGGATTAATCCTTCTAAATAATCTTCCATCAAAAACTCATTTTTGATGCTTGTTGTCTCTAAATTGACTAGCCCGGATCTGCGGGCGTTACAATTATCTACCTTTAGGATGATTACGTCCCAGGATCATCAACGTAACAGGGCAGTATAATGATTCCATATGTTATCTCTTCATCCTAGGTAATAATCGCAACTTCCTTGTTTCTTTGAATGAGTATCTAACTCTTGGACTCCTTGATTGCAGGCAGTGCTCGATCTTGCACTTGCTCCCTATCTCACGTTAGACTCCAAATTATGACCTTCAAGTCACAATCTCAATCCTCATTGGATACAAACTTAAGATAAGTTCTTTTATTACTACGATGGAACGATGTGTCATATTCTATTGACCTATCATCGTATGTTGCAATGCTTAGACTCAGGTCTCTTAGAGTCTCCCAGAATAGACTATACTTTCCTTCATGTTCTAATCTCATCTTAAAGATAGCATTTCTAGATACAAGTAACTATCGCGATACCTCTACCAATCTCTTTGATTATATTTTATTTAAATCTTCCGGTTTAAGTCAGAGGCTACATCAAACTTGGTTTTCTGAACCACGTAACATATTCATCGTAGTCGGACTCAATTCGATATGACCACTAGGTTCGGAATAACAATCATCTTCTTAGTCATTACCGAAACAATGGTAATGACATATTTGAATAAAACGATATCAACTACTAGCTTCTTGGTAACTTTGTGACTTTCCCTGATCCAAGCGTGAGTCATGTGCTTCCAGTAGTATAGGCCTCTACTACCATTCACGCCTACTCATACTCGTCTCAAGTATTGTCTCGCAGTTCTCCAAGTTGTTATCACAAAAACAATTTTAACACATACAAATGTGTCCAAACAATCATATAATTTTCTCTAGACTCTACTAGGACTTCTTCCATGTGTATCTTCAATCATCAATTATCTTTCAACCCGGTTGGTGGTGGAAATGTCAGACGATGGGATAACTTCATGGATTCTACCAAAAATCTTTCTTTCTTCTAATCGAAAGTGCACTTCTCCCATACTACACGTATTAATTATTAGAAGCATTCTAAAGGCAAGACACCACTCTTAAAATATCTTCTGATAGGTATCATTCACTATCGTAAGCCTTCTCATTTCCTCCATTTGTTCAATCTGTTATGAGTCCTTATCATGACATTCTATACACCAATGCAGGCATTCGGGGTATCAAGACGAGAATATAGATAGAGGAGGATTTAGACGCGTATTCCTCGGTATTACTCCAAAATAGTTACATGCCAGCTCTAATATCGTAATTAAACGTTTAGAAACTTGAGCACATAAAACTTTCAGATCTAGTCTGCAGCAGACCATTGATCTGATCAAACGATAGCATAAAACATCACAAATGATTTAGCACATAAAAGCATTTTAGGCGTCTTCCATAATTAAGCTAGTGCTTGTGTCTATTCAGGTGAACTTCCTAAAATATATTAGACACACTCCTCACGATCATCGCTTAGCATTTTAAGTTTAAGTCTAGAAATAAATCCTTATTCCTAGTTCGCTTAAACTAATGCTCTGATACCAACTGTGACATCCCCATTTTCACGGCCAGAAAAAACCGATTATGTTTATGCTTTATAAAAATCGGAGTACCTTTTTTATAAAAATGTTGTGGAATTTGCCCAGAAAAACATAATAAATACGTTATCAAAGCATTTTCGAAAAAATGTATTTTTTATTTATTTTAAAACATTGGGATGTCATCGTCAATACAGAAACATAAGCATGAACAGAACTTACATTCATTATCATTAGTGATTTACATCTCCTTAATCTCTCAGTGTAATGTAACTTCATATCGACACCTGTGATACAAATAAACTGAGTGGGTCAGGTTGGGATACCTGGTGAGTACATAGGGTTTTCAACCCACAATAATATAATTAACTTGTTTCTTCACATAATACATGTCAAACAATTAACCCGATTACCCATCCTCATTTTCTTCATTTGATATTCCCTAAAGTATTACCTTAAGGTTCATCTCCTATATCGTATTTACCTCTCATCCCTTTGCATCTCATTTCCTTATATGTTCATTCCTAAGGACTTTTCGTAAGGATCATCGCCTACATCACATAGAAAATAATGGTTCGGGGATTACTCCCTTGATACGCACCTTGTAAGGGTTGGAGTATCATCACATGAATACGTAGTTACAACATCGCCTGAACTCGTAATTCATAGTAAGGGTTAGATTATCATCACATGAATATGTAGTTACAACATCACCAGAACTCATAATTCATAGTAAGGGTTAACGTACCATCACATGAATACGTAGTTACAACATCGTCTGACCTCGTAATTCATCACCTACAGGTTGTGAGCCTGCTGGTGTTTCCACGGGGTTGTCTATAATAGTCTGTGGTTGTCATCTATACTCTGGTAGACGACTACATCTCCAAATTGCCGGACAATGTTATAGTACCTTTCATCCTACATCACCGATACATCATCACCTATCAATCACCTAATTATCATCACCTATCTCTCATCATTTTATTTCATCACACACCAACTATTGCATCTACCCATGTTTTATCCCAACATATTTGTAAATATAAAATATATATATATATATATATATATATATATATATTTTAAGTCATTTAAAACATGTATAAAATCATTCATCCAGCATAGACAGCAGGTATTCAATAATATGCACACATAGCACGTAATTTATATAAAATACTTCATATCTATGTGTAAGATGAAAGGGACCATGCACTCACTTGATAAGGTGGTGACTCAGTACTCGGACAGCGCTTCGTTTACTTTAAAATAATTTCCTTCGATGAAACCTATTATTATTACCACTAGATTTTAGTCTAATATTTACTGTGACTAATTATTATTATTATTATTATTATTATTATTATTATTATTATTATTATTATTATTATTATAATTATTATATAAGTGTTTAAACAATACTTTCCAACCAGTATGTACAGATAGGGGCCAGACATAAAACACCAGAGGGCAGGACCATTTTGACATATAGCACTTCTGAAATCCAACAACCCTATGCGGCTCTTTAAACCAGATTCCTCGTACCGCGAGTAGTTAAAAAGATATTATAACGACACTTACATAAATCATAATAATAGCTCAAATATTTATTATAAGTTCATAATAACAGTACTAATTTTAAATATAAGCTATATTAAAATAGGGTAAGCATAAATTACTTATAAGGGGGTTTTAGTTAGGAGTCGGGCTCTGCAGGGGCAGAACTTCGTCGCTGAATCTTTCTAAGAAAGATTCGTGCAGCGCTTCAGTGCTCTCCTTACTATACTAAAACTACAGAAAGAGAAGTCGAATCACGAGGGACCGAAATGCTCGGGAGATAAGAAAAGAAAGACTCTTGAATCAAGAGAATGATGGAAGAAATATGAGAGACCAAGCCTTTTATTTATAGTAATTGAATTTACAAAAACTACCCTCCATAATTACTTGATGACCTGATAGTTATATAAATGACTAAACACCCCTTCATAATACTATTTTAAATATATTTAACGATATTTGTACTAAACAAATGTCGAAATTACTCAACACTAGTCTTATAATAACCGCATCGTCGATACCTTTCTTATGATATATACATTTGTAGATATATATATATATATATATATATATATATATATATATATATGTGTGTGTGTGTGTGTGTGTGTAGGTATATTTGATTTATACTTTATTTTAATACATAAATATGCTATTATAATTTGTAACTCATTCATACGAACTCCATTTTTGACGTTGTTTATATCCATGCATTGGTATTTACAAGTACTACAACTTTCATTTAGACGCCGTCAGCTAATTCTCATTCTACCTCAGATTTACAAAACTGTATCGAATTTATCGCGCTCGAAGAGTAGGGACCAAGTTTCGTCCATATCTTTAACATACGAGATCTACTCTCAACATTCTTTATATTCGTGCATAGGTAAAAATAAGATCTAAAGCTTTCATTTAGACTCTCTCAGCTAATTCTCAACCGATCTTAAATTTAACAGTAGGAGGATATTATATTGTTAAATGTCCGCGTAAAATTCATAACTTCTACATACGGACTCTGCTTTCGTCTGTGTTTTTACCGTTGAGTTCCTATTAATGAGATCTTCAACTCTCATTTAGGTCACGTATGCCAAAAACCGCTCGAACTAAAATTCGAGTTTCGGGTCGTGTACTGCTATGCCAAATGTTACAAAATTCATAACTCCCTGATACGAAGTCAGATTTGGGCATTATTTTTATGGACGCTCTCAGTTTAACATATTCTATGACTTTCGTTTAGATTACTAAGGCTAAAAAGTCCTCTATCGTAAATTCACTATTTACATCTTCCAGTGACGTGCTGGTTTTGCCGAAAAACTTTGACGGGTCATAACTTCTTTGTTATAACTCGGATTTCGGCATTCTTTATATGTACTGAACCCTTGTAACATATACTACAACTTGGTTAGGATTAATCCTTCTAAATAATCTTCCATCAAAAACTCATTTTTTATGCTTATAGTCTCTAAATTGACTAGCTCGGATCTGCGGGCGTTACAAAGAAGAATGTTCAAAGGAATGTACTTTGAATGTGAAACTTCATATCTATGGAATTTCCTTGTAACAATCTCCAATAGAGCATTTTGTAATATCATTGGCAAAGTCTTGGTGGCTTTGGTGTTGTGACATTACGAAATGATCGTTGCATAAAATGTTAGAATCTAACATATTCTAATAGTGGCAAGAATTTGGTATTCTTACACTTATGATAAGGATTAGGAGTTATGAAATGAGTATCGTTGGCAATGTGTTCAATTGATCTATTTCACAAAGTATGGACCATAGGTAAACCTAGTGTGCATGCTTGGAGCATCAGAAAATTGTTGTTATAATTCAAGTAATAAGTTGATTATCCGAAACATTATACAATGAATAATGAGTAATTAATATGGTGTTTAAATAAAAGGTGTTTTATTATACTCAAGAGTTTGGGACCATATAGGATTAGTATTATTCTTGTGTTTCACTTTGCATGTTTTGACTTCCAGAATAACTAGGTTATTCAAACACCCTTAGTCGGTCATACGTTGGAAGTAGGTATGAGGTAAGACTATCATGAATCCATCTGTAGATTGTCTAAGGTGTTTAGACATAGCACAAGTTTGCTGCAAAATTCATGAGTACTCCTGTAATAAGATTAGAGTATTAGATTAAACCCACGCTCACTTGAATCACTTCATGGATTTTATCACGGGTGATTAGTGAGACAATAATATCTTATATTCTTGAAACCGAGACACGTGAGTTGTAAATTACAAGTCGGTTGCACATTGATAATATGTAAACACACCAGTAACTTCGTGTTATAAAACATATTGTTGTGTGTGATTTGATGAGTAGGTACAACCGAGCATTTGCGTCGAATTTTATCCGTTCCTTTTACCCAAGGTTGGATAAAAGCGATATCAGCGAGCCCCTCGATGATTTAGTGATGACACCCTAAAGCACTTGGCCAAGCCAAGACTGATTTGATTTGTTCATTTAGTCAGTCGTCATAAATCGGAAATCGGGAAACAACACATAGACTTAGAGAATGCTTAAAGTCCATGTCTTATGTCTATACGATATATTGAGAATAGAGGAATATATGATCCCTTATCTAAAGGAAGCGTTACTGATAAGATTAGAGTTAACAGCGGCTTTTGAAAGCTACGATTACTAATCAGGTTCTGAAGTCGTACATGCATAATAGTTATTAGACTTATCCAACTGGGAGATTGTTGGACTAGCTGTCTAAGCCCACAACTATTTTGGTATGTACTTGACCCGATTATCAGCATGGTCCTTTTGGGTTGCCTTCACCCTAGCAACTGATAGGATCAATTAAGGAGAAAGAGGATTAATTATGAATTATTAATATATTATGTGAATAATATATTAAAAGAGAAATCATATTGTTAAATTCATATTGATCAAGAATTAATTCAGAATTAATTTTGTGGTCAAAAGAGATTAGTTAAATAAAGGGGACCGATACTGTGACTATAAGATAGTTACAAAGTTGGGCTTAGGATCCATATGGAAGCAATGGGCAAATTCTATATGATAGTCCATATAGAAATCACCCAAGGGGCCTTCTAGAAGGATCTTTGGGCTGCTTAAGGACTAAACAACTGGATTAGGGTTTCCAAGTTTATAACCCTATAAGCCTAACTATAAAAGGAACTCTTTAGGCCACCAAAATTGTCCCTAACCTTTTGAGAGAACCCTAGGATGATTTTGTGCCCTCTCCTCTATCTCTTGTTCATCCTTATTGCTAGTGGTGTTTGTGACTCCATTAGAGGTGCAACACTTGGGGCACTAGGCTTTCAGAAGTCAAGATCAAGAAGGTTTGTGATTATTGTTGCTACATAACAATCAAGGTAATATTCCTAAACCTATTCACATGTTAATTTCGATTATAGTCTGCTAAATCTAGGATTTATGAGCTTTGGATGATTACTACATGTACAACTTGACAATCTAGATCCAAAGCTTGAGGGTTTGCATGTGCACCATAGGATTAATGTAATGCTCAAAACCCATTTGTTGGTGCATCAAAGAATTCGGATCAAGGCAAAGTTCTTGGTAAGGTGTCAAGCACACAGATTCCCATTTAATTTTCTAGTATCTACAACAACTACTTCTACAACCATGACTTTGAAACCTTTAACTAAAGGTGTTGTCATTGGTTCATCTGCTGGAGGGTCAAGTTCGAAGCCACCTCCATCACAGAAGAATTAAAGCGAAAAGGAAAGGGTATTTTGACAGATCCAACTGCCGAAGAGAAAAAGTTGGCCTTGAAGTAGGAAATGGAGAAGCAAAGAAAAATTCATAGTATTCTTCGACAAAGACATAGTGATCCTTTAGGTCTTGAAAAGGGTGATCCATCCAAACATTAAAGCTATGAAACAACTTAGGCTAATGTTTTCAGTGGAGTTATACCTGAGTTTGCTAAACTTCCTAAAAAGAGCTTTGATATCGAAAAATCATATTTCAATCAGCTAGACTTCCCGATCAACGAAATGATATTAATTTCTTTGCAATATCAAATTGTTGATAAATTTGAAGACAAGGAAGAATTTAAAAGACTGAAGCTCAGATTCCATGCGTTTCTTGGAAAAAGAGAAGAAGAGATTTGGTCTTTGGTGAAGATAGTGAAAGTTCTGAATATCTCTAAGGATGTTTTATTCGAAGGGGTACTACATAATTTCAGAATTCAAGTTGTCCGAGCCAACAATGTTGCTTTCGATTTTTCAATAGCAGATTTTCCATTGATGAATCTCAATGATCTCATCAATGTTGCTAAGATCTTGAAATGTACAAATGTTTCGAATATTCAATTGACCAACAAAGAATATTTTCTTCTTGGATTTGCTCACATTAAGTTGTTCATAGACAATTAATATGATTGTCCTGCAATGACAGATGTAGAGCTTGCACTTAGAATGGGAAAACAAATCACTATCGCACAATCCTTGTTGAAAGGTGCAAAGAATTTGAAGAATTATGATGAAGATGAAATCTGTCTGAATCCCTTGGGAATTTTTTTTGTTGGGAAGAATAAAAACAGCAAGATTACAAATTTCTTATTCAAGGTTGAAGATGTGGAAAGATATATGAACTCTCAGTATACGAATTTACTGATTACTATCAATAACTGCAAGAAGAATTCAGAAGGTGATAAAGTTGAGGTTTGTAAGTCGATTTTATGGTATATGGAAATTCAAAGAGTTTTACATCAAGCGATCCAGATGTTGATGACTTAGGATTTGACACTGCTTACAAAGGGGGGAGAATGTTAAGGGCGAAATTATTGTAAGGTGTCGAAGTGTCCTTTGTTTTGTTTTAGTATCGAAGTTGTCTTGTATGTTTTGCATAAGGGTATTTGTATGCCGAATCATTAAAGTTTAATCCCTTGTGTATTTTTTGTATGCTTCTATATTCCCTATAAATAGGGTTAGATACTAGAGTTAGAGTAACTTTTGGGCTTTTACAGTTCTTACTCTAAAACTTTCTATGTATCTTCCAAAAGCAATATATTGAGCCAAACATATATTATTTAAAATTTTGTGTTCTTATTTGATTCGTACTCTGATTTCATTTCATACATTTGATTCATTACAACTACAATGCCAGATTCTTGCTTCTAGTTCTCATTATATTCAGCCAAATGGTTTTACAAATCATTATGGTTCTCACACATGACAATCAATATCTCTATGAGCTTCTAGTTCTCCTTTTTTTCATTTAGAGATTGAAAGATGATATTAGAGTTGTGAATGAATGATTTTGGAAACTCGATGGAGTTGACGACTCCTATGAGTGAGCTTTTTCTTGTTGGGTTCGACGACGACGAAAACACATGGTGAATCTAGAAAGAGCACAAGAAAGAAGATAGTGCATTGTACATATTAAATTAGATTATATAATATACCTATTTTAAGGGTAATTGGTAAAAAATGACATAATCTTCATAAAAACCCCCACAATTTTGATCAATTAATGAAAAAAGATGAGGTACTAGTTAAATCTATGAAACAGGCCACGAAGGGTTATTCCGAAGTTTGAGCCAGTAATTTGTTTTTTTGTAAATAAAAACTTAATTTGAGATTAAATCGTAATGTAACACTCATTGTTCATGTAAATTTCTATTTTTTACCCTAAGTTGAATTTTTATACAAAAGTGGTCCCAAGGCTCCCTTATGAGGGACGCGTGATTTTACACGTACGATGGGCGTACTCTTTGGTACGCGAAGCATATGTGAAAATGTACAAACCCTAATTTTTAGGTCTTGAGCACTATTTAAACCTCCTTAACCCCTCAAGACCTTTTTCCTCATCAGCCTCCATCTCCCAAATCGTCCCTTGCAAACCCTAATCCTTGTGTGAGCCCTTTTTGAGCTTGAGAGTGTATTTTTGGTGTTCTTGAAGGAAGTAGAAGGAACTAGAATCATATTAGAAGCTCAATACAACCTAGATCCAGAAGCATCTCATCCTCTAGCATCATTTGAAGGTATAAAGTTTAAAACTTGTTGAGTTATTTTCTTAGATCTCGCTAGCATAGAGTTTGTGCTCATTTTTGGTCCCTTAAGCTTAGTGTTCATGAGTATGGTTTACTCTAACCATAAGAGTTGTTCTTTCAAACATTTTTAGATGCTAAGAACCATAAAAATGTGATCTTGATCCTTCTATCCCTTCCATGCAACAATTATGATGTCTTAATGAATTATTAAGTTAGGATTTTAGATTGTGTACCATTTCTAGCCATGGAAAGTCTTAAAGGTGGAAACTTTATGACTTAGAATGATTTTTTGGGTCTAGATCTGAGTTTGGATAAAAAGCCTTTAAGGAATAAGCACTTAATAGAAAAAAAAAGTAGGAACCAACCGAGTACGTTGGGTGTAACAAGTGGTACATTGTGTATACATGGTTGATGCCTTGTAATCTGGCCAACGGTGCACTATGTTGGGTGTAGTGGTTGAGTACGTTGAGCGTACTCAGTCTATGTTGACTTCCCTTGACTTTTTGAATTTCTGACTTTAACTTTTGTCCTTGGGTTTAACCAAGTTTTACCTAAAGGCATTTTGGGTATTTTGAGTAGTAGTTGGAGTTTAAGGCCCTGTTATTTGTATAGGTGATTCGTAGAGGCAGTATTCGGAGCAATATCTTGTCCTGCTATCTTTTCTAACTGTGAGGTGTGTTTCCTCACTGTACTTGTCGGTCGAAGGCACCAATTCTGGCCCAATAGATTGTTAGCATGGTTTAGTATGTTATTATGTTGTAGTGATCTGTTAAGATCTTCATGATTATCTGTTTGTTGTTATATGTTTTATTAGTTGCATATGTCGATATTATGTGGTTTAGGTTGAGGCTTCAATTCTATGTGCGTAAGCCAACAGACTATGGGATTCTAGTCTGATGACTGACTGAGTCGAGGCAATCCAGTTCGATGATTGTGGGCCGGGGGTAATCCAACCTGATGGATATGGGCCCGAGGTAAATCCAGTCTGATGATTATTGGCCCAGCATGCATGTTTTCATATGATCTGTTACGTTGGGTATTTTGGGGAGAGTCACTAAGCTTTGGCTTACATTTTATGTGTTATGTTTCAGGTACTTCTGATGATCAGGGAAAAGCAAAGGCGTGATCATACACATCCTTCGGTGACATGTTTTGGAGATTTTATATTACATTGATTCTAGGGTATTTGTATTTTATACTAGGTTTCAAGTAGTTTGTGATGATCCTTTAAGACAAACATGGGTTGGTGTAGAAGGTAGCATGGACCCGTACTACTAAAAGCACAAGACATGTAGGCACAGTAAGGAAGTCACAAACCTCGAGGGTTTAGTATCTTCACGATGGTTGTAACAGAGTAAATTGTGGCATTTATAATATATTTTTGGGTCATTTTCAGTATGGTGTTCACAAGGGGCTCGGGATCTGGAGCGGGTGGCCAGGATAGGGCGGGGTTGACTGATGATCAGATACGGTAGATGATTTCCACTAATGTGGCTATAGTTATCTGGGGTTCCATTTTAGAGTTGTTTGGTTCTATCAAGATCGTGATTATTGATCTATTTGATGAGTGTTATGAGGCCCACACTGAGACTGCTACTGTTGTAGCCATCGCATCTGTCACTGCTACAGAGTCTAAGGAGGAGGTTCATTCCAGTACTAGGACTTCAGCAACACGAAGCCCCCAGAGTTAAACTGGGTCAAAGACCTAATTATGGCTATAAGATAAATTTCGGATGAGGAGGGTTGTTTCTTCACCAGCTCCTATCCAGAGGAGTGGAAGCTTAGGTACACCCTGAACCTCTTTCGATTGGGTGCAAAGGACATGTGTAACCTTGTGGCCAGTTCCTATACTCCTGAGCAGAGGACTGGTGTTACATGGGAGCAGTTCTCGAAGATGTTTCACATGAGGTATGTTCCCCTGGTGGAAAGGGAGAGATTGGCTCAGGATTACCTGAATTTGAGATAGACGATGACAGAGATCCCCAAGATGTTCACTGAGAGGGATTTATTTTGTCCCAAGTTTGCTACTTCAGAGCAGGCTTAGATGATGCGATAGTTGAGTATGCTCAAGACTGACATTCGGCAGTTTGTGTCTACCCAACGCTACAGTACCCTCTTCGAGCTTCAGGATGTCACACGGAGACAAGAGGTTGAGATTGAGACTTACACGAGGGAGCAGAGGTAATCTCCCATTCAGTTACAGCCTACAGTGAAGCGGTTCAAACCCACTGATTCACGATCTGGGGGACAGAGGGGCCACACTTGTGGCAAGTGCGGCAAGGTTCATGAGGGTGCTTGTTAATCTTCTTATGGGTGCCAAAAATATGGTAGCGAGGACCACATTGCTAAGGATTATCATCAACAGGACATGTTAGTGAGTACTAAGATTTGTTACCACTGTGAGTAGGTTAGCCATGTGAAGGTCAATTGTCCATTGCTAGCCTCCCAACCAGTACGGGCACCAGCCCCGGCTACTTTGAGGATAACAAACAGACGCCAGGGCGGCGTGGAGCCCCCAAGGGTTAGAGGTCATGCTTTCCAGCTCACGGAAGACAAGGCCAAGGTGGATCCATGCATTGTTACTGGTATGTTTCCATTTATTATTATGTCGAGATATTTATTTGTGTTCTTATGATTGTACTTTCGTTAGGTACCTTCTTATTGAACTATTTTCCTACTCTTGTGCTTTTTAACTCGGGTGTGAGACGGTCTTTTGTGTCTCAGTCCTTCCATAGGAGTTTTGATATGGCCCTTGGAGAGCTAGAGTACCCATTGCGAGTCTCCATCACCAACAAGCATGGGGTTTCTACATCAAGTGTTATTAGGGTTGTGCTTTGGAGATTTTCGGGGTGTCTTATCTAATTGATCTGATCCTTATCCCTATGAGATATGTGTACGTGATAATAGGGATGGACTAGTTGAGTAAGTTTGGTGTTATGATTGACCATAAGGGTCAGCAAGCGGTACTTTGAACCCTAAGTGGGTGAGAACTGATTATTTATGGAGAGGGTATCAGGGTTGGATCAACCTTTTGTTCTACTGCCAAGGCTCGGCAGTATCTGTGGCATGGGTGTATGGGTTATCTCGTATTTGTGGTTGACACTCAGGTAGGGAAGGGGGTTTCGGTTTCAAATGTGCCAGTAGTCAAAGAGTTCCCAAATGTGTTTTCGGAGGAATTACCCATTGTGCCTCCTGAAAGGTAGGTTGAGTTCAGGATTGATTAGGTTCCCGGCGTGGCCCCGGTTGCTAAGGCGCGGTACCATTTAACACCTCCAAAGATGCAGGAGTTGTCCTCTTAACTTCAAGAGCTATTGGGTAACCAGTTTATTAGACCGAGCAGATCGCCATGGGAGCATCAATCTTGATTGTAAATAAGAAGGATGGGTATCACTGCATGTGTATTGATTATCGGGAGTTGAACAAGTTAACGGTGAAGAACTGCTACCCACTTCCATGGATTGATGATCTATTCGATCAGCTGCAGGGTGCATCTTGGTTCTATAAGATTGATTTGAGGCCACGGTATCACCGGATGAGGGTTAAAGAAGAGTACGCAGAGAAGATAGTGTTTCGGACTCATTATGGCCATTACGAGTTCGTGGTGATGTCGTTTAGGCTCACCAACATGCATGTGCCATTCATGGATTTGATGAATCGAGTGTGCAGGTCGATGCTTGATTGATCATTTATTGTCTTCATTGAGGACATCTTTGTTTATTCCATGACCAAGGAGCAGCATGAAGAGCACCTTCGAGAGCTGTTGGGAATTTTGAGGAGGTGGAGGCTTTATGCCAAGTTCTCGAAGTGTGAGTTTTTGTTACGAAAGGTCCAATTCTTGGGACACCTCATTAACCAGGATTGGATTCTGGTCGACCCAGCCAAGATTGGGGTTGTAATGCAGTGGGAGGTCCCGAAGTCTCCCTCAAAGATCATGGGTTTTTTTCGGTTTTGTAGGGTATTATCGGAGATTTATTCAAGATTTATCTAAGGTCGTTGTACCCCTCACTCGTTTGATGAGGAAGGGCATGGATTTTAATTGGGGGCCTGAGCAGTAGGCTACGTTCGATACACTGAGACAAAAATTATATGAGGCCCCAGTCTTGACCCTTTCGGAGGGTGTGGAGGATTTTGTCATTTATTGTGATGCTTCTATCACCGGCTTGGGGGCAGTACTTATATAGTGAGGGAGGGTTATTGCATATTGAAGGGTCCAATTAATGGTTTGGTCTAGGCTTTCGTTGTAATAGGGTCTATTGAGTCGATATACAGTTTTGGTAGTTTTCTTGGTAGTTTACGGTCTTGTAATGAGTTTATAGTCGTAAGCCTGTTTACGGCCGTAAACCCAGAGTCGGCCCATGTCCACTATATATAGAGGCTATGTAGGTCATTTAATGGTTGTTGATGCCACAGAGTTCACGGTTGCTGTAAACAAGTTGTACCAGGTGTTTTTCGTTAATAGAAGCGTGTGCAAGCTTGTTCTGATTTCTGTTTCTACTTCATTCTTATTATAATTGATTGTTTTGTTTGTTTGATCACTGGTAAGATCCGTTTCAGGACCTTACAATTGGTATCAGAGCAGAACCAGTGTCAAAGCATCTTACAATCGAGTTTTTGGCCATATTCTTCACTATTTGAGATAGTAGTTGGTGTTGTCTGCGAAAGGGAATCAAGTTTAATCCAAAAATCGTGATTTGTTGAATTTTTGGGAGTTTACTGCCTAGAGTTTACGGCAGCAAACTCGGTTTACGGCCGCAAGCTCAAGAACTTTCTTGGACTGTAAACTCAGTTCTTAGACTGTAAATCAAGTATCTGCAATAAACGCAAGCTTAGATTCATAAACCGTATTCAGAAACCACAAACTCTCTACCGCAAACTCACGACCGTAAACTCTTGACCATAAACCGAGTTTACGGCCGTAAACACATCCTTGACCGTAAACGCTTGTGTTGACCGTAAACTCAATTTTTTTTAAAAAAAATTAATTTTTATTTAAATTAATATTTAATGGATTCACAAAGTCAAACACATCACCATGAGCTGGACTATGTCATGGGCAAAACTACTCGCATTCCAAGACTCTTGTCTGCAGATGGTTTTCCTGAGTGGAAATACCAAATAGAGAAGTACATTAAAATGAACGACTTCAAAATTTGGAGAAGCATCATCAAGAATCCCGTCAGAATAACCACAACTGTTGCAAGGCAAGTAGTTGACTAAGCAATTGAGAATTACACTGATGAAGATTTTGAGAAGGTTGAGAAGCAAGAACGGGCTTTGGCCACTCTGACCATGGCCCTGTCTCCGGATATAGCTCAAGGTTTTAGGGAGTATACTTCAGCAAAGGCTTTGTGGGAAGCCCTAATTGAGGTATATGAAGGGAATGAAGATATGAAGGAGAGTCGCCAGGACATGATGCGCCAAAAATTCAACATGTTCAATTATGTTTCTGGTGAGACCCTGGAGGCACAGCTACAACGATTCACAACTCTCACCACTAAGATGAGCATAGTTGGAATCTTCTTGACAAAGTCTGAAATAATCAAGAAGCTACTAAATGCTCTTCCAAAGTCATGGGACATGAATGTAGCTGTTATCAAGTAGACCAAAGACCTAAATCGCCTTACGCTTGCTGAAGTGATGGAGATCATCTAGGCTTGTGATATTGATGATAAACAACGGGAGATAAACCATGTGAATTCATATTTAGCTGCAAATCTTGGAATTTCATCTAAAATGCTATTTCATCTCTCACTTTTCCCTCTACAGGTCAACCTTTTGCTGCTCAGCAAGCTCAGACTCAATCCTTTTCCACTTCAACAGCTACTTCACTTCCTGTTGCATCATCCATGCCTCTTCCTCAGAACCCATCATTTGCTACTTCTCAAGTTGCTTCTTCTTTTAATGGGGGTTCTTCCTCAAGTGCTAAGGAGTGTGATGAAAATCTTGCTCTCGCCACTGGACTTGTTAACTGCTACAATGCTCTTGTAGCTGGAGATCTTCCTCCACAATTGTCTTTTGCTGATCTGGATCAGATTCATCCAGAAGACATGGAAGAAATGGATATTACATGGCAAATTGCCATGGCAGTATTCAGGGCGAAGCAGTTTGCTAAGAAGACCGGGAAGAACAACTAGGGTATGAGTGCCGATAAGAAGGTAGGGTTCAACAAAGGAAAGCTGTGTTGTTTCAATTGTCACAAGCCAGGTTATTTTGCTCGTGAGTACCCGATGTCGGATCGAAGATTAAACAACGACAGGACAATGGTTGCGATGGGAAACAATCGGGGAGGTGCTCAGGTCAACAACAAGAAGGCTATGGTTGCTCATTCATTTGACTGGGAGGACCAAATGCAGGCCTTGAATATTTTGAAACCTGAAAATGCTCACCTAGCCCAAGTTAAAGATGAAGCTTCCGTGGAGAGTGTTGTTGCTGAAGAAAAGATGATGGCGCTTTAGTTTGCGTTGATGGTATCTTCTACTTCTGAACCGAAGAAAAATGAGGTAAGTTTGCCTTCCTGCTCTCAAGCTTTTATTGATTATATCAAAATTCTTCATGAAGAAATAGAAACATTATGTAGATAAGTAGAGGACCTTAGATATGAGGGTTATCAACTTAGAAAATGACAAAAACCCCTTAAGGCCCAGTTAGAAACTAAAATAAAGGACTTTAGAAGACTTCAGGAAGACTACAGTAATAAATCTGAGAATTATGACTACATAAAGAGACAGAACACTGAGTTAATTACTGAACTTGACACATTAAAGAGAAAATTTGAAAATGTTGATTTCGATTTTAGAAAATTTGATGTATCAAGTGAAGTAGTTGCCAACATGATATACCACTACATGCAATTTGAACATAATCAGTCAAAGGGTCTAGGGTATGATAAAGTGCCTCTTCCTTTCAACCATTCATATCAGTTTCAACCTTTGTCCAAGGAGGATATTGCCCAATGAACCATTCATGGATTATGGCAAGCCATCTGGATTTGTTTTGGGAGGATTTATTAATGTTGAAAGTACTAAGATTCCTACTTCTCCTGCAGATCAATCCTTAAATCAGTCAAAGCACGAAGTTGAAGGATCTGTTTCTGAAAATAAAACTGATTCTGAACCTGAAGTTTTAGTTTTAAATAAAGACTTTAATTTTTATGATGTTGAAAGTGACAATGTTTTTTGTGATTTTTCTGCACCTTCTGATACTGGTTTGAATGTTTTTAAAGTGTTTGATGAGATGGTTGACAATTTTGATGTTTGTGATGATACTAATAAAAAAACAACCAGTTTCACAAGTTTCTCCATTTGATACACCCTCACTTATCTCACAAGCTACTTCTTGTTCATGTTCATGTGAGAAAAGCAAGGGTGTCGGTATGGAAAACAAATTTGAAAAGAGCAGTACATGTTTTAACAATAACAAACAAATTTGTTTCAATTGTGGTATTGGTGGTCATATAGCTAGGAATTGTCCTAATATAATGTTTGTACATTATATGTCACAAAAAGGAGAGAACGAATTTAGAGGAAGGTCTTTAACTAGAAAGTCCTCTAGAACTCGTTCTCGGAATGATGATTGGAAGGATGATCGTAGTAGAAAACGGGGAGTTTTTAAAAATAATAAAAAGGTCTTTCATAACAAAGTCTCAAACAGTTTGGCAAAACCAAACATGGCTCAGCCAAGCTTAGTTTCGTTAAGGAGTAGCTATGGGTCTTCAACCAATTCAGGTAGAAAACCCAGGTGCTCAAGGCAAACTGATAAAAATCCTATTTCAAAATCATCAGTGACTGTTAGAAAACCTAATTATCAATGGCTGCCCAAAATAAGTTCCAATCCATCATCAGTATCCTCTGGAAAATTAGTAAATAATGATAAATCTGAAAAGGCAATGGGTCAACCCAGGAAAGTGATGACCTGGGTTCCCAAATCTGAAAGATCCCACACATTTTGCAGGGACAGTTGCGGGGGAATGTCGTCAGACCTTGGTTCGTCGACAGCGGCTGCTCCCGACATATGACAAGAGATATCTCCCAACTAAATAACATTCAATCTTTTAATGGGGGGTATGTTTCCTTTTCGGGTGGAGAAGGTGGCAAGATCACTCAGAGAGGAACCATTACAAATGGAGTGTTAAGCTTCGAGAATGTCAACTTTGCTCCCGAGTTAAAGCATAGTTTGTTAAGTGTGTCTCAGATATGCGACAAAGGCTATTCTACACATTTCACTGACAAGGAATGTATGATTCTCAAGCTAGGAATTGTCATCCCAGAAGAGTGGATTCTTGTCAAATCTAAAAGGGATGGAAATGCTTACATTATTGATATGAATAGCAATCTTCCAGAACAAGTTGCGTGCCTCTTTTCAAAGATCTTAGAACAAAATACAATGTTGTGGCACCGAAGACTCGGTCATGCTAATGCCAAAAACCTAAATTGTCTTGCAAAGAATGAGAAGGTTCATGGTTTACCTGTCAGAGATTTCCTAACGTTTGAAAAATGTGTGTCATGTGCCCAAGGTAAACATCACAGAAAACCACACCTGCCAAAACAGGTTAACTCAATCAGTCAGCTGCTCCAATTATTACATATAGACTTGTTCAGTCCAGTCAACGTCCTTAGCATCAACAGAAGTTCATGTTGTCTGGTTGTGATTGATGATTTCTTTCGTTTTATGTGGGTCTTCTTCTTATCCAACAAAGTTGGGGTTGCAGAACTAATAAAGAAGTTCATAGTGCTAATTGAGAACCAAACCAACAATCGGGTGAAGGCGCTTCGTACCGACAACGGAACAGAGTTCAAGAATTCTATTCTTGATCATTTTTGCGTTGAAAAGGGGATTATGCGTCAATACAACTCCTCTCACACACCTAAACAAAATGGTGTTGCTGAAAGGAGAAATAGAAGCTTAAAAGACGCTGCAAGGATGATGCTGTGTGACTCCAAGTTACCAGTTTTCTTTTGGGCCAAGGCGATCAACACTGCTTGCTACGTTCAGAATCATGTGTTGATCAACAAAGCTCAGATGAAGACTCCGTATGAGATTCTATATGGTCACAACCCTTCAGTTAATCATTTTCGTGTATTTGGTTGCCCTTGCACCCTTCTTCACCTAGAGTCCAACTCAAAGTTTAATGCCAAAGCTGATGATTGTTACTTTGTAGGGTATGTTGCACGCACCACATATAGGGTCTACAATAAGAAGACAAAGGAGATTGTGGAATCCTATGTCGTGCGCTGGTTAGAGGAGAACGAAACGGATGCTCGAGTGGGTCCGGATTGGTTATTTGATTACACATCGCTTTTCAAGTCCATAAATGTGTCTTCGGATAGCTCATCTAGGTCTTTCTCTGGTTCGAAGAATGTTTCTAAAGACGAAGAAGAAGAAGTTGTCTACAGACCCCCAACGGTATCCTCTTCACCATCTGAGGGGGAGTCCTCTGCTTCGCCTGAGGGGTAGTCATCTGTACCACCTGATAGTCCAAAATCTCCAGTTCAGAATGATACTCCTGATGCTGAGGCTACACCACTCACTCCTGTTGAAAGAGAGTTCATGTCTAGAGATGCTTCCGCTGTCACTTCAACTTTTATGGAACTACTCTCTCCTGAAGACATTTCTAATGAGTTTGTAGCAGATTCATCCGGTGTGGAACAATCAGCAAATGAAGGAGGTGTCAACATTCACAATCTTCCCGTCTTGCTTAATGATATCAGCCAGGAGATACCCTTAAGAATTCAACGCGATCATCCGATCGAGAACATCATTGGTCAGCTGGGCGATGGAGTTAAAACCAGAAGTCAGAGTAGAGATGTCAATACATGTCTCTACTCTTGCTTTATCTCTCAAATAGAGCCCGAGAATGTAGAAATGGCTCTAAATGAGCCTAGTTGGGTAGTTGCTATGCATGAAGAGTTGAATCAGTTTGAAAAACTCGGTTTTTGGAAATTGGTTGAGTTACCAAAGGGCAAAAAGTCTCTTGACACACGATGGGTCTATCGAAACAAGCAAGATGATTCAGGGGTTATAGTGAGAAATAAAGCTAGATTGGTGGTTCGCGGGTTTCGACAAGTTGAGGGTCTTGATTATACTGAGGTTTATGCTCCAGTAGCTCGCTTGGAGGCTATTCGTATTTTCCTTGCATATGCCTCTTACATGAACTTCACGGTTTATGAAATGGATGTCAAGACAGCCTTCTTGTATGGCAAGGTGAAGGAAGAAATCTATGTTGATCAGCCTCCTGGGTTTGTTAACTCGAAGTTTCCTAATCATGTCTACAATTTGGATACGGCATTGTATGGGTTACATCAAGCTCCTCGAGCATGGTATGCGAATCTTACAAAGCACTTACTCGAGCATGGATACTCTCGTGGCACTATCGAGCAAACTTTGTTTACCAAGCATGTTGGTAATGATCAGATTTTGGTTCAAATCTACGTTGACAACATTATCTTCGGGTCTACCGGTCCGCAGCTATGCAAGGAGTTTGAAGGTGTTATGAAAAAGTGGTTCGAGATGAGTTCGTTGGGAGAAATGACCATGTTTCTAGGGCTTCAGGTCAAACAAAATTCAACCGGAATCCTGCTACATCAAGCCAAGTATGTGGAGGATATTCTTGAGAAGTTCGGGTTTCAAGACGCTAAGCCTGCATCGACGCCGATGGCTGAAAGACCTCTTCTGACTCCAGATGCTGATGGAGAATCCGTAGATCAGACACACTATAGATCGATGATCGGATCGATGATCGGATCGTTGATGTATCTTACTGCAAGCCGACCAGACATCATGTCTTCAGTTTGTCAATGCGCACGTTATCAAGCTAATCCTAAATTTTCACATCTTATTGTTGTCAAAAGAATTTTTCGGTATATTAAAGGCAGCCCAAAATTGGGTCTTTGGTATCCGAAAAATTCTAAATTTGATTTATATGCTTTTGCTAACAGTAATTATGGAGGCTGTGAGCTTGACAGGAAATTTACATCAGGAGGCTGTCAATATCTTGGAGATCAGCTGGTGTCATGGCAGTGCAAGAAGCTGTTGGATTAGTGTCTAAGCCCGTAACCATATTTGGTAAGTACTTGACCCGGTTGTGCATGGTCCTTTTGGGTTGCCTTCACCAAAGCAACTTGACTGGCGAAATAAATACAGAAAGAGGTTATTATGATTTATTAATATATTATAAGAATAATATATTAAAGGAGAAATCATATTTGTATAATTAGTATTGGTCAATAATTAATTAAGAATTAATTTTGTGATCAAGTGTAATTAATTAAACTTGAGGGGCTGAATTGTAATTATATGATAGTTGCAAAGTAGGGCAATGGTTACCCTAGATATAGGTTGGACGAATTCAAAGGATAAGGAATCCTTGAAATCTTCCAAGGATAAGGGTTATCAATGCTTATCTTATGGTTATTTGGTGGGCAAGCAACTAGATAAGGATAAGGACTGGAACCCTAATCTCTACCCTATATAAAGACCCCTAAGGCCATAGAAATCGTACCACTTGATCCCTAGGGTTCTTAGACCCGATTTCTACCTCTTCTCTTCTCTCTCTATTGCCTCTCCATTTGCTTGTGGTGTTTGTGAGCCATTAGAGGTACTACACTTATGGTACTTGCTTTCAAGACTTAGGGTTTGAAGATTTGAGTTGTTATTGCAATATAACAACAAGAGGTATGTGATCTATCCTACTATATGAATTTCGAAAATACTAGGGCGTGCTAGGGTTTCTTCATGTGTTCATAATGTTGTGTATCTAATAGAGAAAACATAGATCCAAATCTAGGGTTGCATGCACACATAGGATTGTTTGTACTAAACCCATCAGTGGTATCAGAGCCTTTGGTTAACTTGTTTTCAATTAGTATTATATGATGGGTTTTAGCCATATGAACATTCCTATGTGCACATGCAAACCCTAATGCTTGGATCTAGGTTTCTCTAATTGAACATGCATTCAATCCAAGACTTCTAATTGCTAATAGACTATAATAACAATATGAAATTAGAATTAGAAGTTTACCTTGAATCACTTGCTTGATCTTCTTGTCCTTGGAGCTTTAGAGTCACAATTATCACTCCTCTAATGGCTTACAAACACCAAGTAGTAAGAGGATGATATGAGAGAGAGGAGAGGGAAGTGAAAATCGGCCAGGGTTCCTTCTAAAGCACAAGTGCCGATTTCCCTTGACCCCTAGGGTCTATTTATACTAATGAGGCTCCTAGGGTTTCACCCTTAAACCCTAATTGGATAACTTAGGCCCTAAGCAATCCAATACCCTAATTGATAAGCCTTGGACGAAATCTAAGCCTATCCAAAGCCCTAGAAATCTTCCACCATTATCTATAAGGGATTTATAGCCCAAAGTATAACTATCATACAATTGACAGTTTATGCCCCTTTATTCAATTAATCTCTTTAAGTCACCAAATTAATTCTTAATTAATTTATGACTTATATTAATCAAATATTAATATTATTACTCTTTATATTATTCTCATAATATATTAATAATATTTCTTCTCTCATAATAAATCATCCTGTCAAGTTGCTATGGTGAAGGCAACCCAAAAGGACCATGAACAACCGGGTCAAATACTTGCCTAATATAGTTGCAGTCTTAGACACTATTCCAACAGTCTCCCACTTGGATAAGTCTAGTAACTATATACAAGTATAATCTGATTAGCAATCGTAGCTCTCAAAGACGCTATCAAACTCTGATCTAATCAATCTTGTCCTTTAGATAAGGGATCATGCAGTCCTCTGTTTAGATATCATGCTGACAATTCTATGGAACAATTTGTCTAGCATTTGGTTTCTCGATCTCCGATTCATTTGACATAGAACTTAATCGAACACATCAATTCAGTTCTGACCGGGCCCGGCACATAAGTCAAATCAAATCATCGAGCGGCCGAGATATCGCTTTTACCCTCTTAGGATAAAAGTAACAGATAAACTTCGACTTATATGCATTTACTTATTCATTAATCAACTATACACAACAATGCGTTTTATAACATCAAGTTACTGATGCGGTTTCGCATTATCAATGTACAATCAATTAACTAATAACAAACCATATATCTTGGTTTTAAGACCATATGATATTATCGTCTTGCGGTCATCCTTTTTATCACATTCCATAAGATGATTCCAACAAGCGCAGGTTTGTTCCAATGCTCAAAACTAGTTCATAAGCACTCATGAACGTTGCAGCAAACTTTTGTTATGTCTAATACCATTTAGACAATCTACAAACCAATTAATGACAATCTTCATTCATATCTACTTCCAGCATATGAACGATTGTGGACAATTTGAATAATTCGATTATTCTTAATAAACTCAATTATTCTAGAAGTCAAAACATGCAAAATGAAACAATAGTTAAACAATTAACATAAGACAGTAACATTACTCATAAATAATACTCATTTACTTAATCATCAAATGTTAATTACATTTATCTATTACACGTTTCCAATACTATCTAATCTATACTAATATCATCCTTCAGCCCAATACTCCTAGCATGCTGCAAGTGCTTAATTCTACTCAGTCCCTTCGTAAGCGGATCTGCTGGGTTATCTTCTGATGATATCCTCTTCACTACGAGTTGTCCTTCTTTTACACGATGTCTAATAAAGTGATATTTTCTGTCGATATGTCGAGATCTACCATGATCCCTCGGTTCCTTGGTTAAGGCAACCACTCCTTCATTATCACAGAAAATCTCCATGGGCTCCTTTATGGCAGGTACAACTCCAAGATCACCAATGAAGTTCTTCAACCATATTGCCTCCTTTGACACTTCGCTCGCTGCAACATACTCTGATTCGCACGTTGAATCAGCTACGGTTTCCTGCTTGGAACATTTCCAAGTTACTGCTCCTCCATTCAGGGTAAAGACCCAGCCCGACTGCGAACGGTAGTTGTCCCTGTCGGTCTGAAAGCTGGTGTCACTATACCCTCGCACCTTCAAGTCATCACTCCCTCCGAGGACTAAGAACCATTCCTTTGTCCTCCGAAGGTACTTAAGGATAGTCTTGACCGCAATCCAATAGGCTCTGCCAGGGTTCCCTTGATATCTGCTACCCATGCTCAAAGCAAAGGCTACATTGGGCGAGTACAATTCATAGCATACATGATTGAGCCAACTGCAGAAGCATATGGAACTCGGCTCATTTCAGCTATTTCAGCTATTTCAGCTTCGGTACTCGGACTTTGAGTCTTACTCAACTTGGCATTACTTTGTATCGATAATTCTCCCTTCTTCGAGTTTTCCATACTAAAACGTTTCAGTACTTTATCCAAGTAAATGTCCTGACTAAGTCCTATTAGTCTCTTACTTCGTTCTCTCACTATCCTTATTCCCAAAATATAGGAAGCCTCTCCGAGGTCCTTCATAGCGAAGCACTTCCCGAGCCAGGACTTAACCTCCTACAGAGTCGGGACGTCGTTTCCTATGAGTAGTATGTCATCGACATACAGAATGAGGAAGCTTACTATACTCCCACTGGCTTTAACATATACACATGATTCATCTTCGCTTCGTACAAATCCAAACTCTTTGACTTTCTCATCGAAGCAAAGATTCCATCTGCGAGACGCTTGCTTAAGTCCATAAATGGACTTCTCAAGCTTACACACTCTATTTGGATCTTTCGGATCGACAAAACCCTCTGGCTGAGCCATGTAAACATCCTCAGCCAACTTTCCATTAAGGAAAGCGGTTTTGACATCCATTTGCCAAATCTCATAATCATGAAATGCAGCAATAGCTAGCATCACTCTAATAGACTTTATCTTCGCAACTGGTGAAAAGGTCTCATCATAGTCAACTCCGGGAGTTTGAGTAAAGCCCTTCGCAACCAATCGTGCCTTATATGTGTGTACGTTTCCATCCACGTCGGTCTTCTTCTTGAAGATCCATTTGCACCCAACGGTCTTACGTCCGGGCACATTATCAACCAAATTCCAAACTTGGTTGTCATACATGGACTGGATCTCGCTGTCCATTGCCTCTTCCCATTTTGCAGACTCCGGGCCTGCCATGGCTTCCTTATAGCTATTAGGTTCATCAAGGTTTATTAGTGTACCAACACTAATATACGTATCCCCTTCGGAAGTAATATGAAAACCATAAAACTGGGGTTGAACTCTAACTCTTTCAGAATGTCTAAGAGGTAATGACTCGTCAATTGGTTCAACCGGAGTTTCCTCCTCGGGTTGAGTGCCAGCGGTAGAGGTTGCTTCATCTATCGACTCTTGAATCTCTTCAAGCTCGATTTGCCTCCCACTGTCTCCTTGGTTTATGAGTTCTCGCTCTCGGAAAACTCCTCTCCTCACAACAAAGACAACATTGTCCTTCGGTCTATAGAAGAGATATCCAAAGGATTTCTGCGGGTAGCCGATGAAAATACATCGCTCACTACGAGGTTCGAGCTTGTCGTGAGTATCTCTTCTTACGAAAGCCTCGCAACCCCAAACCTTGATATGTGCCAATGAGGGAGCTTTCCCTGTCCACATCTCGTGAGGTGTTTTGGCAACCTTCTTTGTAGGGACTCGGTTAAGGATATGGGTGGCCGTCTCTAAGGCATACCTCCAGAATGAGATAGGTAGTGATGCAAGACTCATCATGGAACGAACCATGTCCAACAGGGTTCGATTACGCCTTTCTGCCACACCATTCAACTGCGGTGTCCTAGGTGGCGTCAATTGTGAAACTATTCCACACTCCTTGAGATAGTCGTGGAATTCAAGACTTAGGTACTCTCCTCCTCGATCGGATCGAAGCATCTTGATTTTCCAGCCCAATTGATTCTCCACTTCATTCTTGAACTCTTTGAACTTTTCAAACGTTTCTGACTTTTGCTTGATTAGGTAGATATACCCATATCTACTATAGTCATCGGTAAAAGTCACATAGAAGCAGTTCTCATCCTTCGTGGTTGATCTAAATGGTCCACATACATCGGTATGTATTAGGTCCAATAGACCCTCACCCCTTTCACATGTACTAGTGAAGGGTGACTTAGTCATCTTTCCAAGCAAACAAGACTCACATGTGTCATCTTCCCTAAGGTCGAATGACTCCAACACTCCATCCTTTTGGAGTTGGGCTATGCGCTTCTTGCTGACATGTCCAAGACGACAATGCCACAAGGATGCTCTATCCATACCATTGGAAGAATCCATGCATAAAACATCATTTCCTAAGTTAGCTACAATCATAACAGTTTCATAAATTCCATTACACGGTATTGCTTCAAAATATAAGACACCATTTAGATAAGCAAGAATAGAACCATTCTCATTATTAAAAGAAAATCTAAAACCTTGTCTAAACAAACCATGAAATGAAATGATTTTTCTTGCCATTTCTGGCGAATAGCAACAACTGTTCAAATCTAAACATAAACCATTCCTAAGCACTAAAGAATACACTCCAATCTTGGTCACAGGTGATGATCTTCTGTTCCCCATGATTAGATTTATTCTTCCATGCTCCACGTCCCTATTTCTTCTTAGTCCTTGCAAATCAGAACAAAAGTGGTAACCACAACCGGTATCAAGGACGCAAGAAATAGCATGAGATGAATCATTAGATTTAATTGTGTATATACCTACGAAAGATGGCTTAATCTTTCCTTCCCTTATGGCTTGCAGGTAGTCTGGGCAGCTTCTCTTCTAATGCCCTATTTTATGGCAATGATGGCACTCTGCCTCCATTGGGTTAGGACAAGGTTTAGCAGGATCAACTTTGGTCCCACTAGAAGAGGCACCATCTCGGGACTTAACCTTGTGATGGTTCTTAGACGAATCCTTCCTCTTCTTTCCTCTTCCTTGCCCAATGGCCAAAACAGGAGCATTAGGTGGATTGGGAGTTGGTGCAGCAGACTTGTCCTTGAGGTTGCTTTCAGCAACCCTAAGGAGACCTTGGAGCTTGCTTAGGGTGACCTCTTCTTTGTTCATGTGGTAGGTCATCCTAAATTGATTGTAACACGGAGGCAAAGAGTGAAGCACCATGTCGATCGCCAAGTCTTCCCCAAAGTCAACATTCAACTTGCGAATACGATCGACATACCTTTGCATCTTTTGTAGGTGCACGGTAAGAGATTCTCCATGACCCATTTTGGCGGAAATCATGTTAGTGAAAATCTCGTAACGCTCTTGCCTCACGTTTTGGTGGTATCTCTCCAACAAGTCTTGGTGCATTTCGTACGGATACATGTCCTCATAGGACTTTTGGAATTCGGAGTTCATAGTGGCTATCATGATGCAATGAACCTTCGTCGCATCACGTTCATGAGTCTCAAAAGCAGTCATTTCAGCCGGAGTAGCGATTTCTGGGTTAATCTTCTCGAGCTTCTCATCGAGGACATACTCCTTATCCTCGTAGCGGGCAATCGTGCGAATGTATCTTATCCATTCGCTAAAGTTCGTCCCATAGAAAGTCACCTTTTGACAAAGGCTCATCAATGTAAACGAACTAGCAGCAGCGTTGTTCGCGGTCGACATCTACAAATAGAAACGACAAAGACAGATTAGAATTTTGAATCCCTAATTATCACCCAATATGAAAAATTAGGGCTAGGATCCAACAACAATATTTACATATTAGAAAAGGGATGCCGTAATCTAACATGCAAACAATTTGAAGGTAAGTGAATGACGATTCACTAATTCTCCATCACGAAAACATAACTCTAAGTTCTAAATGTATTGAGAATTCCTAGGTTTGTATGAGATTCATTGAAACTTTTCAATGGCATATTTAAATCTCGATATGCCCCTCTCGTTTGTGACTGGGATACCGAGGATCACAAAGTGGGTGTGAATTACCATGCAAATTCACATGGTGCCTTCATTGTAACAATCACCTATTTGATGTGCCGGTAAACCACACACGCTCCATCGAACTATGATAAACAATGAATCACCCTTTGCCACCTTTGCTTAGAACCAATTTGTGTGCTGGTAAACCACACACGCTCCACTAACTTCTTAGCAAGGGTGCAAAGTGTAATTTCATGGGATTGCATCAATTCACTTTTCCTAAAGTAACTAGGATTGGGAATTTTGAAAAACATGTAGTTACTTTGTATTTCATATTATACTTTTAATAAAGAGATGAGGTTGCCCAATCCTACCCGTTCGTCTAACGACCCTCCACCGATAAAGCAAGCGGTGGGTGTGAGTGTACACCCATTAAGCGTCATTTTATAGGCCGCAACCTTATACCCACCTTATAGACCGGCTTCGTGAATGAGGCATAATAACGGTACGACTAGCATTTTTAATCATACATATATATATATATATATATATATATATATATATATATATATATATATATATATATATATATATATATATTAATCTTGTAATATTATATTAGTATAGGGTTGAATTTTAAACTTGTAAAATTCTAGGGTTTGAAATTTAAATTGTCCAAATTAAACTTTTAATCACAAAACATAAATTTCAAAACTTGAGGGCAAGTTTTAAACTTTTCAAAACATAGGGGATCAAATAACAAATAATCTAAATTAACATTTAATCACATAATTATCCATATTTGATTTATTTAATAATTTCTCACAAAACAATTTACCAATTTAATCAAAATAATTAATCAATTATCACATAAGGAAATAAATATTTTATTAATTGATAAATTAGATCAAGAATATACTCATATATATCATAAAATCGGATTTATATTGATCTAATATGATAAAGGCAAGTATCTCAAAGATAAACAGCAAGAAATCCCGAAGTTTCCTCTTTCTGACGCTTGGACTCACCGAGTACCCCAATGGACTCGCCGAGTCGAGCCTACTCGCCGATTCCACTATGGGACTCACCGAGTCCATCAGACAGAAACACAAAAATCGAATTTTGAAGGCATCAAACAAGCAACCAATGCATCAATTCAATAGAAACCAATCTAGGCTCTGATACCACTGATGGGTTTTAGCCATATAAACATTCCTATGTGCACATGCAAACCCTAATGCTTGGATCTAGGTTTCTCTAATTGAACATGCATTCAATCCAAGACTTCTAATGGCTAATAGACTATAATAACAATATGAAATCATAATTAGAAGTTTACCTTGAATCACTTGCTTGATCTTCTTGTCCTTGGAGCTTTAGAGTCGCAATTGTCACTCCTCTAATGGCTTACAAACACCAACTAGCAAGAGGATGATTTGAGAGATAGGAGAAGGAAGTGAAAATCGGCCAGGGTTCCTTCTAAAGCACAAGTGCCGACTTCCCTTGACCCCTAGGGTCTATTTATACTAATGAGGCTCCTAGGGTTTCACCCTTAAACCCTAATTGGATAACTTAGGCCCTAAGCAATCCAATACCCTAATTGATAAGCCTTGGACGAAATCTAAGCCTATCCAAATCCCTAGAAATCTTCCACCATTATCTATAAGGGATTTATAGCCAAAAGTATAACTATCATACAATTGACAGTTTATGCCCCTTTATTCAATTAATCTCTTTAAGTCACCAAATTAATTCTTAATTAATTTATGACTTATATTAATCAAATAATAATATTATTACTCTTTATATTATTCTCATAATATATTAATAATATTTCTTCTCTCATAATAAATCATCCTGTCAAGTTGCTATGGTGAAGGCAACCCAAAAGGACCATGCACAACCGGGTCAAATACTTGCCTAATATAGTTGCAGTCTTAGACACTATTCCAACATTATACAGTTTTATGAACTTGACATATTAGGGTTTATAGCCAATAAACCCTAGGAGGCAAGATTTTCGAGATTAGGGTTCCTAAACACTAATTTGCGAAAATTTGAAAGGGTTTTTCAAATCCTTTCCTTAAGTGCCAAGATTTTGAAATCTAGGGTTTGCAAACCCTAGGATTTTCGAGATTAGCCTCCTTCCCAAGATAAGATCCTAAATTTTAGGGATATGGATTATCCCATATCTTGTAATTATCCTTTAATGGTTGTATATGGTAATTAAAGATTTTGAATTATCCTATCCCATGATTTTCGAAATTTAGAGGGATTAAAAGGATTAGGATAAATTAATTGTTTAATTGGTAATTATCCTTCATGATTTAAATAATCCCTTATGATTTAATAATTTAAATTAATAGTTTAATTCAAGATAATTATTAAATCAAGAGTTTTAATATTTAAAATTTTAATTTAAATGGTATTAAATTTCAAAAATTTTAAATTGAGATTAAAACCCTAGTATTTTAAAATGTTTAAAATACACCCTATACTATTATATTATTACAAGATTAATAAATAAATAAATAAATATATATATATATATATATATATAACTAAAATGCTAGTCTTACCGTTACTAGGCCTCATTCACGAAGCCGATCTATAAGGGGGTATAAGGTTATGGCCTATAAAATGGCCATTTAATGGGTATCCACTCTTACCCACCGCTTCCTTGATTGGTGGAGGGTCGTTAGCCGAACAGGTAGGATAGGGCAATCCTCTCTTCATTAATAAGTATAATGAATCAATATAAAGTAACTAAACGTTTTTCAAATTCCCAATCCTAGTTACTTTAGGAAAAAGTGAATTGATGAAATCCCATGAAATTACACTTTGCACCCTTGCTAAGAAGTTAGTAGAGCGTGTGTGGTTAACTGGCACACTAATTGGTTCTAAGAAAAGGTGGCATAGGGTGACTCATTGTTAGTCATAGTTCGATGGAGCGTGTGTGGTTAACCGACACATCGAATAGGTGAATGTAACAATGAGCGCACCATGTACATTTACATGGTTATTCACACCCACTTTGTGATCCTCGGCATCCCAGTCACAAACGAGAGGGGCATATCGAGATTTAAACATGCCATTGAAAAGTTCAATGAATCTCAAGGGAAATCTAGGAATTCTCAATACATTTAAAACTTAAGCCTTTATGTTTTTCATGGTGAAGAATTAGTGAATCGCCATTCACTTACCTCCAAATTATTTGCATATTGGATTACGGAATCCCTTTTCTAATGTGTAAATAATGTTGTTGGGTCCTAGCCCTAATTTTTCATTTTGGGTGTTTAATTAGGGATTTAATTCTAATCAAACTTTGTTCCTTTCTATTTGTAGATGTCTAACGTGAACAATGTTGCTGCTACCTCATTCTCGCTAATGAGCCTATGTCAAATGGTGACATTTGATGGATCGAACTTTAGCGAATGGATAAGATACATTCGCACAATAGCTCGCTACAAGGATAAAGAGTATGTCCTCGAGGAGAAGCTTGAAAAGATTAATCCGGAAATCGCTACTCCCGAAGAAATGGCGGTCTTTGAGACCCATGAGCGTGATGCAATGAAAGTTCATTGCATTATGCTAGCCACAATGAACCCCGAACTCCAAAAGTCCTATGAGGACATGTATCCGTACGAAATGCATCAAGACTTGATGGAGAGATACCACCAAAGCGCAAGGCAAGAGCGCTATGAGATCATCACGAACATGATCACCGCTAAGATGGGAAATGGAGAGTCTCTAACCGTGCACTTGTAAAAGATGCAAAGGTATGTTGATCGTCTTTGCAAGTTAAATGTTAACTTTGGGGAAGATTTGGCAATCGACATCGTTCTTCACTCCTTGCCCTCGTGCTACAACCAATTTAGTATGACCTACCACATGAACAAGGAAGAGGTCACCCTAAGTAAACCCCAAGTGCTCCTAAGGACTGTTGAGAGCAACCTCAAGGACAAGTCTGTTGCATTAACTCCCACTCCACCCGCCGCTCCTGTTTTCGCTATTGGGCAAGGGAGGGGCAAGAATAGGAATGCCCCTTCAAGGAGACACCACAAGGTAAAGTCCCAAGATGGTTCCTCTTCTAGTGGGACCAAAGTTCGTCCTGCTACGCCCAACTCAAACCCAAAGGAGGCAGAGTGCCACCACTACCACAAAATAGGGCATTGGAAAAGAAGTTGCCCGGAATATCTGCAAGCCATCAAGGATGGGAAGATTAAGCCATCTTTCACAGGTATTTACACAATTAAATCTAATGATTCATCGCATGCTATTTCTTGGGTTCTTGATACAGGATGTGGTTATCACATATGTTCTGATTTGCAGGGACTAAGAAGAAATAGGGATGTGGAGCGTGGAAGAATAAATCTAATCATGGGGAACAGAAGATCGTTGCCTGTCACCAAGATTGGAGTGTATTCTCTAGTGCTTAGTAATGGATTAGGTTTAGATTTAAATAATTGTTGCAACTCGCCAGATATGGCAAGAAACATCATTTCATTTCATGGTTTGTTTAACCAAGGATTTAGATATTCGTTTAATAATGAGAATGGTTCGATTTATGCTTATCTAAATGGTTTTTTATATTTTGAAGCATTGCCTTTTAATGGAATTTATGAAACTGTTACGGTTGTAGATAACCTAGGAAATGATGTGTTGTGTATGGATTCTTCCGATAGTATGGATAAAGCATGCTTGTGGCATTGTCTTCTTGGAAATGTCAACAATAAACGCATAGCCAAACTCCAAAAGGATGGAGTGTTGGAGTCATTCGACCTTAGGGAAGATGACACATGCGAGTCTTGTTTACTTGGAAAGATGACCAAGTCACCCTTCACTGGCACTTGTGAGAGGGGTGAGGGTTTATTGGATCTCATACACACCGACGTGTGTGGGCTCTTTAGATCCACCACAAGGGATGTGAACCGCTTCTATGTAACTTTCACCGATGATTATAGTAGATATGGGTATATTTACTTAATCAAGCACAAGTCCGAAACGTTTGAAAAGTTCAAAGAGTTCAAACATGAAGTGGAGAATCAACTGGGCAGGAAAATCAAGATGATTCGATCCGATCGAGGAGGAGAGTACCTAAGTCTTGAATTCCATGACTATCTCAAGGAATGCGGAATAGTTTCGCAATTGACGCCACCTAGGACACCACAGTTGAATGGTGTGGCAGAAAGGCGTAATCGAACCCTGTTGGACATGGTTCGTTCCAAGATGAGTCGTGCTTCACTACCTATCTCATTCTGGAGGTATGCCTTTGAGACGGCCACCCATATCCTTAACCGAGTCCCTACAAAGAAGGTTGCCAAAACACCTCACGAGATATGGACAGGGAAAGCTCCCTCATTGGCACATATCAAGGTTTGGGGTTGTGAGGCCTTCGTAAGAAGAGAGACTCACGACAAGCTTGAACCTCATAGTGAGCGATGTATTTTCATCGGCTACCCACAGAAATCCTTTGGATATCTCTTCTAAAGACCGAGTGACAATGTTGTCTTCGTTGCGAGGACAGGGGTTTTCCGAGAGCGAAAACTCATAAGCCAAGGAAACAGTGGGAGGCAAATCGATCTTGAAGAGATTCAAGAGTCAAGTGATGAAGGAACCTCTATCGTTGGCGCTCAACCCGAGGAGGAAACTCCGGTTGAACCGATTGACGAGTCCTTACCTCTTAGACGTTCCGAAAGAGTTAGATTTCAACCCCAGTTTTATGGTTTTCATATTACTACCAAAAGGGACACGTATATTAGTGATGGTACACTAATAAATCTAGATGAACCTAATAGCTATAAGGAAGCCATGGCAGGCCCAGAGTCTGCAAAATGGAAAGAGTTGGGTGCAAATGGATCTTCAAGAAGAAGACCAACGTGGATGGGAATGTGCACACATATAAGGCGCAATTGACTGCGAAGGGCTTTACTCAAACTCCCAGAGTTGACTATGATGAGACCTTCTCGCCAGTTGCTAAAATAAAGTCTATTAGGGTGATGCTAGTCATTGCTGCATTTCATGATTATGAGATATGGCAGATGGATGTCAAGACCGCTTTCCTTAATGGGAAGTTGGCTGAGGATGTTTACATGGCTCAGCTAGAGGGTTTTGTCGATACGAAGCATCCCAATAGAGTGTGCAAGCTTGAGAAGTCCATTTATGGACTTAAGCAAGCATCTCGCAGAAGGAATCTTTGCTTCAATGAGAAAGTCAAAGATTTTGGATTTGTACGAAGTGAAGATGAATCATGTGTATATGTCAAGGCCAGTGGGAGTATAGTTAGCTTCCTCGTTTTGTATGTCGATGACATATTACTCATAGGAAACGACATCCCGACTCTGCAGGAGGTTAAGTCCTGGCTCGGAAGTGCTTCGCTATGAAGGACCTCGGAGAGGCTTCCTATATTTTGGGAATAAGGATAGTGAGAGAGCGAAGTAAGAGACTAATAGGACTTAGTCAGAATACTTACTTGGATAAAGTACTAAAACGTTTTAGTATGGAAAACTCGAAGAAGGGAGAATTACCGATACAAAGTAATGCCAAGTTGAGTAAGACTCAAAGTCCGAGTACCGAAGTCGAGATAGCAGAGATGAGCCGAGTACCTTACGCTTCCGCAGTTGGCTCAATCATGTATGCTATGACTTGTACTCGCCCTGATGTGGCCTTTGCTTTGAGCATGGTTAATAGATATCAAGGGAACCCTGGCAGAGCGCATTGGACATCGGTTAAGAATATCCTTAAGTACCTTCGGAGGACCTAGGAATGGTTTTTGGTCCTTGGAGGGAGTGATGACTTAAAGGTGTGAGGGTATAGTGACGCCAGCTTCCAGACCGACAGAGACAACTACCGTTCGCAGTCGGGCTGGGTCTTTACCCTTAATGGAGGAGCAGTGACTTAGAAAAGTTCCAAGCAAGAAACCTTAGTTGATTCAATGTGCGAATTAGAGTACATTGCAGCGAGCGAAGCATCAAAGGAGGCGATATGGTTGAAGAACTTCATTGGAGACCTTGGAGTTGTACCTGCCATAAAGGAGCCTATGGAAATTTTCTGTGATAATGAAGGAGCGGTTGCCTTGACCAAGGAAGCGAGGGATCATGGTAGATCTTGACATATCGACAGAAAATATCACTTTATTAGACATCGAATAGAAGAAAGACACCTCATAGTTAAGAGGATATCGTCAGAGGATAACCCAGCAGATCCGCTTACGAAGGGACTGAGTAGGGTTAAGCACTTGCAGCACGCTAGGAGCATTGGGCTGAAGGATGATATTAGTTTGGATTAGATAGTTTGGAAACTTGTAATAGTTCAATGTAATTGACATTTGATGATTAAATAAAGGAATATTATTTAATGGTTTATGTCTTATGTTAATTGTTTAGCTATCGCTTCACTTTGCATGTTTTGACTTCCAGAATGATTGAGTTTATTAAGAATAATCGAATCATTCAAACGGTCCACAGTCGTTCATATGTTGGAAGTAGGTATGAATGAAGACTGTCATGAATTGGTGTGTAGATTGTCTGAAAGGTATTAGACATTACAAAAGTTTGTTACAACATTCATGAGTGCTTATGAAAAGGTTTGAGCATTGAAATAAACCCACGCTTGCTGGAATCACCTTATGGAATGTACCACAAGTGATCGCAAAACGATAATATCATATGGTCTTAAAACCAAGATATATAGTTTATTGTTTACTAATTAGTTGTGCATTGATAATGCAAAACCGTATCAGTAAATTGATGTCATAAAATGCATTGTTGTGTATAATTGATTAGTGAATAGTGAATGCATATAAGTCGAAGTTTATCGGTTTCTTTTATCCTAAGAGGGTAAAAGCGATATCAGGGGCCCTCGATGATTTAATTTGACTTATGCGTCGGGCCCGTTCAGGACTAAATTGATGTGCTCAATTAAGTTATATGTCAAATGAATCTGAGATCGAGAAACTAATTGTTGGACAATAAGTATGACAATGTTTCATGAGAATGTCCGCACGATATCAAAACAGAGGACTATACGATCCCTTATCTAAAGGACAGGTTACTAATAAGATCAGATTTTGACAGCGTCTTTAAGATCTACGATTGCTAATCGAGTTGTATTTGCATTTGTGGTTACTAGACTTATCCAAGTGGGAGACTGTTGGATTAGTGTCTAAGCCCGTAACCATATTTGGTAAGTACTTGACCCGGTTGTGCATGGTCCTTTTGGGTTGCCTTCACCAAAGCAACTTGACTGGAGAAATAAATAGAGAAAGAGGTTATTATGATTTATTAATATATTATAAGAATAATATATTAAAGGAGAAATCATATTTGTTCAATTAATATTGGTCAATAATTAATTAAGAATTAATTTTGTGATCTAGTGTAATTAATTAAACTTGAGGGGCTGAATTGTAATTATATGATAGTTGCAAAGTAGGGCAATGGTTACCCTAGATATAGGTTGGACGAATTCAAGGGATAAGGAATCCTTGAAATCGTCCAAGGATATGGGTTATCAAGGCTTATCTTATGGTTACTTGGTGGGCAAAGCAACTAGATAAGGATAAGGACTGGAACCCTAATCTCTACCCTATATAAAGACCCCTAAGGCCATAGAAATCGTACCACTTGATCCCTAGGGTTCTTATACCCGATTTCTACCTCTTCTCTTCTCTCTCTATTGCCTCTCCATTTGCTTGTGGTGTTTGTGAGCCATTAGAGGTACTACACTTGTGGTACTTGCTTTCAAGACTTAGGGTTTGAAGATTTGAGTTGTTATTGCAATATAACAACAAGAGGTATGTGATCTATCCTACTATATGAATTTCGAAAATACTAGGGCGTGCTAGGGTTTCTTCATGTGTTCATAATGTTGTGTATCTAATAGAGAAAACATAGATCCAAATCTAGGGTTGCATGCACACATAGGATTGTTTGTACTAAGCCCATCAAAAGCAACACAGTGTCTCAACTTCAATAGCTGAAGCGTAATACGTTGTTGCATCTGCCTATTGCTCTCAAGTCATCTGGATCCAACATCAGCTGTTGGATTACGGTTTGAATTATCTAGAAACCCATATCTACTGTGATAATGAGGTTGCGATTCAAATTGCTAAAAATCTTGTCCAACACTCAAAAACCAAGCACATTGATACCAAAATTCATTTTATCAGAGACTGTTATGAACGTTCACTTATCCGGCTGGAACAGGTTCCCACTGCTAATAATGTGGCGGATCTGTTCACCAAGCCTTTTAACAAAGCTCAATTCGATGTGCTTGTGGGATTTTTTAAAATGATTCGTTTTGAGGATTAATTTTATTTTTTACCTTTTTACTTAGTTTAAGTTTTTTGTATTTTTATTTTCTTAATTCTTATCTTCTATTTCATTTTACTTTTGTTTAGACTAGTTTAAATTTGCACATTTTAGTGATTTCATTCTCACCCATGCACAAATTTAGGGGCAGAAATAAATAAAAAACCAAACAAAAAAATTAATTAAAAAATTTCAAAAATCCAAAAACAATAAAAAAAATCAGAAAATCAAAATTATGTTGCTGATTATCTTGCTTGTAGGTGATGTGTCGGGAAGTGGTATTATCAAGTGATAACGGGCAATCTGAATCTGTGTAACATACCAAAATTAAATTGTCTGCGCTCTGTGTTCGATGCGTCGATAGGTACGAAAGCTTGTAAATGGACTTGACTAGGAAGATTTGAACTTAAGGAATTCAAGGACTTGACAAATATTGAACTAGTTAGATCCGTTTAGCCTGATAACACGACGCTCGGATAGGTTGAGCAGGAAGATATACATGAGAATCTTTCTGTTTGTTAGCCATATGTTGCCTCCTCTGCGTGATCGAGAGATCCAACCTAGACTGTAACATATGCAATTCTATCTCTCTGCGTCGTCTTTCTATGCAATTCTTTCTATCTGTTAGCCATATACTATCTCCTCTGCGTGACTCACAATCCGACCTGGTACACAGTATATGCATCATTCTTTTTCTCAATCCCTCTGAAACTTCAGTTAGTCATATGTTTCATCCTCTGTGTGATTGGAAGAGATCCGACATGGGTGTATAACATATGCATTCTAAATCTATCTTCTTTCTTAATAATTGTCTGCTCACCCGGTGTAAAGCGTATTCTGGAAATTCTTGATTACTGGAGCATATCAGGAAGCGGGAAACATGTTCTAGTACAATTAAAATTGAACACATACAGATTGTCTGTAGATCTCGCTGCTCAATTTAGGTGGACAACAATATCCCTAGTCGTCTTCAGCTAAATGGTCCCTAGGAAATCTATCTAAGAATATAGGATCAAAATGTCTTGTCATTCTTAGTTTGCCCAAAATTATCACAAAAATTTTCATGTTTAAGTGGACCACAATATCTACAATCGATCAGACATAGACATGAAGATAAAGGTACCGATAAGTAGACTAAGGTTATCTAACAACTTTGATCCCTAAGTCACAAAAATTATATTCAATGTTTGTTTAGATAAAGTTTAGTCTATTTTGTCTTAAATTTTATTTTATTTTATTTTATTTTCTAATTATCAATATTTTAAATTTTAAATTTTGGAAATTGTTTTGTTTTTGTTTTAAGTTTAATTTTATTTTTATTTTATCATTAATTCTATTTTTGTGTATGTCAAAATTTTAGAAATGTTTAATTTTTAATTTTATTTTTATTTGTTATTTTATTTTTATTTTTATTTTTATTTTTATTTTTATTTTTATTTTTATTTTTGTTTAGTTTTTATTTTGTTTTAATTTTAGTCTTATTTTTATTTTTAAATCCTCAAAATGTTATTTTTGAAAATATTGGAGTGTGCCTTACACAGTGTGGACAGCAGGTAAAGGTCAAAGGTATATAAAGGAGTTTACAGCCGGAAACCCCTTCACTTCTCTGATTCCGGCCGCAAACTCCTCCTATTCTCTCTCATCTTCGAAAAAAAAATTGTTTGTTTTCGTGAAATTGCTCCGTTCATCTCATAGGTAAGAAGATTCCGACCAAGGATATGCAGTTGCTTCATGAAATTGATGAGTTTTGAGGCCAAAATCGACGAAAATCGAATTGTCGGAGTTTACGATCGTAAACTCCGTTTGCTGCCATTGGCTTACGGCCATGGGTTTACGGTCGCAAACTCCAGTTTGACCGTAAACTCTGTTTTGACTGTAAACTTGATTTGGGTCAAAATAATTTATTATTTTAGGCTAAATTTGAAATTGATTTAATAAAAAAAACATACATTGCTCAAATGTCTTTCGTTTCTTATTTGGTATGTTTTAGTGCAGATCAAATGGCAGCTTTAAAGTTTGCAGACATGCACAATCTGGCAATGGTACTGGCACATCCTCCGGTGGCACATGGAGAATTCAAGTCAATGATTCATGGACTGAGGGAATGTTGTTTGGCCTCCGCCATCACCATGAACACCGTCGCTTATCATAAAATTATCAGAGAGTTCTGGAAGACTGCCAAAATGAGAAGAGACGATGATGGAGCAGTGACGGTAGATGCAGTCGTAAAAGGATGCAAAGTTGTGATCGATGAGCAGTTCGTAAAAGAGACATTGTTGATCAATGACCTACCGAGTTTTCCCACTGAAATTGGTATAGAAGATGCTCAGAAATTTTTAAAGAAGATGGGGTATGAGGGTGATTCTCCTCCTACAGTGAAAAAGCTTCGGCCACCATATTGGAGATTCCTAGCCTATGTGTTCGTGAGTTGCATCTCCGGTAGGAGGTCTGGTGCAGACAAAATATCCCTGAGAAACACTGGAGCTATTGTTTCTCTTGCTGCAGGGATTGGCTTCAACTTTTCGAGGTTTATCCTGGACGAGTTTGTGGTCAACATCAATGCCATCACTCGGGATACCTTCCTGATGTATCCTAGATTCATTCAGCTCTTCATCAACAAACAATTTCCTAAAATGATAAAGGAGGGAGAAACGCTTGATATGAAGTCCTTGGGCCCTCACACTATTGGGCTCATTAAACAAAATCGCAAAGGGAAAGTTATCTTTCAAGGACTATATCCACTGGTTAAATTCGGATGATTTGTTGAGCCGAATGAAGCGTCCGAGTCCCACGGATCTTCTGATAAGATATCTTCGGAGCCTACTTCATCATAAAAGGTGATCTCGGAAGGAGATGTGATCACGGTATCAGATCAGGAAGGGGAAGAGACAGTTGATCCTAATGTATCCGTAGCTGAGGAGCATGACCTGCGATCAATCCAAGTTAAAGGTGACTACAATGAAGGGTCTTCCAAGAATGCAACTGAGTCTAATCAGTATGAAGACCTTGATCTTATAGGTTTTGATAGAGATGAGATTCCAACCAACTTTGGAAGCGATGATGACTTTCTTTCAAATGCCAACCTCAACTCATTGCTTGATAATATCAATGATATTTCTCACACGGCAATGGAGATAAGGGATTCTGAAGACGTTCTCGAGTCGACACCCATGTCTACAGATCAAGTGGTTGATTCTACAGCTCCAATGGTGACAGTGTTAGGGATTCCTCCCTTTGACGTTGCCTCACCTACTATTGAACCACTTCAGGGTGATGATACAACAGACCAGACCTTACAACCTCTATCTAAGAGAAGAAGACGTGATCCTAGGTTTAGACCTTTGGATTTTGACTTGTCTCATGACATGCTGATTACACCAACTACTACACCTGCCATCGTATCAACGGAACCATTTTGTGGAGGTCCTAGCACCACTTTTGAAGTTGGTGGTTCCTCTGCTCCACCAGGATTCTCTCCTCCTAGGATAGATCCTGATGATGCCTCTATGCGATTAGCTATGCATCTCGCTCAGAATGAAAGTGTAGATCCTTCTTCTCGTGGCAAAGGAATTTCTTTCAAAGAAGGTCACCAAGGAGTAGATAAACTATCAGTTGATGAACTTCAAAAGAAGATCAGTGTCCTGTATCAAAGGAACATTGAACTTGGTATTCTAGTCAATGAGTTATTAAATGAGAATGCCAAACTGAAATCACAAGTGTCTGATCTTCAGGATGATCGAGCAATAAAGACAAAGCAAATCTCTGATCTTCAAGACAATTTTAATCTCCTTACCTCCAGTTACTTTGATTTGAAGAAGAAGCTTGAAGGAGATCTTGGTGACAAATACCAAACATCAGCAGACGAGTACAAGATCAATTTACATACTCAAGTTCATCCTGTTAACATGCCAACCGTTCAGACTTCACGGGTTGTTAATCGTTTTGATGAGGAGTTGGTTCATGCTCCTCACATTGCGGCAATTATACGTGATAGACAAGCTGAAGCTGCTGAAAAAGGACAATTCTTGTTTAAGAGAAATTCTGACAAGAATGCACCTGTGGATCAACAAACAATCACCGTTAAGGATCTTGGAGTTGTTCGCTTTAGAGATACGTATGGTGATAGATCTGGAATTATTTATTGGGGATTTCGTGATCCTCTTAACATGTGGATAGTACGAAGAAAGAGTGGTAACACTGAGCTATACAAATACCGTTATGATTTCAATTCATGGACTAGGGTGCATCTATCTGAGTTATCACGATATCCTTTTTCAAATCCCTCGGATAATCCACAGGAAACTCAATTCAAACACTTCCTAGAAGACTAGGTGAAAAGGGGTTTTCCTTCGATGAAGACTGTTGAGTCTGTTATCAAGCATTATCCAGATGTCATAGATCCTAAGACTGGTTGAACAAATTCTTGTGCTTCAAAGTTACCCAGATGGATCTCTAAGCTCCATGGATTACTGGGTTTTCGATGAGACTACAGCGTCTGCTGTTATCAAGCTTAAAAATGGATGCATTCGTCTTTATGATCGAAGGGATTTGTTTCAGTTCAGGAAGTGGGACATTCATCATCTGAGTACTTATCAAATAAAAGTTGACGAGGAGATTTTTGAGCAAGCAGCGAAAGAGTACACGTCTATGGTTGCTGAGATCATCAATACACGTATGTGGAACGGGGCAATGGGGCAGGCAGATGTGATGGTGGTCGACAAATATTAACTTCAACCTAGCACCAAACCAAGGGGGAGATTGAAGGGTCCAATTAATGGTTTGGTCTAGGCTTTGGTTGTAATAGGGTCTTTTGAGTCGATATACAGTTTTGGTAGTTTTGTTGGTAGTTTACGGCCTTGTAATGAGTGTACGGTCATAAGCCTATTTACAGTCGTAAACCTAGAGTCGGCCCAAGTCCACTATATATAGAGGCTATGTAGGTCATTTAATGGTTGTTGATGCCACAGAGTTCACGGTTGATGTAAACAAGTTGTACCAGACGTTTTTCGTTAATAGAAGCGTGTGCAAGCTTGTTCTGATTTCTGTTTCTACTTCATTCTTATTATAATTGATTGTTTTGTTTGTTTGATCACTGGTAAGATCCGTTTCAGGACCTTACACATATGCTTCTAGGCAACTGAATCCGCATGAGGTGCGTTATCCTACATATGATTTGGAGTTGGGGCGGTGGTGTTTTCCCTTAAGATTACGCAGCATTATCTTTATGGGGTCCGCTATACCATCTACATGGATCACAAGAATTTGTCTTATCTCATTGATCAACCAAATCTGAATATGATACAACGTAGATGGCTTGACATGGTCAAGGATTATGACTGCGAGATTCTCTATCACCAGGGAAAAGCAAATGTGGTCGCTGATGCTTTGAGCCGCAAGTCGGATAGCTCTTCTGTTGGGAGCTTATGTATGAGGATATCTATCGATTTTCCGCTTTTTGATTTGATCAGAGAGGCCCAGGCTAAGGAAGTCAAGAAGGAGAACTGGAAGCAGGAGAGAATCAGGGGTGATATCGACAGGTTTTCTACCGTTAGACATGGATTTTTAACTCGGTGCGGTCGGGTGTAGGTGTTAGATTTTGGCGGGATCAGGCAGACTATATTAGAGGAGGCACATAAGTCCAGATTTTTGATACACCCTGGATCCACCAAGATTTATTGGGATATGAGACTTAGTTACGACAAGCTTCACACGCTAAACATAGTTTATCTATAACAAACTGCATCTTAGGAATTCCTCGCGCAAGCTGATTCCCAAAAATCTTTGATATGTTCTTGAAGTTCAAGTGAGATAGTATCTTGTGCCACATCCAGTTAAAATGAGATTGAGCAGGAGAGAAGAAGAAGCATCGTAGAGAGTTGTCAACAGAAAATATGTTCAAAACATAGATGTCATTCTATCGGTTTGTAGTCAATACAGTGACATTATTTTGATCAACAACATTTCCTTCCTTCTTGTTGAAATAAACATCATAGTCAGCGTCACACAGTTGGCTGATTGAGATGAGATTGTGCTGAAGACCCTTTACGTATGAAACATTCTTGAATACAACAGAATTGCATTTAATAGTGTTATATCCCTTTGTAGCTCCTTTTCCATTGTCTCCATATGTAACAGTTGGATCATCCTTTTTTATGAACTCCTCCATAAGTGACTTGAAACCTATCACATGTCTTGAACAACCACTATCTAAGTACCAAATATGTTCTTAGCCCTGAAAATCTAAAATATACAATTAGTCTACATTGACCCATCTTGCAATGGATCACTTAAGAAAAGATATGATAACAGGAATCAGGGAGACAATTTAATGAGTTTCCCTTTTTGATCCATCTATTGTTTCGAGTCATGATGTTGTCAGTGCGAACAGAGATTTCTTCAAATGTACACTCGCTGACTCTATGAGAAGCATCACCACACCGATAACAAACTCTTGTTCCATAATTCTTTCTTTTAACATTAGAACTTTGATTTCTTTTAACAACAGAACTTGAGGAATCTTGATCATTAGATTAGAAAACTCTTAATTTAGTTCTGGAACAAGGAGTGTCATCGATGGTGTGCTTAGATGCCACTTAGTCATGGGACACAGATAAGATGGATGAATCATCTGAAGTAGAGAACTATGATTGACCTACAGATTCAATTTTGCTAATAGAGCACTGAGGAAACTGTAAAATAATGTTTCCTGCCATTTCTGGGCTGTGGGCCGGAAGTCAATTGTGTAAGGCTTTGGGCCTTAAGGAGGAAAAGTATAGTCCTTGTGGAAGGAGGTAATGTTAATTAAGAGATTTAACCCTTGAATTGTGTTTTGGGTCGAAGGGCGGAAAGGTAAAAGTCATAGGCCAGGTTCTTGCATGAAATTTGTTCGAGTAGTTTTTAGTCCAAGATATTTAGATAATATTTTGGTTATCTTCAACACCTATTCGTGGATATAAAGTACATCGAAAACAGAGTTGGAACGAACACGTTACGACCGTTTGAAGTTAGACGATTTTTGGGTTAGTCGCGTACATTGGGCGTACTAAGGCATCCCTAGTATGTTGTGCATACCAAGAGTACGTTGGGTGTATGCGATCAGTTCCCAAAACGTACTTTTTTGTTTGAGTCCTATTTAAGCTCCTTAACTTCCCCAAACCCATTCCATTCTCAGCCTCCACCGTTCCAACACCCTCTCTTGAAACCCTAACCCTAGTTTAAACCTTGTGAGCAAAAAGAAGTTGTTTTTAAGTGCTTTGGGAGTGTTCTTGGTGCACCTTGGAAAAGGAACTCATTGAAGAAGCAGTGGTTGTATTGGAGCTTGTACATCCAGACCTTGTTCACCATGGGTGTTATGAGCTTTTGGTCACTTTAAGTGCATAAAGTTTAGATCTAGAAAGTTTGTGACCTTGTTATGGATAAATTTGGAAACTTTATCCATCTAAACATCATTTGATTTTGATCTGAAGTTTGGAGACTTGGACTTAATGGGTTAAGTTGAAAAATATGAACTTTTGGTCCCTTTGATTGTTGGAACCATTCTAATGGATAAAGTTGGAAACTTTATCCATTATGGAGATATTAGGGACCATAAAAATGTGATCTTGGTCCTTCTATCCCTTCCATGCAAGAGTTGTGATGTCTTAATGGATTAATAAGTTAGGGTTTTAGCTTTTGGACCTTCCCTAGCCATGGAAAGTCATAAAGGAGAAAACTATATGACTTAAGACAATGTTTTGAGGCTAGATCTGAGTTTAGGTTAAAAGTCCTTAAGGGATTAAGTGCTTAATGAATGAGTGGGATCATGCTGCGTATGATGGGCGTACGTTAAGTACGTTTGGTGTACTCAACTGCCTTGGACTTTGACTTTTGTTGACTTCCATTGACCATTGACTTTTTGACCAAGTTTGACTTTTTGGATTAGGTGTCAAAGCTCATAACTATAATTGGTATGAACTAGATTTGATAGTAACATGGTCCTTTTGGGTTGCCTTCATTTTAGCAACATGACAAGATGACTTGTGGAGAGAGAAGTTGATAAATGATTTATTAATATATTATGAGAATAATATATTAATTAGAAATCATATTATTTAATTAGTATTTGATCAGAAATTAATTTGGAATTAAATTTGGGATCAAAGGAACTGATTAAAAGAACGGGGACCGGTTTGCAAATCATTGATAGTTGCAAAACTGGGTTGTTGGACTCCTTTGGAATGGAGTGGACGAATTTCTATACGGAGGCCCTATAGAATTCGTCCAAGGCATTCTAGTGGGAGGTCCATGGGTTGCTTAAGCCCTAAGCAGGAAATCAGGGTTTTCTCCTGAAACCCTAGTAGCCCACCCGCTATTTAAGGACCCCTTTACACAGGGTTTTCGGCCAATGCTTAAAGCATAGAAACCCTAGCCGAAATTCTAAGAGTTTCCTTCCCTCTCCTTCTCAACCTCTTGCTACAAGTGTTTGGGAGCCATTAGAGGTGCAACATTTGGGGCACTAAAGCTTCCAAGAGTCAAGATCAATTAAGGAATTCTTATTATTACTATATAACAAGCAAGGTAATCTTCTCAACCCTTTTGATATATGAATTTCGAATTGTATATGCTAGATCCATGGTTATTGCTTTAGAATTTCTTTTAAATGTTCAATTAGTGAAAAACTTAGATCCAAAGCAATTAGGGTTGCATGAACACATAGGATGTAGTTATGCAAAAAACCCATCAGTGGTATTAGAGCCTAGGATGTTTTTCAATTGAATTTGATGCTTTTGTGAATTGTCCAAATCTAAAGCAAACATAATTCGCATTCTCTCTGCTGAAATCGATGAGTTCTGTGATGGACTCGACGATTTGGGTCAACTCGACGAGTTCATTTCCTGACTCGACGAGTTCATTTCCTGGGTCAACGGGTAGGATAGGACATTAAATCCTCATTAATAAGTATAATGATAAATATAAAGTAACTAAATGTATTTTTATAAATTCCCAATCTTAGTTACTTTAGGAAAATGTGAATTGATGCTAATCCATGAAATTGCACATTGCACTTTGTCAAGTCATTAGTGTAGCATGTGTGTTTAACCGGCACACTAACTTGGATTAACAAAGAGTGGCAATGGGTTGCTCGTAAATTATCATTGATCAATGGAGCGTGTGTGGTTAACCGGCACATTGATTTGGAGGTAAATGACATTGAGAGTACCAAGCTAATTTGCATGGTTATTCACACCTTGTTTGTGATCCTCGGTATCTCAGTCACAAACTTGAAGGGCATAATCGAGATTAAACATGTCATTGAATAGTTCAATGAATCTCAAAGAATCTAGGAATTTCATTTCATTTAAAACCTAACTCTTTTTAGTTTTTTTTCATGATGGAATTGGTAAATCGTCATTTACCTACCTTCAAATAATTTATAATTGGATAACGGCATCCCTCTTCTGAATTGTGAATTATTGTGTTGGGTTCTAGCCTTAATATTTCACTTTGGGTGTTATATTAAGGATTCCCTATCTAATCAAAACTTGTCCTTCTTCTTTTGCAGACGTCAACTTCCAACAAAGAATCTAGGAATTTCATTTCATTTAAAACCTACCTCTTTTTAGTTTTTTTTCATGATGGAATTGGTAAATCGTCATTTACCTACCTTCTGTAACAACTCAAATTTTCAAACAAATTTTTCATTTAAAATAAAGTGATTTTACTCAACCAATAACATTTATTCCATGTTTCATATCAAATACATATATAAAATCCCCAAGATCTCAAATAGCAGCAGTGTGTATGCATCATGCCGGCGCCTTCCCACGGTCCTCGCTAGTACCTGAAACACATACATAACAACTTGTAAGCATAAATGCTTATTGAGTTCCCCAGTATACGACTTACACATATACGCCTTTCCAGGCCCTGACCTTCCGGTCCACAATACATTGCCTTCCGGCCCGTAACATAATCGCCTTCCGGCCCATAACATATTGCCTTCCGGCCCGTAACATATTGCCTTCCGGCCCATAACATATTGCCTTCCGGCCCATAACATATTGCCTTCCGGCCCATAACGTTTACGACACATAATACATTTAATCTAGCACACATAGCACATATATCATACATCATACCTGACCTTTCTGTCACATAACATATCGCCTTCCGGCCCGTATAAACATACATATCATGCATAGCAACTACCTTTCTATTTATAGCATAAATAACACATATCATATTCGACCTTTGGTCTCACAGTCAAACCCTTCCGGGTGTAGTATAGTGAGAAGACTCACCTCGTGGTAATGAAAACTATCAACTCTTGAAACCACTCGCACTCGATCCGCCGATCCGCAGACTCCCTATAATACCATATACCCTTATTAATACTCTTATCATCCAAGACAACTGACCCTAAGAAATTACATGCAGGTCAACTCTGGTCAACGGTCAACTTGACCGGACTCGTCGAGTGCAAAGGCGACTCGACGAGTCTAGACGTCCTCCCCAACTTTCCCTGTTGTTCCCTTTCTACTCGTCGAGTATCCCCCTTGACTCGACGAGATCCACGTGGAAGAATCGCGGGGCCACCCCGACTCCACTCACCGAGTCTGAAGAACAACTCGGCGAGTCCCAGTGAATCTTCAAGCTACTCGCCGAGTCTAAAGAACAACTCGGCGAGTCTATGCCATGCAGACGAGCAACTGCTTCCTGAAATACGTATGGTCCCGAGATATACAATCATGGGACTTTCTGGACTTCTAAACATCTTATTACTGGGGTATAAACGTCTGGGTAATAACATAATAACCCATCTAATCACTAAATGGGTTTCATAAACCCTAGATTCGTATACACATCAAAATAACAGAAATGGTCCGAGTATTACCTGAAAACGCACTCTCTGTGTCCCCAAACCCCAGGACTCGATCCTCCTTGATATTCCTTTGGCCAAACTCTTCTTCTTCTTGCCTAACAAGTTCCTCCAAGTTCCAATAGCTTTCTTTCCTGCTCTAGACGTCCACAACGATTAGGGTTCTTCTCAATCGGCCAAAAGACGAACAATGACGGCCTAAGAGACGTTATATACGATCCAAAACCAAACGGCTAGGGTTTCTGCTGAACAGCGTCGACTCGCCGAGTCCATATTTGGACTCGTCGAGTCCAGTCGCGAACCCGCGACCAAGTCTGCGGTCCTACTCGGCGAGTCTGACTCCAACTCGCCGAGTCCCTTCCTAAAATGCCCCCCCAAAAATAGTTTTAAAGTAATACCTGAAATTCCGGGCTGTTACAACTCTCCCCCACTAGAACTAGACTTCGCCCTCGAAGTCTTACTCTGCGAATAACTCCGGATGTTGCTCCCGCATCTCACGTTCCGGCTCCCAAGTCATCTCCGATCCCTTCCGGTGTTGCCACTGAACCAACACCAGAGGTACCTCCTTGTTTCGCAGAACCTTGATCTTCCGATCCCTGATAGCTATTGGTCTCTCAGCGTAATTCAGACTCGCATCCACCTGAATATCCTCTAACGGAACCACTGTCGATTCATCGGCTATACACTTCCTCAACTGTGATACGTGAAAGGTATTGTGAATCTGTCCCAACTCTGCTGGCAACTCTAGCCGATAAGCTACCCGACCTACTCTTGCAATTACCCGAAATGGACCTATGAACCGGGGTCCCAACTTGCCCCTCTTTCTGAACCGGATCACTCCTTTCCAAGGAGAGACCTTCAGGAGAACGAAGTCGCCAACCTGGAATTCAAGCTCGGACCGGCGTCTGTCCGCATAACTCTTCTGTCGGCTCTGGGCGGTCAATAGCCTCTGCCTAACCTGCTGAATCTGCTCTGTCGTTTGGAGTACGATCTCTGTACTGCCCATCACTCTTTGTCCCACCTCTCCCCAGCAAATGGGAGTCCGACACCTCCTACCATACAACAACTCAAAAGGTGGCATACCAATGCTCGAATGATGGCTGTTGTTGTAGGAAAACTCAGCCAAGGGTAAATGCGCATCCCAGCTACCCCCGAAGTCTAACACACACGCTCTAAGCATGTCTTCCAATGTCTGAATCGTCCGCTCGCTCTGACCATCTGTCTGGGGATGGTATGCGGTACTAAAATGTAGTTTAGTACCCAGCTCCTCATGGAATTTCTTCCAGAACCTGGAAGTGAAACGTACATCACGGTCTGAAACAATCGAGATCGGCACTCCATGCCGAGATATTACCTCTCTCACGTATAACTCTGCCAACTTCTCCGCTGATGAACTCTCGTTAATGGCAAGGAAGTGTGCACTCTTCGTCAACCTATCCACAATCACCCAAATTGCATCGACTCCCCTGGCAGTTCTCGGCAGTTTGGTGATGAAATCCATAGTAATCTGTTCCCACTTCCACTCGGGAATCTCCAAGGGCTGCAACTTACCATGTGGTCTCTGGTGCTCGGCCTTAACCCTACGGCAGGTCAAACACCTCTCAATGAACCATGCGACGTCTCTCTTCATACAAGGCCACCAATATTCCTTCCTCAAGTCCAAATACATCTTCGTAGCACCGGGATGGATCGAGAATTTCGATCTATGAGCCTCCTCCATCAAAGTAGTACGCGTACCGCCCACGAATGGTACCCAAATCCGACCTTGAAACGTCAGAAGTCCTCGTCCATCCTTAACGAACTCTGAAATTAACCCAACGACCCGTTCTTTCTTCTGCATCTTGGATCTCACAACCTCGGCCTGCGCCCCACGAATAACATCCAATACCGGAGTCATCACCGTCAGTCTCAGACATACATCTTGCAATGGAGTGCTCTCCGCCCTACGACTCAATGCATCGGCTACCACATTAGCCTTGCCTGGGTGGTATAGGATCTCACAGTCATAATCCTTAACCACGTCCGACCATCTCCTCTGACGCATATTTAGGTTGGGTTGATCCATCAAATACTTCAAACTCTTATGGTCCGTGTATATAGTACAACGAACCCCATACAGGTAGTGACGCCAAATCTTGAGAGCGAACACTACTGCCCCCAACTCCAAGTCATGCGTGGGATATCTCGCCTCGTGAGGCTTTAATTGCCTCGATGCATAAGCTATCACATGGCCCCTCTGCATCAACACTGCACCCAGTCCCGAAATCGATGCGTCGCAATATACAATAAAATCTTCCATCCCTTCCGGGAGGGCTAATACCGGGGCTTCACACAGTCTCTGGCGTAGTGTCTCGAAGGAAGTCTGTTGCTCGGGTCCCCATGAGAATGTAACACCCTTCCGGGTCAATCTGGTGAGCGGTACTGCGATCTTGGAGAAGTCCCTAATAAACCTCCGATAGTACCCCGCCAACCCAAGGAAACTCCTGATCTCGGAAGGTGACTTCGGTGCTTCCCAACTCATCACTGCTTCCACCTTGGCCGGATCGACCAATATCCCTGACTGATTAACAACATGTCCAAGAAATTGGACCTCCCGCAACCAGAAGTCACATTTGGAGAATTTTGCATATAGCTTCTCCGACCTCAGTACCTCGAGGACCTCTCTCAAATGTCCCTCATGCTGCTCTCTAGTTCGCGAATACACTAGGATGTCGTCGATAAATACAATCACAGACCGATCCAGCATCGGCCTGCATACCCTGTTCATGAGGTCCATGAACACTGCCGGGGCATTGGTGAGCCCGAAAGGCATCACCACGAACTCATAATGCCCATACCGCGTCCTGAATGCTGTCTTCTGAACGTCCTCATCACGTACTCTTACCTGATGGTACCCTGATCTCAAATCGATCTTGGAAAACCAAGATGCCCCTTGCAACTGATCGAATAGATCATCGATCCTCGGTAACGGATAGCGGTTCTTGACCGTCACCTTGTTCAACTCACGGTAATCAATACACATCCGGTGTGAACCATCCTTCTACTTGACGAACAGAATCGGTGCTCCCCACGGCGAGCTACTCGGCCGAATAAATCCCTTCCCCAGCAACTCCTGGAGTTGCGAGGACAACTCTTGCATCTCTGGAGGTGCAAGACGATAAGGCACCTTCGCAATAGGCGCAGCCCCCGGAATCAGATCGATACCAAACTCCACTTGCCTCGCAGGAGGTACTCCCGGCAACTCCTCGGGAAAAACATCTGGAAACTCACGCACCACTGGAACCTCCTCCACTGTCCTCGGTCTCTCGGAAGCCTCCCGCGTATCCATCACATATGCCACAAAACCTTTACATCCCTGCTGTAGGCATTGCCTCGCCCTAGCGGCCGAACAAAAAGCTGATCCTGAACGGGTACCCTCGCCGTATACCGTAAGAACTCCCCCACTAGGGTCTCGTATAGTCACCAGCTGGCGCTCACAGTCGATGACAGCGCTGAATCGGCTCAACCAGTCCATGCCCACGATGACACAGACATCCCCCATCGCAATAGGAATTAGGTCAATCGGAAACGCAACCCCGAAAATCTCTAGTACGCATCCCCGAAGAACCTCCGTGGCACAAACCACCCTCTCGGCCGCTATAGAAACGCTCAGAGGCCGACTTAACGGCTCACGACTAATGCTGATATGCTGACTAAAAGCTAAAGATACAAAAGATCTACTCGCACCCGATTCAAATAACACTAGAGCAGGCATAGAGTTCACAAGAAAAGTACCTACACATACATTAACATAAGCATAACATTTCGACTTTAAAGTAAATACGTGAATTACAGCATACCTGCCACAACATCGGGCGCAGCGCGGACCTCCTCCGCAGTCAGCTGAAAGGCTCTCCCGCGAGCCCTCGGGGCCTCGACCTTCGCTGGTCGGGTCTCAGTAGTCCTGGTAGTCGGTGTAGATCCCTGACGAAGCTGCGGGCACTCGGCCTTCCGATGGCCTGTCTGGTTGCAGTGAAAGCAAACCATAAACCCCTTAGGGCAATCCCTGGCAATGTGTCCCTCCTTACCACACTTGTAACAACCACCAGCTCGACACGCCCCCTCATGACTCTTGCCGCACTTTCCGCAAGTGCGGCCCTTCGGACCTCCCATCCTCGAATCAGCGGGCTTGATCCGCTTGGCTGTCGGCTGAGACTGAGCCGGCCGCCGATCCACCAACTCGATCTCGCGCTTCCTGGCGTTCGCCTGAAGCTCAGTGAAAGTACGATAGGTGGAGTTTGACACAAACTCCCGGATATCCCTCCTCAAAACGCCTAAATACCGGCTCATCCGTGACTGCTCCGAAGACACCAGCTCTGGGCAGAACATCGCCCTCTCGTGAAACTTCCGTGTGACCACCGCAACGGAATCAGTACCCTGCTTAAGGGTCAAGAACTCCTGAATCAACCGTTCCCTCTCCACTGGGGGAACATACTCGTCCCTGAACATCTCAGTAAACCTCTCCCATGTCACCGTTGAAATCTCCGCCAGAGTGAAGTTCGCCGTCACGAACTTCCACCAATCCTTCGCTCCCAGACGGAGCTGGTTCAAGGCGAACCGTACCCTCAGATGCTCCGGGCATGAGCAAGTGTAGAAGCATCCCTCAATGTCGGCGATCCACCTCATCGCAGCAATCGGGTCCTGCGTCCCATCGAACTCAGGGGGTTTCGTGTTGCTGAATTCCCGGAACAACAACGAATCGCCCCCTTGCGGCCTGGCAGCGGCCACAGCTGCGGTAGCGGCAGCGGCTGCAGCATCAGTCAGTGCGGCGTACCGCTCCTCGAACGTCTCCATCAATGTGGTCTTAATAGACCCAAACATCTCCGGGATCTCGGCCCGGATCGCTGCAGCTACCTCCTCCTGGATCATCTGACGAATATCCTCGTCACTCACGGTGCTCGAACTCGCCCCATGACGTGTGGTAACCATGATGTCTCTGAAATACAACATAAAATTATCAGAGACTCCATCAAGTACTATTGTACTCGATAACGCAACCCTACTCAGTCTCCGATATCCAGGGATTCTTACTTGGGTCTTCCACCGACCCGGTGCCTTCGGTAGTACGGGCCCAATACTACCGACCACACCGTATCAGTATTCATCCCAAATCTTCCTCCCCAAACCCCGAATAATGAGTACTCTACCTCTAGTATGCACTATCTACTTGCACGCTACCGAATATCTCATATAAGTACTCTCCCTAGACTAAGGCATCACAAAACAGGCCATTCTAGTCCTATCATGTATACCTAGTCTTCTAGCATGCATAACAATTCATAATTCAGTGCATAACATAACATTGTAAGGTATTCTGGGGATCTTTACCGTTCGGGCGTTGGCTGATTGTACACACTGCTCCGTTCTTGTTTACCACTTTACAATTTATAAAAATTTATGTCTTTATTATTTTTTTAAAAGATTTTTCCTCAAATCCTCGGTTTGAGTTCAGTTACACCCGAAGGTACACCCGAATCCCTCAAACCAAGGCTCTGATACCAATTGTAACAACTCAAATTTTCAAACAAATTTTTCATTTAAAATAAAGTGATTTTACTCAACCAATAACATTTATTCCATGTTTCATATCAAATACATATATAAAATCCCCAAGATCTCAAATAGCAGCAGTGTGTATGCATCATGCCGGCGCCTTCCCACGGTCCTCGCTAGTACCTGAAACACATACATAACAACTTGTAAGCATAAATGTTTATTGAGTTCCCCAGTATACGACTTACACATATATGCCTTTCCAGGCCCTGACCTTCCGGTCCACAATACATTGCCTTCCGGCCCGTAACATAATCGCCTTCCGGCCCATAACATATTGCCTTCCGGCCCGTAACATATTGCCTTCCGGCCCATAACATATTGCCTTCCGGCCCATAACGTTTACGACACATAATACATTTAATCTAGCACACATAGCACATATATCATACATCATACCTGACCTTTCTGTCACATAACATATCGCCTTCCGGCCCGTATAAACATACATATCATGCATAGCAACTACCTTTCTATTTATAGCATAAATAACACATATCATATTCGACCTTTGGTCTCACAGTCAAACCCTTCCGGGTGTAGTATAGTGAGAAGACTCACCTCGTGGTAATGAAAACTATCAACTCTTGAAACCACTCGCACTCGATCCGCCGATCCGCAGACTCCCTATAATACCATATACCCTTATTAATACTCTTATCATCCAAGACAACTGACCCTAAAAAATTACATGCAGGTCAACTCTGGTCAACGGTCAACTTGACCGGACTCGTCGAGTGCAAAGGCGACTCGACGAGTCTAGACGTCCTCCCCAACTTTCCCTGTTGTTCCCTTTCTACTCGTCGAGTATCCCCCTTGACTCGACGAGATCCACGTGGAAGAATCGCGGGGCCACCCCGACTCCACTCACCGAGTCTGAAGAACAACTCGGTGAGTCCCAGTGAATCTTCAAGCTACTCGCCGAGTCTGAAGAACAACTCGGCGAGTCTATGCCATGCAGACGAGCAACTGCTTCCTGAAATACGTATGGTCCCGAGATATACAATCATGGGACTTTCTGGACTTCTAAACATCTTATTACTGGGGTATAAACGTCTGGGTAATAACATAATAACCCATCTAATCACTAAATGGGTTTCATAAACCCTAGATTCGTATACACATCAAAATAACAGAAATGGTCCGAGTATTACCTGAAAACGCACTCTCTGTGTCCCCAAACCCCAGGACTCGATCCTCCTTGATATTCCTTTGGCCAAACTCTTCTTCTTCTTGCCTAACAAGTTCCTCCAAGTTCCAATAGCTTTCTCTCCTGCTCTAGACGTCCACAACGATTAGGGTTCTTCTCAATCGGCCAAAAGACGGACAATGACGGCCTAAGAGGCGTTATATACGATCCAAAACCAAACGGCTAGGGTTTCTGCTGAACAGCGTCGACTCGCCGAGTCCATATTTGGACTCGTCGAGTCCAGTCGCGAACCCGCGACCAAGTCTGCGGTCCTACTCGGCGAGTCTGACTCCAACTCGTCGAGTCCCTTCCTAAAATGCCCCCCCAAAAATAGTTTTAAAGTAATACCTGAAATTCCGGGCTGTTACACCTTCAAATAATTTACAATTGGATTACGGCATCCCTCTTCCGAATTGTGAATTATTGTGTTGGGTTCTAGCCTTAATATTTCATTTTGGGTGTTATATTAAGGATTCCCTATCTAATCAAAACTTGTCCTTCTTCTTTTGCAGACGTCAACTTCCAACAACGCTTCATGTTCCTCCAACAACTCTACTAACTCTTTCTCGCTCTTGAACATTTACACGAGGATCACATTCGATGGTTCCAATTTCAATGATTAGATCTTAAACATCTGAATGGCCTTGCATTACGAGGACAAGGAATACATCCTCGACAAGGAGTTGAACGAGATATAAGAAACCAAAGCAACTCCTGAAGAAATAGATGAATATAGGGCTCACTGCAAGGATGCTACTAAAGTGTCTTGCATTATGGTAGCCACTATGACCCCTGAGCTATAGCGGTTCTACGAGGACTATTGGCCTTACGATATGTGCAAGGACTTGATGGAGAAGTACCATCAAAGAGCATGTCAAGAGAGGTACGAAATAGTCGGGTCATTCATCACCAACAAGATGAAAGATGGAGAGTCCATCACGACCCTCCTGTAAAGGATGCATCGCTATGTGGATCGTGTATTGAAGTTGAATGTGAACTTCGAAGAAGAGTTGTCTATTAATATAGTCCTACACTCTTTACCGCCTAGCTATGATTAGTTCAAAATGAATTATCATATGAGCAATGAGGAAGTCACATTTAGCAAACTTCAAGGCCTACTAAGAATAGCTGAAAGTGGATTGAAAGGGAAAAGTATCGAATCCACTCCTACTCCTACTGCTACTCCAGTCCTGGCTATTGGACAAGGAAAGGGGAAAAAGAGGAAAGCTCCCTCTAAGAAAGGCTACAAGGGAAATTCTCATGATGGGTCTTCTTCTAGTGGACCCAAAGAAAAATCCAGTTCTACTCCCCCTGCCTTGGATCCAAAAGATGAAGTTTGTTTCTACTGCCAAGACAAGCGCTATTGGAAGAGAAGCTATCCTAAGTACCTGCAGGACATCAAGGATGGCAAGATCAAGCCTACCTCGGTAGGTATTTACACTATTTTGTGTAAAAATCCATCGCATTCTAGTTCTTGGGTCCTTGATACAGGATTTGGTTTTCACATTTGCTCTGACTTGCAGTGACTAAGAGAAAGTAGGAATATGGAGCTTGGGAAGATAAACCTGATAATGGGCAATAAGAGATCGTCACCTGTTACCAAGATCGGGGTTTATTCTTTGAAGCTTTGTAGTGGATTGTGTTTAGACTTAAATAATTGTTGCTACTCTTCAGAAATGACGAGGAATATTATATCTTTTCATGTTTTATTTAGACAAGGCTTTAGATATTCATTTAATAATGAAATTGGTTCTATTAATTCTTATTATAATGGTGTATTTTATTTTGAAGCATTGCCTTGTGATGGTGTATATTAAACTGTGATGGTTGTAGATAATTTAGGAAATAGTGTGTTGCACATTGATTCGTCTAATGGTTTAGACAGAGCATGCTTGTGGAATTGTCATCTTGGACATGTCAACAAGAAGCGCATTGCCCAAATCCAAAAGGATGGAGTGTTGGAATCATTTGACCTTAGGTTAGATGATACATGTGAGTCTTGTTTTCTTGGAAAGATGACTAAATCACCTTTCACTGGTACTTGTGAAAGAGATGAGGGATTGTTCGATCTCATACACCGATGTGTGTAGGCCCTTCAAATCCGCCACAAGGGATGTGAATTGATTTTATGTGACTTTTACTGATGATTATAACAGATATGGATATATCTACTTAATCAAGCATAAGTCTGAAACCGTTGAAAAGTTCAAAGAGTTTAAACATGAAGTAGAGAATCAATTGTGTAGGAAGATCAAGATGCTCATATCCGATAGGGGGTGGTGAGTATCTTAGTATCGAGTTCCACGACTACCACAAGGAATGTGGAATTGTTTCACAATTGACGCCTCCAAGGACAACACAGCTAAATGGTGTGGTTGAGAGGCATAATCGAACCTTTTTGGACATTATTCATTCCGTGATGAGTCGAGCTTCGCTTTTGCTATCATTCTAGGGGTATTCCTTAGAGATGCCACTCATATCCTTAATCTACTCCCGACAAAGAAGGTTTCCAAAAGACCTCATGAGATGTGGACAGGGAAGGTTCCCTTGTTGGCCCATATCAAGGTTTGGGTTTGTGAAGTTTTCGTAAGATGAGATACTCACGACAAGATTAAACCTAGAAGTGAGTGGTGTATTTTTATCGGCTATCCACAGAAGTCATTTGGATATTTATTCTACAGACCTAGTGAGAACGTGGTCTTTGTAGCACGAAGGGGAGTTTTCTACAAGAGGGAACTCATATGCAAAGAGGACAATGAGAGCATAGTTGATCTTGAAGAAATTCAAGAGTCAAACGATGAAGGAACCTCTAACACTGGTGTCACAACTAGCATTTTTAGCTAGGAAATTCCGTCTTCATGTAAAATCAACTCTTGTATAACTTGTAATCTAAGTTGATGTCATGTACTATGCTCATTCAAGATCAACCATTTGAATCAAAACTCATGAGTGAAGTTCAAAACCTAATTCAATGCATATCATATACTCAACTATGGGTTTGAAACCCTAATATCTCGATTCAAACTCAGAATGGACCAGGATCCTCTTATTGGGCCTAATGGGCCAGTAAACTCTCAATTTGGTTATTTTGGGTTAAGGAGCCCTATTTGGGCCTTAAATAGACCCATATTCATTAAATAATAGCATTTTTGGGCCATAAGACTTCTCGTGGGCCTTATTGGGCCTAAAATGTCTCACTTTGTTGTCATAGGCCTTAATGGGTCGTGAATGTTTTCTTGAACCTAAATGGGCCATAAAATCCCTTTCCTTATCATTATTGGGCTGTAAACTCTCATATGTGTCACACCCCAAAACCTGAACGGTGGAAATGTTCGGGGGCGGAGGACATCATGTACAGTATCACAACAATGCATAATAGTAAAACAAGCAACAACATCATCCATTGCATTAATAGTATAATTTAATACAAGTGTGCTCTGTATAGTTTATAAGAAACCAAAAATATGAATCAAAAATAAGAGATGAGTCTTGAACGTGCTCCATCTTCTCAAAACTGATCATCTGTACCTGTCTACTGGTAACCTGAGAATACAAGTTATTTTGAAAGTATAGATCAGCATTAAAGCTGGTGAGTTCATAAGTATTTTAGTGTCATAGCTTGTATGAAAGTGTTTGTAAATGTTTTATGTAAATGTTTGTATCTCCTAGAAAATCCTATATTTTCTACTAATTAGTAGCCTTCTACCAAGGCCCGAATGTTTTGTATGTTGTTTGTTTGTAAAAGTGTGTAACTTACCCAAAAACAGACTATCATTTACCAAAAATATAGTTTACATTACCATTTATGTGAGAAGATCACAATTTGAATGTAATGGGAAAATAGTAATGATGTACTTTTAGTATTAGTATATAGCTACTACCATTGTCCTAACTACCTTAAAACAACTGTTTTAATTAAGGTAAAATGTGATATAGTTGTAACCATTCTTGATCGACTAGTTAAAACACGACGCTCTAAGGCATCAAAATGGTATGACATTAGTCACCCGAAGACCTGCAGGTCCCACTGTAGCTAGCAGCAAGGTATAGGATAGTCAATCCTGTATAGATCTTTACACCAATTCACGTTCTCCCTCCAGGAGACTCTGGTTGCAAAACGTGACACAACAGTAGATTGCCATGTCATGAAGTAGTGGGTCACATTAATGTTATAGTGTTCTAGTGTTTGTATAGCATGTTCTAGTGTGTTGTATGTTATCTCTGTACTAGTGTATTGTATGTTCTCTTATATAGTGTAGTGTATGTTATCTTTGTTTCTCATCATAGTATGTCCTTTCTGTTTCTCATAATAGTAAGTTTGTATTGACTCATGAATGAACTGGCTCTTGTATGTTTCATTGTACTAGAAATAGTGAGTAGTGACTTTCTAAACTATACCTATAATAGTTTAATAGTGATGTTGTTTGTATGAATGAACATGTTTGTACACCTTTACTACCCAAAGGTATTGACCTGAATGAATAACTTTAATATCTATATACATATACATAATATATATCTAAAGACTCAAACGACCTTCATACAAACAACTGATACCCTAAGTCCACAACCAAACACGGAACAGGAAATAAGGCGAGTTATCCGTTCTAAGTCCTTTCAATCCTACTTATATAACTATATCTATATAGACATGATTTTGACAAAATATAAGTTTGAAATAGTTTAATAAGGAGTTTTGCATATAAAAGAGTTTGTAAAACTATTCGAAGCAATTTGTTTGATAACACAGTTTGAAGTATAAGAAATCTGTATGTTTGATAGTTATTAATCACATGTTATTGATATAATAACTATAATGTTTCTACTTGTATCCCCCCCCCTATAAAAGCATTTAAAATCATTTAAAAGGTAAGTTAAGGGGTATGAACTCACCTGCAGTGAATGATACGAAAGAAAGATCGATTTGTAAGATGGTAAGTGCCAAGTAAAGCCTTGAGCACAACGGATCCTAATAAGCATATAATGACACATATATGTATATAATTAGTGTTTAAGCAACTAATCATGATAGAGATTCACCTTAGGAACTAGGATACACTTATAACGAAGTGTTATAATCACAAAGGATTGCATCTAAGGGGTGTATGGCCACACAATGGTGTTTACGGTCAAGGTCTTCATGTCCCTATGAGTTTACGACCAAAGGGTTTATGACCCTATGAGTTTACGGTCGTAAACTCATGAAGTCTTATGCCAAAGAGTGATTTAAAGTCCTTTCAAGAATCAAGGAAGTGTTCTAGGTTCAATGCTTAGCTTTAGGGAGTTTATGGCCAACAAATGCACCTTTAACAAGGGTTTACGGCCAAGGGAGATGCTCTTGGCCGTAAACTCCTATTGTTCTAGGGAAATGAATGTTTTCAAGGTGAAAATCAAGGGTTTATACTAGATAACAAGTATAGGAGAAAGATACTTACAATATGGAAGCAAAAAAGAGTTGATTTCGGCCCAAAACACTAGTGTGTGTTCTTGGTGTTCTTGGTGATCTTGAAGATCAAACCTAAAAGATGAAGTTAATTGATGAAATCAAAGGGTGATACTAGTTAATGAGATGTATCAACTAGTCAAAAGATGAAACACTTACATTTTTTAAGATAAAAATGAAGATCTTTATGATACTTGAGAGAGAATTCGAGTTCTTGAAGTTGAAATGGTGAATAATGAGGAATAAGGAAAGAATATCGTGTTTATGGCATGATTTTACGGCCACCTTGAGTTTACGGATGTAAACTCATGTGATGTGGCCGTAAACTCCACATGATGAAGTTTAAGGCTTGACTAGTGCACAATGGACTCAAGCAGATACGTCCTAACACCAGATCCTTGAATGTACTATGCTTAGAACACTCAAACATACCCTAAACAATGCTAATAGATAACAGAAATAAGTCTGAATTTCATTGAGTTGAAATGTTGTACAAGATAGAAATTTTAGGTTGTCACAATATGGGCCCAATGGGCTGAAATTTCCATATTATAACATATAACATTCAAATATATTCATTAATGGCCCAAACTAGTTCAATTCTCTTCCTCCTTAATCCCTACTCGGTTTTGATATATATAAAATAAAAAAATAAAAAAAAAGTCTATGGATATAACAACTTGACACCTCATGTTTGTCTAGTGGATTCCCATGCATTACACAACAATTATTTAGGCATTTCTCATACTCCCATGCACCATCGCATCTCCCTTCTCTCTTATCTCCCTCTTCTTCTATTCTCGGCCATAAGAAGCCCTCACCACCATCTTCGTTCCACTCACAAATCAAACACCAATTCTCTCTACAACTCTCAAGAAATTTCATCACTTCCTTGCTCTAAAAATCGTGTGGGTGCTTGTTCTTTAAGGATTTTCTTTCAAGCTTCATACACTAGGTAAGTCTTGGTTAAACCCCATTGTTTTGTTTCAAGTCTAGAGCAAGATCTTTGTTCTTACAGCCTTATTTTCATGTATAAGGCTCTAGAACCACCCACATGTTCAAGATCTCCATTCAAGAAGCTTGCTAAGGCCGAGATCCTTCTCAATCTTCATCAAAAACCGAAATCATCAAACCAAAGTGAGTTCATACCCCCTATTTTCGGTTTTTACTATGTTTTTGGGGAGAAAACAAGTTGTTTTGTGTAGATCTATGTGTATATGCATGATTTTGTGTGTTTTTCATGATATAAGTATGATTATGTGTTATAAACTTCATAAAATTGAAACTATACTAACTTATGATGAAATTTATAGAACATAACACTTACTACAACATATAATGTAAAGAAAAGGTTTAAAACACTTCAAAGTTGTTTAAAACTAAGAAAACTGCATGAGAGGGCCAAAAATGACAAAATAATCAAAAGTGAGGTTCTTTATAGAACTCACGACTTTAAGGGACCAAAAAGGATTTATTTTTGATAAATATAAGTCTTTATGGTATTTGCGATTTTCAAGGGGCTAAAAGTGAAAATTATCACAAATGGGCCTCATTTGGGCTTTCACGGCTTTTGGGCCAAAATTGTAAATTTTTGGACTTTTGTGGGCTTAAGTGTCATTTTAAACAAAGTTGTGCCAAAAATGTAAGATTTCGATAAAAAGGGCTGAAAATGTAAATTTATTAATTCTTGGGCCAAAAAGATAAATTTATTTATAAATGGGGCCGAGAATGCACATTTTCATAAACTTAAGCCAAAAATGATATTGTTGACAATAGAGGGTTAAAAATGTTATTTTTACTTAAAACTAGCCTTAAATACAAACTTTTGGCCTTAAAGGACCTAAAGTGTCATGTTTGCCAAAAATGAGCCTCAATTGTAAAATTTTTGGTTTTGAAGGACCAAAAACGTCTTTTTACTAAAAATGGGCCTTTTAATGCCATCTTGGTAAACAACTACACTTAACAACCAGCGAAACATCAACGGATCAATTACGTCATTACATGCTTACTGGGCCTAGAATATAATTTACATGTTTAGTGGGCCTTAGTTGTCCTTTTACATGTTTATTGGGCCTAGAATACACCTTACATGTTTATTGGGCCTGGAATACATCTTACATGCTTATTGGGCCTGGATTATAAATTACATGTTTAGTGGACCTTAGTTATCCTTTTACATGTTTATTTGGGCCTGGAATATACCTTACATGTTTATTGGGCCTTCGTGGTCCATTTACATGCTTGTTAACTTCACACACTCACAAACGCACACGTTGGGCTATAAAAACTAAATACTCATACAAAAATAATATACTCTGTGCAACTTCATATTCGCGTAAATTTGGTTAAGGATCTTGTGAGACATTTCGGTTGACACATATTGAGTGTACAATCGTAGCCTGTAGCTATAACTAGAGTCTCTTAGAGGAAGAGCGAGAGTTTGTGTATAGATCTATACGGGGGTGACACCACACACCTGAGTTGTTCGCTACAGTTAGACTAGGCCGGTCTAGGGTGACAAACCTTACCATAAACTCGTCGGTGTCCCAAGGAACGTCATGACAGGCGAATTTGTCATTATTAAGTATGGTTATAATGACTCACTTAGAGGACTTAACACCATCATAAAATTTACGGAATACAACATATGTCGATAATACGCGAACACACACTCATTGTATTCAGTTTTAGGGTAATGAAATCACAACGCCTTCTTATAAACAGACAACATCGGGTTGTCTGGAATTATTCACTTCATACACTCACAAACATTAACACACATGCATTAATACAAGATCTGACACAAACCTTTCAAACCGTTTTCAGAAAATATCGGATTTTCTGGTGATTACAAAGCAATACAACACATTTTCTCAAAACATGCGTATGAACTCACCAACATTATTTATGTTGACCTTTTTAAATTAACTTGTATTTTCAGGGAATCGTTGAGCGGTTTGGTCAGCAAGAATACCTGGATATTTTTTTGTGTTTTGTTAGTACTATATTTTGGCATGTAATATTAAAATACAATACTTGATGTAAACAATGACAGTTGTAATATTACATGTGTGATGATGATAATGATGATGTTTGGTTTCAGTTATATACACTGTGATGATACTACCAAAAAAATGAAGTCATCCAATCCCCCAGACGTTTCTGCCGTCTGGTTCGTGGTGTGACAACTGGCACTCAACCCGAGGAACAAATTCATGTTAAACCAAGTGACAATTCGTTACCTCTTAGGCATTCCAATCGAGTTATATTGGCAATGGAGTTTTATGGTTTTCATATTACTACAGATGGTGATACGTTTATCAGTGATAGTACACATGTAATTTTAGATGAGCCTTCTAGCTACAAGGAAGCCAGGGCGGGCCTTGAGTCTGCCAAATGGAAAGAGACAATGGATAGCGAGATCCAGTCCATGTATGACAATCAAGTTTGGAACTTGATTGACAATGTACCAGGTCGTAAGACAGTTGGGTGCAAATGGATCTTCAAGAAGAAGACCGACATTGATGGAAAGGTGCACACATTCAAGGCATAAGTGGTTGCGAAGGGCTTTGATCAAACCCCGTGGGTTGACTATGATGAGACCTTCTCACCAGTGGCCAAAGTCAAGTCTATTAAGGTTATGTTAGCCATAGCTACATTTCATGATTATGAAATCTGGCAGATGGATGTCAAAACCTCTTTCCTTAATGGGAAGCTGGCTGAAGATGTTTACATATGTCAACCAGAAGGTTTTTTGGATTCTAAATACCCCAATAGAGTGTGTAGGCTTGAGAAATCAATCTATGGATTGAAGTGCCACACCGCGCTAAAGCGGAAACACAGGGCGTGGCAGTACAAAGGGTCTCATAGCAAAAGTTAAAAGACAAAACCAACCATAGTATTAAAAAGTATTACAATTTACAATGTGTTTGAACATATTTTAAAAGAAATTACAAAGCAATTGAAATACAACCCATGCGCATGCTCCTAAAAGTGATATGTCCCTAAGTGCCATCTTATAGACGAGTTCCTGAAAAAGCATGTAAAATGAGCGGTCAACTACCAAAATAGTTGGTGAGTACTCACTGGTTAAAAATAATATTGGTTTCATGAATCGTAATCAAAGTTTTAATAGAAGTTTCCATAAATAAAAGTACATTGCTAAAATGAGTAAATAAGTTTGCATAAACAAAGTTCATTGTCATCATGAAATAAAGTATGTTGCCAAAATGAGACGAATAGTTCATATTCTCATGGGATATAAAGTTCGTTGCTAAAACGAGTAAACAAGTTTCGTTGCTAAAATTAGTATACGAGTTTCATTGATAAAATAAGTATACCATTTTCGTTGCTCAAATGAGTATACAAGTTTCGTTTCTAAAATGCAATGTAAGATTTGTATGTGCATCAAGTTTCCATTCATGAGTTCACAACCCAAGCCTAATGACCGAATCGTTCCCTGTTGACTACTATGTGTATCACAAACATAGTGAATAAAATGACAAAATGCACTCAAGCGAATCGTGCGAGTGAGGAGTTGTCTACCTTCTGATAGCGCTGTCTATAATAACCATAGGCTCAAAAGAGTTAATGAGTTGTGTCTAATGATTCCAGGGACTTAACCGTGATACATTCCTCATAAAGTAAAGTAACATACACATACATACAAAACATAGCAACCAAGTTTCATACGAGTCAAAATAAATACAACGAACATAAATAGTTTAGGACATGTTTTTCTACCCCAAAACATTTAAAACTGAAAATAGGGGGAGTCGTGAATACTCACAATGCTTTGATATAATGAAAATGGTGCCTTGAACTATGTTCCACTTGTACTACTAACGATTCCTACAATAATGGTATACACTAGTGAGTCTCTATGTCGAAATCTAATGCTAATATACTAAATTCAACATATAGAGAAATGCCAAATTTTTGTTCTAATATTGGTTTTATATTAAATGGGTAACAATTTTTCTGAAATGGTGATATTTTATAACTCATGTGATTAAGATAATTTTTGCTATTATTTTCCAGATTTTTGTAATATTAATTATGGGTATTTCAACACATTTAAAGGTGTTTTAAACTCCTAAAAATCCAAAATATTATCAAACAGTTTCCAAAAAATCTCAAACTTTTTATTTTCAATCTAAATATAGTAGAGGTCTTCCAGAAATTTTACCTTGAATTTTTGATGTGATTAACTATTTTTCCAAATTTTTAAGCATTCATTACAATATAAATTCATGAAAAATAGTATCCAGATGACAAAATTCACAAAAATTATATAATACTGCCACTAATCATAGTTAATCTGGGAAAAATATAAAAATGAGTTTCTAAATAGTTTAACCCAATTTTATCATTCTTGGGCATTTATTCTAACAAAAACAGAAATAAATAGAATACAGTTTTCAAAATTGCCCAACTTTTTGTAACACTGTTATTATATATATATATATATATATATATATATATATATATATATATATATATATAAGCAGTGAAAAATATAAAATATAATTTTTAGTAAGTTTTTCTATTTTTATTTGTTTTATTCTCTTGAATAATCATTAATTGGTGAATAATTACCAAACAGTTAATGTAAATTACCAAAAAAAAAATTAAACTTCATTCACAGTGTACATAATCTAGGAAAAATACCAATGGTGATTTTTATATAATGTAATGTGATTTTGTGGATTTAAGTGTATTTAATCTTAGAAAATAGAAGAAAAATAGCATACTGAATAGAAATCATCCAAATTTTTATTTAGAGTTCTAATATATTATAAGGTCTTCTGACAAATATTCATGAATTTTGGATGAGTAGAACTATTTTTACCATTATTAGTCTATTATAAATACAAAAATTGGGGAAAAATAGGTATGCATTATTAAAAATTCTGAAAATATTTTTCTAATTATTCTACACGAGCTAGGATCTGCAAAAAATCTTAGATAGCCTTTTCACATTCCCTAAAGTGGTTTTATGATTTATTTGAATTAAGCTAAAAGAAAATTGAAAACCATATAAAACAGTAACAAAAATCGATGAAACTTAATGAGATGTCATCATTTACTTTAAGATTCATCCACAAATTTACCTAGGATTTATAGAGCTCAGAAAGTATTTTATATGAATTATTGCTCTATTTTCTTGCAATAGTTATAATAATTCGAGAAAAATGAATTATTTTCTGAAAATTTACAGATCGTCTTATTTTTTTGGTGGGATTTTGGAAAAAATCTGATTTGATCAGAAAAAGAGTTTTAGGTATTTATTTGAGAATAAATCCTTTTTGAACATATTTCAAGCTTTTAACAACAAACTTTGATCATCTAGCATCTAAGCTTGAAGATCTTCACATGCATGTTGGTTTGAAAGTCATTCATGAGTTTGAAATGCTCAAAAATCATTTTTGAAAGAAAACTTAGGGTGCATGTGGTGATTTTCCACCAAAACTTGTAGAAAAGTGCATTTTCATGATTTTGACTTAGGTTTAGGTCATGGGACTTCACCATCTACAACATGCATGTTGTTTTTGGGTGAAATCCTACCACCATCATCATCAAAATCATGAGTGTGTGTGTATGTTTATGTGTTCATGATCTTTTACCATAGAATGGAGTAGAAGAAGGAGAAAGTGCAACAAACTTTGTAAAACTTGAAAGAAAAGTGAAGGAAAGTAAAGGATTTTCGTGTCTACCTTTAATAATAACATCAAATGATGAAGATTTGAAGGTTGAGAGATGCTCTTGGCTGGATAATTTCATGGGTTTTGAGAGAGAAAGAGAGAGTTTGAGAGAAAAACTTGTTCTTGAAGGATGTAAAGAGGTGGAGTTAAGAGTGAGTGAAAATGAGTAGTGTTTGCCTTTTGAGTGTGAGAGAGAGAGAGAGAGAGAGATATGGGGAGAGAGGGATCTGAATTTTTGAGGTATAATACCCTCTATTTCTCTTTTCTCTTTATAATATTTAAGTCTTTTATAAAAAAAATATCAAAGTTTTATAAAATATACAACTTAACCTAGCTTTTATCCATAAAACCTTGATTTTTGGCTTATAAATTAAGGGTAAATGTTATTGATTTAATTTTTTTGCTCCTTGATTATATTTTCCTGAATTTAGTCATTTTAAATTGATATTATGAGGTTCATAACAAATTTTATGGAGTCTTAGGTGTTAAAGTTTATAAATTTGAGATTTTAGGGCTTTTAGAGTTTTTCAGATTTTGCTAAACTTAAGATATCAAAATAGATTGAATTTTGGAGGCATCAAATTATTTTTGAGTCTTATAAATCTTTTATAGTTATAAATAATGTTTGTAATTCCTTTTCGTCGGTTTATTGACATTTATATGTAGTGGTTCCGAGATTCAAGTGAAATGGAGGAACCAAGTATACTAGTCATAGTTTTCAACTTCAACTTAAGTTCCTATTAGACTTGGACCTAATTTCTACTACTAGGTCAAGTGCATAATGTGTGTATATGATTCATGAAAAGGTGATCGAGTCAAAGAGTGATCTGAATAAGGATAGTCTCTACAGTTAAGTAGTTGCAGAATTCACATAACAATGTGAAATCTAAGTACATTGTCCATCGTTCCTAATTGTTTCCAAGTTTCTAGTAGGTTATAACTTAGCTTATAGTTACTAATTCTAGTATGTTTCGTGCCTATATGTGCAACTAAGTTTAGTCAATCGAGAACCGACTCAAATTTTGATAGTTGTCACATGAAGCAAGCTTCTCGTAGATGGAATCTTTGCTTTGATAAAAGGTCAAAGAGTTTGGCTTCTCTAGGAGTGAGGATGAGTCATGTGTATATTTCAAATTCAGTGGGAGTATAGTTAGCTTTCTAGTACTGTATGTTGAAGACATACTGCTCATAGGCAACGACATTCCAGCCTTGCAGGAAGTTAAGTCCTGGCTTGGAAAGTGTTTCGCTATAAAGGGTCTAGGAGACGCTGCCTATATTCTGGGAATAAGGATTTTGAGAGATAGGAGTAAACGACTAATTGGACTAAGTCAAAGTACTTACTTGGATAAAGTGTTAAAGCGTTTTAGCATGGAGAATTCCAAGAAGGGAGATTTGTCTATCCAGAGCAATACCAAGCTGAGTAAGACTCAGAGTCCGAGTACTGATGTCGAGATGGCAGAAATGATTCGAGTACCATATGCTTCCGCTGTTGGCTCGATCATGTATGCTATGACATGTACTCACCCTGATGTTGCTTTTGCTTTGATCATGGTCAACCGATATCAATGGAACTCGGGTAAAGCTCACAGGACAGCCGTAAAGAATATTCTTAAGTATCTGCGAAGAGCAAAGGATTGGGTCCTTGTTCTTGGTGGCAATGATGACTTGAGAGTTACTAGTTATAGCGATGCCAGTTTTCAGGCAGACCAAGACAATTTCTGTTCTCAGTCTGGTTGGGTGTTTACACTAAATGGAGGAGCAGTAACTTGGAAAAATTCCAAGCAGGAGACCGTGGCTGATTCAACGCGTGAGTCAGAGTATATAGCCGCAAGAGAAGCGTTGAAGGAGGCTATATGGTTGAAGAACTTCATTGGAGACCTTGGAGTTGTGCCAGCCATAAAGGAGCCCATGATGATTTATTGCGATAATGAAGGAGAGGTTTCCTTGACCAAGGAACCAAGGGATCATGGAAGATTCAAACATATCGAAGGGAAATATCACTTCATTCGATATCGGGTAGAAGAACGACTCCTCGTCGTCAAGAGAGTATCGTTAGAAGAGAATCCTGCATATCCCCTCACATAGGGTCTGAGTAGAGTTAAGCACGATCAGCATGCGAGGAGCATTGGTCTGAAGGACGATATTAGTTTTAGTGATTAGATAGATATTTTAGAAACTTGTAATAGATAAATGTAATTGACATTTGGTGATTATATAATGGAGATTTATATATAAGTATTGTTTACTATCCTTTGTCAATTGTTTATTTTGTGTTTCAACTTTGCATGTTTTACTTCCAAAATAATTGGATTATTTAAATTATCCACGTTCGATCATACTTTGGATGTAAGTAGTGCATCAAGACTATCATGAATTGGCTTGTAGATTGTCTAAGTGTTTAGACATAGCAATAGTTGTTGCAACGTTCGTGAGTACTTCTGAAATGGAGATTTGAATATTGATTAAACCCACGCTCACTTGAATTACTTTATGGAATTTAATCATGAGTAATTTTGAGACGATAATATCGTATAGTCTTTAAACCGAGATATATGAGTTGTTGTTACGAGTTGGTTGTGCATTGATAATGCGTAAACACATCAGTAACTTGATGTTATAAAACGCATTGTTGCGTATGATTTGATGAGTAAATAATACAAGCATATAAGTCAAAGTTTATATGTTCCTTTTATCCCAAGGGGTAAAAGCGATATCTTGGGCCCTCGATGATTTTGTATTGACTTATGTGTCGGGCCCGGTTAGGACTAAATTGATGTGTTCAATTAAGTTCCTTGTCATACAAATAAAATATTTGGGAAACAAACTGTTGGAAAATGAGAATGATTATGTTCCATGTCTTTGTCCACATGATATCTTGCAGAACAGAGAATTATATGATCCAATATGTTAAGGACACGACTGACTGGGTCAGAGTTTGACATCGGCTTTTGAGAGCTACGATTTCTAATAGATTCTAAAGTCGTACTTGCAATTATAGGTATTAGACTTATCCAAGTGGGAGACTATTGGACTAGGTATCTAAGCCCATAACTATAATTGGTACGAACTTGGTTTGATAGTAGCATGGTCCTTTTGGGTTGCCTTCACTTTAGCAACTTGACAGGATGACTTGTGGAGATAGAAGTTGATAAATGATTTATTAATATATTATGAGAATAGTAGATTAATTATAAATCATATTATGTAATTAGTATTTGATCAGAAATTAATTTAGAATTAATTTTGGGATCAAAGGAACTGATTAAAAGAATGGGGACTGGTTTGCAAATCATTGATATTTGCAAAACTAGGTTGTTGGACTCCTTTGTAATGGAGTGAACGAATTTCTATAGGGAGGCCCTATAGAATTCGTCCAAGGCCTTCTAGTGGGAGGTCCATGGGTTGCTTAAGCCCTAAGCAGGATATTAGGTCTTCCTCTTGAAACCCTAGCAACCCATCAGCTATTTAAGGACCCCTTTACATAGGGTTTTCGACCTATGCTTAAAGCATAGAAACCCTATCCGAAATTCTAAGAGTTTTCGTCCCTATCTTTCTCATCGTCTTGCTACAAGTGTTTGTGAGCCATTAGAAGTGCAACATTTGGGGCACTAAAGCTTTCAAGAGTCAAGATGAATCAAGGAATTCTTGTTATTGCTATATAACAAGCAAGGTAATCTTCTTATCCCTTTTGATATATGAATTTCGAATTGTATATGCTAGATCTAGGGTTATTGCTTTGGAATTTCTTTTGCATGTTCAATTAGTGAAAAACTTAAATCCAAAGAAATTAGGGTTGCATGAACACATAGGATGTAGTTATGATCAAAACCCATCATGACTTTGGGTCAAACTTGAGGATTTTGGGCTATTGATTAAGATTTTATCTAGTTCTAGTGTTAGTGGATTCGCGAAAGGAAGCAATGCAGAAGGGAGCATATCGCAGTTTTTCAAGGTCTTCGATTCAGGTGAGTTTCACCTCATTGTACTCGTGGGTCGAAGGCACCAATGCCAACCCACTAGTTTTGGTTACCTGTTAGTAGAGGGATGTCTTAGTGACTGTATGTAGTCATGTAGGATAGACTGAGGACTCTTGATCTAGGCTTTTTGCATGTTCCTTGTTTGGTTGTGGATCTAGAGTAGGATCACATGTTCGGGTGTCTATCTCACCTTTGAGTATATACGGTTATGCATTCATTGGATTGTTGGTACTTACTATGTTGTTATACTATAGTGATCTGTTAGATTTGTATTCGCTATATAGGAGGTTGTTATGTGGTAGTGATCTATATATCTGCCTATTTGTCTATTGACTGGTTATGTGTTTATCTGTTTGCTGGATATATGTTATATGTTATGTATATGTCGACATGGTATGGTTGGGTTGAGGTAGTACTGCTTTGTGTGGTAGCCAAAAAACCCAGGAGCAAGCCAGACTTATGTTTTGGGCTCGAGAGCAAGCCAAACATGAGTTGTGGGCTTGAAGGGCAATCCATACTCATGTTGTGGGCTCATGAGCATTCTAGATATGAGTTGTGGGTCTGAAAGGCAAGCTAGACTCATATTGTGGGCTCAGGGGTAATCCAGTCTATTAGTTGTGGACCCAGTATATGTTGTTACATGTTTGTGTGGGTTGGTACTTTGGGGGAACTCACTAAGCTTTGGCTTACAGTTTCAGGTACTTCAGATGATTGTGGCAAGGCAAAGGCGTGATCGCGCACATCTTCATGTTTTTATGATTTTGGGTCTTGGGAAAACTCTGATTTCCAATAATACTTTTGAAACAATGGACTTTTAAACGCTTTATAGATAAAATGGGTTGTTTTTGAAAATTTTAAATTTCTATGATTTTTGGAATGTTATAGAAACATGCTGAGAATTTCGTTTATGGAATGAACTTCACCATTGGAGATGGGAAATTTCAGCAAGATGTTAGTGGAGGGCAAAACAGACTCATGGTGAGGAGGTTGAAGAGAAGGATCAAGTGCAGATAAATGAGATATACATTTGGTATTTCCATTTGAATCATTAGTACAGTATGTACCAATAAGGGTTTGATTTATGTAATAGGTACAACAAATCTAGTTTTAAAATCTTTCTCGAGACTATCAGCAATATAAAAAGTGTGTTTAGTCTCAACCTTTTTGATTAAGGAAATAACACTTTTTCAATATCACCACCAAGGATTTTCTCACATTGATCAGGAATTTGATCATTAATAACTCTAATGACATTACAGTGGGAAGAAGCCCAATTACTTAGAATAAGCTTAATGATTCTTGCATGATCGACAGCTTTTTCTTTTTCAGCGTGAAGAAATTATTGGTTAGTGAGATACAATAGTTTTTCTTTTTTAAGAAAGAAAGGGAGTTCTCAGAAAAAGAGAGTGTTTCTTTAAGATTTTTCAACTCAATTTTGAGAGAGAATGTTCTTTATTGGAGATAGAAAGATCAAAAACGTAAATGATCAAACATGTCAACTTTTTCAGTAGAGGAGTAGTTAACAAAATTCTTTACCTGATACATGGAGGCTAAGTCCCAGTCCTGAGACTTAGAGTCCTTAGCGGCTTAAGAAAGGTCAGTGTTAAAAGTACTGATGTTGTCCCTTGGTGCTTCAGCATGAGACTCAATGACTTGAGCCATAAAACACTTACTTTTCATAACTTCATCATTAGAAATTCATTCACTATCGAACGCGGATGATAAGGTGTTCATCATCTCTTGTGTAGTTGAGCAGTTTGAACAAAAAAAATAGACATGATATGGAAGAGAGTTTCCAATAGCAATCCTCCCCTTCACATCAAGATTTAGATTTTTTTTCCCTTCCTTGTTGTATCCTGGCACAGACTTCTACTTTAGTCCACTACCATATTCATTATCACTGGAGAATCGATGCGTAGAGATGATGGGATCCTTATTAATGACATCAATCATGGCATAGTCCATGATCTCGAGAACATCTAAAGTTTTTGATTTCCATGCAACAAAGTTGAGTTCATCGAAAGGAGGGATCTTGTAAACAACAGACAATTTGGGATTAAAGGAGGTCTATATGATAATTTGAGTGTATCGTAAACCGGCTCTGGTATCAATTGAATGTTTGTATTGATCGGATACACTCAAGTATGAATAACTAAGAACAAACAAACAAAGAAAAGATTGAATAGAAAACTGAAGAACATGTATAATCACAAAGATACTTTCACTGAGAAAGAGGGTTCTCACAAAGAGAACGAGGTCCCAAAGACAGCACCAACCTCTATTAGGGTTTTACCCTAATAGTACATTATATACGATTACAATAACAAAGATCCCACTATTTAGGGGATGTATACCTACCTAAGTAAAGGTCTGATTATATATATATATATATATATATATATATATATATATATATATATATATATAACTTCCTAATATACAAATATCACTAAGATCATTGGATTCACGTTGATGCTAGTCATACTGACGCTAGCAGTGGCGCTGGTGGTCAGAGTGTAGTGTTTGACTCATCAGATCATAAGGTGTGACCTTATAGTAGATCTAGGTTTTGTAGCATGTTTTGGCTCCTAAGTGAGATTTGAATGGTTAGATGAGATAAAGTTTGCAACTTTATGGATCACCTTGGTCCCTTGGTTACTATATCTTCGAGATCTAGAAGTTGAATGATTTTTTGGAAGCCATACATGATTTTTAGGTCGTTTATGCCTTTTTGACCTAGTTGAGTGAACAAGTTTTGTATCATGTGGGAGGCTCACGTTATGTGGGCGGAGCCCAGTATATGGGTGGGGCTCATTATGAGGAAGGAACTTTTTTGCAAGGATCAAGAAAGCAACTCATCTCCACCTTTGGGATCATCTTCTGGACTCTTTGTAAGTCCTCAAGCTTCCATCTTTCTGGTTCCTTTGCCATATATCTAGGTTATGTAGTATGTTTTGGCTCCTAAGTGAGAGTGAATGGTTAGATGAGATAAAAAAATTAGATTTATGGCTCATCTTGGTCACTCGGTCACTGTATCTTTGAGATCTAGAAGTTGAATAGATTTTACATCATTTATGCCTTTTTCGCCTAGTTGAGTGAAGGAAATGCATGGGTCATGCATGTCCATAAATTTTGGATTTTTATGCACTTTTAGGGTCCCAAGAAGCTTACTGGAAAGTATGAGTTGAGGGATTAATGGATTTAGGACTCGGTCCATTAAGTTGTCCAAGAGTAGTAACCACAACGTACCAAGATGGTTGTCACGATGTGGTGAAGGAAGGATTTGTGATTGCTTTGTCTAGAGACTGCCACGACGTTGTGAAATAGGTGTGAACTCTCGTCTACCCATTTTTTTCACACCCCAAACCGAGATGGCGGAAACATTCGGGGGTGGAGGACGTCAAGTACAGTATCATAACAATACACAATAGTAAAACAAGCAACAACATCCATTGCATTAATAGAATAGTTAATAAATGTGTGTTCTTTGTATAATTGTAAGACACCAAAAATATATAAAAATAAAAGACGAGTCTGAACATACTCCGTCTTCTCCAAAACATGTGCCAGTGTACCTGCCTACTGGTTCCCTGAGAATACAAGTTATTTTGAAAGAGAGTATCAACATTTAAGTTGATGAGTTCATAAGTGTTTAATGTCAAATGTCTACGTTTGTTTCGTTAAAATGTTTGTATTTTTTTAGTGAAAATGTTTGTATACTTCCCAAAAAATCCTATATTTTCTTCTAAAAATGAAAAGTAGTCTTTTACCCAAGACCCGACTGTTTTGTAGGTTTGTTCTCTTGTAAAAGTGTAAAAGGTATGTTTGTACTTGAAATAGTATAAAATGTATGTTTGTACTTGAAATAGTATAAAATGTATGTTTTCCATATTTGTAAACCATCTTTACTAGGAAAATAGTATGCATTTCTTATGTGAGAATATCATTGTACGAATGTAATGGAAAATGAAGATTTACAGTAATATTGTATAAAATACACTAGTGATGCATTAACTACCTTGTAACCAAACTGGTTAATTAATGTTTTAAATGTGATTAGGTTATAACCATGCATGATTGACTAGTATAAAACATGATGTTCTTCAGGCATTGAAAATGATATGAAATTTGTCACCCGTGGACCTGCAGGTCCCACTGTAGCTAGCAGCAAGGTGTGGGATGGTCAACCCCATATATATCTATACACAAACTCATGCTCTCCGTCCAGGAGACTCTAGTTACAAAACGTGACATAGCAAGAATGTTGGTATGCCATGAAGTAGTATCTCACATTTTAGTTATCTCGTTCTCGATATAGTATATAAGTTTCTTTTTGTTCTTGTAAATGAATAGTATACTTTGTAATGAATAGTAATAGTATGTATGTATTGATTCATGTATTAATTATCTATTCTAGAAAATAGTATGTATGTATTGATTCTCTGTTCTAGAAAATAGTATGTATTGATCCTATAAACTATACCTATTATAGTTCACTTGTATGTTTGTTTGAACTGTAAATGATTCGGAGTAAAGACTCATTTGATCAGCATATACAAATGATTTAAGTATGTCCTTGAAAATAAGATTTAATATTCATATATATATTTAGCATGCATAATTATGATTTAACCCACAGTCGGACTAGTGATCCTACCCTAAGCCCACAACAAAACAAGGAACAGGAGTCAAGGTATTTAACAATAGTCCTAAGTCCGTTAAAGCATACTTATACATAAATATATAAGTGAATACGATTTTGATAAATAAACAGCAATCTAAAATAGTTTAAAAGAGTTTTTGAAGTGATTTTAACAACCTTTAAAAGCACAAGAAATCCTTTGTTTGTTTTCACATGTAAATGTTAACACAAATAAATTGTATTCTACTTGTATCCCCCCCCCCTAAAAGCATTTAAAACAGTAAACTGTAAGGGTATGAACTCACCTTATGTGAGTGATTCGTTTGAATGTTCGATATAGGAGGTTATTTCCACGAGTGAAGTCCCGTAGCAAAACTGAGTCCTAATTAGCATTGTATGTAATATATATGTATAAAATTAGTGTATATAAACATAAGAATGAAAAGGAATTTGACTAATTTGTAAGTTTAACTTACAAATAAGAGTGTTAGAAGCAAAATGGAAGGCTGCTAGGTGTTTACGGCTAGCCCCAAGGGTTCACTGTCCAAGAAGATCTTGGTGTTCTTGGGTTTTCGGTTGGGTGTTCTTGAAGAAATGAAGGAGATTCAAGGGTTTACGGCCCAATGATCTTGATGAATGAAGAACACTTGAAGAAGATCCAAGCAAGATCCTATGAAGATTCAAAGGATGAAAGATGATAGTTGAGAGAGAAAAGGGGTTTTCGGTTGGTGTTCTTGAGAGAGAAGGGTGTGTTTTCGGTTGGAAAAGAAGAAGTGGGGAGGAGCTCACAGTTCAGCCCCTATATAGGGTCAAAACTGATGGGACACCTTCATTGGTTTCCACACCGAATGGATAAGACCGGAGTTTGCGGTCCGAGGAGTGGGTTCTCGGTCGTACACCTCGTTTGCGGCTGCGACCCGTTTGCGGTCCGAAGTCTTAAGCTATGCAAGGGTTTACGGTTGCAAGGGTTTGTGGCTCGGATGAAGGTTCTCGGTTCCAAGTGTTTTCCCTCCAAAACACATAACACTTTTGAATACAAGGTTTATACACCTAATACTCATTAATCTAACCATATTAAGATAATTTAAAGAAACAAGTTTGACCTCTATTTGATATGTTTGATTTTCGTTGACCAAGATTGACTTTTACAAGATTTGAAATTACGAGTTGTCACAATTTTCTATATACACACAAGTTACTTTGTTACTAGGAACATACCTAGCTAACTTGAGGACATCTAGGCCATTCCCAAGAGATAAAAGGCTATAGTCCAAATTAATTTCAAGTATAACAAAGTGGTAATACATTGTTTGGCCATTTGTTCCCCCAACTCTTTAAGCATTACGCCTAGCTCATGAACAAAAGACGTCAATGTCAACGAAATCTATGTAGTGGAATGTGTCATCAAGGTAAACACTTATAAGGAAACTTTGTGAAAATTCCACCACGATGAAGCATCAATGTGAAGTATTTTTTTATTCCTTTTGCATAGACGATATAAACACACAAACACGGCATTGTTAATAAATCAAGAGGGTTAATCGCATGAAATTATTAACGTTTTTTTTACTTTTCTAAGTAAAACCATTTCTACTTCATAAACCTTACCACTGTAAAGGCTTGTTTTTCAATCGAGTTGTATGTTTAGGAGAATGTTGATGGGTTTCTTGAAAGTGATGATCATGATCACATTTGGTATAGGGACTATTTATGTCAAGTCTAATCTGAATTAATTACAAAAACGCCAGTAACAAGTAAAATGACAATATTTCCCTCATGTGAGAGGTATAAAGAGAAAAAACTACGTTAGTGAAAAAAGACCATCCATGGGGATGAATCAGCATGGAGAAAGGAGTAGCATGCAATGTTTTAAAACCCAAGTCGACCCGGCCGGTTCAACCATTTGGATTGTGACCCGGGGCAGAATGGTCCACTCGTAGATCCGGGCTAGTCAATTTAGAGATAATAGGGGTCGAAAATGACTTTTAGACAAAAGATTATTTAGAATAAGTAATCTTAGCCAAGTTGTAGAATACGTCTCAAGGGTTTTGTACATATAAAGAACCCCGAAATCCGAGTTATAACGAAGAAGTTATGGTACGTCAAAGTTTTACGGTAAAACCGACACGACACCGGGAGATGTAAATAGTGAATTTACGATGGAGGACTTTTTAGCCTTAGAAATATAAACAAAAGTTTTAGTATACATTAAACCAAGAACATACAAATGCGGGAATATGGTCACTATGCCCCCAAGTGCTCAACCAAGGAGGAAGTTTGCCTTAAGTGTAGTGGAAAGGGACACTTCAAGAGAGATTGTCTGATAAGGGCTACAACGCCAAATGTACCGTTGAAGCACTATGAGGGATGTGACGAAGAAGTGAATTGTTACAGGTGTGGAAGAATCGGTCACTATTCCAAGGACAGTACACATAGGGATAAAGTATGTTACAGAAGCAGAGACAAGGGACACATGTCTAGGGACTGCCCGAAGAAAAATGAAGCAGCAAGACCGAATGTGCTACCAAAGCCAAAGGAAAGAGAATTCCAGAGGATCCTTGGTGAAGCTACTCACAATGCAAGGTTTTTGCTCATTTGAAAGATGGATTCATGTCGCACACCAAATGTTTGATTTAAGTCCTCAAAGAAATCAAAATTCTTTTTAGCATCTGTGATATGATGATGACGATCAGAAAGTTTGTTTAATGTGTTTTTGTATATTACAATGTATATTAACCACCTTTTTCTTTGTGGTGATATTGTAACTTTTGAAGGGGCTTGATATCTTGGAGATCATATTATAAACTCTAATGATCAATCACAACTTTAACTTGCTATGTTGAGTTCGATGTTGTGTCATGTGCAGAAAGCCGGTGCGAAAGTCATTAAGAGACACAATTATAATTATTTAATGGGATTTTAGTTTTATTATGTTTTTTATTATTTCTATTACTGAAATTTTGCATTTGTTTTATGATATGCTTAACACTTTTGTTGCTATTGTTTTTCTTTACTAATATAGAGATCATTTCAGTTAAAAAAGACCCCTCCCTAGATAGATGTCACCATAATGGTGTCATCTGCCATCAAAGAAGAGACCCTCGGCCATTTTATGTTCTCATATGGTAGTGTTTTTAGAACTAACCGGCCATATTGGATAACATAATGCATGTTAATGACTTTATTGTGTGACTATAATTTTTTACCGCCTATTAAGTAAAAACTTACACTTTCCTAAAATCTGTTTCATTCTTTTATGTTATAGTATTGGGAAAACCATAGAAAAACTCACCATATTATCCTCCAATGCTCGAAAAAAACCATTATGTTATTTTTATGTACAAAAAAAACATTTTATTTGTTGCTCATGCCTAAAATAAGGCTTCATAACTGGCAAACCCTTAAAAGTCGGTTACCTACCATTTTACAACTTCATAAAAGCCCAACATACTATCCTCTTATGCGAGAAAAAAACCATTATGTTATTCTTTTGTACAATAAAACCATTTTATTTTATTATTTTTACAGTAAAACCATGTTATATTCTGATTTTGTACAATAATTAGTTATGTTCCTTTTTATGTCACACATTGTTTTCTCATCAGAAAATATAATTGCTAAACTTTTCATTGATTCCAGTAGTGAACTACATGTTATAAGTAATACAAAATAACCTTAATGTCACTTGGTCTTGAACAAAGTGAATGTCAATCTTTATGTGCTTCATGCATTGATGTTGAGTAAGAATTTGAGTATATGTAATTGAAGTTATCATAACAGAAAATGATGACCTTCATGTTAGGGCAATGGAGTTCTCATAGGAGATGGCAAACCTAAGATGTTCTAACGACTGCATACCACCCTATGTTATTTAGCTTTGACATTAGAGAGAGAAATAAACATTTACACTTGGATCGACAAGAGTTGTGGTTGTCACATAGAAAGATAAAGTTCCCATATGTGAATGAGTCATTAGGCAACCCCTTAGTTAGCATCAAAATAAGTAGTTAGGCTTTTCGAGGACGATATATGAAACTGGAGGCCATGATCAAGAGTACCTTATAGCTAACGCATGATGTGTATCATGGAAGTAAAGTATACCTTATGAGGGTCAGTCATAGAAAACCCATAGTGGTGGAAAGAGGGAGACTGACAAAAAGACTCCCATAAAGAGAAAGAAAACGTCCAAGGAATGAAAGGATATATTTTAGGAGAGGGGTTACCAAGGAAACCATTGATACCATGATAACTAGTAAATTTGTCATTGATTCCAAATATGAAGTACAAGTTATAAATACATATAACAATATAATATAATGCCCAGTTGTTATTAAGAGTTTTATACCACAAGTGGCAACAAGATAAAGAAGAGCATAACACATGGCAAAAGTAAGAACCAAGGAAGCAAAGTGCATCATGCTTCTCCAAAACTTATCTTATTGGACGGTGGGTAACCATGACGATAATATTTGTAAATTTTGAGCAACTAAATAGTCTCTCAAAAACCAAAACGAAAGAAAAATGATAACAGAAAACAATGGAGAAATTATGCACTTATACCCCTTCTTTTTGTGGAATGTATGAGATATTTATCAATTATTATCTCTCAAGAAAAAAATACAAGACATAGAAGGGGAATTAAAGGTTTTTTTGTACAAAATCAAAATATAAAGGTTTTATTATACAAAATTAGAAACTAAAATGGTTTTTTCGTGCATCAGAAGATAATAGGTTGAGTTTTTCTAACGCTACAAATGTAAGGTGCCTTCAAATGTTTTCCGGTTACGAAGCATTATTTGAAGCATGGACAACAAATAAACTGATTTTATCAAGCACAAAAATAACATAACAGTTTGCTCAAATATTAGAGGATGATAGGTTAGGTTTTTTTAAGATTTTCCTAATAATATTCAATCTAATTTCAAATCGTAGCTTTCTTTATGATAGTTTTTTTTCTCAATAAATGGTGACTGACAAAATAAATAGGCGATTATGCTACCACTTGTGAAAATTTCTAATTCCGCCTCTATCCATGTCATTTTTTGAAAGGGCAAACTATAAACATTTCTAAAAATTATCATCTATCATTTTTTGAAACCCTAGGGGTAATTATAAAACATTTCTAGAAGTCATCATCACCTTGCCATTTTTTGGAAAACACACGGCATTATTTGCACGAAACTTTTTAGAGGCTTTTAACGTTTAATAGAAACGTCCGTTTTAAACAAAAATCTTCTTTTACCACTATAAATTTTTAGTATTTATATTTAGTTTAAACAAAAATGTTTTAAATCTAAAAAATATGTCTTATAGCTTTTAACAAACCCTATCAGTTAGTTTTGAGAAACAGGCCCAAAGCCCACTATGAAATTTTGCCTATAATTAAAAGCTTAAAAAAGAAAATCCGTATACAAAATATTAGTAAAGATGTAAACAAATATTAGTAAAGATGTAAACAAAGAGCAAACACAACTTTTTAATAAAAAAGTGCGAATTGTGCAAGATCCAAATCAAAAATAATACTTTGTTTATCGAAACATCCCATCAAAAAGTTAAGGCAAAATAAAACCGATCTTAACATTATGAGTCTACCAAAACCCCAGATCATTTTGAAAACAAAATGCACAAACACACAACCACTTGCTCTCCCATAATTATAAAAGAATATCACCCAAGTCTCACCGCGAAAACCTGGATGAAGACCAACTTTTTCCACCAGCACCACCACTTGCTCCGCCAGCACCACTACCAAACGAAGACGGACGCCACTTGTCGCCTGGTGGAGCCGCTCCACGCTCCTCCGGTTTCCCACTCCCCCACCTATCAGAGGGTGGCTGTGCCGGTGGTGGTGCTGCCGTCTCTGCCGGCGCACCTCTACGGTGCCTTGGCACGTATTTCCCACCACCAGATCCTGCAGCAGAAGCGGCGGCGGCGGCAGCTGGTGCGGCTGCAGTCGCAGCCGCGGGTGCGGGAGTGGGGGCAGGAAGCTCAGACGGCCTGGTCGGGCCATCGAGCGGTGTTCCACGTAAGATAGCTTCCTTCCTAAGCCTCTCTCTTTCTTCAAGTTCTTGTTCTCTTTTCCTCTGCCTTTCAGCTATTTCATCCAACTTAGCCCTCCGTTCAGCCTCCTCTTTCTTCCGCCTTTCAGCCTCTGTTAATCCGAAACAAACAAAGTAAAAAATAGATATTGATTTTTCAGCTTTCTATTGTTATGCAATTTTGGTCCCAAAACAGTTTTAATGCAATTTCAGTCTTTATTGATGTTAGTATTGCCAATTTTTGCAAATTTGGTCCTTATTTGAGGTTCTTGTAACAAGTATGGTCCTGTCCAAAGTAAAAGAGCATATAATTTACAAAAAGAAAAAGTAAAAAGTAACCTTCACGTTTGCGGGCTTCTTCTTCCTCACGAAGCTTGTCGAGCCTTTCTTTTTCCGTCTTCAAATAAAACAACATTTTCCTTTTTAGGTCCCTTTCCTCTTTTCGTGCCTTGAGGATTTGGCCCAGTCTTTCCTCTCTCTCAGCTCTCATTCTATCGTACTCTGCCTTTCGCCTGCTCACAACTTTTTCCTCAAGTTCCATCTGTTCACCACATACATGAATATTTTATTTTATAACAAAATTTTACATACATATTATAATAAAAAATTCAATACAGACCTTATGTTCCATAACACGAGCAAGTCTATACTTCTCCTTCAGATCTCCTTCATGACGCTCTCTGCTCAGTTCAACCTCAAGCTGCACACAAAAATAAAATTAGTAAGTAAATTTAGGCATTTACGTCTTTTTTTTTTATTTTACAAAGTAAGTAAGTGGGTTACCTGTTGTTCGCGTTCATGGCGGATTTTCTCTTCAGCCAAACATCTTTGGAAAGCAGCTTCAATGAGAGGTGCAGCCTCTTCCCTTTTGGCTCTTTCAAAATGATCCATGGTCTTGATCAGTTTTTGCATCTTCTTTTCCATTTCCTGCCTCTCTCTAACTTGCTCCTGCATTGCCAACTCCATCAAGGATTGCTTTGTCACCTTCTCCTGTAATGTCAACAGAAACAACCATTAGCATGAAAACGAAAAAAAAAAAAAAATAAAGGAACAATCTTTCTTTTCTTTTCTTCTACTTTACTTACCCCTTCAATGATGGGCTTCTTTCCTTTCTTTTTGATACGTTTCCCAACATCATTTAGCAATGCTTGTGCTTCTTCACGCTCTCGTTCCTCAATTTCTCTGAGGATGCGTTGGTGCTTCCTTTCTTCAAACTCAGTTGCTAGTCTTTTTTGTTCTGCTTCTTCTGTTTTCTTCTGTAGCTTTAACCTTTTTGTCTCTTCTTCTCGTTCCTTTGTGAACAAACTTTAAGGTTAGAAACACAGTGTGTGTTTGTGTAAGTTTAGAAAATGAATGAATTAGTACCAACCATTTCAAGAAGGTGGCGTTCTTGTTCTTCCTTGCGTTTTTCAATGATGGATTTGCGAGCAAGAAGCTTTTTGTGCTCTTTATCAACAATATCTGCCAAGCTTGGAAGCATAGCACTCAATTTTGATGCTTTGGATTGAGAAGGATAGATCAGGGACCTTGATTTGTTCAGATTTATAGCCAAAACACTCAAGTGGTCTTGCAGAGTGTCAGATTCAAAACCCTTGAGAAAAAAACAAGAAAACAATATAAGTATAAACAAAAAGAGAATTAACAAAATTATGCAAATTAGACTCTCACCAAGTCACCAAATATGATGGCACCCTTCATGTGGTCAACTTTCATAGCAATGAAATTATGCTTGACAGCATCAACAGAGATCCTCTCTACAGCTGAGAAGTCAAAGAAAGGAACCATTTTTGATAAAGTCTCAACTTTCATTGTTTGGTACACTTGGGACACCTGATATGGAAATTCAAATTAATAGTCAGGCTTCAACCTATTTATGTGTTGTCAAACAAGAAATTATTATTAATATTTAAAAAAAAAATTACCTGTTGTAGGAGTCTTAAGGTGGCTACTTTCTCCAAAGCAGGAATGTACTGAGAAAGCTGCACTTCTGGTACAGAAGAAGCTGAAGATATCTTTCCACCAAGTTTTGCAATCTTTGTCAACAAAGGCTGTACTTTTGATGCCAAATCCAAAGGCAGAAATTCATTTTCAAGAAGATGATACAGATCCTTCACTTCTTGAGTTACGTATGTCATCACCCCTTTAGAAACCTGAAAAACAAAAAACCATGTTACATACATTCAACTCTTAAAAAAAACTCTAGAATTGGTAAAATAAACTACATCTTACCAGATCTGCGAGAAGAGATGACCTGGAAAGCTGCAGGAAAATGAAGCAAATTAATATTAATGAGATGATTTCAGTAGAAAATTTCAGTAGAAAGGTTTTGTATAATACCACTTCTCTTGTCTCAAGCTTTGCATCAATGTTGAAGCCAATAAGATTATACATTCTGAGATTGCGTTCTTTGTCATGCTCAAGTTCCAAATGAGAAGCGGTTTTCAGGTGATCATATGGAGGAGCTGAAAGTGCAGCAAGCAAAACTGATGATGCAATCAGCTGCAGATCCTTCTGATTCAGATTCTTATTGAAGCTCTTTTGAAGTTGAAAAAGCTTAAACCATGCATATGCATGGTATAGATGGCTTGATGAAATCCAAAAGATCTCAGTCAACTTTGCATAGTAAATAGCCATCAGGGACGATTTCGGCATTTTTTTAACCATGCTTGTTAGCCCATAAATATCTTCCACAGAACGAAAAGCTTCCTGAAGATACAATCATACAACTTATTAAATTTAAACTACATGTTTCGATCTAACAATAAGGTAACACAAACATACTTTACTAATGATAATAATATGAGCAATGTACTTATCTTTTACTTTATTATTTTATAATATTCATTTAACAATAATAGCAACATGCCAATATACTTAAATCTTTTACCAGAAATAGCAACATAGATATATTTCACGACCAATAAAGACAATGTAATTTATTCGTTATCTATAAACTATTATGGGTAAAAGAGTAAAAGAATGTTGCTATTGTAGGGGAAGTTTTAAATATGTTCATAAAGTATTATTTATATTATATGTAAAGAACGCAACAGGGTTGCTATTATGGATATAGAAATATATGGATAAAACTATAGAGTAGATAGCCTATATTAGTAAAAATATTATTAATAAAGTATGTTCCCATATAAATAGCATACACACCTGCCAGAGTTCCAATTCGGTTGCAACTTTCAATTGCTCAAACCTTGTGTCCAGGTAAAAATGTAGACTTTCAGGGGCAGTTAGGTCAGGTCTGTCCCTCTGGTCTCTGTACTTGTTGAGGTTTGCAAGATGATTCCTAATAATCTCACAAAGCCTACGAAACTCTGTAGTTCTTTTGTATTGCTTGCAGAATTGGAAGGCACGATGAGCAGTATCCTACATACAAAAAAATAAAAATTAATATAAGTTAAGAATTTAAAAAGCAAGATTCACATTATTAAAAATCAAAACTTACAGCATAAAGAGCCATCAACTTGGAATTGTTTCGGAGAATTTCAAGAACTGTCCTATATGTCTCCCATAAGAACTTAAACCATGGAGTCACAAGCTCCCTATCTGAACGATCCTTTCCCTTTTCACCACTGACATAGCTTAACATTAGGTCTTCTGGTCTTTTATCGGCTTCAAGGTCATCAACATCGAGAGCTTCCTCTAAAGCTTGTGCCTGGCTACGTGCCAGCTCAGCCCTTTTGGTTGAAAGATCCATGAAGTGCTTAATCACTTCTTCCAAAGAATTAACATTAACTTGCTGGCAGATTATGCGGTATTGGATGAGACCATCTTTGGCAAATCTACCCCTCCTCATATCAACACAAAGCTCGATGTACTTGAACATAATCTTTTCATGTGTTTTCTGCCATGCCCTGTACCTTTTTGATGTAATAAGATCATGAAGAGCTTGCAATGCATCTTGCTTCTGACCAACATTTATCAATTCTGCAATCACATTTTAGCAAAAGTCGGTTAGTCACCATATACGCATACATTCTCAGATGTAAGGAGACAAACTACAAAGCATCAAAAATATTAAAGAGAATGAAAATAAGTCAGAAATGTTAAAGAGTCAGATTAAATCAGCAAGTAGCTACTCACCTTCCGCTCGTTTCAATGCATTCTCTGGTTTAGCAAAAGTCGCCATGGTCAATCACAGTGGTCTTCAACCTGCTGGGATGCAAACCAAACAATTATTTGTAGGTGTTAAATCTGCTTAGGAATAACTTGAAGTTTTGCACAGATAGAAGCACAAAGACACTTATGCTGTAGACATCCGCTTTGTTCTCTATTAACACACTCATTCGAGCAAGATAACAAAGAAAATAGTGATAAATCAATCTTCCCACTTCTAAGCATTGAAATGCTGAAACTGAAAAGCATATTTCACCAACAGACACATTTCTAGTCCAAGCATAGCATCAAACATGAATACATGTTTTAAAGAATTCAGAATATGGATAAATCATATATTTTCAAACAATTGTCCCCTATGTTAATTGAGAACCCGTTAAGTATGTTCACAGCCACAGGCAACATCCAGCAAAAAACATTGCCCTTTAGGCATTTAGATCAAGCGCAAAGAATATACAAGTAGAAAATTAAAACATAAAAAATATATATATATATTGCACCTAATCTCTCGCCCTTACTCCTCCATCGAACAGTCAATCGAGCCACAAACCGAAAGGAAAAAACAAAACCCTAATGTAACGCCAGCAGTTAGAGTAAAGAAATTAAATCATCAAATTGCTAACAATAGATACACAAATAAATCAGTTGTCGATCTATGAATCTTATGCTGCACGTAATCTGTCGATAGATCTTGAACTAAACAAACAAAAACACATAAGAACAGAATAACGACCCTTGAAACAAATTGATGAAACGATGAATAACATACTGAGGCAATACCTTTATCGATTAGCGGAAAGTGTGTTTCCTCGGCTGTGCCTGTATTCCAGATATGTGCTGAAGCAAAAGAAGGAGAGTAGGGTTTCAAAGTTTTGGCGAGCTTTTATTTTATCAAAATGCGTGACTGGGGCCAACGCAGAAGGGGTAGAAATTCATCGGCCTCAAAAGTGAAAAAGCCCACGAACACCTTTATTGGGCTTTACAAAGCTACAATATTGCAAACTTGATGGGCTTCAAATATCATCCAAACTTAAAAGGCATTTTCAATGTTACTATGAATAAGGGTTTTTTCTACGGCTAGTTAGGTTATAATGTGTACAGCATGGTTCTGCAATGTAAAACAATATAACGATTACAAAAATCGTAATCATTAATCATAAATTTGTAAACAGTTAAAAACTAAATTTACAAATAGTTAAGAAGGTACATCAATAGAATTGAAAATGAAAAACATGAAGTTAGTATATCGCACAAATAGTCAATGTCAAAAATATTACATGAATGGTCAGTTTACCAATTATATCCTTCCTAAATTCATAAAGAATAAAAAAGTAGGTTGCTATTAACTTGCATATTAATCAAAAGTAGCAGTAAGGTTGAGTTATACCTCTAACCTCATAAAAAAATGGTGTCACCTCGTGTCATGTCAACACCATTCCCCATCACTTACCTTAGAAAATACCTACCACTCCACCATTCATTATAGTTTTAATTTTTTAATTAAAAAAATGTTAAGATAGAGATAGAGAACGAAAGAAAGAAGGAGGTTGATCGCGTGATGCAATGTTACCACCACCACTTTCCATAACACAACCTAAGCATAACACGCTGTAACATAAAGGGAAGGGGGGTCACTTGGGTTAAGTTTGTCCATTTCAGCATAACGTGTGGTGTGTTAGCACCACACCGCATAGCCTAAGTAATAAGATCATCTCCCCAAGCAACACAACAACATACATACTTTTAATATCATCATACTTTTAAAGTAGATTGTGATTTATTACGTATAAGTTCATCAGTCACAAGTAATGGTCCAAGTTTTAAAATAATAACAAAAATGGTCCCGTTTACTAGAGTTTATAAAAATGGTCTCTGTTTTATAACGAATACTCTTTGTTTAATTTAAATTAATGGAACCGTTTACCTAAGCATAACACGTTGTAACATACATACATACTTTTAATATCATCATACTTTTAAAGTAGATTGTGATTTATTACATATAAGTTCATAGTCACACAACAACATACATACTTTTAATATACTTTTAAAGTAGATTGTGATTTATTACATATAAGTTCATAAGTCACAAGTAATGGTCCAAGTTTTAAAATAATAACAAAAATGGTCCCGTTTACTAGAGTTTACAAAAATGGTCTATGTTTTATAATGAATACTCTTTGTTTAATTTACATTAATGGTCCCGTTTACCTAAGCATAACACGTTGTAACATAAAGGGGGGGGGGGGGGGGGTCACTTGGGTTAAGTTTATCCATTTCAGCATAACGTGTGGTGTGTTAGCACTACACCGCATGGCCTGAGTAATAAGATCATCCCCCCAAGCCACACAACAACATACATACTTTTAATATCATCATACTTTTAAAGTAGATTGTGATTTATTACATATAAGTTCATCAGTCACAAGTAATGGTCCAAGTTTTAAAATAATAACAAAAATGGTACCGTTTACTGGAGTTTACAAAAATGGTCTCTGTTTTATAACGAATACTCTTTGTTTAATTTACATTAATGGAAGATGCATATAGTTTCGTTGGGAAATATTTCATATTCCAAATCGCAAATGAAAAATACAGATCTGATCACATGTGGTGAAGGTTTTGTGACTAAAGCTTTCTAGAAATCTAGATGATAGGTACTAATGAATATTTTTTTGGTGAATAGTTGTCTTTTAAGAAGTTTGTCATCGAACAATCAATAACAATAATCATTACTATTAAGTATTAATATATATATATATATATATATATATATATATATATATATATATATATTATGTATAATGTTTATACATAATTTTAGTTTAAATTTAACACAAAAAATTCTTTATCAACGAGTTTGATTTAAAAAAAACTTATATTTGATCCTATTTTTGAATAATTAAGATTTTAAGTTTATATGGTCTTATTAATCAAAACATTATCATCGGGTAAAGTACTTGATGTTATTATATGGGTCCGTTTATCAATTAAAATAAACTAAAAATATAATTCCAGTAAAGTTTGTTACTAAGGTTTTATATGTGGACAAAAATATATATAGTATATCGGTCAAAATGATAGATAAGCATGTTATATATCCATCTAGTTAATTACACTAAGGTTTTATATATCTACCCGATTCAAAATTATAGATATATATGTTTGGTTTCAAGAACTTCAAATGATACGTAACATTAAGATGGAATTTGTTTGAAAAAAGTATTTTAATTATAAAAATAATACCTCACATGGAAATTATTGTGACCCTTTTGTTTTTAATTACCCAGTTACCATTTTCTTTTTTCCTGTATTTGATTTTACATAACCATATATTCATGGTTCCAACAATGCCCTCCAACTTTGTTCCCCTACCATTTAAACCAAAACATTAAAATTCTCAAGAAAAAAAATATATAATTTTCCAACAAACATGATAATTGACCAAACTACCCCTTGCTCTCTTAAAATTCCAGATCCCACTCATATCCATTCAAAACTTCAAGCACGCATTAAAGAAAAATCATATGAAACATACATTCAAAACTTCATCACTGTGTTTTTATTTCCCTCTAAATAATTAAAGTATCATTTCTTTTCAACATTATATTAGGACGTGAAATTATAAACAAAGTCAGATAGAAAGAAAGCAAAAGTATAATGTTATAAAAGGAAGAAAGCAAAAGTAGAATGCTATAATAAAATGATAAAAGAAACTACATTGCCATGTCTAATACATGATAAATGTACTATAATATAAACAACTTTGAAATTTTTATTTGAAATCAATAGGAAGCCTCTGTTTTGCCACGTCAAGGTCATTATTTATGGAGCCATGCTTCAACCTATACTGTACTATGGTTATAAGAGCTAGGATCCTTATGTATAAATGGACCTGCACAAAAAAAGAGCAACATATTTTAGGGATTATGATAAACCAATAAGTAAAGTATAAACAATATAAAAATGAGAAATGAGAAAAAGATGTGCATGTCTGATATAAAACTAGGGATGTCAACGGGACCAAACGGGAGCGGAAATATTTGCCCCCGCCCCCGAAATCAGTTGTTGCCCCCACCCCCGGTCCCGCCCCGGATCCCCCTTTTACATAGCCCCCGGTCCCGCCCCCGTTCCCCCGGTTCCCTCGGCTTAAATCACAGAACTGTGAAAGAATCAAACCCAATACATAAACAATAAATCTGAAACAAGAACTGTAATATAGAAGAACTCTTATGAAGCCAATATACTCACATATGACACCCAAAACATAAACAATGAAAGTAGTCGACTCGTCTCATGGTGAAGTGAACAAAGGAAACGGGAAAGTGAATTGGAAACGGGAAATTGAAAGTTGAAACCTAACCTAAACATAAAATTAAAAATATATTTTGTATATATATTTTATATTAAATATATATTTTTTACATAAATATACAACCGGGGCCCCCGCGGGAGTACGGGATGGAAACACCGACTCCTGACCCCGGTCCCGAAAAAGAACGGGGCCTAATTCAGCCCCCGACCCGCTCCCGCTCTCGTTTTTTTAAAAAAATTTAGTCACGTACGGTATCGGGGTCCCACGGGAGTTTTTGATATCCCTATGTAAAACATAAAGTTATATTTGTCACTGCAGGAATCAATAAGCCCATGATCCTTCTCCTTGTTTTGTAACTGAAAAGCAAATAAACATGAGATACTTATCAAAGATGGTAAAAGTCTAGACATATCCACATAAAAAAAAAAACAATTATATTTAAACTATAATTAGAATCATAATCACCCGAATAGAAAACAAAATGAAAATCCACTTATACGATATCTAAATATTAATCAGTTGTTGATAAACACAACTTCCAATAACACAATCTGTACAATGACACACACAAAAGCTCTCATGGGCATTTTATCAAACACTTACAATGCAATATGTAAGGGAGAAAATAAAAAACATATTTGGGTCTAATATAGCATTAAACACACACGATTGTTTTTTTGGGTTAAATATAACATCAAACACACACAACTATACATATAATTTTTTTAACATCTTTTATATGAAATAATGGAATCGTTTATATGAAATAAAGAAATCGTTTCTACCGATAGAAATCAAAACATATAAAATCAAGAACTCAAAATAATCGGTTGTAGATGAAGATACTAAAAAAATAATCAATAAGTAGGAGGTGGAGTTGCAATCGACATTAAGAAACTAAAATCGTCCTTTATTCTTGGGATTTTCGTAATCACCTTACGAATTTTCGCTAATTTGTTGCCCATCGGTTGGAAACTATAAAAAATATGAGTAGGATTTTGATTGCTAGATAGGAAGTCGCATAATCAATTTCAAATTTTAATAGAATTTAATAGGGGCGGGAAGAGAAAATAAGGGTTAACAAAAACACGCCACGTACCAAAATTGAGGTTTAGAAGGAAGCCATGTGACACTAGTGGGATTATTCTATTAGAAGAAGTATATATATATATATATATATATATATATATATATATATATATATATATATATATATGTGTGTGTGTGTGTGTGTGTGTGTTTAGGTTATTTTATTCTAACTAATTATTGTGTGGATATCGTATGTTATGAGACTGATAAAGAAAATATGTTGTTTGATAATATAAATACGTTCAATCTTACATAACTATTGTTATTAACACACGTACTCACTAATTAAATCGTCTATAAGGTTATTATACACTTATTATTATTATTATTATTATTATTATTATTATTATTATTATTATTATTATCATTTCTGTCAAAATGTTTGTCAGAATGTTTATTGGGTCGTATTCTTTTAGAATGAAAATGAGTGAAAAACGATGTGTGAGAACAAAAATAAATAATAATTAGCGAGAATGCATGAAAATGACGATATTTTTGTAAGGTTTAACGTATTTGCATTGCTAAACAGCCTATTCTCTTAGTAATTCTCATATCATACGATATCCGCACAATAATTAGTTAAAATACTTGAACTTAACTCTCTCTCTTTCTCTCTATCTCTCTCTTTATATATATATATATATATATATATCATAAATTTTATTATTTCTAAAAATAGATTGAATATAATAATATTAATTTATCAAGACGTCCAAACCATTAATCTTATTGTACAAGTAACCATCAATAAAATAATATTACTTATAAAGTTGTACAAAACATGATGAATGAAGTACAATAAAATCAATGCATGTATATCCATTTATGTCATAGGGGTTTTGACCCGGCCATCCCCTATCTCTTCCATGCAATGTTTTAAAAACCGATTTTTTAGTTGAACCGGTCTCGTGACCGGTTTCCGATTCAACCGGTTTTCTAATTTTTTTTATGTTTTTTATTTTTTTCCTGCATATATATATATATATATATATATATATATATATATATATATATATATATATATATATATATATATATATATATAACCAATAATTTAACATCCACGCGTTCAAACAATAAAAATGCATAAGACAAAAAATTGTAGATCCATCCAAACACATTAATAAACACATTCTCATAAGTTTTATACCAATCCAAATACATCCATAAAACATAAAAATAATAACTAAAAAAAATATAGTTTTAGCTTAAAAGTAACGCATCAAGATTAAATCAAATCATGGATCTTGAGACATTGGAGTGTTATATGCATCAATCTCACGATCGCTTAATAAATGAAATTCACTGTCAACTTCATCATTATTAAAAACAAGGCCAATTTCTTTTTCTACAATATAAAAGAACAATGTTAATGTCACAACATAGATTAATAATAAACTAAAATTATAACACTAAATTAATATTTATGGTAAAAAAAAATGTCACCTTGTGTTTGAGAAACTGGTTCATGCTCTTCTTCGTCAAGCATATTTTCTAAATCATTGTAATCAAGTTCTCCTTCCGGCTCTTTTTCAATCACCCAAAAATCTGTCTTATCAATACATTCATAGTCAATAGGATCGTAAGACCTTTTATCAACCTTGAGTCTACAAAATCATTCACAAAAAAAGTTGTAAAAATAAAATGACATTATTATTAATTAAATATTTTATTATAATATAATGTACCTATTTTTTAAACGCAAGTTGTAGTGCACAAATACAAGATCATTTAGTCTTTGATGTTCCAACCTATTCCTCTTTTTTGTGTGAATCCTTTCAAAGACACTCCAATTTCGTTCACAACCGGAAGACGATGCGGTTTGACTTAGTATTCTAATAGCAAACTTTTGTAATATTAGAGTATCTCCGCCAAATAACTTCCACCACTCATCTACAAATAAAATGGTAAGAAAAAATATATTTCACAATAATATAGTTAATAATAGTATACAAAAGTTAAATGTTACCTGGACGTGTACTAGTACGAGAAGCAATGGTACTATATCTACCAAAAGTACCTTCACTGTCACGAAACTTGCCAAGAGATAGTGTAAGATCTAAAATGCTTGTACCGGAAAAATTCTTCTCAACCATATCAAGAACACCTTGAAACACCTCTCTCTTAGAACAAACATTCTCATGAATTATACTGAAAAACTGGATTTAACCAATACGCTGCATAATGAATACTTTTTCTTAGCATTTTATCCCAACGACGGTCAATTATGTCAGTATAAGGCTTGTATAATTCTTTCTTCTTCTTAAATAATTCCTTTACCCCTCTTCTTGCCCGATACATTCCCTCATAAACATAACCCAATGCAGGTTTTTCATCTGAATCACATAACCGCAAAAGCCTTAACAAAGGAGTCATCACTTTTACCGTAATCAAACAATTTTTCCAAAAGTTTTCATTCAAGACAATATCTTTACATTCAGCCGCATTTCTCAATTTCAACATCTTCTTAAAGTCGTTAGATATGACCATTGCTTGTAAATCGGCTTTATGGTCATACAAACTTTTTAATGCAATAAATGCAGTACCAAAACGGGTAGCACCTGGACGGATGATTTCTGTCCAACCATCTCTTTTTCTTAACCAAATCAAGGGCCACTTATGATTGTAAATAAAAACAGTAACCCTGGATGCAAGAGTGACCAAACTTTTTACATTATCTAATTCCGAAACATCCTTTATTATAAGATTAAGACAATGTGCTGCACATGGAGACCAAGTAATAGAAGGATATCTTTCACATAGGTTACTACCAGCAAGTTTGTAATTGGCAGCATTATCAGTAACAATTTGAACCACATTCTTGTGTCCTACCATTTCAACAATCTCAGCAAACAAATTACACAAATTTGAAGCATTACTCTCTATATCAGATGCATCAACAAATTTAAGAAATAATATTCCTTTCGGAAAATAAACCAAAAAATTAATCAAATGGCGGTGCCTAGTATCCCTCCACCCATCACTCATGATTGTGCAACCATTTTCAATCCATTGACTTCTATATGAATCAATTAACATTGTAATAGGCTTCTTTGCATCTGACAATAAATTGACCCTCAAAGCATGATAATTAGGTGCTTTGTACCTATGACCAATACCCGCTATTTTATCTACCATATGTTGAAAATAAGGAGAGTTACAAGCATTCATAGGTACACATGCATCATAGAACCACATCGCAATTGCTAAATCGACATCATGTATTTTTTGCTTAGTTTGCATGGCAGATTTAATAGTGGGTTGAGAAGGATCATTTATACCTTTTGTGAAGAAAGGATGAAAACTTGATGTACCTTTCCGTTTTCCTTCTTTATTAGGTCGTGCTTTGACATTTCGATTTTGTGTTTCTTCCGTTTCTTCATCGTCATCCGAGATAGTAACAGTGTTTATGCCATCACCACTAGCTTTACGTTTTTCCCTTTGTGCCGTTTCTTTTAAAAGACCTTGCATTAAGAAACGGACTTCTGGAGATACTTTTGTACAAGGTGATATGTCACCAATAACACCAGCAAGATGTTTCTTAGCTCTGCTTATGCCACCACCATGCCAAATTTTTTGACAAAAATTACATATGTAACTCTTGTTTCCTTTATCATCCTTAGCTAGAGTTATATGTTCCCATGCTTTATCCGTCTTCGTTCTTACATTTGATTGAATGAAAGGTTGTGATTGAGATTGTGTTTCCATTGGTTGTTTGTCTCTAGAATCCATGTTAAACTGTATTATAAAACCATAAACAATTTCAAAATCAGAATAATAAACATAAATTAAAATTTAATAAGCTTAAACAGTGGGTAATCGTTCATAAGTCATAACCAAAATTAATAAACTTAAACAGTGGGTAATCACTCATAACCAAAATTAATTAGAATAATGTATGGTGAAAGTAAAGAGGATAGGAATTATGTATTGATTTTTTTCAGTTGACTTAATTAAAGTCATGTATAATGTATGAACTATGGATCGTAGGTTCATGTATTAAAATTGAATCAAAATTGAACTAAAAAAAACATATATTGTGCTCAATTCTTACCTGTAGTTGGTTGCAGCTTTCGACAATGAATGTTATATTAAAAAAAAGCAATGTGATTATGAAAGATTAAATATTGAACTATTGATTACGTCGACCATGGAGATGACGACAAACAAGAACTTGACCTACTGTGAGTAACATTCAATCTAAATTGGCTATATTTGCTGCAACTTGTGAAGCCCACGTTCCATATTTTAGCCCAAAAATGTTTACCCACTGGTTTAAACGGTATTTAGCCGGTTCATTACAACCGGTTCAACCGGAAAATAACAATAACCGGCCGGTTCACACCGGCATGAAATTTAACATAAAACCGGTCCTAATTAAACCGGACACTACACCGGTTCCCGGTTCGACCGGTTAAACCGGCCGGTTCGAACCGGTTTTTAAAACCTTGCTTCCATGTTTATTGGGCATTTAGTTACAATGTTCACTTTTGAATTCCAACTTCCATAATCTTGGCCTATCTTTATAATTTTGCATATTTCTCACCACCAGCCTTACTGTAACACCCAGAATCTTGAGGAGCAATTGTGGGGAGTAAATCCCCTTTTGTGGGTTGGACACGACGTGTTGGAGGAACCAACATGAAGTGTCTAGATTTGAAGAAACGCGAAGTTTAATGGACCAACATGGTGTGTTGGGTTGTCTTAACACAACGTGTTGGCAGCTAGGAAGGAAACCCTAATTTTTAGGGTGTTGCACCCTATTTAAAGGCGTTATGTCCTCATGGTTGGCCTCCTTACCAACCTCCATTGTTGCTAAAACTCTAAAATTGATCCCTAAATCTCTTGGTGGTGTTCTTGAGCTAGTAAGAAGCTTTTGATGCTCATTTTTGGCCTTTGTGAAGGAAGAGGAGATCTTAAAGTTGTATTGCTTGGTGGATTGGCTTTGGATCCAAAATCATCTCCTTTTAGGCAAGCTTTCTAAGGTATCAAGTTTGCACCTTGACTTATAGATGTTTAGATCTTCTTATATTGTGCTTTGTTATGCTTTTGGTCCCTTTTTGGGTTGATGAGAGATTGAAGTCGTTTTAAGGGCTTATTATTCCATATATGAGTGTTTTTGGTCCCTTTGAGCATAAAGGTGCAAGCTTTATGAAATTTTGGTGTCATGCATGCATTAAGTCAATTATTAAGTCCCTTTTAAGCTTAAGAGCTTCATTTAGACATGCATGAACTTAATGTTTTCAACTTTACATGGTTTTCCAGCTCAAGGGAGCCACATCTATGTTTTGGGGTTATGTCTTCAAGGATTAAGTGCTTAATGGTTAAGACTTTGCACTATCAAGCCTTATGGTTAGGTTTTGGACCCTTTGTGGTAGTCCATATGGGTAAAGATGGAAACTTTACCCTTCCAAGTCTCATTTTGGTCTAGAGTTGGGCTTTGGAGCTATTGGGATCGGAGAAAGTAACTTAATGTATTAAGTTGCTGGAATTCAGGCAAACACGATGTGTTTTCAAGTCAACACGACGTGTTGACTGGGATTTTTCCATCGGTTTAGATGATGGAGAAACACAGTGTGCAGATAAGTCAACATGTTGTGTTTGGTCAACATGGACTGTTGACTTTAACTTTGACCAGAAGTTTGACCAGGGTTGACCATGGAATATTTTGGGCCTTGGTTTTGGGCCAAGTTATGAAAAGTGTAAAAAAGTCTTTTACCCTAATGTGGACTGTGACAACCCGAATTCTATCTGGTAAAGCCAACCAATCCAATCAAATCTCAGACTTGTTTCTGCTATCTTTTAGCATTGTTAGGGGTCTGTTTGAGTGTTCTAAGCCTAGTACACTTAAGGATTGTGTGTTGGGGTGTGTCGGATTAAGTTCATTGGGTTGCAATCGAGCCGAAAACTCCATCACAAGGAGTTTATGACCGCAAACTAGAGTTTACGGCCGTAAACTCTTCGTGGCCGTGAACTCTCATGATAAGTATAGATTTCCTTCATTTGTTCTTCATTTCCCACATCTTTCAATCAATAACACTCAAACTCTCTCAGGTATCATCAAGGGAATCCATCATTTATCTTCAAAAATGTAAGTAATTCATCCATTTTGCTAGTTAATCTTCTTGATCGTATGAATCCTATGAATCACATCCTTGAATTCATCACTTCTCCTCCAAGATCTTCAAGTCTTCATCTTTTCACCAAGAACACCCACTTGTTCTTGGGCCGTAAAGACCCTAAAGACCTCCAAAGTGTGAGTATCTCTTCCATCATCTAGTTATCCATAAGAAACACTTGATTCCTAGCCATGAAACAAGAAATTAGTGCATAATCCTCAAGAGTTTACGGTCGTAAACTCTCCTTTCGCCATAAACTCAAGTGTGGCCGTGAACACATCTTGGTGTGGCCGTAAAATCCCTTTCATACCATCACATGTTATTGTAACACTTCATTACAAGTGTTTCCTAGTCCCTAAGGTTGTTTCCTTGCATGTTAGTTGTTTTAAACACTAATTACATGCCTATATATGCCATTATATGTCATTTAGGACTCGTTTGTGTCTTAGGAATTCATTCGTGGAACTTTTCATCCTTACACGAATCTTCAATTGAATCACCCACATAAGGTGAGTTCATACCCCATATAATTAATCTTTTAAATGTTTTAAATGCTTTTAAGGAAGGGGGGGAACAAGTTGAACACAATGATAATTGTGTAAATGTTTATCTGTGATGACCATCACATTAAAGGGTTTTATTGTGCTTTTATAAGTGATCAAATCATTTCAAAAACTATTTTAAAGTTATGTTACTTTGTTGTCTATAAAACTCTATTTTTAAAGTGCAATCATAACTCAGTAGATAATCGAGTCTTTTCTACAAATCAGAGACAATTCAAAACAAACATACTAGTAAACTATAATAGGTATAGTTTAGGGGTTCATAAAATACAATAACAAGAACAGAAAGGAACATACGATAACAAGAATAGAAAGGAACATACAATAACAAGAACAGAAGGAACATACGATAACAAAAACATAAAGGAACATACACTAACAAGAACAAAAGGAACATACGATGACAAGAAAAAATAACAATAATGTGAAACCACTACTTCACGGCTTAGCAATATACTTGTTAGGTCGCGTTTTGTAACCAGAGTCTCCTGGAAGGAGAACAGACATTGTGTGTATAGATCTATACGGGAATGACAAGCCCGCATCCCGACTGTTCGCTACAATTTGGCTGGCAGGCCAAGGGGTGACAAATGCCACATCAGTTTCGACGCCAACAGGTCGTCGTGTTAAACGCTTGTCGATCAGTATGGTTATAACCTCATCACATTTTAACCTTAATTAACAAACGAGTTTTTAAGGTAGTTAGTGTTTCAATAATTACTTTATACAACACTACTGTACACTTTCATTTTCCCATTACATTCATATAGTGATCTTCTCACATAAAAAGTAATGCAAGCTATTTTCTACTAAAGATAGTCTTAAACTTGGGAAAACTTACATCATTACAAAAGACAAACAGAACAGTCGAGTCTTAGTACATTCAGTTAGAATGGGGCCTATAATGCTAACTTTATGATTCCTCGGTAGATACATCAGAGATATATATTAATTAGATCCGGCAGACAGTAGGATGTGTGCTTTCCGCTTTATTTCTTGTTCCTTGTTTGGTTGTGGGCTTAGATCAGATTCACCCAGTCTACTATCTATTCAATCTTAGCTATATATATTCCGTATACACCAAGTAATCATAAGGAGTAACAGGTATGGGTCAGGTCATAATATACAAATTCAATATACCGTTTTCTAGTACAAAAACATGCTTTTCAGATAGAACATTTAGTAGGCTAAACTAGAAACTTATCAGAAAAAGGGTTTAATTCATTTTATCAAACCAGTATAACTTAAAGGACCTTTAGTGGTTAATTCTATAATACCGTAGTTTGTACATCAGGGTTATATATAATTAATATCCGATAGACAGTTGGATGTGTGCTTTCCGCCTTACTTACTGTTCCTTGTTTGGTTGTTGGCTTAGGGCAGATTCGCCCATTTAACTGTCCGTTCGATATTAGATTATATATAGCTTGTATAAATTAAGTGATTATATAAGGAACTATTGTGGTTACCATTTTTACTAAAGGAAATATATGATTTTCTTAAAGAATGTTTTTATCAAATATAAAAGAACTGTTACAGTTAGCTCCGTAAGTACCAAATGAATACATCAGGGTTATATACAGTGAAGATCCAACAAACAATGGGATGTGTGACTTCCGTCTCATTTCATGTTCCTTGTTTGGTTGTGGGCTTAGGGCAGATTCACATAATCGATTGTTTGTTTACTCTAACTTGTATATAACTTGTATCCATCTAATACTTATAGAGGGAATTGTAGGGTCATTTTTACGTTCATTCATCATATCAGAAAATATAGGATTTTCTGGAGGAACAAGCGAACTTTTCTAAAAGAACTTACAACTTACTTTTCATCACCTAAATACTTATGAACTCACCGGCTTAAATGTTGATCTACTCTTTCAAAACAACTTGTATTCTCAGGAAACTAGTAGACAGGTGCGTGCACTGGGATTCAGAAGATGGAGTATAGTAGCTTCATGTTTTGTTTTGTTATTTACTTTTGGAGTATATATTTTGTGAATCACATACTTTGTAAACACCTTCATATTAATGCAATGGCTGTTTGTTACTTTGATTACTATGATGCATGTGTTATGATACTAAACATGACGCCCTCCGACCCCGAACGTTTACGCCGTTTCGTTTGGGGGTGTGACATGGACACTTAGTATGAGTTGGACCCGATTATTGATGGATGGTTAACTTGTGATTGATAGCGCAGGGATTCTTGTGGGCCAACAGCCGGAGATTTATCTACGGGATTCAATAATGCGAGGTGAGTCTCCTCACTGGGTTTAGCGGGTCGAAGGCACCAATGTCGAACCATGGTTTATATGTTAGGATGCTAGATGTATGCACAACTCGTGCATGTATTGTATGATGGCATGTTTATCGGGCAGGGCCCGATGCTAGGCGGGGTCTGATGAGTATATTGAATGCTAGTTATAAGTATCTATTTTTATGCTTACCGGGTGAGGCCTGATGTCGAGCGGGGCTCGATGACTGTATGTTATGCTATAGTCTTTGTGATTATTGCATGTGTTAGTAAGGTTATGTTTATATCGTTATATGGTTATATGATTATGTGTGTATCGGGCGGGGCCCAATGTCAGCCGGGGTCTGGTGATTGACAGATTTGTAATCCTAGCGGGGCTCGATGTCAGGCGAGTCCTGAGGCCGAGTGGGACTCGAGAGCGGACGAGGACCGATGGAGGGCTGGGGCCCAATATGTGATTTATGTATGTATGGTATAAGGTATCTTGGGGAACTCACTAATCTTTGTGCTTATGGTTTTCAGTTTATGTTTCAGGTACTTCAGTTTTCCATTGGAAGAGCTTAGGATGATTGCAGAGCACACACCACATGTTTATGCATTTTGTGAATTACTCTGATTTGATGATGTCTTGATAAATCTTGATTACATTTGTTTATGGAAATGATATGAATTAACGTGTTATTAATCTAAAAAAGAAAATTTTATATCATTATTTTTGGGATTTTACACTTACACTCCCCCATTATCCACAAACCCTACACTCCACCACCACCACCATTCGATCATGTCATTATCACGCATGTCGGCCATCCTTAACTTGCACTACCTCCGTTGGTTGGTTCACTTCCAGAATGCAATTTCAAGTAAGCATCATGACTATCTCTTATTTCAATATTTTGCTAAAAACTTCAATTTTTTGTATCGTGTAAGTTGCCACGATCTTAGTTCATGGAGATTATAGAGGTGGCGGTAGACGGCGACGATTAGCATGGTGGCTTATTTACGATGGTGGTGGTAAGTGGTTTGATGGTAGTGCATTTTCCAGTAGTGATGAAGGGTGATTCACAACGTTCATCTTTCCGAGTATCGGTTGTAGACCCCTTCCTTTTGATTTACTTTTTATTTCGATTTTCTTTTTTCCTCAAATATTGATTTTGATTTACTTATGTTTTTTTTTATTTTGACGAAAGGTTAATTTTGGAGATCGTTTTCTTATCGCTACTACAAAAAATGAGCCTAAAGCAACACTTTTGAAGAAACATTTATAAAAAGTGTTGCTCGTGATGCCAAAATAGTATTTTTTTTTTTTAATAAGTGTTGCATTAACATATCTGATGCAACATCATATCTTTAAGTGTTGCATATTTGATTGAAAAGAGCAACACTTCAAAAAAGTGTTGGATTTCTAAAACTTAAATGTTTAAAAGTGTTGCATTTTGAATTTAAAACCCATGACTTATACTGACAAGAAAAATTATAATACTTATATGATAAAATATAATCTCAATATATATTATAATAATTAAATAACATATTAGAATTTAATTTTAATAATCATAAAATTATATCTTACAAGTAGAGAGGAAAGCTGTAAAAAAGCATACATTAATTTTAAAAATATACTACTAAATTAAAAAAAAATTACAAAAGTTATAATACTAATAAAAAAATTTAAAAATAAAATATGGACCTATTTTGACATTGGGTTTTGGCGGGTCAAGATCCCTCCAAAAAAATGGTTTGGCTCTATTTTATCCCTCCAAAAAATTAGCATTGTGATTTGACTCCCACCCCAAAGAAACCCAAACAACCCCTAAGCCTCTCACTCTACACAAACACCTGATTTTTAAACCTTAGTCGGCGTCGTCTTTTGCTCTTATCCCCTCCAACGACCGATATCATACTCCACTTGTCGGTGTCCTTATTTAATGCATTCACATGCACGCTTGTCTCCCTCTCCATCACCAACAACCAATTCCTCTATCACCAACAACCAATTCCTAATTCCCATCCTTCATCGACGATCTACTCCACTTCCCTCATTTTCATTCCTTTACACAAACGTCTATTTCAGACTTTCAGTTTAGGGTTTGTCTAGTGACAACAGAAGTTAAAGGGGCATATAAGAGTTCAATTGATGTATCAAATGAGTGTCCCCATTTGGCTTTTCCATTTTTAAACTGTAACAATAGTTCGTCACAGAGAAATTAATAACATGTTTGTTCATCATGTATAGTATCTTGCTATTCAAAACCTCTTAATCTGTTTAATCTCCTTCGATATTTATGGTAAAAAACTCAAATTCATAAAAAAACCCTTTTTCTAACCTAATTTGATTGTTATACGACAAAAATCTCACATATATATTTGTCTTTATTAGACAATGGGAGACTCATTTCTCATCTTTAGGACCTTTGGTTACTACTTAGCACTTTATGCTACTGGTCTAACCAAGTTTGAAAGTCATGAAGTAAGCTTCCCTCTCCTTCCCCTCTCTCTCTCTCTTTCTTTCTCTCTCTCTCTCTCTCTCTCTATATATATATATATATATATATATATATATATATATATATATACCTTAAAAAGCATTTACTAGATTTTGCTGAATTTTAAGAGGTACAAGCTTTTAAGCATCATATACAATAATTTTATGCATCGGAGAATAATAAATCTCATCTGGTCAAAGACAGATTTTGAATAGGTCTTTTAAGCTTATCTTCAAATTGAATGGGTTAAGTATGAAAAAGTCAAATATGATGATGATGATAAGATTTTGAATGAGTTAAAGTTTGACCAAGTGTTCCTCATATCCAATTGAATCGGTAAATACTAAATCTTATCCGGTCAACATTTATGAAAAAGTCAAATAAGATGATGATGATAAGATTTTGAATAGGTCAAAGTTTGACCAAGTGTTCCTCATATCAAATTGAATCGGTAAATACTAAATCTTATCCGATCAACATTTATGAAAAAGTCAAATAAGATGATGACGATAAGATTTTGAATGGGTCAAACTTTGACCAAGTGTTCCTCATATCCAATTGAATCGCTAAATATTGAATCTGTCAATAATAATGAAAAAGTCAAATAAGATGATGATAAGATTTTGAATGGGTCAAAGTTTGACCAAGTGTTCTTCATATCCATTTGAATCGGTCTAATACGATGTACACATTATAAAACATTTCATATAAACTGGAAGAGGCGCATTGATCTAGCATTCGTCTATCATGAATGCCTTGTCATTGACCGCAAAACCTTGGTTCTCTCTCATGCTCGCTACCTCCTCCTTTGTTTTTCTTTCTATTAAAATCGAATAAGCTCAAAAATGTCTTACATTTAATCCTAGACCAGGTATAAGAAATCTCTATCTGTTCGTCATTTTATTTAACAAATTTTTTATGTCATTTTGTTGATCCGCACCCATCGCTTTGCGCGGGTAAACAGCTAATATATATATAAAGTCTTAAAAATAAAAATAAGGAGATTAGTTATGAAGCCTTAGATTTAATTTGAATGCTATGGATTACATAAGAAGTGATTTATGTGGTGATATATATGAATAAGTTTAAACCAATAAAAACCAAGCACTGACACTATAAAATAAAAACTATGTTGTTCCCGTATTTTAAAACAACTCCATTCTCAATTTGAATTTTTTTCTCTCAACAACTCTATTGAAAAAACCTTGAAAAATGAAAACCCTAGCTTCAAAGTAGCTGTCTTCATTTCCATCTGTGGCACCTTCTCCCCCATCATCGAGAACCACCGTTAGGACTTACACCATCAGGCGCAGCCACCTGATTTCAAACCCTAATCTCATTCTAAATACTTTTACTCTCTATATTATACTCCTCACTACTACCTGAAGTATCCTCGCCGCCACCACCGCCTTCCTGGTCGATGTTAATGATGAAGAAACGGGATGTGTTGCTTGATCTGAGTTAGATATTTTGTGATCCATTTTTATAATTCCCTCATAACGACCAACGAAGATGACAATGCTAAGATCTTTCAGATATGTATTTTCAGATCTAGAAGTTATCGCATGGTTAAGTACTTCATGTTAGACATAACTTACAACTTTTCTTTTGTTTTTTCAGATCTTACTTCTGATTTTTATGTATTTGAATTTGAATTTGAAGGTTGTATGATATTTCTAAGATTGTATGTTTTCTAATTTCTTATCTATGTGTGTTTCATTGTAATCAACATAAATGCTTCATATGGAAAAAAGAAGTTGAGTTTAAAATTAATGGACGGTAGTTCGAAAGTCGTTATATGTGCCGGTGGTGATGTTCAAACATTCTTTTATGTGTTGGAGATGTTTAAAGTTATGGATGTTTTTTATTGTTTTTTTATATTGATAATCTATACAGGAACAACAAAAGGTTAAGATCTTATTAACTTTAAATAAAATAAATAGAGAAAATAATACATATTGAGTCTTATTTCTTAATTCTTGAAAAAAAGAAAAGATCGAACAGTACATGTTATATATAGGGTTTTTTTGTTAATTTTATTATCATGTTTAAATCAATTATAATTCCATAGTTATTTTTTTTTTTCAATTTAAGTTAAAGCTAGCCGGTGTGTGATTCTTCTACACTTAATACTCTTGAAATATCATTTTAATATATTATGATTTATTTGAATATTTCTTATAAATATATTTGATAGTATTCAAAATTATATGATTTTTAACAACTATCATAAGTATATATAGACCGTAGTCGATTCAATGATATGTATTTTTAATTTTTATTTTAAGAATATACTTTGACATATTAATCAAAAGGGCATTTATTATTTATATTTGAAAATTGGAATGCAGTTGTATTGGTTTTTTAATCTCGGGCATATGTATCGGTTTTTTAATCCACATCTCAGATCCTTGCAAAATGCAAATACTTTCAAGCATGTTAAATACACAGTATTTCTTTCAAATCCTATGACCTGTCAACCTACATTAGTTATTTATAAATATAATCTATGTAAACTCATTATTGCTTATTTAACTAACTCTTATATGAAAAAACATAATTAATATCTATCAATGATTTAAAATATTTTTAAATAATTATTGAATATTTGTTTGGTAGGCATTGATGCATTTCAAACTAAATTATTATAATGAAATAACCTCCTCTGCAAAACATTAAAAATCTCCCTTATAAATAACGACCTACTAAACACTACTTTGAAATTGGCATGGTACATCAAAATCACTAAAACCAAATCGTTATAAGAATATTTTTAAAAGTTTGTAAAATTGTGAAATAATGTCGCGAGAAAATCATAAATAATTATTTATGAAACATTTTTAATTTACTCTAAGTGATTTGTAGAATTGTAGTATTCCTTAAAAAATCATGGTACTGAGGTACACAGTTTCTTTTTACCAACTACAATAATCAAAATAAAAGATAAAACTAAAAACAAAAAAAATCTAACACATAGAAATAGTTATCGTACGTTTCTTTCGACGACAAAAACGATGGAACAGAGGATATAAAAATAGACTTTTTAAGCCATGAGGTGATCCACGTTAAAAAAAAAGTTAAGGGCTAACCCGTTTCCGAGTTCAATTTTGCGAGAGAAACGAAAGAAAATGGAAGGAAGTGCCAATTGGGAATAGCTCAACTGGTTGAGGCATAACCTCTTAGCATGGGAGAATGAGGATGTCAGGGTTCGATCCTTGGTACTAACATGAATTGGAGTATTAACACTAACATCTAACTAGTCAAGATGTCGTTCAAAAAAAAAAGTGGAAAAAAGTGGAGGGAAATGAGAGGATCAATTTCCTTCCTAACTTTCCTTTTTATTTGGGAGGATTTGGAAAGAAAAAACAAAATTATTAATTTTCCTTCTACTTCTCTCTAACTCGGGAACATAAAAAAGAATTGTTTTCCTTTCTTTTCTCTTCTTTTCTTTCCTGACTTTCTTTTCTCTCTCTCTTTTTTTTTCTTTTGTTAAACTCGGAAACTAGGCATTAGTGTACATGTTTTCCTAGATCAGAAAGACCATTTATGCAATTTACTCTAAAAAAACTCATGTAACATGTTTAGTTTTGGAGAAAAAGAAGACCATTCATATAATTTACTCTAAAATAACGTATCTAACATGTTTTGTAAAAGGTAAAAATACAGAAAAGTCCAACCAATTATACATGTATATGCAGAAAAACCCTTATATTATTTTTATATTAAGAAAAACCCTTATATTAATAGTTACCATTCGAAAAAGACCAAAATACGGGGTTTAAAGAGAAATTGACAACTAAAAATCTAATGTCGCTTACATTTTTGTTTATCAATACGACATTGGTTTTAATTAAGATAAAAACAGTTAGTTAAGGAGGGAAAAATCAACCATATAGAGAATACAATCAAGTGAAAGTAATCGAAATGTATTTCGGTTTGACATGTTTTTGCATATAATCGAAGAAGTATAAGGGATATGTATATCATATTATATTTTTAGCTGAACGTTTCTCTTCAAAGTCTACAATTTAGTTTTATTTGAAATGTAAATAATAATATAAGGGTTTTTCTGAACATAAAAATAATATAAGGGTTTTTCTGCATATACATGTATAATTGGTTGGGCTTTTATGCATTTTTCCCTTTGTAAAAAATAAAACATAGTAGTTTGTTTTTTTTATAAATGATAATAAAATAATAGTGTGACTAAAAAAAGAATTTTTAATACTTATAATAACTAATGATATTATAAATGATATTATAGTGACTAAATTAAACATCTAGAAAGTTGAATAACCAATTATAACATTGAAGACACCATTCAATGATCATGGTCGTTAGCCACGTCACTTACACCAAATCTACATTTTATAACCAAATCTACATTTTATTTTTCTTTTTTAGTTTAAAAACTATGTAGAGAGGAATTATTTATATCGGAAACTATTCGTCATTGCCGTATCGCGCGGGTACACTGCTAACATATATATATATATATATATATATATATATATATATATATATATATATATATATATATATATATAGACACACACATACATCTGTGTCTCCATCTGTTAACAATGTGATTAATAAGCTCCATTTCAATCTTCTAGTGGATGTTATATATTATATTACTTCGTTAAATTTTGTATCATATGTATGTTCCTAGATTAACCTAGTACTTTAAGTTGCAAATTAAAAGTTAAAATTGGTAGAGGAAGTACACAAAACTCTATCTATCTTTAGTTTAGCTTTTACAACATGATACAATTGTGTATGCGCATATGTATATGAGTTAAATTCGAAAGAATTATGGATTATACAAACATACATGCACTTCATTCTCCAACATGTGTAACACTATGTATGTGTATTATTCATTTGATCTAAGTTGATATGAGGGAAATACACAAGAAGATATGCATATTCATTATTGTGTTCCCTAAAACATGATTTGGATTAGTTATATGCTTTGTTATTTTTGTTTGTTGGGTTAAAAATACACGTTGCTGATTTGAAGTGTGTGTATGCTATGTTCATTAAAAATATAGATTTGATTAGTAAGCTAAAAAGTGACAAATTTTTAAATATTTGCCCAATTTTTGTAACACCCAAAGTCAGGACGGCCAAGAAAGGAAATGAAACCCTAAGTTTAAGGGAAGACTCGTCGAGTCCAAGGAGGAACTCGGCGAGTCCGAGCGGGATCCGGGTCAAGGAGTAGGTGACCGACTCGGCGAGTCGGCCAAGGAGACTCGGTGAGTCTGGTTTGAACGAGGAAAACCCTAAATCCGGGACTTGGAGCCTATTTAAACGTCTCATTCTCTCCCCTAGGGTTCCTTTACTACCTCTCTCACCCAGAACACCGAACCGTAAGCCCCATTGTTGCTCATTCAAGCTTCCAAGCCATTTTTGGGTGATTTGAAGGAAGAAGAAAGAGGGGAATCATTGAAGCTTCAAGGATTGGCCTTAGATCTGAAGTTTGTGGAACCTTTCAGAGTTATTGAAGGTACTAAGTCGTTTCCTTCAACTAGATCTATTATGGTTATGAGTTTTGGGGCTTTTTAGCCATGATTAGTTATCCATTTGAGTTAGAAGCCAGATCTGAAGTTGCTACTTCGGATCTAAGCATATTTTGGCCTTGTGAAGCATAAAGTAACTGCCCTTGAGTTGATTATAGAGCCTCCTTGCCTTAAACCCTAGTTCATGGTGTATTTAGCCTAGATCTCATTCTCTACACGTAAAGTTTGCAACTTTACGTGAGGAATAGGCTTGGGAAGGGTAGATCTACAGTTTGGAGTCATCAAAAGATAGTTGTCATGAGTTATGAATTCCAAGAGTCATCAAAAAATAGTTGTCAAACTTCTTATGATAGTTGTTAGTTTATATGTTAATATAATTTCTTGTATAATTTCATTTGAAACTATTTTGCCTAATGAGTTAGTTTAGATCATGATTAAAAATTATATGATAATTTTCCTTGTTAGAATTAATCTAAATGTTCTTTAATGAGTTACATAACTTGTCCTCAAGTTATGGAACATGAAAAGTCTTATCATAACTGTTTTAGTGAACTCCATAACTTGTCCTCAAGTTATGAAAAAACAAGAGTCTTTTCATAAAACCAACATTAAATCATAAGTTATAGAAATAAAGAGTTTTGACAAGTTTCAAGACTTGCCCTCAAGTTTTGAAATTTGTAAAGTCTCACCAATGAAACTTTAATTCCAAACCCTAGAGTCTTAAAAGTTAAAATTCAACCCTTATACTATTATTATATTAAAAGTTAATATATATATATATATATATATATATATATATATATATAAGACAAGTCAGTCTTACCATTAGTAGGCCTCATTCACGAAGCCGATCTATAAGGAGGGGTATAAGGCTACTGCCTATAAAATGGTGGTTTAATGGGTGTCCGCTCTCACTCACCGCTTCCTTGACTGGTGGAGGGTCGTTAGCCGAACGGGTAGGATAGGACATTAATTCTCAGTAAAAGTATAATGATAAATATAAAGTAACTAACCTTTTATTAAATTCTCAATCTTAGTTACTTTAGGAAAATATGAAAAATGGTGCTAATCCATGAAATTACACTTTACACCTTGTTAAGTCGTTAGTGGAGCGGGTTGGTTTACCGACACACTAATCTGGGTCGGACAATGTGTGGCAAAGGGTAGCTTTATGTTAATCATAGATCAATGGAGCGTGTGTGGTTAACCTGCACATTTATTATTTTATTTGTAACATTGAGTGTACCAAGCTAATTTGCATGGTTATTGACACCTTGTTTGTGATTCTCGGCATCCCAATCACAAACTTGAAGGGCACAATCGAGATTTAAACATGTCATTGAAAAGTTGAATGAATCTCAAAGAATCTAGGAATTTCAATCCATTTAAAACTTAATAATCTGTTTCGTTTTTCATGCTGGAAATTGGTAAATCGTCATATACCTACCTTCAAATATCTTACAATTGGATTACGACATCCCTCTTCGCAATAGTAAAATATTGTGTTGGGTCCTAGCCTTTATATTTCGTTATGGGTGTTATATTAAGGACTTAAATCAACTAACTTGAATTTCTCCCATTGCAGATGTCTAGTTCAGACAGCTATGGTCTTCCCGAATCTTTTGGAAAAAGCTTTCCAAATGAAGATGATATTCCACAATATCATACTTCACTTCCTCCACCTCCTCTAAATATTCTCCCTGACCCATAAGTTTTAAGACTTGAAAAGTTCAAGGTCACTCAAGCCTTATTGGCTAGTAAACACCAAGATGGAAGGTATGTGTGTGCACATGTCTTGGATATGAAGTCACACATTGACAAGCTGGGAATGTTGGGTGTCGTTTTCCCGAGGAAGTTGGCTGTTGACTTGGTTCTTCAGTCACTTCCCGAGTTGTATAGTCTGTTTGTTAAAGACTACTATATGACAGACCGCGACATGACTCTTATAGATCTTACCTATTTGCTTATTACTGCTGAATCAGCAATGATTTGGCGCAATGGTCAAGCAAATTTGATTGGAAGATCTACTTCCCAAGCTGCCATGGACTTAGGCAATGACATAGATAGTCCAGAAAAGATCCCTTCTCCTATGGGAAGGGAATTGGCTATGGTCAAAAGATTTAACCATAAGAGAAAAGCCAGTTCTGAGATAGTTCCATGTGCAAATGCCAAAGAGTCCACTTGTTTCTACTGCCATTTGAAGGGACACTGGAAGCGAAGCTTCCGTGAATACCTGAAAGATCTAAGAGAAGGTAAAGTAAAAAATGTTTGACTGTACTTTAGGTAAATCCACTATCTAACTCTATTAAGTTCCTATTTGTAGATTCTGAATACATGATGTGATAAGATTACAATTTGATGTTTTGTAGGATAGAAGAAAATCAAGGAAGTTTAAAGAAAAAGCATGTTGAGTTTGATCGCGAAGAGATGGATTTCAATCGCATGGTTTGATGACCAGATTTTTGAGCTACTGCTTAGGAGTTATGATAGATTGCTTAGAAATATGTAGTAACATAGTTTTCATTTGTAATTGCATTGTAAGGAAAAGTTTTTTCCGCACCTTTTATAAATGAATTAAATTTTTTTTATCTTATTTATATCTCCTTGCAATGACATATGTGAAAATTGATGTTTGTATTTTTTAGAAATATGGATTTGATTCTTTTGTTTGTGGTAGTGTCTAAATTTACCAAATAAGGAAAGATTCTCATCACCCAAGTTTCAATTGGACGGAAACTTGGGATCATGCAACATGTATTGTATGATGAATGAGAACCTTCATCTTTGGTAAATTAGGAATAATTCCTTGTTCAGATACAAAGGTGAGTTAAGTGAAGGACTAGGGGATCGAGTACACTTAGGTGTACGCTGGTTAGGTCCACCACAAAGAACGATAAAACTATTCGTTATGATTTACTAAAGTTAGTAAATATGGTTATGCTTACAAGATTAGGTATAATTTTCAGTCATTGAAAAGTCTCAATGTATAGCAGAACGAATAAGAAGAATCAAAGTCGGCAGAAAGATAAAAGTTTCTCCAACTTGAAAAGATGGGAGAGTACTTGAGTATCGTGTTTTATGATCATCTTAATGATTATGAAAACCATATCACAATTTGATCCTCTAAGGACACCTTAGTGCATTTGTTTGGCTAAGAAGAGGAATCAAGAATTGTTGAAATGGTTAAATCAATTAAGATGAATCATACTTCGTTCCAAAATCAAATCTTAGAGTCATACTCCAAGATTGTATATTGAGTGACATATCAGCAAATGTAGAGTAAATTTTTTTCTACTCTTATACATTTGAAATTGGTAAGTTGTAATGTTTTGGATAAAACAAAGATTAACTAAGACCGATTATCAAAAGTGTTTGTCTTGATAAGAAATCGCACTAACTCTTGAATATTTGTTTTTCAAGTAATGTTTCTTGACAAAGAGAAACTTATATGTCAAGAGGCCAGTGGGAGTCTTAAAGATCTTGAAAAGTTTTAAGAATTAATCAAGATTCAACCTATTGTTGATCACTAGCACACGACTTGAGGTTTGTAACCTATCGTGTTGACATATTATTGTTTATGTGCTCATTCCAGTTAAGGTTGACTATGCACATGTGTAACATCCCCCTCTAGCACGTATCACAATATTGTCCGCTTTGGGCCACTCGGCACGAGGACTTCCCAAGGGGTCACCCATCCTGGTGCTACTCCCGCCCAAGCACGCTTAACTGCAGAGTTCTATTAGTTCTCAATTGTTTATATAACAACTTGGAAGCAATGGTAGGCCCTTGAGCTGCCAAGTGGCAAGGAATTAAGATTATATAGGTTCAGTCCATTTGAGTTTGGATTTGTCACTAACCTTGTCTTAAAATTATGGTTATGACAAATTCACATGGATAGGAACACATACACCATAAAAAATCTAAGTGCCATAAGGTTTCTCTCCAATTCATGAAAATGATTGTGAGGAAACACTTTCACTAAGTAGATTTTAAAGAGTTAGAAATTGAGATATTTGCATTCTCAAATTCAATTATGACTATGATATCCCTCTTCATAGTTTGAATTGTGAGAAATGGCAAAAGGTCTAAATATTTGAGACTTATTGCTGTAAGCTCTAAAATTGTTTAGACACACATATGAGTTTTCTAATAAAAAGTGCGCGAGCTTATATAAAGGCTTATCGAAGCATCTTGTGTCAGAAATCTGAACTTTGGTAAGAAAGTCAATAAAGTATTGATTTCTAGAAGTCCAACTGATTTCTGGATTTATGTCACAGCTAGTGGGAGCATAAATGTTATACAAGTAACAAAATAATTGTTATGCTAGTGGGAGCATAATTATTATGGTAAGTGTTGCAAGTTAGCAATGTTAATTATAGAAAACAAAGTTTTCAATTCGCAAAGTTGTAGGGTTGAAAAGTTGTTTTGCTATAATTAAAGGAGAGGAGCTTATACTTCATTTCAATTCTAAAAGTTTAGATTGAGATTTTAATCAAATTTATTCAAAGATTTATATGAATACCATGTTAAAAAGCTTCAACATTGGAAATTCTATATATGGAAATATTATAGCAAAAGACTGGTCGAGTATCATATCTTTATGTAAGACATTATGAATCGTATCCCATATGCTTCGGGTATAGGATCGATTGCATATGCTATAATATTCAAGTGTTCTAATTTTCCAAATTCCTATGGCATTAAGATGGAAAAATGACTAGAACTGGACATGACTAAAGTTATTAAACAACCGCTAAGAACAATCCAAGGTTCGCCAAAGATTGGTTGCTTATGGATAGTTGGAAGTATAGTAATGGATGAAACATATTGACATTATTATGAATAGACATGATCCTATTAACAATGAGTTTTCATATGACAAATTTGGAAATGTTTCCATAATGGGAGTTGGATATCAAGAGTTTATGAGAAAGTTAGAAACTTTTATGCAAGAAGGATGTTCAAAGGAATGTGCTTTGAATATAATGTTGGATTAATGTCTAAGTCCATAACTATAATTGGTAAGACTTGACCCGACCCGACATGGTCCATTTGGGTTGCATGGCATCATGCACTTGGATACACTATAATGAGAGAAATAAGACACTTATGGTTATTAATATATTATAAGTTCTAGTATATTAATAATAAGAATAGGAAGATTATTTAATTAGTATTGATCAAGAATTAATCTAGGATTAATTAAGTGATCAAAAGAAGACTAATTAAATATATGGATTGATTGTGTAAATCATCCATACTTGTATAGTGGGCTAATGCTCCATGGATAATCAAGTTGTGCTAAAACCCATAGGATGGTCCATGGATGCTCCATGGTGTATTTGAACCCATGGATCCAAGGAAATGGAAAGTCATGACAATTAGGGTTTACCCTAATTGTAACACTATATAAAGATCTTATTCTTGACAAAATTGGCGACTAGTATCATTCTAGAGAGGGCTAGCCGATTTCATGAAGTGTAGATTTCTCTCAAGTTATTCCAAGTGTATTTGGTGTTGTGTGAACCATTTAAGGTGTCACACTTGGGGCACTAGGCACTCAAGCTTCATGAAGACTTTCTACATCAAAGAGGTATGTATTCTATCTTGTTATATTCCTTGTTGTGTATGCTAGATTAGGATAATACCTTGGATGTTCATATTTGCATGTATAATAGAGAAAACATAGATCCAAGGTATTTAGGGTTGCATGTACACTTAGGAGTGTTAGAATGCTCAAAACCCAACAGTGGTATCAGAGCCTAGGCTTGTTTTCAATTATACTTGATGCAAATTGCTGAAAAATGCTGAAAAACTCGATTTTCTGGCTTTCTGGGCACTGGACTCGCCGAGTCCACTGATGAACTCGCCGAGTCCATGAGTAAAATCATCCTACTCGTCGAGTAGGTTCATGCACTCGACGAGTAGGAGCCCCAGACAACATATTTTCGAGGTTTTGGCTAGAAATGGACTAGGAACATTACCCTAACTTGTTTTTGAACTTATAAACTTGTTTTTGACGTGGTAATGTTCATGCTAATCCAATTTCAAAGATAATTGTCAATAGATTCATGTTTTGTATTAGTTTAAGGTTTAGACTAATTACATGAAAAAGTTTGATTTGGATTATCTTGTTCTTATGAGTTGCTTAGATTAATAGAAAAGTTGAGTGAAATAGTTGTTTTCAATCCAAATTAATCTAAGAGTTGATTCTAAAATGTGTTTTTGTAAATTGTCCTCAGGTTATATGAAAAGTCACATTTAAGTTTCATAAAACTCATAAAAGTTGGCAAAGGTTACAAAATGAAGAGTCTAGTTCTAATTAAATGGTTTTATGACTCCATAACTTGTCCTAAGTTATGGAGGACCAAGAGTCTCTTCATTAAATAATAAATAAATAAAAAAAGTGTGACCTTAATTAATTCCATAAGTTATAAAGTAAAGAAAAGTTAATTTTTTTATTAGTTTAAAGTCTTCCATAACTTGTCCTCAAGTTATGGAACTTGAAGAGTTTTTGGATTAAAACTACTTTAAACACATAAGTTATGGAATTAATTAGTTTTGAATAGTTTCAAAACTTTCCCTCAAGTTTTGGGATTTGTAAAGTTTTCTCTTATGAATACTTTAATTCCAAGTTAGCCCTTAGAATTTTAAAAGTTAAAATTCAACCCTTATACTTTATAATATTATAAGTTAATAATATATATATGTATAAGAGTAAAGTCAGTCTTACCACTAGTACGCCTCATTCACGAAGCCGGTCTATAAGGTGGGTATAAGGTTGTTGTCTATAAAATGGCAACTTAATGGGTGTCCACTCTCACCCACCGCTTGCTTGACTGGTGGAGGGTCGTTAGCCGAATGGGTTTGACAAGACTATAATTCTCCCTTCATTAAAAGTATTAATGATAAATACTAAGTAACTAAACTCTTAATAAAACCCAATCTTAGTTATTTAGGAAAATGTGAATAAGGTGCTAATCCATGAAATTACACTTTGCACTTTGTTTAAATCGGTTAGTGGAGCGTGTGTGGTTAACCGGCACACTAACTCATATTTAACAAGGTAGGCAAAGGGTAACTTAATGTTTATCATAGTATCGATGGAGCGTGTGTGGTTAACCGGCACATCGATTGAGGGGTAAACACTTAAGGGTACCAAGTAATTTGCATGGTTACTTCACACCTTGTTTTGTGATCCTCGGCATCCCAGTCACAAAACCTGAAGGGCACACTCGAGATTGAAACATGCCATTGAACAGTTCAAGGAATCTCAAAGATCTAGGAGTTTCAAATCCAATTAAAACCTAATAATACATTTCGTTTATCTTGGTGGAAATTGGTGAATCGTCATTCACCTACCTTCAAATATTTTATAGCTTGGATTACGGCATCCCTCTTCTAAGTTATAAAATAGTTTGTTGGGTCCTAGCCTTAATATTTCATATTGGGTGTCATATTAAGGACTTTAGATCAACTATCTTGAATATCTCCCAAAATATGTCTGTTTTAGACATTTATGATCTTCCTAAATCTCTTGAAACAAGCTTTCCTAAATGAAGATGATGTCCCATGGAAATCATACTTCTTTCACCTCCTCCAATTATTCTCCCTAACCCACAAGTTTAAGGTCACTCAAGCCCAATTGGCAAGGCAAGGTCTAGGTGTGGTCACGTCTTGGAGATGTAGTCACATATTGACAAGCCGGGAGAGTTGGGTGTCAAAGTCTTGAGAAAGTTGGTGGTTCAATCACTTTCTAAGTCACATAGTGAGTTCCTTTGGGATACCCATGAAACAGACTATGACAAGACCTTTAATGATCTGATCTATTTGTTAAGATCAACTTCCTTAAAACTTGATGGACATTGACAATAGTGACACAGGAAATCCAGGAAAGCATTCTCTTCCCAATGGAAAGGGATCGGCCATAGTCAACTCGGTTGACCAAATGGTAAAGAGAAAAGCTAAGTCTGTGATAGTCCCGTGTACCATTATCAAAAGGTCCATATGTTAAATTGCCAAAGAAAGGGGCATTAGTTGCGAAGCTGCCAAATTTACCTAAGGATGTTAAAGTCAATAAGTTTGACTCTACTTCAGGTAAAGTCCACTATCTAACTCTGCTAAGTTTCCATTATGAGATTCTTGATACATGATGTGACTGGGTCACATGTTGACGTTTAAGAATCAAAGAAAAAGTGAAGAAACTTAAAGAAAGAATATGCTGAATCTGATCGCGTAGATGGATTTCTATCGCATGGTTTGAAGATCGGATTCTTGAGCTACTTCTTAGGAGTTATGATATATTGTTTAGGAATGGATAGCAACAAAGTTTTCATGTGCTTTTGCACTGTAAGGATAGTTTTTCCGCAAAGTTTTAAAATAAAAGGAAAATTTTGATTTTATTTATTTTAAAATATCCTTACAATGGCATTTGTGGAAATTTTTGTTGCTTATAAGATTCCATTAATAGCAAGAGTGGAAATATGAAATTGATTCTTTCATTTGTGGTAATGTCTAAATTTACCAAATAAGGGAAGATTCTCATCACCCAAGTTTCATTTGGACCGGAACTTGGAATCATGCAAGTTGTATAGCATGATGAATGAGAACTTTCAAGTATTGGAAAATTAAGACTAATTACTTGTTCACATGGATGTGTGAGTCAAGTGAAGGACTAAGGGATCGAGTACACATTCTTGTGTACTGGTCAAGTCCACCATAAAAGATTGATAAATCTATTCGTCATAGTTTACAAAAGCTTAGTAAATATGATTATACTTACAAGCTTAAGTGTAACTCTGAGACACTGGAAAAAGGTTCCAATGTATGACAGAGCGAATAAGAAGAATCAAATTAGGTAGAAGGATAAAAGTTTCTCAAATCTGAAAAGATGGGAGTGTACTTTAGTATCAGTTTTGTGATCATCTTAATGATTAAGAAACCATAGCACAATTAGTTCTCTAAGGAAATCTTAGTGCATTCTTATGACTAAGAAGAGGGATCTTGAATTGTTGAAATGGTTAAATCAAGAATATGAGTCATACTTCGTTCCAATACAAGTCTTAGAGTCATACTCCAAGATTGTAACTTGAGTGACATGTCTTAAAGAAAGTTTAAAACACTTGTCAAATGTAAGAGTAAAAGTTTTCTACTCTTGTACATTTGAAATTGGTAAGTTGTGATGTTTTGGATAAAACAAAGACCAACTTAGGCCAATTGTGTGAAGTGTTTGTCTTGATTAGAATCCACACTAGCTCTTGAATATCTGACAAGAAAGTCTTATATGTCAAGAGGACAGTGGGAGTCTTAAAGGTCTTGAAAGTCTCAAGAACTAATCAACAATAAAACCTGAAGTTCTTCACTAGCACACGACTTGAGGTTTATAACCTATCGTGTTGACATATTTTGTGCCCTTTCCAGTTAAAGTTGGCTTTGCATATGAGTTCTTAGAGTTCTCGATTTGTTGCAAAGCAACTTGGAAGCAATGGCAGGCCCTTGAGCTGTCAGGTGGCAAGAAATTAAGATTGAGTTCAGTCCATATTAGTTTGGATTTGTCATTATCCTTATCTTGTGACTATGGTTATGACAAGTCACATGGATAAGAACACATACACCAGCAAATCTAAGTGTCATAAGGTTTCTCTCTGATTCATGAAAATGATGGTGAGGAAACACTTTCACTAAGTAGATTTTAGCTAGATAGCAATTGTGATATTTGCATTCTCAAAGTCGTTAGTGGAGCGTGTGTGGTTTACCGGCACACTAACCTGGACTTGTGAGAAGTGGCAAAAAGGTCTAACCATTATGATTATGGCATCCCTCTTCATAATTGTTTAAGACACACAAGTGTGCTATCTAAGGGAAGGTGTATGATTTTGATAAAGTTTTATCAAAACCATCTAGTATCAGAAATCTGAACTTTGGTAAGAAAGTCAATGAAGTATTGATTTCTAGAAGTCCAGCTGATTTCTGAGTACATGTCAAAGCTAGTGGGAGCATAAGTGTTATGCTAATAATCATCATGTTAGTGGGAGCATGATAATTATGATAAGTATTGCAAGTTAGCAATGTTAATTATAGAAAACAAAAGGTTTCAATTGGGAAAAGTTGTTTTGCTATAATTAAGGGAGAGGAAATTATACTTCATCTCAAATCTATAAGCTTAGATCGTGAGGTTTTAATCATTTAGTCAAGGATATATGTATGAATTTCATGTTGGAATGGCTCAACATAAGGAAATTCTGTATATGGGTCCATTATTTGCGTTCTAAAATTCTATTATGATTACGACATCCCTTTTCATAATCTGAATTAGGAGAACTTGCAAATTGAAATGGAAATGTTATAGCAAAGGACTAGTTTAGTCTTTATGTAAGACATCATGAATCGTGTCCCATATGCTTCGGATATAGGATCGATTACATGTGCTATATTCATCCGTTCTAAGTTTTTCCAAATGCCTGGGGCATTAAGAAGGGAAAAGCTCTAGAATTGGATGTGACTAAAAAGGATTAAACAGTTGTCGAGGACAATCTAAGGTTTTCCAAAGATTGGGTGCTCAAGGACAGTTGGAAGTATAGTGATAAGTCTGGGAGGACCATATTGACATAGTCTGTAAGGAGGCAACTCTTGTTCAGAAGTGATAGTCAAAATGGAATCTGGAAATGTTTCAAAGTTAGAATTTTCAATTTGTTTAAGATTAGGAAACTTAATGCAAGAAGGATGTTTCCAAGGAGCTGATCTCCTTTGGAATACTCTGTAATGATTGTTGTCAAGTCTTTCTGACTTTGTGCATAATCATTACAAGAGGATCAATGCATATAAGTTTAGAATCTAACATATTTCAGTAAATGGCATGAATTTGGAATTCTTACATTTGCAGTAAGGATTTGGGAGTGTGAAAAAAGAATCATTGAAGTTATGTTCAATTGATCTAGTTCACAAAGTAAAGATCATAGACAAACATAGTATGCATACTTGGTGTGTGGCATGACTAGTGTTTAGAAAAACATAGTGTACATGCTTGGAGCATGGGACAACTATTGTTTTAAATTCAAGAATAAAGTTGATAGCTGAAACAACATACAATGAATAATGTGTAATCATATGGTGATAAATAAAAGGTGTTTTATTTATGTTCATAGGTTTTGATACCATATTGGATTCAATTATTATTGTGTTTCACTTTGCGTGTTCTGACTTCCCGAATAAACTCGGTTATTCTTCTGGAATGACTAAGTTATTCAAACCATCCACAGTCGGTCATATGTTGGAAGTAGATATGAATTAAGACTGTCATGGGTTGTCTTGTAGAGGTCTAAGGTGTTGGACAAAGGGCTACAACACTCATGAGTGCTCATAAGTTCTGAGTATTGGATTCAACCCGCGCTCATTGGAATCACTTCATGGATTTTATCACGAGGGATCATGAGACGATAATATCTTATATTCTTCAAACCTAGAGATATGAGTTGTTACTATGAGTTGATAGTACATTGATTGCATGAAAACGCATTTGGTAACTCGGTGCTATAAAACGTGTCTTTGTGTATGATTCAACAAGTAGTAGAACAAGCCATATGAGTCGAAGTTTATCCATTCCTTTTACCTTCTGGATAAAAGCGATATATGTGGGCCCCTCGATGATTTGATGATGACAAATGGAAGTGCTCGGCCGGGCCAGGACTGATTTGATTTGTTCAATTAGTCAGTCATCATAAATCGGAAATCGGGAAACAACAAATGGACAGAGAGAATGATTATAATCCATGTCTCAGTTCATATGATATCTAGAATGGAGGAATATATGATCCCTTATCTAATGGACAAGTCACTGACAAAGGTCAGAGTTCATCTACAAGGTCAGAGTTCGACAGAAGCTTTTGAGAGCTACGATTGCCAGTTGGTTCATGAAGTCATACGCAATATTAGTTTTAGACTTATCCAAGTGGGAGACTGTTGGATTAATGTCTAAGTCCATAACTATAATTGGTAAGACTTGACCCGACCCGACATGGTCCATTTGGGTTGCATGGCATCATGCACTTGGATAGACTATAATGAGAGAAATAAGACACTTATGGTTATTAATATATTATAAGTTCTAGTATATTAATAATAAGAATAATAAGATTATTTAATTAGTATTGATCAAGAATTAATCTAGGATTAATTAAGTGATCAAAAGAAGACTAATTAAATATATGGGTTGATTGTGTAAATCATCCATACTTGTATAGTAGGCTAATGCTCCATGGATAATCAAGTTGGGATAAAACCCATAGGATGGTCCATGGATGCTCCATGGTGTATTTGAACCCATGGATCCAAGGAAATGGAAAGTCATGACAATTAGGGTTTACCCTAATTGTAACACTATATAAAGATCTTATTCTTGACAAAATTGGCGACTAGTATCATTCTAGAGAGGGCTAGCCGATTTCATGAAGTGTAGATTTCTCTCAAGTTATTCCAAGTGTATTTGGTGTTGTGTGAACCATTTGAGGTGTCACACTTGGGGCACTAGGCACTCAAGCTTCATGAAGACTTTTTACATCAAAGAGGTATGTATTCTATCTTGTTATATTCCTTGTTGTGTATGCTAGATTAGGATAATACATTGGATGTTCATATTTGCATGTATAATAGAGAAAACATAGATCCAAGGTATTTAGAGTTGCATGTACACTTAGGAGTGTTAGAATGCTCAAAACCCAACATATAAGACTTCGGATCTATGGAATTTTCTTGTAATAATCTCCAATGGAAAGTTTTGTAATTGACAAAGTCTCTGTGACTTGTGTACATAGTCATTACAAAAGGATCACTACATATAAGTTTAGAATCTAACAAATTACAGTAAGTGCTAGAACTTGGTATTCTTACACTTACGATAAGGATTTGGAATTGTGAAATGAGTATCATTGGAAATGTTTACAATTGATCTATTTCACAAAGTAAGGACCGTATGTAAACATATTATGCATGCTTGGAGCATGGGATAGCTATTGTTTTAACTCAAGTATTAGTTGATAAAGCGAAACAATATATAATGAATAACATGTAATCAATATGGTGATTAAATAAAAGGTATTTTATTTACACTCAAAAGCCTTGGGGCCATATATGATTAGTATTATTCTTGTGTTTCACTCTGCATGTTTTGACTTCCCGAATAATAAGATTATTCAAACCATCCACAGTTGATCATACTTTGGAAGTAGGTAATGAGGCTAGACTGTCATGAGTTGGCTTGTAGATTGTCTAAGGAGTTAGACATAGAAAAAGTTTGCTACACCATTCATGAGTACTCCTGAAATAAGATTTGAGTATTGGATTAACCCACGCTCACCTGAATCACTTCATGGAATATATCACGAGTGATTGTGAGACGATACTATCATATAATCGTCAAACTTAGATAATGAGTAGTTGACTATGAGTTGGTTGTGAATTGATGATACGAAAACGCATCAACAAATTGATGTTATAAAACGTATCGTTGTGCATGACTTAATGAGTAGTTATGTAATGCCCGTAGATCCGGGCTAGTCAATTTAGAGACGATAAACATCAAAAATGACTTTTTGATGGAAGATTAATTAGAAGGAGTAATCTTAACTAACTTGTAGTATATGTTACAAGGATTGCGTACATATAAAGAATGCCGAAATGCGAGTTATAACGAAGAAGTTATGACCTATAGAAGTTTCACGACAGAACTGGCACGACACAGCGCGACGTAAATAGTGAATTTACGTTAGAGCGATATTTGGACTTAGCAATCTAAATGAAAGTCGTAGAATACGTTAAACTGAGAGCGTGCATAAAAAGAACGTCTAAATCTGACTTCGTATGAGGAAGTTATGATTTTTTGAAGTTTCGACTTAGCGGTATGCAGCCCGAATACTCGAATTTGAGATCGAGTGGTTTCTAGCCGAAAATTTATAAATGAGAAATGAAGATCTCATCGATAGTACTCCAGCAATAAAAAGACAGACGAAAACAAAGTTCAAATGAAGGAGTTAGGAATTTCGAACGGAGTTTTCCTGTCCCGACCTACTAAAAATAATATATTAATAATATATTAAAATTAAAGTCAAACTTAGACAATAGAGTCTAAACGAGAGTTGTAGAGCATAATCTCACCTTCGCGTTGATATAAAGAACGTCGAAAACGGAGTTCGTATGCGAAGGTTATGAATTTCTGAAGTTCGGGCGCGGAACCCCAAAACTGTCAGTGTTCACGACGTGAACTGACTTCTGACGCCTTCTGGAGCCTCCAGAGCAAGTGGACGAGTGGCGAACGCAGTGACCTACTGTCCTCACGACGTGAACACTTAAAACTCACGACGTGAGTGCAGAAATTTCACCCTATAAATAGAAATCAAGGGTCAGCCGATTTTGGTTGGTCCGTCTCTTCTCTCTCACTCCCGATACTCTCTCTAAGCCCTATTTTAACCCCCCGAAGCCCTGATATCATCCCGAGACCCGAAGTGAGTCCCGAAGCCCAAAGATCCCGAGAAAAAAAGAGTTTTCGAGCCGAAGCTCCGCCTGCGAGAAGCCCGGTGTGTGAAGATCTTCTAGTCTCACCGAAGAAATACTACTCTAAGAGCCGTAGTGTTGTCCGATCATCTTCTGATCAAGTGACTGTATAGTCCTTTTCACAAACACGATTTTAATAGAAGTATTGTTTGAATGTATTAAGTATATGTTTTGTGTGAGTGTGTAGTTACTTTCTTCTAACACATAAATACGAAGTATTTGTTATGAAATACATGATATGTGTTTATATATTGTTTGTCTATCTTGAAATGGGCATAGAATTGATGTTTTATACAGGTGCTAAATGATTTAAATTGTGTAAGTATTTGTATCTACGAAAATGTTGGGTAGAACATAGGTAGATGGGATAGTTGGTGACTATGGAGTTAGCGCCTATTATATAAACCTTGGTGACTATGGAGTTAGCGCCTATTGTATAAGCCTTGGTGACTATGGAGTTAGCGCCTATAGTATATGCATTGGTGACTATGGAGTTAGCGCCTATTGTATATGCCTTGGTGACTATGGAGTTAGCACCTATTGTATAAGCCTTGGTGACTATGGAGCTAGCGCCTGTTGTATAAGCCTTGGTGACTATGGAGTTAGCGCCTATTGTATAAACCTTGGTGACTATGGAGTTAGCGCCTATTGTATAAACCTTGGTGACTATGGAGTTACTGCCTATTGTATAAACCTTGGTGACTATGGAGTTAGCGCCTATTGAGTATATCCTGGCGACGATGTGACTTCGTGCCTATACCTCAGGTCAACCCTTAAGAATGAAGGATAGATGATTCTTAGGGTAGATCCTTAAGATAAATGGAGATAATTAGGGATGGGTAATTGGGTTGATTGTTTGATAATTGAAAATAATAAATGTATTATTGTGGGTTGAAAACCCTATATGCTCACCAGGCTCCCAAGTCTGACCCACTCAGTTTTCTTTGCATTACAGGTAATGGCACAAGAGTACAAGTTGGTGGACTTGACGAGAGATTTCAGATTATAGATAAGTAGTTATAATTAACTGTTGTAAGGTCTATTTCATAATGTTTATGCTTTTAGTCTGTATCGGAACATGACATCCCGAGATTTTATTATTTAATGAAAAGTACATTCTCTTTGAGAAATGTTTTGATAAAGTTTTATCATATTTTGTTTGGGATCAAATTCCGCAACTATTTTCTTTAAACGATTACTCTGATTTATAAAACAAAGCATAAAGAAATCGGTCTTTTTTGGCCGTGAAATTGGGGATGTCACAAGTTAGTACAAGCATATAATGACGAAGTTTATCTGTTCCTTTTATCCTAAGAGGATTAAAACTGATATATTGGGCCCCTCGCTGACTCTGTTTTGACTATGTGTCGGGCCCGGTCAGAACTAAATTGATGTGTTTAGTTATGTTCTATGTCAGACGAATGGGAAATCGGGAAACAAATTGCAGGATAATAAGTATGACTATGTTCCATTTATTTTTCCGCATAGATATCTTGAGAACAGAGGAATAAATGATCCATTATCTACAGGATGAGTCACTGACTGGGTCAAAGTTCAACAGCGACTTTTGAAAGCTTATGATTGCTAATCGGATCCTGAAGTTGCATTGGCAGTTATAGTTATTAGAATTATCCAAGTGAGAGACTGTTGGATTTGGTGTCTAAGACTATAATTATAACTGGGATGTACTTGACCCGATTGTAGCATGGTCCTTTTGGGTTGCCTTCATTAGTGCAATTTGATAGGATAGACTTTTGAGAATAAGGTTATTTGTGTTTTATTAATATATTATAAGTATAATATATTAATTGAGAAATCATTTTATATAATTAGTATTGATCAAGAATTAATTTGGAATTAATTTTGTGATCAAAAGAGACTAATTAAATATATGGGGATTGATTATGTAAATCAATGATTCTTATAATGTAGACCAATGATCCATGATTGTTTAGGATGGGCTAAACCAATGAGATAATCTATGGATAGTCCATGGAGGTTTAAACCATGGAGCATAAGAATGTCAAAGGTCACGGAGCATCATGGTTTGCATGAATGTAACCCTAGCCTAGTAACACTATAAAAGCATACCCCTAGTCCCAAAATCGGCTACCCCATTCATTCTAAGAGAGTGAAGTTGATTTTGTGCTAAGTAACTTATTCTCTCAAGCCCCCTCTTGTATTTGGTGTTTGTGAACCATTAGAGGCATCACACTTGAGGTGCTCAAGCTTTTGAAGGCCAAGAACTACAAGTCCTACTAAGAGGTAAGTTATCTCACTAGTTGTATTGTTCAATTGTTCAATTGTATGCTAGTTAGGGAGAATGCTTTGGAAAAATTGAAAATGCATGTATAATTTGAGAAAACATAGATCCAAAGCATTTAGGGTTGCATGTGCTCCATAGGAGTGTTATAGTGCTCAAAACCCTACAACAAGAACATGACAAGAAACATAGTACATGTCCCTAACCCAACCTTTTATTACAAATTTTCTTTTCAAAAGCATTTTGTGAAAATTCTCGGATCCTAGTTTGAGTTTGGATTCACACAAGTGTTCCTCCAAATCCCTCAAACTAGGGATCTGGTACCAATCTTTAACGTCCCATTTTCACAACCAATTTTTTTTTTTATTTTTATTAAGGTAAAATTTCAAAATTATAAAACCGATATTAAGAAAACCAGTCGTTCTAAATTACATTTGTGTAAATTTAGAGTAATAAAATAAAAGCAAAATCCTCAATGTTGCTAATGAGTGTGTATAGTCACGCCTTTGCCTTCCGATAATCATCGATTGTACGTGAAAACATAAATAATTGTGTAAGCAAGAAGCTTAGTGGGTTTCCCCCAAAATACCACACTCCACAAAACATATACAATCATGCATATTGGGCCCACAGTCATCAGAATGGATTGCCCCTGGTATGTTGGTCTGTCGCCTCAACCCAACTGCTTCTCTCGAGCCTCCGTGCCTACAGCTTACAACCGGCCCATACCTAGTATCTTGGCCTACAACACACAGTAGGACCACCTCAACCTCACCCATCATGATATGTAGACATATATACAACAAAAAATCAAGTAGGCACATAAGTACAAGCAACTATGAATCTACCTGTTGAATAGTTCACTACCGCCTACTAGGCCCCTCACAACACACTGCTCCGCTACCGAAAATCTCCACATAATGCATAGCCATATGTAAGTGGAGGTGCGATAGATACCCAGACAGATGATCCTACTCTCACTACTAGAAAAAAGGCCTTTTACGATGCTCATTGCGTGTCGTAAAACGCTCAGATGACGCGCAAATGCGCGTCAAGGAAGGCCCTGTCATAAAGAGAGACGACACGCTTTTGCGCGTCGTCTATAGACGACGCGCATTTATGACGCACATTTACGACGCACATTTATGACGTGCATTTACGACGCGCGGTTATGACACGCAATGCGTATCAAGGAAGGCCCTGTTATAAAGGAAGACGACACGCATTTGCGTGTCGTAACCTTATGATGCGCGTGTTTATAACACACAATGCGTATCAAGGAAGCCCCTGTCAAGAAAGGCCATGTCATAAATGAAGATGACACACATTTTTGCGTATCATAATTTTAAATGTTCTAAAAAAGTATATTTATATATTTATTAATTTTTAAATTAAATTTGCATTTAATGTCTCATAATAGAAATAAAATATCATATACAAAAAATACAATCCATTGCATAAAATTTAATGTCATACAATTCTATTTTTTACAATATCTAAATTTGCATCTAATCTACTCTGTACATCAAATTCCAACTAAGTAAAGTTGCATCTTGCCTTTCTTAATTCTTTAAGACTAATGCTCCAAGCAGCTGATTATATGGATAAGCAGTTGTACATTGGCCCATCTCACTCAAGAATGACTTAAGCCAAATTCAACTCCAAGTCTTTACTGCATCTTGCTGATAATGCTGCAAGATTTGAATCAAGTGGCTTCATATTCCTTTCTTCTATCAACTTTACCTGATGCACAAAATACACAGAAACAAAAAAACATTGTAGAGGAAGGGGTAATTTGGGAAAATGTGAGGGGTATTCTCTACAAAACAAAACAAAAAATATCCTTTGCAAGATTTGCTCTTTAGTATCATCTGCAAAACAAAACAAAAAATATATATCAAAAACACATACCAATCAGAAAATTCACCCCAAAAGAACTCGTATATTTCCCGTGCAACATCATTATAGAAATATTTTTCATAACTTGGTCTTGTTGTCACCGCATCAATAAGCACATGCAGTTTTGAAACCTAAATTTTAAAATTAATTAAATTAGTCACCAAACATAATAATAATAATAATAATAATAATAATAATAATAATAATAATAATAATAATTTAATAACAATAATAATAAAAGAATCTGTCTTGCCACCCAACACTTTGGTAAAGGCAGTGTGAGAAGCTACTCTTCTTTATCAAGAACATCACTCAACACTTCTAGTGCAAGATCCATATTTTTGAATAATACTATTTATAAAATAAAAAAATGGTAAAAAAATCTCCATACATAGAAAATTACTATTTTACCCCTATACATACCTTGAACCAGGAACAGCTTGTGTGACAGTGGGTAGAGCACTCCTATCATGTCCATTGATCACAACTTCATTGTTACTTGAATTACTTTTACTGTTGTCTGAAGCTCTTGAATTGTAAAAGAAAACACACATCAATAAAAATCTAACTAATGTATAAATAACAACAATAAAAATTTAACTAATGTGCAAATAATAACAGTATAAATGATACATCAAGTTATTTCTTGATAATTAGGGAAAAATGTGCAGGAAGGAAAAAGAAGATGAAAAACAGAAAATGAAAAAAAAAACTATTTTACCTCATCTACACTAAGAAAGTTAAATCCCCGTTCTGTAGCTTCTTGTGGCATACTGGCCAAGTATATAGAAGCATCACATAAAGTAGTTTCAAATGGCTCTAATGACATTAAGTATCAAAGATAAAACCCTTAAATACAAAATAAGAGAAAAGGCTTTACCTCCAAATTTGGAAGTGCAAGAAGTGATGTCAGTCCCAGCAAGGAAAAGTTGCTAAAATAATTGAAAGAAAAAAAAATTGGTTAAAATAAGTTCATTATTAATGCTCATATCAGTAATTTTCTTCACCTTCTTGTCCACCAAAATATGTTTTTAAGGGAACCACAACTTTGGCCTCACAGCAATCAGGATTTACAAGTTTGACACCTATAGGATCAACAGGAGCAATAGGATAGTTGGGCTTCCTTTAACTCCATCTGCTCGTACAGGTGTATAAACAAGCTCCACACAATTAAAACAATTACAATTTTAACTTGGAATAAATTACAAGTTTGGTCCTTATGATTTGATTTTGTTTTTTTGTTATGTCTAAAAGTGAATATTACTGCAATTTTGGTCCTTGGTCAAGTGGTCCACTTACTAGTTTTTGAACCAAAAATGTGGATGAGTTTATTGAGGGTTATTCATGGAAATGAAATCTTGAAAGCTGTTGTTTACTTACTAGTTTTTGGTCCTTGCAGAATTGCCCCTCCAACAAAGGTAACGACATAGAAGTCTATCTTCATTTCTGATGACAAGATCCAACATTAAAATTCTCCCAAGGGCAGCTGCTGTCTTTTCTGCAGCTTCTTGGGTTTTAAATGCACTTGAGCTTTCCAATAGAGGAGATCCATGCACATAACTGTGAAATGTGTAAAAGGGTAAATCGTAATGTTTATTTACAAGAATTTTTAAGGGCACATTGCTAGAAATAGCAACATTTCTTTACCAATAATAGCACTATGTAACAAATTCTGATGTGTTCGTTCTTTATAGCAACATCAGTGAAAATAATATGGTCTAGTTGCACACCCTATGCAGCAGCAGCTACACAATACCCAAAAACATGTAAGAAAAAGCAACCTACTTTTATTTCTTCTTATTACAACTTTCAAACTATAATGCCTTAATTAAAAGTACAAGGTTATAACTGGGTATAGTTTAATATAATAAGAGGATTAAAAATGACATACAGGCACGAAGTCTCATTTCACCAGCAACTGGGAACCTGAGAAGCCAAAGGGCACTATTGGGAACACGCTTTAAAATATTGCACCTGAAACAAACAAACAACAAACATTATGTCAATGTTACTATAATATATAATGTGTGTCAACAAAAATTGAGATTATATCTTGAATGTTACCAAGTAATAAAAATTTTAGGATCCATCTTGTAAAGCTGATTAAAACAAGCAAATATGAACTTGTTTTCAGGCAATCCGTAAGCTGAACGCTTAGGCTGGCAGTTTACATCCATCACATCAAGGTTTTTCTGCACCCAACCATTAACAAAAAAGAGCAGATGTTACTTTAAAAAATCTAACAAATTAGAATTTAGGAGATTATGTAGAGTATGAAAAATCTAGTCAATTATAACCATAACAAATTAATCAAACTTCATTTACACCTTTACCTGCTTGTAATCATTCACAAAGAGAGATAAAAAGAAAATATGAGGAAACCGAGTAGGGAAGACAAAATGTAAGATACCAATCAATTTTAACATTTAAGCATCCAGTAAAAATGAGATTCAAAAAGAAAAAAAAGAGATAAAAAGAAAATAACATCCACATAATTCCCATGTTTGTTCAATCATCAATCAACTCTTTTTAGCACACCTAAATGCAAAAATAACAACCTTTCCAGCATCCTTAAGTGCATTTCCCTAGTGAAAAGTATATTGTCAAAAGCATGAACACACAAAAAATTGATTATAGAAGAGAATGAAAAGCTCACGAGATTATTATATGCCCCCAAAAATCCAGCTTCACGAGCTATAACCTGCTTATAATGGTTAATTGCAATCTCCAAGTTACCTTGCTCATAATATATGCTAGTCAAATTCCCTGAACAATGTAAAAGTCAAATAGTTGGTTCATGTAAAAGATAGAAACAAAACATGATACTATTACTATTACTAACCAAAAGCCATGGCATAGTCTGGTTTAGACTGAAGAGCACGCTCATAACATACACTAGCTTTTGTAGCCATTACCAAAGCCTATAAAATGCAAAGAAAAAACAATTTTAGAAAGAAAAAAAATCTCCTTGTGTTAATATCTACCAAGAATTATCAGAAAAACAATCGAGTATTCACCTTGTATACATTTCCTAAGTTTAAATAGGCATCATAAAATGTTGGCTTAAGTTTGACTGGATCCTACAATAAACAAGATCCACAATGAAAGTAAATTCATCCGAATAATACAAGACATATATAAAGAGACAAAACTTAAGTCCACTTTTGCCCCTGGAGCATTGTATTGTAAGCCACTGAAGTTCAAATGACAGAGTGGGAAAGTGATCAGGAACTGTCTGAGACTAATTAACACTAGACACATAAGAGTTAGAAAAATCAATACCAAATAGGACCTTCAACACTTCTTGGAAAGTCAAAACTATGCATTATTTAGAGGAAGGGGATGCATGACATGTTCACGTAAGTGTCAATGGAACAAAGGGAAATGTGATAACTAAACATATGCATCAAGTTTTCTTACTTCTTGAACCAATCCTTGAGCCTTCATCAAGTTCCCAAGGTTGCTGTGAGAAACAAAAAGATGCGAAAGAAGTGAAAAAGCTGAAAGGTGACTTAGGAATTTACTGTCACTAATGCAATGATGCAAATCACTTCGCAGCCGATTGCATGTTGCGAAAGAAAGAAGAGAAGAAGGAAAAAGTTATAGACGAAGCATACTATTCAGAAAAGATTGAAGAGTTACGCGCTAAGACAAAAGGAGTGTCTCTAGTTGCGAAGGGTGAATCTAGTGATGAAGAGAGTGGAATGTATCAGATCTGGTCTTCAGGATCTGATGATGAAGAAATGAGGCATCCTACACATGGAGCTATGTTCGCAAGTTTTGAAGATTGCGAAGAGGAAATTTCAGGGAGGTGCTTCGTATCCAAATCCACAGACAAATCACCCATGACCACCAAGGTACGTGCTATACTTGAATCTTTTAATATTCTTTTATCTGCTTATGATGCTGAAATCACTTCATTTGATGATACTGTGGCTTATTTTTATTCTGTTATTGTGTCTGCTAGTATTGAAGCTCAAAATTTAAACATGCAACTAGGAGAGACACGAAGAGAATTAGAAATAAAAAGGAGCAGAGTAGAAAAAACTTGAAATGCAGATCAAAAATGTAGATTGTGATAGGAATAATCTTACAAATGATGTTAGGTTGTTGCTAGCACAAAGGAACATATACTGTAATTCTGCCAAACGATTGTATGCAAAATTAACTGCTTTACATCATTCTTCTGACATTAGCAAAGAACAACATAGGAAACTTTTACCTTTTTCTTGAATATGAACGTGAAAAAGTTGATGTTGTTTCTTATGATTGCGAAAGTACAATTGCTCAATTTGACAAAATACCTGATGATAGATATGCATATGGTATTGTCAAAATTGATGAATTCCTGAATGCTGATGAGTTGGTTAACACTGTCAATGAAAGTTTGACAAAGAGTGAACAAGTGAAAATCTTAAAGAAAACCGAAACTTCAACTCTTGATTCTCAATTCAATTATGCTGATATTGATGACAATTCAGATAATGTGAGTGAAATCAGTGAGATAGAAGAGGAAGTAGAGGTTGATTGTTCTCAATTGTCAATCATTAATATCACATCTAAGATCAAAGGTAAAGAAATTATAGTTGATTCGATACTAGAGGATGAAACAAATAAACCCTCTACTTTGCAACATTGGAACTTTGATCATGTGGAAGTTGAAAGCTGGAAATCTGATGACACTGATGAAAACAAAGAAGATGTGAAAGATTCACATGAAATACCTCCACAAGTTGTGGTTGATCAAGTGTTTGAAAATACAAAAGAATTTGACAAAATTTTAAATGACAAAGGCGCATATTATTTGGAAACCAACACTGTGGTATATCCAAATTTTGTATGCACATATAAAACCATTTTTACAAATCAAGTTTTTGTCACCACTGGGAATGCTGAGAAAATTCATCCTAAATTCAACAAAACGATTGAAAAAGATAATCAAAGGTCAACTACTGAAGGTTTTTTCGCAAATCAAAACACAGAAGATGTGACATCCCCAAAATCTCGGCCAGAAAAGACCGATTTTCATTTATGCTTTTAAATATTTTCAGAGTAAATCCTTTTGATTTGAAAGAGTTGCGGAATTTGTTCCCAAAACAAAACATGATAAAATAATATTTATCAAAGCATTTCATCAAGAGATGCATTTCATTATATAATCAAAACTCGGGATGTCATGTTCCGATACAGACCATAAAGCATAAACGATAAACATTACAAGTCATTCAACAAATATATACATATACAGACTTGTAAACAAAACAACAAGATGATCCATCCATCTTACGCCCTTGTGCCACTTCCTGTAATACAAATAAAACTGAGTGGGTCAGGCTTGGGAGCCTGGTGAGCATATAGGGTTTTCAACCCACAATAAATAAGTTATATTTAATTTCACCAACCAATCACTATCCCGATTACCCATTCCCGTTATCCTCACTTTACGTCCCTAAAACAACTATCTCAAGGGACCTAATCTAGGATTTTCATCGGGACGGACATCACTGCGAAGGGGTTTCCTCAACAATAGATATCCTAAAGGCAACCATGAGGGGGATAGAGTACACCGGTGAACACATCGTTCACAACACCTACAGGTTATGAACCTGCTAGCGTTCCACTGGACTGTCTAGAAAGAGTCCGTGGTCGTTATCCATACTCCGCTGAATAACTAGATCAACAACAACAACAACATCGAGGCCTCTCATCTGTTTATTACACACCAACTATCTACCCATGTTCTACCCAACATATTAGTAGATAAAATATATATATTCATACGTAGTTTAAAGAAAACCTGTATAGCATGCTTTAATCAACACATATATCACATAACAGATGAGGCACACACACATAACACATATCTCATAAAGAAATAAGCAGATCTGTAAGATAGAAGAGAGTGAATACTCATTCATACATAACACAACCAAATATATACACATAGCACGTATTTTTATATAAAATACTTCGCATTATTGTATTAGAAGAAATAACTACACACTCACTTGATCAGAAGACGATCCGACAGCACTACGGCTTATAGAAGTAGTAATCCACAGCAGATCTGGAAGATCTCCTCGAAAATCGAACTTCTCGCGGGCAGAGCTTCGACTCGGGAACCGCGCTTCTCGGGATCTTCGGGATCTCGGGACTTGCCTCGGGGCTAGAGTATGATACCGGGGCTTCGGGGTAGCTTCGGGGGTAAAAATGCAGAGCTTCGACACGAAAATGAGAGGGAATTGGCAAAAATACCCGGAACCCTCGCATCCTATTTATAGGAGGCTGGAGCCTCGGAGTACGCGGGGCGTACTGCGTTACGCGGGGCGTACTGCCCAAAACGTCATTGCTTACGTATCCGAAGTGCTCGAGTGCGAGTGTCGACATCCCTCGGAGTACGCTGGGCGTACTCGAGTACGCGGGGCGTACCTCGGATCAGATCGGTGACTCCTTCGGATAATGCTTCCGAATTTTGATTTAAATTTAAATACAAAATGATTAATAAACTTCGGAAATTCATAACTTCTTCATACGAACTCCGTTTTCGACGTTCTTTATATCCACGGAAAGGTGAGACCATGCTCTACGACTTTCGTTTAGACTCCGTCGGCTAATTTTGACTTTATTTTTTTATTAATTATTTTTAATAGGCCGCGACAAAAACTTTCGTTATAAATTCATAACTTCTTCGTTTGACGTCCGTTCTCGCCTAACTTTTTATCGCTTTGATACCAACAATGAGATCTTTGATTCTCATTTAGATTGCTTCGGCTAAAAACCGCTCGATCTCAAATCGAGTATTTCGGGCTGCACACCGCTAAGCCGGAACTTCGATAAATCATAACTTCCTCATACGAAGTCAGATTTGGGCGTTCTATATATATTCGGAAACCTCGTTTCAACTACTACAACATAGATCAAAGATATTAAGTTTATTTTACACTTAAATTTTGACGCTTATTTTTATTCTTAATTAATCAGACCACATAATTAAGCAATTAATCACAAAACACATAATACTCAAATAATACAATCTTATTATTTCAAAACGGGTTACAAAGGTTAACCTAGACTATTATATTGCTAATAACGGCAAGCCCGGAAACACAGGCGTTACAGAAGAAAACTATTTAACTCAGAATTCTTATGTGTTTTGATTCAACAGAAAAATTCAACTCAAGCAAAAGTGAAATTTTCACCAAAACAACCAAATTTTCCAAATCCTTCAGTCTTAAAACCGACCAAAGTTTCATATACAAAAGGAAAATCTGATGTAAGTACGATCAATCGTTGGTTTGAAGGGAAAGGAAGACAATATCAAAGTGGTAAGTTTTCAAAGCAACAAATAAAGAATGCATTTGACAAGTTCGCAAATAACTCTTCCACTGCTAGTTCATCTTCTCATTATTCGCAAGTTCCGGTTCAAAAATGGAAACCAGTTATCAAAGCTGCGAATGTTGTGAAGGATGAGATTACAATCAATGGAAATCCAAAACTATTGAACGACTATATTTCAATATCTAGATCTGATGACGTTGATATAATGGATTCTGTCACAAACAAAGTGAAAACATGGTTTTTAAATTCAAAGAATTTGTTCCATTCTACTAATGATGGAACCAACAAGTCTTGGGTTCCTAAATTTTTTCAATAAATGCAGGTGATGTATGACGAGTAATATGATACGAAATGGTATATTGATAATGGTTGCTCTCGTCATATGACTGGAAGAAAGGAAAACTTGCGAGATTATAGAAGTTTGGAAAATGCAGGAGTAGTCAAATTTGGGAATAATCACAAGTGTCAAGTGAAAGGCTATGGGAAAGTCACAAATGGACAATTCACTGTTAACAGGGTTGCTTATGTTGAAGGACTTCAACATAACTTGATTAGTGTGTCACAACTTGTTGTGGGTACTGGAAACCAGGTTGTATTTAATGAAGAAGGAAGTATCATTTCAAATGCGAAGACAAATGAAGTACTTCTCAAATCCAAAAGATATGGTGATATGTTTACACTGGAAATCAAACCAATCGTGGGAAAACCTGCTGTGTGTTTACTATCAAAGGCATCTAATGACGTCAGCTGGCTTTGGTGTAGAAGATTGTCACACTTGAACTTTCGCAATATTAACAAACTTGTCACTGAAGATTTCGTTCGAGGTTTACCTATACTAAAATTTGACAATGATACTTTGTGTGCAGCTTGCGAACAAGGAAAACAACATAGAAAAGGTCATCCGATTGTGATAGATTCAAAAATCGTAGAACCATTGGAACTTCTTCACATTGACTTATGTGGACCGTTGACTGTTGCTACAATCAATAAAAAGTGGTACATTTTAGTTATTGTTGATGATTTTTCTCGATTCACATGGGTATTATTTCTTAGGATAAAATAAAAAGTTGCTTAGAAAATGATTGAATTTATCAAAAAGATTGAGCTTAGTCTGAAAAAGAGTGTTTGCAAAATTAAAAGTGATAATGGTTCTGAGTTTAAAAATCAAACTCTTGATTCTTTCCTCACAAGCAAAGGCATTTCGCATAATTTCTCCTCACCGTATACTCCACAACAAAATGGTGTTGTTGAAAGAAGAAATTGATCTCTATGCGAAGCAGCCATAACAATGTTAACATATGGGAATCTACCTTAATATCTTTGGGCTGTAGCAGTTTCAACTGCATGCTTTACTCAGAATAGATCATTTATTCATCGCAGATTCAATATCACTCCATATGAAATCATCAACAATCGAAAACCTAATGTCAAAATTTTCCATGTTTTTGGTTGTAGGTGCTTCATAATGAATCTCAAAGATAATTTGACAAAGTTCCAAGCTAAAGCTGACGAAGGCATATTCTTAGGATATTCGCAAAATTCAATAGCATACAGGGTGTTAAACAAGCGAACAAGAAAAGTTGAAGAAACTTTCAATTTAACTTTTGATGATTACTATCTTAAACAAACGGATAGTAAATTTGAGAATAAATCAATTCTTGTTGATTCAGATACACAAATTGATAATTTTGAAATAAATGATTTTGATTATGACTTAATTTTTGGAATTCTTGACAGGGCAATTGATGCGGAAAACAATGCTCCTGATAATCAATCAACAGAATCCTCAAAACATACTGATGATTCAACAATCACTACAAGTTCAGAATCATGCGAAAGTGTGCATGAAGTTCATATGGAGGGGGAGCATACGATTAACAATGAACTCAGAACGCAAACTTTCGAGGAGGAGAATGAAAATATGAATCATCAAGTTGAGGGGGATCATTCGCAAAATCAACAGGAACATCATATTGAGGGGGAGCATCAAGATGAACATCATGTTGAGGGGGAGCATGATGAAACAGAGACAATTAATCTTGATGAAAATGACGAGTTTCATGAACTAAATGATAATTTTTCTGTTGCAGGATCTGAAAATGAAGATATGTATGAAGATGCACCATTGGAATTAAATCCTGATTATCCACCACTTGAGAAATGGACAAGAAATTATCCAAAAGAACAGGTAATTGGAAATCCACAAGATGGTGTATTGACAAGAGCTCAAATTCGTGCGAAAAATGAGTTACTGAATGCGAACCAAGAACTGTGTATGTTTAATGTCTTTATTTCGAAAATAGAGCCAAAGACAGTAAAGGATGCTATGGAACACTCAGATTGGGTTGTTGCTATGTAATCTGAACTGGCTGAATTTGAACGAAACAAGGTTTGGAGATTAATTTCTAAACCTTATGATGTTTCAATTGTCGGATTAAAATGGATTTTTAAATATAAAACCGAAAAAGATGGAAATATTATTCGAAATAAATCTAGACTAGTTGTTAAAGGTTACTCGCAACAAGAAGGAATAGACTATGAAGAAACATTTGCTCCTGTTGCAAGTTTCGAAGCAGTTCGCATATTTTTAGCTTATGCAGCTCACAAAGACTTTGATGTTTATCAAATGGATGTTAAGTGTGCATTCTTAAATGGAGAACTTGAAGAAACAGTGTATGTAGAACAACCACCAGGATTCATAAATGAGGAACATCCTGATCATGTTTACATCCTAGACAAGGCAGTGTATGGATTAAAACAAGCACCAAGAGCCTGGTACGCAACACTTACAAATTTCTTGAAGCAATCTAAATTTAAACAAGGATCAGTTGACCCCACATTATTTCTCAAGAAAGTTGGGAATCATCTTATGCTTGTTCAAATTTATGTTGATGATATTATTTTTGGCTCAACTGACCAAGCATTGTCAATTGAATTTGAAAATCTAATGAAAAGTCAATTTGAAATGAGCATGATGGGAAAAATTAATAATTTTCTTGGATTGAATATAAAACAGAACAGGGATGAAATCTTAATCAATCAAGAAAAATACACGAAGAACTTGCTTGAAAAATTTGGAATGACTAACAACACAAAATTAAGAGTACCAATGGCAGTGGGAACAAGATTAACTCCTTCGTTAGATGCTCCTGCTGTTGATTTAACACTTTATCGAAGCATGATAGGGTCTTTATTGTACTTAACTGCAAGTAGACCTGATATTATGGTTTCAGTATGTAATTGTGCTAGATATCAAGCTAATCCCAGAGAACCTCATTTGACTGCAGTGAAAAATATTTTTCGCTATCTTAAGGGAACAGTTTCGTTAGGACTTTGGTATCCCTCGAAAACTGGATTTTTCATTCAAGCTTTTTCAGATTCTGATCTAGGAGGATGTACTTTGGATAGGAAAAGTACGAGTGGTGGATGTAAACTATTGGATGGGAAGTTGGTAAGTTGGCAATCAAAGAAGCAAACTTGTGTGGCTATATCAACTGCTGAGGCTGAATACATTGCTGCTGCTGCTTGCACTTCACAAATTATTTGGATTCAGAGTCAACTTCGTGAATATGCAATAAACATGAAAAAGATTCCCTTGTATTGTGATTCACAAAGTGCAATTCACATTTGTCATAATCCAGTACAACATTCAAAGACAAAACACATTGCTCTTCGACATCATTTTATCAAAGATCATGTGGAAGATGGGAATATTGAAATTCATTTTGTTAAAACAACCAAACAACTTGCTGATATTTTTACTAAACCTCTTGATGAAAAATCATTTGTAAGAATTTTAATAGGTTTGGGGATGATTGATGCGAATTCTATTCCAAAATATCAAGCATGAAAGTTTCATTCAGCAGTTATGAGTCAGAATTGTTCAGATGTTACTGTTCATCCAGAGGCTTCGCATGGCTTCGCATCCACATCTCTTCGCATTTGCGATCATAACAACTAAGGTTAGGTTTGAGATTCATTTTGTAGTTTTTTTTTTGAAAAATCAAAAATCCAAAAAGATTTTATGTTTATTCATTTTTGTTTTTGAAAAATTAAAAATCCAAAAAGATTTTATTTTGTGATGTTTTTAATTTTGAAAAATTCAAAAATCACAAAAATACTTTTGTTTTCTTTGTTCTTTAAACATTGTGTGTTGTGAGTTTAGTCCAGGGCTTAATGCGAAGAGGTCATGCTTATATGTTTCTATGGGAAGGTATCAATTTTTTTTATTTGAACTAGTTAGGATGTCCCTAGATGCATGCTGCAGCATGTTAACTCAAGCCTCATATGACTCTATGTGTGAGAAAAGAAAGCCTTAACGGAATTATCACATGAAAATTTATTCCCGAAAGGCTTGTATTCGCATAAGTCAAAAGATCTACCTTACTTTTCTCATATGAGTTAAGAGTTTTCTGTTTGGTCCTTATATAACAGAGGTACATTCGATCCATTAACCAATCTTTTTCATCTCAAAATTTCTTCACACAAATCACACATAAAGACGTATGTCCCAGAGGTCTCTGATTCAACCCATCGAGACTTAGATATACAAAAATTCTGTGTTTATGGTCTGACATCATGAGTCCGTGATGGAAGTGAAACCCAAACATCATAAACCTTGAGGAATTAACGGGGAACATAGTTCCAGATATTAACGAAACTTTTGTTTCAGTACCAAAATTTCGAAACTCCAAATCATATTCAATTCACATGAGTAGTCTTGATCAAACATTCGCAACCCACGATGTTTGTTACCCAACAAGATCCAGTACAAAATTTTTTATGAATATGATTTCTGTGTGAGTTTTATTCGCAAATCCTAGTCATGATAAATATTTTCAAAAGGCAACTTGTCACTGACTACACTGGTCATACAAGTAATTTCATTTACAATTTCTCACCTTATGTTAAGGTTGATATGTAATGAAATTTGAAACCAACCCAAAAATATCTTTTAAAAGAAGCCCTTCGATACTTATCAAAAAGTATTCGATTGTAATTCACGAGAAACTACACAAGTTGTTGATCATCTCTCTTGATGACTAATGAAGCAACCTATGCCTGGGGTTCAACTGCATTCGTGTCAAATTGAATTTTTGACATCACAGAATACCAAATTTTTTTTAATTTGATTCTCATCTTATTTCTTTGGAACAATGCACACACGAAATCCTTGAGGTTCTGAGTAATACCAACTCAGGCTGATGATTTCGCAAGTCTAGCATATGACTTTACTTTACATCCCAAAAGTGAAAGAGCCTTGCCTCCATGCGAAGGGTTTTAACGGTTCAAATTCTATAACGGGAAACTTGACATGTTGTGTACTCAAGATGGTTGGTATTCTGTCCGGTTTTCTAGGAGACGTGATAGTTACTTTTTGAAGCATGGTTATCTTGTACAGTCATGATCCGATTTTCAAGGTGCCACATCGGATAACATTAAATGTATCCCGCTTTAATTTCAAATGGATTTGGGTAACCTATAAAAGGGGGATCAAGATCATTGTATACGGTTACGCGAACAAAATTCTAATAATCCTAAAAAGCTTAAAACTTCTTCAACTTCATCTCTTTCAAACCCTAACAATGGCTGGCACTCAATCAAACACTGATGAAGTTCTTTCTCAATCCCTGATAAAAATCCAAAGCACCAACTATCAAGTTGATCCAAATGTATCTTCTTATCCCGAAGGACTGAAGATGCTCATAGTTGCCCTGAAACGACCACCCCTGTCCACAGCATGTTTAATTCCTTCTCAGTTCCGATGACATGGTTGTCATTGGCAGCTTCATCGGCTTCACACAACTACACCACTGATGTGATAACCTTCAACATGATGAACAACAAACGGGTTAAACTTACCAAGAAGATGTTCGTTGAGTTCTTGCAAATCCCTAACAACCCTCCATTTTTCAAACCCATTAATTCCCAAATCATCCACATGTTCAACGAAATGGGCCATCAACCAACACTTGAGAAGATCAGTGACTTCAGAAAGTCAGGATTATCATGTATGTTGAATTTTCTGTTTGGTATTTTTCTCAGATGCTTAACAGGCCGCACAGTTGGTCTTGATAGGGGGCGTATGGAAGTTTATGCCATGGTAATGGGCTTGTACTATGACATTAGTGTGGACTATGCAACTCAGTTATGGAAGGAGTTTGTTAAGAGTCTGGAAAACACGAATTTGGAAAAAGGAATTTCATGCGCAAGGTATTGGAGCCTGATTCTTGAAAAGGTATACGAAAAAGAAGGAATTCAAGTTCCAGAGGGTGCTGATGTGGCTGAATTTTCATTATATCAATTTCCTAAGGAGGTGGAGGATGATGAAAATATTTTTACTCATGTTGCTCGCATTCCGGATGCGATGCTTCGCAAAGTATCGTCTACTCACAAGGTGTTGATACGCTACATGAAGAATTTCGATCCAGCTGTGGAGACTGGAATTTTGTTACAAGTTGCTTCCAAAATCCCAAAGAAGAAGAAGGCTACCAAGAATGATGCAACTGCTCAGTCTTTGAAACAAAAGGAGATTCAGATAGAGGAAACCTCACCAAAATCGAAGAAGGAAACAATACCCTCAAAATCAGGGGTATTGAAAAAGATTCGCAAGACTGAAGTGAGCAGTAAGGGGGTTACCGTTCACAATATTCCAGCTCCTGTCTCTCCAGGATCTAAGAGGCAACGTGCTCAAGATGTTGCGAAACAAATGCAACAAACATTGTTGAAAAAGCGAAAGCTTATTATTCGCAATGAGTCTTCCGATGAAGAGGTGGTTGCAGACACTCCACTAGTTTCTACACCGGTCGGTAATCATTTCTGTTCAACTTGTGTCTACTATTCAAGTTTCGCAAATTTCCTCACAACCACTTGAAATAGTCACTACCAAATCAGTTTCTGAGGAGGTACCTATTTTTGATATGGTTGTCAACGTATCTGATACGGGGGCACCTATCACAAGTGTTGAAACCACTTTGCCACTTAGCCTGCCATTCACCTTACCCATTTCTTTACCACCTGCATCATTTCCAACTACTTCACTATCCACAACCTCATCAATTTTTGATCATCCTCTACAAAACCCATTTACAACCCTATTTCCCTCACAATCACCTGAAACTCCTCAACCTTCGCAACCCATGTCTGATAATGAAACCGAAGGAGGAGCTTTTGGAGGAGTATTTGAAGATATTCACTTTGATTCAGAGGAGGAGGATATACCTGATCATATGCTTATGACAGGAAAGTAGTTCAAAATCCTGAATCATAAGTTGAATGTCATTATTCAGTCACAAGCTGATTCTGGCAGAATATCATCTATCTCAGCAATGGAGGTTGATATTATGCTTAAGGTTGTTGAGAAGCGAATATTTGTTAGGTCATAATTTTGTGGTTTGAGCTAGGCATTCATCTTGTATAGGTCTTGGTAGGGTCTTGGGGTTTGTTATGTTGGTTGTAGTATGTTAGCGAGTGTGTGCGGCCATACACGCATGTGTGGCTGCACACTCTGTGTGCGGCCATACACGTGTGTGCGGCTGCACACTCTATGTGCGGCCATACACGTGTGTGTAGCTGCACACTCTGTGTGCGGCTATACACATGTGTGCGGCTGCACACTCTGTGTGCGGCTGTACACACGTGTGCGGCTGGTGGTCCTATAAATAGAGTGTGTCTGTGTCAGTTGTACAGAGACGTCAGTGACGTATGTGTGTGTTTTCCCAAGGTGTACCTGACATTTATATGATATAGATGTGTGCATGCTTGGATTAATTCTTCTTATACTCCTTCTACACTCTGTTTGATTGTTTGCCTTAATTGATCACTGATTTGGATCCATAGTTTTTGGGACTTACAATTGGTATCAGAGCCAATTCAGTGTCAATTTTGAAGGAAATTTGAAGGTGTGCGGTTGGAAATTTGAAGGTGGGCGGTTGAAGTTTGAAGGTGTGCGGTTGGAAATTTGAAGGTGTGCGGTTGGAGTTTGAAGGTGTGCGGTTGGAAATTTGAAGGTGTGCGGTTGGAGTGTGCGGTTAGAGTGTGCGGTTGAGTGTGCGGCTGAGTGTACGGTTGAGTGTGCAGTTGGTGTGTGCGGTTGGGACCCAGGCTTGTAATGACCTGGGTCCCTAAATCTAAATAATCCCGCTCATTGTGCAGGAACAACTGTGGAGGAATGTCGTCAAACCTTGGTACGTCGACAGCGGTTGTTCCAGGCACATTGACAGGAGACATCTCCCAACTGCACGTCATTCAAAATTTTAATGGGGGCTATGTTTCCTTCACGGGAGGAGATGGAGGGAAGATCACTCAAAAAGGAATAGTTGTAAATGGAGTGCTGAGTTTTGAGAACGTCATCTACGCTCCTGAGTTAAGGTATAGCTTGTTGAGTGTCTCACAGATCAGCTTATAGACTACGGATAATGATATACGGTTAAGTAGTGAAGACCTCGATGCAATAGTGTTTACAGAGTGTTCCATCGAGTTGTACCTGACGTTTTTCTGATATAAACGTGTGCAAGCTCGATTTCTTTTCATCTTCTTATTCTATTGCTGCTTGATCATTGACAAAAGGAGCTAGTGGTTTTCTCAAAGTGACGTCTCCAACTTTTGATCAGATGGCCGACACCTTTCAACCGATATGGATACAATTTCAAGGATTCCTCCCCTTCCATTTGCTATTCCAACTTTATTGCGATTTGATGAGTGATCAGACACTGACACAAACCTCCCAGCCTCTTGTGAAAATAAGATGACTTGATCAGAGGCAGGGAGATCTTATCCAAGAACAAGCACCACCAGTCCAACAACCCTCCAAAGCTGCTACACCAACTCAACCGACCCTAAAAGGACCAAGTAATGTTAGATCTTCATTTGAAGTCGGGAGTTCTTCTGCTCCTGGGGGTTCTTCTCCTCCACAACCCGCGCATAATGTTGCCTCTTTGAGGCCTGCCAGGTTTCTTGCTCAACAAGATTCAGATCCTTTACGTCGTGGCAAATGAATATCAATAAGTGAAGGAAGTTTAGGGGGAGCAGGCCCATCTATCTCAGAGCTCAAGGAGGAGATCACTGATGAAGAAGACCTGAGTCCATGCTAGCTACAAACAAAGGGGGATATTGTTAGGTCACAATTTGTTGGTTTGGGCTAGGCAACTATCTGTATAAGTATGACGTGCTTCTGATCGAAGAAGACCTGAGTCCATGCTAGCTCAAACCAAGGGGGAGATTGTTAGGTCATAATTTTGTGGTTTGAGCTAGGCATTCATCTTGTATAGGTCTTGGTAGGGTCTTGGGATTTGTTATGTTGGTTGTAGTATGTTAGCGAGTGTGTGCGGCCATACATGCATGTGTGGCTGCACACTCTGTGTGCGGCCATACACGTGTGTGCGGCTGCACACTCTGTGTGTGGCTATACACATGTGTGCGGCCATACACGCGTGTGCGGCTGTACACACGTGTGCGGCTGTACACACGTGTGCGGCTGGTGGTCCTATAAATAGAGTGTGTCTGTGTCAGTTGTACAGAGACGTCAGTGACGTATGTGTGTGTTTTCCCAAGGTGTACCTGACATTTATATGATAGATGTGTGCATGCTTGGATTAATTCTTCTTCTACTCCTTCTACACTCTGTTTGATTGTTTGCCTTAATTGATCACTGATTTGGATCCATAGTTTTTGGGACTTACAATATTGGATAAGGTTGATCAGATAGATAAAAACACTGAGCTTCGCGTTTAAGCTCAAGGAAGTAATTTTTCAGGGGTGATCCAGGAGTTAAAAGTTGTAGCAAAAGAACGCCATGTTCTGTTTGTACAAGATGTGAAAAAAGTGAGGGGGGATGTCAACTTTAAGCTTAAAGAGTTGAAAACTGAAATTGCGAAGGAGCTTCAGGATATTAATTCTCAACATATCGAAGTCCAAAAGCGAGTTGATATGGTTGCTACAGCAATGCACAATGTTGTTGCTACCCCTATCCTTGAAGCTAACCACAAAGAAACCAAAGAAAAGTTTGATCAGTTGATCAAGTTGGTGACTGAGCTGAAAACTGTGGTTTCGAAATCTTCATCTCAGCAAATTCTCATTCCTGAGTTCTTGTCTCTAAAGGTTAATACTTTGGAACAAGCACTTCAGAAAGCTCTTGCACCAATCGCCAATTTTACCTCTTCACTACCAAAGAGTGCCCCACCTGCTTTCACAGGGGTGCAAGGGGGAGAGAAAAATTTAAGTAAAGAGGACAATGTGAAGACTGTGGGGAAAGTAATATCTACTCAGCTCAAATCTACTCTTCCAATACTTACGATGCCAATTTCCTCAACAACAATAACCACAAGACCAATTGCCAAAGGAATATCGATTGGGGCAAAGAAGGAAGTTCAAGTACGAAACCTCAAACTGATATTATGGGAAAAGGAAAAGGAATTTTGTACGAAAAATCGAAGGAGGAGAAGAAAGCTGAAGCAGAGGCTGAGTTGGAAAGAATGAGACAAGTCCAAAGTATTATGAGGCAAAGGGCAAGTGATTCTCCCACAATGAACAAAGGAGATCCTGCAAAGCTGTACTCTTATGAAACTATAGAGTCAAAAGTTGTGGGAAGGGAAATGTATGAATTCGAGAAGAAGCCAAAGAGAAGTTATGATATTGCGAATTCAGACAATTGTCAGTTAGATTTTCCGATCAACGAAATGCTCTTCATTACAGCTCAATACTAGATTAGCGAGAAATTTGATAATCCTGATGACTACTTACACATGAAAATCAGATTTCATGCTGTATTGGGGAAAAATCCAGATGAAGTATGGTCTTTAATGAAGATCAAAAAGGTGTTAACGATCAAGAAAGATACGATGTTTGAAGACATGCTTCAAAATTTTCGTTACTTTGTTATTCGAGCTGATAACAAGCAGTATGACTTCACAATAGCTGTCTTCCCTCTGATGAATTGCAATGATTTGATTCAAGTGGCTCTCATTTTGAAACATATGGAAGAGAATAAGCTCAAAGGATCTGAGACTGAAGTGTTTAAGATCGGGTTCGCACATGTCAAGACGTATATCGACAATTACTTTGATTGTTTGGCTCTAACAGATGAAGAATTGGCAACTACTTTGGGAAGGGAAGTGAACGTCCCTTGGGAAGAAACCTTAACCCAGTCAGCATTATAAAAGTATGTTGTTGGGGAAATATGCCTGAAACCTTTCGGCATGGTGTTTTCGGGAAGAGATACGAAGGGGAAGCCCAAGAAATTTTTGTTTAAGGTCTCAGAGGTTGAAAGATATACTTCTTCGCAATATACGCACTTTATTGTTCGTATAAACAACTGCAAGAAGAATAATGAAGGAGATAAGAAGGAGCTCAAGAAGGTGATTTCCTGGTATGGAGAAGTGCGAAAGACAATTCACTCAGCTGTTCAAAAGCTTATGGACCGAATAGCTTCGACTGTTTACAAAGGGGGAGATTGTAGAGGTTAAATTGTAAAAGTCGAATTGTGTGTTTGTTTAGTTTCGCATTTTTAGTTATTTTACTAAGTCAGTTTTATGCGAAGCGTATTGTTTAGACTTAATATATTTTTTGTACACTAAAGTTCCCTATAAATAGCGACTGAGGATAGAAGTAGAGGATAACTTTTGGAACTCAAATATCCTTTCTGCTTATTCTTGTAATCAGTCTTTATCAATATAAGATCTGATTAATATTTACTCTTCATGTTCTTACTTTTCAATCACTTAATTCATAATTGCATTCGTAATCTCGATAGCAATTCTCTTCAATCAACCTACATAAATATATACCAAATACACACACACACACACACACACACATATATATATATATATATATATATATATATATATATATATATATATATATATAATTAGAAACCAAATAAGCAATAAATCAGAAAATAAAGATGACTAGAGTTCATAACAAGACCAAACGGCTAAAAATGTAACATTGTCAAAACCTTGATTTGTCTTATGAGTATATTTTCAACCTTAATAAACATTCTTTTCCTGTCATCCCATTCACATATACACTAGGAAAATAAAAGTGTTAAAGCATGTGATAATATCCATGGATTTCATCATATAATATCGCCTCCAGATCATAACACTTAGCCTGTTTGTGAAAGCCGCCTCCAGTTGTTGATTAATTAATGAGATTACGTACGCCTCTGCAAATAAGACGTATCTTCACCAACAAACATCTCCGAGAAACTAGAAGTGGAAGGCGACCATACAGGCACAACACCCCATCTCTTTCCCTTGAACTTGAACTCGAACTGTTGGAAGAGTTCGCCGACAAATCATCCGAAATTCTCAATGCCCTCGTGATATCAATCGGTGGCTGCATATTACCCATTCTCACCGTTTGACCATCTCCATCTCCATCTCCATCTCCATCCGCGCCTTGATTAATCGGAACTTCCACCCTGTTATCTTCCCTAAAATTTCCAATTTCTGAAGATGATTCCTCTTCCCCTCCCCTCAACAATGACGTCGTTATACTCGGAACCATTTGGTCTTCGTAATGACAGATCGTGATGGTCGTAGGGTTTGTCCTCAGCGTATTCTCGTCCATCTCCATCTCCATATCTTGAGGGAAATCATTCGGAGCAGTTTACAACGAGTTTCCAAGCCCTTCTTCTATCCCGTTTTCCAGAATCCCTCGAGAAGACGCTTCATGCTGCTACATTTGAGTAAGCGCTTCTTGTAATCGGGCTTTTGCCTCATATATTTTCAAAATCGGGTGAGGGTAGTTGGATCCGAGCTCAATTCTGGCGGCTTGAAGGATGTATTTCGGTGTTATGAAGCAAAGGTTGTTGGTTCCTGAAATCAGCAAAAGTCAGGAATTCGTGATGGCAAAGAGATTTGGTGATGGTGTGAGTTTGCTGTGGGAGAAAAGAGGAGCGATTAGTATATTAGGGGTTTTTTTGGGTATTTGAGTAAGAGAGAAGAACGGTGGAAAAAAGGGAATAACATGGCGGGCCTTTCAAAGTTTTGGGAATTTCATTTCCCCAAAAAAAAGAGACCCGCGTTTCAATAAAAAAATATAAAGCGACATACTTAGAGGACGCGCATCTTATGTTATGTGTCCTCCGTGTTTTTTTTCAATGTGACACTTATTTTAGGACGCGTAAAAATGCGTGCCCTAAATTTTTCTAATTTTTGGACAGTTGACATTATTTTTAGGGCACACACTATTGCGTATTATAAAACAGCGCGTGTCATTGTTCGCGCGTCGTAAAAGGCTATTTTTCTAGTGGTTTCTAGAGCCATAACAAAACAAGGAACATACGAGAAAGCCTAGATCAAGAGATCTCAGTCTATCCTACGTGACTACATACAACCCCAGGGTATCCCGCTAGACGATAACCGGCCTACTGGTACTCTAACCAACATACTACTATTCCTACATATTATCACATAAGTGTATATATGTATATATATATATATATATGAGTGTGTGTGTGTGTGTGTCTGTGTGTGTGTGTCTAGCAGGTCACCACAACATAACAACATTCTATACACAAGGATACTTAACCATATCTAGTGGGCTGACATTGGTGCCTTCGACCCACAGGTTCAGTGAGGAAAACTCACTTGACTCGAAGAACCCATAAATGCTACGACACACTCCCTTTCTACAATGATTGCTTCCACGAGTCTACTAGACAAAAACATGGTAGAATATTAATCAACAACCCAAATCCTTAAAGTTTGACCCTAAGTCAAACTGGTCAAAAAGTCAATGGTCAACTTGGTCAAAGTCAACGCCACGTCATAGCCCTCTTTGGCCATGTTGCTGGAACGCAAGGTCAAACAGTCAACATGCACTCTCTTGTTAAAAGTGGATGATTTGCGATTTCGTAGAGTTTTGCTTAACACCTTAGCTTTTCCTTTCAAAAGTTCTAGATACGAATATCACTAAGTCTTAGTCTTATATTCCTCACGACTATAATAACGATAGTCTAGATTCCTTAATAATCCCAATGAATACTTATCTATAGCTTATTAGGAACAACCTGGTAAGATCATATCGGTGGCAACGTTCGTTTGATATACAAACTATACTATTTGGAAATTCTACTTTAAACACCTCACTAAATCTGGCATAAACATCATTACCGTAAGTAGACCAATCAATATTATGACTTGGAATCACTAAGAATATTTATTTATAGATTCATAATAACGACTACAAATATAAATATAAGTTACAATTGAAACTTAGTAAGTGTAGCTTAAGTTACACAAATTTCTTAGCGAAAACTGGGAAAGTCACTGGTAGAACTCCTACCCGAAAGCTTCACTTTGTTGGGATCCTAGATACTCCAAAGCATAGCTAAAATACCTAGGGTATCCAGAAAAATCGTACACATAGGTGGGAAAGTTTTTGAAAGATTTTTGGAGGGTTTGGTGTGGAAAATGTGCTGAAGCCGACTGCATTATATAGGAAATAGGGGGTATGCCATTCATCTCACCAAAGCGTGCCGTGCCTACGATCGACGTCGGTCCTCCTTTTGGTTGTTATGTGTCACACGTTGATTTGTCCACATTACACTCTTTGTAATACCCTGTTTCAGATTTATTCCATTTCAGGGTGGTGATCAAGGATTGGGTATTAGCAGGCATAGGATCCTTGAGAAGTTAGTTTTGAGCTCATTTGTAGGTGGATGATCTATATTGGATGATCCGGGTCTTCGGTTTGTGTTTTGGAGTTAAAGAGTATTTCGGTAATTTCTCAACTCGGGCTTCTATGGAAATTAGATGTTTGTTTGGGACATGGTAAGGTGGGCATGGGTTGTTTAAAGCATAGAGCTTCTTGTTACCTTTTCATAAATATATGGATCGTCGGAATCATATGTATATCAAAGAAGTTATGACCTTCGGAGTATATTAGGATTAAGGGGTTAAGCAATATGTGGGGCGTACATATATATATGCATGCGTACTAGTTATAAATCCATTACATGAGGCATATGATGGTGTACTCAGGGCGTATAGATGCGAAGTAGGATCGCGCCTTCGGGAACGTTCACAGGGCGTACAATGGTGTATGTGGGGCGTACATGCACATTAATGAAAACCATAACTTCGATGATGTAGCCTATATAATCTTATTAAGTTCTTTTGGTTGGTCCTTATACCAGCCTCCAAGTTCCCTAAACCCTAGAAATCGTCTCTAAGCCTTCATGATGGTATTTTGAGCTCATGGTATCCATTTTTGGTGTGTTTGGTCCATTTCCAAGAAGATGGAGTTTGGTGCAACGATGGGGATCAAGAAAGAGCTTATGGATATGGGTTTTGGGCTTTATTTCCAGCTTGTTTGAGGTAAAAAGCTGTCAACTTGATCATTGATGTCTTAGATCTAGCATGTTTGAGTTTTTGGTTCATTTTGGTCCCAAGAATGAGGTCTAGTGTTTTGGTACCACTCCATAAGCTAAGAGTTGCCACTCTTGGTGTTATTTTGGTCCTTGAGTCATCAAGTTGCCATTTTTGAGGCTTAGATCCATGCGCGCATGAGTTAGGGCCATTTTCATGAAAGTAGAAGGTTATATTTTGAGTTTAGAATCATTTGGGGCAAGCAAAGTCACCAAGTCAGTGACTTTATGGGTCTAGATATTAATTAGGACTCATATATGTGGTTTGGACCGTTGGGCTAAGGATTAAGTGCTTAACGGTTAAATTTGGCTTAATAATGTAGTATGGGTGGCGTACAAGTTTGTACGCGCAACGTATAGCTGGGTACGTGTAACATCGTAAATTTCCAAAAAAAATTTCATTTTAAATTCATATAAATCTCATAACGCATTTCACAAAATCTCATTTATTTAGCTTACAAAATGTATCTCCATAATTGTTTGTTTAATCATCCAAGATCCTCAAAACATAACTCTTTCTTTGGTGTGTACAATCAAGCCGGTGCCTTCCCCGCAATCCTGAGAAAACCTGAAACACATAACACATAACACGGTAAGCACGAAGCTTAGTAAGTTCCCAAAATACCACACACATCTCAGTAGCCTCTCATGACTATACTCAGATAAGACCCTCCGGTCAATGTGTCCCTTCGGTCCCAGAACTCAGGTGGACCTTCCAGTCCTAACTCAATAAGCTCATAATAACAATACTCAACATAAATCACATGAACATAATGCAGAATATCACAATACAAAAATAATCACATAAGATATCTCAGTCACACAAGGATACCACTCATGGTAAGCTCATAATAGTCACACATGCATGGCTTGATTCCAATGACCAAGATTGGATTTTTATGACATTACACCATTAATATACTCAAAAGGGGTTGGTCCTAGTCTCTGGAACTCAAGATCACATAAATTCTCCACTTTTTTGGGAAAAAACCCTAAAAATCTCTTCTATGGTTCACATAACAAAAGAGTGGTAAAATTTGAAGCTTTATACCTCAATATGAAGCTCCTAAGTCAAATTTGCTCAGACCCAAGAGCTTGGACTCCCACTACTTCTTCTCCAAAGCTTTCTCTTCTCTTCTAGAACATACAAAAACTCTCAAAGGCTCACAAATGCACTCACAAGCTCTAAAACGAGGGTTATGGCATACTTAGGGTTTGATGTCTGAGAATGGTGGCCAGAAATGAGGCCATCATATCCTTTATATAGGGGACTCACCCTAAATTAGGGTTTTCACTCTGGGCCTAGTACGCCCAGTGTACTAGGTGACTCTACTTGAAAATCATGCACATGAGTACGCTAAGCGTACACACACGTACGCTCAACGTACTCAGCTACCACCTTTCTTAAATTAAGGGAATTATCCTGCCAACACTTCAAACTTCCAATGCTTCCTCGATATGACTCCGTTTCCAAAGAACCTCATACCCACGGAAGGTGAAAAGATGCCTTGTGCTTCTAGTAACTCATCGCAAACTTGAGACTTCCTCATGTCCAGGTTGCCGCCCTCGAACCCTAACCACTGAAGACCCGAAACATGATGTTACAATTCTCCCCCACTTGAGTTAGATTTCGCCCTTGAAATCGCTCCTTATCATCACAAAGATCGAACCCAAAACCCACGAAGCACCATCTAAAGGGCCTTAAATTATTCAAAAATCCCCTCCAAAGACACTTGGACCCAACGGGAACTCCCGACCCCGAAGAAAGGACATACCCAACTACCGCAACGATACTCGATCTGACTCTCCAAAACTTGAAACTCTAGTGATCTATCTCCCTGCCAGACCACCATCGCAATACATCATCCTACTAATCGCCCATCGGCTATCAGACTCTAAGAACATTCTTCCAACTCTAATTTTGGAATCGATCCCGATCGCAACTCAAACGGAACGGAAAGGTCATAATCCCCTAGGGACCCACCGCCTGAACAGCTATCAGAACTCATCGGAAGGAAAGAACCTCAAAACTCAAACACAAGAAAAGATCATAATCTCTTGGAAGTATCCTATGATATCTATAAACATATGCCCCAGCTTCCTCTCAATTTCCCCCTTCAACATTGAGCATCAGGTCAGCTCCCGACCCAAAAGAGGAACTAACAAAGGTTACTCATTGCAAACCAAAAACGTCTCACCGACATCCTTCTCACGATAACTCTCTCGGCTCATCGCGACACACAAGTCACGAAGTTCGCTTTACCCTAAGCGAATAAAAAAACTCATCTGAAATCGTCTCACCTCCGACCTCTGTCGTCAACCACCCACTGGTTCCATGTGTCTCACGACTCCTCCCATACCAAAAAACTGATCCAATCCGGCCTAAGATATCAGATGAAGGTCAATACCCCCCCTCAAAACAAAACCCATCCACGAATCCGAAACCTCATCTCGCCTATTCAATACACGAATGGATCTAGAATCGAGCTCGAGAGTCTGATTCAATAGGAGAATTGGAACCACTCATTTCCAATATGGTACTCAACTCATGACCTAAAATTCGCGGATTTATGCACACACCATCTCGTTAATTACTTCCGATTACGATAATCCCTCCTTATCCCAGGAATACAACGATTCCTAACCGAAACGAAGACCCCCGTCTTGCCCCTGGTTCGACAACCAGGCTCCCAAAGACTCAAGTGGTAAGGCTACCCAAGCCTAAGAATTCCTCTGCGCATACTCTGACTAGTGAATACTACAGCTCCCGGTAGAACAATATTCACCCTTATCAACTACTGAGTGCTACAGTTCCCCCTGTAGTCTTAAGATTCTCCTTTACTGAATCAAGAATGTTACGACTCCCCGCAGACTTGCGACACCCTCTCACTGACTCTTGAATGCTACGGCTCCCCGTAGTATCACAACACACTCGCACTATCCAGTGAACACTACGACTCCCTACTGAATCACGACACTCTCTCCCACTTTGTCACACCCCCAAACCAAGGACGGCGGAAACGTCCGGGGGTGGAGGACTTCATGTAGAGTATCACAACAACGAGTATAATAGTGCTCAAAGTAAATACAACCATCATAAATATAATTGAAAAAGTTACACCAAAGTATATGTTTACATGATTCGAATCAATTACATTATGACACAAATTGAACTGTTTGACGATTTATCGTCCCATCCTCAAAACATTTTTGATTTCCTGTTTCACTGAATTCCTGAGAATACAAGTAGTTTTGAAAAGTGTCAACACAAAGGTTGGTGAGTTCATAAGCTTTTGACAGTAAGAGTTCGAAAATCGATCTTTGTAAAGAGATGTATGTTACCAAGAAAAATCCAATATTTTCCTTATAAAAGTTGTGTGGTCCTAAATACCAGGACTGAAAATGAACAAGTATTTATCATACTTGAAGATATAAAAGTGGTTTTAAATTGGCGTAAATCCCTTTCTGATTTGAGAAAAATCCCGTAATGAATGGTGTGTAGTCTTAAATACCAAGACTGAAAATATACCATAATATCTATAATTATTGATATAAAAAGTGGTTTTAAATCGACATAAAACCCCTTATGATTTATGAAAATCCCCGTAAACTTTATGTTGTTAAATCCCTATGTGAGCCGCTATAACCATACTAATGACTTAATGAACCTGCCACGACGTTTCTCAGGCGTCGCGAAACTGAAATGACACTTGTCACCACAGACCTGTCGGTCTAGCTGTTGCATGCAGCTCAGGTGTGGGGTGTCAAACCCAATATAGATCTATACACAACTATCACGTTCTCCCTCCAGGAGACTCTGATTATAACTACCAGGAATTTAGATCCCGCACTCGGACGTACGGAAAGAGATTGTCTCACAATTTAGGTTAACAAGTTTACGTGTGGTGTGCGTGAGTGTAAAACCATTTTGTATGAATGTACCCTTTTTGTATGAGTGTGTTATGTGATGAATCATAGACTATACCTATTATAGTTTATCAAAACAAGGGCAAAAGTGGTAATGTACATAAACTATACTTAACATAGTTTATTCAAATGTTTGTATGTAGTAGATGTGCTATGATTATAACAAATCGTTATTTATATGCTCTATCTAGCAAACTCCATTTGTTAACTAATGTATGACTATATACTAAGTCAAAATTTCATTTATTTGCAAAAACATATAATCACATAAAGATATACACCTTGCTCAACATGTTACAAGGTGAAATGAAATTGATAGCATTTTTCTGTTATTAATATTTTCATTTATTGTTCTTAGAAAATTTATAGAAAAATCATCAAAGGTCCAAATCCGAATCCGTAAATTCTGAGAGTTTGGAAAATGAGTCTAGTTTATTCATACTTTTTATTATGAGTTTTAATGAACTCTAACTTGTGTGAACATGTCCATAATCACAGACTAGTCCGGATTGATGTTTGAAATGATAGACAGTTTTGTAAAAATCACCATAAATTGTAGAAAAATCGTATTGAGATGTGCAAGTAGTCATTGTAAAGCTAAGAACTGGAGCTACTTACACCTAAAACAGTTTTGAAAACAAAAATGTTTAAGTTGTCCAAAACAGTCCGTGAATGGAGTCCAACTTTTCTGATGAAGGCTGTTAATAAAGTTTAGTTATGTTCATGGTGTTTTGACTTGTATCCCCCCCCCCCTCCTAAAAACTTGAGAAAACATGAAAATTTAGGGTTATGAACTCACCTTGACTGATTTCAATAGATGGATGATGGAGAAAAGTAGTGTTCAATCTCAACAACACTTGGGAGATGCTTGAAGATTTGAGGAGCTAACAACAAATATGACAATATTTGTGTAAGAAATCTATGATTTGAGTAGAAGGAAGTGAAATAATCATATGGAGGATGTTAATACTTACCAAAAGTAGAAGAAAAGCTTGGAGTATAGCCTTGAATCTCGAATTTTAGAGAGAGAAGATGAGAGAAAGTGAAGTTTGTTCTTGATGGAGGAATGAGAGGAAATGAAAGAAATATGAGGAGAGAGGAGGGTTTTCTAACCCTTGACCAAGTGTGTGGCTGAAAAATGGTGGGAAAAGTACCATGAAATGACTAGGTATGGGCTGATGGTAAATAGTGACATGGAGTGGGTATGGGAGTGGTTGCTTGTGTCATAGAATAAAGGAAAGTCAACACTCCACCTCTTGTACTTCACCCACTCTTCTTGGATAAGGTTTATCCCCAAAAACGTGGATAATTAATAAATATGGGGCCTTATATGTTAAAATGAAGTTTTGGGTGAAAATCCCGCGTTAAAATAATTAAAAACGAAGCTAAAATGAAGTCGTAGTCGAAAACCGGGAAGAAAGGCTCTTTCTGCGAGGCTTCTCGTAAGGGGGCCAAAGGTTTGGTCCCTTCTGGTGTTGGGTCCGAAGCGAACTGAGGCGAGACAGCAAGAAGCGAAGAGGAGGCTCGGTCCGAAATCATCAGGAGCGAAATAGACTGAATGAACAGTAGCTTCGGGTTCGGTTCAGCAGCCTTCGGGTTCGGTCCAAGAGGGTTCGGTCCCTAAGAGGACTTTCGGCCCTAAGAGGGGTTTCGGCTACTTAAGAGGGGTTTCGGGTCCTTAAGCCTATTTTACTCATTTTTACCCCGTTTCAAGCTGTTTTTGACCTGGTTACGGGTCGGAATGACCCGAATGACTTCAAAAAGTTACGGGAACTTTTGAGAGTGATTTGGAAGAGATTTCATATTCTTGGAGAGATTTCACGTACTTTGAGAGATTTGGGAGAGATTTCATATTCTTGGAGAGATTTCTCATACAAAGAGAGTTTTGGGAGAGATTTCACATACTTATAGAGATTTGGAAGAGATTCTCGATTAAAGTGAGATAGAGTGAAAACGATTGAGAGAGGTTTCGTGTGTGACAAATGTGAGTGTCTGGCTCCGCAATGCAAGGTCCGTAAACCCTGTTAAGCCTTCTTTAAGGATCTTACACACTCCCGATGAGTATGCAACATTGTTTTATCGGTTTGGCTCGTCACTTACCGCAGTTTTAGGTTAAGGAGATCTAGATGTACGTACTTTTCGATTTATGATCTCTCATTAGAATAGCGAGTTGTTTAGAGATTACATATCGTAAACTCTAGTACCCACGGGCAAGTTGAGTCAAACGGTTTGACTTGACCGAAAATTGACGGTTGTCACACACTTACTCACCATGGGCTCACTCCATAATTTCTCCTGATAATCCCAAGCGATTAGTCCCACCCGGATCCACTAGCTCCCTTATCACCCCATAACCTCATCATCACGTCATCACCCCATTGAGTTCACCAAATCATGCTCCGCAGATCAACATAGATAGGTGCTTACACCCACCCAGTTTATGCACCACCAATCCTGATGTAAGTTCTCGCAGGCAAGGCACTAGTCTCACTCTGGAGATAATTAACTGATGGGTTCCCATTGGAACAAAATCACTCGGTACTCCTCTCGCCACCTCACAACTCGAGTCCTAACATGACCAACATCGGGACATCATACTCGGGTACCTCGATACACCATCACAACGTCTCACGCAGTCTTGCCTTTACCAATGATCTTCCACTTACACAACTAGAAACCTTGAAATATTCCCATCTCCCAAATTGAAATACGAAGGAATCGACAACGACTGAATACACGTTGATGAAATTTTAAGCTCCACCCTCTACTGATCACCGCCCATAGGAACTATTCATACCGACTCTAAAATTGGTCGACAAACCAACTGTCGCCCTCTTCTGGAGTATAGATTACAATCAATACCTATACCCACAAACCTCAACTATTTCACCCCGAACCCATACACATCCGCCTCGAACTCAACATTTGCAAACTCGAAAATTTCTAGCCATCATACATCCTCTGACTAATGACCACCTGCTGTGGATTTACCCATCATTCCTTAAGCACATACTCATACATCATCCTGCCTCGCACCTCGCCATATCCACCAATATCCTAGGTTCCATGTGTCCGCACCGCATATTTCCATAATTAGTTACACTTGACCGAATTGTTGATTTTCTCAATTGAATACCCACTTCTCCCCCACTCAGGGTTCGAACCATCACCAGTCGGCATACCAATAATTTACTCGCTGGACTAATTCACCAGGTACATCACACTTGACTCTTGGAACGTACCACGCAAACACTCAATGATCTTCCCGGTGGAAACCAGGCGACCCCAAATATCTCGTAACTCAGACAAGCATCTCAGAACCCTCCCAATTTGACTGCCTCTGGTCATCTCGAAACCTCAGACTAACACACCGCCGGATACCTTAACTGTTCCGAAATAATCCTGACCCTCAGTCTGGAAATAATACACTATCATACACCTCATCTCTGACTCCTCGACCAGCCTCCCAACACGGGAATCTGATGGGTTTTATACAAACAATCCTATGTGTGCATGCAACCCTAGAGTTGGATCTAAGTTTTCACTATTAGTTATACAACTTTATGAACACTAAAAGAAACCTGGCATGCTACTACAATTATTGAAATCTACATAAAAGAATGTAATACATACCTTTTGTTGTTATATAGCAATAACAACTAGTTCCTTGAGTTTCCTTAGCTCTTGAAAGCAAGTACCACAAGTGCAGTACCTCTAATGGCTCACAAACACACTAGGTGAAAGGATGAATACTGGAGAGAGAAGAGAAGGGTATCTTGCCCTAGATTTCGTCCCTTTTGGGGTTTCCCAAGGCTTAGACGAAATCTTAGTGCCTTAGGGTGCTATTTATACTTAAGGCTAACTAGGGTTTCAAGGTGTAAACCCTAATCCCTTAGCTTAGGGCTTAAGTAAGTCCATGGAATCCTTTCCTTAAGCCCTTGGACGAAAACTACTAGATCCTTCTAGGATTTTCGTTCAAGCCTTAATAAAGGTGATCCAATGGCCCAAAGCCTCAACTATTGAATAATTACAAAATAGCCCCTACACTTTCAGTCAGGTCCTTTAATCCCAAAATTAATTCTAAATTAATTTCTGATTAAATACTAATTAATAATATGATTCCAAATTAATATATTATTCATATAATATATTAACAAATCATATTTATACCCTAATTTATTATTCTTAACAATATACCAACCTCTCTCCTCAACAATCATCCGGTCTAGTCACCAGTGTGAAGGCAACCCAAAAGGACCATGCATAATCGGGTCAAGTACATACCAAAAAATAGTTATGGACTTAGACACTAATCCAACAGTCTCCCACTTGGATAAGTCTAATAACTATTCTGTGTATGACTTCAGATCCTGATCTGCAATCGTAGCTTTCAAAAGCCGTTGTCAACTCTGATCTTATCAGATACGTGTGCTTTAGATAAGGGATCATATATTCCTCCATTCTAGATATCGTATAGACTGAGACATGGATTTAAATCATTCTCTCTGTCTATGTGTTGTTTCCTGATTTCTTATTTACGACGACTGACAACAGACTACAATTGAACACATCAAATTAGTCTCGGCTTGGCCAAGCGCTTAGGGTGTCATCAGTAAATCATCGAGGGGCCCACAGATATTGCTTTCATTCCACTTTGGATAAAAGGAACGAATAAACTTTGATTCAATGCTTGCTTGCACTCACTTACCAAATCACACACAACAATATGTTTTATAACACCAAGTTACTGGTGCTTTTACATATTATCAATGTGTAACCGACTCGCAAGATACATCTCACACATCTCGGTTTCTAGAATATAAGATGTTATCGTCTCACCAATCACTCGTGATAAAATCCATGAAGTGATTCTTGTGAGCGTGGGTTTAATCCAATGCTCAAAATCATATTCATAAGCACTCACGAACGTTGCAGCAAACCTTTGCTATGTCTAATACACTTTAGACAATCTACAAACCAATTCATGACAGTCTTCATTCATACCTACTTCCAACATATGAACGACTATGGACCATTCGAATAATTTGATTATTCTGAAATAATTAATTATTCAGGAAGTCAGAACATGCAAAGTGAAACACAAGAATAATACTAATCCTATATGGTCCCAAACCTTTGAGTATAAATAAAACACCTTTTATTTATCACCATATCGATTACTCATTATTTGTTGTTTCGGTTAATTAACTTATTACTTGAATTATAACAACAATTGTCTCATGCTCTAAGCATGCACATTATCATTACTTATGGTCCTTACTTTGTGAAATAGTCATACTCATTTCACAACTCCCAATCCTTATCACAAGTGTAAGAATATCAAATTCTTGCCACTTATAGAATATGTTAGATTCTAACATTTTATGCAATAATCCTTTCGTAAAGTCATAGCTCAAAATCATCAAGACTTGGCCAATCTCTATCAGAAACAATTATATAGATATGATGTCTCTCACTCAAAGTACATTCCTTTGAACATCCTTCTTGCATAAAAGTTTCTAATCTAGACATAAACTCTCAATATCCAACTCCCAATATGGAAACATTTACATATTTGCCATATGACAACTCATTCTTAATAGAATCTTATCTATTAATAATAATGTCGATATGGTCCATCCAATACCATACTTCCAACTACTCACAAGCAACCAATCTTCAGCGAACTTTGGATCGTCCTTTGATAGTTGTTTAATTATTTTAGTCAAAACCGATTCCAGTCCTTTTTTCCTCTTAATGCGCTAGGCATTTGGAAAATTTTAGAATGGTCAAATATTATAGCATTTGCAATCGATCCTATACCCGAAGCGTATGGGACACGATGCATAATGTCTTACATAAAGATACGATACTTTATCAATCTTCCGCCATAATATCTTATGTGTCACTTTCTTATAATTCGAATTATGAAGAGGGATGCCATAATCATAATCGAGAAATTTTGAGAACGCACTATGTATCCTTGACTAAATTTGTTAAAATTTCACAACCTAAGCCTTTAGATTTGAAATGAAGCATAATATTCTCTCCCTTAATTATAGCAAAACAACTTTTCAACCCTTACGACTTTGCAAAGTATAACTCTTGTTTTCTATAATTAATATTGCTAACTTGCAATACATGCCATAATAATCATACAAGGATAACATTTATGCTCCCTCTATCATGATGATTATTATCATATAAGAATAACACTTATGCTCCCACTAGCATTGTGTGACAACCCGAAATTTCCATTCTGAACAAACCATATCAAGCCAATAGAAGTAGAGCAGTTACAGTGAAATTCCAGACTTTTGGTATAAGTTTGAGTATTTCAGGTTTAGCACTTAAGGAGATATCAGGAGAGTGGATGCACTAGGGTTTTGTGCAACACTGTTATTCCAATACTCTAGGATATTAGAGTTCATTCCGGGAATAAAATATTTTCTGCAAAAAATCCCAGGACTATATATAGAAATCTGAACCATATTCGTTCATTAGTTACAGTTACAACTAGAGAAAAGCCAAATTCTCTCTCACGGATCTTCGGGTTTTTATCCTAAATCGTGAGTACTTCAATCTAGTTGTATTATATAGCTTAGATTGTGTTTAGAAACATCAAAATCGAATCAAAACCCCAAGATTTGGGAGTTTACCGCCCAAGAACACTTGGGGAGTAAACTCCATTTTAAGGGCCAAAAGTGTCCCAATGTCCCTCAAAGCCTTGGAATTCAAACTAGAAGCCTCCATTACATGTTTAGGACACCAAAATCAATTAGAAACAAAGATGAAAGTGAGTTCATGGCCAAGGAGGTTCTTGGGCCGTGAACTCCATGTTTAAGTGCCAAAATGCCCTAAATGCCTTCATTTAGCCAAGAGACTAGCATAGCACATTACCTTGATATGTCCAAGACCCAAAACAATCAAAATACCAACACCTAGGAGTGTTCACGGCCGCAAACACATGGCCAAATGGTTCATGGGCCGAAAACTCAAGTTATGAGTGTTTTGATGCCACAAACACTTCCTAAGGCTTAGGCTTGAATTTAGACATGTAACCTAATGAGTTTAGGACTAGCTAACACACTTAGAACACCAAGAGTAAGGTGTTCACGGCCCAAAAGGTTCTAGGGCCGTGAACTCCATAAAATGGTGCCAAATGGTGCCATAAACTCTTCTAAAGCTTAGTACAAAATCCTAATTTAGTTCCTAGTTAATTTAGGGACTTGAAAACACCTTAAACATCCTCCCAAGGGAGATTACGGCCGTAATCTCCAAGGGATATGGTCCCAGGGCCGTAAACTCCCCAAAGGAGTTAAAAGGAAGCTCAAACACTTGTTTAAGCCTTGAAGCAATTCACCACTTGAGTTGTACTAATTTTAAGCCTCATTTGGTGACCCAAATAGAGTTTCCGGCCAGGAGTTTACTCTCCAGGGCCATAAACTCCAAAAGATATGGTCATTTGACCATAAACTCCAATTAGAGGTCTTGCAATCCTTTGTTGCAACTCATTAGCCTCCTAGCACTTGACCAAAAGTGTTTTCCTCGCATTAGGATGTTTATACATGTTTAATTTGTGTTATAATCACTAATTGTTATTATACATATGTCTTAATATGTATTTAGGGTCATTGGGTGTGTCTAAAGTCTTCACTTGACACCTAGCGGTCCTACCTCTTCAGTTCATCCGTATCACCCACAACAGGTGAGTTCATACCCCTTAATCAATATTCTAACTATTTTTAAATGTTTTAGGGGGGGGATACAAGTAGAATCATGCTACTTATTATATCAATCACATGTGATTAATAAGCAGCATTCAAATGATTTATTACTCATTAGCCGTTTTACTAAACAGTTTCCTTCAAATGATTCTCATAAACACTTTATATGTTTAAAACTCTTTATTAAACTGTACATTTTACTCTTTATGTTTCATTTCAAACTCATTTACAACTGTGTTTCAAACAAATGTTTATTTATACTTAAACTGTTTTATCAAACCCATGCTTTCAAACCATTTTATAGATTGACATCAAGTCGATCTTTTCTTAAAATAACAATTATGTTCAAAGGTTTTACAAAACTTATTTTATGCTTTTATATTATAAATTGCATGCCTCTATATGTATGGTTATATAAGTAATGTTTAAAAGACTTAGGAAGGCTATCCACCCTGTGTCCTTTTCCTCGATTTGGATGTGGGTTGATAGAATATCGGGTACTCGTCTGAAGGTCGTTTAAATATTAGTTATATATCATGTGTACATATATAGTCATAAAAGGTCTTTCCAGTTCATCAAATGCCCTTGGGTAGTAAGGGTATACATCCATGTCCATACGTACCAGTTAGATTACTAGTAAACTACCATATGGGTAGTTTAGGAAGATACTAGAACTATTACTAGAATACGATATCATACGACGAGTCAGTTCATTCATGAGTCAATACTTTCTAGAACATTATAGTACATTACTATACTTGCTAGATAGAGAGAGAACACACATTACAGCTAGCACATGTAGAACATTTCCGTACATTACATAGACATGAATACGTTAACAAAAATTGTGATCCACTGTATCGGAGCATGCCTTAAATGTCATGGACCGAGTTGTAGCCAAAATTCTCTTGGAGGGAGAGCGTGATTTTGCGTATAGATCTATACTGGATTGACTATCCTACACCTTGCTGCTAGCTACAGCCGGACCCGCAGGTCTGCGGGTGCCAAACGTCATTTCTCTTCTTACGACCTAACCTTGTCGTTATAATTAGTCGATAATATGGTAAAATTAATCAAATGATACCTTAATATAAATCCGGTTTAAGGTAGTTAGTACAACAGTAGTTCCTATAATATAACACTTCGGTACTACATTAATTTCCCCTTTTCATATATTTAGTGATCATTTCACTTAAACATTTAATGTAAAAACTATATTTTGTTAATGATAGTTACACTTGGGAAAATTACACACTTTTACAAGAAACAAACATTTAGAACAGTTATGTCTTGGTAGAAGACTACATTGAGAACAATTAGGTCTTGGTAGAAGACTCCCTTATATAATAATAGGAATCATATGGATTTCTAGGGTTTTCCAAACGTTTACAGTTGTTTTACAAAAATTTTTATACTTATACGAGCTTCCTTTCAAAACAATGTCAAGTCTTTAATTACAAGTTTTACAAATTAAGACACATTAATACTTATGATCTCACCAGCTTTAAAGCTGATACTCTCTATCAAAATAACTTGTATCCTCAGGTCAGCGATAGATAGGTACCGATGCAAGGATTAGGGAAGATGGAGCTCGTTGAAAACTCATCTTTCATTTTGATTTATGCTTTAGTGTTTATCAAAATTTAACAGAACACACTTGTATAGTAATTATATTATTAATGCAATGGATGATGTTGTTGCTTGTTTACTACTTTACATTGTTGTGATACTGTACTTGACGTCCTCCGCCCCAGAACGCTTCCGCCGTTCATGGTTTTGGGGTGTGACAGATTGGTATCAGAGCATTGTTTATAGTGAATTAAGTATATCAACCCATAAAAGATATACTAACTATAAATACATAAGGGATTAAAAACCCTCTGACCCAGAGTTTATACTATAAATAATAAAATATTTAATAAAGTATACGTGCCTGCATTCATACTAAAATCAGTGTCACTAGGACAGTACAAAAGAATTACGATTGTTGGGCAACATAGGTGGACTTAGAGACATATGGTCAAAATTGGGAAGATATAGCCTGATCACCTATATTCTCCGAGGGTTGGCTAGCATGTGCCTAAGTGTAGTTGTGTGGTTGCAACAAATCTAAAATCTTACCAACCCTACCACAATGAGAACAGTAGAACATAACATTAAACTTAAAATACTATTGGAGTATTTGGTGTTACTATAAGTACTTTATACTTGAGAACTAAAATGGGATCTTCATTACGAAGTTGATAGTTGCTAAGTGGATACACTAAGGCTATATGTAATTAGGATGTTATAGACTTAGAATCTGTGAAAATTTTACTTCACCCCTATTATGTGTGAATATGGAGTTAAGGTCACTTATTCGAAGGCCTATCCTGTTTAGATTATGTATAACTGGTATGCACTTCACAAATAGCGATGTAACTAATGAAGATTTTCTAAATAATTATCTAGATAGTTCGTCTAATAATTATTTTCTTACCCCAATTGTCGCATAGATAACATGGCTGGACTCCACCCCCGCGGCAACCCGTATCTTCCGAACGAAGTCATTGCTGGTTGGTTTGGAGAAGAACCAGAGAATGATCATCCTATTCCTTTGAATGATCACCACAATGAATACCTTTCAGACGATGCCAACTCCGAACCCGAGGTTGAGAACCTACCCCAGGCAGCTCTCGTTCCAATTCCTAACCCTCGTCTGACTTTTCAAGGCCCGACGCCTGAGTGGGTGGAATGCTTGGAAACATGGAGCCAAGGACAAGGTCATCCCATGCCACTTAACGGTGACCGAAGCTTCTATGACCTGAGTAATTGGGGCTCAGCAGACAGAATCTTGCCAATCTTGGTCCGCAGAGTGGCCCGAAATGAGATTCGAGGCAGGACAACCCTACATCAGATTACCGAAGTTGTCGCCGATGCGAGAATGCATACCCTCCGCACCATCCGTCTAGAAGATGCTCGCGAGAGATCTGAGAGAAACCATGAAACCCTGCTTCAAGCACTAGCTGAATCACGAGCCGAAGTCATAGAGATCCGAGTACGGCAGAGGGTGTACGAAAGACACCTACTTGATGTGGAACGTCAACTGGCTGAACTGAGAGTTCACCAGAGGGATGAACGTCGCCAGTAATAGATGCTTTACTTTATTTTCCTTATTAAAAGGGACCGTTTTTTCTGTCTTTGCCCGATGTGGCATTTTCTATGAAATTATCTTGTATTGTAAGTACTTTTGGTTAGGTCTTTATGCTGTCAAGAATTATCTTCTCTGGATATGATGTAAGACCTTTACAAGGTCATTTTCCTGAATCTTTACGTCGTAAATATCAAAGATATGGACAGCCGGCTAACTTCTGTGTCATTCTTCATTCAAGTACTCTCATGGTACTTTCATTGGAGTCTATCTGAAACCTGCTTTAGTCAAGTCATTGGACTATAGTAATTTAACTCCAGAGACATTTCCATGTCTCTTGCAGTGGTTGGATCATGTTATTCACCAACCTACGATACCTCGGCTTGAACGACAAACGTCTTGAGACCGTTCTACAAACTCACTTCCATTTCATACTAGGACTGCATCATAGGAATGTAGGTCAAACCTTCGCGATCATACCTTCAATCCGTACTAGGACTGCATCATAGGGATGTAGGTCAAACTTTCGAGAACATACTCTTACTCTTTTCTTGAGCAATCGAAGTACATCTAGGGTCAACCAGAAACGCTCACAAAATCCTTATCTTTCGTACTAACAGAATCATGTCGTCATCAAGAAACAATCAGCTTCATATGTACATGTCTTTCTTCTAGATCGGTTTTTCCAGCGAAGCCGTCATATCAGAACACCGAAGTACTCTTGCATGGAGTACCTCATAGTACTTTTCTTTCCGAAGAAATCCCCGAAGTACCACTCGTACAGTACGTCAAGTTTAATCCAAGGATTCATGCGGTTGATCTATCACTGAGGAGTGTATACATAAGAGTGATATATAATCAAGGTTCTACGGGTTTAGAATTGATGATTCCACTTTAACTTCTTTTTCCTCGATGGGAAGTGAGCTTAAAGAAGAATCAGTTATTCGACTACCTTTTCAATCTTAATTATATACGACTCGTACACACGAAATTGTGATTGTGAAACCATGTATGAATTCTAATATGAACTTCAGGACAGAGAACTGCTCAAGACTACGAGTAATCACATCGTCATGTGAACAAACTTAGAACCCAGTATGACTCCCGTAAACGGATCGCCCTACAGTCTAAACACTTCGGAGATACAAGAACAGTACATGCAACTTAGCGAACTACATAGAAATAGAATTAGAAGACTAGGCTTCTCACCCTGGAGAACCCCAGTCTTATTCTTCCATAGATCGACGGATTGCATCGTATGTGCCTCGGATATCGAGGACTCCGTCAAGATTTTTCATTAGAAATCGTTATCTCTGCCTCACATAGATGAAGCGGTTGAGCAAACGCAAGGAACGAGTACTTTTCAGGATTGGACCGAGATCCGAATATCACCAGTTTGAGTGTGAGGGAAGGATGTTTGAAAGACTACCTTCTGAACTTAATGCAGACACATCGAGTCCGTAGTGATACCCTTCGGATAGGACCAATACGCCCATAGTATTCATAAGTGTAATGAATAGGGTCTGTCTTTCTTACTTGGATCAGTTCGTCATTTCTCCCTGTAATGACTTACTTATCTACCCTCCTGGTAAGAAGGAACCTCTAGAAACATTACCCTCAGAGATACTTTTCGCAAAGTTCTCTAAACTCGAGTTTTGGAATTGAAGAGTCAAAATTTCCTAAGACATACTATTAGTGATGTGGAAATTCTTGAGTACTCTGGCAATTGATCTGAAACCGTTGGGAATTGGTCGGCACCAGAGATGCCGACAAACATTCGCCAAATTCTAGGTCATACAGACCTACTGTCATGGTTCGTTCAGGACTCCTCGCAAGTTACAGAAACCCGTACGACTTTGACCTAGCAAGGGATGGCCTTTGACTGGGAATTAAACAAGAAAAGGAAACCTGGGAGAGTTCAAGTGAGAAACCAATTTCTTTAGGAAAAACTCACTCTGGGAATGGCTTAATATGCTTCGTAAAGCGTGGAAAGCTAAATCCAAGATAGTTAGGACCTCCAAGAGTCGGTCCTGTGCCTCGCACAAACTAGACATACTCCGCGAACTCAGTAACGTACATTCGACTCTTCGCATCTCGATCGTGAAACCATACCTTTCCGTTAGGACTCTTCTAAGTCCACTCGTCGAGATCCTCGCCTTCGTATTAGAACCGTAGTGGTCCTCGACCGAGAGGTCAAGCGGATGAAGCAACGCCGTCGCCCATTAGTGAAGGTTCGTTGGGATACCAACCGAGAACCCGATTTCACTTAGGAGCGCGAGAACCAATCGATTAGGAAGTTTCCTCCTCATGACTTGATCCTTCATACCTACTTCCTTACCTAAATTCTAATTTCAGAACGAAATTCCCTTTAACAGGGGGATGATGTGACAACCCGAAATTTCCATTCTGAACAAACCATATCAAGCCAATAGAAGTAGAGCAGTTACAGTGAAATTCCAGACTTTTGGTATAAGTTTGAGTATTTCAGGTTTAGCACTTTAGGAGATATCAGGATAGTGGATGCACTAGGGTTTTGTGCAACACTGTTATTCCAATACTCTAGGATATTAGAGTTCATTCCGAGAATAAAATATTTTCTGCAAAAAATCCCAGGACTATATATAGAAATCTGAACCATATTCGTTCATTAGTTACAGTTACAACTAGAGAAAAGCCAAATTCTCTCTCACGGATCTTCGGGTTTTTATCCCAAATCGTGAGTACTTCAATCTAGTTGTATTATATAGCTTAGATTGTGTTTAGAAACATCAATATCGAATCAAAACCCCAAGATTTGGGAGTTTACCACCCAAGAACACTTGGGGAGTAAACTCCATTTTAAGGGCCAAAAGTGTCCCAATGTCCCTCAAAGCCTTGGAACTCAAACTATAAGCCTCCATTACATGTTTAGGACACCAAAATCAATTAGAAACAAAGATGAAAGTGAGTTCACGGCCAAGGAGGTTCTTAGGCCGTGAAGTCCATGTTTAAGTGCCAAAATGCCCTAAATGCCTTCATTTAGCCAAGAGACTAGCATAACACATTACCTTGATGTTTCCAAGAACCAAAACAATCAAAATACCAACACCTAGGGGTGTTCACGGCCGCAAACACATGGCCAAATGGTTCATGGGCCGAAAACTCAAGTTATGAGTGTTTTGATGCCATGATTCTGATCTGCAATCGTAGCTTTCCAAAGCCGCTATCAACTCTGATCCTATCAGATACGCGTGTCCTTTAGATAATGGATCATATATTCCTCCATTCTAGATATCGTATAAGACATGATTTCTAATCATTCTCTCTGTAGTATTTCTCGACTTCCGATTTATGACGACTGACTAATTGAACAAATCAAATTAGCCCTAGCCCAGCCGAGCATTTACGTTTGTCATCATTAAACCATTGAGGGGCCCAAATATATCGCTTTTATCCTACTTTGGATAAAAGGAACAGATAAACTTTGACTCAATGCTCGCTTGCACTTATTAACCGAATCACACACAACAATATGTTTTATGACACCAAGTTACTAGTGTGTTTACATATTATCAATGTGCAACCGATTCGCAAGATACAACTCACACATCTCGGTTTCAAGAATATAAGATGTTATCATCTCACCAATCACTCGTGATACAATCCATGGAGTGATCCGAGTGAGCGTGGGTTTAATCCAATGCTCAAATCATATTCATAAGCACTCACGAACATTGCAGCAAACCTTTGCTGTCTAATACGCTCTAGACAATCTACAAACCAATTCATGACAGTCTTCATTCATACTTACTTCCAACGTATGACTAACTGTGGTCCGTTTGAATAATTCGATTATTCTTAATAAACTCAATTATTCTGGAAGTCAAAACATGCAAAGTGAAACACAGGAATAATACTAATCCCATATGGCCTCAACCCTTTGAGCATAAATAAAACACCTTTTATTTATCACCATATCGATTACTCATTATTTGTCGTTTCGGGTAATCAACTTCTTACTTGAATTATTACACTTTTCCCATGCTCCTAGCATGCGCACAATGTTTACCTATGGTTCTTACTTTGTGAAATAGACGAAATTGAGCACATTTCCAATCATTCTCATTTCACAACTCCAAATCCTTTTTCCATAAGTGAAAGAATATCAAATTCTTGCTACTTATAGAATATGCTAGATTCTAACATTTTATGCAATGATCCTTTCGTAATGTCACTGCACCAAAGTCACAAAGACTATTGCCAATGAAATTACAAAGTCCTCTATCGGAAATTGTTACAATACAATTCCTTAGATATGATGTCTCTCACTCAAAGTACATTCCTTTGAACATCCTTTTGCATAAAAGTTTCTAATCTAGTCATAGATTTTCAATATTCAATTCCCAATATGGAAACGTTTCCATATTTTCCATATGACAAATCCTTCTTAATATAATCTTATCTATTCATAATAATGTCGATATGGTCCATCCAATATGGAAACATTTCCATATTTTCCAATACTATACTTCCAACTACTCACAAGCGACCAATCCTCGACGAACTTTGGATTGTCCTTTTATAGTTGTTTAATTATCTTAGTCAAAACCGATTCTTGTCCTTTGTCGCTCTAAATGCGCTAGACATTTGGAAAATTTTAGAATGGTCAAATATTATAGCATTTGCAATCGATCCTATACCCGAAGCGTATGGGACACAATGCAAAATGTCTTACATAAAGATTTGATACTTTATCAATCTTTCGCCATAATAATTCATTTGCTATGTTCTCAAAATTCGAATTGTGAAGAGGAATTCCGAAATCATATTCGAAATTTTAAGAACACACTATATACCTTTGACTAAATTTATTAACATTCCACAACCTAAGCCTTTAGAAATGAAATGAAGCATAATATTCTCTCCCTTAATTATAGCAAAACAACTATTCCATCCTTACAACTTTGCAAAGAATGACTCTTGTTTTCTATAATTAATATTGCCAACTTGCAATACTTTCCTTAATAATCATACAATCATAACATTTATGCTCCCACTATCATGATGATTATTATAAACATAACACTTATGCTCCCACTAGCCTTGACATGTATTCAGAAACAGCCTAACTTTCAGAAAAAACAATACTCATTGAATTTCTTAAGTTCTTGTTTCTAATACCTAATACTTTGATAATCCTTTATCTAAGCTTATACACCTTTCCCTTAGATAGCTCATATGTGTGTCTAAACAATTAAGACTAATTGTCAAATCTCACAATTCAAATTATGGAGAGGGATAACGTAACCATAATCGAATTTGAGAATACAATTTCACAATTACTATCTTCTAAAAATCTTTCTTCGTGAAAGTATTTCCTCACAGTCATTTTCATGAAGGAGGGAATCTTATGACACTTAGATTTTAATGGTGTATTTGTTCCTATCCATGTGAATTTTTCAACACCAAAGTTTACGACAAATTCAAACTCATATGGACCGAACTTTCTTAATCTTGATTTCTTGCCTTATGGTAACATAGCTGCCCACCATGTCTTCCAAGTAGTTAAGCAGCTCACCTTTTCCTATCAATGTACTTTTCATTGATCAAGGTCCTTGCCTTTTATGCATTCAAATGAGAACTCATAGAACTCACATGCATAATTAACTCAATTGGAACGACACAGAAACAAAATAATGTCAACACGATAGGTTGTAAACCTCAACTCGTGTGCTAGTGATGATCGATAAGGTCTATTTTGATTTGTTCTTGAAACCTATCAAGACCATTAAGACTCCCACTGACTCCTTGACATATAAGATTCCCTTGTCAATAAACATTTCTTGACAACCAAATATTCGAGAGTTAGTGTAGTTTTTATCAAAACACTTCATAAATTGGTCCAAGTTGGTGTTTGTCTTATCCAAGACATCACAACTTTTCCATATTTGATAAATGCTATAAACCTTCTTAATACTTATCACTCAATGTCGCAATCTTAACTCTAAGACTTGTTTTGGAACGAAGTATGATTGACTTCTTGATTTAACCATTTCTCCAATTCTTGAATCCTCTTCTTAGACATGCAATTGTACTAAGACTCTCTTAGAGGATTAATTGAGACATGGTTCTTAATCATTAAGACCTATCATAGAGCATAAAAGGTACTCTCCCTTCTTCTTAGAATGGAGAAACTTTTATCTTTCTGCCTACTTGATTCTTCTTATTCGTTCTGATATTGATTTAAACCTTTTCAATCAATTCAGAATAACACTTAATCTTGTAAGTATAATCATATTTACTAAACCTTTAGTAAATCATGACGAATATTTTGTTATTCTTATGGTGGACTTGATCAACACGCAACTTTGTGTACTCGATCTCCTAGTCCTTTACTTGACACTTTGTCAACGAATTAGTCTAATTTCCAAATATGAAATTTCTCATTCATCGTGCAACCAAGTTGCATGATTCCATGTTTCTGTCCAATTGAAACATGGGCGATGAGAAACTCTCCCTATTTGGTAAATTCTCGACTTTTCCATAAACATCATAGTTAAGAATCAAATCCATTATTGCTAATAATAGAAACATTTTATCATCAATTTTTCATACATGCCATTGTAAGGATAAATAAATAATATAAAATCAAATTTTATTTTAATGCGGAAAAATTTGTCCTTACAATGCAATTCATTGAAAAACTATGCTAATACATCTTTCTTAGCAATCTAATTCAAACTCTAAGTAGCAGCTCAAGAATCTAATCTTCAAGCAATGCGATCGAAATCCATTCCTTCACGGTTAGATTCTGCTCACTTCTTCCCTTAAGCTTCCTTTCTTTTCTTCGATCCTACAAAACATCAATTGTAATCTTATCACATTATGTATTAAGAATCTAGAATAGGAGCTTAAAAGAGTTAGTCAATGGATTTTAACTAAAGCAGAGCCATACGTTTTGACTCTCCCATCTCTTAGATCTCTTAGGTAAATAGGGCAGCTTTGTCTCCAATGCCTTTTTCTCTTGGCAATAAAAGCAAATTGACTCTTTTGGAACATGACATGGAACTACTTCAGACATTGCCTTTCTCTTATGATCAAACTTTTCGATCATAGCATGCCTTTCGTTGCCATTGTCTATATCCATAGAGGTCTTGAAGGCAGATTCACCAATCAACTTTGCTTTCCTATTGCGCCAAACCATTGCTGATTCAGCAGCAATAAGCATATAGGTGAGATCTATAAGGGTCACGTCGCGGTTCATCATATAGTACTCTTTTACGAACTCACTATATGAGTTAGGAAGTGACTGAAGAACCCAATCAACAGTCATCTCCTCACAGAAAACGGATCCCAACATTCTTAACTTATCAATGTGTGACTTCATCCCTAGGACGTGTGCACACACTGACTTTCCTTCTTTATGTTCACTTGCCAAAAGGGCTTGAGTGAGCTTGAACTTTTCAAGCCTTCGAACTTGTGGGTTAGGCAGAATAATTGGAGGAGGTGGAGGAAGTGAAGCATGATCTCTTGTTCCTCGATTGAATCGTGGAATATCATCTTCATGTGGAAAGCTTGTTCCACGGGATTTGGGAAGACCATAGTTGTCGAACTTTGACATCTACAAAATGGGAGAAAATGAATTCAAGTTAGTTGATTGATTGAGTCCTTAGTAAATCACCCAAATGAGATACTAAGGCAAGGACCCAACACAATATTCTATAACTCGGAAGAGGGATGCCATAACCCAAATTGCAGAACATTTGAAGGCAAGTGAATGGCGATTCACTAATTTCCACCATGAAAAACGAAAAAGAAATTTAAGTTCCAAATCTATGAAAACTCCTAGATCCTTTGAGATTCATTGAACATTTCAATGGCATGTTTAAATCTCGATATGCCCCTCTTGTTTGTGACTGGGATGCCGAGGATCACAAAGCAGGTGTGAATAACCATGCAAACTTACATGGTGCCCTCACATGTTACAGTCACCTATTCGATGTGCCGGTAAACCACACACGCTCCACCGAACTATGACAAACATTGAGTCATCCTTCGCTACCTTTGCTTAGAACCATTTAGTGTGCCGGTTAACCACACACGCTCCACTAACGTCTTCGCAAGGGCACAAAGTGTAATTTCATGGAATTGCATCAATTCACTTTTGCCTAAGTAACTAAGAATATTGGGAATTTGTAAAACATTTAGTTACTTTTGTATTTCATTATACTTATAATGGAAGGTTTCGTCCTATCCTACCCGTTCGGCTAACGATCCTCCACTAGTCAAGAGTGCGGTGGGTAAGAGTGGATACCCATTCAATCGCCATTTTATAGGCAATTTCCTTAAACACCCCTTATAGACCAGCTTCGTGAATGAGGCCTACTAACGGTAAGACTGACTTTTACTCATACATATATATAATTTTAGACTTTTAATGTTATATATATAGTATAGGGTGTATTTTACAACTTTTAAAATACTACGTGGTCAAATTTAATAATTATACTTTTAATTCAATTAAATTGTAAACCTAAACTTTTATGGATTTATTAAACCTCTTTTAATTATACACCTTAATTAATTAATAAAACCATAAGGGTGTGATTTGAACTTTTCAAAACAATACTAGGATTTTAGAATTTAACATTCCTAATTAAACCTTTAATCAACTTTTAAATTCCAAAACTTGAGGGCAAGTTTTGAAACATTTCAAAACATTAGGGTTTAGAATTTAAATATACATCAAAATTAAACAATTAATCAAAATTTAAATTACAAAACTTGAGGGCAAGTTTTGAAACCTTTTTCAAAACATTAGGGTTTCAACTATTTAAATTTCAAAACAACGAAACTTTTGAGGTCAAATTTAAACTATAAAACCTAAAGAGGAAAATATGAAACATTTCATAACACAAGGATCAAATAACAAATAATCTAAATTAACATTTTGTTAGGTCCAGATTTGTGTTGCGTCTTTTAGGCTCGTTAGCTAGTCCAAGTTTTGTCTCTGGTATGGGCCTGTCCATCCGTGAGTTTAGTTTAGGGTTTATTATATATAGATGCTTGCATGCATTCTTAACGTAAGATTGATAGAGATTTGATAGCGTACAAGTTCTTATCTTTTATAACCATAAAATCCTCTACAGTGGAAGTTCTTTATCGAGCTCTACTGAGGATTGAGTTAATCAAATCATTCGACACATTCAAATCCATACTTGTGCTTTTACATTACTGTTTCTGTTTTATTAATTTACCTGTTACAAAGATCTAATCGATCAAAGAGTTTTAGAACTCATCAATTGGTATCAGAGCAGGAGGTTGTGTAATTCATACACATCTCTTCTGTGAAAGAAGCGATTAGGGTTATTCCGCATTAACTGATATTTATTGAGCCGTTACTCCATAATTGACGTATCTCTTTATTTATTTGTGTGCCCTAATATTACATATTACAAGTCTGATCTTTCAAACAGGTTAAACGATCAAGCATGGACGATTCTCAATCTAATCCTATCAACATCTCAAACAATATTGGATCAACGACGAAGATTCCTATTCTATACACCCATGATTACGAAGTTTGGGCTCATCATTTTGAAGACTATGTCATCAGATCTGAAGATAATGGGTATCTTATTTGGGAAGCCATTGTGTCTGGACCATTTGCTCACTCAGGAACATCAAAGATCATTAAAACTCATAAAGAATATAATGATCTGTTAAAAGATGTTAAAGACGTTGCTCAAGACGAAAAGGAAAAAGTTTTAGTGCAACATTAAAGCATTGAGACTGATCCGATTCGCTCTTCAATCTGATACATTTAGGTTGGTAAGTTCCTGCAGTACCACTAAAGAAATCTGGGATAGGTTGCGAGAGCTGTATTCCACAAATGAAGATTTAGAGCATTCTATTCAGACCTTGCTTTTGTCTGAGTTTGGTGAATTTAAGCAGAATTCTGATGAAACTGTCACTCAGACGTTTGATCGCTTTAATCATCTTCTTAGCAAGATGATCAAACATGATATAGAAAGGAAGTTGATTGAACAGAAGGTCACCTTTTTGAATGGCCTAAGATCTGAATGGAGAGTTGTCGTGTCTACAGTTAAAGCTCATGAGTAGTTCAAGTCATATTCATTGGCAAAGCTGGTGGGAATTCTGAAATCCCATGAAAAGATTGTCATGCAAGAAAAGAATGTGGTCTCAAGTTTGGGGTCCTTGGCCCTCCTATCAAAAGGCAAGAATGCAGTGGAAGACGAAGATCTAAACCTAGAGGACTATGATCTTACGTCAGAAGATTATGCAATGATGGTATCTAATCCCAAGAGGTTCATGAAGAAGAGGTTTCCTACCAATAAAAACAGAAATTGGCAGGGAAGCTATAGTTCTGAAAAGGTAAGGGAGGAGCCGAAGACAGAGGAACCAAAGAAAGAGGCGAAAGTTGAAGGAGATTCTGGCGTTAGCTGCTATTACTATGGAGGAAAGAACCATTATGCTAAAGATTGTGTTCTGAAGAAAATGGCAGAGAAAGATGAGGAAAAAGATGAAGAGGCTGTCTTGATGAAAAAGCTGGAAGAGATCAAGAGGAAGAAAGCTGCTACTAACCCTTCTATGAATGCTCTTATTGTACAGGGTTCGGCAGAGGATGACGAGTTCGGTGGCATGCAGGTATGGTCAACCGACTCAGAGGATGATGAAGTGAGAAAGCCTTCACATGGAAAGGCATATGTTACAAGAGGTGACAAAAGCAGTGGAAAGTGTTTTGTGGTGACTGATGTATCTCACATAAGGGGATACAATACTGATGGTGGAAACGAGGACACCAAGGAGCGAGAGGACTTATGCTTCACAGCAAAACCTCTCAGTGTGCAGATCAATGAGCTTGATGAATTGATCAAGAAGGTACAATCTCTCTTTATTTCATTCAAAGTCCCACATAAATCATATGAAAAAGAATTAAATAGCTTAAATTCAAGAATCTCAAATCTGGATAGTTGTTTAACTCAAACACGGGTCACCAATTCTAACCTAACTGACCAAATAAGCAGGGTGTCTTCCAAGAGTGAAGAGCGAAGGATGTGGATAGAGCAAAAAGAGTCGGAGCTGATAAAGTCTAGGGATGAAAACATTTATTTACAAAGAGACAGTTTAAAACTTTTAAAACAGAGAAATGTTTTTTGTTTGATTGCTAAACGAATTTATGCTAACATCACTCAATTACATCTAAATTGTGAAATAGGGCAGAAAATACATCGCATGATTTTACCCTTCCTTGAATTTAAGGAGGATGAAATCGATGCTGAAGCATATAACTGCGAAAGTGTTGTATCGTCTGATGATGTTAATCCCACTTACATGTATGGTCTGGACAAAATAGAATCTTTCATAAAGTCCAAGGACCATAAGGACATGCTGAAAAACCTTTTGGATGAAAACGATAAGCTAAAACTAAGGACTGAAACCGTACAAAAATTCGACTCATTGAGTGCTAATTTAAGTTCAGAAAATAAAATTGATGTTGAAAACGCATCAGAACTTAATGAGGACGATGATATGAGTGAAATTTCTGTAGAGGACGTAGTCGACTGTTCTGAGTTTGTGAAGAGCGAACCCGAAAACCACAAAAATCTTATTTCTGAAAATTCTATGGAGTTCGCTCGTTTGTCCCAAAATAAGTCCCCGATTCTTGAAGAAAAGGCTGTTGTGTACCAAAAAGTGAGAACAACACCAAATCAGGTGTACAAGGTCACAAGAGTAACCGAGCATCAAACAGCCGAACTCACTGCCATAGTGAACGAAGATAACGCAGATGGCTGTGATGAGTTCTTTTGGTCCGCTCCTATAGATAATGCCGATGAAACAGTTGGTTTGTCAGAACGGACGTCCTGGAAATCCAAAGGCAGATATGTACCTGAGCCACTGAACAAGCCTGACAACTTCGACGTGCCAAGCACTAGTGGTATAAAAGAAGTTCCTATAGAAAAAGTCACTTCCACAAGCGAAACATCATCTGTGAAAAGTGAACCGGCTGACAAGAAGTAGAAGCAAAAGGCTAACATCCACAAACAGCCAAAACAAGTGAAAGATCAAAGCAGCAGAGGAATCTAAGATACAAAAAGAATCTCTCAGAGTGAAAGCAGTTTTGGCGATCTCAAAACACTCATTTCTCATATCACGATAAGAATTCAAAGCAAGAGAAAAAGGATTTCAGGTCGCATGAGGAAAGGAACCGAAAGGACAGGTTCGGTTCAGAGAGCAACAACAACCGAAAGGATAGGTTCAGTTCAAACAGCAACCGAAAGGGCAAGTTCGGTCCCGAAAGCAATAGCTACTGAACGCCCAGGTTCGATCCTTCTAATGACCAAAAACAAAAGGGTCATATCGAACCGCAAGTCAGAAGAAATTCCCATTCTAATTCTTCTAGTTCTCAATTCTCTTCTAAACCTAATTCTGTTCTTGCTCAAAATTCTAAATCCTCAACGAACCTGAAAGGAAAATCGAAGATTTCCTCTGTCCAGGAAGAACGAAAGCAGTCTAAAGCCCAAACACCAAAACCTGAAACCAAACCCACTGTTGCTAATCCTAACAAAATCAAAGTGTTTACCATTAAAAGAAAAGATGAAACAACATTAATAAAAAGAACATATCTTATTGACGTTTCTCTTACTATTCCTGTTCCTATGAAAGGCTCATGTGGACCCAAGAAACTTTGGGTTCCTAAATCTGCTTAATTTTTGCAGGTTATAAGTGACGAGCAATTCGACGAAGAATGGTACATTGACAGTGGCTGCTCACGTCACATGACAGGAAGGAAGGAAGAGCTAAGAGAGTTTCGATCTCTTCAGAATGGTGGGAATGTCAAGTTCGGCAACAACTCATATGGAATGATAAAGGGTTATGGGATGATCACCAATGGAGACTTCACAATAAGAAAGGTGGCGTACGTTGAAGGGCTACAGCATAATCTCATTAGTGTATCTCAATTGGTAGGAGGTACCGGTCTCAAAGTTTCATTTGATGATGAAGGTTCAGAAATCATAGAGAAGAAATCAAAAAGGGTAATTCTCAAATCAGAACGCAAAGGCGAAATGTTTCCTCTCAATCTCAAACCAATCAAAGGAAATCCAGCTATATGCCTATTATCCAAAGCTCATTCTGACGAAAGCTGGTTGTGGCACTGAAGGCTCTCACATCTCAACTTCAAGGACATCAACAAGCTTGTCACAGGAGGTCATGTTCAGGGTCTCCCATTGCTCAAGTTTGATCGAGAACATTTGTGTGATGCGTGTGAAATGGGGAAGCAAAGTCGTCAAAGTCACCCATCCATTATAAACACAAAAGTTGTTGAACGACTAGAGTTGCTTCACATTGACTTGTGTGGTCCATCATCTATCGAAAGCATTGGCGGTAGCAAGTATATTCTTGTTATTGTTGTTGATTTCTCACGCTTTACATGGGTGTTCTTTCTGAAGCACAAATCTGAGGCGACTCTTAAGCTAAATATGTTTATTAAGCAGGTTGAAGTGCAACTGAGAGAAGTCGTTCGCAACATCAGGAGCAATAATGGAATGGAGCTCAAGAACAAAGAATTTGAAGACTTTTTGGCAGAAAAAGGAACCAGTCACAACTTCTCAGCTCCCTACACACCTCAACAGAACGAAATTGTCAAAAGACGAAACCGATCCTTGTGTGAGGCGGCCCGAACGATGCTAAGTTTCGCTTCTCTTCCTTTATATTTCTGGGCTGACGCTATTGCTGCAGCATGTTTCACGCAGAATAGGTCTTATCTCAACAAGCGCTTTTCTCTTACTCCCTATGAGATCATTAATAACAGAAAGCCGAACGTAAAATTCTTCCATGTATTCGGCTCACGATGCTTCATCTTCAACTCCAAAGAACATCGTAACAAGTTTGACGTTAAAGCTGATGAAGGAATTTTTCTGGGATATTCACTTACTTCGAAAGCATACCGGGTTTTAAATAAGCGTTCGAGGAAGATCGAAGAAACATATTATGTGACTTTCGATGACAACTATGTCAAAAAGCTAAAGGCTACTGAAGAAGCAATTGGAGAAATGTTTACTCAAACTGGTCAAGTTACGGCTTCGATTGCTAATCTGTTCGATCAGTTTGTGGAACTATTTGATGAACCTGAGAAAGCTACTCTCTCGGAGGCCAAGTCATCAGATAACAAGGTCGACCATCTGAAGCAAATTGTCGAAGAAGCAGCCAATCGAATGGGTGAAGGAGAACAAGTTTCAAATGAACCTCCCAAGCATGGTGCTTCAGTTGAGGGGGAGAATCCATCTTCATCAAAACAACCGGACTCACAAGTTGAGGGGGAGAATTCTATTCCAGTTCCACCCGAAAGCTCCACTGCACCCGAAAGCCCTTCAGCTCCCAAAAGCTCAACAACACCAGAAAGTCATGTAGCACCAGAAAGTCCAGCTACACCTGAAAGCTCATCAGTCGAGGGGGAGAACTCCGATATGTTCTACGACGACGATAGTCAATCTGAATTGGAAGAAATGGTGAATGCTGAATTGGATCCATCCTATGATCCAAATTACCCTCCTCTTGTTAAATGGACCAGAGATCATCCTGTATCCCAGGTTGTGGGTAATGTGTCTGAAAAGGTCTTGACCCGATCTCAACTAAAGGCAAAGCAAACATCTCTATTCTCCAAAGTAGAGTTCTGCATGTATAATTCTTTCGTCTCAAAAGTTGAACCGAAGACAGTTAATACTGCTCTTGATCACTCTGACTGGGTTCAAGCTATGCAAGATGAACTCAACGAGTTCGAAAGAAATAAGGTTTGGCGCCTCATTCCAACTCCTAAAGACGCCTCAGTTGTTGGTCTCAAATGGGTATTCAGAAATAAAATGGACAACGAGGGCAATGTGATTCGAAACAAAGCTCGTCTCGTGGTGAAAGGATACTGCCAGGAGGAAGGAATTGATTATGAGGAAACTTTTGCTCCGGTAGCGAGGCTGGAATCTGTTCGAATATTTCTGGCCTATGCTGCACACAAGAACTTTGAGGTGTACCAAATGGACGTGAAATGCGCCTTTCTGAATGGAGAACTTGAAGAAACAGTTTACATGGAGCAACCTCCTGGATTTGTTAATGAAAAGTACCCCAACCATTGTTACATTCTGGACAAGGCGGTTTACGGTCTGAAGCAAGCACCTAGGGCATGGTATGAAACGCTAACCAAGTTTTTAAAGATGTCAAAATTCAAACAAGGTTCGGTTGACCCAACCTTCTTTCGTAAGAGGGAAGGTAACCACCTTATGATTGTTCAAATCTATGTCGATGATATCATCTTTGGCTCAACGAATCCTAGCTTAACAACTGAATTCAGAAAGCTGATGGAGACTAAATTTGAAATGAGCTCAATGGGTCCGATTAACTTTTTCCTTGGTTTAAATATTAGACAGGGACCCGAAGGAATCTTTATCAACCAGGAAGCTTACACCAAGACTCTTCTTGCTAAATTTGGCATGATGGGAGACTCAAAGGTTAAAGTTCCAATGGCATTCAGCACCAAGCTCACACCATCTTTGGAAAAACCGGCAGTCGATATTATGTTATATCGCCAGATGATTGGTTCTTTGATGTACCTCACTGCTAGCAGGCCTGATATAATGTTTTATGTATGTTACTGTGCTAGATTTCAGGCGAATCCTCGTGAACAACATATGCTTGCAGTGAAAAACATACTCCGGTATCTGAAACGAACCACCTTTCTTGGTTTATGGTATCCATCAAACTCATGCTTCTTCGTTCAAGCTTACTCAGATGCAGACCTTGGGGGTTGTGGTTTAGACAGGAAAAGCACCACTGGAGGCTGTCAATTCCTAAACGGGAAGTTGGTTAGCTGGCAATCAAAGAAACAAACATGTGTATCTCTGTCTACAACCGAAGCAGAGTACATCGCAGCTGCCTCCTGTACATCTCAAGTGATTTGGATCCAAAGCCAGCTCCGGGACTATGGACTCAATATGAAAAAGATCTCACTATACTGCGATTCAGAAGGTGAAATTAGGATCTGTCATAACCCAGTGCAACATTCCAAGACAAAGCATATAGCACTGAGGTATCACTTCATTAAAGATCATGTGGAAGATGGGAACATCGAAATTCACTTTGTTCGAACCACTGATCAACTGGCTGACATCTTCACCAAAGCTCTTCCTGAAGCATCTTTCAATAAAATTCTACAAGGGCTAGGTATGATGGAATCAGAGTCAGTACCAAAGACTACTTCTCAAAATTAAAAGTTGGAAGCGAAATAGACCGAACGTTCGGGTTTGGGTCTCATGTGTTCCGAAATGAACCGAACGCTCGGGTTCGGTCGTATTATCTGATCGTCGCTTATCATTCAACGGTAGTTTCTTTGGTTGTAAACCTTCTGTATTATTTTCTCAAATTCATTTTCAAAGTTCTGTTCTTTTTCAAACTTATTTAAAAAAAAAACCGAAATAGACCGATCGCTCGGGTTCGGTTCCAAATTTTTTTAACCGAAATAGCCCGAACGCTCGGGTTCGGTTCCAAAAATTCCAAAAACATTTTTTTTATTCCTTTTCTTATTTGCTTTTCGTGAATTCAAAAACTCCAAAAATATTTTTTTTATTTTTTCTATTATTTTGTTTTGTTTTATGTCTTATCTTTTTGTGTGTCTATTTGTGGGGAAATCATTTCACTAGTTAAGTGTCCCTAGAAGCATGCTGCTGTATGTGTCCAAAGCCTCACCTGATTCTGAATAATAGCCTTACTGACTTGGTACAAACAAATCTTGTCTTCCCAATTAGGCTTTCATATTCATTCTAATCATGAGCTACCTGACTCTCTTCTCACATGAGATAAGAGTTTTCTGCTTGGTCCTTATTTTAACAGCAGAGGTACTTTGGTTTCTTTACACCATCTACACTACTTTTCTCCATCTCATTCGCTTCATAAACGTAACCCTTGAGACTCTCAGAAATTACCACTGAGGTTTATGGTTACACAATTTCTGTGTTTATGATCTTAGCTTCATGCCACTATGAACTAAGTGAAACCCACAATTCAATACCTACTATGAATTGACGGTGATCAATCATCTTTCCTCTAGCTATAACTAACGAATTGACGGACTTATCCATGGGGATGGAAAGTAAAATCTCTAATTTCCTTTTGAGTGATTCCTATGAAATTGTTACGTCCAATAACATTTCTTCCCTTGGAATCCGGTTTTAAATTTTTTTGAGATTTTACATAACCTATTTTAACTAGCCACTTAAATTATTTCAAACCTACTTGTTCAACAGACTGCATTGGTCTCACAAGTACTTCGTTCGATTTCTGTCTTATATCAAGATCAGGAATTCTGAATTGAAGCGAAAGCCACCCAAATTAGCCTGATTAAAAGACGCCTTTCAACACTTCTCAATAAGTGTCTGATCGTTATTCAACGGGAAACCACACAAACACTTTAAAGTCTCTCTTGACTTTGAAGGAAGAGATTCGTGCCCGGGATCCTTTGTTTCGTGTCTTTACTGACATCACAAAATCCCTCATATGTGTTGCTTTATTTCTTTTTCTTTTACACACTAAGAACGAAAATCTTTTTGATTTTCTAAAATTCTGGTTTCATTACTTACAAGGCATAATTTTAAATGGGATTTGCAGTTATAAGGGAGTTGTGGTTAATATTGATCCACGTGGTCAATTTTGCTTAAGGATGACGTTTAATCTAAAAGGATAAGATGCTGACTCAGGCGGGAGTCCAATCGATTTGATTTTCAAACGGCGCTTGACAGCCAGGCGTGCGAAGAGGAACCCTTTCGTTTAAAAACGACACCTAATGGGAAGGCGTGTAAATCGGGACTGACACTCGCTCTCATGTGTAATCATCGGTGCTACCAACTGTCACGCATCAATCACTTCCAAAAAACCCTTCGTATTTCCCTCGAAGATTTGGGACAGATTCTTCTCTTTCCTCTACCCACAATATAAAAGGTAACATAAACCATTGTTTACCTCTTTACTGCACCCACATTTTCAGAGAGCAAGAAAACCTTCAACTATTCTACTGTTCATCATCTCTCCCATCTTCTTCACAACAATGGCGGACTCATCATCAGTTCATGCCACTTCCCACATCCTCCCGATTCGTCCCCAACAGAGTTTGATCATCAATCTCACTCCTCAGTTCTATGATGCTTTCATGTTCCCGATAATCGAATGCCTCAAGTACTCGCCAATTGATCCTGCTCTCACCAAAGTTGAAGCAGTTCCTATGGAGTTCTTATCTCAGATCTTCGCCACTGCTCATTACGACAAGGCAGTCGACATGATCTTCTTCGACGTGCTCGATCACAAAGCGTCAATTTCCAAGCAGAGGTTTTCTCAATTTTAGGATTTGAACCTGATTCAACTAGGGTTAACCCTGAATCGATTCCGGTGGGTCACATGTTCTCTATGTTCTACAACATGGGGTATACTGAGGTGCTGACAACAGTTATGAAGTTCAATAAATCGTGCCTGCCTCCTTAGTGGAATGGGTTGTTTACAGTGCTGTTCAAGGGGCTGTCTGAACGCAGTGCTGGATCAGACGGAGCAAGTCGTCTGTTCATCACGATTCTGTACGGGATCTACAACGGTATCAACTTGGACTACGGGTCGGTCCTATGGCAACAGCTCATTCAGAGTCTGTCTTCTACATCTCGGCATTCCGAGATTTCCTATGCTCGATTTTGGACTCTCATTACAAAATGGGTGATGGACAAGTACCAAGTCCCCATTGTTGCTGGTTCTCCAATGTCTTCGATTGGTACTTTCCATACCACGAATATCATTGTCTCCGATGCCTCAAAATTTCAATTCATTGGCTCTATTCCTGAGACGATGTATGGAGATGTTCCTGCCGACAACCGGATCATTCGAACCTACAAGGAGTTTCGACGCTCTGGTCCGAGAGAGCTTACTCCTGAAATGCTCAAGTCCATCCATGAAGCTGACAAGCCTGCGCCAAGGGGAAAGAAAACTGACAATGGCAAAGACAAGCAAGTTGGTAAGGGAGCGAAAGGCCCTTCTCCTAAGAAGCGTAAAACTACACAGACTGTTCAGTCTCCTCCGCTGAAGAAGAGAAAAACTCAACCAAGGCGAAAGCTGATAATCGCTTCCTCCTCAAGCGAATCTGAGGAAGAGAATTTTGCCTCTGACGGATCTCCTCGTGGTAACACTCCACCAAGATCGGCTTCTCCTGAAGTTCACTTTTCCACTTCTCCAATCTCTTCTCCACCTATTACCATTCCCATTTCTATTCCCCCATAACCTCCACCACTCAAATACCATCCACCTCCATCCCAGTAACCCCTCCCATCTTTACCGAAGCAACCACCACCACCGCAAAAGTAAGAACTAATGTATCTGATACAGGGGTTCCTACTGACGCACCCAAACCCCCACCAACTACCGAACATACAACCCAACCCGAACCTACTACAACTACCGAGCCTCCACCCTCACCATCACCATCATCTCCTGCTCAGGCAGCAAAAGACGAAGAACCATTCCTCGGCGGGGAGGATATGACATTTGATTCGGTCTATTATAGTCCGTTTCAGGTATAGAGTGACGACGATGATGATGCTCCCGTTACCAAGAGGCATCTCAAGGAGCTTCACGATAAAATTGATTCGCTCATCGCCTCCTCTTCTTTATCTCAGTCTACCATCTCTGAAGCTGCCATTCAAAAAATTGTTGATGCTTTTTCCAAAGCTCATCAAGTCTCTCTAGACTCCGCCACTGCAGCCATTGATGCCTCAACCAAAGCCTGTGAGGCAGCGACCGAAAAAGTCGATAAACTATTCACCGATGCTTCTTCATTGTTACACTCTTTACAGGAATCTGTTGAAGCCACCAAAACGACGCGGGAACCCATTGTCAACCAGCTGGCTACCTCAGTTGCATCAGAACTGAAGTCGTTTGCTTCTCTTCGTCAGACTCTCTCAGACGACAATTCAGCATTTAAGGCGACGCTTGAGGAGCGACTGACCAAGCTCCAAGAGGATCTTGCTGCTGAAAATTCTCTCATGGACGCTCTTTCCAGAAAAAGCACCGCTCTAAAGGTCAAGAGTCTTCAACTGTCCAATTCTCAAAAGGAGATTGAGTCTCTTCGATCTGAAAGAGAGGTGATTTCATCATGTGTTTCGGATGTCCACACATCTATTTCCAACATCCTGGATGCACGTGACCCGATTCTCAACTATTCTGTGAGGCGTACTCTTGCAGAAAAACTTGCTCCTGCCCTCTCTCTCCTGAGCAAGATTGAAGGGCTCCTTGATTTCGTGTCCATTCCGAAACAAGGGGGAGAAAAAGAAAATGTGTCTCAACCGCCTCCTACTTCAACAGCAACCAAAACAACCGAACCTCCTCCTACAGGCCAAGCCTCAGGTTCGGTTGTTAAAGACAAGGGCAAGCAAATTGCTGAGGAGAGCGATGATGAAGATAAGGAGACCATTGCCGACCTTCTGAAGAAGCATGGTCGAGATAAAGATGCTGACATCAGCGCTCGTGTAGCTAGAGAGGCTGAAGAAGCAGAAAGAAGCTCACCACCTTCTCGAGAGCAGGAAAACTCTTGTTCCTCCTTGGACTCTTGAGAAGTTGATGAAAGAAGCCATAGAAACTCCAAGCATCTTGTGGCTAGAACCGGTGATCTCTCTTGATCGTGATAATATTGTCGATTCTCAGTTCGACATGCCACTGGCCCGAAAGGCGTTTGTCTTTCATGCCTTTGACAACGTTGCTGAGTTCCCTCATCCTCATCCAAAGGTTGACAGGGACTTAGTCGATTTCTATCTGAGGGCCGCTCAACCATAGTACCAAACATGGAGCACTCAGAAGATTATCAATGTTCGGGTTCTAAAGCCGTACAAGGAAGGAAACTTCACCAACGTTCGGTTTAAGGTGCTGAGAGGATTTGCCAAGACCGAACATGCCATCTCGCTTGCTGATCTTCCCAATTTAAATCCACACGACTGGATCATCGTGAACAACATCCTTCTTACTAATGAAGCAGAATATGGTCCGATCATCGACCACTTCAAAAGGATGCTTGTTTTTTACATTATGGAAGTCGCCAAGATGGATCAGGAGATAGCGAATGTATTCAAGAAAAAGCCTACCATATCTCCTGTTGGCTCAGCAAGTGACCTAAACATGATGCAGATGGGAAAGATAGACCCGAAGAGAAACTCCATTATGTTTACCAGAAACGAAGGCCAAAAATGCCTGTTCGCTTTGGCAGACAAACATCTCTATACCACTGGATGTCTGGAACATGTCTTAGGGATCATTCATCGATGCAAGCAGAATTCGGCGGATGACAAGAAGTACTTTGATGATATGATTCAATGGTACATTCACTTCAAACAGACTATTCTCGCGCTTATCTCTCATCTGTTTGATACAACCAAGAAGGTTCCAGCAGCTGGTCCAAGCAAGAAGAAATGATAGTCACGCTCCAAATTGACGCAAAGGGGGAGATTTTTAGATCCAGATTTGTGTTGCGTCTTTTGGGCTCGTTAGCTAGTCCAAGTTTTGTCTCCGGTATGGGCCTGTCCATCCGTGAGTTTAGTTTAGGGTTTATTATATATAGATGCTTGCATGCATTCTTAACGTAAGATTGATAGAGATTTGATAGCGTACAAGTTCTTATCTTTTGTAACCCTAGAATCCTCTACAGCGGAAGTTCTTTATCGAGCTCTACTGAGGATTGAGTTAATCAAATCATTCGACACATTCAAATCCATACTTGTGTTTTTACATTACTGTTTCTGTTTTATTAATTTACCTGTTACAAAGATCTAATCGATCAAAGAGTTTTCGAACTCATCACATTTAATCATATAATTATCCATATTTGATTTATTTAATGATTTCTTGCAAAACAATTTACCAATTTAATCAAAATAATTAATCAATTATCACATAAGGAAACAAATATTTTATTAATTGATAAATATATTCAATTAGATCAAGAATATAGTCATAGATATCAAAAAAGCGGATTTATATTGATCTAATATGATAAGGTAAGTATCCTCAAGCAAAAACAACAAGAAATCCCGGTTTTCCCTCATTCTGACCAGCCGACTCGTCGAGTCAGCATGGACTCGGCGAGTTCATCTAAGGACTCGGCGAGTTTAGCAAGCAGAACTACAAAAAAAACGAATTTTTTCAACATACAAGGCATCAATACAATAGAAACCAATCTAGGCTCTGATACCACTGATGGGTTTTGGTCCTAAGAACATCCTATGTGCTCATACAAACCCTAATGCTTGGATCTAGGTTTCTCTATTGTACATGCAAGTTATCCAAGACTATAAACCCTAGATCTAGAATATAACAATCAATATAACATATAATTAGGGTTTAGATCATACCTTAATTGTTATATAGCAATAGCAATCCCAATTCCTCCTTATATTGACTTTAGAAAGCTTAGAGTCATCAATGTCACTCCTCTAATGGTTCACAAACACCAAGAGCAAGAGGATGAAGAGGAGAGAGGAAGGAGGCTACCCTAAAACGTGTGAAACCCTAGAATAAATCTTAGCCACGTTTTTGGGTCATAAGGGATGTATATATAGTTAGGCTATTAGGGTTATCTAACAAAGAAACCCTAAATTGGATGCTTAAGCCCTAAGCAACCCATGGATCCCTTTCCTTAAGGCCTTGGACGATTTATTATGGGCTTCCCCATAGAATTCGTCCACTCCTTAATATAAGGCAATCCATAGCCCAAATTTCAATTATCTTATAATTACAATTCCAGTCCCTTAAGTTTAATTAATCTCTTTTAGTCACATAACTAATTACCAATTAATAATTGACTAATATTAATTAAACAATACGATTTCTCCTTTAATATATTATTCTCATAATATATTAATAAATCATATTTAATCCTTTCTCTCCATAATTCATCCTATCAAGTTGCTTTGGTGAAGGCAACCCAAAAGGACCATGCACCATCGGGTCAAGTACATACCAAAATAGTTATGGACTTAGACACTAATCCAACAATTTGACCATAAACTCCAATTAGAGGTCTTGCACTCCTTTGTTGCAACCCATTAGCCTCCTAGCACTTGACCAAAAGTGTTTTCCTCACATTAGGATATTTATACATGTTTAATTAGTGTTATAATCACTAATTGTTATTATACATATGTCTTCATATGTATTTAGGGTCATTGTGTGTGTCTAAAGTCTTCACTTGACACATAGCAGTCCTACCTCTTCAGTTCATCCGTATCACCCACAACAGGTGAGTTCATACCCCTTAATCAATGTTTTAACTATATTTAAATGTTTTATGGGGGGGATACAAGTAGAATCATGCTACTTATTATATCAATCACATGTGATTAATAAGCAGCATTCAAATGATTTATTACTCATTATCCGTTTTACTAAACAGTTTCCTTCAAATGATTCTCATAAACACTTTATATGTTTAAAACTCTTTATTAAACTGTACATTTTACTCTTTATGTTTCATTTCAAACTCATTTACAATTGTGTTTCAAACAAATGTTTATTTATACTTAAACTGTTTTATCAAACCCATGCTTTCAAACCATTTTATAGATTGACATCAAGTCGATCTTTTCTTAAAATAACAATTATGTTCAAAGGTTTTACAAAACTTATTTTATGCTTTTATATTATAAATTGCATGCCTCTATATGTATGGTTATATAAGTAATGTTTAAAAGACTTAGGAAGGCTATCCACCTTGTGTCATTTTCCTCGATTTGGATGTGGGCTGATAGAATATTGGGTACTTGTCCGAAGGTCGTTTAAATATTAGTTATATATCATGTGTACATATATAGTCATAAAAGGTTTTTCCAGTTCATCAAATGCCCTTGGGTAGCAAGGGTATACATCCATGTTCATACGTACCAGTTAGATTACTAGTAAACTACCATATGGGTAGTTTAGGAAGATACTAGAACTATTACTAGAACACGGTATCATACGACGAGTCAGTTCATTCATGAGTCAATACTTTCTAGAACATTACAGTACATTACTATACTTGCTAGATAAAGAGAGAACACACATTACAGCTAGCACATGTAGAACATTTCCGTACATGACATAGACATGAATACGTTAACAAAAATTGTGATCCACTGTATCGGAGCATGCCTTAAATGTCATGGCCCGAGTTGTAGCCAAAATTCTCTTGGAGGGAGAGTGTGATTTTGCGTATAGATCTATACCGGATTGACTATCCTACACCTTGCTGCTAGCTACAGCCGGACCTGCAGGTCTGCGGGTGCCAAACGTCATTTCTCTTCTTACGACCTAACCTTGTCGTTATTATTAGTCGATAGTATGGTACAATTAATCAAATGATACCTTAATATAAATCCGGTTTAAGGTAGTTAGTACAACAGTAGTTCCTATAATATAACACTTAAGTACTACATTAATTTCCCCTTTTCATATATTTAGTGATCATTTCACTTAAACATTTAATGTTAAAACTATATTTTGTTAATGATAGTTACACTTGGGAAAATTATACACTTTTACAAGAAACGAACATTTAGAACAGTTAAGTTTTGGTAGAAGACTACATTGAGAACAGTTAGGTCTTGGTAGAAGACTCCCTTATATAATAGTAGGAATCATAGGGATTTCTAGGGTTTTCCAAACGTTTACAGTTGTTCTACAAACATTTTTATACTTATACGAGCTTTCTTTCAAAACAATGTCAAGTCTTTAATTACAAGTTTTACAAATTAAGACACATTAATACTTATGATCTCACCAACTTTAAAGCTGATACTCTCTTTCAAAATAACTTGTATCCTCAGGTCAGCGATAGACAGGTACCGATGCAAGGATTAGGGAAGATGGAGCTCGTTGAAGACTCATCTTTCATTTTGATATATGCTTTAGTGTTTATCAAAATTTGACAGAACACACTTGTATAATAATTATAGTATTAATGCAATGGATGATGTTGTTGCTTGTTTACTACTTTACATTGTTGTGATACTGTACATGACGTCCTCCGCCCCAGAACGTTTCCGCCGTTCTTGATTTTGGGGTGTGACACTTTGACATGTAATCAGAAAACAACTTAACTTCCAGAAAACAATACCTATTGAATTTCTTAAGTTCATATTTCTAATACCTAATGCTTTGATAATCCTTTATCTAAGCTTCTCAAAATTATACACCTTTGCCTTAGATAGCTCATATGTGTGTCTAAACAATTCAGACTAATTGCTAAATCTCACAATTTGAATAATGGAAAGGGATACCGTAACCATAATCGAATTCGAGAATACAATTTTCACAATCATTATCTTCTTAAAATGTCTCTTAGTGAAAGCATTTCCTCACAGTCATTTTCATGAAGGAGGGAATCTTATGACACATAGATTTTAATGGTGTATGTGTTCCTATCCATGCGAATTTGTCAAAACTGAAGTTTGCGACAAATCCAAACTCATATGGACTGAAATTTCTCAATCTTGATTTCTTGCCTTATGGTAACACGAGTGCCCACCATATCTTCCAAGTAGTTAAGTAGCTCATCCTTTCCTATCAATGTACTTTTCATTGATCAAGGTGCTTGCCTTTTATGCATTCAAATGAGAACTCATAGAACTCACATACATAATTAACTCAATTGGAATGTCACAGAAACAAAATAATGTCAACACGATAGGTTGTAAACCTCAAGTCGTGTGCTAGTGATGATCGATAAGGTTTATTCTTGATTTGTTCTTGAAACCTTTCAAGACCATTAAGATTCCCACTGACTCCTTGACATATAAGATTCTCTTGTCAATAAACATTTCTCGACAAACAAATATTCAAGAGTTAGTGTAGTTTTTATCAAGACAAAACACTTCACAAAATTGGTCCATGTTGGTCTTTGTCTTATCCAAGACATCACAACTTTCCACATTTGATGAATGTTATAAAACTTCTTAAGACTTGTCACTTAATGTCACAATCTTAACTCTAAGACTTGTTCTTGGAATGAAGTATGATTGACTTCTTGATTTAACCATTTATTCAATTCTTGATTCCTCTTCTCAGACATACAATTGTACTAAGACTCATTTAGAGGATCAATTGAGATATGGTTCTTAATCATCAAGACCTATCATAAAACATAATAAAAGGTACTCTCCCTTCTTCTTAGAATAGAGAAACCTTTATCTTTCTGTCTACTTGATTCTTCTTATCCGTTCTGCTATTGATTGAAACACTTTCAATCAACTCAGAATTACACTTAATCTTATAAATATAATCATATTTACTAAACCATTAGTAAATCATGAAGAATATCTTTGTCACTCTTGTGGTGGACTTGATCAACACACAACTTTGTGTACTCGATCTCCTAGTCCTTCACTTGACATTTTGTCAACGAATTAGTCTAATTTCCAAATATAAAATTTCTTATTCATCATGCAACCAAGTTGCATGATTACAAGTCTCTGTCCAATTGAAACTTGGGCGATGAGAAACTCTCCTTATTTGGTAAATTCTTGACATTTCCACAAATAGCATAATCCATTATTGCTAATAACTGAAACATTCAAACATCAATTTTTCATACACGCCATTGCAAGGATAAATAAATAATATAAAATCAAAATTTATTTTATTGCGGAAAAATTTGTCCTTACAATGCAATTCAATTGAAAACTATGTTAATACATATTTCATAGCAATCTATTCTAACTCCAAGTAGTAGCTCAAAATTCTAATCTTCAAGCAATGCGATCGAAATCCATTTCTTCACGATTAGATTCAGCTCACTTCTTCCCTTAAGCTTCCTCTCTTTTCTTCGATCCTATAAAATATCAAAATGTAATCTTATTACATCATGTATCAAGAATCTAGAACAGGAACTTAAAGGAGTTAGTTAATGGATTTTACCTAAAGTAGAGCCATACGTTTTGACTCTCCCATCTATTTAATCTTTCAGGTAAATAGGGCAGCTTCGTTTCCATTGCCCCTTCTCTTGGAAATAAAAGCAAATGGATTCCTTTGGCACAACACATCGAACAGTCATAGACTTAGTTCTTTCTAGACTTCCGATGTTGCCAGTGCCCATTGCAGTTTGGGAGTTTGACTCACCAAACAAATTTGTTTGACCAGCACGCCAAATCATTGCTGATTCAGCAGCTATACTCAAATAGGTGAGATCAATGAGGTTCACGTCGTGATGCATCATATAGTACTCTCTAACGAACTCACTATATGATTCAGGAAGTGACTGAAGAACCCAATCAACAGCCAACTCGCCTGAAATCTCGACACCCAACATCCTTAACCTATCAATGTGTGACTTCATCTCTAAGACGTGTGCACACACAGGTTTCTACTGGAATAGTGTCTAAGGCTGCAACTATATTAGGCAAGTATTTGACCCGGTTGTGCATGGTCCTTTTGGGTTGCCTTCACCATAGCAACTTGACAGGATGATTTATTATGAGAGAAGGAATATTATTAATATATTATGAGAATAATATAAGGAATAATAATATTATTATTTGATTAATATAAGTCATAAATTGTGACAACCCTATATTTTTCCAAAAGCATTGTAACGCTCGAAAGCTAAGTACAACGAAATTAACCTCGAAAATAAAGTGTTCAAGTATCTAAGTTGGGATGCATCGAATATTAGATATCATGCCTAGGTTTCCAAAAACATAAAGAACGCTCAAAACCGGGTTATATTGAAGAAATTATAACCACTCGTATATTTACGACGCGACGTTAAAACATTATTTGACGTAAAAAGTAGAATCTCAATAAAATGCATTTTAAGCCTTAAGTATCTAAACAAAAGTCGTAGATCTCGTTGAAAGGTGAACGTGCATAAAAAGATCGCTCAAATTGGACCTCGTATGAAGAAGTTACGAATTTTCAAAGTTTCGTAACGGTAGTAGAGGGCTAAAAAAACTCGGATTGAAGATCGAGTGTTATTTAGCTAACGCAACCTAAACGAAAGTTGAAGATCTCCACAGTAGTAATAAAACGATAAAAAGACAAACGAAAACCGACGTCGAATAAAGAACCTATGAATTTTTAACGGACTTTAGGAGGCCCGGCCTATTAAAAATATATCATTAAAAATAAAGTCAAAACTAGCCGACGAAGTCTAAATGAAAGTTGTAGAGCATAATCTCACCTACGCGTGGATATAAAGAACGCGAAAAACGGAGCTCGTACGCGAAAGTTACGGAATTTAGAAGTCGGAAGCAGGGATTACGCCCCGCGTACTAGACCCAGAGTCGAGTCCCATCGGCCCGCCCAAGCTACGCTTAGCTAGACCCGAATCGTAAGCCATGACGCCATATTACGCCCCGCGTACTCCAAGATTACGCGCCGCGTACGGGGTTTTCCAGCCCTATAAATAGGAGGCATGAGCTCGAGTCTTTGCACACCTTTCTCAATTCTTCAGTCACTCTCACACCCTTCCAAGCACCAGAGACCATTCCCTCACCTCGGTTTCCGCACTCGAGCCCCGACGAAAGATTTACGCTGCAGAGATCCCCGAAGAGCCCGACGACGCAACCATCCGCGGACGAAGTTCTGCTCAACCCTAGCCTCTCTCTTCGAAACGAGTGAGTTCATACCCCTACTTTTCAATTCTTTTCACGTTTTAAGGGGGGGAATACAAGTACATTACAAATCAAAGTATCATTTTTATAATATCGTTTTTATAGAGTGTTGATACAAAAATAACTTTATGTTTTAAAGGGATATTATATCACCAAGTTGTTATTACCAAATGGGAACATACTTTTGACAAACTATAATAAGCATAGTATTCAAGTGATTCATACATTTTACATATACATCTCGACAAATGAAATGTTTTCAAAGGAAGTACAGTCTTTTATCATCGTAAATCTGTTTATATCTAGTAATGTGAGACAGCTTCACGTACGTTCGAGTATGCATTATTAAGTCATGTATTATATACCATAATCCCTTGTAGGGGGAGCGTGATACTTGTGTATAGATCTATATGGGATTGACAATCCTACACCTAAGCTGTTAGCTACAGCTAGGCCGGCAGGCCTGGGGTGACAAATGTCATAACAATTCCAACGCCTGAAGAACGTTGTTACAGGCCAACAATGTCGTTAGCATGGTTATAAAACTCACATAAAAGTATAAAAACAAGTTTGATTTACGAGATTCATATATGCATTTCAGTTTTCCATTTTATCGTTAACACAAATTTTATCACTGTTATTCAAGTATGGAAAACACAAACACACTCCAACACAGGGAACTTTTCAAATCATTTATAGAAAATATTGGATTTTCTGAAAACCTTTTTCATCGATTTACTATCAAAAGAAAGCACATACTTTTCAATGCAAAACACTTATGAACTCACCAACTTAATTGTTGACACTTTTTCGAAACCACTTGTATTTCTCAGGGAATCAGTAATACAGGTAACCACCAGCTTTTGGAGAAGGAACACTAAAGATGTTTTATTATTGAACATTTATCATCTCATTGTAATATTCTTTTGCTATTATGTATAACGTAACAACATACGTTTTCATTATATATGTGATGGTTGTGTTACTTTCTTTACAATATTCAATGGTTGTGATACTACGTGAAGTCATCCACCCCTGAATGTTTCCGCCATTCTGGTTTGGGGGTGTGACATAAATTAATTAGGAATTAATTTGGTGACTTAAAGAGATTAATTGAATAAAGGGGCATAAACTGTCAATTGATTGATAGTTGTACTTTGGGCTGTAAATCCCTTAAGGATAAGGGGGGACGATTTCTAGGGCTTTGGATAGGCTTAGATTTCGTCCAAGGCTTATCAATTAGGGTATTGGATTGCTTAGGGCCTAAGTTATCCAATTAGGGTTTAAGGGTGAAACCCTAGGAGCCTTACAAGTATAAATAGACCCCAAGGGTTAAGGAAATCGACACTTGTGCTTTAGAAAGAAACTCTGGCCGATTTTCACTTCCCTCTCCTCTCTCTCAAATCATCCTCTTGCTAGTTGGTGTTTGTATGCCATTAGAGGAATGACAATTGTGACTCTAAAGCTCCAAGGACAAGAAGATCAAGCAAGTGATTCAAGGTAAACTTCTAATTCTGATTTCTTATTGTTATTATACTCTATTAGCCATTAGAAGACTTGGATTCAATGCATGTTTAATTAGAGAAACCTAGATCCAAGCATTAGGTTTTGCATGTGTACATAGGAATGTTCATATGGTTAAAACCCATTAGTGGTATCAGAGACTAGATTGGTTTCTATTGAATTGATGCATTGTTTGCTTGTTTGATGCTTGTTAAATTCGAATTCTATTTTTCTGTCTGATGGACTCGGCGAGTAGGCTCGACTTGGCGAGTCCATTGGGGCACTCGGCGAGTCCAAGCGTCAAAAAGAGAAAATGTCGGGATTTCTTGCTCTTTATCTTTGTGATACTTGCCTTAATCATATTAGATCAATATAAATCCGATTTTATGATATATATGAGTATATTCTTGGTCTAATTGAAGATATTTATCAATTAATAAAATATTTATTTCCTTATGTGATAATTGATTAATTGATTAATTATTTTAATTAAATTGGTAAATTGTTTTGCAAGAAATTATTAAATAGATCAAATATGGATAATTATGTGATTAAATGTTAATTTAGATTATTTGTTATTTGATCCCCTATGTTTTGAAAAGTTTAAAACTTGCCCTCAAGTTTTGAAATTTATGTTTTGTGATTAAAAGTTTAATTTAGACAATTTAAATTTCAAACCCTAGAATTTTACAAGTTTAAAATTCAACCCTATACTAATATAATATTACAAGATTAATATATATATATATATATATATATATATATATATATGTATGATTAAAAAATGCTAGTCTTACCGTTAATAGGCCTCATTCACGAAGTCGGTCTATAAGGTGGGTATAAGGTTGTTGCCTATAAAATGACGCTTAATGGGTGTACACTCACACCAACCGCTTGCTTGATCAATGGAGGGTGGTTAGCCGAACGGGTAGGATAGGGCAACATCATCTCTTCATTAAAAGTATAATATGAAATACAAATTAACTACATGTTTTTCAAAATTTCCCAATCCTAGTTACTTTAGGAAAAGTGAATTGATGCAATCCCATGAAATTACACTTTGCACCCTTGCTAAGAAGTTAGTGGAGCGTGTGTGGTTTACCGGCACACTAATTGGTTCTAAGCAAAGGTGGGAAAGGGTGATTCATTGTTTATCATAGTTCGATGGAGCGTGTGTGGCTTACCGGCACATCGAATAGGTGATTGTTACAATGAAGGCACCATGTGAATTTGCATGGTAATTCACACCCACTTTGTGATCTTCGGTATCCCAGTCACAAACGAGAGGGGCATATCGAGATTTAAACATGCCATTGAAAAGTTCAATGAATCTCATCCAAACCTAGGAATTCTCAATACATTTAGAACTTAAAGTTATGTTTTCATGGTGGAGAATTAGTGAATCGTCATTCACTTACCTTCAAATTGTTTGCATGTTAGATTACGGTATCCCTTTTCTAATATGTAAATATTGTTGTTGGATCCTAGCCCTAATTTTTCTTAGTGGGTGATAATTAGGGATTCAAATTCTAATCTATCTTTGTCCTTTCTATTTGTAGATGTCCAACGTGAACAACGCTGCTGCTAGTTCATTCACGTTGATGAGCCTTTGTCAAAATGTGACTTTCGATGGGACGAACTTTAGCGAATGGATAAGATACATTCGCATGATTGCTCGCTATGAGGATAAGGAGTATGTCCTCGATGAGAAGCTCGAGAAGATTAACCCAGATCGCTACTCCGGCTAAAATGACTGATTTTGAGACTCATGAACGTGATGCGACGAAGGTTCATTGCATCATGATAGCCACAATGAACGCCGAATTTCAAAAGTCCTATGAGGACATGTATCCGTACGAAATGCACCAAGACTTGTTGGAGAGATACCACCAGAACGCGAGGCAGGAGCGTTACGAGATTTCACTAACATGATTTCCGCCAAAATGGGTCATGGAGAATCTCTTACCGTGCACCTGCAAAAGATGCAAAGGTATGTCGATCGTCTTTGCAAGTTGAATGTTGACTTCGGGGAAGACTTGGCAATCGACATGGTGCTTCACTCTTTGTCTCCGTGTTACAATCAATTTAGGATGTCCTACCACATGAACAAAGAAGAGGTCACCCTAAGTAAGCTCCAAGGTCTCCTTAGGGTTGCTGAAAGCAACCTCAAGGACAAGTCTGTTGCATCCACTCCCAATCCACCCGATGCTCCTGTTTTGGCCATTGGGCAAGGAAGAGGCAAGAAGAGGAAGGCTCCGTCTAAGAGCCACGGCAAGGTAAAGTCCTGAGATGGTTCCTCTTCTAGTGGGACCAAAGTTGATCCCGCTAAGCCTAACCCTAACCCAAAAGAGGCAGAGTGCCATCATTGCCATAAAATAGGGCATTGGAAGAGAAGCTGCCCAGACTACCTGCAAGCCATCAGGGAAGGAAAGATCAAGCCATCTTTCGCAGGTATATACACAATTAAATCTAACGATTCATCTCATGCTATTTCTTGGGTCCTTGATACTGGTTGTGGTTACCATATTTGTTCTGAATTGCAGGGACTAAGAAGAAATAGGGATGTGGAGCACGGAAGAATAAATCTAATCATGGGGAACAGAAGATCGTCGCCTGTGACCAAGATTGGAGTGTATTCTTTAGTGCTTAGGAATGGTTTATGTTTAGATTTGAACAATTGTTGCTATTCGCCAGAAATGGCAAGAAACATCATTTCATTTGATGGTTTGTTTAGACAAGGTTTTAGATTTTCTTTTAATAATGAGAATGGTTCTATTCTTGCTTATCTAAATGGTGTCTTATATTTTGAAGCAATACCGTGTAATGGAATTTATGAAACTGTTATGATTGTAGATAACTTAGGAAATGATGTTTTATGCATGGATTCTTCCAATGGTATGGATAGAGCATCCTTGTGGCATTGTCGTCTTGGACATGTCAACAAGAAGCGCATAGCCCAACTCCAAAAGGGTGGAGTGTTGGAGTCATTCGACCTTAGGGAAGATGACATGTGCGAGTCTTGTTTGCTTGGAAAGACGACTAAGTCACCCTTCACTAGTACATGTGAAAGGGGCGAGGGTCTGTTGGAGCTCATACATACCGATGTATGTGGACCGTTTAGATCAACCACGAAGGATGGGAACCGCTTCTATGTGACTTTTACCGATGACTATAGTAGATATGGGTATATCTACTTAATCAAGAAAAAGTCAGAAACGTTTGAAAAGTTCAAAGAGTTCAAAAATGAAGTGGAGAATCAATTGGGCAGGAAAATCAAGATGCTTCGATCCGATCGAGGAGGAGAGTACCTAAGTCTTGAATTCCACGACTATCTCAAGGAGTGTGGAATAGTTTTACAATTGGCGCCACCTAGGACACCGCAGTTGAATGGTGTGGCAGAAAGGCGTAATCGAACCTTGTTAGACATGGTTCGCTCTATGATGAGTCGTGCTTCACTATCTATCTCTTTTTGGGGGTATGCCTTAGAGACTGCCGCTCACATCCTTAACCGAGTCCCTACTAAGAAGGTTGCCAAAACACCTCACGAGATGTGGACAGGGAAAGCTCCCTCGTTAGCACATATCAAGGTTTGGGGTTTCGAGTCTTTCATAAGACGAGATACTCACGAGAAGCTCGTACCTCGTAATGAGCGATGTATTTTCATCGGCTACCCGTAGAAATCCTTTGGATATCTCTTCTATAGACCGAAAGACAATGTTGTCTTTGTTGCGAGGAGAGGAGTTTTCTGAGAGCGAGAACTCATAAGCCAAGGAGACAGTGGGAGGCAAATCGAGCTTGAAGAGATTCAAGGTCGATAGATGAAGGAACCTCTACCGGTGGCACTCAACCCGAGGAGGAAACTCCGGTTGAACCGATTGACGAGTCCTTACCTCTTAGACATTTCGAAAGAGTTAGAGTTCAACCCCAGTTTTATGGTTTTCATATTACTACCGAAGGGGACACATATATTAGTGATGGTACACTAATAAACCTTGATGAACCTAATAGCTATAAGGAAGCCATGGCAGGCACGGAGTCTGCGAAATGGAAAGAGGCAATGGACAGCGAGATCCAGTCCATGTATGACAACCAAGTTTGGAATTTGGTTGATAATATGCCCAGACGTAAGACCGTTGGGTGCAAATGGATCTTCAAGAAGAAGACCAACGTGGATGGAAACGTACATACATATAAGGCGCGATTGGTTGCGAAGGACTTTACTCAAACTCCCAGAGTTGACTATGATGATACCTTCTCACCAGTTGCGAAGATAAAGTCTATTAGAGTGATTCTAGCTATTGCCGCATTTCATGATTATGAGATTTGGCAAATGGATGTCAAAACCGTATTCCTTAATGGAAAGTTGGCTGAGGATGTTTACATGGCTCAGCCAGAGGGTTTTGTCGATCTGAAGCATCCAAATAGAGTGTGTAAGCTTGAGAAGTCCATTTATGGACTTAAGCAAGCATCTCGCAGATGGAATCTTTGCTTCGATGAGAAAGTCAAAGAGTTTGGATTTGTACGAAGCGAAGATGAATATGTGTATATGTCAAAGCCAGTGGGAGTATAGTAAGCTTCCTCGTTCTGTATGTTGATGACATACTACTCATAGGAAATGACGTCTCGACTCTGCAGGAGGTTAAGTCCTGGCTCGGGAAGTGCTTCGCTATGAAGTACCTCGGAGAGGCTTCCTATATTCTGGGAATAAGGATAGTGAGAGAACGAAGTAAGAGACTAATAGGACTTAGTCAGAACACTTACTTAGATAAAGTACTGAAACGTTTTAGTATGGAAAACTCGAAGAAAGGAGAATTACCGATACAAAGTAATGCCAAGTTGAGTAAGACTCAAAGTCCAAGTACCGAAGCTGAAATAGCTGAAATGAGCCGAGTTCCATACGCTTCCGCAGTTGGATCAATCATGTATGCTATGACTTGTACTCGCCCTGATGTAGCCTTTGCTTTAAGCATGGTAAGTAGATATCAAGGGAACCCTGGCCGAGCCCATTGGATTGCGGTCAAGAATATCCTTAAGTACCTTCGGAGGATGAAGGAATGGTTCTTAGTCCTCATAGGGAGTGATGACTTGAAGGCGCGAGGGTATAGTGACGTCATCTTTCAGACCGACAGGGACAACTACCGTTCACAGTCGGGCTGGGTCTTTACCCTGAATGGAGGAGCAGTAACTTGGAAAAGTTCCAAGCAGGAAACCGTAGCTGATTCAACGTGCGAATCAGAGTACATTGCAGCGAGCGAAGCGTCAAAGGAGGCAATATGGTTGAAGAACTTCATCGGTGATCTTGGAGTTGTATCTGCCATAAAGGAGCCCATGGAGATTTTCTGTGATAATGAAGGAGCGGTTGCCTTAACCAAGGAACCGAGGGATCATGGTAGATCTCGACATATCAACAAAAAATATCACTTTATTAGACATCGTGTAGAAGAAGGACAACTCATAGTAAAGAGGATATCATCATAAGATAACCCAGCAGATCCGCTTATGAAGGGACTGAGTAGGGTTAAGCACCTGCAGCATGCTAGGAGTATTGGGCTGAAGGATGATATTAGTATAGATTAGATAGTATTGGAAACGTGTAATAGATAAATGTAATTAACATTTGATGATTAAATAAAAGAGTATTATTTATGAGTAATGTTACTGTCTTATGTTAATTGTTTAACTATTGTTTCACTTTGCATGTTTTGTCTTCCAGAATAATTGAGTTTATTAAGAATAATCGAATTATTCAAATTGTCCACACTCGTTCATATGTTGGAAGTAGGTATGAATGAAGATTGTCATGAATTGGTGTGTAGATTGTCAAAATGGTATTAGACATAGCAAAAGGTTGCTGCAACGTTCATGAGTGCTTATGAACTGGTTTTGAGCATTGGAACAAACCCGTGCTCGCTGGAATCATCTTATGGAATGTGATAAAAAGAATGATCGCAAGACGATAATATCATATGGTGTTAAAACCAAGATATATGGTTTGTTATTTGTTAATTGGTTGTAAATTGATAATGCGAAACCGTATCAGTAAATTGATGTTATAAAACGCATTGTTGTGTACAGTTGATTAATGAATAAGTAAATGCATATAAGTCGAAGTTTATCTGTTACTTTTATCCTAAGAGGGTAAAAGCGATATCTCGGCCACTCGATGATTTGATTTGACTTATGTGCCGGGCACAGTCAGAACTGAATTGATGTGTTCGATTAAGTTCTATGTCAAATAAATCGGAGATCGAGAAACCAAATGCTAGACTAACTGTTTCATAGAATTGTCTGCATGATATCTAAACAGAGGACTGTACGATCCCTTATCTAAAGGACAAGATTGATTAGATCAGATTTTGACAGCGTCTTTGAGAGCTACGATTGCTAATCGGATTATACTTGTATATATAGTTACTAGACTTATCCAAGTGGGAGACTGTTGGAATAGTGTCTAAGGCTGCAACTATATTAGGCAAGTATTTGACCCGGTTGTGCATGGTCCTTTTGGGTTGCCTTCACCATAGCAACTTGACAGGATGATTTATTATGAGAGAAGGAATATTATTAATATATTATGAGAATAATATAAGGAATAATAATATTATTATTTGATTAATATAAGTCATAAATTAATTAGGAATTAATTTGGTGACTTAAAGAGATTAATTGAATAAAGGGGCATAACCTGTCAATTGATTGATAGTTGTACTTTGGGCTGTAAATCCCTTAAGGATAAGGGGGGACGATTTCTAGGGCTTTAGATAGGCTTAGATTTCGTCCAAGGCTTATCAATTAGGGTATTGGATTGCTTAGGGCCTAAGTTATCCAATTAGGGTTTAAGGGTGAAACCCTAGGAGCCTTACAAGTATAAATAGACCCCAAGGGTTAAGGAAATCGACACTTGTTCTTTAGAAAGAAACCCTGGCCGATTTTCACTTCCCTCTCCTCTCTCTCAAATCATCCTCTTGCTAGTTGGTGTTTGTAAGCCATTAGAGGAGTGACAATTGTGACTCTAAAGCTCCAAGGACAAGAAGATCAAGCAAGTGATTCAAGGTAAACGTCTCATTCTGATTTCTTATTGTTATTATACTCTATTAGCCATTAGAAGACTTGGATTCAATGCATGTTTAATTAGAGAAACCTAGATCCAAGCATTAGGGTTTGCATGTGCACATAGGAATGTTCATATGGTTAAAACCCATCAGTTTCCCATCTTCATGTTTACTTGCCAATAGGGCTTAAGTGAGTTTGAACTTTTCAATCTTTTGACCTTGTGGGTTAGGGAGAACAATAAGAGGAGGTGGAGGAAGTGAAGCATGATCTCTTGTTCCTCGATCATATCGCGGAATATCATCTTCGTTTGGAAAGCTTGTTCCATGAAATTTGGGAAGACCAAGATTGTCATAACTAGACATCTACAAAATGGGAGAAAATTCAAGTTAAGTTGATTAGAATCCTTGATGTGAAACCCAAATGAAACATCGAGGCTAGGATCCAACACAATACTCAACAACCTAGAAGAGGGATGTCGTAATCTAGTTGCAGAATATTTGAAGGTAGGTAAATGACGATTTACCAATTTCCACCATGAAAAACGAAAAAGAAATTTAAGTTTTAAATCTATTGAAAATTCCTAGATCCTTTGAGATTCATTGAACTTTTCAATGGCATGTTTGAATCTCGATATGCCCCTCGATTTGTGACTGGGATGCCGAGGATCACAAAACTGTTGGATTACTGTCTAAGTCCATAACTATTTTGGTATGTACTTGACCCGATGGTGCATGGTCCTTTTGGGTTGCCTTCACCAAAGCAACTAGATAGGATGAATTATGGAGAGAAATGATTAAATATGATTTATTAATATATTATGAGAATAATATATTAAAGGAGAAATCATATTGTTTAATTAGTATTAGTCAAGAATTAATAAGAATTAAGTTTGTGGCTAAAAGAGATTAATTAAACTTAAGGGACTTGAACTGTCGATTGTATGATAGTTAAATATTGAGCTAATGGACTCCATATTAAAGGAGTGGACGAATTCTATGGGGAAACCCATTAGAAATCGTCATATGCCTTTAAGGAAGGAGCCCATGGGTTGCTTAGGGCTTAAGCATCCAAATTAGGGTTTCCTTGTTTGATAACCCTAATAGCCTCTCTATTTAAAGGACCCTTAAGCCCCAAAAACGTGGTGAACAAGATCCTTAGGGTTTCCACACGTTTTGGGCAGCCTCCTTCTCTTCTCCTCTCCATCCTCTTGCTCTTGGTGTTTGTGAACCATTAGAGGAGTGACATTTGTGACTCTAAGCTTTCTAAAGTCAATACAAGAAGGATTTGAGATTGTTATTGCTACATAACAATCAAGGTATGATCTAAACCCTTATTCATATGTTATATTGATTATCATATCCTAGATCTAGGGTTTAAAGTCTTGGATGAATTGCATGTACAATAGAGAAACCTAGATCCAAGCATTAGGGTTTGTATGAGCACATAGGATGTTCTTATGGCCAAAACCCATCAGTGGTATTAGAGCCTTGATTGGTTTCTATTGTATTGATGCCCTGTATGTTTGTTCAAGTTGCAAAATCGTTTTTTGGCCCATCTGCCTGATGAACTCGGCGAGTACCACAATGTACTCGGCGAGTAGGCCTCAACTCGGCGAGTCCAGTGTGGTACTCGGCGAGTTCGAGCGTCAGATGGAGCTATTTTCGGGATTTCTTGCTGTTTTACTCATGGATACTTGCCTTAGCTGTTTTAGATCTTTAAAATCCGATTTTATACATATTTACGAGTATATCCTTGACTAAACAAAAGATAATAACCAATTGATTAGATAATAACTTCCTTATATGATTCAAGTTGGATTATTTGTATTAATTGGGTAACTTATTTTGTAAGAAATTGAAATTAGGTCAAATATAGATAACGATGAAATTAATTGTTTAATTTATATTATTTGTTATTTGATCCTTGTGTTATGAAAAGTTTCAATTTTCCCCTTTAGGTTTTATAGTTTAAATTTGAACTCAAAAGTTTTGTTTTGAAATTTAAATAGTTGAAACCCTAATGTTTTGAAAAGGTTTCAAAACTTGCCCTCAAGTTTTGGAATTTAAATTTTGATTAAAAGTTTAATTTTGATGTACATTTAAATTCTAAACCCTAATGTTTTGAAATGTTTCAAAACTTGCCCTCAAGTTTTGGAATTTAAAAGTTGATTAAAGGTTTAATTTAGGAATGTTAAATTCTAAAACCCTAGTATTGTTTTGAAAAGTTCATATCACACCCTTATGGTTTTATTAATTAATTAAGGTGTATAATTAAAAGAGGTTTAATAAATCCATAAAAGTTTTGGTTTACAAGTTAATTGAATTAAAAGTATAATTGTTAAATTAGACCACCTAGTATTTTAAAAGTGTAAAATACACCCTATACTATATATAACATTAAAAGTCTAACATTATATATATATATATATATATATATATATATATATATATATATGTATGTATGTATGAGTAAAAGTCAGTCTTACCGTTAGTCGGCCTCATTCATGAAGCTGGTCTATAAGGGGTGTTTAAGGAAATTGCCTATAAAATGGCGATTGAATGGGTATCAACTCTTACCCACCGCACTCTTGACTAGTGGAGGATCGTTAGCCGAACGGGTAGGATAGGACAAAACCTTCCATTATAAGTATAATGAAGTACAAAAGGTAAGTAAATGTTTTACAAATTCCCAATCTTAGTTACTTTAGGCAAAAGTGAATTGATGCAATTCCATGAAATTACACTTTGTGCCCTTGCAAAGACGTTAGTGGAGCGTGTATGGTTTACCGGCACACTAAATGGTTCTAATCAAAGGTAGCAAAGGGTGACTCAATCTTTGTCATAGTTCGGTGGAGCGTGTGTGGTTTACCGGCACATCGGATAGGTGACTGTAACATGTGAGGGCACCATGTAAGTTTGCATGGTTATTCACACCCGCTTTGTGATCCTCGGTATCCCAGTCACAAACTAGAGGGGTATATCGAGATTTAAACATGCCATTGAAATGTTCAATGAATCTCAAAGGATCTAGGAGTTTTCATAGATTTAAAACTTAAATTTCTTTTTCGTTTTTCGTTGGTGGAAATTAGTGAATCGTCATTCACTTACCTTCAAATGTTCTGCAATTTGGGTTACGGCATCCCTCTCCCGAGTTGTGGAATATTGTGTTGGGTCCTAGCCTTAATATCTCATTTGGGTGATTTATTAACGACTCAATTAATCAACTAACTTGAATTTATTTTTCTCCCGTTTTGTAGATGTCAATGTACGACTACTATGGTCTTCCCAAATCCCGTGGAACAAGCATTCTGCATGAAGATGATATTCCACGATTCGATCGAGGAACAAGAAATCATGCTTCACTTCCTCCACCTCCTCCAATTATTCTCCCTAACCCACAAGATCGAAGAATTGAAAGGTTCAATGTCACTAAAGCCCTATTGGAAATGAAACATTAAGATGGTAAACCCGTGTGTACCTACGTTCTAGGAATGAAATCACACATCGATAGGTTGATAATGTTGGGTGCATCATTCCCTGATAAGTTGGTTGTGAACTGGGTTCTGCAGTCACTTCCTGAATCATATAATGAGTTCAAAAGAAAGTATTATATGATGGATCATGGCGAAAACCTCATTGACCTAACTTACATGCTCATTGCTGCTGAATCTGAAATGATTTGGCAAAGCAATGGAGCATATTTGTTGGGAAAGTCAACCAACCATGCTTCCGAGGACGTTCTAGGAGAATCGGCCTGCGTTTGCTGCCAAGAGAAAGGGCGTTGGATACAAGTCTGCCCTAAGAGCCTGAAGAGTCCAGAAGATGGGAGAGTCAAAGAGTATTACTGTGCTTCAGGTAAAATCCACTATCTAACTCCATTAAGTTCCTATTCGTTGATTCTTAATACATAATGTGATGAGATTACATTTGAATGTTTTGTAGGATCAGTGAAAAGAGAGGAAGCTTGATGGAAGAGCAAGATAAGTCCAATCACAAAGAAATGGATCTCGATCGCATGGATTTGAAGATTAGATTTTGAGCTTAGAAAGTTATGATAGAATTGTTAGGAATATTTGACTACATAGTTTTTCAGTTGATTTTGCATTGTAAGGACAAGTGTTTTCCGCTGCTTTTATGAATAAAATAAATTTTGTTTTGACTCATTTATTTATTTATTTATTTCCTTGCAATGAAATCATTATGAAAAATTGATGTTCGCATATTTCTACAACAAATGGATGTGATTCTTAATTATGTTATTTATGGAAATGTCAAGAATTTACCAAATAGGGAGAGTTTCTCATCGCCCAAATTTCAATTGGACAGAAACTTGGAATTATGCAACTTGGTTGCACAATGAATGAGAAAATTCATATTTGGAAATTAGACTAATTCGTTGACAAAGTGTCAGGTGAAGGACTAGGAGATCGAGTACACAAAGTTGTGTGTTGATCAAGTCCACCACAAGGGTAACAAATATATTCGTCATGATTTAATAAAGGATTAGTAAATATGATTATACTAATAAGATTAAGTGTAATTCTGAATTGATTGAAAAAGATGTAAATCAATAGCAGAACGAATAAAAGAATCAAGTAAGCAGAAAGATAAAAGTTTCTCTATTCTAAGAAGAAGGGAGAGTACCTTTTATGTTTTATGATATGTCTTAATGCTTAAGAACCATATCTCAATTGATCCTATAAGAAAATCTTAGTACAAGTGTATGTATAAGAAGAGGAATCAAGAATTGAAGAAATGGTTAAATCAAGAAGTCAATCATACTTCATTCCAAAACAAGTCTTAGAGTTAAGATTGTAATATTGAGTGACAAGTCTTAAGACGGTTTATAAGATTCATCAAATGTAGAATTTGGAAAAAGGTTTTCCTATTCTCCCACATTTGAAATTGGAAAGTTGTGATGTCTTGGATAAGACAAAGACCAACTAGGACCAATTTTATGAAATGTTTTGTCTTGATAAAGGCTACACTAATTCTTGAATATTTGTTTGTCAAGAAATGTTTATTGACAAGAGAATCTTATATGTCAAGGAGTCAATGGGAGTCTTAATGGTCTTGAAAGGTTTCAAGAACAAATCAAGAATAAACCTTATCGATCATCACTAGCACACGAGTAGAGGTTTACAACCTACCATGTTGAAATTACCTTGTTTCTGTGTCGTTCCAATTGAGTTAATTATGCATGTGAGCCTATGAGTTCTCATTTGAATGCATAAAAGGCAAGGACCTTGATCAATTGAAAGTACATTGATAGGAAAGGGTGAGCTTCTTAACTACTTGGAAGACATGGTGGGCAGCTGTGTTACCATAAGGCAAGAAATCAAGATTGAGAAGGTTCGGTCCATATGAGTTTGGATTTGTCGCAAACCTTGGTTTTGACAAATTCACATGGATAGGAACACATACACCATTAAAATCTAAGTGTCATAAGATTCCATCCTTCATGAAAATGACTGTGAGAAAATGCTTTCACTAAGGAAGATTTTAAGAAGATAGTGATTGTAAAAAAAATTGGATTCTCGAATTCGATTATGGTTACGGTATCCCTTTCCATGATTCGAATTGTGAGATTTGGCAATTAGTCTGAACTGTTTTAGACACACATATGAGCTATCTAAGGGAAAGGTGTATAAGCTTAGATAGAGGATTATCAAAGCATTAGGTATTAGAAACATGAATTTAAGAAATTCAATAGGTATTGTTTTTCTGAAAATTAAGTTGTTTCTGAATACATGTAAAAGCTAGTGGGAGCATAAGTGTTATGTTTATAATAATCATCGTGATAGTGGGAGCATAAATGTTATAATTTCATGATTATTAAGGCAAGTATTGCAAGTTAGCAATATTAATTATAGAAAACAAGAGTCATACTTTGCAAAGTTGTAAGGGTTGAATAGTTGTTTTGCTATAATTAAGGGAGAGAATATTATGCTTCATTTCAAATCTAAAAAGTCTTAGGTTGTGGAATGTTAATAAATATAGTCAAGGATACATAGTGTGTTCTTAAATTTCAATTATGATTACGACAATCCTCTTCATAATTCGAATTATAAGAACGTAGCACATAAAGTATGGTGGCAGAAGATTGATAAAGTATCAAATCTTTATGTAAGACATTATGCATCGTGTCCCACACGCTTCAGGTATAGGATCGATTGCAAATTCTATAATATTTGACCATTCTAAAATTTTCCAAATGTCTAGCGCATTTAGAGGGAAAAGGACAAGAATCGGTTTTGACTAAGATAATTAAACAACTATCAAAGGACAATCCAAAGTTCGCCGAGGATTGGTCGCTTGTGAGTAGTTGGAAGTATAGTATTGGATGGACCATATTGACATTATTATGAATAGAAAAGGTTCTATTAAGAATGAGTTGTCATATGGAAAATATGGAAACATTTCCATATTGGGAGTTGGATATTGAGAGTCTATGTCTAGATTAGAAATTTTATGCAAAAAGATGTTCAAAGGAATGTACTTTGAGTAAGAAACATCACGTCTATGGAATTGTATTGTAACAATATCCGATAGAGGACTTTGTAATTCCATTGACAATAGTCACTGTGACTTTTGTGCTATGGCATTACGAAAGGATCATTGCATAAAATGTTAGAATCTAACATATTCCATAAGTGGCAAGAATTTGATATTCTTTCATTTGTGAAAAGGATTAGGAGTTGTGAAATGAGTATGATTGGAAATGTGTTCATTTGATTTATTTCACAAAGTAAGAGCCATAGGTTAGCATTGTGTGCATGGTATAAGTGTAGTTGTAATTCAAGTAAGAAGTTGATTACCCGAAACGACAAATAATGAGTAATCGATATGGTGATAAATAAAAGGTCTTTTATTTATACTCAAATGTTTTAGGCCATATGGGATTAGTATTATTCTTGTGTTTCTATTTGCATGTTTTGACTTCCTGAATTATTTAATTGGTTGAGAACAGTCAAATTATTCGAACGGACCACAGTTGTTCATATGTTGGAAGTAGATATGAATGAAGACTGTCATGAATTGGTGTGTGGATTGTCTAAAGAGTATTAAACATAAGCAAATGTTTGCTGCAACGTTCATGAGTGCTTATGAATATGATTTGAGCATTGGATTAAACCCACGCTCACTTGGATCACTTCATGGATTGTATCACGAGTGATTGGTGAGACGATAACATCTTATATTCTTGAAACCGAGATGTGTGAGTTGTATCTTGCGAGTCGGTTGCACATTGATAATATGTAAATGCACCAGTAACTTGGTGTTATAAAACATATTGTTCTGTGTGATTCGGTGAGTGAGTGCAAGCGAGCATTGAGTCAAATTTTATCCGTTCCTTTTATCCAAAGTAAGATAAAAGCGATATTTGTGGCGCCCTCGATGATTTAGTGATGGCACCTAAGTGCTTTGCCAAGTCGGGACTAAATTGACGTGTTCAATTGTAGTCTGTTGTCAGTCATCGTAAATCTGAATTCGGGAAACAACACATAGATAGAGAGAATGATTTAGATCCATGTCTCAGTCTATACGATATCTAGAATGGAGGAATATATTGTGACAACCCGAAATTTCCATTCTGTACAAACCATTTAAAGCCAATAGAAGTATAACAGTTACAGTGAAAATTCAGACTTCGAGTATAAGTTTGGTAGTTTTCAGGATTTACACTTAAGGAGATATTAGGAGAGTGGATGCACTAGGGTTTTGTAGAACACTGTTATTCCAATACTATAGGATATTAGAGTTCATTCCGGGAATAGAAATATTTTCTGCCAAAAATCCCAGGACTATATATAGAAAACTAAACCAAATAGTTCATTAGTTACATTTCCAATTAGAGAAAAGCCAAAATTTTCTCTCACGGATCTTCGGGTTTTTATCCCAAATTGTGAGTACTTCGATCTAGTTATGTTATATAGCTTAGATTGTGTTTAGAAACATCAATTTCATAACAAAACAACTAGATTCGGGAGTTTACCGCCCAAGAACGTTCTTGGAGAGTAAACTCCAATATGTGGCTTAAATGCTACCTAGTCCTTTCCCCGTGATTTGTAACTACCTTAGACTTGTATGCTAGTGTGTATATGACTAGAAAACATCAAAATCAGAACAAGACACCAAGATTTGGGAGTTTACCGCCCAAGAACACTCGGGGAGTAAACTCCATTTTAAGGGCCAAAAGTGTCCCAATGACCCTCAAAGCTTTAGAACTCGAACTAGAACCCACCATTGCATGTTTAGGACACCAAAAGCAATTAAAATCAATGATGAAAGTGAGTTCACGGCCAAGGAGGTTCTTGGGCTGTGAACTCCATGTTTAAGTGCCCAAAATGCCTTAAAAACCCTCCTTAAGCCAAGATACTAATTTGGGCATGTACCTAAATGAGTTTAGGGGTAGCTAACACACTTAGAACACCAAGAAAAAGGTGTTCACGGCCCAAGATGTTCCAGGGCCGTGAACTCCATTAAATGGTGCCATAAATCCCCCTAAAGCCTTGGACAATTGCCTTGATTCATTCCTTGTTAAATTAGGGACTTGAAAACACCATAAACCTTCCCCCAAAGGAGTTTACGGCCGTAATCTCCATGGGATATGGTCCCAGGGCCGTAAACCCCTATAAAGGGGGCAAATGTCACCCAAACACTTGATTTAGCCTTGAAACAATTCACCACTAGAGTTGTATTAATTCTAAGCTTCAATTAGAGACCTTGTTGAGAGTTTACGGCCAGGAGTTTACTCCCCTGGGCCGTAAACTCCAAAACATATGGTCATTTGACCATAAACTCCCATTAGGTGTTTTGCACTCCTTTGTTGCAACCCATTAGCCTCCTAGCACTTGACCAAAAGTGTTTTCCTCGCGTTAAAATGTTTATACTTGTATAATTAGTGTTTTAATCACTAATTATTTATATACATATGTCTTCATATGTAATTAGGATCATTGTGTGTGTCTAAAGTCTTCACTTGACACCAAGCACTTGTCCGATCCTTCCTTATGATAACAGTCCGTTCAATTCCAGTCACTTACTGCAGGTGAGTTCATACCCCTTAATCAATGTTTTAAACTGTTTTTTTTAATGTTTTATGGGGGGATACAAGTAGAATTATGCTAATTATTATATCAATCACATGTGATTAATAAGCAGCATTCAAATGATTGGCTACTCATTAGCCATTTTACCAAACAGTTTCCTTCAAATGTTTTTCATAAACACTTTATGTGTTTAAAAACTCCTTATTACACTGTACATTTTATTCTGTATATTACATTTCAAACTTATTTACAATTGTGTTTCAAACAAATGTTCTTTATACTAAACTGTTTTATCAAACCCATGCCTTCGAAACCATTTTATAGATCGACATCAAGTCGATCTTTTCTTAGAAAATATTTATGTTCAAAGGTTTTACAAATCTTATTTTATGCTTTTATATTATAAATTGCATGCCTCTATATGTATAGTTATATAAGAAATGTTTAAAAGACTTAGGAAGGCTATCCACCCTATTTCCTTTTCGCGCTTGAGATGTGGTCTGGTGGGATATCGGGTACTCGTCCGAAGGTCGTTTCAATATTAGTTATATAACATATGTACATATATAGTCATAAAGGCCCTTCCAGTTCATCCAATGCCCTTGGGTAGCAAGGGTATACATCCAGGTCCATACGTACCAGTTAGATTACTAGTAAACTACCATATGGGTAGTTTAGGAAGATACTAGAACTATTACTATAACGCAATATCATACAATGAGTCAGTTCATTCATGAGTCAATACTTTCTAGATCATTACTGTACATTACTATACTTGCTAGATAGAGAGAGCATACATTACAGCTAGAACATTACAGCACATTACTATACATGCTAGATAGAGAAAGAACACATTACAGCTAGCACACGTGGAACATTACAGTACACTACTATACTATTACATGATCACACTTACATAAGTACAATTACATGATCACACTTACATGAGTACGCTTACATATACATAGAACAGACGTCACTAGGTGCTATAGCACGGAACCAGTTCAGGATCTAACTATACTGATGAATCACAACGCAATTGTGATAGTTATATCGAGTATACATGATCATAGTAATGTGGATTCTCACGGCTTGCATACATGCAGGGGTCGTGGGTAGGTCCCAAAATCCCTTTGATAGGGGAGCGTATAGTCTGGGATCTAGACATCACATTATACCTTATCCCTCAAATAAGACAGTTGAGTACCGATGTAGTTATTTATTACAAATACTACAGTACTTGGAAGTATTACCCTATATTTAAGGTAATAGGTACGGTTGTAGTTCGACACTACACCATAGTATTATTTCTTTTCCCATTACATTCACTTCGTGAATTTTCACACGACGCATGGTAATGTAGAAACTATATTTTGATTAATGATAGTCAGGTTTGGGAAAATACACTCTCTTACGTGAGCCTTACACACAGACACTAGATGCCTTGGTAGAAGGATATGATTAGTAGGAAACACAGGGCTTCCTAGGATCATACAAAACATTTTTATACTTACAGTTCATATACATTTTTATACTTACAGTTCATATACATTCTCAATACTTACAGTTCATATACATTCTCAATACTTACATTTCATATACATACAAATACTTACATATAAATTAAGACACTAAAATACTTATGATCTTACCAGCTTCAAAGCTGATACTTGCTTTCAAAATTACTTGTATCCTCAGGTCATCATAGACAGGTACCGATGCAAGGATTAGGGAAGATGGAGCTCGTTGAAGACTCATCTTTCAAAATTACTTGTATCCTCAGGTCATCATAGACAGGTACCGATGCAAGGATTAGGGAAGATGGAGCTCGTTGAAGACTCATCTTTCATTTTGATTTATGCTTTAGTGTTTATCAAAATTTGACAGAACACACTTGTATAATAATTATATTATTAATGCAATGGATGATGTTGTTGCTTGTTTACTACTTTCATTGTTGTGATACTGTACATGACGTCCTCCGCCCCAAAACGTTTCCGCCGTTCTTGGTTTTGGGGTGTGACAGATTGGTATCAGAGCATTGTTTATAGTGAATTAAGTATATCAACCCATAAAAGATATACTAACTATAAATACATAAGGGATTAAAAATACTCTGACCAAGAGTCTATACTTTAAATAATAAAATATTTAATAAAGTATACGTGCCTGCATTCATACTAAAATTCAGTGTCACAAGGACAGTACAAAAGAATTACGATTGTTGGGCAACACAAGTGGGCTTAGAGACATATGGTCAAAACTGGGAAGATATAGCCTGATCACCTATATTATCCGAGGGTTGACTAGCGTGTGCCTAAGTTTAATTGTGTGGTTGCAACAATGCTAAAATATTACCTACCCTACCACAATGAGAACAATAGAACATAACATTAAAATTTAAAATACTATAGGAGTATTTGGTGTTACTATAAGTACGTTATACTTGAGAACTAAAACGGGATCTTCATTACTAAGTTGATAGTTGCTAAGTGGATACACTAAAGCTATATGTAATTAGGATGTTATAGACTTAGAATCTGTGAAAATTTTACTTCACCCCTATTCTGTGTGAATATGGAGTTAAGGTCACTTATTCGAAGGTCTATCTTGTTTAGATTACACATAACTGGTATGCACTTCACAAATAGCGATGTAACTAATGAAGGTTTTCTAAATAATTATCTAGATAGTTCGTCTAATAATTATTCTCTTACCCTAAATTCTCGTATAGAAAACATAGTTGGACTCCATCCCCACGGCAACCAGTACCTTCCGAATGAGGTCATTGCTGGATGGTTTGAATAAGAACCAAAGAATGATCATCCTATCCCTTTGAATGATCACCATGATGAAAACCTTTCGGACTATGCTAACTCCAAACCAGAGGTTGAGAACCTACCCCAAACAGCTCCCTTTCCAATTCCTAACCCTCGTCCGGCTTTTCAAGGCCCGACCCCTGAGTGGGTGGAATGCTTGGAAACAAGGAGCCAAGGACAAGATCAGCCCATGCCATTTAATGGTGATCGAAGCTTTTACAACTTGAGCAATGGGGGCTCAGCAGATAGAATCTTGCCAATCTTGGTCCGCAGAGTGGCCCGAAATGAGATTCAAGGCAGGACAGCCCTACATCAGATCACCGAAGTTGTCACCGATGCGAGAATGCATACCCTCCACACCATTCGTCTAGAAAATGCTCGCGAGAGATCAGAGAGAAACCATGAAACCCTTCTGCAAGCACTGGCTGAATCACGAGCCGAAGTCATAGAGCTCCGAGTACGCCAGAGGGTGTACGAAAGACACCTACTTGATGTAGAATGTCAACTGGCTGAACTAAGAGTTCACCTGAGCTCCGAGTAGTAGATTCTTTACCTTACTTCCCTTGTTAGAAAGTAATCATTTTCTGTCTTTTCCCGATGTGGCATTTTCTATGAAATTATCTTGTACTGTAAGTACTTTGGGTTAGGCCCTTATGCTGTCAAGAACTATCTTCTCTGGATATGATGTAAGACCCTTACAAGGTCATTTTCCTGAATCTTTACGTCATGAATATCAAAGATATTGACAGTCGCCTAACTTCTGTGTCATTCTTCATTCAAGTACTTTTATCATTCTTTCATTAGAGTCTATCTGAAACCTGCTTTAGTCAAGGCATTGGACTATAGTAATTTAGCTCCGGAGACATTTCCAAGTCTCTTTCAGTGGTTGGATCTTGTTATTCACCAACCCACGATACCTCGGCTTGAACGACAAACGTCTTGAGACCATTCTACAAACTTACTTCTACTCATTACTAGGACTGCATCATAGTGATGTAAGTCAAACCTTCGCGATCATACCTCCAATCCGTACTAGGACTGCATCATAGGTATGTAGGTCAACCTTTCGAGAACATACTCTTACTCTTTTCTTGAGCAATGGAAGTACATCTAGGTTCAACCAGAATCGCTCACAAAATCCTTATCTTTCGTGTTACAGAATCATGTCGTCATCTGGAAGCAATCAGTCGAACGGTGAAACCTCCGCCTTTCCTATGGACGCCGCTACCTTTCAAACCACAGTTACAACTGCCGTGATGGCTGCCGTGATAGCTGTCCTGGCGCACCGTAGCGCTATCAACACAAGCAATGTTGATGTTGGGATTGAAGATTCCAATCGTAGTATCAATCCAGGAAGTCGCCAAACAGTAACAGTTACAGGCTCGCAAAGCCGAAAGACAGAGAACAAGAAACGAAAGCGTCAAGCTCAGAAAGAACGCAAGAAATCCCAAAGGCTGGATATGCAACAGCAACAAGTTGAAACCCCTGCCATCCCAGTACCGAGAAGGCCATACGAGGGAAAACTCCCGAAGTGTGATAAGTGTAGTTTCCATCATCATGGGGCTTGCCATGAGATGCAGTGTTGCAATTGCCTAAAAATAGGGCACCATGCTCGTGGCTGTGGAGCACCGGCACGACTCATCACTCAAGTCCCTTTCATCGGGACTAACCCTACACACGAGAGTAGTTATAAAGCTGAATGCTTTAGGAAGCAATTTTCAAAGTGGAGTAACGAGGAAGGCACTCGTGTCCACATATCACTGGCTAAACACCGCAATCTCGTCACCAAAGCTAGTACTAGCTAGTCATGCCACCAATGCGGGGAGATAGTGCACTTCAAGAATGATTGCCCAATAGCAAAGAACTCTGGCGCATATGAGAGGATTCTCAGGATCACATCTACGGGAGAACCTGCTCCGGAACCCATGTTAATGTAATTAAGGCGTTTCGTTGTAACAGACTTATAAACTATCCAGAACTAGTGCAACTAGAGTCTTACCTTTTGCGAGATCCTGTCTGTATAAGGATTCTCGTGCTGCGTATACTTGTCTTTTGTAGTATATCTCATTCGCAGCAATAGTCTTGTGGTAAATCTAAAGTACTGTATGAGCACATAGGATGTTCTTATGGCCAAAACCCATCAAAAACTGGGTGTGAATAACCATGCAAACTTACATGGTGCCCCCAATGTTACAGTCACCTATTCGATGTTTCGGTTAACCACACACGCTCCACCGAACTATGACAAACATTGAGTCACCCTTTGCTACCGTTGCTTAGAACCATTTAGTGTGTCGGTTAACCACACACGCTCCACTAACGTCTTCGCAAGGGCACAAAGTGTAATTTCATGGAATTGCATCAATTCACATTTTCCTAAAGTAACTAAGATTGGGAATTTTGTAAAACTTTTAGTTACTTTATACTTCATTATACTTTTAATGGAAAGGGTTTGCCCTATCCTACCCGTTCGGCTAACGACCCTCCACCAATCAAGGAAGCGGTGGGTGAGAGTGAACACCCATTAAATGGCCATTTTATAGGCCATAACCTTATACCCCCCTTATAGATCGGCTTCGTGAATGAGGCCTACTAACGGTAAGACTAGCATTTAAGTTATACATATATAATATTAGACTTTTAATGTCATGCATGGTATAAGGGTGTATTTTACACTTTTAAAATACTAGGTGGTTTAATTTTATAAATTACACTTTTAATTTAATTAAATATAAACCATATCATTATGGATTTATTAACTATCTTTTAATTATACACTTAATTAATTTAATAAAACCCTAAGGGTGTAATTTGAACTTTTCAAAATTAGGGTTTTAGAATTTAGACTTTTCAAAATTAAACCTTTTAATCAAACAATTTAAATTCCAAAACTTGAGGGCAAGTTTTGAAACTTTTCAAAACATAAGCAAGAACATTCTAGATCAAATTACAAATAATAATAATTAACCAATTAATTAGTAATTATCTAAATATGACCTAATTCAATTTATTGCAAGATAATTTATCAAATAATTCCAATAAATCAAGTTTATCACATAAGGAAATGATTATCTAATTAATTTGACAATTATCTTTTACTTTGGTAAGAATATCTTTTAAATTAAACAATTAATTTAACCTAATCCCTTAAATCCCCTAGAATTCGAAATTATGGGATGGGATATTCAAAATCTTTAATTACCAAATTTAAACATTTAAATGATAATTACAAGATATGACAATATCCAAATCCTAAAATTTAGGATCTAATCATGGGGAAAGAGGCAATTTCGAAATTCTAGGGTTAGACAACCCTAAAATCAAAATCTTGGGGCCAAAGAAAAAGGTTTAGGAAATCTTACCAAAAATTTCGAAATCTAGGGTTTAGAAACCCTAATTTCGAAAAATCAAGCCTCCAGGGTTTATTAGCCATAAACCCTAATATGTCAAGTTCATACATTTGAATAAAGATAATTGAAAACAAAAACCAATGGCTCTAATACCACTGATGGGTTTTATACAAACAATCCTATGTGTGCATGCAACCCTAGAGTTAGATCTAAGTTTTCACTATTAGTTATACAACTTTATGAACACTAAAAGAAACCTGGCATGCTACTACAATTATCGAAATCTACATAAAAGAATGTAATACATACCTTTTTTTTGTTATATAGCAATAACAACTAGTTCCTTGAATTTCCTTAGCTCTTGAAAGCAAGTACCACAAGTGTTGTACCTCTAATGGCTCACAAACACACTAGGTGAAAGGATGAATATTGGAGAGAGAAGAGAAGGGTATCTTGACCTAGATTTCGTCCCTTTTGGGGTTTCCCAAGGCTTAGACGAAATCTTAGTGCCTTAGGGTGCTATTTATACTTAAGGCTAACTAGGGTTTCAAGGTGTAAACCCTAATCCCTTAGCGTAGGGCCTAAGTAAGTCCATGGACTCCTTTCCTTAAGCCCTTGGACGAAAACTCCTAGATCCTTCTAGGATTTTCGTTCAAGCCTTAATAAAGGTGATCCAATGGCCCAAAGCCTCAACTATTGAATAATTACAAAATAGCCCCTACACTTTCAGTCAGTTCCTTTAATCCCAAAATTAATTCTAAATTAATTTCTGATTAAATACTAATTAATAATATGATTCCAAATTAATATATTATTCATATAATATATTAAAAAATCATATTTATACCCTAATTTATTATTCTTAACAATAAACCAGTCTCTCTCCTCAACAATCATCCTGTCTAGTCACCAGTGTGAAGGCAACCCAAAAGGACCATGCACAATCGGGTCAAGTGCATACCAAAAAATAGTTTATGGACTTAGACACTAATCCAACAGAATCATCATCAAAGCACGAGACCTCATTCTCACAACCGACACACAACATAAGAACGAGGTCCACCACCCCGATATATTCCTCTCAACCACCTGAAACTGCTGCTAAAAGCATGCCACACTCATAAAGGCACCTTCTTGGGTCTCTTCCATATCAACCTCCACTAATGACTCCATGGTACAAGAAATACCTCACAGCAGAAAAACTGCCCAAATACTCCGATGAAAAGGTTACCACCATATGCTACCCCACGGGGTTTACCTCCAAACTCTAAAACTGGAAACTCGATATCTTCTTCACTTCTCCCAGAAACATGAACAACACAACTCTTGCCACAGAAGGTGACGTCTCATCCATCAGCCGATGGCTCGTCTCAGACCTTGATCATCTAATAAGCATCATCTCTACTCATCCTTGAGCCTTGCAACTCCAACTAACATCTCACCAATAAAATCCCTTGGAAACGAACTCGATTTTCCTTTCAAGGTATACTCCATTAAAAAATGCTCGACATGGCCCTCCGCCCCCACACTCTATCATTTGATCTCAGACTAATCAACCACCACGGGACAACTGGTAAAACCAGAAGCACTAACCGCCACGAATCATGGTACTCGAACCATGTGATCACCTCTCAATCTGCCATGAATCATGGTACCCGAACCATGTTATATCCTCTCAATCTGCCACTTAGAACCTCTGGTATTCTCCCTGTTTCGAGTACGGTCCTCTGCTTTCAGTAGTACGGGCCCATACTACCTGCCACATCTACCCGTACTTTCCACACGGATCGTCCCAGAATTCCTAAGTAGCTCCTCAACCTTCTCGATCACCAATCCCACTAAACATGGTCGCTTCCCAGCGAATACTCTCCTCTAACAGCGTACTCATCCGACTAAGGCCACTCCCTAGGCTCTTCCTAGGTTCCCTCACTTCTCTGCCATCAGCTGCTGAAGAACCCCTTATGATGTCAGCCATCTACCTCCTGAATATCGTCATATTCACTTAGTAGCTGAATCCCATCATCAAGAGTTCCACAAAGCACGAAGCAAGCAACATTCGGGTATCGAATAATCCCTACAAACACATAAAACCACTCTTGGTTACCACTCCAATTATGCTCAAAAGGTATCACCAAACTCAAGCAACTCTACCCCCTCGTGGATATCTAACTACTCTCTTAGTAGGCTCCTCCAATACTCATCTAGGTATCTCACCTAGATTACTCCTTTACTCAAAGTTCTCTCTAAAAGATTCCTATTGGATATTCTTACTCAACACATACTCAAAGAACATCACAAATAGCAAAATTCCAAGGCTAAGGAATCACAAATCAGGCAACTCTAGCCCTAAAATAAGAAATACCTAGCCCATCTTCTAGCATGCATCACTAATATCTCAATAATAACTAATAACACAAATAAGTAAGGGTATTTTGGGAAATCACCGTTCTAGCTCTGGCTGATTCTACACACTGCTCCTTCTCGTTTTTCTCTTAGAAACTCTTGCTAGTTTTAGAAAAATCATTTCTTTTGAATTTTTTCTCAAATCCTCAGTTTTAGTCCAGATTTACCCAAAGGTGCAACTCAATCCCTTAAACCAAAGCTCTGATACCAACTTGTAACACCATAAATTTCCAACCAAAATTTTCATTTTAAATTCATATAAATCTCATAACGCATTTCACAAAATCTCATTTATTTAGTTTACAAAACGCATCTCCATAATTGTTTGTTTAATCATCCAGGATCCTCAAAACATAACTTTTTCTCTGGTGTGTACAATCGAGTCGGTGCCTTACCGCGATCCTGAGAAAACCTAAAACACATAACACATAACATGGTAAGCACGAAGATTAGCGAGTTCCCTAAAATACCACACACATCTCAGTAGCCTCTCATGACTATACTTAGATAAGACACTCCGATAAATGTGTCTCAGTGGGACCCTCCCGTCCCAAAACTCAGGTGAACCCTCCGGTCCTAACTCAATAAGCTCATAATAAAAATACTCAACATAAATCACAGAGACATAATGCAGAATATCACAATACAAAAATAATCACATAAGACATCTCAGTCACACAAAGATACCACTCATGGTAAGCTCATAATAGTCACACATGCATGGCTTGATTCCAACGACCAAGATTGGATTTTTATGACATTATACCACTAATATACTCAAAAGGGGTTGGTCCTAGTCTCTAGAACTCAAGATCTCATAAATTCTCTACCTTTTTAGGACAAAACCCTAAAAGTCTCTTCTATGATTCACATAACAAAAGAGTGGTAAAGTTTAAAGCTTTATTCCTCAATATGAAGCTCCCAACTCAGATTTGCTCAGATCCAAGAGCTTGGACTCCCACTCCTTCTTTTCCAAAGATTTTTCTTCTCTTCTAGAACACACAAAAACTCTCAAAGGCTCACAAATGCACTCACAAGCTCTAAAATGAGGGTTAGGGCACACTTAGGGTTTGATGTCTGAGAATGGTGGCCAGAAATGAGGCCATCATATCCTTTATTGTGACAACCGTCAATTTTTGGCCAAGTCAAAGTCAACTAATTTCAAAAAGTCAAACCGGTCAACTCATTTAAGCCTTGTATGTTAGGGTTTCCATTATGATTCTTATTGTACCACTCGCAATCTTAAAATAAAGTATCACTTAGAGTTTTCACGCGTTCAGAAATTCTAAACCCTAATTAGGGTAAGTGATGAGTCTACTCGATAAAACATTATTCCATATCCATCAAGAGCGTATAACGTTCGTAACAAGGCTTAACAGTGTGTAAGAACCTTGCGTTGCGAAGCCAAACACTCAAAAAGGGCACAAAAGAAGTCTCTCCAAATCTCTTTCACTCTAACTCTCCCAAATATCTCTCTGAATGAGAAACCTCTCCAAGAATGTCAAATCTCTCCCAAATCTCTCTAAGTATGTGAAATCTCTCCCAAATCTCTCTCTGTATGAGAAATCTCTCCAAGAATGTCAAGTCTCTCCCAAATCTCTCCAAGTATGTAAAATCTCTCCCAAATATCTCTCTGAATGATAAATCTCTCCAAGAATGTCAAATCTCTCCCAAATCTCTCCAAGTATGTGAAATCTCTCCCAAATCTCTCTATGTATGAGAAATCTCTCCAAGAATGTCAAATCTCTCCCAAATCTCTCCAAGTATGTGAAATCTCTCCCAAACCTCTCTCAAAATCTCTCTCAACTTTTTTTAATCACTCGTGGCATCGTGACCCTCGAATTTGGCAGAAACGGCTCAAAAACGGAAGTCTACGTGAAAAACGGACTTAAGGAGCCGAAACTCCTCTTAGGAGCCGAAACTCCTCTCAAGGAACCAAAACCCCTCTCAAGGAACCGAAACCCTTTCAAGGAACCGAAACCTCTTAGGAGCCGAACTTCATAAGAACCGAACCTCCCTTAAGGAATCGAAACACTAAGAAGCCTCCTGGACCGAACTTCACTTTCGCTTCTGACAAGAATGACCCTCGGTTCTGACAAGAATGCAGCCTTCGGTCCCTAGCAGCCTGCGAGACCCTTTGGTTCCTATGCTCAGCCGAGCCTCGCCTTCGGTTCTAAGCTCCTAAGGAGCCGAACCTTCGCAACCTCGGTCCAGAACTTCGGATTTCAACACTTTTTACCCGATTTTCAATATTTTGAGCATTTTAAGCCCGTCTTTGATCATTTTAACGCGGGATTTTCACCCAAAATTATATTTTAACATATAAGACCCATATTTATTAAATAATCACGTTTTTTGGGATAAATCTTATCCAAGAAGAGTGGGTGAAGTACAAGAGGTGGGGTGTTGACTTTTCTTTGATTTATGAAACAAGCAACCACCACACCCACTCCATGACTAACCCACACACCTCCCCACCATACCTTGTCACTTCCTTGTACTTTTTCCCTCTCTCACAAGTTATTTCCATGTTCTTAGAGCTGGACACTCATCCTCTCTCCTCATTCTCACTCACTTGCTCTCATTTCACCAAAGATCAAACTCAACTTTTCTCTCTAACTTTCTCCCTCAATTTCGGGATTACAAGGCTGATCATCAAGCTTTCTTACACTCTTGGTAAGTAAAATTTATCCTACTTGTGATAATTACACTTCATTCTACTCCAATCGTAGATTGCTTACACAAATTCCATCACATTGGTGTTAGAATCTCGAATCTTCAAGGCAATCTTCTTAGTGTTCTTGAGTTGAACACTCCTTTTTCTTCAACATCCATACACAGAAATCACACAAGTTGAGTTCATACCCCTACATTTTCATGTTTTCTTATGCTTTAAGGGGGGGGGGGGGGGGGGGAGGGGGAATACAAGTTAAAACACCAAGAACACAACTAAACTTTTTCAACAGCTTTGATCAAGAAAGTTTAGCTCCATTCACGGACTGTTTTGGTCAACTTAAACATTTTAGTTTTCAAAACTGTATTAGATGCAAATAGTTCAGGTTTATACCTTTAAAATGACTACTTGCACATCTCCTTACGATTTTTCTATGATTTATGGTGATTTTTACAAAAACAGCCTATCATTTCAAGAACAAATCCGGACCAGTCTGTGAATATGGATATTTTTACACAAGTTATAGAGTACTAAAAATCATAATAAAATTTATGAACAAACTAGACTCGTTTTCCAAACTCTCAGAATTTACGGATTCAGATTTGGACCTTTAATGATTTTTCTATGAATTTTCTAAAAACAGAATAGAAATGGTAATACTAGAAAAATGTTTTCAATTTCATTTGCACCTTGTAACTTGTTGAGCAAGGTGTGTACCTTCATGTGATGATATGTTATTGCTATATATGTCATTTTATCTTGTTATGTAGACATACATCAGAAAACAAATGGATTGTTACCTTCATAAGTATGGTAAATATATAAATGGTATTACAAGGTTATATCCATTGAAATACGAACATTGGTAAACTATGACAGGTATAGTTTATGCTCACTACCCCAACAATTATTTGATAAACTATAATAGGTATAGTTTTTGATTCATTTACATAATAAACACATTACTAAAGGTATTACATATACAAAAGGGTTACTACCACTACGAATAATTATGATAAACTATAATAAGTATAGTTAAGTCTATTATACCCCCACAAACGAATACGCTAGTTATAATCGATACAGTTAGGGCGTATATACATTACAAACAATGTGATAAACTATATTAGGTGTAGTTTATGTTTCATCCACACTACAAACTTATAACAGGAAGGGATTCACTATCACCACCACTTTTGATAAGCTATGATATGCATAGTTCATGTTTACTACCACTATCACTATTTGATGAATTGTGATATGTATAGTTTATGTTCACCATCGCCATCACATTTGATAAACTATAATATGCATAGTTCATGTTCACTACCACTATCACTATCCGATGAACTATGATATGTATAGTTTATGTTCACAGCCACTATTACTATTTCGTACACTACACTAGGACTTGGTTTCGATCTTTGGTTTTAAGACTACATTCTATTTAGAATTGTTAGTTTTCAGCTATAATTTCTAAGTGTATATGCTAGAGTTATATAGAATCTAGTCGTGATTGACTTAGAATTGGTGGGTCCGCCTTATTTCCTGTTCCTTGTTTGGTTGTGGGCCTAGGGCAGACCCATTACATTCGACGTTTTATCTAACTTTAATTTCATATAACTTATATATACTTGGAGATTATAGAAGGAAACTATAGAGAATTCTAGGATGCACTATTTCATAACATAGAAACTTTCAATTCACTCTTTAAGGAAAATATCGGATTTTCTGGAACAACTTAATTGCTTTTACAAGGAAAACAGCTTACTTCTCAATTAAAACTCTTATGAACTCACCAACCTTTGTGTTGACACTTTTTCAAACAACTTGTATTATCAGGAAATCGCTAAACAGGTAATCATCCGCTTTCGAGGACAGGGCGCTAAGGCGTTAAATTCAAAACTTATTTTGTCATCATGATGTAATTGATTTTGAAACATGTAAACTTACTCTATGATGTAACTCTTTCAATTATATTGATGATGGTTGTATTTGCTTTCTTCACTATTATATTCGTTGTTATGATACTATACATGAAGTCATCCACCCCCGGACGTTTCCGCCGTTCTGGTTTGGGGGTGTGACATTTATATAGGGGGTTCACCCTAAATTAGGGTTTTCACTCTGGGCCTAGTACGCCTAGCGTACTCAGTGGCCACGCTTGAAAATCACGCACATGAGTACGCTAAGCGTACACACACATACGCCCAGCGTACTCAGCTGCCACCTTTCTCAAATTAAGGGACTTATCCTGCCAGCATTTCAAACTTCCAATGCTTCCTCGATATGACTCTATTTCCAAAGATCCTCCTACCCACGGAAGGTGACAAGATGCCTTGTGCTTCTAGTAACTCGTCGCAACCCCGAGACTTCTTTATGTCCGGGTTGCAGCCCACGAACCCTAACCGCTGACGACCCGAAACAGGAGGTTGCAGTATGCCCCGCGTTCTCAGCCAGGAGGATTTTGGCCTTTTGGGCTTCGTGTTGGACTTCCTTTTTGGGCTTGGGTGTTTGAGTTCTTAATGGGCCATCTGAGTGTGAGTGTCTTGGCTAGGAATTTTTGTTGGGCTTTAGGGTAAGGACCGTGTAAGGGGTTTGGGCCCAATTTGGAAAATTAGGCCATAATTGGGCCTTGGTTGGTTATTTGACTTTTAGGCCTTTCGGGTTATGAGTTTGGGCCTTGGTCTTTGATCAAGCTAGGTTAGGGGTAAAATGGTCTTTTTACCCCGAGTATGGATTTATGGTTATGGTTTGGAACCCAATTGGTAATTGGGTGTTGTTTTGATATTGGAAGTTTGGGAATTTGTCAGCCAACAGCCATGGATCGTCTGTGTTTTGGCAGTGCAAGGTGAGTCTCCTCATTGGGTTTAATGGGTTGAAGGCACCAATGTCGGCCCATGGTTTTATGTTAGGAAGCTAGATGTCTGTTCGACTCTTGCGTGTGTTATATGATGATATGTTTACCGGGCAAGGCCGGATTCCAGGTGAGGCCTGAGGAGGTTATCGTATGTTAATTATCAGTTTGTGTCTTATGATTACCGGGTATGGCCCGATGCCGTGCGGGGATCGATGACTGTATGTAATGATGTAGTCTTTGTGATTATTGCATGTGTTAGTAGGTTGTATGGTTATATGATTATGTGTGTATTGGGTGGGGCCCAATGTCAGGCGGGGTCTGGTGATTGATAGGTTTGTAATCCAAGCGGGGATCGATGCCGCCGGGGGGGGGGGGGGGGTCGACGTCGAGCGGGGCCCAAGGTCGAGTGGAACTTGAGACAGGGCGAGACCCGATGGAGGTCGGGGGGGCCCAACATGTGATTTATGTATGTGTTGTATGTGGTATCTTGAGGATCTCACTAAGCTTTGTGCTTACGGTTTTCAGTTTATGTTTCAGGTACTTCGGTTTCGAAAAAGAAGGACTCAGGTTGACCGCATGGCACACACACTTTATGTTCCACATTTGACTTTGTTTTGGGATTTATATTAGTAATTGTAATGTATCGGTTTTGAAACAAGTAATTGATAATACTTCTTCTCTAATTAAAATGAAATTTTATGTTACTATTTTTGGGATGTTACACTCTTCTAGAACCATACACGTGTTATCAATCCATGGTGCCACGTGTCCGCTTTTGTGGTGCAACGTCACTCGGTTGGGTGAAGACTCTGACCCCTCTCTCGCCACATGGTGCCTCCTGGTGGTGCCACGTCATCATTACATGTATTTTCCTAAAATATTCGAACAACCATAACTTTCGTATCCGAGCTCCGTTTTCGACTTTATTTAGATCTCCAAAATCCTCTCGACGACCTCTACAACTTTAATTAAGGAATCCTCTCGACTGTTAAAGTCTGTGCGAAAATCATAACTCTTTCATAGAAACTTCTTTCTCGACTGTCTTTATACCGACGAGATCATATTTATGAGGTCTCAACTCTCGTTTAGATTGTTTTTGGCTAATACTTAATTGATCTAAATTTCAATTTTTGTGTCGCACACTGTTAGAATGAAACTTCGAAAAATCATAACTTCCTCATATGAAGTCAGATGTAGGCGTTCTTTATATGCACACTCTTGATTTACGCTTACAACTTTCTTTTAGATTACTTAGGCTAATAAGCAACTTATCTCTGATTCACTTTTTATGACATGCATAGTTGTGTGGGGTTGATCCAGAAATGTCGAAGAAACATAACTTCTTCATTCGAAGTCAGATTTAAGTGCTCATTATATCAACAAGATATTCATTACGACTACTACATCTTTAGCTAAGATTATTTACTATATCTTAAATGTCAATATGTCTAGCCTAAATTTGTGGGCGTTGCACGTGGAGTTGATCATATTTATTTAACATGAGGTGCATGCAGGGGCGAACACACAAATATCTTGGATTAACGACACCATTTTTTTTCCCGATCAAATATAATAACTTAGACTTAGAAAACGGGTTCGATTCGGGTCGGGTCGGGTCAAGGCATGAATAAAATTTGTGCACTATATTTCTTTATTGTTGGACCCAAGGTTGTTAAGATCGAGTTTTTACTTAAGGATCGTTTTTATCTTTGCAAAATCGAGCAATCATAAAATCGAATCCGGATCTTGAAATCCTACCCAATTAATATTTTTCTCATAATAACTAAAGTTATCTCTCTCAAAAAGTTTATCATCTTTAAAAGAAAATCCAAAGCAAAACGTGATGTGATGATAAGTATTATAGTTTAAAACATAAGTCTCTCAAAAAGTTTATCATCTTTAAAAGAAAATCCAAAGCAAAACGTGATGTGATGATAAGTATTATAGTTTAAAACATAAGACACAAACGATAATTATTTTAAAAATTATTAAATGTAATTTCTAATATTAATAATTAATAAAAACTTAATATGTCAAGTTTTAGTTTAAAATTTTATAGTTTCAATTTCAAAGCCCAAATAGCTAATAAAGGCCCAAATCCGTTTTTACATGGAATCACATTCAACAAACAATCGAGATATTAGACAAATATTCGTTTTACTTTTTTCTTTATTTTTTATTTTTTTTTAGGTGGGATCAGATCGTCTCCGATCCTACCTCCATTTTACTTTGCACAATTTTTTAGTAGTTACACAATAATATATATATATATATATATATATATATATATATATATATATATATATATATATATATATATATATATATATATATATATATATATATATAAAAGTACTTTTGTGAAATAAAATTGACACAAAATAAAATTGAGCAGTGGCTCTAGTTTCATGGGAAGAACAATATAAATTTAATTTGATGAATAATTTGAATGATTAAAAAATATTTATAGAAAGACTGGTATATAATTTACAATTTGTAGCTAGTGACAAATCATGAATATTATGACCAATGCTTTTAAAACCGGTTTAACCCGAGAACCGGATAGAACCGAACAATTTCTTAAAAAATCGGATTAAACTGGTGTGATAGATATTTTAAAAAACTGTTTGAACAAGTTTATTGGACTTGTATATTTGAATTTTTGTTGCCGCGTTTAAAATACAATCCATTTCCGAAGAAATTTCAATATAGGATTTAATCTAATCACTTAAATTAAACTTTATCACCTGATGTCTTTACGTCTCACTTAATACCCGACACAAGGTAAAGATACATATAACATAAAAACCTCATTGTAAAAGATGGCATTTGGCCACCGTTTTTGGCCGTTGCACGACTTGTCACAAAGTTTTTTTTTCATGTTATAAATTTCAATATAAGATTTAATCATTTAAATGAAACTTCAACACCTTATATCTCACTTAATAATCGATACAAGGTAAAGATACATATAAAATAACAAAACCCGATAGTAAAGAGGATATTTGGCCACTGTTTTCGGTCATCACACGACTTGTCACTTTTTTTTAAGTAAAACTGATGTTAATGTGTGAAGTCTGATTTGCAATGGTGACACGTTTTCAGTAAAATGTCATGGAAACAATCATATGAATTACTTTATGGCCTTTAGTGATGAGAAATATGAAAACCTAGACCACCTAATTTCCAAAATTTGATGCCATAGACCAGTTTTGTACTAGTGAAAGCAACGAAACTATTAGTAAAGAAAATATAATAAGAAATTAAAACAAACAGGACAAGTTACATGCATCAACCTCCCCCAAAGTTTTATCTTCCTTAATAAAATTAATTAAAGCATCGAATTTGATCTGAAATACCACAACAATGATATTTGACCTGTCTTGAATATCACATTGACCAACAACATTCATGTATCTTCTACATCCGGCCACCTAACATTGAAGGTAAAAGTAATAAAATATTACAAGTTGCCATGAACCCTGCAAATTGACAACACATCTTGGTAATGTGTGTACATATATCAACAAAGAGTGTGTCATCCAATGCAACTGTCGAACTCTAATATAATCAAGATTCAAACCATAGATAAGTGATCAATTATTATTTTGTTCTAGATATATGCATGAACCTGAGACATTGATAAGGATCAATCTTATTGTTCAAGATTATGTTTCCCAATAAAGAACTGTGACGACCACAACAAACTACTAATTTGAACACATCAATTTCAATCAGAGCTCTACCAAACATTTTGATATCAACACCAAATCACTGAGGAGCCTATAATATCGCTTCTTTTGTTAAGGCAGAAGGAACAAATAAACTTTGATGTCATAGTTCTTGTCTACTCACCATGTCATACAAAAACATACCCTTTATTACAACAAATTACATATAGCGTTAGAGCAGACCAATGCACAACCTACTTGTAGGGAAAAACCTCATATATATCTTCGTTTGAAGAATAAAATATATTATCATCTTAGAATTACTTGTAAATTGATCCATGAAGTAATCTCTAATTGTGAGTATTGCCAATACTCAAATCTCCATTAACAAGTCATGTGTATTAGTGTAATTTCTATGTTATGCCCAGTCACGATGGACAATCTACGAACACTCAATGACAATCTTAAATAACTTACTTACTTCCAAGAGTATGTCCGACTATGAAGGTTTGAGTAAATTAATAATCCGGAAGTGAGTTCCAAACATGCAAAAAATAAGAGAACACACTTCTAGCTAACTGAAATGACTTATCTTCATCATTTATTAAGATCTCTACTTAATAACCATCAAATCATACTAAGACTTATATTGCTTGAGTTCTCAAATTTAAATGCACTCAAGCCAATTCATTTACAAATCTAATGCCTCTTTACTTTGTTTGACTGTTAGATTTGGTCGGTGACGTTGGCTTAAGGAATGGATCAATAAAATTTTCTTTCAATATAACTCTACTGATTATGATGTCTTCGTAAAGTTATATGTACAAAACTCACAATACAATAATATATTAAAATAATGTTCTTATATTCTCGCATGATGCTTTTTAAGATATATATATATATATATATATATATATATATATATATATATATATATATATATATATATATATTCACATGTATACATACAGAAACATGTACACAAACATATGTATACACATACATACACACATCAAGATATAACTAATAAAGGCATTAATAACAAAAATATTATGTACTTAAAAGTAACTATAATAAAGTTCCGATATTATGTATACTAGGTGTGAGACCCATATATTACATGAGTTTATTTAAAAAAAAAATTAAATATAAAATTTTAACAATTTGAAAAGTTTGAATTTATAAGAAAAATGAGGAATCTTTTGAATTATTAAAATTAAAGAGGCTTTAATGTATTAGATACATTACATATATAAACCTTTCTAATAAATACCTTACATATATATTACCTTACATATTAAATGTGAAATTTTAATTTAATAAAATGAAAAATACAATAAAATGACAAATGGAAAATAGAAAATTTAAAAATATTAGAAAATGCTATGTGTCCAAATGAAGGAGAAGATGACATGTGTCCAAATGAAGGAGAATATGACATATGGCAAAAAAAAATCTTCATTTATTATAGTAAACTTGTCCAGGACTTAGCAACTAAATTAAATGTATTAGCTTGTCGCAAAATATTTTAGAATAATATGGTTTTTGTTGTTGCTCTATTGCTATTTATTGTCGCTTATTATTTAAAAAAAAACAATATTTTCTGTTTTTAATCGTAATCACTAATATAATTACTGATAGTCAGTCTATAATGTGTTGAATCTTATCATAATATTAACTAGGTGTCAGACCCGTGTATTACACGAGTTTATCAAAATTAAAAATTTAATATCAATATATAAATATGAAATATTTTAAAATGTAATCTTCTGATAATTTGCATAAAGAAATTAAATCGTTTGAAGTATTTATGAGAATTTATTACCAAATTAATATGATGATTTTATTTCCTTATAAAACCCATTACAATTTTATGGAATTTTATTTT